>NC_059076.1:6191950-7532396 GCF_020497125.1 Mauremys mutica | reverse complement strand
AAACCTCCTCTAGTAACACTTCAGTCTGTAACAGTTCCTCAGATTTGTCACCTACAAAAGCCAGCTCAGGTTTGGGAATCTCCCTAACATCCTCAGCCGTGAAGACTGAAGCAAAGAATCCATTTAGTTTCTCCGCAATGACTTTATCATCTTTAAGCGCTCCTTTTGTATCTCAATCATCCAGGGGCCCCACTGGTTGTTTAGCAGGCTTCCTGCTTCTGATGAACTTAAAAAACATTTTGTTATTACCTTTGGAGTTTTTGGCTAGCCGTTCTTCAAACTCCTCTTTGGCTTTTCTTATTACACTCTTGCACTTAATTTGGCAATGTTTGTGCTCCTTTCTATTTGCCTCACTAGGATTTGACTTCCACTTTTTAAAGTAAGTCTTTTTATCTCTCACTGCTTCTTTTACATGGTTGTTAAGCCACAGTGGCTCTTTTTTAGTTCCTTTACTGTGTTTCTTAATTTGGGATATACATTGAATTTGGGCCTCTATTATGGTGTCTTTAAAAAGTGCCCATGCAGCTTGCAGGGATTTCACTTTCAGATTTTACAAAAATACAGTATTGGAAAGGATCTAAATACTTGTGCCTCAGATCTTAAACCAGTCTCTGTCTGTTAGGGATTATGATGAGATATTCATCGGGTAGAGAAAGGCAGGGGGATGAAGATTAGCCCACACCTACCTACTGCTGAGTTTCTTGCACTTTCCTCTGAGGCATCTGGTGTTGGATCCTGTCAGAGACAGGATACTTGGGTATGATCCAGTCTGCCAATCCCTATGTTCCTACGAGTTCACCAAAGCATATTCTTGGCCTTCATATCCTTTCTGCTTTTCAAACCCTGTGTAGGCGTTATGTACTGTAATAGAGCTCTACTTTATTATGTAAAAAGGTTTAAGTACCAATTTTCTTCTAAATTAATTCCAGCTCAGCAGGGGCAGGTAAATGAAATTGTAGAAAATATCAACAGCAGTGGCAATAACACGCAAAACTAAAGATGGCGGGGAAAAGGGGGTGGATGTGGGAGTATTTAGTCACTAACATAATGTCCTGAAAGTGAGAGACCAGTAGCTCGGATTTGGAAAGAGAAAGGATGTCAGCTCTTAAGGGGTAATTTTATGAAGGTCACTGATCCTGAAACCTCAGCCAGCCAGGACTCAGGCATAGTTTGAAATCTGACCCTTGTTAAGTAAGTTTTGATATGGTTAAGACGGAGAAGAGTACCTTTTTCATAGAATTATAGAATATCAGGGTTGGAAGGGACCTCAGGAGGTATCTAGTCCAACCCCCTGCTCAAAGCAGGACCAATTTCCAACTAAATCATCCCAGCCAGGGCTTTGTCAAGCTGGGCCTTAAAAACCTCTAAGGAAGGAGATTCCACCACCTCCCTAGGGAACCCATTCCAGTGCTTCACCACCCTCCTAGTGAAATAGTGTTTCCTAATATCCAACCTAGACATCCCCCACTGCAACTTGAGACCATTGCTCCTTGTTCTGTCATCTGCTAACACAGATCAAATGTATATTCCCTTTGGTACCTGATTGCTGATGCAATGGTACTTTAAATTGAAGTGTTAAACTGACACAGGGATGTGTCAGTAGATTGTGTGTGTTGTGGGGTGTAGATGGGCATGTGCTTTATAGGGTGATATCGTAGCCCCTTTGAAATCAATGGCAAAACTCCCAATGTTTAATTTCCTGTTGAACTCCGGGCCATGACTTGTGATTTGCCCTCTCGCCTTCCTGGCTGATAACATAATGTAGGGAAATTTCAGATCCATTACTGGAGGAGATCATGAGTCTCTTCAGGAGCAAAAGGCAATAATATCTCTTAAAGAAATACTTGAAGCAAACTACAATTAAGATCACTTACTCTTGCTAGTTATGGCCCTGTCTCTAATCTCCTTCTGGGGGGGAAAGATTGTGGAGAAGGTTGTTTTGAGTCAATTCTGACAACACCTCTTGTCCCTAGGATTCCCTGAACCCTGGGAATCTGGTTTCATGGCATGTCATCTGCAGTGCTCAATCTCTTTCTGCCTCTGGCTAATGCTCCAATATCCCTTACATCTCTCAGCTGCCTTTGATACCCAATGGCATTGCTGACAAGTTGGTGGACCTGTTGGGGTAGACAGAACTGTGCTTGACTAGTTCTGCTCTTTGCTCACTGGTTAGTAATGGGTAGTCATTTGCCCCAGGGACTCTCTCGGGGTTCTGTTGCCACCTTCCATTATTCAGGAGCAAATGCCCGGATAGCAGCCGTGGCCAAGAACAGTTTTTTTTCTCATCTGTGTTTAACACTGAGGTTGCAGCCTTCTCTTTGAGATGTGGCCCTCGCCAAAGTTATCCATGCCTTCATCACCTCCTGCCATGCACTGAAGACTCCATCAGAAGAGTATGCAGAACCTTCGGATGGTGCAGAACAAGACTGTTCACCTATATAGCAGTCTCACAGCTGGCCTGTTACACAGGTGCTAGTGGGTCTGCTCTGGCTTCCCGTTTGTTTCTGGGTTCAAATTGTTGCTGACCTACAAAGCCCTGCATGTTTGGGTCCTGTGTATCCAAGAGGCCACGTCTTCCCTTCCATTTTTCAATGGTAGTGGAGATGAATTTGGAGGCGCACCATGCCTCAGCTTACCTCTCTGTGAAATTGGTACAATGACACAGAGCATATGAAGCTCATAAAGGTGATTGCAAAGCTCTATGGGATGCTCAGTTGAATGCAGCTCCATAAATACAAATTATTACTCCTCACTGTTGCTGCTGAAGGATTTATTGTCACATGATGACAATTCCTATCTGCATCAGTTCCTCACCCAGCCATTGCATTTGGAGCCTTGAACTCTGGCTAACATCTTTTAAAGAATAACCACATTCCAACTGGCAGTTTTTATCAGTTAAATCTGTAGCTTGCTTCTTACAATTCAAGGTGGAAGCTGATTTACTTCAGGTATCTTACTTCACCCCTCCCCACTTCCCCACGCTAACCCCATCACTTTAATTTATGCCTTTTCACCATTGTATTAGAGCCAATTTTTCTTGCAGCAATGCTGGCTAGCAGTAAACCCTAACACAAATGTTGACTTTTCCACAATGCTAAACACCACGTTAAACACCTGTCTGCTTCTGTCAGTTTTTCCCTACCTCGACAGGAACATTTTAGCCACTGAAAAGAGCTTGATAAACAGTGGTAAGCCGCCAGAAACCTTAATATGACTATGGCTTCTAGGTTGGCGTGTCATTTGCTGCTAAGGTACAGATCAACATGCTGGAGACGGAGGACAGAATGTTACCGTCCCAAACACATTTTACGTGAGAAGCTGCAGAAGTTGCATTCTGATTTTGATGACCTTCTTGAATGAAGCGTGCAATAAATCTATATCAAAGACCTCTTTCGGGCACCATCAGGGCCGGCTCTAGGCACCAGAAAAGCAAGCAGGTGCTTGGGGCAGCACATTTGCAGGAGCGGCATTCGGGCCATCCTTCTCTCTCTCTCTCTTTTTTTTTTTTTGCTTGGGGGCTGGTCATAGCGCCCCGTGACATTCACTTCCTCCCTCCTCGCAAGGCTGCAGAAGCCACAGAGCAGCAGGGATCCAACATGGGAGCTGAGGACCCACAGGGGCCCTGGGAGCCGTAGTTCCTTGGCTAGCTCCCTGCGGATAGAGCCAGTCCTGGAGCAGGGAAAGAACTACATTTCCCAGCATTCCCTTGGCAGCTATCAATGGGAGGGGGTGGGCGTAAGGTAGCTGAGACCTCATGCTGCGGGGGCTGCTGCGGCAGGGTGGCCAGGAGCAGCAGCGGGGCCATAGAGGGGACTGGTGCCCGGGGCGCTGCCTTGTGGGGCCGCATCCCGCTCTCCGGGGCTCCGCTCCCTCTGGGGCTGCCCTGCCCCTGCGGGGGCGGTCCCCCAGCTCTGCCCTCCCGATTCCCGGCCGGTCCTGGAGGTGGGAGCCTGGCTGGAGGGACCCTGGGCCGAGGCTCATCCCGGGAGCCCCGCCACTTACCCCGACCCTGCCAGCGCCAGACCGGCTAGAGGCGAGGGGGGAGTGGGCGGAGTCAGGGCCCCCCTGGGTGCCGGGAAGGAGTCGGGTGGATGCAGCCTCTGTCCCTGCTAGTGTCATGCATGGGATGCTGATGACCTGCCCTGGGAGTGAGTTACCAGTGACCCAGGGCTGGGGTGGCAGAGGGTCGGGGGGAGCCCATAGCGGGGGGCAGCCACATTTTTTTTGCTTGGGGCAGCAAAAAACCTAGAGCCCCACAGGGGGCCCTGGGAGCTGTAGTTCCTTGGCTACCTAGATCCAGCCCTGGGCACCATTCTAATGCCTCCTTCTTGAAAGCAGTGATGAGCTGGTGGTTGCAAACAGGAAAAATCAGATTCTCAGGTCGGTGCAATTTATCATGGCTTTGCTGATAGGATAAGACAGTTTACACCAACTGAGAACACCAAAGAAAGAATTTGAGATGAAAGTTGCTAAACTAACAATATCTTTTTGGAAGTACCTCAAAAGCGGAGAAGAATGCCAAACAGACAGTGAGGCCACTAGACCACAAAGGTGTTAAAGGAGCACGACAGGAAGACAAGGCCATTGCAGAGAAGCCAATTAATTCTTTGTGTCAGTCTTCACTGCAGATTATGTGGGGGGTGATACCCACATCAAGGCTATTCTTTCTGGGCAACAAATCTGTCCCAAACTGATGAGTCAATAGAAGAGGTTTTAGAACAAATTAATAATCTAAATCGTTATAAGGCAGCAGGACCAGATGGTATTCACCCAAGAGTTATGAAGGAACTCAAATATGAAATTGCAGAATTATTAACTGTAGCATGTAAACCCATCACTGAAATCAGTCTCTGTTCTGGATGATTGGAAGGTAGCTAATGTAATACTGAGTTTTTAAAAGGGCTCCAGATGCGATCTTGGCATTTACAGAGAGATTTCACAAAACTGGATGATCAGACAACAAAATGGCAGATGACAATCTAACATTGATAAGTGCCAGCGGCAGCTCCACGCACCAGCGCTCCAAGTGCATGCCTGGGGCGGCAAACTGCGGGGGGCGCCCTGCCAGTCCCTGCGAGGGCGGCAGTCAGGCAGCCTTCGGTGGCTTGCCTGCGGGAGGTCTGCTGGTCCCGCGGATTTGGCAGCAATTCAGCGGCGGGTACGCCGAAGCTGTGGGTCTGGCGGACCTCCCAGAGGCGTGCTGCCAAAGGCAGCCTGACTGTCGTGCTTGGGGTGGCAAAAAAGCTAGAGCCTCCCCTGATAAGTGCAAAGTAATGCACATTGAAAAAAATAACCCCAACTATACATGCAAAAATGATGGGAGCTAAATTAGCTATTACCAGCCAAGAAAGATATTTTGGAGTCACCATAGATATTCTCAGAAAACTTCTGCTAGCAGGGGGCAAATAGGTAACCAAATGTTAAGAACTATTAGGAAAGGAATAGAAAATAAGACAGAAAATATCATATTGCCACTATATAAATCCATAGTATGCTCATACCTTGAATACTGTGTCCTGTTCCAGTAGCCCCATCTCAAAAAGCTGGGAAGGGGAGCAACTAATTTAAAGGACAGGAGTAGAATTCAAAATGGCATTGACAAATTGGAGAATTGGTCTGAAATCAACAAGATGAAATTCAGTAATGATAAGTGCAAAGTTCTACACTGAGGAAGGAAAAATCAAATGCACAACTACAAAAGGAAGTGCAGGTTATAATAGATCACAAATTGAATATGAGTCAACAATGTGATCCAGTTGTGAAAAACACTCATATCATTCTGGGGTATATTAACAGGAGTGACATATGTAAGACATAGGAGTTAATTGGCTCACTCTACTTGGCACTGGTGAGGCCTCAGCTGGAGTACTGTGTCTGATTCCGGGCACCACACTTTAGGAAAGGGGTGAAGAAATTGGAGAAAGTCCAGAGGAGATCAACTAGAATGATAAAAGAATCAGAAAACCTAATTTAGGAGGAAAGGTTTGAAAAAAATATGGGGCATGTATAGTTTTGAGAAAAGAAGACTGAGTGGGGACCTGATATTTGTCTTCAAATGCATTAAGAGCTGTTATAAAGAGGATGAAGAATCAATTGTTCTCCATTTCCACTGAAGGAAGGAAAAGAATTAATTTCCTTAATCTGCAACAAGGGAGATTTAAGTTACTATTAGAGAAAACTTTCTGATTATAAGGATAGTTAAGCTCTGGACTAGGCTTCCAAGGATAGTTGTGGAATCCCCATCATCAGAAGTTTTTAAGAAGATGAGACAAACCTGGACTTCACAAGTTGCCTTCCAGCCCTACCTTTCCATGATTTCTATGGTTACTCTGCTCTGGACACTCTTCCTAAAGCTCTGGTATGGGCCACTGTTGGAGACAAGATACTGGGCAAGATGGACCATGGTCTGACCCGGTATGGCTGCTCTTATGTTCTTAATCTGCCTCTATGTATGCAACATATTTTATTTGAGAAAATTAAGTCACAAAACAATGTTTAACTCCCTTAATTCTATGCAACCACACGTTTATTCTGAATTGCACTGTGAGAGCCAGTGACCCAGCTGTAAGGAAGCATGAGGCAGCGCTAGGTTGTCACGTCTTGTGAAAGCTCACACTTACATCAGCCACATGAAAGAAGCAACTAATATGTTTCTACTGGTTTCATTTCCTCACTGTGCCCCTTTGAAAGCTGTGATACTTATGGGAAACTCCCTCATCGGGTTATTTACAGGATTTTTCTTTCATATAATCCTTTCCCAGATGTTTCCAGGTGCACAAAAGCCCAAGATATAAACATGGCACAAAACTCCAAAACTCAAGTAAAACATTTGAAGCCTGAGTCAGAACCTCACCTGGTATAAATGGACCTAGTGCCACTGACTTCATAAGGGCCATTCCCATTTACACCAGCTGAGGATCTGGGCCTTTATTTATCAGAGATGGTTTCAGTATTTTAGAGATGAGCCTAATGATGATCTGCCTATTTCTCTTAACTCCACTCTAAAATATGTTATTCATAAGAACACCTTGAATCTGCTCCTTGTGCTTTGCTCCTTGTGCTTCACTCTGGTGACATCTTCTCTGGTAGTCCGTGAGTACTCCTGCATTTCCGGTTTTATAACAGGTTTGGGAATAATACCCAGTGTTCTCCATCTGGCCCTTAGATAGGAGGGAAAAAGCACTCACCATGACAGTGCCTCAGAGAAAGCTTACTCCAGTCTTTGGCTTAAGTTTTAAATAGTGTTAAAGAGGGTTGGGCGAAGATCCTCAAAGATATTTAGGGCCAACTCTCATAATTTTATACTATGTCTTGAGATATTCAGTGTTTTCTTAGAACTCCTGGAGTCTGGTGACTAAAATCTCAGTTTTACTTTCAAAAGAAGTAAGTTTTGAGACTTCATGATGGTGGAGAAAAGCTTGAAAATGTGAATTCTAAAAGCTCAACCCCCAGAAGACAAATAAAAAATGTCCAAAAGATATTATTGTTAAAATCTCATGATTTGAATCCAATCTCCTGATTTGGGGGCCTGGCTCAAGGTTTTTGAACCCATGGGATGGCAATACTCCATAAAACAATTTGCCTCTGGAATAACTGTCTTATATAAGTTATTTAACCATTTTCTTAGAGATTGATTTCTGTATTTTAACCATTGAGATACCTCTAGTGGCGGGCAATAGACGTCGGAGGAAGAAAGTGTAAATTAGCTCTTTCACATTTCTTGTCTTCTGTCAACAGGTATATTTTTAGAGTACTGGGACACTTTTAAACTTTAGGTGCTAATTTTGAAATGCATTTTAAAGGTCACATTCAGCTGAGTTACCTCTTCAGAGTTTTGTATTGTACATTTACATTTTGAGCCAAATCAGCTGCTTAGTTGTATACTTGCAATTCCAGTGACTCCACTGGGACTGCATGGGTGTAAAGAGGACACAGTGTGATTGCATATTTATGTCCACTCCTTTTTCTGACCGACACATGAACTCCTTTCTACAGATTCTGTATTTATAAACTTAGAATAAGAAACTAGGCAGATTAGAATAGTATTTGGTACATTTGCACCTGGTTTCCATTCTGTTCTTCTCACTGTGTGAGTTTCTGTGCTCCTCTGCTTTAGTGATGTTTGTGTCATATGCCAGCAGACCAGAGATTAGGCTCCTAGATTCAGATTCTGCCAGCTTTGCTCAGGATGACTATTAAACAGTCGCTTCATTTCATCCTAGGGATGGAAGCATTTCAGTAGTGGTACCCTATGTATTGTTTACTCAACTTTGTAAAACACTTTGGGATCCTCTGGGATGGAAGGTACTTTATAAGTTTAAGATCATTATCATTCATGCCCAAGGTTTCCATTTCCATATGCACATAGATGGTACCCAAATACATCCATCAGCACCTGCAATTATGCAGCTGCATGATCATCTTTCTGATATTAAGAAGTCAACTCTCTTCCTTTATCATAGAATCATAGAATATCAGGGTTGGAAGGGACCTCAGGAGGTCATCTAGTCCAACACTCTGCTCAAAGCAGGACCAATCCCCAACTAAATCATTTACGTGCATGTTAAGAGAAGCTTTCACTGACTGACTCTACCCAGTGGGGATCTCTTCATTTTCAACCCTCTGCCCACCAGTTCTTTCAAATTCTGGTTCTATTGGTATGTTTTCACAGTTGGGCTTTTTACCATGCTCTTATTTCTTTGGGGCTCAATGGTGGTGCTTAGTCAGAGTATGCATTGGGGATGATGCAGAGCCATGTTCAAGAAGCATTCTGTGCAGTGCCTCCCAGAGCTGCTGACTTGTGCAGGGTGAACATTGCAAGTAGATCTGGCTGAGAAATGGATTTCCTGTTCCATTAATATTTGAGTTTTTTGGAAAAAATGGTCACAGAACTACAAGTCTCAAATATTTGCTTCAGAAACAATGAAATGTTCCTGTTCAATGTTTCGAAAATGAAACATGCTTTTTGGGAGCCATGAAACCTGGATGAGCTGCCAGGAAGCTGGGGCAGAGAGAAGACAAGCTGGTAGGAAACTCAGCAGGTTTCCATTGCAATATTATCAAATTTGTTACATTCTTGCAGAAACAATTTAGATTTTGACAAACCAGCATTTTCTGTTGGGAAGAGTTTCCAATGGAAAATATCCAACCAGCTGTAGTTACAAGAGTGTTCTGTGTGGGTCTCTATATAAATGGTTAGTTAATAGATGAGTGCTCAAGGATACGTAGCCAGGTCACTGAGTTTTGTAGCCTCTGTACCAGATGACTGACAGATAGCTAATATAACACCAATTTTTTAAAAAGGTTTCAAAGGCAATCCTGGCAATTACAAGCCAGTAAGCCTAACTTCAATATCAGGCAAAGTTGTTGAAACTATAGTAAAGGACAGAATTATCAGACACATCGATGAACAGGATATGTTGGGGAAGACTCAACACAGCTTTTGTAAAAGGAAAGCTGAGAGTAACTTAAGGGTAAAACACATTACCATAGAAGCAGCAAAGAATCCTGTGGCACCTTATAGACTAACAGACGTTTTGCAGCATGAGCTTTCGTGGGTGAATACCCACTTCTTCAGATGCAAGTCTTGCATCTGAAGAAGTGGGTATTCACCCACGAAAGCTCATGCTGCAAAACGTCTGTTAGTCTATAAGGTGCCACAGGATTCTTTGCTGCTTCTACAGAACCAGACTAACACGGCTACCCCTCTGATACTTGACACATTACCATGTTGCTGCGTTTCTTCCAAAACCAGCATTACAAACCCAGGAAATTATTATTCATAATTTAGTTTAATTACAACCTAATTTCTTCAAATATAGATTTCAATTAATATTAACTGTGTGGGCTCCTTAATAAAGGACCATTCAGGAAAAAGAAAAGACTGGCACAGATGCTAAATAACTTAAAAGCTATGGTTTAAAATGACTTTTCATGGCTAAACTAAGTAACAGATTTCTTGTAAAATTCTCAGAAAGGTCACTCTGTCCTCAAAGAGTGTGTGCTGTACCTTGGGGCGGATGGGCTGTATTTTTCATATATAACAAAGAGGTTGAATCTTTGCTTTAAGTGCAAAATAGAACTCCACCTTAACAATGGAGCTGTCCCTGGCCTCTCTATGATTACCAAAGGTGGGTGCAGAGACCTCCTCTTTCTCTTCATCCACAAAGTGTGTTTCTGAAAGAGGAAGGCTGGGCCAGTGGCTAAGGCCCTAACATCATACTTGTGTACCTGAGTGCAAAGCCTTGCTTCTTCACAGACTTCCTTCATGCCCTTGGGCAAGTCACTTAGGCTCTCTTTGCCTCAGTTCCTGGTCTTTACACTGGGGGTAAAAGCTCTTCCCTAGCTCACTGGTGTATTGTGAGGCTAAATGCATCAGAGGGTATATGGTGCTCAAATACTAAGTAACGGAGGCCATACAGGTACTGAAGATAAAGTGTCATGTGACCCAGTACCACTAACTCAATGATGCTAAATAACAGTGAGCATTAACGGCAGCAATGGTTGTTCCTAAAGTAGATACTTTTATTCCTAATTCACTTCTGCTACTACTGCCCCACCACTGAATCTGGGCGGTTCCTCTGCCCTGCAAGCATCCTGCCATTTCTCATGCAGACGTAGGGCTGGCTACTGTTAAGGGTGGTTCAAAGCAGCGGGAATGGTACAATAGCTCACAGCTGAAGTGAAGCCACTGTGAGTCCTGACAGCATTCAAACTGAGAGTCTATAGGTCTCATGGTCCATATCCTCAGCGCGTATAAATTGGCCTAGCTCCATTGACTTCAGTGGAACATATCTCATTTATGCCAGCAGAGCTATGGCCTCATATCCTGATTTCTACTAGTTGCTGCAATTTTCCTTTTAGTTTCTATTTTCAGTGCAAAGCTGGAATGATATAATATGTATATATGCATGCAGTTATATTTTATCCAACACTTTGATCTGCATGACATGAATACAGCATAGTCTGAAGCTATTTCTGTGATAACAACAAGCTAGTAAGCTGCCTGCCCTAGGGTGACTGTAAGTTACAGTATGTGTTTTTCATCTGAAGATCATATTTTGAAACATCATTCTTTACGACAGTCCACACAAGTCCTGCATTGCTTGGTATCCTTTGTTACTATTTACATTTTAATGCAAAGCTAGTCTATGCGGAACATTATCTTTATGGCACTCAGTGTTGAAATGAGGAGGTATAATGAGATAAAGCCTTAGTGCATCCCAGCACAAAGCACAGGAAAGGCAGTAAGTGCTTTGTATAAATATGCTGAAGATATTATTGTTTACTTATAAGCACATATATGAATGTATGAGTGTTTCTATAGACCTAATGCAAGAAAAGATTTCACTGTGATTAATAGTCATTTCTGCATATCTGTCTACAGAATACAAAAAAGGGTTGCTATATCACATGGCTAATTAGTATGCATAAAACATTAAAAATATATCAACCCAACCCCCAGCAATAGTCTTTAGTTGTCTATATAGCCGAGCTTCTCAAAGGTATTTAGGCCCCTAATGCCTACTGATTTCAATGGAAGTTAGGAACAAAAATACCTTTGAGCGTCTGGGCCTATGAACTTTGCACTGGTGATTCTGCTTCAGTACTTTAGGGGTCTTCTGAACGATTGCATTTTCCAATTTCTTGTGGCTAACAGACTGAAAACAAGGAGAAGGAATAAATGGTCAGTTTTCCGCATGGCAAAGGGTTAACAGCACTACAGGGTGTTGTTTAATAGATTCCTCAAAGATTTGGGAAAAGAGGTGTCCAGTGTGATGGCATTATTTGCAGTTGACACCAAATTATGTAGGTTACTCAAGACAAGAAAAGGCTGTGAGAAATTTCAGAGGGATCTAATGCAATGAGGTGAATGGAAGCCTGGTGGCTGGTGGAGTTCTCTGGAGATATAATGATAATGCACATTGGAAGGAATCATTTAAACTACTCAGACATATTGCTGAGCTCTTAATTTACAGTAACCACACAGGCAAAATGCTAAGATGTCATTTTGGACAGGGAGTTGGTGGTCTGAAAAGCAAGCAAAATGTTAAGCTGCATAAAGAATAGGATATAGGATAGAAAATAATACTGACAATATTAAAATACTATTGTATAAATCTGTGATACACCCTCAGATGGAATACTGTTCAGTTCTGGTCATCCGATCTGGAAAAGATACACCAGAAACCGAAGGGATTCAGAGAGGAGCCATACAAATTATTAGAAATCTAGAGAGTTTGTTGTATGACGAGAGATTAAAATGAATGGGACTGTTTAGTTTAGAGAAGAGCTGGATAGGTAAGAGGGAACAGGAGAGAGGTATACAAAATGTTATTGTTCTAGACTGTTACTCTGAAGGTAAATTAGATGTTCTTATTCTGCCTTTTATCATAAGATAAGAATAAGGAGACATTCAGTGACAAAGAAATGTAAAAAAATAAAATTGATTTTAAAAGACTTATTTTTACACTACACATGATTAATCTATAGCCTGGTCTACACTAGGCGTTTAAACCGGTTTTAGGAGCGTAAAACCGATTTAACGCCACAACCGTCCACACTAGGAGGCACCATATATCGATTTTAATGGCTCTTTAAACCGGTTTCTGTACTCCTCCCTAACGAGAGGAGTAACGCTAGTATCGGTATTAAAATATCGGATTAGGGTTAGTGTGGACGCTGATCGACGGCATTGGCCTCCGGGAGCTATCCCACAGTGCACCAGTGACCGCTCTGGACAGCATCCTGAACTCGGATGCACTGGCCAGGTAGACAGGAAAAGCCCCGCGAACTTTTGAAATTCATTTCCTGCTTCCCCAGCGTGTAGATCTCATCAGCACAGGTGACCACGCACAGCTCATCAGCACAGTTAACAATGCAGTCTCCTGAGAATCGTAAAAGAGCCCCAGCATGGACTGCACGGGAGGTACTGGATCTGATCGCTATCTGGGGAGAGGATTCAGTGCTAACAGAACTGCGTTCCAAAAGACGAAATGAAAAAGTATTTGAAAGAATTTCTAAGGCTATGACGGATAAAGGCCACAGCCGGGACTCAGTGCAGTGCAGAGTGAAAGTTAAGGAGCTCAGACAAGGCTACCAGAAAACCAAAGAAGCAAACGGAAGGTCCGGGGCAGGTCGAAAAACATGCCGCTTCTATGCTGAGCTGCATGCAATTTTAGGGGGCTGCGCCACAAGTACCCCACCCCTGATCGTGGATTCCGAGGTGGGGGTTGTAATCTCTGCCATGGCTGAGGATTATGCAGACGGGGAAGATGAAGATGAAGAAGAGGAGGAAGACCTAGCAGATAGCACACAGCACTCCGTGAGCCCCAGCAGCCAGGAGCTTTTTATCACCCTGACGGAATTACCGTCCTCCCAGCCCTCACAAGCCACTATCCCAGACAATGACGCCATGGAAGGGAGCTCTGGTGAGTGTACCTTTGCAAATAGCAAACATTGTTTTTTAAGCAAGCCTTTTTTAATGATTGATTTGCCCTGAGGACTTGGGATGCATTCGCAGACAGTATAGTTACTTAGAAAAGTTTGTTAACATGTCTGGGGATTGAGAGGAAATCCTCCAGGGACATCTCGATGAAGCGCTCCTGTAGGTACTCCAGAAGCCTTTGCAGAAGGTTTCTGGGCAAGGCAGCCTTGTTCCGCCCACCGTGGTAGGACACTTTACCACGCCATGCATGTAGCAAGTAATCAGGTATCATTGCGTGGCAAAGCATAGCAGCGTATGGTCCTGGTGACTGCTGGCATTCAAGAAGCATCCGTTCTTTATCTTGTTCTGTTATCCTCAGCAAAGTGATATCGTTCAGGATAACCTGGTTAAAAATCAGGAATTTAAGTAAGGGGGGTGGCCATTTTTCTACTGGGTTCGTGGACTGCATCAGCTTAAAAAAAAAACTTTCCTGCACGTAGCGAAGCGGGGGGAGGGGAGGAGTGAAATGCCGATGATCTTTTCTGTGTTTGGTCACCGGCGATCTTCCCCAAGGTACCAGACACGCAGTGGGGGGGGTGGGGGGGTGGGAAGGTTGTTGATTAGCAGGGAGCTAGCGTGGTATTAGCCATGCGTTGGGGGGGAGGGGTAAATCACTACAGAAGCCGAAAGACAGTGGCTTACCATGGCCGCATGCAAGCTGAATTCTGATGCCTGGACCTGTGTCTGTGAGATCTGTAACTCCAGAGCTGCAGGCACTCACTATTAAGATGAAAAATGCGACCTTGTAGGGAAATCACATGTGCTAGGTGAATACTGCTGTTCACTGTGAAAGAGTATAACCATTGTTCTGTAAAATGTATCTTTCTAAATATTTATCTCCCTCATGCAGCTGCAAATTTTTCAACCATCCCTCCTCCATCCCAAAGGCTAGCACAGATAAGGCGGAGGAAAAAGAAGACGCGAGATGAGATGTTCTCGGATATTATGGAAGTTACACGCAATGAAAGAGCTCATCTGAATGAGTGGAAGGACGTGGTTTCAAATTACAGGAAAGAGGCCAGTGAACGTGAGGACAGGAGGGATGAACGTGAGGACAGGAGGGACAACCGAGATGAGAGGTGGCGGCAGGAAGACCGGCAGGAAAATCAGCGGTGGCGGCAGGAAGATCAGCGGTGGCGGGATGCAACTCTGGGGCTGCTGCGTGATCAAACTGACATGCTCCGGCGTCTTGTGGAGCTTCAGGAACGGCAGCAGGATCAAAGAGTGCCGCTGCAGCCCCTGTATAACCACCCTCAACCCTCACCATGTTCCACATCCTCCTCACCCAGACGTGTAAGAACGTGTGGGGGGAGGCTCCGTGCACCTGCCCACTCCACCCCCGTGGACAGCCCAACCAGAAGGATGTCGTTACTGTGAATTTTTTTTTTAATGGCCTTCTCCATCCCTCCTATCCTCCTCCCAAACCACACCCTTACTTCTCTCCCTCTTTTTATAATGAATCAATAAAGAATTCATGCTTTTTAAATGAGAGTGACTTTATTTGCATAAGTAAGCTGTACTCGAAGGGGGAGGGGGAGTTGCTTACAGGGACTGAGTCAATCAAGGGGGTTGGGTGTTCATCAACAAACACAGCAGTCACACTGTACCCTGGCCATTGATGAAGCTCGTTTTCAAAGCTTCTCTGATGCGCACCGCTTCCTGGTGTGCTCTTCTAATCTCCCTGGTGTCTGGCTGCCCGTAATCAGCGGCCAGGTGATTTGCCTCAGCCTCCCACCCCGCCATAAAGGTCTCCCCCTTACTCTCACAGAGATTGTGGAGAATACAGCAAGCAGTAATAACATAGGGGACATTGGTTTGGCTGAGGTCTGAGCGAGTCAGTAATGTCCGCCAGCGCACCTTTAAACGGCCAAATGCACATTCCACCACCATTCTGCACTTGCTCAGCCTGTAATTGAACAGATCCTGACCACTGTCCAGGTTGCCTGTGTATGGCTTCATGAGCCATGGCATCAAGGGGTAGGCTGGGTCCCCCAGGATAACGACAGGCATTTCAACATCCCCAACTGTTATTTTCTGGTCTGGGAAGTAATTCCCTTGCTGCAGCCGTTTAAACAGAGTAGTGCTTCTGAAGACGCGAGCGTCATGAACCCTCCCTGGCCATCCCACGTGGATGTTTGTGAAACGTCCCTTGTGATCTACCAGTGCTTGCAGCACCATTGAAAAGTACCCCTTGCGGTTTACGTACTGGGTGCCCTGGCGCTGCGGTGCCAAGATAGGGATATGGGTTCCATCTATCGCCCCCCCACAGTTAGGGAATCCCATTGCAGCAAAGCCATCCACTATGGCCTGCACGTTTCCCAGAGTCACAACCTTTCGTAGCAGCAGCTTAGTGATTGCTTTGGCTACTTGCATCACAGCAGCCCCCACAGTAGATTTTCCTACTCCAAATTGATTCCCGACTGACCGGTAGCTGTCTGGCGTTGCAAGCTTCCACAGGGCTGTCGCCACTCGCTTCTCTACTGTGAGGGCTGCTCTCATCTTGGTATTATGGCGTGTCAGGGCAGGGGCAAGCAAGTCACAAAGTTCCATGAAAGTGCCCTTACGCATGCGAAAGTTTCGCAGCCACTGGGAATCGTCCCACACCTGCAACACAATGCGGTCCCACCAGTCAGTGCTTGTTTCCCGGGCCCAAAATCGGCGTTCAATGGATAGAATCTGCCCCATTACCATCAGGATCTCCAAAGCGCAGGGGCCCGCGGTTTGAGAGAATTCTGTGTCTACGTCCTCATCACTGTCATCGCCGCGCTGCCGTATCCGCCTCCTCCTCGCCTCGGATTGAAGGTCCTGGTTCACCATAGACTGCACGAGAGTGCGCGAGGTGTTTAAAACATTCACGATTGCGGTATGGAGCTGAGCAGGGTCCATGCTTGCTGTGCTATGGCGTCTGCACAGTTCACCAAGCAAAAAAAGGCGCGAAACGGTTGTCTGCTGCTCAGGGAGGGAGGGGTGAGGCTGTACCCAGAACCACCCGCGACAATGATTTTTGCCCCATCAGGCACTGGGATCTCAACCCGGAAATGCCAAGGGGCGGGGGAGGCTGCGGGAACTATGGGATAGCTACGGGATAGCTACCCACAGTGCAACGCTCCAGAAATCGACGCTAGCCTCGGACCATGGACGCACACCACCGATTTAATGTGTTTAGTGTGGCCGCGCGCACTCGATTTTATAAAATCTGTTTTACAAAACCGGTTTATGCAAATTCGGAATAGTCCCGTAGTGTAGACGTACCCCATGAAACACAAAGCGTAGTAACATTGTAAAAAATAAAACATCCCCCCCAACAACCCAGTTAGATGTTTGTATAGATAACAAAAGTATCCACATTAGATTTCTTTCTTTTTTATTTTTACACAATGGAACATAACAGCAAGAGTAAGGAACTGATAAAGTTTGAAGATGACACTAAAGTTGGGGGCGTGGTAAATAATGAAGAGGACAGGTCACTGATACAGAGTGATCTGGATCACTTGGTAGGCTGGGCTCAAGCAAACAATTTATGTTTTAATATGGTTAAATGTGTACATGTAGGAACAAAGAACGTAGGCCATGCTTACATGATGGCGGGGCTCTAGCCTGGGAAGCAGCGACTCAGAAAGATTTGGGGGGTCGTGGTGGATAATCAGCTGAACGTGAGCTCTCAGTGTGATCCTGTGGCCAAAAGGGCCCCGGATGCATTAACTGGGGAATCTCAAGTAGGAGCACAGTGGTTATTTTACCTCTGTGTTTGGCACTGGCACAACCACTGCTGGGATTCTGTGTCTAGTTCTGGTATCCACTCTTCAAGAAGGATGTTGATAAATTGGAGAGGGGTCAGAGAAGATCCACAAGAATGATTAAGGATTAGAAAACCTGCCTTATAGTGATAGACTCTGAGAGCTCAATCTATTGAGCTGAACAAGAAGAAGGTGAGTTGATTACAATCTATAAGCACAATCCACATTGAGGAAAAGATATTTAATAATGGGCTCTTCAATCTAGCAGAGAAAAGGATAGCATGATCCAATGGCTGGAAGTTGAAGCTAGAAAAATCCAGACTGGAAATAGAATCATAGAATCATAGAATATCAGGGTTGGAAGGGACCTCAGGAGGTCATCTAGTCCAGCCCCTTGCTCAAAGCAGGACCAACCCCAACTAAATCATCCCAGCTGGGGCTTTGTCAAACCTGACCTTAAAAACCTCTAAAGTGTGTCTTTGTAACAGTGAGAGTAATGACCCTTGGAACAACTTATTGAGGGTTGTGGTGGATTCTTCATGACTGACAAGGTGATCACAATGGTCTCTTCTAGTCTTGGAATCTATGAATAACCATTACCACAACTTACCTAGGGAGTGGCAGATTCTCCATCTTTTGAAGCCTTTTGAATTACTACTGCATGTCTTTCTAAAAATAGTCCTTACCTCAAACAGAAGTTATGGGCATGATGTGAGGACCACTTGGTAAAATTCTCTGACCTGTGCTATGTAGGAGGTCAGATTGGGTGGTCATAATGGTCACTTCTCGCCTTAATATCTATGAATCTATAAACCCGGCTGTTTCAGAGCATAAACCACCACTAACTGATGGGATTAAGGAAGAAACTTCCCCTATGAGCAGGTTATTTCATAATTAATAACTAAGGGGTTTCTTGCACCTTCCGGTATTATCAGAGACTTGGCTGGATGGGCCATTGGTTCCTATATTATTCCAGTATTACAGTGTAAACACACATGCTAGTGTCAATGCCCTTAATCAACTAGAAATTTAATTTGCCATTCAAATCCAAAATGTCTGACCTCACCCAGCCTAATTTTATCAAAATGTAAGAAGAAATAGGTCTGTCTTGTACTTTTATTTACAATGTAATATAATTCCTATAAGAGAGCAGCAGATTATTATATAGACCGAGGAAGTAAATGTCTGGTTGCTTGGAAGACAAATTGTGCATGTCAGACCAGCCAGAACCTGGAGCAACCAAAATAATATGAGAACTCTAAATTGTCTATAGGAAGAATGTCTGTCCAGTAATTTAGCCAACTTGGCTTTAGAGTATGAATGTATCCAGGAATTGCTTAGCCTTTCAGCAGGGAGATTTCCTGAAATAGTGTTGTACTTCTGTGTGACACTTCTGTGACCACTTGAACTGAATTCAGATTGCTTCCCTGCATCTATTTATACAGTAACAAAGTGTTTTGGCACTACTGTCTCCGTATGCTAATTCCTTTGTGGTCTGAGTTTGTTTATTTACAAAGCCAGAGTTTACAAAACCAGTGGAGTATGCGTAGGATCTCAGAAGCTAACCTGAAAAGCGATCTTTTTTGTTTGTATCCTGAGGTCCTAATACAAATAGCTTTGCTAATTTCTTTCCCATTCCACGTGTGATGTGTTGTGCAAAAAATAATATGTCTTGCTGTGTGCACTTTGGTACAATTATATATGCTCAGGAATACGGTGCAGTGAAAGCCTCTCTGGGTTTACATCAACTTCTTGTGGCGAATAGCCCAAAGTAGCTTGCCTCACACAAAACTAAAGTATTTTATTTTTCAGTGCGGGCACATCTTTTGCATTCACATTTACAAATGGATGCTAGAGGGAAGTTCCTACAAATAATGTTATGCTAAAGCAGTTTGTGATGATACATGTACCTGATAGTGAAACCTGTCTCCAAGGTGATGCTGCCCCACATGATAAAGATGAATCTAAAGTGTACATTTAGAAATTCAACTGGAGCTATCCCAATTTATACCAGTTGTGGCTATAGCCCCCAGAAAATGAGTAATGAAGAATATGTTAGAGGGAGTTATTAGGGCATGATGAAAATGGAAGAAGCAACACACAATTATATACAGTATTGTTCTAGGGTTACATTATTGGAAATAGTTATTATACAGATGGCCCAAATCCAAAAATGTGGATATGAACACCTTTACTTTTGGGGGAAAGAGGGGCACTATGGGGGGGGTGTCATCAAGATCTATAACCAGACTTTTCCCCTTGGGCCACTGCTAATTACATTCTCCAGAAGTTTGTATGTCCATACACTAGTGAAATGCTTCTTCTGAAGAACACCATAAGGTCACAAGGAAATCCAAGATGAATACATTCCACATGCTGATCATTGTTACCCAGTCACTGAAATCTTCTAAGTGCCAGTTATACTGAAAGAACTTCACTTCCTGCTCTTAGTCTGAATTCTGAGTATGTTTCTGTATCCAAGGCCTGGATGCTTGCACTGAAATGTGACATTTACAGTAGCTTTTGTGAATGTTGCTTTAATTAGTTCTGTTTCCATGGGACCCTAAGTAGAGTGATGTGGCTAACAGGCAAGGACAATAGTCATAGAAGAAATGAGGTAATTTTTGTAGATATTTGCATAGCTTTTCAATAGAGAAACTGATTTTGTTTGATAGTTTTTTTTATCACAAATGTTTGTCTTGATCACTGTTAAAATTCTGGTATGTTGTTGCCACCCTGCTACCCCCCAATGCCCTAAAAAATAAAGGAACCTGACACAAGAGTGACAAAGTGTTTATTAGTCTGCTTAGGTGTACATTGCTAGCTTCAGAGATGCTTTAACCTTAAATCGTAAACATAACGGAAGGAAAATCAAGTCCCTTTGATTTTCAACTGCAATCACAATAAGTGTTCCCTTAATAAACATAAGCAGGATAGTCGCTGAATGTTCCAGACATCTGATGAAGCTGACGGGTGGGTAGTATGAACTAACAGTGACTCCACTCTCATTCCTAGTCACTGAATGTTTTAAAACAGTTTTTTAAAGTGACAGAAACCCAAGTAAAGTATTAGCAGGTGTTCCCTCCCCCCTCCCCAAGCAGTGGCATTCTCTCGAGTCATAGATAGGAGCTGCTGCTTGCTTTAGACACCGAAAGGGCAGTATGATTGATATGCCTTTACAAATTCACTTTTGCACAGGAGTGTCTGGTATATATGGGCTAAATGTCAGGTGAAAGGAAAAATACGAGCTGAAATCAGCAGCTGCCTGATCCTAGGTACAACAAAATTTATTTGCTGAGGAGCCTTGCAAAAAATAAAACAAAATTGATTTTTGTGTATTGATACCAGCTAACTCCCATGGTGTTTCTAAGGTAACTGTGGTGGTAACTGTGACAACACTCTTCTGTGAGCATTTCATGTAAAATGAGTCCACTTAATGATGAGCCAGTGTTAAAGGTTACATTCTTTGCAAGACACCTCTGGATTGTGTCTGCACCATACTCTCACTTAGACACAAGTCCAGTCCAGCCAGAGATTGGTGCCAGGCACCTCTCAGGAAAAAAGGGAGGAAGAACCCAGAGCTGCTGAGCAGCAGTGGAGTGGCTCTGTGTAGACCACAACAGTCTAGCAATCAGATTGACAGCTATGCGCCTCGCCCACCACTCAGGCTGGTAAGAAAATGTTTTGTGTCCACTGAGAATTTTGATTTTTGAGCTACAATTCAGACACCAAAATATTTCACCTTTTGAGAAAGCTGCTAAGGTGCCTCATGGGAATTGTAGTTTGGGTGCCCCCATTCGCCTCTTATGGCTGGGATCCTTAGTCTGTCTACATCTCCCATGAAACATCACAATCTCCCCTCATGGCGAGGGGAGGTGGTTGCATGAAGGGAGTTCCTGACTGTGGTGCATCATGGGGATTGTAGTCTAGTCAGGAAACCTGACCCATAGAGGAGTATGGGGAAGCGAGAAATCTGAACTACCGCTCCTAGAAGGTACTGCAGCAGTATTTTCAAATTGAAATGTTTCATTTCTTTGCTGAAATACTTCAGTTTAAAAAAAAATCTTGTGGAAAGCAGACACTTCACCAAAACAAAAACAAACAACATCAACATCAAAAAAACCACAACAACCTAGTCAAAAGCCCAATTTTCTGTCAAAAATAGTTTCGATCGAAAATTTTCAGCCAGTCCTACCCACCACCTCTGTGGATGGTAAAGGAAAAGAAAGACCAGAGTATAAGCTCAGCAGCAGATTCTCCCATCCTGCCCCAGGCTCAGCCTGTCCCTGCTAGCAGGGCTCATCTTAGGGGTGGCTGGGCACCAAATCCCAGGGGCACCAAATCAACATCTGGGTGGGTGGAATGCCAAATTGGGGTGTTTCTTGTTTGATCAGCAGTTTGTGGGGGCTGCCAAAAACACTTTTCACCCTGGGTGACAAAATGCCTATGGCAGGCCCTGCTTGCTATCCCCATACGTGTGTCCTTGTGGCTGGCCAAATCCCAGCACCTCTTGCCTACA
Organism: Mauremys mutica; assembly: GCF_020497125.1. Classification (NCBI taxonomy): domain Eukaryota; kingdom Metazoa; phylum Chordata; order Testudines; family Geoemydidae; genus Mauremys; species Mauremys mutica. Next base: position 7,510,654 of record NC_059076.1, on the reverse strand, counting down.
GGTTTCTGTGCCCTGGGGCCCCCTGTGCCTGCTGAAGTGAGAGGGAAAAGCGACACTGGAAGGAGAGGTGTATAAACCATCTGATTTGATGTAAATATATATAACGCCAGCCTGAGGCGTTGACGCTAATTTAATTAATGTGACAATAAATTGCTTCATCTTGAGTCATTTGCAGTGCTTTCTATCTCAGTGTCTGACATTTCCTATTGTCATTCAAGGAGTTATTCACTAGAGATGTGCCATTTAGGTAGTCGGTGAACTGCATGAGATAATACTGCAGCAAAACTCTGGGAGAGAGTTTCTCTGGAGCAGAGTAGCATGTCGCAGAAATGCCGGCACACCAGGCCTTTTTATCAGCCAGACAAATGTGAGGCGAGAAAGAGTTAAGACTCCCGAAAGAGAACCTTATGGAAAATACCACGAGTGTCCAAGGGAGCATTGCTGTCCATGCTGAGGGCCATTCCAAGGTGGTGGTGTCCCAGAGCCACAAGCACTTCATAAAATCACCACCTAGCACTGAGGGAAGGGGCACATTAGAATGTCATCTGGTAAGCAGGGAGAGAGAGTTGTTCATTATAACTGGGGCAGTCGCCTCTTCATCTTTGTGGTTGTGTAACTGATCCACGAAAGGAATAGGGCTTGGGTCCTGCAGTGATGAGTGTTGTACAAAACCAGAGAGTCTTCACTAGTCTTCACTAAGCTCCATCATAACCTTAGAAGAGGCCTACTGAGCATGCTCAGCAGAGAATTTTCATCCCATACCTGTAGGACAGATTGGAGACCCCTCATCGCCTGGATCTCACCTCCCTCAAGTGGAAGGGGAGGAGTGAAATGCCTCCATGGCACCAACCCCACTCCCTTCCACAGGGGAGTGTGTATTTGGGTGGGGAGGGCACCCCACCATCCTCCCCACTTGGTCCACAGGAGTGCAACCCCCTCTCAAAAGAGGGCCGGGTACAGCTGCTGCCAGAAGAAGCCTCGGCAGTGTAGCGGCTCCGGCACTTCCCGGATTCAGTGCAGATGAGGCTAGTCCAGAAACCCATTTCCAGTAAGCAGACATGTTTGATGATGATCTAATTGCGATTTGGCAAAACATTTGGATTGTTTTAATGGAAGTCAATAAAAACATTGCTGAAACATTCATGAAAAACAGAAAATGTGGACAGCGTTAATATTTTTTCCTGAAAAGTTGAGTTTGGGGGAACCTAAAGTCTATTTTTCACCAGAAAAACATATTGTATTGAATATTTTGACCAGCTCTAATACAAACCAAGTTTTGACCTCAGCGTTTAGCCATTATCTTCCTAGTCAGTGAAATGAGCCTTTTCTTACAATGGGAAATATGTGTTTTCCTTGCCACTCACCCATTACTGAAAATGTCCCAAGAGATTTTCCTCGCATACATAAAAATAAAATCACCTGGCAGAGACCAGCCTGGCACCCTGCAGCACCACAGAAGAGCAGTTACATGTGTGTCAATAAGGGTTTGGAATAAAAACTGTGGCCATGTCCATATTGGCAATCAGTCCTGATTTGACCTGCAAAGCCCTCGAGTAGTCAAGGAAAGCTATGTTTGCATTGGTGGTGTTTGCCTCTGATTAAAATGGGAGTCAGCACAGTTGGTGCAATTCACAGCTTTCCTTATCTGCATATGGGATTGGTGCCCATGTAGCCCACAACGGCTGAGGATCAATTGCTTGGAGTTAGGGTACATTTCCAATGGAGCCAAGAGCCAAGATATTCAACAGCATCTTGTGATTTCAGGGCCCTGGTTTTTAGAGGATGGGTGCTCAAGCTCCTTTATGGTGTCTCAGATTGGGTGGGCATGCCCCCAAATGAGACACATAAACTCCTAGTCACTTCAGAAAATCATAGGCAAGGCCTTTACTGGGCACTACCAGCGCTTGCCATAGTGAACTCAACACATGGTATATACTCTCTCTATAACCTATATATAACCTAGACTGCTTATATGCTGATTGAGGCTGTGCCTGTTTGAAACACTGAGAGGGATATTTCCAAGGGAATTAATCAAGCAAACGTATCTTCCTGACAGATATGTTTATGCTGTCAGGCAGCCTTTTTTGAAAAGCTCACCCCTGCCATTCATTCCCATCCACAGTTACTGTTCTTTACACCTGACACAAACAAATAGAATTAAAATGACATTGTTGTACTAGAAATTCACAGAAATGACAACAGTCAGTATGAGAAAGAAATGCCCCAAACTCAGACATTTTTAATAGGACAGTTTCAGACTACATCAAGCTACTATGAAGTAGCAGACCTAATAGAACGCTGGTTATATCAACTCTATTGTATGACAGTGACATGTGGGCACTGAGAAAGGCTGGAAAGCAGCGGATTATACTTTCAGTGCTCGCCATCTTTGTCAGCTGCGCCATGTTACATTGCAAGGCAAGATGAGGATTAGGATGGAAGACCAATGGATTATGAAGGGCATTTACCAAGATATGCTGGTATATGGCAAATGATCACATGCTTGCCAGAAGCTCTGGTGGTGCGATAAGCTCGCCAATGACAAGCACAGACTGAACGTCCAGCTGGACCGCCCTAAGCACCTGGCTAGAGATCGATACAGGTGGTGCTTGATCTGCAGGGAGACCGTGTCCCTTTGGGATTTGCCTTCATGATGATGATGATGATGATGATTGATTGATGATGATGCAGAAGAAACTGCCATTCAGCACACTGAAAATCATGCTTCATTATCTCCCTCAGAAGGTATTAATCACATCTCCCAGGCAATGGAAATAAACAAAAGCATGGTGGTTCTGTTTAACACTAAGCCCTCAATTGTTAATGCATTTATCCTTGCAACACCTCTGTGAGGTAGGGCAGTGCTGTTATGGCCAGAGAGATTGGCCGAAGGCCGTGTTATTGCATGGCAGACATGGAACCACCATCTTTAGCTTGCCAGTGCACACCCCTAATCACAAGACCATCCCTCCTAAGGTTTGGAGGATCAGGGCCTCACTTTCTGATTTGAAGCAAATCCTTTGGCCAAGAAAGTAAATACAGAAATATTAGCTAAAATACTTGTTTTCATTAGCAGTATTATAGTCTGATTGTAGCAAAACCACAAAACCCATGCTTTGCTTGAAAGAAAACCTGTTGGACGTGTCTGTAAGTTTTTATGAGCTTGGTTAGTTATTTCAAAATCAGAAACCTTTGCATTTGGCTGTTAGCAAAGTCATGGCTGTGTTAGCATTTGACACACTTTGAAGAGACTTAAGGTTCAGTCTGAAAAGTTTGGGAGTAACCATGTCCAATAAACGAGCACTTACAGATGATCTATTCTTTTTGACATAGAAGAGGTTCATTTCCAACTGTTTTAATTCAAGAGATCTCTTTATAACCAAAATAAAAAGCCGGAGGTGAAAGCCGTACAGTTTATGATGTTTAATACCTAGTTTTTATGGTGTCAAAGCCATTTCAGTATCACAACTGTATTAATACTTTATTTTTCATCTGAGACTTATTGGAGGACATTTCAGCCTGCAAGTGGCTGACACCTATAGATTTTTTATTATGCCCTGACTCTTTGCATCACAGACTTGAAAAGGCCAGTTCAACCCCTCGGAGGATAAGTGGAGCTCTGGCACACAAAGGTCTGGATTTATATAAACAAATAGAAGTTACGGAGCACAATTTAAAGCATCCACTAGGAAAAAACATAGGCTGGAAGGCAACTAAGTAACTGATTGCTAAAATTCACAGGTGTTGTGTAGTGCAGTGCAGTGCTTAGAATACATGCTCAAAGGGCAACTGTTAATTTGAAATGTGTATGCAGTGTTGTTGTAGCTGTGTTGCTCTCAGGATATTAGAATAACAAGGTGGGTGAGGTAATATCATTTATTGGACCAACTTCTGTTGGTGAGAGAGAGCTCTGTGTAAGCTCCAAAGCTTGTCACTGTCACCCGCAGAAGTTGGTCCAATAAAAGATATTACCTCCCCCACCTTGTCTCTCTAATTTGGAATCTGCACAGTTTCAAATATTGAATCCAAAGTAGTTTCAGGCACCACTCCCATTTCTGTGTCCCCTTGCCAATTTTTGTGGTTTCACACTTACATTTTTCTTTTGTTTTTAAATGCTTGGCTGTGGCAAAGACCCACAGTTACAAAAGAGAAAACTGACTACTACCTGGAAATTACTGTTCAGTGCAAGTAAATAAACTGAGAAAAAGAACAGAACAGAACAGAACATAAGAACTGTCATATATCCAGTATCCTGATTTCAACACTAGCTGGTACCAGTCTGGGAAGGTGTCAAGACATCCCCACATGGATGAGGGGAAAGTCCATAGGCAAAGTTTCCTCCCACCCTCCCTGCTCAGTCAGTGGCTGGCTTATGCCCTGCAGCATTAGGAATGGGAATGTGAATGGGGCACATTCACCTGGATTGAATTGGCCTCGTTAGCACTGGACCCCCTCACTTGGTAAGGCAACTCCCATCTTTTCATGTGCTGTATATTTATACCTGCCAACTGTATTTTTCACTCCGTGCATCTGATGAAGTGGGTTATAGCTCACGAAAGCTTATGCCCAAATAAATCTGTTAGTCTTTAAGGTGCCATCGGACTCCTTGTTTTTTTTGCGGCGTTAGGGTTTATTTTTAAAAAGTGCCTAGGGGATATAAGAATTGCAATGTCTAACTCCTTGGTGCCCTGCTGCCCAGCGGAATTCACAGCCCTATGTTGGGTGCACAGGATCTGTGTCTCTTGTATTTGTATAGAAGAGTTAGGCACATAGAAAAGAATTTGCAGAAGCCAGGAAGCTTGAGAGGGGGCCACCTAAACTAGCCAGGAGTGAAAATGTAGAGGAAAGAAGCAGGGCTTGGGGCAAAGGTAGATGCTCAGCTATCCTTGAGCTGGGCCTTAGGCGCCTGACTGACAGGCCAGAGGGATGCACCAATCTCTGCTTGGGATTCTCAGCTGCGAACCCTCTCTGGGAGTTAGCTGCCGAAGCCAGGTCAGCGCTTTCTCATGCAAATACAGAGCAAGACTCAATAAACCAGTGGTTGGGGCAGGGCACTCACCTGGGATGTAGGAGGCCTGTGTTCAAGTCCTTGCTGCAGAGAGCTTGAACTTGGGTGTCCTGCATCCCAGGTGGGTTCCCTAACCACTGGGGCTCAGAGGTAGTTTTTAGAATGTCAATGGCACCTAAATGTTGGACTTTGACACCTAAACGGGCAGTTGGGTGCCTAAATACTGTTGTGGATCTAGCCCCAGGAGCCTAATTCCCTCCAACTTTGATTGAGACTTAACTTCCAAAGCACCTCAGGAGCTTTCGAAAATGTTACCCTAGATCTCTATGTCTTCATCCTATCTGATAAAACGGTGGATGTTCTCTTTCCAGTAGAAATGTCTAATATAGAGACAGATGTTTGTTCTTATTTCCTTCACTAGAGCAATCTTGTGTGTTCCCAGGAAGAGTTGTAGCTAAAAAGCCTAAAGAGGCATGATTTGTAACTTGACATTGTCCCTTTAAGTCTGACAAACAATTACTGTAAGGTATCATGTAAGCCTGACCCTGAACCACTTGCCTGATTGTCTAAAAGTTGATATATAGACAAGGTATTTCATATATATGCCGTAAGCATCATGCATTTCAAAAATAGACTTGTATCACTTGCTAAGGCAGAGAATGAGACCTAATTCTACCCTCATTTATAATGGGGCAACCACATTAACATTATAATAGTAAAGGGTGGGGTTTTTTAAATAAATGTGTTTATAGTGAGGTTGTTTTCTTAGTGAAAATGTTGGCTGACCTTAGAAAATAGGTTTAAAGAAATGTCAGTATTGGTATATACTTAGTGTTACTGCTGCAAAGTGAAATGAGATGGAATAAAAGCACCTGCTTCACATGTGTAACCTCAGGTCTCTATAAAATCCTAGGCAGTTTTGTTGAATCACTAAGCTGTGATGCCCTTTCCAGAACTATTATTACCTGCAGAAGACAGTAATTATGGGAATGATGTCATGGGGCCAGCCCATCAGTGATCAAACTATAGAACTATTATTTCTGGAAACACTGTACAACTCTTGGGGCACATAATAAGAAAGTTGCTAATGACAAGAAATTAGTGGAAAAATAAATCCTGTGCCCTGGGCTCCAAGCAGCCTCATGTTCAGCTCACTCGGACTTTCCTCCTTTTGTCATTGATTCATAGAAGAAACTCTTAAAACTCCCATTGAGAACACTGCCTGGTAGAAGCCCTCCAGACTCGTGGATTCTAAGGCCAGAAGGGACCAGTATAATGATTTAGTCCAGGGGTCGACAACCTTTGGCAGGCAGCCCATCAGGGTAATCCTCTGGCGGGCTGCAAGACATTTTGTTTACGTTGACTGTCTGCAGGCACTGCTCCCCGCAGCTCCCAATGGCCCCGGTTCACCGTTCCCAGCCAATGGGAACTGCGGGAAGTGGTGCGGGCCGCATGGACCTGCTGGCTGCCACTTCTCGCACCTCCCATTGGCTGGGAACGGCGAACTGCAGCCACTGGGAGTTGTGGGGGGGGGTGCCTGTGGACGGTCCACATAAGCAAAATGTCTCACAGCCCATCAGTGGATGACACTCAGAGGTAGTGGATGACACTGATGGGCCACGTGCTGAAGATTGCCGACCCATGCTCTAGTCTGACCTCCTGCATAACACAGGTCAGAGAATTTTACCAAGTGGTTCTCACATCAAGCTAGAGCATATCATTTAGGAAGACATCCAATTTAATTTAAAGACTTAAAGTCACGGAGACGCCACCATATCCTGAGGTAAACTGGACCCCCATTTGGTGCTTTATTTCTTTTCTGAACTTTGTAGAATTTGCTAGTCTGCCTGTACCAAAGACATTCACACCTTCAAATAAAGGTGCATCAAGGGCCTGATCCAAAGCCCAGTTAAGTCAGTTGGAGTCTTTCCATTGACACCAGACAGCTGTGGATCACAGGTCCCGATTTACGAAAAGAGGTGGTGTCTTGGGGGACGTTGAACCTTCTTCCCTTCATTTCCTGTAGCGGTTTCAAGTGTCCTGCCTCAGCAATGCAGCAGATTTGGCAGGCAGTAAAGAACTCCCATGTCAGTCATGCAGCGGGGTAGCTTGCTATGAAAGGTAACACCCACTGCTGTGGGGAGCTGAGCTGAATTCTTTCCCATTAGCTGGAATCAGAGGGATGAGCAATGATAAGCATTTAGTGCATTAAGAACTTCATGAACCGAAAGATAAAGCTTTTCATTCTTCTCTCCTTCTGGAGGCTCTCCCATCGACAAGGCAAGCCCCAAGCTGAGAATAGCTGGTAATTAAATGTTTCCGAGACAGTTGACTAAAAACATGAAAGGCTTTTGGGATTTCAGTTCAAAACACTCCAGAAAGCAATGTAGCAACTTCATAAATTGAAGGAAGTCAGTTAGCACTAAATTATTTAGAAATTTAGTTAGTTTCATGTGATTCATCAACAAACATTATTAAATTTTAATGCGTAAAAATGGTGTAATAAAACTAATAAAGTTGGTTTTGCTAGTGAAATGCAATGAAGAACATGCACTTTTGTCATTCAAAGAAATACATGCATTTAGCACAGTTTGTTTTACAACTTAATGAAAAGAGGATAGGATTGGCATAAGCAGCCAGTAGGCAGTAAAGTCCATGAGTACAATAACTGTTCTTTTAGGTCTCAATGTGCACTGGCACATGTGAGTAAGTTTGCACATGTAAGTAGTCACACTGAGCTCAATTAGCTAACGTGGGTTAAAATAGCAATGAAGACCAGGCAACTGGGTTTTAACTTGAGTTGCTTAAGTTCCACCTCAGGCTCCCTTATAGGCTTGAGCTGCTATCCTAAGTTAAACCCCAAACTGCTGTCTTCACTGCTATTTTAACCCAAATTAGTTAACCCAAGTTAAAGACACATCTTTTTTTGCCATGAAGACACCCTCTAAGTGTTTATAGGACTTGGGCTTAGAATGGTGTTGTCCTTTGGAAAATTTGACAGTGAAATAGGTTATGGGACACTAAACCATCTGTGTTTTAGTTCCTGACCACACCTCAAATCCCCTTCCCAAAATTGTTATATCAGCGTGTTATAGTCCTAGGCCTAGTAATAAGGATAGAACCAGTCACCATGAACCTAGAACCTGAGATTAAGAAGAGTTCCTGAAATTGTTCCAAAGACTGGGAAACCTAGGGGAAGAATATCATATTAAACTCATACCAAGTGCAAACCCTTTTGATCTTCTTGGAGAGCTGGAGTACTGAAGTCAACCAGAAAGTGCTCTGCCATCGATTTAGCAGGCCTAGTGAAGACCCGCTAAATTGATCCCTGCTGCATCGATTGCCGCAGCATTGATCTCCCCGGTAGTGAAGATCAGCCACTAGAAAAATCTCCCTCCGTTTACTACCCAGAATGAAAGCAGAGCTTAGCTGCATGGAGCAGATGGGTGTCATTTCCAGACTACACACTCCAATATAATGGTGTGCAAGCAGCATAGATGATCCTAAACCCAAATGATAAGGTTAGGATCTTACCAAGCTCAATGAAAATGTTTGTAGAAAAAGTGACTTGTGCGCCTTTGTGTGGAATACACCCTATAACAACTTATTGAAGCAAAATTATTTTCATAACTGGATGTTTGGTCTGAATTCTGGCAGATACCCCTTGCTGCAGTATCGGCACTACTAACCACTTTCTTCACACCATTTGGAAGGTTTTGTTTCAATCGATTTACCATCTGGCATATCATCACCTCCTGAACACTTCCAGGGGACAATGTCACAATGCATGGATGACATCCTTATCGATGGATCAACTCAATCCCAACATGACCAACATCTCTTTGTAGTTCTGACACTACTAGAGAAGACAGGCATAACACTCAATGACAAGAGTTAATTCTTAAAAGATAAAATTAAGTTTCTAGGCCAGATCATTTGATGGAGCAGGGGTCAGACCAGCTTGCACAAGAGTGAAAGAAATTACCCACATGAAGGATATCTCAGAATATCAGTGAGACACATCAATCCATGGCTATGGTAACATGCCTGGCAAAATTCCCTCACGTAATAGGGACGTCAAAGCCATTTTGAGATCTCCTGAGCCCACAAAATTCCAGGTATTGGGGAACTAAACCAACCCAGGCATTTACAGAAATAAAACAAGACCTGCACATTCCACCACTTTTGGCCCTATAAAACCACGGCCGTTTCAGCTGATGCCTCAGCTTACAAGATAGGGGTCGTCCTTCACTGTGGCATCTAGGAGCATATCCCTCACAAGCACTCACCAATACAGAACAGTGCTCTGAGCAAATAGAAGAAGCAGCCCTAGCCATTATGTGGGCTTGTGAATGGTTCAGAAACTTTCTCATGAGCATAACATTTCATGTGAAAACTGATCACAAACCACTATTCGCTCTTGGAGGTTCAAAAACCATACATGAGTCACAACCCAGGATACAACATTTCTGAATGAGACTCATGAGGTTTCCATTCTCGATTGCTCATATGCCAGGGTAGAACCTCAATATAGCTGATATGATCTCCACGTCCATACTCCCTAATGCACCACAGCAAGAGACTAAACCAGAGGATCTGCTCATAGAAGGTTTTGTAGATGCCATACTTATTACTTTATAAATCACAGCAAAATGCCTGCAAGAACTGAAAAAAGAAACAAGGCAGATGAAGTCCTGAGCTGAGTCATGACCCATTGCAGAGAGGATTGGACTACTCATAAAAAGTCAGAAATCTCCATGCAGTTTCAGGTGATCTTATCATAAACCAATGTCTGTTGTTGAAAGGATCCAGGTTATCCCTACATCAATGCAACAGGAAATCCTTGACAGACTACATGAGGGACACCAAGGTATTACATGATGCAGAGATAGCTAAATAGTCTGTTTGGTGACCTGGGCTCAGCAAACAACTACAACAGAGAGTTAAGAAATGTGATATCCGTGCTCGCATGAGAACCAATCAATGGGAACAGTTCTATCAACAGTTATTGGCATGTGTTCTATCAGATAGACCAGGGCAGAAAGTCAGGACTGACCTTTTGCATCTGGATAATACAACCTAGCTTTTGGTAACTGATTGTTTTTCAAGATGTATTGAAGTTGCCGAGTTGTTCAATACCACAATAGCTACAGTTGTGCAGAAGATAAAATACATTTTTGCCTGTTTTAGGATTCCAGAGCAATTAGTCTCTGACAATGGTTCCCAGTTTCCCTTGGAGACCTTTGAGAGGTTTGCAGAGACCTAGAGTTTCAATCATGATACATCCAGCACCTTGTTCCTCCAGAGTACTGGGAAAGCAGAATGTGTGGAAAGACTCTAAAACAATTCCTTTCTAAATCCTCAGAACCTCATCTTGCTCAATTAGCATCCCAGGTGCCAACTTTTCAAAGTGTCAGGGGGTGCTCGACCCCCAACTCCGCCCTAGGCCTCGCCCCCACCCCAGCCCTTCCTCCCAGACCCCCCCTAGCCCCTCCTCTTCTTGCCTAGTTCCGCCCCCCCATAGAATCATAGAATCTCAGGGTTGGAAGGGACCTCAGGAGGTCATCTAGTCCAACCCCCTGATCAAAGCAGGACCAAACCCAACTAAATCATCCCAGCCAGGGCTTTGTCAAGCCTGACCTTAAAAACCTCTAAGGAAGGAGATTCCACCACCTCCCTAGGTAACCCATTCCAGTTCTTCACCACCCTCCTAGTGAAAAAGTTTTTCCTAATGTCCAACCTAAACCTCCCCCTCTGCAACTTGAGACCATTGCTTCTTGTTCTGTCATCTTCTACCACTGAGAACAGTCTAGATCCATCCTCTTTGGAACCCCCTTTCAGGTAGTTGAAAGCAGCTATCAAATCCCCCCTCATTCTTCTCTTCTGCAGACTAAACAATCCCAGTTCCCTCAGCCTCTCCTCATAAGTCATGTGCTCCAGCCCCCTCCCCTAGCGCACCGCATCCTTGCTCCTCCACCTTCCCTCTCAGCCTCCTGCATGGGAGGTGCGGGGAGGGTGGGGGAGATGCTGATCAGCAGGACTTGCTGGGCAGGTGGGAGGCACTAGGGCAGTGGGGAGGTTCTGATAGGGGGGCTGCCAGTGGGTGCTCAACACCCACCATATTTTCCCAGAGGATGTTCCAATCCCAGAGTACCCATGGAGTTGGCACCTGTGATTAGCATAGTGGCTGACACCTATAGCAAAAGAATTCAGCCCGGCAGAGCTGTTTTTGGAAAGGAAGCTGCAGTCTGCTATCCCAACAGTGTCACACATTAGACCTCAAGGTCAAGCATGCTCAAACTGTTTTTCACTACAAAAAATGGAACCAGGCTGCCAATCTGGATAATGAGGAGATTGCTTGCTGCCTGGCAGCACATCTTTATTTTTGTAAGTGCATAAGTTGTGTATTCTGATCCTGCACTCTTCTCATTGTCTCATTTTTTATTTACTTCCTTTCCCGCATCTTTCTGCAGCCACAAAAACAAAATCATGTTTGCATGCAATATATTTTATGTACCATAAAAATATATAACCCAGTTGTTAACGAGCTGTTAGGGAGGAGAAATCATTTCAACTGCAGTGCCATGGAGCCGCTGGGGTCACGTGGCAAAATCCAGCAAACACTCTGCAGGATCATAGCACCGAATTTTATAAACGTAAGTCCAATTTTCAAAAGGGCTTAGCACCCACAACTGGAGCTGGATCATTTAGGGAGCTTAGTTCTCTTTTAGGCACCTAAATGAACAGTGCAAAGCTGGCCCTATTTCTGATTTTATATGGGGAAAATAGAGCTGTGGCTTTACCAACTATATCAGTCCAAAGGGTGCATTCAACCTCTGAAAGCATATGGGTTGTTTCTTTTAATGTTAACAGATGTTTTGGCCTGGCTTTGAGACCACAAATATATGACTATCTTTCTAGTGATGGTATCTATTTAAAATAAATAAAATTGAACCTGGCTGGTTTTTCCCCACGTAGGATAATGCACACACACACCATAGCTAATCTGTCTATCTAATCTATCTGTGCCTGAGTTTAATAAACTTTAACTAGCTCTCCCCACAGAGAGGACCACAGTAAAACCAATGGGACTGCAAGAGTGTAACTGAGGACAGAATTTGGCTCCTAGCAGGTGCATATGAGCTGTGGGTACAGAACAGGGGGAGGTTTAGGCTGGATATTAGGAAAAACTTTTTCACTAGTAGGGTGGTGAAGAACTGGAATGGGTTACCTAGGGAGGTAGTGGAATCTCCTTCCTTAGAGGTTTTTAAGGTCAGGCTTGACAAAGCCCTGGCTGGGATGATTTAGTTGGGTTTGGTCCTGCTTTGAGCAGGGGGTTGGACTAGATGACCTCCTGAGGTCCCTTCCAACCCTGAGATTCTATGATTCTAACAGTGATTTTCTTTTCCCATTTTATTTATTTACTTACATAAACATACAACAATGTTCCATTTACCAAAACAAGAAAATGCAAAAAATAATTCACCTGAGATGAGTAAACAACAGTGGGTGGAAAACTTTAAAAGGGAATGATTTTTCTTACAGGGGCTCTAGTTATAGGCACTTGTTAAATTTCTCACAGCAATTGTTCCAAGCAAACGGCATCACAGCTTCTGAAGTGAGGCAGTATGTTCATTTAAAAACATCAGCCAAAAATAGGATTACTGGAAGATCCAGAGCCAAATTCCAATCACAGGTAAATGCTGCACATAGCTGTGTGTGTCCAAAATACACTAACTTGTATGTCCTGGAGGTTTCTAATGATTATTGGTGTGGGGGAAAGGCAACAAGGATGGTATTTGCTCTGTCTTTGATTACAGGGACACTACCCACCTAGAATATCACAGTTAGAAGGGACCTCATCTAGTCCAACCCCCTGCTCAAAGCAGGACCACTCTCCAGACAGATTTTTACCCCAGTTCCCTAAATGGCCCCCTCAAGGATTGAACTCACAAGCCTGGGTTTAAACAAGCCAATACTCAAACTGCTGAGCTAACCCCCCACATGCTGCTTTATTAAATCTACATAGGATGACACAGCTCCACATGGGAGCCCTTTCCATGACTTTAGTATGAGTTGGGTCAGATGCTTCAAAAGGTACACTTTATATGTGCTATATGGACCACCACCAACTCACTATTAGCATATGAACAATCCCATTGACTGAGCAAATAAAGCAAGCAAGGCTGGGCCATGTACATTTACTTTGAGAGTATTAATAGTTACGTTTGCTTCCTTGAGGGCTCAACACCACCAACCAAATGTTAGGGCCAAATGCAGGTCAGGTGTAAAGAGGCACAACTATGCTAACGTAAATGTGATTCAATTTGACTATAGTCTGCAAATAGAAGGATTAAGGTCAATGCCTGAGGGCTAAACCGGTCACCAACAGCCCTTTAACTAGGAGCCAGGTTAGGAGCTGGTGTTTTCCCCTTACCTGGTAGGTTTTGGTAGCAGCATCTGTTTAAACTGAAGCGCTCACACTTCCACATGGACTTGACTATAGGAGAGCTACTGCAGCTGGAGCTGGGACTTGCTTTTCTGAGGATCCAAGCACCCACACTTTCTATCCACGCTGACTGAGCTGTAAATGCTCAGTAGCTCTCAAAATCTGGCCCTGGTCAGGCGCTGAGAACTGTACCTGCACCTGTGGGGAGCCCTACTGACTTCACTGGGATTCCAAGGGGTGCAGCATTCTGACTGCATGTGTCTCAGTGTAGGATCAGGGCCTTGGTGAACTATGATTCTATAACCTCAGTGGGCAGCTGGGTTAAGAACAGGGGAAGGTGAGATTAGACAGTTCTGGCTGGGAGCCACTGAGGGTGGCATTTTAAGGCACCTAACTCCCATTGAAAATCCCACACTGTGCTGTTGAAAATCCCACACTAAATCCTGTTCTGTCACTGAGCTCTAGTAATTACTTTGGAGAAACCTATTGTATTTTCATAAGTTAAAAGAGGTGGGGTTTTTTGTTTTTTTACATTTCCTTAATGTCTTTATGGGAGGAATTTTAATGGCAAAATCATATTTTTGCATTTTTTCTAAAATATTATTAAATGTGCCTCTGCATTAAATATTGATGGTGCCTGGATTGCTATTTGCCGCTAGAAATTGTTTGTACCAATTAGCTGCTCAAAACCTCCCTCCAGCTTTGCATAAACTCTGCCGAACACCATACAAATCATTCTTCAAGGTCTGTATGGAACTTGGCAGCTTTGGTTGCATTACATACCGATCACATATATGTAGGGGCGTGAGAGAGAGACTTCACAATGATGCTGTGGGTGTATATCTATCATTCTGCACCCTTCTACATATCAGCCCTTTATTATTGTTATGTGACTAGTGCATACTTAAATCTTAATTAAAATACCTTTATCAGTCTTCATTTTACACCTAGCCACCATTATCCTTAATGGAATAGTTACAAGCTGAAAGATGCCCGACATTTCCCATTATTAATGTAGCATATTTACTGACAGTAAACTACCAGGAGTTCTTCTTATTCAAACCATTCCATTCTGAGACCAGTGTCATCATCCTCATCTATAATAGATGCAAATGCCCAGACACATATTCTCCATCATGTATGATCATTGTCATGCTTTGCTGGATCTTTATGGTTGTTCCAGGCTTGTATGGTTTTTTGCTCAAACAAAGTGATCTGATATGTACACAAGCAGGCTAATGCTGAGGGTTCCTGGCTTAGGTTTTGTAGCTGCTTTGTCTGACACACAGTAATAGTGCAGTTCTGTGAATATAGCAGTCTAGTGCTTTATACATCACTGCTCTTCCTTATGGCCTATCCAGAAGGCCCCGGGGTTTAAATTTGATCTCTATGACATGTATGTGTTCTCCTTGTTCTCTAGTCAGAGATGAACTTTGCTATCATTTTCTTTATTGTTTGCTGGAGTCCATTGTACAATTGGATAAAGGTACAGTAACATCATGGAAAGGACTTGGCTGTGGCGATCATTCTTCTGTAAAGGTCAGTTTGCTGCACTTTCCATTTCCCAGGATGCAATACTTGCTGCTTTTGGTAAGGAAGTAAAGAACGTTCCATTTGATTTGCTTATCCAGCAGACTTCAAAGAAACAAAACAAAATCCATGGGGAAAAAATTGCACTTGAATACAACAACAACTGAAGCTTGATATCTACAACCATTTGTAATAGAAATCCTGCCCAAACCCATCTTTTACTTAGCTGTATAGAAATACATTTATTTCAATCAATATACACAGTTGCAAGCTGGACATTAAACCTTAGAAAACAAAGATTCCAGGTATTTCTCCTATATAGAGGTATAGCTATTAGAATATAAGAGTTTGAATGGATGGGTATAGAAGATGTGGCTTGAGTCTAATTCCAGAAATAAATTAATGCAAGCCCAACCCTATTTTAGCTCTTTTAGCCTCCACTGGCTACTCAATACAAAACTAACTAAGAAACTAACTAACCAAGAACAAGGCAAAAAAGACACAAGGAGGTTGAATAGGAGTCTCATTCTTCTCCACGCTGTGGCTTTGTCTACATTTAAAAATTAGATAGACTTAGCTATGTCTCTCAGAGCTGTGAAAAATTTCACTCGCTGGGCAATGTAGTTAGGTTGACCTGTAGCCTGATGTAGATGCAGATAGGTCAATGGAAGAATTCTTCTGTTGACCTAGCTACCATCTCTTGCAGAGGTGAAAAACCACTTCTGTCAATGTAGGAAACATCTACACTCTGATACTACAGTGGCACAGATGCAGTGCCATAGGCGTGTCAGTGTAGTGGCTGTAGTGTAGACCTACGCTCAGATGCGGAAGATGCGTCACCGCAGAAACAAAAACAAGTCAATTGAATTATTCACCTGAGTAAGGTTACTCATGTGCTGAAGCCCACGTAGAATCAGGCCTAGATTTGCAACAAGTCTGGCTGTATAGTCTTGGAAGGTTTAATTATAGTGGTGCAGTTGCACCATTATAGTTAAGTTCGCATCATGACATCTATTTAAAGCTTGACCTTTCTAAATCCTACATAAAATTGATATGCTTAGTCAGATTTCTTTGAAATTTGGTGTGCCTCAGAGGGATGCAGGGTAGGGTTAGTGACCCAAATTTGGAGTAATTTGAGCATGGGGTTTCAAGGTATAAGCCCTGAAAAATATAGCGATTTTAAAGAAAGTTTCTAGATGGGTTGTATTTTTGTGTGCAGAGATCAAACTATTGATGAGATGTGGGTCAAAATGGTCTTAATCTGTCAAGTTTTATTAAAGGTCATGCATGGCCTCCACTAAATCTTTGGAAGCCCAAATTGAGACTGGTATTTAGGAAAAGGGACATTTTTACGCTGTGCATGCACCAATATAGAAAAACAGCTCAAATGTTTCCATTCCCACCATTGTACATGCTTTAAATCTCAACTCTTGTAAATGGGCTACAATCCAAACCGCTAATTGGATTGCTTTGAAATTTCATGTATGTCATGGGGACACAGGGTAGCATTAGTGATCCAAATTTGGGGTTATCATTCAACTGAAGGGTTCCTGAGTTTCCCGTCCCCCAAATGCTTTCCTTCCACTGCCTTGTACTGTTATCTGAGAGGTACTAATAACTGGAGGAATCACAGACCTCTTGATGGGTGTGAATTCACCTTTCAATTAACATAACTACATATAAGTTAATCACAAGCCCCGACCTAAGACATGGGTGCAAATTTTAGTTTGACAGAATGCAATCAGAATATTTCGGGGTAAAAAATGAAACGTGAATGGGAGAGGAGGGTTTTAAAGGGTGGCAGTGAAGGGAGTGGGGTTACAGGGAGGAGGATAAATGGGGATGTTTGGTTGGGGAGGGGCGAGATGTTGGGGAGCTCAGATGGGGGAGGTGAGGCATCTCACAGCTTCACCAGTGCACCTCCAGCCCCCCTGGACCCCTCTTTTTTTCTTTTTTGTCCTTTAATAGTGGACATTAAGTGAGAGTGAATGAGTTGTGAAAGATGGTGAAGAGCTTGTATATTTCTGCAGCTGTGGAGTTGGCAGAGTAAAGGGGGTACCTGTGTTAATGGGGCACAGTGGGGTATTTCCTAAAGAGAGCAGAGTTAATGTTGCATTGGTAACCTCTACTGTGTCTTTTCTGGTTTCCAGAAATGTGAGTTTTCCTCAACCCACCATTCTGCAAGGGGACAATATACTACCAACCAAACTTAATGCTGCATTAATGTATTGCAGGGGGTCGGGGATGGAATGGACTAGCAGAGCTGGGGAGTGAATGGGGGAGTGGGGTACATAATTGCTATTGAATAACAGAGGGTCTGGTTGAAAGCCCTTTGAAGACAATGGACATCTTTCCACTGATTCCAATGGGCGAGACCCTTGTCAGCTCGACAAAGTATTCATTGTAGAAAGATCCTGTGTACCCATTTGTCCTTTTAATTCAACCAGATGTGGAGTACAAGATCTGAAATGCTTCATTAATTCTGTTCTACTGTCTGGCATAACAACTTGCAATAGGCAACGGATTTCAACATATTCAGTGCTGTCAGCCTCTCATAAGGAGCCTTGATGGTATTAAACAGGGCAGATACATTGTGTAGCAGCAATCTAAAAAATTAATAATTTAATTGATTCACAGGAAACCTAGGTGTTTTAATTAATTTGAATAACAAAAAGTCAAAGCCTAATCTGTAATTTCAACATTAATATTATGTGTGATTAACTGAACTCAGTCTTTCTTATATTATTTTATATAATTACTTTTTGAAACATGAAGGGAAATGTAATTTGAAATCATTTCTAACTGCACTGCTGCTCCTGCTTGGATGGATACTGGCAGGAAATCTTTTATTGTATTTCTCCTTCTTTCACTGGGACTTGAAAGGAACCCTTCATCCCTGTAAATTCTCTTATAAACAAATGCATTTTATTGATGACACACATGGGAAGATAACAGTGGAAGAACAGGAGCTCGTAGAATGGAAGAGAAGTGGAGAGGGTTATTAACTTGTTTTGAGAAAGAGAATAGCTGTTAATGGTTTTCTTGTAGAATAAGAGCTAAGAATTAGTTGGTGTAGCTTTGGCAAAATTAAATATTGAATAGAGGACAGACCTTGCTTCTCTCAGCCCTGAAAAGAGAGCTGGCTCAGTCCTGAGATCATGCATGTGAATATCTTTATCCAGGGGAGTAAAACCCATTGGTCAGATTCTCCACTACAATGCCATTCTGGAAACATTTTAGGTGCACTTTGGACTGGCTCAAGTACTCTGTGAGATTAAAGTGACTTGTGCATGTGTTTGTAGGACCAGGATCTGACAGCCACAGCAGCACTGAATTGCATATTGAGGAAGGAAGGATGAAATCTGCATTGAGAGATGTCTTGGGAAGCACAACACTGAGTCATCTGACTTGCCAAACGCAGGGATTTAGTGATCTGCTCCTGTTGCTGGTATAGAGCCGGTCAGAGGAGACCTGGCATCCAAAATCCTCCTTAGCCAGGTTGGTGAACTCTGGCAGTTTGGGTCCTGCTCCTCATGGCTTGGAACCTCAAAATGAAGTGATTCTTAAAGGGGCATCTGCCAGGACCTGTGCTACCCTGGCCAAAGAAGGATAACGAAGGGCTTTGAAGGCATTCTTCTCAGCACGATAACCTAGAAGAGCTTGAAGCTCCTAAAAAGTCTTCACCTGAAAAGGGTGGTGATGAGCCTGGTTAGTCTGGGTTGTCCAGTGTCATGTTCAATGATCACTCAGTGACTAAGGTGCTGGCAAGACATCTGCTTTATTCTGTGTCCAGTTCCAACAAAAGTCTCAGTTTGGGAAGCTCAGCCCTTCAAGACATGGTCCCCAAAACCAGATCCATCACCATGGCCTTGCTCAGGGTCAGCCTCCCTGCTGTGTCATTCATAAGCAGCAGGGAGCCCAGGGAAGCTAGGTCCAAGGACAAATCATGCCAGGAATCAAGTGCAGTTTGACCAGGTCATCTTCATCTCCATGTGATGCACTGGGGAGTCTGGAGCTAGAACTGTACACCAAATGGTTAATGCCATAAAACACGAGGCCATACCTGAGCCGGTCAAAATGGTCATCATTTGCCTTCAGCTTCTTGCCCTCCGTGGGGAGAGCTGACTTCTTTGCAAAGGTGGTGCCATGTTTGTGCAGCAGACAGGTCCTGTAGCATCTCTTAGGCAAGAGGTAAAATATGGTGCACTGGCCTAATGAAGGGCAAGCTTCTAGCTTATCATGGTGTCCTTTGATAGCCCTCTTGATGTCCTTATGGAAAGGGTAGCAGGAGAATGGCTTTCCCCTGTATGTGAACTCTCTCTTTGTAGGGCCTGTCTGTTCTTGGGAGTCCTCCCTGGACAAAATTCAGGACTGTGGACTCTGTATACCCAAAAGGTGTCAAAAACTACTGTGGCAAAGACCCCAGCTTGCTTTTGGTAGTGCTCAGTATCCTTGGAAATATCTACTAACCTCTGGGGCACCAGATAGACAACTCCTCTCCCCCACCCATACGCTACCACAGCGCTGGCCTGAGCTTTGTCTGTGTGGAGTTTGTAAGGGTGGTGGGGGAGAAAACCTGGCTACTTCTCTCTCTCTCTCCCCTCCCCCCAGCCAACACCTCCCCGCTATACGCAGAAAGGATGTTTAGGGAGACCATGATTGTGGTTGTTAGCTGACCTGACTCCACACGCCTTGGTGTGTCTGTCTTGGCCCTGGTGTCTCCCATATTGAACAGGCAACCTGCCCGGTGTCTGCCTGGGGATGCATTTTATGTGGGATTGGCTTCTCTCAGGGGATGGAGAAATTCCCATGGGACAGTATTCCACAGAATGGACCAGGCCCTCTCCCCATGTGCGACACCCCATGCACCACTCTGACATTGCCACAGCCACACAGCCACAGCCGCCGCTTTGTCTCAGTGAGGTGGCAGAAACCTAGGACTGAGGGACAGAGGACAGGTTCTGGGTGCCAAAAGCTTCATGACCAGCTGGGGTGGAATGGGGTGGAGTTGTCTGAGACAACCCAACAAGGAGCCTTAGATGTAGGTGGTCCTTGAAGAAAGTTGATTCCCTAAAACAGGAGGACCCAAGGTCGGCAATAGCTGCCTATGGGAACAGACATACACCGAGTTTCCACTTGCTGAGGAATTTGCTCATTCTTACTTTGAAGGGGTTATGAAAGGCAGGGGGCCTTATCCTCTGAAACTCATGGATTCCCTCCAGATCTTCCCAAGGATAGAAGATTCTCATTGTTTCTGCTGCACTACCTAACTGACCTGGCTGTTGGATGCTCAGCAGTTTTCAAAATCAGGTTATTTATTTAGGAACCTAACTTTAGGCTCCTATTTTTGCAAATTTTGGCCAGCACACGTGAGTACCTTCTTCCTTTCTTTCCTGAGCACCTAAAGCAGGCATAAGACAGTGGAAAAGAAGGGGGTGTTTCACCATTCATAGCGGTATATATATAGTACAATAGATAACCCTTTCCAAACGCAGATTATCTTGCAAAATGCTATTGGTAGCACCACCGTCTCCACCAGTAGACTGTGGCTTAATAAACTCAATAAACTGGAAGAAGGGAAAGCAGAGAGTGGGGTTCAAATATATGATGAAATTTAAATATCCACGCTGTGTTAATAGAGTTTCAGTTTTCCCTCTCCATAAATGGCAATATGAGATACTTAAATTTTTTTGCAGCAAACAAATCACCTTAATTGAGCACAGTTTTCATTTGAAAACAAGCTGTGGAGCTTAAGGCTGAAGTCCTCCAGAGAAAATGGCCCTATGATTTATATCAGTTCTGTTAGCGCTAGAAGCAATTTGCAAGGTTGCACATGAATAATGCAGGGTGAGAACATCACAGGATGAAACCATTGAAAAAAAGTAAATGAAATCCCTTTAAAAAGTGGTATATCTAGAGAAAAGTACTTTAATTTGAATTATTTACCAGTGCCTGTAATATTGCAGGAAGATCCACAGATCAGCAAATATTCCAAGCTTTAGGGCAGAGTTGTTGTTGTCAATTCCGTAAAAAAATTTCCCTGATGACTAATATGCATTAAAGGACATGCTAGAGATTGTCTGCTAAGGTCAGAATCTAAAAAAGGAATGGTATTGGGTGAACTCTAACATACTGCTTCCGTCTGTTGTCTCAAGCTCCACAGAGGCTGAGTCTAAGCCAGGTTGAGATACTGAGTGTCAAATGTTCTACAGAAACCATAACCTGAGAACATATTTCAAATGTTGTTGACTGTAATGAGGTGCTGTATGAATTGGGGCAATTCTCAGCAACTCTCTAGAAATATGAGCTGCTGTTCTGTATTTGCAACCATTTCATATATTTTTCTGCTCAGCCAAGAACATTTATGTTAAAAATGTTGAGGCACAAGATCTTTTGGCAGGCAGGAGGAACCTTAAAGCAAAATTAAAATGTGTGGACTAGGTAGGGCAGTGAATTGTAATAGAATATGAAGTCTTTCGTCTCTGGGTGTTTGGCTGAAATTCAGAGAGGATTATGAGTGAGTGAAAGTCATTAGTACCTGGCATTCTGGCGGCAATGCCTCTGGATGACGCAGCTTGTCGGTGGCATTTCGGCGGATGCTAGTCCGCCGGCCAATACATGGGTGCACTTAGATGCCCCGGTGGGCACCTTGGCTCCCAGAGGCACCACGTTGGGGACCCCTGTCTTACTATGTTTTTTAACTTGGGGGATACATTTAAGTTGAGCCTCTATTATGGTGTCTTTAAAAAGTTTCCATGCAGCTTGCAGGGATTTTACTTTTGGTGCTGTACCTTTTAATTTCTGTTTCACTAACCTCCTCATCTGACGAAGTGGGTATTCGCCCACGAAAGCTCATGCTCCCATACGTTTGTTAGTCTATAAGGTTCCACAGAACTCTTTGCCACTTCTCATTTTTGTGTAGTTCCCCTTTCTGAAATTAAATGGTACAGTGTTGGGCCGCTGTGGAGTTTTCCCCACCACAGGAATGTTAAATTTAATCATATTATGGTCACTATTACCAAGCGGTCCAGCTATATTCACCTCTTGGACCAGATCCTGTGCTCCACTTAGTACTAAATCAAGAATTGCATCTCCTCTTGTGTGTTCCAGGACTAGCTGCTCCAAGAAGCAGTTATTTAAGGTGTCAAGAAACTTTATCTCAGCATCCCTTCCTGAGGTGATATGTACGCAGCTGGCACAGGCCTGATGGGTTTTTAATTGCAGTGTAAATATACCCTTTGTCATTTTTTGAAAATTCGACTCTTAAGCCAAAATTGTTAAAAGGCATGCTTAAGGCTGTCCACACAAGGAAGTTACGCTGATTCCACTACACCAGTTTCTAAACCGATTTAGTTAAATTGATGCAAATTTATAAGTAGATGTGGCCTGATGTTCTGTCCAAATCAGATTTATGGGACAATCTGAAATGACTTGTTTGCCACTTCTCTTGCTATGCTCATTCTGTGACTGAATAGAGGAGTTTCCATTCTCTGGGCACCTCTTATTGACAACAATAATGGGGTTAATTCATCACTGTGTTACTCCAGTTTTACATCAGTGTAACCCCAGTGAAATCAGTGGAGTCACACCAGCACAACCCACTGGACAATCAGGTCTAAAGAGTTTTTCCAACAGAAAAGTATTATTAAATCTCCCAGCTGATGGATCCCATTGTCTGTCCCAGTCACATTCCAATACAAAGTGCAGTGATGCAATTGATGGAAGCTCAAATGATGACTCACAAAACAAAGTGATCATCTGCAGCTGTCTTATTTCTCTCTCTTTTTCTAAAGAGCAGTTCAGCATAGAACTATGCAAAAAAGAAAAATGTTTTCCAGGTCTTGTTCACCAAAATCTCCCTCATTTCATTTGAGGCCCGTAATGACTCTGAAATATTATTTTCACTACCTATTCTTGAAATGGCCCCAAACAGGCCACTCTCAATATTTTGTATGTTTCCAATGTGACTTGATTCCTGGAAGGAATTCTGAAGAATCACAATGTCACTTTTTTTGAGGGGGCAAAGGGTGAGGAGAGGAGAAGCAAAAAAACCTGTTTGGGAGTGAAAAATGTGCATTTCCACTCTGAAATGGTCCTGTGACTTGGTGAAAAATCTTTTAAAAAATTCTAATTTTCAGTAGTGGTCCTTTTTTTGCCAAAACTACACATAATTGTAAAGGAACAAGATATTGTACTTGGATAGTTGTTGCATTTACTTTTGAAGCTATTTAGTAGGCTCAGTTACTGTTGAAAATCCAGGTTAATTGTATATTAAGTAGAAGAGAAAATATTTATTTCAGGTTCACAACATCTCTCATAAGTTGAGAGACTGATTCAACTCCCATTGAAGTCAATGAGAACCTTTTTTTTTTTTTTAGCTTTAATGGGCTTGGGATCAGGCCCTATATGAAAAACATTTGTAATGTTTATGGAGTGGAATAATTTTATAATAATACAAACAAACTATGCAGAGTCCATTTCTTCTCTCCATCACATGGATGTAAATAGAGAGTAACTCCCATGAAATCTGGGAAGTTACACTAGATTTTCACTGGTGAAAATGAGAGCAAAATTTGTTCCTAGTGCCACTTTCACTAGAAAAAAACAAAAAGAAACCCAGTGAATTGAGCCCAGTGTATGAGGACACATTATACTCATCAGCATGGCTCGGATAAGTGAGGCCAGGCATGATGAAGCATTGTTGATCATCTTTCTTGCCAGACAGAAACTAAGAGACAGATCTTCAGCTGGTTAACTCCACGTTGCTCCATTGGAATCAGTGGCGTGTTGCTCATTTACACAACTGAGGGTCTAGCCCAGCGTCTGTTGTTTTGTACACTTGAAGCTATTTATTAGAAATCCAGGCATGTGAGCTGCCTTCCTCTACAACGCCTATTAGTGCCAATGTGGTAAATGGCCTAGTTTTCTATAGAAATCTGCAGTTCAGGGTCTGTGCAGTCAAACAGTGGGAGGCAGGTAAAAGCTAAGGAGTTGACAAATGCAAAAAAGCATAAACAAGAACAATACTGATCTCAGAAGTAACTAATTTTATTTAATATCTGTGGGTAGTTTGACAAGACAGCTGCACCTCTACCCCGATATAACGCCACCTGATATAACACAAATTCGAATATAACGTTTAAAGCAGTGCTCTGGGGGGGGGGGGGTGGCTGCGCACTCCGGCGGATCAAAGCAAGTTTGATATAATGCAGTTTCACCTATAACGCGATAAGATTTTTTTGGCTCCCGAGAACAGAGTTATATCTTGGTAGAGGTGTACTTGAATGTTTCACACAATGGTCAAAAAATAAATCAAAATGTATCTTTGAATCTGTCCTCCCTGGGGACGTTGTAGGAATTCAGAACGGGTTGGTATGAGGGAATGCTAGAGGAAACACAGTCCCCATGAATATTAATTGTTCTGTGTAACAAGTGGAAGAGAATAGAAATGCAGAGGGCTTCTCTTGTTAAATGTTTTCCAATGCATGTTTGCAGTGTAGTGGTAGTCTCGTTGGTCCCAGGATATGAGACAGACAGAGTAGGTGAGGAAGTATCTTTTATTGGACCAACTTCCGCTGGTGAAAGAGAGAAGCTTTCGAGTTGCACGTAGCTCTTCCTGGCATTCAAGGTTTCAAGACATTTGTCTCATCCAATTTATGCTGATATCACATCTTGATATTAAGAGCTACAAAAAAGCTTTTCCGGTGAGGCACAGGCTAGAGAAACAGTGTATCTCTTATACTAGACTCTTTAATGTGCTTATCCTCACACCACCCCGGGAGGCAAGAAAGTGCTGTTATCCCCATTCATAGATTGCAAACTAAGGCTTAGGGAGACAGACTCAGGCCCTCAAAGGTATCTAGGCGCCGAACTCATTTCAGACCCACAATCTAAGAGAAATGTTGCAGGCTTGAAATAAACATTGTTAGTAGGGCTGTCGATTAATTGCAGTTAACTCACGTGATTAACTAAAAAAAATTAACTGCGCACAGTTAAACAACAGAATACCAACTGAAATGTATTAAATATTTTTGGATGGTTTTCTCCATTTTCAAGTATACTGATTTCTGTTACAGTGCAGAATACAAAGTGTACAGTGCTCACTTTAGATTATTGTTTTTATTACAAATATTTGCACTGTAAAAATAATAAACAAAAGAAATAGTCTTTTTCAATTCACCTCATACAAGTACTGTAGTGCAGTCTCTTTATTGTGAAAGTGTAACTTACAAATGTAGATTTTTTTCATGCTTCGGCCACCATTCTGGAGGACATGGTTCCATGCTGATGATGCTCATTAAAAAAATAATGCCTTAATTAAATGTGTGGCTGCACTCCTTGGGGGAGATTTGTATGTCTCCTGTTCTGTTTTACCTTCATTCTGCCATATATTTCATGTTATAGCAGTCCTGGATGATGACTCAGCACATGTTCATTTTAAGAACACTTTCACAGCAGATTTGACAAAATGCAAAAAAAGTACCACTGTGAGATTTCTAAGGATGGATACAGCACTTGACCCAAGACTTAAGAATCTGAAGTGCCTTCCAAAATCTGAGAGGGATGAGGTTTGGAGCATGCTTTCAGATGTCTTAAAAGAGCAACACTCTGATGCGCAAACTACAGAACCCGAACCACCAAAAAAGAAAATCAACCTTCTGCTGGTGGCATCTGACTCAGATGATGAAAATGAACATGCATCGTTCCACTCTGCTTTGGATCATTATTGAGCAGAACCCGTCAGCACGGACACATATATTCTGAAATGGTGGTTGAAGCATGAAGGGACATGTGAATCTTTAGTGCATCTGGCTTGTAAATATCTTGCAATTCCAGCTAAAACAGTGCCATGTGAATGCCTGTTCTCACTTTCAGGTGACACTGTAAACAAAACGTGGGCAGCATAATCTCCTGAAAATTGTAACCAAACTTGTTTGTCTGAGTGATTGGCTGAAGTAGGACTGAGTGGACTTGTAGGTTCTAAAGTTTTACATTGTTTTGTTTTTGAGTGAAGTCATTTTTGGTACATAATTCTACATTTGTAAATTCGACTTTCATATCAGAATGGTGCTGGTTCACACTCCTTCTGCATTCACATTTATGCCTAGTCTATACACAGTTTTTGTCCCTGTATAACTATTTTGTTAGGGCGCTGATGTTTTACCAAAATAATGTATCCCAATACAAACCCTCATGTGGGAGTGGTTACACTAGTATAAAACTGCCTTGTAGTGGTATAACTCATTCCCCATTCCATATGGGAATAAGCTATACTGTTATAAACACCTTTCTATCGGTATAACAACTATGTGCACACTATGGCGATTGTACTGCTTTTGGAGCTGGTCAAAAACCAGAATATCTGTTCCATGGGAAATTGACATTGTCCACTGAAGGTAGGAGAAGTACTAATGGGCTTAATCTGTAGCAAGGGAGATATAGTTAGGTATTAGCAAAAAAATATAATTATAAGAGTAGTTAAGTTCTGGGATAGGCTTCCAAGAGAGGTTGTGGAATCCCAGGAAGTTTTTAAGCACAGGCTGGACAAACACCTGCCAGGGATGTTCCAGGTTTACTTGGTCCTGCATGAGCACAGAGGCTGGACTTGAAGACTTCTTGAAGTCTCTTCCAGCCCTATGTGTCTATGAGTCTGTGATTTTTAAAGGGTTAAAACTGGAACAAAACCCTTACATTTTAAAATTCCCCGCTAACTGAAGTTGTTGAGAAAAAAATGTTTTAGGACAATTGAAATATTTCAAAAAATTGCTTTGTTTTGATTGAGAGTTTTTAAATTTTAGAATGTAGAATACAATAAATTTCAAAACAACAGCACTTTGAAATGTAAAATCAAAATATTCCATTTAAAAAATGTTGAAACTTAATTTTGATGTTTTAATACAAATTTGTGTCAAAACTAACATCTTCCCATTGATAGTTTTGATTCTGGTGAAATGGCATTTTCCAATGGAAAAACATTCTGTCTAAAAATTTTCAACCAAATCTAATTGTTTTGACTATACTGCTACAGTTAATCTTGTATTTTGACAAGACCTTGTATACATACTAGGTCAGACCAATGATCCATCTATCTCAGTATTCTGTCTTCAACAGTAGCCAATGCCAGATGCTTCATGGGGAATGACCATAACAGGCATTCATTGAGCATACCATGGATTTATATAGTGGCATTATAATATTGTATGTCTTATTTTCTATCCCTTTTCTAATGGTTCCTAACATTGCCAGGTTTTTTGACTGCTGCTGCATATTTAGCAGATGTTTTCAGAGAACTATCCATATTGACTCCAAGATCTCTTTCTTGAGTGGTAACAGCTAATTTAGACCCCCTCACTTTATATGTATAGTTGGGATTATGTTTTCCAGTGTGCATAACTTTGCATGTATCACCAAGTAATGTCATCTGCCATTTTGTCTCCCAGTTACCCAGTTTTGTGAGAACCCTTTGTAACTCTTTGCAGTCTGCTTGGTACTTATCTATCTTGAGTAGTTTTTTATTGTCTGCAATTTTTTCCACCTCACTGTTTACCCCTTTTTCCAGATCCTTTATGAATATGTTGAACAGCACTCGTCCTGGTACAGATCCATGGGAGACACCACTATTTACCTCTCTCCATTGTGAAAGCTGAACATATATTCCTACCCTTTGTTTCCTGTCTTTTAACCAGTTACCTTCCCTCATATCTCATTACTACCTACTTTGGTTAAGAGTCTTTGGTGAGGGACCTTGTCAAACGCTTTCTGAAAGTCAAAATGCACTATATCCACTGAATCATCCTTGTCCAACTGTTTGTTGACTTCCTCCAAGAACTCTAATAGATCGGTGAGGCATTATTTCCCTTTACAAAAGGCATGTTGACTCTTCCAACAAATTGTGTTTATCTATGTGTCTGATAATTCTGTTTTTTACTATAGTTTCAATCAATTTGCCTGGTACTAAAGTTAGGCCCACTGGCCTGTAATTGCCAGGATTGCCTCTGAAGCCTTTTAAAAAAATTGATGTCACATTAGCAGTCATCTGATACAGAAGCTGATTTAAATGATACATTACATTCCAAACTACAAATCTTTTGGTGATCTTCCAGAAAACACCATCCTGGCCACTATGGATGTAGAAGTCCTCTACACCAACATTCCACACAAAATGCACTACAAGCCATCAGGAATAACATCCCCGATACCATCACGGCAAACCTGGTGGCTGAACTTTGTGACTTTGTCTGCACCCACAACTATTTCAGATTTGGGGACAATTTGTACCTTCAAGTCAGCGGGACTGCTACGTGTACCCGCATGGCCCCTCAGTATGCCAACATTTTTATGGCTGACTTAGAACAACGCTTCCTCCCCTTACACCTCTGCTCTACTTGTGCTACATTGATGACATCTTCATCATCTGGACACAGGGGAAGGAGGCCCTTGAGGAATTCCACCAAGATTTCAATGATTTCCAACCTACCATTAACCTCAGCCTAGACCAATCCACACAAGAGGTCCACTTCCTCGACACTCCAGTGCTAATAAGCGATGGTCACATAAACACCACCCTTTACTGGAAACCTACTGACTGCTATAATTACCTACATGCCTCCAGCTTTCATCCAGACCACATCACATGATCCATTGTCTACAGCCAAGCTCTAAGATACAACCGCATTTGCGCCAATCCCTCAGAGAGAGACAAACACCTACAGAATCTCTATCAAGCGTTCTTAAAACTGCAATAGCCACCTGGTGAAGTTAAGAAACAGATTGACAGAGCCAGAAGGGTACCGAGAAGTCACCTACTACAAGACAGGCCAACAAAGAAAGTAACAGAACGCCACTAGCCATCACCTACAGCCCCCAACTGAAAGCTCTTCAGTGCATCATCAAGGATCTACAACCTATCCTGGAGGATGATCCCTCACTCTGACAAACCTTGGGAGACAGGCCAGTCCTCGCCTACAGACAGCCCCCAACCTGAAGCAAATACTCACCAGCAACTACACATCACACAACAAAAACACCAACCCAGGAACCAAACCCTGCTACAAACCCCGGTGCTAACTCTGTCCACATATCTATTCAGGGGATACCATCATAGGACCTAACCACATCAGCCACACCATCAGGTGCTCGTTCACCTGCACATCTACCAATGTGATATATGCCATCATCTGCCAACAATGCCCCTCTGCCATGTACATTGGCCAAACCGGACAGTCTCTATGCAAAAGAATAAATGGAGACAAATCTCACATCAGGAATCATAACATTCAAAAACCAGTAGGAGAACACTTCAATCTCTCTGGTCACTCAATAACAGACCTAAAAGTGGCAATTCTTCAACAAAATCTTCAAAAACAGACTCCAACGTGAAGCTGCAGAACTGGAATTAATTTGCAAACTGGATACCATCAGATTAGGCCTGAATAAAGACTGGAAGTGGTTGGGTCATTACAAAAACTAAACTTAATTTCCCCAATACTAATTTCTCCCTACTGTTACTCACACCATCTTGTCAACTGACTGTAATGGGCCACTCTCTTACCACTTCAAAAGTTATTTTTCCTCCCTTGGTATCCTGCTGTTAATTGTTTATCTCGTTAGACTGACCTCACACTTGGTAAAGCAACCCCCATCCTGTCATGCATTTATACCTGCTCCTGTATTTTTCACTTCATGCATCCAATGAAGTGGATTCCAGCCCATGAAAGCTTGTGCCCAAATAATTTTTTTAGTCTCTAAGGTGCCACAAGGACTCCTCATTATTCCACAGTTAGTAGTTCTGCCATTTCACATTTGAGTTCCTTCTGAACTCTTGGGTGATACCATCTGGTCCTGGTGACTTACTACTGTTTAATTTATCAAAGGATGACTGCAAATAGGGCCAGGCTGCAGAGAATTAGGCTTATTATCTTGTACGGGAGCCGTTGGTTGCTTAGTATTTTTGAAAAACATGCCTCTTATTCTGGACAGTAATGGCCTGATCCAACTGAAGTCAATGGGACTCTCGGCTCTGGCTCAGGCCTAAAACAGAGATATAGGAGCCTAGCTTCAGGTTCCTAGTTATGAAAATGTTAGCCCTCACTTCCGTAGCATTCACAGAGGGGTGGGTATAATGCCAACAGTGATGACAAGAGAGGAATTGTTTCCATCTTCATTTTACTTGGCTATTGCTGGTTGAGGGCCAGGTGGAATTATTAGCAGTAATAATGAAGGGAGTTGTGATCACTGTTTTAAGCAGCATTAATGGTGATGGATGGCTGCTTTTATCTAAAGAACACAGGACATAAAGAGCAAAATGAATTTGTTTAACAATACTTGGTTTTTATATAAAAAATAAAATAGGTAGCACAAAAAGTTCTGAATGAATGACAGATTTTTTCTTCTCTCCCATGTGCCAGTTGAGCGTCAAGATTCCAAAACAATTTCATATCAATTGTTCCTTCGTATTGCCTTAAACAACACATTGTGAATAAAGAGACACAATCAAAGTCAATGTTAAAGGCAGCATTACAATGTATTACACTGAGAAAGAGCCTCTGATTTATCAGTGTGAGTGCTACACTTGCAAAGGATACATTTCCAGGATTTTGAGCGTACATGAAGGCACAATTTAATGTTCAATACACTGAATTATTTTTGTAAGATTTATTGGCGTAAAGGCCTGATCCTGCAAGCCTTATCTGTGGGAGTAGTTCTTAGCCAATGAGGCCTTGATCCTGTTCCCATTCAAATCAATGGAAAATTTCCCAGTGACTTGAATAGTGGAGGGTCATGTCCTGGGAGCTTCCAGGTGTGAAAGGAGTGCTCATGCTAAATTAAACTAAAAGTTTAAGGATCCAGCCATGAGTCTCTTCTCCAGCAGGGCATTTGGAAAATTTGCATCTTCGTCTGTGCACCTAAATGAATCTGCAGTTTAAACAAACATCCTTAGAAACCAGCTCATTAGGAAATCACAGATGTGGCCTGACACACACACAGGACCAAACCCATGTGAGGCTGAGGCAGGCTAAGAAAATCTAGGGGAAACCTAAGGCCTTGCCTCCATGAAGAGCTGCATTGGTTTTACTAATGATGTGAATTTAAACTGATAAAGACCCCTTTGTAGACATGCTTACTCCAGTTTAAACCAGGCATATTTCAGTTTTGTTTAAAGCAGCTGGGAATAGCTTTGAGATAAACTGAAATTCTGTACTTGTAACCCAAAATTACAGCATCAACACTGGGGGTTGCACTGTTTTAACTAAGCCAGTTTAACTACAGTAGTGTAATTAAACCAATACAAGTTGGTGCACAGAAAAGGGCTACGTTGGTTACCTTACACTCTCTCCCAATCCCTCACACTTGAATACACCTTCCTAGGCTTCCCCCAGACTTGCTTACATTCATCTCTGAACTTGACTCATAGGGCCAAACTGAGAGATGAACTGCGAGTTAAATTCCCGTTATGCTAGTTTAAACTAGCCCTGCATTCTAACTTGGGTGCACTCTGCCCCGTTCAGGGGAGTTTGAGTGCTTGCAATTTAAGACAGCCAGGAGGTGGAAGAAGGTTTATGCTAAAGGTACCACCCCACAAGTTTAATTGATCTCTTGAGGCCAGTGATGTATATGAGAGCAGCCAGGTATGGAGCTAGTGTAGAATCAAACCACAAACCAGGGACACAATAGCCTTCTAAGGACTACCATACCCTGAGCTGGACAGAGCTAAGGATCTAGCCCTTCATAACTGGAAACGTACCATGGATAAAGTTATGAATTGTGTATAGTATTTCCCATGGGAAGAACACTCTATAACCAGCACACTACTTCTTAGTATCTATCACACAGCTGTATTTGGCTGAGAAATATGTATAACTTTCCTAAGAACATAAGAATGGCCATACTGGGTCAGATCAATGGTCCATCTAGCCCAGTATCCTGGTCAATGCTTCAAAGGGAATGAACAGAACAGGTAATCATCAAGTGACCTCCTGTTGCCCAACTTGACTAGCTCTTTGAATGAATTCCCAGCGGATAGGATCCACCATTTGAATGCAACAAGCCCACGATTATATTGTTCCAGCTCTTCCTTTAAAAACAATAAAGCAAAAAGCCATCTGTGCTCCAGGGATCGTTGAAGCATGTCCATTGTGACAACGCAAAACCCAAAGCAAAGCAAGACAATTGATAGTGTTTTTCATTTCCAGCCTGACTTGTTTACTAGGGCAGGGTCTCATCTTGCACAGCTAGGATATAAATCTGAAGCTGTGGATTGACTCAGTGTGTGACATCAAAAACCCAAAACAAAACTACCATCAAAACCTCATTTACTGTCAGGTATCTGGATGCCAGGGACGCAGCATAAGCCAGGATTATGAATTATCGGAGCCTGAAGTTAGGTGCCTAAATCTATATTTGGCAGAGCTGGTTGAAAATGTTTCAACATTTTTTTTCTGACAAAAATGGCTTTTCAGCTATTCAATTTTTTTCCATTTTTTGTTAAAAAATAAGCATTTTTCTGTGAAGAACAAAAACAAAAAAAATCTTCATTTTCACCAAAACATTTTCACAGGAAAAAAACATTTCCCAAGCAGCTTTAGGGTGACATTCTGGTCCTGTTGAAGTCAATGGTGAAACTCCCATCAATTTGATGGGGCTGACATTTCAACCCTAATATTTAGGCTCCTGCGGCCTCCTTTTGAAAAGTGCTAAGCATCCAGCACCGCTACCGTACTGAGGCCAGCTGTCTCAGAGAGTGCCCAGCACGTTTGAGACCAAACTTGTTTAGGAGCTTAAAGACGGACTTAGGAGCTTAACCTCATGAAGTCACTTTTTAACACTTTTGGCAGAGAGAAACTTGGTGCAGGCTCTAATAGGAGAGTAGAGTAGGGTGTTTTGGAGCAAAAGGGGAACACAAATTCCAAAGGTGAAGTGCTCTGACAGGGAATGCACTGCTAGCAGCTCCTTCATACTTACTAACTCCAAGTAACTTTTAATGTGAAAAAAGAAGTGAAAACATATGTTCTTAAGTCAAGAAAACTGGAGCACAGTGACACGAAGCAGCACATTTCTAACCCTGCAAAGCAGAAGATCTGAATGGAGAACTGCAAATGGTTTGGCTATGTCTACCTCCCACACCATTGCTATTATTATTTGTATCATGGTAGCAGCTAGCTAGGAGACTGCTTCATGTCAGAACACAGCAATTAGCAAGAGCGGATGAACTTACAAAGCTCTCAGGTTTACATGAGAAGGAGCTGGTGGCCATGCATTTCCAGTGAGGAATCCTCAATGTAGGAGCTGGTTGGGGAGGAGGATAGCTCAGTGGTTTGAGCATTGGCCTGCTAAACCCAGGGAGTGGTCCTGCTTTGAGCAGGGGGTTGGACTAGATGACCTCCTGAGGTCCCTTCCAGCCCTGATATTCTATGATTCTAACCCACTTTCCTCCCTGATCTAACACAGGCCCAGAAAGCCAAGCCATCATAGAATATCAGGGTTGGAAAGGGCCTCAGGAGGTCATCTAGTCCAATCCTCTGCTCAAAGGGGGACCAATCCCTACTAAATGGTCCCCTCAAGGATTGAACTCACAAGCCTGGGCTTAGCAGCCCAATACTCAAAGCACTGAGCTATCCCTCCCCCAATGTGGACTATTGCAAGGCTTAGCTATTTTACCAGGCTTTCCTTGGGGTGGTGGGTTAACTGGAATTGAGAGTCCTAATGTGGGGAGCATGTATTGTGTCGAGCTGTGAATGTTGGGATGAGTGCCATTTGATTGGAATATAGGTTTGTAAAGTGTTTGTACATACATGGAGGGTTCTGAAGAGACAGCAAGTGCATTAATTATTATTATTATTTAGAAAACAAAATAATCATATGATAATGAATAGAATGGGGGAGTCTATTTATTTTTTAAAGGGGAGTTATGTTTGATTATAAAACAATGCAGAGCAACTAAGGGATCTGCAGGGAAAGCCTGCGAAAAGTGCACAGGTATTTTTTTGTATTAAAAAAAATCCATGGCTGATAAAGAGTGCTAACCTCATATTGGACGCCTGGTTTTTTTTTTAATACTGTCAAAGCTATAGCAAAATACTTGCATCTAGTGGGCCCACGGGAGTAGCCTAGTGCTTTAGGTGAATTTAAAATGACACTGCTGGGAAAAATTACTCCATACTAATATAGATTCTGCTGAAGTGCCTTTAATATAGTTACCCACGCTGTTTAGGAGAAAACTTGATGCTAGTTTGTGATGATAAAAAGAAATACGAGGAGAGGGAGACCCTGTATGCTAGACTGATATCCTCCTTGACAAAGCCACTTAAAAGAATCGATTCTAATTGCTTTCTGAAGCCTGTGCTTTAGCAAGGAAGCACAAAGCCATGGTTTTTGTTCTGCTCTTTGTATTGGGATATTATACACTGCCCTGATGTACTTGTGTGTTGCGGTTTGACGAGAGGGCAGCAGGGAAAAAGATGGGATGGATTCTGATAAACTCTTAGAGACAAATTCACCCCAGGGATACATGCATGCATGGCTCCTGCTGAACTCAGCTGTAGCTCTGTGCACTTAATGAAGTCAGCTGAAGCATCTAATAGCAGAATCTTTTGGCATGTAATCCATAAGGCTTGAAATGCAGACAACAAACCTGAGAGCTTGTAAATATACATAGACTCTTATTTCTGCATCTTTTATCAAATCATCACAGTGCAGAAATTATAGCCACAGGCTTGCAATGGACTGTTAAACTCAGAGGCACAATATATGGGAATAATGCGCCTCGGCATTAATAAAAGTAGCATGTGTCAATCACTGAATGTTGAGATGAGATCAAAAGTTCAGCTAAAGTTTATTGCTAGAGCTTTGCCAAAAAGCTGATGTTTGGGTTTTCATTCAGAAAGGGTTTAATCACTGGTTTAGGGTTGGGGGGGGGCGCGGAACTGGAGTCAGGGTTTGGATTTCCCACCCGTTCAGTTCACATTGCAAGTGTTGCTCCATTCTGGGATAAAATGAAATGATCAAGAACAAAGATGTCACAGCCAAGGGACTGCCTCAGTGTAAGAAATCATTCTGAAAACCATTGAATGTAGGCAATGCCTAGCGTTTGATGGCATTTTCGCTGACGCAAAAAAAAATGCTGGAAATACTGGCCAAGATTTTCAAATTTAGGAGCCTGAAATTACACTCGTAGGGCCAGGTTTTCAAAAGAAGTCAGCAGCAGAACACATTTTATGTAGGCACCTATATCAGATCTTCAGAAGTGCTCAGCAGCCAACAGCTTCCATTGTTCTCAGTGGGAGCTGTTGGGTTTTAAGCTCTTTTGAAAATCTGGCCTTGAGTGCATTGTATATATTGTAGTTCATTTGCATTACAATTTCTCTCTCACTCTCTGCTCCTTGAACAATGTCTTTACACCCGTTCACCATACTGCCCACTCTCGGTTCCATTGGTTATTCTATTGTGCTGTCGCTCTGGTCCCCTCCTCTGCACATTTTACAGTCTCCCCTAAATGGAACCCCGATAACATTTGAGTCAGTCAGATTTTTGAACACACATTTCAGTTGGCTTCAAGTATAGGCAAAACCACCACAACACCCACCCCTACCCAACACCCTAGGCAAGCTCTGGCAGGAACTGAAATTTTGCACTGTTCTAGTTCTGTCCCAGTGAAATATATATGGATTGGAAATAATGTTGCCTTTAGACTGTCAGCTCATTAGCTCAGGGGCTGTCTGTTACTATCATACAGCACCTAGCAGAATGGGGCGCTGATCTTACATAGCGGCTCTAGAACAAGGATTATTCATCCCTTTTTCCCCACTTGGACTTGCCTAACAATGTTGTTCATGGAGAGATTCCAGTGGAGGGCAAGGAAAATGATTAGGGGGCTGGAGCACATGACGTATGAGGAGCGGCTGAGGGAACTGGGCTTGTTTAGTCTGCAGAAGAGAAGAGTGAGGGGGGATTTGATAGCTGCTTTCAACTACCTGAAGAGGGGTTTAAAAGAGGATAGTGCTAGGCTGTTCTCAGTGGCATCAGATGACAGAACAAGGAGGTTGGATATTAGGAAACACTATTTCACTAGGGGTTGGTCCTGCTTTGAGCAGGCTGTTGGACTGGATGCATCCCGAGGTCTCTTCCAACCCTAAACTTCTATGATGTTATAATCTCACTCATGGGTTTCCTAAGGCAGTGATATGCACATGCCAGCACTTCTGTGTGTGTGCTCTGTAGCGTCTGGGCTCGATCATTTGATCCTCTTTCTACTAATTTATTACTTGAATTGTTGCAGCTAGTCATGGATCAGGACCCCATTGTGCTATGTGCTGTTCTTAGAGAGGTTCTTCCTTTATGAACACTCACTTGTAGCTCTGCCCTGGACTTACTCAGAGCAAGAGTACCAGCAGTCCCCTTAACAGCCTGCTTATACACAAGGTACCGTTTGGGGAGGTATGTTTTATTGTAATAGTCACACATAGCTTGTTCTTCTGTAGCATTCTCATTCATAGACCTCAAGAGCCCAGACAAACAGAGGTGAATAGGTGCCCAAATCCCAGTCCTAGGCACCCAAGTCTCAAGTTTAGGCACTGAAGTCTCAGTTTTGGCTCTGCAAAACTCCTGCCATACCCTGTAGGTGCCTAAACTCGTTTGGAGCCTAAATTTTCTGAGTAGAAGTTCCCTCTGCACCTATGTTTCTGCCTCTGGGCTTGCATACTTCTTCCTCACTCTAGGTGTCTGGCTGCTTGTCTCCCACCTAAGCCCCAGAGTGATTCATAAACCAGGAGAAGAGGCATTTGGCAACCTAAGCTGCATGTGGGGCCTGATCCAATAGGTGTCCTCAGAGGCTAACCAAAAGAGTAGGTGATGGGGATTTTACCCCAGTGATTAGAGCACTCAGCTGGGATGCAGGAGAACCAGGTTCAATTATCCCTCTACTGAGGCAGAGAAAAGATTTGAAGAGGGGTCTCCCACCTCTCAGCAGTACTCTAATCACTGAGCTTTGGATAGTCTGATGTGCTCCTCCCTCAGTCTCTCCTGACCATCTGTGAATAAATACTGGAGTGGTGGCTGGAGCAGGGGGACTGGACCCCGGGTCTCCCATCTGCCAGGTGGGTGCCCTAACCACTGGGTACAGAGGCCTTCCTGCTCTCTACTCAGTGACTGTGCTCCTGTGGATAAATACTGAAATTTTGCCCCCATCCCAGATGACTGCTCTATGTACTGGACTAAAAGTGATCAGGTGGACTCCTCCTCCAGCCGCTTTGTGTGGAATGAGGTAGGCACCTAACCCATTCCCACAAGAAAGGCCCTAGGCACCCACCCTGCCTAACTCCAGGCAGCAGGTTCCAAGCAGAGATGGGCACCTATCTGTGAGAGGGGCAGGGGTCAGCACACACTTGTCATTGGCATCTCCACTCCCAGCCTGGGGCTTTGTGGATCACATTCTTAGGCACCTCCTTTGCCCCATTCGTTGTGTAGGGAGCCCAGGGACCTAGCTTGGCTGTGTGGTTGCAGTATTGTTCCAGAGATTTTCTAGGCTCCACAGAGTTGGGTTTCATGATGTTCAGCATTGCAATACCCAAGTCCCTTCGTGTGTCTCAGCCAAAGTGCTTTACAGAGGAGGCTGGTGTCATTATCTTTTTCAGACAGGGAAACTGAGGCACAGAGGGGTTAAAGTGCCCAAGGATACCAGAAGGCCAGTTACTGAACCCAGGTCTGCTGAGTGTCAGTGTGCAGTGCTAACCATTAGGCAACACTGGCTCTCTAGTGACCCTCCTATGAATCTCTCAGCACTGTAAGTTACTCCTCTCAAAATAAGTTACAGGGAGTTGGTATCCTGTCTCCGGGATTTTAAAGAGAATGAGAACTGAAGATGCTTTAAACAGATACAAGCTAGTCTTTCTTGATGCAGAAGCATGTGGCCCAATCTTGTGACTATTACTCACATGAGTAAGGGCTATTTATGCGAGTAGTGATTTGCAGGATCAGGCCATTAATTAATCTCAGTCAAGTGTAAAGCAGTAAAGAGCATGAGGAGGGCCTGACCAAAGGTCACTGAAGTCTATAGGAGTCTGTGCATTGATTTCAAAAAGCCCCAGCTGAGGCAGCAAGGGGGCTCATGTTCAGCTGGTTATACCCCAGGACTGCTAGGTCCTTTTCAGAGTCACTGCTTTACAAGGTCCACTAGGTGATATTGTGGGTCAAGCAGGAGCAGGGAAAGACAAGTGTCAGGGCTTTAATATAGATAAGCAACATGATAGCCACGTGTAGTGAGACCAACAGGGGACTGTTTCCATCCTTTGCGGCCCAGTCCCAAGAGTGTACAAATTACACTAGCCCACATCATACCAGGTTTTTTATGCTATGTAATTAACTGAAATTTTAGAAATAATTCTGCACCTGTAAAGCCAGGAAGGGCAGTGGCTAAAACATACTGTTCTCCAGTTATTTGCAGCTGGTGGATAGTCCTCAGGGGAAATCAGTAGCAGCTGGCCCAGATTAGAGCAACTCCTGGACTTCTGTCTTTTGCATCCACACACACACACAAAAAGTCTGTTACTCTAGATGATGCTTTGAAGAATTTCAGATCTGGAACATCAACAACAAGTTTCTTCTGAAGTGTGTGTGTGAACCATTTAAGAGTGCCCCTGCATTCCTTTGCTGCTTTTTACTGTGGTGAGTTACTCAGTTGTATTCTAATAGATTGAATTAATTATTCTTCTGGTTGTTGGTTTGACAGTCTAGATGGACTTAATCATCACATTATGATGCCCTGGCTTCCCAAATTAGGCCTCACAAAATTTACTGATTAGCTTCAGAGATTATATTAGCTGTTATTTCTTGTCTTCCTTTGAGTATAGCATCACAGCTATACACACACATTATATATATATATTATATATATACACACACACACACATATATATATACACACACACACTTATTGTGTCTTACAAGCTATCAGGACTACAACATTGTGGAGATCAACATGCTTATAGAGTGGAATATATATTTACTTACTTACAAGGACCCTGTGGTAGACAGCCAGGGTAGCACAGGCTTTTTTACCCACTTATATATGACTTTTTATATAAGTGGATAAAAGATATAAAATAAAGTCATATATAAGTGGGTAAAAAGGCCTGTACTACCCTGTCTGTCTACCACAGGGTCCTTGTAAATGGCTTCACTCACCACAGGGGTACCTCCTTGTGGCCAGGCACAGTGTAGCAATTGTTTTTCCACCTGGCTCCCCGTCCCTAGGGTGATCTCTCTTCCCACTACTTGGCCCTCCAGCCAGGCCACAATGATTAAGTCTGCCCCTTTCAGAGTAACAAACTTTCCAAGAAACAGAAGTCCAACAAATAGCTCCTAGACCTTGAGTCAGGTCTCCAGCTCCTGACTCTGGGCTCAGTGGTCATCACACCCCTGCAGATTTTGCATTAGCCTTATCCCTTTATGCCATTTTCCTAGTGGCTTATAGGGACCCCTGGCCCTCCCTCTACACTGGGTGCCAGTCCAGGGACCCTACAACCAGCAGCCAATATCTGCACAGTCCCATTCCTTGCTGCTGTTTCCCTAAGCACCCTCCTGCCAGCCTGCCTCAGATCCTCTACCACACAGCTTCTCTGGTTCCACTCTTCTGTCAGGGCTAGGAGCCCAGGGCTTAGTCTCCCCCCTACACTTCCTCCTCATCACCTCTCTACACCCAGGGAGTAACAACAGGCTCTTGCTAGAGCCTCCTGCTGCTACAAACTTCCTCTCTTTGTACTAACCAGCCTGATCCTGCCCAGCTGGGCTTCATGAGCAGTTAAGCCTGAATCTCCCTCCAGGTGCAGCCAGGTGCCTTAATTGGCCTCCTGGGCTCACATTAACCCGTACTGGGTCTGCGGGGAGGGTGCACACCTCATCACAGTCATCCCCACCTAAAAATGCCAGTCTGATGTCTGTCTCTATGGGCTTTCACATCCAATTGGCTGCAGGTACCGTACGCCAGCTTTTGCTCGCTGATCAGAGAAATAGGCAGGAAATGGAAGAAAAAAATCCAACCAATCAGATATAGGGTAAAATTTTCAAAAGCATTTAAGTGGTTTAGGTTCCTAAATTCAGTTCTCAAAAGTGAGTTGAGCATTTCGGGAGTCTAAGTCTCATTGAAAGTCAGTGGGAATTAGGTATATAGCCTGCTTGGTTGCTTTTGTAAATCCGACTAGGTGTCTTCTGCATCTCTTAAGTGTGTAAATATCATTGTAAATCTGACCCTATGTGCCCAAGTTCTTGTCTGCACACAAGTTGTACTGTTTTACCTCCATGGGGAACAAAGGACCCTCTACAGTCTAGCAGAGAAAGGCTGGAAGTTAAAGCTAGACACATTCAGACTGGAGATACGGTGCACACTTTGAAAAATGAGCATAATTAACTATTGGAACAAACTACCAAGGGTTGTGATGGAGTCTCCATGACTGACAATTTTTCAATCAACATTGGATGGTTTTCCAAAATATCTGCTTTAGGAATTATTGTGGGGCCGGTCTCTGGCCTATGTTTTACAGGAGGTCAGACTAGATGATCACAGTGGTCCCTTCTGGCCTTGAAATCTCTGAACTGTGCTGGTATAGCAGGCTGGGGCTGTGGAGAGGATTTGTGCCTAGCTGATATTTTTTATATCTATGCTGGTCTGTTGGATGGAACAATGGAAAGGCAGGATGTAGCCAGTGTCCTAAGACAGTCCCGTCCTTAAACCAGTCTGCAGTGACAATGCATGAACCATGGGCCATGACTGATACGTACGCCTGGGAGTTGCAAGTGGGGTGATCATGTCCCATGTGCACTACGGAGCCCAAGTGCAAATTACTTACATCAGCCATGAAGTGTGGGTGTCCAGCAAACCTGTCATTGTGAAAATGTATTGATGGTTGCATAAAACTTCTTGGGAAGGAGGCTGAATTCTGACCAGTGCAGTGATACACCAACTATATATGAGGGAAACAGAGTGTCCTAGTGGAGAGTGCAAGGCCCTCAGGAAACCTGGGTTTTATTCCTGGCTTGTGGGGTGACTTTGGGCAAGTCACATCCTCACTCTGTGCCTCAGTTTCCTCATCTGTAAAATGGAGATAATGGTACTGAACTCCTTCATAAAGTGCCTTGAGATCTACTGATGAAAGCTGGGGTTGAAGAGAGAGACTTTGAAATGTGCTACTAATTATTTAGATATCTTGACATCTCAGTGATTTTCTGTGTGGAAAGCTAAGACAACCCATCACCCTTATCCACCCATTGCCCCTCAGCTCTCTAGCTCTCTTCTTCTTCAATGTTCTTTTAGCTGAAGCTAAATTACATGCTGCTACATTTCTAAAGATACCAGCTTGTACAAATGACTCAGTGCATCTTGGGGTGAATGCTTTGTATATACAGAGCTGTTCAGGGAGCTATCATGAGCAGCCCATAGAACAAGAACACATCAGCAACTCTAACTTCAGCATGTTCATTTTCAAACACTTCACATAAGTGGGAGGAAGCAGATAATTAGGCAGCTGAACTTTCTAAATGGTGATAGTGAGTGTGTGGAGCA
Organism: Mauremys mutica; assembly: GCF_020497125.1. Classification (NCBI taxonomy): domain Eukaryota; kingdom Metazoa; phylum Chordata; order Testudines; family Geoemydidae; genus Mauremys; species Mauremys mutica. The sequence goes on along the minus strand of NC_059076.1, from coordinate 7,469,116 downwards.
CAGCTGCTTCTGATGCAGCTGCCTATTGTCAGAACCTGCTCTTGTGCTCTGCTTGACTTGTGCATTGCCTGACTGAGAAACTACTGGCCTCGTCTACACCTAAAAATTGCACCCTCGGAACAATCGGGTTAGCTGAACCAGAACTGACTCCAGTGCAGCTGTAAGTGTAGGTGAGGGCAAGCCACGGTTCGCCCCCGTTCAGCTAATGTAACTACGGAAGGGAGTTATCTCCAAGTACAGCAAGGCCAGGGAGATAGTGAGAGTGACGCTGAATGTCAAGGACTGTCATTGTGAAAGGTCAGAATGACCTGACTATGAACTGGCAGAGCAGACGTGACATGGAGCCTACGCACAAGGGTGCACCAGAATAAAATAGGTTCAGCTAGCCGTGGGCAGATCTGTGTGCAGACAGGCACAACAAGAAATGACAGAACTACGTCTCCAAGTGAAGAGGCTTGGCATTAAGTGCCCTTGACGGTCTCTCACAGAAATGAGCAAGAGACACCTGTACCCTTCCCACCCTGGTCACGGAATCTATCCAAAGAATCAGGGAAAAGAAAGCAGCAGCGATGTTCAGAGCACCACCTTGGACTGAATGACCATGGCAGCAGAACCCCCAATGCACCTTCTTTACAGGGCAGCAAGTCCTGCCTGCTGACTGAGAGCTGTACTATCTGTAGTGGGTGTTGATTTTAGGGTAGGCAGTGCTGTGTGGTGCTGCAGGACAGGAACATTTCGGGTCAGAAGAAAAAATATTATTCTTCAAACAAGGCCAGTGCACAGATCTGCCTCCTGCGGTCAAGATGGGAATGGGTTTTGCTAGTAACAGATGGGGAAAACCGAGTCCTGTTGTTCTGCAGTGTGGTGATTGGTTGGGAACAACAGGACACAGGAATGGCCGGGGCTGGATCAGACCCAATACCCAGTCCTGTGCCTGTCTGTTAGAGTGGCAGGTATCAGATACTTCAGAGGAAAGTATGAGAACCCCTCAACCACAGTTGTGGGAAAATCTCCCTTCCCCCACCGCCCCACGTTAGGTCTCCTCCTGATCTCAAATACTTAGGGATTAGCTTAAACTCTGGAGCACAAAGATCAATATCCCTTCCAGATTTCGTGTTGTTATTAATTAGGATAACTCTGGATAATCCTGATATCCTTGTAAACATCCATTTCCTTTCTGAAGCTGGTTCTCACTTCAGTTCACTGGCCACTGTCCTACTTAGTGTTTATAGAAGAGAAAGGTAATTATTAACTTCCAAAGTGAAGGTGATTTGTAGCCTGTCTCCATCTCAGCCACTGGGATGAGGGCAGTCTAGCCTAGTGGTCAGAGTGGGCATCAGTAGTCGGGAGACAGAGCCGAGGATCAAACCGGTGGGCAGGAACTGGAGCTAGCACAGGGTAGCAGGCAAGGGGGGCTCAAGACATGAGCAGGCACAGTGGTGGGCATGAGCGCAGAGAAGCCAGCGAGCTGCTGCTGGTGCTGACGTAAGAGCCAGCCAGTCAGGTGGCGTGGTTCAGCAGGTGGCCTGCTGCTGGCCAGATGTATTGATGAGTCAGCCTGGAGACTAGCTCTGCTGCAGGCCCTGGTTCCTGACGCTCCAGAAGGATGGGTCCTGCCCTGGCCCCTGAGTGGCAGGTCTGGCTCTGCCCCCAAAGCTGCCAGCAGGCTGACTTATTGGAAGTAAGTCACTGTTGAGATAATTCTATTCTCCATCAGCCTCATCCTAGGCATGTGGGATGTGATCACCTACTGTTTCTCCCTCATGGGGTGGAGGGAGGGCATAGGGGCACCCTGACCTGCAACTGCATCTCCACTCCTTACGGGTGAGAAGACCTGGGTCTTGGTTATCGGACCCTATTGTCCCACCCACCAAACTCCTCCCCTGGTGCTTGCGTTCCGCTGCCTGTTGGCTGGACACCAGAGGGTACAAACCCTGGAGTCCTGCTAGGCTGTCAGCACAGAGGAAGTTGTGCTCTGGTTGCTCACCGAAGTGCTGTATTAGTGAAACTCCCTGCAGGCCAAAAGTCCCCACGGGGCCTACCCACAGCCCTGGCTATGGTATACAGCCAATGCTCATTGAAGTCAATGGAAAGACTCCCGCTGAGGTCATCAGGCTTTGGATCAGGCCTTATAGCAGTTGGTGGAACAAAACATAGCACAAAAGAATAATTTTCCTTCACATTGCTACGCCAGTGCTTCAGGTTGGGGGTCTGTCTGTAAGCGAGGACTGGCCTGTCTCCCAAGGTTTGTGAGAGTGAGGGATCAGCCTTCAGGATAACTTGTAGATCCTTGATGATTCACTGGAGAGGTTTTAGTTGGGGGCTGTAGGTGATGGCTAGTGGCGTTCTGTTACTGTCTTTGTTGGGCCTGTCGTGTAGTAGGTGACTTCTGGGTACCCTTCTGGCTCTGTCAATCTGTTTCTTCACTTAACCAGGTGGATATTGCAGTTTTAAGAATGCTTGATAGAGATTCTGTAGGTGTTTGTCTCTGTCTGAGGGATCGGAGCAAATGCGGTTGTATCTTAGAGCTTGGCTGTAGACAATGGATCTTGTGATGTGGTCTGGATGAAAGCTGGAGGCATGTAGGTAAATATAGCGGTCAGTAGGTTTCTGGTATGGGGGTGTTTATATGACCATTGCTTATTAGCACTGTAGTGTCTAGGAAGTGGACCTCTTGTGTGGACTGGTCCAGGCTGAGGTTGATTCTGGGGTGGAAATTGTTGAAATCTTGGTGGAATTCACCAACCTTGGGAGACAGGCCAGTCCTCACTTACAGACAGCCCCCCAACCTGAAGCAAATACTCACCAGCAACTATACAATAAAAACACCAACCCAGGAACCAAATCCTGGTGCCAACTCTGTCCACATATCTATTCAAGGGACACAATCATAGGACCTAACCACATCAGCCACACCATCGGGGGCTTGTTCACCTGCACATCTACCAATGTGATATATGCCATCAAGTGCCAGCAATGCCCCTGTGCCATGTACGTTGGCCAAACCGGACAGTCTCTACGCAAAAGAATAAATGGACACAAATCTGACATCAGGAATCATAACATTCAAAAACCAATAGAAGAACAATTCAGTCTCTCTGGTCACTCAATAACAGACCTAAAAGTGGCAATTCTTCAACAAAAAAACTTCAAAAATAGACTCCAATGTGAAACTGCAGAACTGGAATTAATTTGCAAACTGGACACCATCAGATTAGGCCTGAATAAAGACTGGGAGTGGTTGGGTCATTACAAAACCTAAACCTAATTTCCCCAATACTAATTTACCCCTACTGTTACTCACACCTTCTTGTCAACTGTCTGTAATGGGCCACTCTCATTACTGCTTCAAAAGTCATTTTTACTCTGTTGGTATCCTGCTGTTTAATTGAATTGTCTCATTAGACCAGCGGTTGGCAACCTTTGGCATGCGGCCCACCAGGGTAAGCACCCTGGTAGGCTGAGATGGTTTGTCTACCTGCTGCGTCCACAGGTTAAAGGTAATAATAGGAGATATACCAATCTCCTAGAACTGGAAGGGACCTTGAAAGGTCATTGAGTCCAGCCCCCTGCCTTTACTAGGCAGGACCAATTTTTGCCCCAGATCCCTAAGTGGCTTCCTCAAGGATTGAGCTCACAACCCTGCATTTAACAGGCCAATGCTCAAACCACTGAGCTATCCCACTGGCTGTGGTTTGCCACTCCAGGCCAATAGGGGTGGTGGGAAGCGGCGGCCAGCACATGCCTCGACCCATGGCACTTCCTGCAGCCCCCATTGGCCTGGGACAGCAAACCGCAGCCACTGGGAGCCACGATCGGACGAACCTGCAGACATGGCAGGTAAACAAACCGGCCCAGCCCGCCAGGGTGCTTACCCCAGCGAGCTGTGTGCTAAAGGTTGCCGATCCCTGCATTAGACTGACCTTACACTTGGTAAGGCAACTCCCATTCTTTCATGTATTTATACCTTTTCCTGTATTTTCCACTCCGTGCATCTGATGAAGTGGGTTCTAGCCTATGAAAACTTATGCCCAAATACATTTGTTAGTCTCTAAAGTGCCACAAGGACTCCTCGTTGTTTTTGCTGATACAAACTAACACGGCTACTGCTCTGAAACCTTCTCTTCTCCAGGATTTCCCCTTCAAATTTACTCCAGAGAGGATATTACATGCTTTTCCACCAGAGCAATTTGATTCCTGGGAAATTTCTCCTTTATAGTCTAAGGGGAGTCTCTTTTAAATGTGAACCACCTGTAGTCCCTGCTACTGTCAAAGAGCATCAGGCTTCCAGCTCTCCATTATCCTCTTTCTAGCATAAGCTTCTCTCGCCTAAATCCCTTAGCATAAGGGTTTTCAGGAGAGAATTTCTCTCTTCTGCTACTCAGAAGTATGTTGTAGGGAATGTCTTGTCTGCTTTCTATCTGCTTTGTTGATTTAGGCCTAACTGTTAATCCAGCCAGGATTTACAATAGCTAGCTTGTTGTTGTTCACTATCTTTAGCTAAGTGCATTCTTCTGTGAATCCTTACTGATGCTCTTTGCTCTTGGACTTCTGAAGCAATCGGGGGAGATATAAATAAATAAACCAACTAGACACACGGGTCAGGTTCTCTCCCCTTGTTGTTTCTGGACCGCAGGAGAAGCAAACTTTTCAAAATAATTTGTTTCCTACTGAATGATCTGATGCTAGACCTCTTTATGGAAAAAAATATCTTTCCCATGGGAGATTCATATATCCAAACAAATGCAGTGCAGTACAGAGACAACTCCAATTCCTATTACACATTGCTTTGGTATAAAACTAGACAGATGAGAAATAGTTTAGAAATATTAACCTAATAGTCATCTTTTGAATTCCACTGAAAAAATATAGTCTCTTTGACCTGAGAAAAAAAATGTTGGCTGAGCTGAAGCCAAGGTCAAATATTTTCCTCAACGGACAATACATTTCAGTTCATGATGAAACAAGTATTTAATACAGGTTTTGTTACATACATTCTGAATCTCTTCATCTGAAATATTTGGCCTACTTGTTATGGCCAGGAATTTATATGCAGATATTTGCTTTTTAAAGAAACTTTGCATTGGAGAGAGTTATTCAGTGTATTGGCTTATCACTGTAGCATCGCAGTGTCATGTAAACATAAAGGAATGCATTCTATTCTCCTGAAACACCTGGGAGGCAGGGAAATACTACCCCCTTCTAATAGATGGATAAAATGAAGCAGGAAGTGATTAAGTGGCTTGTTCATTATTATAGAGGGAGTCTAAGGTGGAGTCCAAAATAGAACCCAGAGCTTCAGATTTTGAGCTTCATTTAAGACCTTCATTTAATAGTTGTAAAGGAAACCTTCCCAATGCCTTCAGAAGACAAGCCTGGGAACGTGAATTCATAAATCTGCTGGACACTAAAAACCATGGACTTAATGGAGACACTGGCTTTATGGCTCATTACAACAATTTTTAACACCCCCTCCACCCCCTACCCTCCTTTGCCTTATGACTGAAGAGGTATTAATTGCCCATTTCATTCTAAGTGATCTCTGATAGCATACGTGAACCCCTCATGCTTCAAAATACGTCCCCCCATTGTATTTAGCTTGGACACTCTGGCGATCTTCCCCAGGGCTGAGGAAGAGCTCTGTAAAGCTCAATAGCTTGTCCCATCCACCAACAGAAGTTGGTGCAATAAAAGATATTGCCTCACCCACCTTGTCCCTCTCAAAAATAACATCGCGGCTTCCCCTGAAATGTGATAGACAGCCCATGTTAACCAAAGGGTGAGCCCATGATATATATTTGATAGTGTACAGTACAATCAAAGTCTGGACATTTAACAGGCATTTGAAACATGCTTTATTTTACAAATGAATCAGACCAAGATTTTTCTTTTGTAAAATACTAAGATGTTGCCAGTTCTTTAAAACAACCTCTTGTCCAAGAGCGTACATCTGTACTGCAATCACACGTGTGAATGCAACTCGGGTAGGCATGTGCATGTCCATACTATTTTTAATCTACCTCACCCAGCTAAAATGCAGGCTTCAGGGCAGCCTGTAGACGCATGCCTGGAAACCTGGGTATGCATTCACTTTGCCACCCTGGAGCTGAAGCCTGAGCCACTGTGTCCTCCCTGCTTTTTACAGCTGGGGCTGGTATGCCTACCTAAGCTGCAAACACACCTCTAATTGCAAGAGACATACCCACCGTGCATATTACACTTGTATTAAATAGTAAGTGTTTCCCATTTGGTCTTTGCTGGGAAATGCACTGGGACTGATGCACAGGACTTTGATCTCATGAACACCCTAAACTCCCTTCAGAGCCAGTGGGAGTTGAGGCTGCTCAGCATAAGACCATTATCCTACTCCCATAGCCCTCAATAGGAGTTTAGCCATTGACCTTAATAGAGCACGATTGGGCCCGTACAGAGCAGTACACTTCACCCCTTCACTCAGTGACATCTGAATGTACGGTTCAGCATTGGAATTGCTGAAAACCAGTGACAGGCCCCAAAGCCCAGAAAACACTCTTTGAGGCCAAATCAACAGATCACAACCCAGGCAATTGTTTGCAGGGTGCAGCAGCTGAGGGAATGGTTGCACTCATGCAGGATACATGGTATTGGGTTGTGAGGTAATTATAAAGCTGCAAGTATAGTGTTTATTCCACACAACCTAAAACCTGGCTGCTAAGGCATGTTATTTAGACCTATGTACATTGTGTTATCATTAGCTTGGACTAAATGGAATATATGTATATTTATTACCTATGCCATCAGTTCAAAAGGAGGGGATTGAGCAGTTCCCGAGTGCTTTAAAATCTCTTTCATGCTGGATAAACTTAACAACTAGAGACCCAGTTCCTGTATATTTGTTCAGTTATAAACGATTCCAGGGTAGGCAGAGAAATAAGTGGGGGAAACAGAGTGCATGTGGAAGATAGAGAGCTAACAAAATGCAAATGAATAGGGATGTGCCTACTCAAACTGATCAAATAGAGATGTGTGACAAAAGTGCGGTGGATGCCACCAATTCACAGATAATGAGCAATTCCCAGATAACCAGGTATAGATGCACAATTCAGTGTGAATTACAGAGCTCTGTGTAATAGCATTCAATACTTATTTCCCACAGGTGCTTGAAACTTACCCACAATACTGGAGTTACTTTAAATAAAAACAAATTTGGGGAAATTCCTGCCTAGAAAGTGGGATTTCTGGGAGTGACGTTATAGTAAAAACAAACAGCAAATTATCATTTTTGAAAGGAACCAAACTAAAAGATGATGATACTTTGGGAAAAAAATGGTAAAAATTTGGTGTCCATAAAACTAAGGGGCAGATGTTGGTTGGCTGCCAAGGTCTGATAAGGGGCATATGTTGGTTGGATACCGAGTTCTGATGGGGGGCAGATCTCAGTTGCATGTGTTCTGATGGGGTGACAGATGTAGGCTAGATGCTGTGTTCTAGGGGAAGATGGTTGGCTGCCATGGTCTGATGGGGGGCAAATGTCTGCTGGCTACCATGGTCCAGTGGAGGGGCAGAAGTCAGTTGGATACTGACGAAGGGCTGTGTCCTGATAGTTGGCAAATGTCGTGCAAGCTCAGCACTGACTTATGACACTCCAGCTCTCCTTAGCCTATGCAGAAGTGGGACAGCATCAGAACACCATATTTAAACAGCGAACAATTTCAGTCTGGATCTGAATCCAGATTCCACTGCCAGTGCCCAACTGCACTGAGTAACCTGGGTCTGAAACAGAAAAAGCCAGAGCAGAACCCCGTCAAAATGGGGGTGAATCTCAGATCTGAATGGGAATTGTGTCAGTCAGGCCAAACCCTACATGAGGCCCGTCCTAAGCACATATTGCCAGTAATGCTGAACTGTGCTGGCTTTTTACTGTGGTTTAGGATGTCAAGAAACTCATCATCATTGTTGATTAAAATCAGCGTTTAAATCCAGGTCTCTATAAGTGAAAAATCAGTCTTCCTGAGCCAGGTTAATAGAATGGTGCTACACAGTATTAATATGGTTTTGCATCTTGATTTTATCTACAACTCTTCTGAAGATGAATATATAAAGTAACTTGTTGACAACAAATGTAAAGTCACTGCCCTTTGCAACTGATACCAACAGAAGCACTGCCTCAAGCAAACCACTAGTTATTAGAGCACAAAGTGTCTCTCTTAGGTCTCTAGTACATTGCTTGCTTGGTGTCCAAGCAAAACTGCCCTAAAGAAGCAGTGATGTTCTGACAGATAGAGAGCACAATGCTGATGTTCTACCTTGGAAACAACAGTTACTGAATCGTGATCTGGACTTGAGGACTGAGGTGCTGGAACAGCCCAACACAGGAAAAGTAGTCTCACTGGCACCATATAAAGCCCCTGGAATCCATTCTTAGCATGTTTCTATCAGAGGCTGCCTTTCAGTACAGGATGACCCCCTTTTTGCTGTACACAGTGTTGTGGTAGCTGCGTTGGTCCCAGGGTATTAGAGAGATAAGGTGGGGGAGGTAATATCTTTTATTGGACCAACTACTTCTGGTGAAAGACAAGCTTTTGAGCTACACAGAGCTTGTCTTCAGGTCTGGGAAAAGTACTTCAAGCTTCACAGCTAAATATGAAGTGGAGCAGATTGTTTAGTGTAAGTAGCTAACACATATTGTAAAAGAGAATTCAATGGAAGTGCCCAGTTAACACTTCTGCAGTCTTAGGACAAAATAGGGGTTAGTCAGTTAGATTGTTGGAAGAAGCCATACATCCAGTGTCTTAATTAAGTCCATGGTTTTTAGTGTCTAGCAAAGTTGTGAATTTAAACTCCCCGGCTCATCTTTTGAAGGTGTTATACAGGTTTCCTTTGAGGATGAGGACTGACAAGTCAGATATGGAGTGATCGCTTTGTGAAAAGTGTTCACCATGATACGGTGTTTTTGTCTTTTATCATTTCTCTGTGTGAGTTCATTTCTCTTGTTTCACACATACAGCTGTTATTGGGACATTTGGTGACTGGATGAGATACACCACATGTTGTGATAGGGATATTAGGGTGGTATTTTCCATGATGGAAATCTATTTCTCGGGGTGGAGTGTCCTTGTTTGGTGAAGGCAATTTTAAGTGCACTAAAGTGTGTATCCTGGACTTTCTCCTTGGAGCATGTTCTGTGGTATCTGAGTGCCTGGTTGTTGATAACAGACTTCTTGGTGTGTTTGGGGTGGTTACTGGATCTGTGAAGTTAAGTGGGGTGATCTGTGGGTGTCTTGTATACAGTTGTCTCTGGAATTCCATGGTAGAAGCTGATTGTGGTGTCCAGAAAGTTGATGTCGGGGGAGGGAATGCTCTAGAGAGAATTGGATGGATGGGTGGTGGTGGTTGAGGTTGTGGTGGAAATCTGAGGGAATTTACATCATCTGTCCAGAGGATGAAAATATCATCGATGTACCTCAGGGATATCACTAGTTTTATGGTGCATTTATCCAGAAATTCTTCCTCAAGGTGTCCCATGAAGATGTGGGCATATTGGGGAACCATTTTGCTACCCATGGCTGTTCCCATGGTTTGGACCAAGAGTTTGTTGTTCAGGGTAAAATTGTTATGGCTGAGCATGAAATAGATGAATTTGATGATGTGTCTAGGGTTGTCCATTCTTGCTAGCATTTTTGACAGTACAGGGATAGTTTTTTTTTTCTGAAGAGGAGGAAAACAAATGAAAAAAAAATAGGGGAGGGAGATAGGAAGAAACTTCTGAGGATGATTTCAATTCTCTTCATACTTAAATTGGTGTTGCTCAATTTTCTGTTTAACTGATACAACTACTAGGAGCTGGTCCATGAAAAGCCAAGGATATTAACTAGAAATTGGTCAAGTTCATATTAGCTGTTGAGAAGAGAAACAGTAATTGACTTTAAAAGTAAACAAAAGGAAAAGAGACGGTTACATAGTTAACTTTGCAGTGTGACAATCTGTGAACCTTAAGAAGTTGGGAAGTTCTATTCAGCTTAGATATGCCACCCAGAAATTTGGATGCTTACCTGAACTTTTTGGTCTTTCAAGAACAGGACCTCTCCCAGGGCTTGATGCTGCCCCCTTTCCTCATGCTGAATAGGACCTTACTACATGGAAATACTCACAGAGTAAGATTATACAGCGTGTAAGTGTAGCAAAATCTGACCTTTATTGCTTTGGCATTGCCACTTCTAGACTATAGGATGGAATCAGAAAGGACCAAGGTATGTGGATATAAATAATAACTGGGCGGAGGGGGAGAGGAAATTTACCTGAAGTTTTGGAAACTTGAGTAGAGATTTGGTTTCAGTTTGGCTCTTACCTTATTTTTAAAAGGTCACACATCCCTACATTGAGGTTGCTAATACACACCACCTATTACTCATAAAGATGCTGTCACTGAACTTTTTTTTCTTTATCAGCATTCCCTGCTGTCACACTTTACATGAAGGGTATATTTATAAAGAGTTATTAAGTGATCAATAGCTCTTTTAATAAACAGTTAATCAAATGTTATCTATAGCACATGCTAGTCATCTCTGTCATACGGGAGAGAAGCTGAGCCCTGATTAGGGGGCAGGGCTTCTCTGACTAGGGGTCCTATAAAGGTAGCCAGCCAGTAGGTCCTATAAAGGTAGCCAGCGACACAGACAGCTGCAGCGGCACAGGAGCCAGCAAACAGAGCTGTAAACAGGGGAGTTTCAGTGGGAGTTTACGGGGGAGACTAAGAGAGCTAGGCAGAGAAATAGACAGGCTAATGAAGGGAGGGGGTGGTGTTCTGGTGCCCATTGGGGGTTTGTTTTGCTGTCGGTGGTGGTGGTTTGCTTTGTGTTTCCCGGACTAACAGGTTTTAGGTGGGAAGGCTATGACTGATACAGAGGCAACAGTGAAAGACACAATGAGGATGACTGGATGTGGAAGTTGAGGCATGTACATGATCCTGGAGGGGGCACCTGAAAAGAGTTTCATCTGCATGAAGTGCAGCCTGATAGAGCTGATGGAAGAAAAGATCTGAGGATTGGAGATGCAAATGGAAACTCTGGTTGAGTTTAGAAGGGGGTTCGAATGGATGATGGAGCAAAGACCTGAGGAGGCTGAAGGGAAAAGTTCAAACTTGCAGATGGAAGCAGAACCAAAGAGCTCTGAGGGGAGACTGCTGGGTGAGGAAAGTGGACAGTGGAAGCATGTGACTAAGAGAACCAGGCAGAGGAAAAGACGGGCCAGTGAAGGAGAAATAGAGCTCAGGAACAGGTTTACGGAGTTGGAAAATGAAGAAGGGGCACAGCAGGTGGTCACTGAAGGTGGGAGGGCAAGGAAGAAGAGAAGAGCATTTAGTCCTATAGGAACAGGGGAAGAGTCAATGGAGATAACAACACCAAATATGAGCCCCAGGAGGATACGGGATGGGTTGTGGAGGATTGCAAGGGGACAATAGGAATCGAGAGGATTTGCAGCCAGAGGGAATAGGGGAGAGACCAAAGAATCGCACCATCACCAGGAAAAGGCAGGTCTACGTGATTGGGGACTCCTTACTGAGAAGAATAGACAGGCCTGTAACTAGAGCTGATCCGGAGAACAGAAGGGTGTGCTGTCTGCCCGGTGCTAAGCTACTGGATGTGGACCTGAGGTTGAAGAGGATCCTAATAGGAGCAGGAAAGAATCCGCTGATTGTCCTTCATCAACAAATGATGAAGGAACAAATGATACGGTTAGATTCTCACTGGAACGTATCAAGGGAGACTATGCCAGGCTGGGGAAGATGCTTAAGGAAATCGAGGCTCAGGTGATCTTCAGTGGGATTCTGCCTATTCCTAGAGAAGGGCAACAAAGATGTGACAAGATTATGGCGATCAACAGACGGCTCGGGCAGTGGTGCTATAAGGAGGGCTTTGGGATGTACGGCCACTGGGAAGCATTCATGGACAGAGGACTGTTCTCTCGGGATGGACTTCACCTGAGTAAGGAGGGAAAAAGACTTCTAGGATGGAGGCTGGCACAACTGATTAAGAGAGCTTTAAACCAGGAATTTGGGGGAGATGGTTGGGAGATGTCCAGGTAATCTCCACGCCGGAATTCAACATTGAGAGGGAAGAAAATGAAGTAAGAAAGGATACAGCCGTGTGTAGGAGAATGGACATAAGGAGGAAGGGTGGTGTAGATACCATTCTAATAGGTAATACTGGCAGTAGAATGTCTGTGCCTAATCGGGTAAAGAATGTCAGTGAAGCCAAACAGCAAGAATTAAGATGTTTGTACACTAATGCGTGGAGACTAGGTAACAAAATGGAGGAACTAGAGCTACTGGTGTAGGAAGTGAAACCGGATATTATAGGGATAACAGAAACATGGTGGAATAGTAGTCATGACTGGAGTACAGGTATTGAAGGGTATGTGCTGTTTAGGAAAGACAGAAATAAAGGCAAAGGTGGTGGAGTACCATTGTATATAGATGACAAGGTAGACTGTAAAGAAATAAGAAGTGATGGAATCACATTGCAAAAATCACATTGGGAAAGAAATGTGAGCCTCCCCTGGGAGAGTGCTTGGGGTGTGCTATAGACCACTGGGATCCGATTTGGATATGGATAGAGACCTCTTTAATGTTTTTAATGAAGTAAACACTAATGGGAATTGTGTGATCATGGGAGACTTTAACTTTCCAGATATAGACTGGAGGACAAGTGCTAGTAATAATAATAGGTCTCAGATTTTTCAGGATGCAATAGCTGATAGATTCCTTCACCAAGTAGTTGAAGAACCATCAAGAGGGGATGCCATTTTAGATTTGCTTTTGGTGAGTAGTGAGGACCTCATAGAAGAAATGGTTGTAGGGGACAACCTTGGTTCGAGTGATCATGAGCTAATTCAGTTCAAACTACATAGTAGGATAAACGAAATTAGATCTGGGACTAGGGTATTTTATTTCAAAATGGCTAACTTTAAAGCATTAAGGAAATTAGTTAGGGAAGTGGACTGAAGAACTCGTGGATCTAAAGGAAAAGGAGGCCTGGAATTAATTCAAATCAAAGTTGCAGAAACAATCATAGAATCTCAGGGTTGGAAGGGACCTCAGGAGGTCATCTAGTCCAACCCCCTGCTCAAAGCAGGACCAAACCCAACTAAATCATCCCAGCCAGGGCTTTGTCAAGCCTGACCTTAAAAACCTCTAAGGAAGGAGATTCCACCACCTCCCTAGGTAACCCATTCCAGTTCTTCACCACCCTACTAGTGAAAACGTTTTTCCTAATATCCAACCTAAACCTCCCCCTCTGCAACTTGAGACCATTACTCCTTGTTCTGTCATCTTCTACCACTGAGAACAGTCTAGATCCATCCTCTTTGGAACCCCTCTGAGGTAGTTGAAAGCAGCTATCAAATCCCCCCTCATTCTTCTCTTCTGCAGACTAAACAATCCCAGTTCCCTCAGCCTCTCCTCATAAGTCATGTGCTCCAGCCCCCTAATCATTTTTGTTGCCCTCCGCTGGACTCTCTCCAATTTATCCACATCCTTCTTGTAGTGTGGGGCCCAACACTGGATACAGTACTCCAAATGAGGCCTCACCAGTGCTGAGTAGAGGGGAATGATCACATCCCTCGATCTGCTGGAAATGCCCCTACTTATACAACCCAAAATGCCATTAGCCTTCTTGGCAACAAGGGCACACTGTTGACTCATATTCAGCTTTTCGTCCACCGTAACCCCTAGGCCCTTTTCTGCAGAACTGCTGCCCAGCCATTCGGTCCCTAGTCTGTAACAGTGCATGGGATTCTTCCGTCCTAAGTGCAGGACTCTGCACTTGTCCTTGTTGAACCTCATCATATTTCTTTTGGCCCAATCCTCTAATTTGTCTAGGTCCCTCTGTATCCTATCCCTACCCTCCAGCGTATCAACCACTCCTCCCAGTTTAGTGTCATCTGCAAACTTGCTAAGGGTGCAGTCCACACCATCCTCTAGATCGTTAATGAAGATATTGAATAAAACCGGCCCCAGCACCGACCCTTGGGGCACTCCACTTGATACCGGCTGCCAACTAGTCATGGAACCATTGATCATTACCCGTTGAGCCCGACAATCTAGCCAGTTTTCTATCCACCTTACCGTCCATTCATCCAGCCCAGACTTCTTTAACTTGCTGGCAAGAATACTGTGGGAGACTGTATCAAAAGCTTTGCTAAAGTCAAGAAATAGCACATCCACTGCTTTCCCCTCATCCACAGAGCCGGTTATCTCATCATAGAAGGCAATTAGGTTAGTCAGGCATGACTTGCCCTTGGTGAATCCATGCTGACTGTTCCTGATCACTTTCCCCTCCTTTAAGTGGTTCAGGATTGATTCCTTGAGGACCTGTTCCATGATTTTTCCAGGGACTGAGGTGAGACTGACTGGCCTGTAGTTCCCTGGATCTTCCTTCTTCCCTTTTTTAAAGATGGGCACTACATTAGCTTTTTTCCAGTCATCCGGGACCTCCCCCGATCACCATGATTTTTCAAAGATAATGGCCAATGGCTCTGCAATCTCATCGGCCAACTCCTTTAGCACCCTCGGATGCAGCGCATCAGGCCCCATGGACTTGTGCTCGTCCAGCTTTCCTAAATAGTCCCGAACTACTTCTTTCTCCACAGAGAGCTGGTCACCTCCTCCCCATACCGTGCTGCAGAGTGCAGCTGTCTGGGAGCTGACCTAGTCTGTGAAGACAGAGGCAAAAAAAGCATTGAGTACACTAGCTTTCTCCACATCCTCCGTCACTAGGTTCCCTCCCTCATTCAGCAAGGGGCCCACACTTTCCTTGACTTTCTTCCTGTTGCTAACATACCTAAAGAAACCCTTCTTGTTACTCCTAACATCTCTTGCTGGCTGCAACTCCAAGTGTGATTTGGCCTTCCTAATTTCACACCTGCATGCCTGAGCAATACTTTTATACTCCTCCCTGGTTATTTGTCCAATCTTCCACTTCTTGTAAACTGTTTGTTTGTGTTTAAGACAAGCAAGGATTTCACTGTTAAGCCAAGCTGGTCTCCTGCCATATTTACTTTTCTTCCTACACATCGGGATGGTTTGTTCCTGCAACCTCAATAAGGTTTCTTTAAAATACAGCCAGCTTTCCTCGACTCCTTTCCCCGTCATGTTATTCTCCCAGGGGACCTTGCCCATCAGTTCCCCGAGGGAGTCAAAGTCTGCTTTTCTGAAGTCCAGGGTCTCTGTTCTACTACTTTCCTTTTTTCCTTGTGTCAGGATCCTGAACTCGACCATCTCATGGTCACTGCCTCCCAGGTTCCCATCCACTATTGCTTCCTCTACTATTTCTTCCCTGTTTGTGAGCAGCAGGTCAAGAAGAGCTTTTCCCCTAGTTGGTTCCTCCAGCACTTGCACCAGGAAATTGTCCCCTACACTTTCCAGAAACTTCCTAGATTGTCTGTGCACCGCTGTATTGCTCTCCCAGCAGATATCGGGGTGATTAAAGTCACTGTCATAGGCTGCTGGACTGGCTACAGCGCCCAATGGCTTGGAAGAGTCAGCAGACTGGCTCGTAAGCCCAGCAGCAGCAGCAGCAATTCAGCAGCTGCTCAAAACAATTGCCCATAACTGTGATAGCTTTTGTGCCTCCTGGTTCCCAGCCCTGCTCCTGCCTTGCCTTGCTCCACCTAACCAACTTGTGATCCTCAGCTCTGGTTACTGACCTCTGACTCTGGCCGCTGATATCTGGCTACCAACTCCTACCTCTAGGCCTGACTGCCCACATCTCATTCTCTGACATCATGAGCCTCCACAGCACTGCAGGTGAGGATCAGCCAGCGTCCAAAGGGAAGGAGGTCCCTGAGCCAGGACTGGGGCTGGCTGTTTGCTGATGGAGGGGGCTGTTTGTTTCTGATAGCAGTATTGGGAGGGGTGGATGCGTTTTTCCTGCCTTCCCAAAGGCTGTAGGAGGGATGGGACTTTGGAACTGACTACCAGTAAGGGAATCTTCTACCACACATTCAATGAAAACTTTCACTAATGGCTTCAATTAAAAAAAAGTTGCATCCCCAAAAAGGAAAAATGGATCAATTTTGATCCCGGTGAAATGGAAGCAACTCTCTTATTTTTTATTAAATTAAAAATAAATAAATAAATAAAAGCTTTCGCCCAGCCCTGCTCACCTGCATAAAGTTCTGCCTCTGACTAAATGTTTGCATTATCAGGGCTCCGTTCTGCTCAGGGGGTTTTAAACACACAAACATTAGCTCCGAATATGATTTGAGAAAGTGCCTGCTTTGCTAATGGATCAGAAAAGGGAGAATATTTTGCAGATGTTTTTATAAGGCACCATCTCTTTCTTATTTATTTATTTTGCAAAGCTGCTGCTTCTTCCCATTTGCATCCGCAGCCAAGCATACACTGCCTAAGGTGCTCTGTATCTTATGTTGGGCATACATCAAAATGGAGAAAGGCAAAAGCAGGCTTTTAACTCTGCTTCTCCGTACAAAGGACAAGGAGCAGCATGGTGAAAAATTCTACTCAAAGTCTTCATAGGGACCCGCCTTTTCAGGGATAAAAATGTCCTCAGTTGGGGATGTGAGCAATGCTCCAGCATTTGCACTTTCCCCCTGTTGTGCTCCCAGCCTTCACTATTCTGCTGCCAGCTGGCCCATTTAATTTAAAGCTTACTTGTAAATGAAGAGGTCTCCCCCATGTTCATTCAAGTCCCGGAGTATAGGGAAGCCCTGAAGCAGGAATTAAATGACAAATACACCTTTTGTCTGAACTCTCTCTCGATTCAGGAATAAATCAAGCTAAATACATTTCCAAAATTACCACTTTAAAAATAAATAAATAAAAAGTTGAAGCTGAGCTTTTAATGTGCAGTGAAGAAATAAGTTTTTTCTCTCAGCGCTCACTATAGCTATAGGTTACTTAATTTGACTTTAAATTGTCTCTTTCATTAAACTAACACTGTATGAGCTGCCATTATGTGCTGATAATGAGAAAGACAGAGAGCCATTAAAAAAGCTTCCAATACATTTGCTGTATGTATGCATCCTTTAATGTGCTTCACCTTCTCTTTGTTTATTGTCATTAAGATATGCTCAGTTACTCATGTTTAAAGCTACCGTTAAAATAATATTCCTCGGTGCTTTACAGATGCAAAAGTGCATCTACCAGTGAAAGTGTATGTAATCAACAACATTATAAATCATCTTTAACCTCTGATTGGCCAATCAACATTTCAGATTATCAGGCCAAATTCTATCCTCAGAGGTGCACATGTAGCTCCCAGTCATGCCTACATATGAGGGAATGTGATCCTTATTTTGTCCTTATGTGGGCCTGAGGGAAACCTGGTCCCTATTTTGCTGAGTGGTGTCCTGTGTGGTATGTTGAGGACTGTGTTTGAAATTGCAAGCTATCACTTTAACAGTGTGTGTCAGGGAGGGCAATTTTCCTGGTCCTGCTTGTAGGCTAGGGGACGCTGTAGAGAAACATGCAATCAGTTTTGCAGACTAACAGCCTAGTGCAACTTGGGGGGAGCTGTGCCTTTCTGTTTTTAGGGAGCAGCCTGCTTTGTCTCTCTCTGATCTGGGGTTCTTATGTGTTATTTGAATTCTAACATGACAATTTTCAATGAAACTTCAGACGATGAACAATGTCAAAGAGTTCTACAAATATTTTCTTTGTCAAATCACTGGTATGATGATGGTCAATAATAAACCTTTCAGCTAAGACTTTCAAAATTAGGGGCGTAAATTTAGACACCTAGGCTGGGATTTTCAATGAGGCCTAAGTTATTCAGGTGCCTAATGCCCACTGAAAGTCAGTAGGAGTTGCAAAGCTTCCTTAGACGCTTTTGAAAATACTGGCCTAAACCTCAATGTAGGCACCTAAACAGATTACCTGATTTTCAAAAGTGCAGAGCAGCCAGAAGCTCCTGTTGAAATCTATGGGAACTGTCAGGTGATCAGCATCTCTGAAAATCAGGTTACCTATTTAGGTCCCTGTTATTTGTTTAGGGGTCAAATGTAAGCTCTTAAATGACTTAGTCACTTTTGACAAGTTTGCCCTAGGATCCTAATTTAGCCTAATGTTAGGTTACTATTTTTGAAAATTGTGGCCTTTAATTATATTCTTGTTGTGCTGTCCGCACAATAGCCAGAATTGCAAGCTTGTTAGTTCTTTTTGTTCTGAATTCATACAGCACCTAGCACAGTACTCTCCTACTCTGTGACTTGGGCTCCTAAGTGCTACTGCAACACAAGTTAACATAATTCATAACACATAATAAGTCTCCCTTAATAATTCTGCCTTGTATATTCTTCATGTGCTAACACTCTTCTGGGTAAAAGGTCCCTGACTTGTTCAGTGCAGCATGTACTAATTTATCTGGAGTACCTAGCACAGTGTTTGTTTATTCTGATTTCCTCTAATGAGGTTTTCTCAGGGTATCTGGAGGGTTTGCTTGCTCCTGAAGCACAGGGCTCTGACACTATTACGAAACAAGACTGTTTTATCCCCTCCCGCGGCAGCCTCTGGTGGAATGGGAATATTTCAAGGACTTTGAAAGTGTGCATAGAGTCTCTGCTCTGTGAACTAGTACAAGACCATCCTCAGACCCTTCACAATCACTTTGTCACTTGCTCAGTTGTTGTACAGCAATACCATCCATTCAGTTCTATTGGTGGCTATTCCCAGCTTCATAACTAGCATGGCATCCTCATCTCAATTAGGAAAAGTGATCCATTAAATTTTATAACTTCAAGTGCCCAATATGCTGCCAGGGCATGCATGCATTATGACGCCTGTGGCCTGCTAGCTGGAAGAACCCAAAGAAATGAGAGAAAAAAATGGGGCAACATTTCAAAGTTTTCCTTCTGCAAACGCTAGTAAATATTTTACTAAAAATAGTCCCTAGGGTCAGATTCTGTTCCTCTTACTCATGCCACATTGTGCTTTGCTTGCAAATACACCCACTGATTTCCATTAAGATACCTGTGCAGTAAGTCACTAAATGGGGTAAGAGCTGCAGGCGCTGGCCTAATAAAAGTTCAATTGTCCTGTGAAGAGTTAGTGGGCCAAATTTGGAAATGAAATGCGATAAGCACTGTATGATACAGAGGAGCATTATTCCTGATTTAGGGACTCGATCCTGTTACCATCAATATTAGGGTGAGTGTTTTCAGCATGTGCGGCCCAATCCAACACATCCGTAACTGTGGAGTCACTACCAACACTTCCATGAAATACACAATGTATTGTTTCAATGAATCACTTTTGGCTATTCCACTTTCACCCACTAAAAGTGGGCTGAAATCCTGGCCCCATTGAAGTGAATGGCAAAACTTCCATTGTCTTTAGTAGGGCCAGGATTTCACTCATGGTATTTAATATCTGTCCAGTGGCATCCATCTCTGATACTTGTTGGAGGTGGAGAGAGGAGCATGAGTTGGGTACTGCTCCCCCAGACATCAGAAGTCAAGAGTACCTTTCCATAATGTGTAGTATGCTTGTAGTGCTTAAGGACCAATCATTTAAAATGGTCATTGGATCCAGTGGCAAACACTCCACGCCCACCCACCCCTCCATAACTGTAACTGAACAAACACTGATTGGTTCCGAAGAGATTTAAGCATAGCCTAGCAAACATTTATACACGTGCTTAATTTTATGGATGTGCATAGCCTCACTGAAGTCATTGGGATTACTTCCATAAGTAAAGTTATGCAAGCGTTTGCAGGATGGGGACTATAATGTGCATTGCACCGAAGGCAGCGCTGCTCCTTCGGTGACCACCTCTGATACTAAGAGGTGCATGCCTATTTAAATACCATGTCTCAAGGGGGAAGCTTAATCACGAAAAGGGGTTCATTTCAAACATAAATTGCTTATTTGTAAGCAAACAAGGTAAATTCATGGTTTAAGTAACTGCTTTGGAATACAAAGTAAATTGGACTCGTAAAATTGTCTGCCCCCTGTAAAAGAGAGCAGCATAACATTATCGAGCTGCAAATATAAACTATGTAGGAATCTCAGCTCTGCGCTGTATTGCATATGCATGTGCACATCTGCCTCAAGGTAAAACAGGAATTTAGTGAACAGGGTGGGAAGGCAGCGCTTTACTTTTTGGGGAGGAAAAAATGTTGAAGGTCAAAATATAACAGATCTGGGATGAGATGGAAAGACAAGAGAATGAGGTAATTACAGAAGCAGAAAACAGTGGGTGAGGAGACAGCCTGAGACTATAAGGGATGAGGCCACTGAATGTGAATGAACTGATGGTTTATAAACTGTGAATTACATCTGAAAAAATGTTCAGTGCATGTTAACTTTGAAGGAGCATGACCCTTCACCTGCTGCAGGTCGCCCATCAGACCATGAGAATGGTAATGTGTTCACCACAGACCGGATTGGAGATGTGATGACCTGTTTTTGCATTATGTTCTTCCACCTTCTGATTGCTGTCAGAGAAATGAGGGGGCTCATTTGCCTTGCATTGCCTTTGTCAATGATGGGCTTTATTCACAATAACCTGTAACAACAAATGTTGATGGGAAACAGTATGAAAGGGAGACAAAGACTGAATTAGTCCTGCTATCACTGAAGGACTGTGTTAAGATCATGTCTGATAAACAAGAAAAGTGTGGAACCAGGATTCAGGGAACGAAAATTGGTGTGTTGAAACAAGGCCTAATTTGTGAACAAAATAATGGTAGGACAGGCTATTCTGTTCACCAGTCCCTCTTGAGGTCCTGACTAGTGTTTTTCCCCAGGAATTGAAATGGGGGTGTGTGTGTTCGAATTCACCGGGGGGGAGGGGGTCAGGGCCAATAAGGGGTGAGTGTGAAGGTGGGCTCTATGGCACCACAGTAAAAACTGAAACGTGTTTCATGACCATTTTATTAGATTTAACTCATGTTTTAAAATCATCACATAAATTAAAGTTGGCTACTCAAACCTTCTATGAAGCACTACATCTACATCCTTCTTGGTTTCTTGTTATAATTTTGCACATTTCTGTTAATGAATTTCTTGAATGCAATGTGTTCATCTTTGGTGGTATATCGTGTGTCCAGTACTTCCATTTCTTCACTTGATATGTTCATTAGTTCATTCACATGATCAGGCAGAAGGTGACTTTTTTCAGAACATAAAATTCTATTCAAAGATGAAAAAGAATGTTCAACTGTAGCTGTTGTTACTGGAAGTAGCAACAGATGAATTCCTACTTCTTTCATCCCAGGGAACATAGCATAAATATTGGGTCAAGCCACTAGTGATGATAAAAAAGAAGTTGAAGTCAAATCTTCATTCATTTGTCATATGATATTCCACTCTGTGTTCAAATTCCCTATTCTGTCCTGAGCACATGGCAGCCCCATTGCTGGTAGTGCCTCATTCCACTCAACTGTTGGTGTTTTATAGGACAGGGATCTGTAAAAGCTATGTAGAGGTTGAGTAGAATCTAGGCCCTGGTCTACACTATGAGTTTAGGTTGAATTTAGCAGCATTAGATCAATTTAACCCTGCACCCGTCCACACGACAAAGCCATTTTTGTCGACTTAAAGGGCTCTTAAAATCGATTTCTGTACTCCTCCCCGACGAGGGGACTAGCAGTGAAATCGACATCGCCGGGTCGAATTTGGGGTAGTGTGGATGCAATTTGATGGTATTGGCCTCCAGGAGCTATCCTAGAGTGATCCATTGTGACTGTTCTGGACAGCACTTTGAACTCAGATGCACTAGGCAGGTACACAGGAAAAGCCCTGGGAACTTTTGAATTTTGTCTCCTGTTTGGCCAGCGTGGTGAACTCAGCAGCACAGGTGAACATGCAGTCCCCCCAGAATGTTTCTACGCTCCCTCTATCATCTCCATCCCTGAGGTTATCGCAGATTAGAAGGTGAAAAAAAACCACTCGTGATGACATGTTTTCCGAGCTCATGCAGTCTTTCCGCACTGATAGGGCACAGCGTGGAGCTTTCAGTGGCAGAGGCCAGGAAAGAATTGCTGTATTTGCTTAACGGCAAAAGCATCATGCCTCGCTAGCGATCCTGCCTGAGCCAGGTTGCTGTGTCACATGCAGTCCACACTGTGTGAGCCTTGGGCGGGGGCATGACCGCTTTGTGAGCAGGAAGGCCATAGATATAGACATTGCATTAGGTAGCTTCTATAGCGAGGGAAAACATTCCTGTGCATTCAGCAAAGTATGGGGCAAAAAAAAAAGAAGCCCCGTAATGTAGTGGTTATCACGTTTACCTATCACACAAAAGCCCTGTAGTGTAGTGGTTATCATGTTAACCTACCACATGAAACATCCCCAGGTGGAAACAGGTCACTGTTCCTTTTTCTGACTCCCCTTCTGCAGTTTTAGTCTTAGAACAGACCGCACTGTGAAATTTTACTTTGAATTTTATCAATTATGAGTTAAATAACATGGAAGCTCTCTCTAAGTTATAGTCTCGGGTTCTTACCCTTTCAGTTGCTCTGATACATTAACATTTTTGTTAGGGGCAGGGGAAAATTTTCATGAAGACTTTTATAGGTACTAAATGCTATCTAGGACTCTGAAATAATCTTAAAGTGGCCCATGGAGTGTGATCCTTCATTCTGGATTTGTCATTCCACAAGTTGAACTGCTCCTTACTACTGTCCAGGCTTCATGAGCCATGGGAGCAAGGGGCAGGCTGGGGTAGGTGCGACCGTGCGGTGCTGCTGGCTGGGAGAGCAGCCTGAGGCAGAAGCCTCCAGCTCGCATGATATTCCAGGCAGGACTGAACTTCCATGAGATGAAACTTAAAGAAGACAATGACCCGGAGTCACTCGCATTTGGTGCTCTAAGAGGAGGATAGCCATGGGGCACGGGTCACTTGCTGGAGGATTCTCTGCAGCTTGAGGTCTTCAAACCACAATTTGAGGACTTCAATAACTCAGACATAGGTTAGGGGTTTGTTATAGAAGTGGATGGGTGAGATTCTGTGGCCTGCATTGTGCAGGAGGTCAGACTAGATGATCATAATGGTCCCTTCTGACCTTAAAGTCTATGAGTCTATGTCTGTCCAGGCACCCCAATCGACCTCACCGAGGTCTGCCAGCTGAGCGGGGCCGAGCGGGACCCCAGCTGGCAGGAGCCGGTGGACGGAGCCCCAGACCAGCAGTGGGCTGAGCCGCTCAGCTCGCTGCCTGCCTGGGGCTCCATCCACCAGCCCTGCTCAGCCCGCTGCCTGCCTGGGGTTCCCATCATCCAGGCAGACAGCGGGCTGAGCGGATCCGGCAGACGGGACCCTGAAAAAAAGGCACGAAACGATTGTCTGCCGTTGCTTTCATGGAAGGGGTGGGGAGGCTGACAACATGTACCCAAAAGTTTGTGCCCCATCAGGCACTGGGAGCTTAACCCAGAATTCCATTGGGCAGCAGAGACTGGGGGAACTGTGGGATAGCCACCCACAGTGCACCGCTCTGTAAGTCGATGCTAGCGACGGTAATGAGGGTGCACTCCGCTGACTTAATGAGCTTAGTGTGGACATATGCAATAGACTGTATAAAATTGAATTCTAAAAAATCAACTTCTATAAAATCGACCTAATTTCGTAGTGTAGACATACCCTAGAAGTTGCTCTTGTAGATTTTTAAGAATCAAGTCTCTGTACTTTTTCAGTTGTCTTAACAAACACTGCTCGTCCTCTTCACTTAAGGATTCAATATAAATGCCTTCATTAGTCAACTTCTTGACTGAAGTCTTTGCTTCTTCCAGTACTTTTTCAATGGATAGCTCTCTGATTGATCCAAATGTAGCTTCTATTGCTGGACAAAGATCTACTGCTGTTGTAGAGGATGCCTGGATGGCATTGTTTAATGACCCAAGTGGTTTCAACAGTAGACTTACAAGAGAGAGAATGGCAATAGTCTTCTCTGAATGTAGTAGCAAAGTAATCCACCAGCCTCACTACTTAGATCCATCCCATCTTGGTAGATATTTTCCAAAGCCAGTAAAAACGGCTGGAGTAATTTTAAGACAACAGCCAAGGATCACTCCTGAGAAAGCCAGAGGGTTTTCCCAGGTGGGACTAATTTGAACTTCAGTCCCAGTGTATCTTCTGTTTGTTTCCAAGACATTCAGTCTTTTTGGGCTCTTACTGAAAAAAAGAATATAATGAAGACATTAAATTTATAGCTTTTTTTAATGTCTTTTGAAGAGTCTGTAGCTCATACTAGTGCTAGTTAGAGTAGATGGCCTCTGCAGTATGTATAGGAGAGATTAGGGTTACACTTTTCTCTGAGCAAAGCTTGTACTCCACCATGTCTTCCAGAGAAGTTTGCAGCTCCATCAAATGCACAAACAGCCAGCTGTTTGGGGTCCAATTGACAAGCATTTAACTCTTCTAAGAGGTGAGTTGTCACAGATGAAGCTTATGTGTCTTCTATAACTTAAACATCTAGAAATGCATCTACTGGCCTACCACTGACATCAAGATAACGTACACAATGACTTAATACTTGATGCCCATTTGCATCAGTGCATTCATCAGCCATGTATGCAATTTTTTTGAATGTGGTGAGAGAGTTCTTCACTTTTTCAACTGTTGAGTCTTTCACTGTTGCACCGCATGCTTCTAGCCAGTCAGTTGAGTTTCTTGCAGAAAGATAGTGAGTATTTGCTCAACTTCAGGATGAATACGTGACAATGGACTTAACATTGGCCTCCAGTTTGTAGTGTGTGGTTTCTCTTGCTTAAATAGAAAGTAGGATGCCACAGCCATGTTTGTTCGCATGAACTGTGTTGTGTCTCCAGCATTCTTAACAGCCTCATTAACACTCATCAGTGTTGTTCTTGGTCAATGGAGACTCAGAGTTCAGAGGTGCTTTCACATGAGTTCACCTCCCAGGTGGGGGCAAGAAGGCATCTTGCTTGTTCCTCCAGCTGCTCACCATTTGCTCTGGCCACCATTGTTTGTTGTGCCACCGTTCACTGCGCCACTGTGCCACCAATGGCCCTGCGCCATCACCTTCTGCTGCCACCTGCCACCGTGACCTCTGCGCGTTGGTCTCTTGAGGTTCCACCCAGCTCTCATTGATTTCATCTGAGCTCTCAGTGAAGGAACCTCGCTGCTAGTGCAGACTGGGCCGTCTCTTCCACAGAAACACCGTCCCACAACAGGACTAAGCACTTAGACCTGATTATCAGTGATTTCAGCTTCAGTGGTCTCTTAACAAAACAAAAGATTATCTATGGAGCCTAATCAGCTCTGTCTTTAAACAGTGGAGAGGGACAGGTCAAATAGTACTTGTGACTCAGGCAGACCATCAAGCAAAACACCTGTCCCCACCCTCTCTCTTGATGCCCTCAATCAGCAGAGGCTAAGTACAGTTCTACTGCCCTTTACTCATACAATAAGAACAACAACATTTCATTACCCACTTCCCCATTCAAGTGATATGTAATCCAACCCCAGCCAAAATCTATCACTTGGGCATCACAGCTGTGTGTGCTGAATACCTAGGTAGATTAGGTGTGAATGTAAATACGATCCGGTCCTGAAGCCTTCCCCCCCAGCCCCCAGCTCATCACTAGCTGCCAGGGAGAGCTCATTTAGACTTTGCTCACAAATCATCATTTGAAATTATTAGGTTGGCCACCATCACCTAAATGAATGCACTGACATTGTCATAAAAAACAACAGCTGTATAAGGAAGCTAGTCTATGTTCATCCTTTTCAAATCTTTTCTACATTTTCAGATACACGTATTTTATCATACACACTCTAAAAGCATATAAAGTGTATTAATGTTTCAATTTCAATTCAAATTTCCAAACAATCACTAAATTGGCCACACTGTGCATGTAACTAGTTCACAAAACTGGCGGGCTAGGGGGTGTTGGGGAAATTCAGGGGGGGTGTAGGGAAATCCTTGGACTCCTGACAGAAAGAGACTTTGGGCGAAAAATTGGCTACGAGCAAACTTCACTATCCTGGCTGCCTGGGACCCTAGACCTTTGTGATCCTGATCCTGAGATGTCCTGACCAGACTGGGCTAGAGAGAGGGACCCAGATGACATCACCACCTCTACCAGTTCCGGCTGAATCTCAAATACTCCCTGGGATGAAACAGGATTGGACTTTAACAACAACAGGAACAACAGCTCTAACCCTTCTCAACAAACGTCTCTTTCCCCCAGAAGGATAGTTATTACCGTCTTTGATACCATCTGAGAGACTGTCAAACAAGGGGCTTTTTCCTTGCCAAAACACTCTCCAGCTAAAGGCAAAGGGAACAAGGGATGGTGTTAAAATGAAATACTTATTTAGTACTTTACTTTCAAATGCTTTAACTGTTTTTTCCTTCCTTTCTTTGTCTTTAATAAAAGGTTAAAAGGCTGTTTAATGGTGTTTGCACCATGAAGCTAAGCAGGCCGAGGTCTCTGTATACCAAGCCCCGAATCTTATTTAACACACTGTTCATGTTGGACTATGACTGGATTATGTTAATACTTTGGGTCAATGGTCCATCGAACAGTGCTGTCATGTAAGCATGTGAAAAGCAGGGGGAACTCTCTTCAGGTAGAGGAGAGCATTGTAGTCTTTCAGCAGTGATTGTGAATTGTGAAGCCCTTGACGCAGTACCAAGTGAACAGGAAAAAGAAAGGTGGCTGGGGATGGAAGGATGGTTGGGTGGCTAGGGCACTGTAGTAGGAGTTGTGAGATCTGAGATCAGCTTGGCAATGGATGCCCTGTGAGACTTTGAGCAAATCACTATCTGCTATGTGGCTTGGTTAAAATCAGTACAATGGGGATTCTGCTGCCCTATCGCATGGCACGGGGATTAGGTGGATAAAATCCATTAACGATAACATATAGGGTCAGGTTAGAAGCTAGGTAGATCATGTCTCACCCCTGGGTATCTCAAGACCATAGCTTCCACCTCAGGGCAAACTGTTCAGTAACAGGGAATTCAGCCCAGTGCCTGCTGTGACTCTCCTTAGACACACCAGCTAACTGCACTGCTTATTAACTCGCGAGGCTTTTGTCAGCCTTAATATAGAATGTAAACAGTCCCCTTGGAAACCCTAGTCCCTCTTGACACTAGGTAAGCAGACCCATGTGACCGTAGTGTCACAGAAAAACCATGTTCCTCTCTTCTCAATGGATTGGACACATACCACAGGTTAGTTCCTCCTGAGATCTCCCTCCTCTATCCAACAAGACAATGTTCAGTCCAATCCTGTAATAAACACATGTAGGCTTTATTAAGTAAATGAAAATGAAGCAAGAGATACTTGCACAATACTAAGAATACTGAAGAAATGACAACCTAAGTTTGTTTTTGTGTGTCTTAGAAAACTTCTGTTCACTGTAACAAAGTCTTATAGATTCAGCTTCAAAGGCTTAGCCTAGTGGTGGCAGCTAACATAAGAACATAAGAAAGGCCGTACCGGGTCAGACCAAAGGTCCATCTAGCCCAGTATCTGTCTACCGACAGTGGCCAATGCCAGGTGCCCCTGAGGGAGTGAACCTAACAGGCAATGATCAAGTGATCTCTCTCCTGCCATCCATCTCCATCCTCTGACGAACAGAGGCTAGGGACACCATTCTTACCCATCCTGGCTAATAGCCATTTATGGACTTATTTATGGACTTACCATGAATTTATCCAGTCCCCTTTTAAACATTGTTATAGTCCTAGCCTTCACAACCTCCTCAGGTAAGGAGTTCCACAAGTTGACTGTGCGCTGCGTGAAGAAGAACTTCCTTTTATTTGTTTTAAACCTGCTGCCTATTAATTTCATTTGGTGACCCCTAGTTCTTGTATTATGGGAATAAGTAAATAACTTTTCCTTATCCACTTTCTCAACATCACTCATGATTTTATATACCTCTATCATGTCCCCCCTTAGTCTTCTCTTTTCCAAACTGAAGAGTCCTAGCCTCTTTAATCTTTCCTCATATGGGACCCTCTCTAAACCCCTAATCATTTTAGTTGCTCTTTTCTGAACCTTTTCTAGTGCTAGAATATCTTTTTTGAGGTGAGGAGACCACATCTGTACACAGTATTCGAGATGTGGGCGTACCATGGATTTATATAAGGGCAATAATATATTCTCAGTCTTATTCTCTATCCCCTTTTTAATGATTCTTAACATCCTGTTTGCTTTTTTGACCGCCTCTGCACACTGCGTGGACATCTTCAGAGAACTATCCACGATAACTCCAAGATCTTTTTCCTGACTCGTTGTAGCTAAATTAGCCCCCATTATGTTGTATGTATAGTTGGGGTTATTTTTTCCAATGTGCATTACTTTACATTTATCCTCATTAAATTTCATTTGCCATTTTGTTGCCCAATCACTTAGTTTTGTGAGATCTTTTTGAAGTTCTTCACAATCTGCTTTGGTCTTAACTATCTTGAGTAGTTTAGTATCATCTGCAAACTTTGCCACCTCACTGTTTACCCCTTTCTCCAGATCATTTATGAATAAATTGAATAGGATTGGTCCTAGGACTGACCCTTGGGGGACACCACTAGTTACACCTCTCCATTCTGAGAATTTACCATTAATTCCTACCCTTTGTTCCCTGTCCTTTAACCAGTTCTCAATCCATGAAAGGACCTTTCCTTTTATCCCATGACAGCTTAATTTACGTAAGAGCCTTTGGTGAGGGACCTTGTCAAAGGCTTTCTGGAAATCTAAGTACACTATGTCCACCGGATCCCCCTTGTCCACATGTTTGCTGACCCCTTCAAAGAACTGTAATAGATTAGTAAGACACGATTTCCCTTTACAGAAACCATGTTGACTATTGCTCAAGAGTTTATGTTTTTCTATATGTCTGACAATTTTATTCTTTACTATTGTTTCAACTAATTTGCCCGGTACCGACTTTAGACTTACCGGTCTGTAATTGCCAGGATCACCCCTAGAGCCCTTTTTAAATATTGGCGTTACATTAGCTAACTTCCAGTCATTGGGTACCGAAGCCGATTTAAAGGACAGGTTACAAACCTTAGTTAATAGTTCTGCAACTTCAGCTAGGGGCCCATTACATGGCAGACAAAGTCCTTGCCTCTTGTCCGTCTACTAGACAGCTTTTATCCCAAAGCCCTGCAGTGTGGCTGTTCTGAGCCCAGGCTCACAGGTGCCAAAAGGGATTGGTGATGGGGCGTCCATGAGATAGTGCTTTAGTGATGTCCCAGAGTGAGAGTTTCCCCTTCTCCATTGTACTGTAAATTGGTTTCTACCTACTGTATTGATAGTCGAGGAGTTTCCTCTGTACGTGGTGCTTTTTAATGGGTATCAAGT
Source organism: Mauremys mutica (assembly GCF_020497125.1). Lineage (NCBI taxonomy): Eukaryota > Metazoa > Chordata > Testudines > Geoemydidae > Mauremys > Mauremys mutica. The sequence goes on along the minus strand of NC_059076.1, from coordinate 7,439,847 downwards.
GACCACTCTCTTCCCTAAGGGGTGAAAACATTTCTATGGGCAAAACTCAGCACTGTGATGGCTCCTGTTATCATGGAGCCTGCCCTAGCCATGAGACAGTTATGTAAAAGACATGTACAGATATTACTCTTAACATGAGAAATACAGCGATTAGCATGTGAGTATAACAGTCATCTCTTCACCAGCTGTTAGGAACTTCCAAACATTCCATATGTTACTACAATTGTAACAACTTAATTTTAATAACATTCCACCAGCATTAAATCTGACAGACTCTCACTTGAAACATAGGCCTACAGTTGTTCTAAGCCTCTAGCATCTCAGATCATACTAACAACTCCCTTCCATTTCTTTCCTGAGATTGAACAAGTTGCCTTAACTGCTTGGGAAGGATTACAAAACCCAGGCTCAGCTGGTGAAACAGACCTGTTTTGCTCCCATTTGTGGAATAGTGGAGGGCTTCTGGTGTTATTTACAAGGCACACATTTTCCATGTTGCTTTTGATATGGTTAGTGTGGTGAAACCAAGATGGGGAGTTTAAAAAAAAAAACCACACTATCACCAAAATGCTCTTCTTATAGTCAAGATGGCATCACTAATGCGACAGGAGATAGTTAATACACAGAGATCACGGTAGACTAGATGACAGGACTTGGTAATTGATTAGTTGTACTTTCTTGATGTGCATATATCATGGCTCATTTTATGGGAGACAGGCGAGAGGTCAAGTAGAGCCTGTGAGGTGGTGCGGAGAATGTTTAAGCCGAATGCAATCAAAGAGAGAGATGCACACAGGATTATACCTAGGATATTTCTATTGCAGTTTAGGATTCTGGCAAGGTTTTCATCTTCATAAATATTGATTTTGTACGAGGCTAGATTTACTTTGTTACACAAGACAATCATTGAAGGTGTGTGATTTATAAATCCTGTGCATGCTATTCTTGAAAGCATTCATCCTGCACAGTTTATAAAAAGAAGTTCTCTGCACAAGGAAGACACTGTTTGGGTAAAGGGAATGACATGTGTTATTCAGTGTCTTGAATCTCTAATTAAATAAATCAGGCAAACAAACCCAAAGTCAACATCCACGAGAATGTTTTAATTATTCAGAACACACAATGGCTCGTGGGTGAGAGCAGAAATAGCACAAGACTCACAACTATACTCTTAGCAAAGGGCCTGATCCTGACAGATCCTCTCCATCTAGTCCCCTTGAAGTCAATGTTCCATCTGCAGAGGGATTGCAGAACTGGCGCCTAATCCATCACCTGGGCTCTTCTGGCTTCTCTTAAATGGCATGTAATTCACTGTAATCTGGCAGGTCTTGCTCAGTACCCAGCTCAGAATGGCCATTCATTAGTGACATGCTGAGAGAACTAAGGGGATATTTAAGTTCCTCCACCCACAGGTTTAAAGAAAAGTCTTAGGCCAAGATACCTCTGCACCTTTTTTTTATTTTAAGCACAGGAGTTTTAAAAGTGAACAGAAGTGACTTATAAAAATGAGGTAATTTTACCAGCAAAAGGTGAAAGTCAGCTAGGAATCAGTGCTCGTTTCAGCATGCACGGAGATCAAATTTCCCTTCATCACAGCCACAAAGTGCCACATGGACACCAGCTTTCCCTGCATGTCCAGGGCAACTGATGCTTGAACCAACTTGATTAGTACTGGAAGGGGCAATTTGCTCATAGGTGGAGTCGGGGTGGTGCAGGAAGCAGAGTTTGATTTTACTTAACACCAAAGGTTTTGGCAAATCTCTCTCTTTGGCAAGAGAAGCACAATAATTCCTAAGATCCTCCCATTCCATAATTATCATGGGGCTGCGCCAAAAACATAAAAAAAGAAAATTTCATTAGTGGCAGGAAAGCAATAAAAGACTCAAAGGCACAATTCAGTCCAGGGTACAAGTGTGTCTCAGTTAAAGCACAGGACTGGCAAGGTTCTGTTCTCAGCTCTACAACAGATGAGGTTCATTAGTGACATTGGCACTAAATTCACCCACTAAAACACAAATAGCCACTGAGCTCAGCTTAAGCCTCCCAGCTCTGGTCGTGGCAATTTCAAAGTTTGATAGGATGGGCTCTCAATTGCTGACATGATACATGTGTGTTCAGAGTGACCCCTTGGTGGAATTTGTTAATATGCCCCCAGACAGCTGGGTTTAGAAATTAAGTGTAATGATTGAGCCAACTCTCTGTTTTCTGCTCATTAACTATTTGATGCTGTGATTTAGTGGGCTTTGCTGTTCAAATCCTTCAGCGTGACAGGCCACAATGAACTTAGAAGCTAAGTTATTTCTCACATAGAAGCCAACTTCACATATTCCTCAGCTTTAAATTACTTCTCATGAGAAATGGTGCTTGGGGGGTTGATTAGCTAAACCTATGATGTCCAGTAAGTTACAGAGCATGGACAGAGGTTCCCCTACTATATCTCCATATGGGATTACAAGTTCATATTTCATGTTCTTAATAATTATTAAGCTTGGATGTCTCTAGGTCATTAGGTATGAGGAAAGTCAATGAATACCTCTCCAAGAACATGAAACACTTGTAATATTGATTTGTATTATATTTTCCTCTATCAGGCAATTATTGTTATTCAACAAAGAGATAATGAGTTGCGTTTGTAGAAAGCAAGAAGGACTATGAAAGTCACCAGAATATATCTTTGGGAACATGCAACAGAAACACACTGAAATCAAGTACATTAAAGGTCTCTCTTGTGATTAGGATGAACATTTTCTGTCAAAACTGTTTTTCAAGTGAAAACTGGTTTTTCAGCTTAATGGAATTTTTCATTAAAAGTGTCTGTCCTTTCTATGGATTTTTTTAAACTATTTGCCTAAAACATAAAATATTTCTGACAAAACCAAAATACTTCAATTTGAATAGCCTTCCACAGTGCATCGCGGACGTTGTAGTTTGGTTGCTGCATGTCTCAGTTCTCATCTGCGGGCTAGGATATCCTTGGCAAGGCACTCCCAAGATGCAGCCACTGCCCATCACCATTAGGGGACACTGCGGTGCATCATGGGAGATGCAGTCTGACCAGGGAGCCTGGCCTATAGAAGAGAATGGGAGCATGAAACACCTGAACTACAACTCCCATGAAACTCCACAGCTGCATTTCCAAATCAAAATGTTTTGGGCCAGAATATTTTGATTTTTTGCCAAAAAGCTGAATTTTTCCTGGGGAAAATTTTAATGAAAAAATGACTAAAGTTTTCTTGAAAGGTTGTGTGGAAAAATGGGAGCTCTTGGTGGAAAAGTGAGAGTATTGAAGGGTGCTGCCAGTAACAATTCCTGTAATCGTTCTTAATGGGAGACAGGCAGGCAGAATAGCTCTTGGGAAATATCAGCTACAACATCCTCTGGAGGAAACAGAAGAGGACAAGGAAATAAAGAAGAAATGGGAATAGGACAGGAGGGGATATGGAGCAACTCAGGTCAGGTACTGCGGTAATGTTAACTAGAATACCTTGAGCCTGATTCTTATTTACACCAAGACCCCTTGCTGCTATGGCTGTGTAAAGGCGGCTTCTGCAAATAAGAATCAGGCCCATAATGTCAAGTCTTAGACCAAAGAACACTGAACTTAATCAAACATTGAGACCTATAACCCTCGTGGCTGCTGCTCCCCCTCTTCTCTCATCATTTTAATTATTTGCTAATTTCTCCTGGGAAATATTTGCCCTAGTCTACTAAGCAAATGCAGGACTTTATAATTATATGAACCTTTGTCTATTTGACAGTTAAAGAAGCAAACCTTACAGATAACTGTGAAGTTGCAGAGAGTAAACAAGCAGAAGCTAAAGGCATAGAGATTAGTTATTTGGTGCATTAAAAAAATGATCATAAAAGACGTGGAATATGTATTTAAAATATACATTTTAAAAGTCTGCTATAATTCTACATTGATTTTAAATGAGGTAGTTAGAGGTGGGATAAGATTTCTCTGAGTATTAATTTTTTAATATACTTTTTTTTCTCCTGGAGGTTTGTTTTTAAAGCAGAAAACAGAGATGATTAAAAAATTAATAGACTCCTTTAAATGTGGGCATCTGACATTTAATAAAACCAAGGACCCTTTTCCACTGGTCGTATTGTGACTGAACTGAGTGCGTATTGCAGAGCTACGCCCAGCAAAACAGAGAGCAGCAAGCATCCGTGTGCGCTTGCAGAGTAAGTAGCCTTTACACTGTCGTACGGTTTAAATGAATTTGTCCTTTGATCAAGTCCCTGTTATTCTAACTTGTTCTTTAATATTCCCCCACTGCTTTTCTCACACTTTAACAACCTGGAAAATCGGGCAGTGAGAGGGAGGGGAGCAAAGTGACATCTCAGGTTTGCTCACCATAAAATTAAACAAACGGGACAAGCTCCCACCATAATTCACACACTGGAGCAAAGCACAGGTACTGCCTATTATATAACTATGGAGGCTTTCATAGCAGGAGGATGGGTTTGAAATGCTTTTGTTTTAGTGTATTTCAATGTCAGTGTGCACAATTCTGAACGATGGGCTTTGAAGGGGAAGGTACTGGAAGGCTATTTCTTTCCTGAGCATGGAGGAAGTTTGGATAAAATCAGTTCTCTAGGAAAAAAATATAGCTGCATTTATTCTGTAGTTTAGTATTTTCTGACCTTAAGGTGTCCTGTAGGAAGTAGCCATAGGCTAAAGAAAGACCCATTTTCATCTATCAACACATCTTTGGATTTTGATGGGCATTGGACCCCGCCCTACAGGAATCACTTGGGAGCCTGTGAATGACTACCAAACACAAGCACAGAAGACAGGAGGGTAACCATGCTATGCTACCTTGATGACATTACTGTAAGCAGTGCTGTAATTGGTGGCTTGTATGTGACAACACTGGTTAGGGTGACCAGATGTCCCAATAAAATTGGGACTGTCCCGATATTTAACCCTTTGTCCCATGTCCCAGTCAATGTACGATCGAGACGCCATTTGTTCAGGGGAGGAGGCGGAGAAGAGGCAGGGCAGGGGCAGGGACTTGGGGGAAGGGAGTGGAATGGGGGTGGAGCACGGGCGGTTTGAGGGAGGGAAGAGGCGGAGGGTGGGCGAGCACCCACCCGGCACAGGGGAAGTCGGCGCCGTAGGGGTGAGTGGCGGGCGGGGTGAAGAGGCGAGCGGTGGGCAGGCAAGCAAGTGGGTGGGGAGGCGAGCAGTGGGTGGGGGACTGAGGAGGGATGCAGCAAGCCAGTGGCAGCAGGGGGATGAGGAAGGGTGCTGTGGGGGAGCCGAGTGGGGAGAGGGCGGGACCTGGGGCAGAGTGGGGGCGGAGCCTGGGAGGAGCAGGAGTGGACTGTGAGAGGGGCTGATGGCACCCCAATGAGTCCATATATTTTAGTGTGGTGATCTGGTCACCCTAACACTGCTCTCAGGTGAACTCAAAATAGATGATTAGAAGACGTGATTAAGGTAGGACTGGAATGTCTACAGAGCTACCAGTCATCATTCCCTCTGATGAAAAATCACTTCTCTTATGGTAACATGCTGACCCTCTTGAAATGAATGGCTAGACTCCTAACTGACTACAATAGGAGCTGGATTTGGCATTGGGTAGGAGAGTGACTGTTGAGAAAGCAAAGGAAATAAGGCTGTAGCAATTGTTCTCTGCAGTCTGGCACAGCAACAGCAGGAACATGAAGAAATTAAAGTACACAGTTCTGCAGTCACTTTCATTGAGCTGTTGCCTTCCTATACCCCTGGCTCCCCCATTAAAGTTACTGTCAGTCACATCACTAAATCCCTGTGCATCATGCTCACAATGTATTCCTCTTCATCAGCCTCCCAGGCACTACCAGACAAAGAATGAAAATCTGGGTTTGTGCCACTCAGAACCAGGTCCGTGGCCAGCCTGTTTCAAATACACCCCTATGTTCTATTCGTGAGCTTCTGTAGCACACCTTCAATATTTCAGACCCCTCCAAATATCTCTCTGTATAGGGCCTGATTCTTATTGACAATTAAATTAACCTTTTCAAGGCCCCATTGCTACATTTGTGATATACCATACTTTAGAGCAGGGGTCTCCAACGCTGTGCCCATGGGCGCCATGACACCCACTGGGGCATCTAAGTGCACCTGCGTACTGGCCAGCGGATGAGCATCCGCCGAAATGCCGCCGACAAGCTGCGTCATCCAGAGGCGTCACCGCCGAAACGCTGCCGATTTTCGGTGGTATTTCGGCAGCAACGCCTCTGGATGACGCTACTTGTCAGCAGCATTTTGGCGGTGACGCCTATTGACATTGCTGCTTGTCGGTGGAATTTCTGCAGAGGCTCATCCGCTGCCACGGTCCTCTGTGGCTCGTGCCAGACGAAAAATGTTGGGGACCACTGCTTTAGAGAGACCTGGGGAAAACATGAGGATTAAAACAAAATGCAAACTTGCCCAGACATGACAAGTTTCAGTATTCTAGATCCAGAGCCGGTGCTACCATTTAGACCAACTAGGTGGTTGCCTAGGGCGCCAAGATTTGGGGGCGCCAAAAAGTGGCGCTCCCAAAATTTGTTTTAAAGCCATTTCAGTGGCCGCTGCGCTGGGAGGGAGAGGGAATCTGAGCCGCCGCCGGCAACCCGGGGGTTCCACCGCACAGTCGCTGCTTCGCTTCTCCCACCGCTCAGGCTTGCAGCGCCAATCAGCTGTTTGGCGCTGCAAGCCTGGGAGGAGAATTAGAGCGGGGGCGGCGTGCTCGGGGAGGACGCGGAGCAGAGGTGAGCTGGGGTGGGGAGGTACCGCATGGCTCCCCAGGCCATGGGGTGGGGAGCTGCCATGGGGGGGTGCCTCAGAGCAGCGGGGGGAGCTGCTGCAGGGCTAGGGGGGTGCAAGGTGGAAGTTTCGCCTAGGGCACGAAACTTCCTTGCACCGGTCTTGTCTAGATCTAGGAACATTTGAGGAGTAACATTTCTCTGTTTCCCATTCTCCAAGGCACTACACATTAGGGAAGCTCAGGCAGTGGTATTATAAGAAGGGCTTGGGATGTTCGACCACTGGGAGGCATTCATAGACAGAGGGCTGTACTCATGAGATGGACTCCACCTGAGTAGAGAGGGAAATAGACTTTAGTGATGGAGACTGGCAAAACTCATTAAAAGAGTTTTAAAGTAGAAACACGGGGGACATGATTGAGAGATGCTCATGTTATCTCCACGTCTGATTCTAACATTGGAGAGGGAGGAAAATCAAGTAAGAAAGGATACACTCAGTGGAGAAAGGAGCAGCAGACGGTACAAGAATGGAAATTAAGAGGAAAGATAGTGCTGATACCAATGAAGCTAACAGTCACATAGGCAACACTGGCAGTAGGATGCCTGTACCCAATTGGGCAAGGAATGTGGGCAAAGCCAAGCAGCAATAGTTAAGATGTTTGTACACCAATGCAAGGAGCCTGGGTAACAAAATGGAGGAACTAGAACTACTGATGCAGGAAGTGAAACCAGATATTATAAGGATAACAGAAACATGGTGGAACAGTAGTCAGGACTGGCCTACAAGGATTGAAGGGCATGTGCTATTCAGGAAAGACATATATAAAGGCAAAGGTGGTGGAGTAACATTGTATACTAACAATGAGGTAGACTGTAAAGAAATTAGAAGCAATGGAATGGGTAAGACAGAGTCAAATGGGTAAGACAGGGCCAAAATCACTTTGGGGGAGAAAGTTACTAGAGGTTTCCTGGAATAGTGCTTGGGGTATACTACAGACCCCCAGGATCCAATCTGGATATGGATAGAGACCTCGTTAATGTTTTTAAGGACCTAAATACTATTGAGAATTGTGTGATTATGGGAGACTAGATTCTCAGATATAAGACTATAGGAAAAATGCTACTAATAATAGTATGGCCCAGATATGATAGCTGTCAGATTTCTTTACCAAATAGTTGCTGAACCAACAAGAAGGGATGCCATTTTAGATTTGATATTGGTGAGTAGTGAGGACCTCGTAGAAGAACTGGTTGTAGAGGAGAAACTTGGTTTGAGTGATCATGAGCTTATTCAGTTTAAACTGAATGGAAGGATAAACAACAATAGATCTGCAACTAGGATTCTTGATTTCAAAAAAGCAAACTTCAAAAATGTAAGAGAATTAGTTAGGGAAGTGGACTGGACTGAAGAATTCAAGGATCTGAATGTGGAGGAGGCTTGGAATTACGTTAAAGTCAAAGTTGCAGAAGCTATCTGAAGTCTACATCCCAAGCAAGAGGGAAAAATTCATAGGGAAGGGCTGCACACCAAGCTGAATGAGCAAGCATCTCAAACAGGTAATTAAGAGAAAGCAGAAAGCCTACAAGGAATGGAAGATGGGAGGGATCAGCAAGGAAAGCTACCTCTTGGACGTCAGAAAGTGTAGGGATAAATGAGAACTGCCAAAAGCCAAGCAGAGTTGGACTTAGCAAGGGGAATTAAAACCAATAGTAACAGGTTCTACGTCAATGTAAATTAAAAGCAAACAAGGAAAGAAAAAGTGGGATAGCAAACCACTAAGGATGGGGTAAAGATTAAAGATAATCTAGGCATGACCCAAAACTTAAACAAATACTTTACCTCAATTTTTAATAAGGCTAATGAAGAGCTTAGAGGTAATAGCAGGGTGGCTAATGGGAGCAAGCATATGGAGGTAGAAATTAATACATCCATGGTGGAAGTTAAATTCAAACAGCCAGTGGGACTAAATTGGGGGGCCCGGAAAATCTCCGTCCAAGAATATTAAAAGAATTGGCACATGAAATTGCAAGCCCAATAACAAGGACTATTTATTGAATCTGTAAACTCAGAGTTGAACCACATGACTGGAGAATTGCTAATATAGTTTCTATTTTTAAGAAAGGGAAAAAAAAAGTGATCCAGGAAACTACAGGCCTGTTAGTTTGACCTCAATTGTATGGAAGGTCTTGGAACAAATTTTGAAAGAGAAAGTAGTTAAGGGCTGTCATGGGATCTCACCCCCACTTTGAGCTTGTGGGTTCAAAGATGGGGACCCGCATGTATTCTGCCACCACCCTAACCCTTAGGGTGGGGTTCCTTCTCACTGCCACCACTCAATTAAGAAATGTGAATTGAGACACAGTCCTTCCCCAAAATCCTAGGGGATTCCAAGAGCCCCAAATCCATGGAGTTCTCACACCCAGGAGAAACAAACCATTCCCCCTGCTTCCTCCCCCCCTCCCTTTTCCTAGGAGAGATACCGGGATCCAACTACAGAGGGATACCTCCCCCTCCCCTTTCCCTGAGAATCCACCCAAGGAAAGACCAACAAGTCCTTAATAGAAAAGAATTTATTAAAGAATAAAAAGAAACTACAGAATCTCTATGAGCCCAAGCTGGACACTCATAGGGTATAACCTTATCAATCTCTGGAGAGAATCCCCTCTCCCCCTTTTCTCAGTAAAAGCAATATCAGCAAACAGGAATAAAGCATTTCCTTTAGCAAACACACAATTGCAAATGTAGAAATCAAATCATAAGACTAATTCGCCTTTCTAATTAATACTCACTATTAATTAGTAGAAACTACTCCAGGAGAACTTGGAGACATGACTGTCCTCTGTTAGATCCAAAAACAGTTCTCACTCAGACAAAGGCTTCCCTCCACAGAGATTTGAAAAAATCTTATCTCTGATTGGTCCTCTGGTCAGGTGGTCACCAGGTACTACATGTTAACCCTTTACAGGTAAAACAGACTTTAACCCTTAACTATCTGTTTATGACACGCCCCCCAAATCGCCAACAGTGGGAACTACTGGTGGTGATTTCCTCCTAGAACTGTAAAATAAACAGATAAACAAAACACATGCCCTATCACATATACTACTAAGTATGTAAACAACAAGATATTTGACATTGAACAACACTTTTTATGCATTTGCCCGGACATACTTGGCGACGTCCTTGCCCATCCTCCCAGTGGAAGGACTTTTCCAACCTGTCTTTGGTTTGTTGACCCCAGAATGCCCACTGGGATGTCAGGGCCCAAGCTTAAGAGCTTGTCCCAGTATTTAGTTGGAACTACCAACTGTCTTTGAGGATGCTGGCCTTCCTGGTGTCCACCAGAAAGAATGTCCTTATATAAAAGTCCTTGTTTTAGAACAAACTGGAATTGGGTAGAAGAGCTGAGAGGCGGTGGGTTGCTGCGTGCCGCCGCCCAAGCTTTCTTAAGGCTGTCCTCGGCTTCCTGCTCTGTCTGGAACTGTTCCCTTGAGGCGGGAGACACCAGTTCCTCTGGGAGCGATGTAGGTGATGAGGTTGTTTCCATTGACTGTGGACCGCTCTCCGCTGGTGCACAAGGTGATATATCAGGCTCTGGCTGAGCCTCTTGGGTAGAGTTGTTTGCTGCTTCTGCCAGTTTAGGCCCGTTGGCGCCCCCTGGCGGTGGAGTTGCAAGCGCTGGCGTCAGTGCTGGCGCTGGTTCTGCCGCTGGTTGCTTTTCCAGTCCCGGTCCTGGGACTGGATGTACTATGGCTGCTGTAGTTGTTGGCATGAGATCCGGTTCCACCACCTCTGTCTGGGTCTCTGGTAACACAGACAGGGTCCTGGTGGATGGCTCAGGAACAGGGATGGGAGTGCCTGCTTGTTTGGCCTGGCCGCAGGTGACCACTCCCCCACTCTTGACCAGCTGCACATGGTTGGCCAAGTCTTTCCCCCAATAGCATGGGGATGGAATAATTGTTATAGCCAGCAAAAGTTCTCTTTCCTGACCAGTCCTTGTACTGGTCTTCAGGGATGCTGTACCCATGGCAGGTCCTTTTAACCTTTTTCAAGAAGGCCTTAGTGTTCTCACCTGCCATGTAGGTGGGAAATTTCTTGGGATGGGGAACAGTGCCTTCTGGTGCTGGCCACACCCCTCTGCAGTCAGTGAATTTTATGTGTGGCTTGCTGGTGTTGCTTTTTGGTGCTGGCCACACCCCTCTGCAGTCAGGGAATTGGGTTGCTTGCTTCCCAATTCCTAACCCTTTCTATTCCCGAGAGACTGAATAGAAAAGAAACAAAACCTTTTCATTTGCAAATGTGTAGTTGCTGTTTGCTGATGTACTGAGAAGACCAAAAAAAAAAAAAAAACTGGTTTGTCCTGTTTCTAGCACTTGCTAAGTACCTCACAGTGGGGGTCCTTTCTAACAAGCCTCCTAGAAAAACTTGCACCTCTTTCCTAGCTGTTTTCAAGCAGACAAAGAAAAAAGAAAAAAAAGAAAAGAAGAAGAAAAAAAAATCCTTTCCTAACACAGCCCGTTAGAAACCTTATTTCCCCCAGCTAAACCCAGCTGAAAATATGTTTCCAAAAAAACAATCTTCCTCTCCTTCTCCCAAGAAGGTGGAAACCTGCCCTGCAACTCTCCCTTGCAATTGCTAAGTACTCTGTGAGCAGGGAGTTCCTTGCCTCCAGAGGATTTTAAAAGACACAGGGAAAAAAAAACCTGGCTGGAGGGTTTCTCTCTCCAACCCCCAAACCTGTTTTCCCTGTGGACGGGATGAGCTCCGAGGAGCACCTCCCCCCACCCAAGGAATCCTGATCACACAAAAGAGGGACACACCTCCTTGCAACCAGAGCTAAAAATGTTTCTAAACTCTGAACTGTTAAAAACCTCTGGCTTGAGAATTGTTATCTCCCCAGCAAACCTGTGAGGGCACTTCCCCCCACCTAAGGAATGCACACACCTCCTAGGGAAGAGTTTTTCCTCAGCATAGCCAGCAGAGAAAAAAACCTTCTAACCCTGAAAACTGCTTTAAACTGCCTTTTCCTCCAGCTGCCTGTCCAAGCAAACAGAAGAAAAACTGCTTCCAACAAAGCCTGCTGGAAACTTAATTCCCTCCAGCCAACCTGGCTGAAACTGTAAACTCCCTCTTCTCTCAGGTTGCTTTCCTGCTCTAGAAGAAGAGAATAGCTTCCTTCAGTGTAGCCCAGCTGAAAAAACTCCTTGTAACAATGGGTTCGAAACTCCGCTGCCACCATGTCATGGGATCTCACCCCCACTTTGAGCTTGTGGGTTCAAAGATGGGGACCCGCATGTATTCTGCCACCACCCTAACCCTTAGGGTGGGGTTCCTTCTCACTGCCACCACTCAATTAAGAAATGTGAATTGAGACACAGTCCTTCCCCAAAATCCTAGGGGATTCCAAGAGCCCCAAATCCATGGAGTTCTCACACCCAGGAGAAACAAACCATTCCCCCTGCTTCCTCCCCCCCTCCCTTTTCCTAGGAGAGATACCGGGATCCAACTACAGAGGGATACCTCCCCCTCCCCTTTCCCTGAGAATCCACCCAAGGAAAGACCAACAAGTCCTTAATAGAAAAGAATTTATTAAAGAATAAAAAGAAACTACAGAATCTCTATGAGCCCAAGCTGGACACTCATAGGGTATAACCTTATCAATCTCTGGAGAGAATCCCCTCTCCCCCTTTTCTCAGTAAAAGCAATATCAGCAAACAGGAATAAAGCATTTCCTTTAGCAAACACACAATTGCAAATGTAGAAATCAAATCATAAGACTAATTCGCCTTTCTAATTAATACTCACTATTAATTAGTAGAAACTACTCCAGGAGAACTTGGAGACATGACTGTCCTCTGTTAGATCCAAAAACAGTTCTCACTCAGACAAAGGCTTCCCTCCACAGAGATTTGAAAAAATCTTATCTCTGATTGGTCCTCTGGTCAGGTGGTCACCAGGTACTACATGTTAACCCTTTACAGGTAAAACAGACTTTAACCCTTAACTATCTGTTTATGACAAGGGCATATGGTAATTGGGATAAAATACAACTTTATTTTACAAAAGGTAGCTAATGCCAGACCAACCTAATCTTCTTCTTTGGGAAGATTACTGCATTTCCTTTGTCTAAAAAATAAATACATAAAAAAAATCAGTTGATCTAATCTATCTGGATTTCACTAAGACATTTGATACAGTTCCATGTGGGAAATTATTGGTTAAATTGGAGAAGATGGGGATTAATATGAGAATTGAAAGGTGGATAAGGAACTGGTTAAAAAGGAGATTAGAACGGGTCACACTGAAAAGTGAAATGTCATGCAGGATTGTACTAGTGGAGTTCCTCAGGGATTGGTTTTGGGACCAATCTTATTCAACATTTTTATTACTGATCTCGGCACAAAAGGTGGGAGTGTGCTAATAAAATTTGTGGATGACAAAGTTGGAAGGTATTGGGGATACAGAAGAGGATCACAATATCATACAGGTATCAGAGGGGTAGCCGTGTTAGTCTGGTTAGTCTGGCTTGAGAACCAGTTTCTCCTCCCTTGGTTTTCACACCTCAGCTGCTGGAACAGGGCCTCATCCTCCCTGATTGATCTAACCTCGTTATCTCTAGCTTGCTTCTTGCTTGCTTATATATACACCTGCCCCTGGAAATTTCCACTGCTTGCATCCGAAGAAGTGGGTATTCACCCACGAAAGCTCATGCTGCAAAACGTCTGTTAGTCTATAAGGTGCCACAGGATTCTTTGCAATATCATACAGGATGAGCTGGACGACCAAGTAAACTGGAGTAATAGAAATGGGATGAAATTTAATAGTGTCGAGTCACATATTTAGGGACTGACAACAAGAATTTTTTCTATAAGCTAGGAATGTATCAGTTGGAAATGACAGAGGAGGAGAAAAACCTGGGTGTATTGGTTGATCACAGGATGACTATTATCTGCTAATGTCATGTGGCCATGAAGAAGGCTAATGCAATCCATGGATGCATCAGGCCAGGTATTTCCAGTAGAGACAGGAAAGTGTTAGTACAATTATACAAGGTACTGGTGAGACCTCATCTGGAATACTGTGTGCAAGTCTGGTCTCTTGTGTTTAAGAAAGATGAATTCAAACTTGAACAGGTGCAGAGAAGGGAAAACCTACTTTATGAGAGAAGGCACTTGACTTGCTGAGCCTAACCAAAAGAAGGCTGAGGGGAGATATGATTGCTCTCTATAAATATATCAGAGAGATAAATACCAGGGAGAGGAGTTATTTAAGTTAAGTCCCAATGTGGACACAATAACAAATGGATATAAACTGGCCAACAACAAGTTTAGGCTTGAAATTAGATGAAGATTTCTAATCATCAAAGGAGTGAAGTTCTGGAATAGCTTTCCAAGGGGAGCAGTGGGTGAGGTGGGGTGGGGAACTTAACTGGCTTCAAGACTGAGCTTTATAAATTTATGGAGTGAATGGTATGATGAGACTGCCTACAATGGGATGTGACCCATCTGTGACTGCTAGCAGCACATATCTCCAATGGGCGGTGATGGGACACTAGATTGGGAGAGCTCTGAGTTACTAGAGAGAATTCTTTCCCAAGTGTCTGGCTGGTGAGTCTTGCCTACATGCTCAAGGTATAACCGATCACCATATTTAGGGTTGGGAAGGAATTTTCCCCTAGGTCAGACTGGCAGACTTGGCTTTTTTCCCCACATTTCTTGGCGGCATGGGGCATGGGTCACTTGCATGTTTCAAATAGTATAAATGGTGGATTCTCTGTAACTTGTAGTCTTTAAATCATGATTAGAGGACTTCAGTAACTCAGCCAAGCGTTAGTGGTCTATTACAGGAGTGGGTGGGTGAGGTTCTGTTGTGTGCAATGTGGAGGTCAGACTAGATGATCAGGATGGTCCATTCTGAACTTAAAGTCTATGAGGACCCTGGGGCTATCTGTACCCTTATGGAATGGTCCTACAGAGTTTAACAGTAAATTATATCCTTTCTAAAGGTTGTATGACCCATCCTATAGAATTTGACTGAATTCTATAGCAGGAATAGAATTCTCTATATCATGTTAAAATAAACTAGTGGAAGGATAACATTCTCTACAGATTCTACAGAAATTTCTAGTTGGTTTAATTCCTGGAAAAGTCCTATAGATTTTAACATGCAGGTAGAACATATTTCAAAAAAAGTCTCCCACCGTGTTACCAAATCATGACTCTCATAGTATTTGGAGGTTTTTTTAAAGACCCAGCTTCTGGAATCATGTGAATACATGAGAATCTTAGCTTTCATTTTTTTTTAAATAAGTTTCTAGCACTCATGATTACTGAGAAAAGCTTGAATATATGAACATTTTGGAATTTGTCCAGTAATTGGTCAAATATACCATAAATGCAAGGGGGAAAATAATTTTCCAAGTGTATGTTGAACAGTTAAAAAGAAGACCAGGTCCACATGCTTAGAGAAGAGCAAGTTGTGATGGAAATCTCCTTGTAGATGCAGGGAGTACAGCCTATCAGACAATATGGCTAAATATTAATGGCAGAGTTGCAGCCTTTAAAAAAGACACTAGGGCACAGTCTAGTATTAGTTCAAGGGCTTGTCTATCTGGCCCCGTAGTTTGGACTAGGGGCATGGGAACTACAGTGGGCCGCAGTGTTGCATGCTTTAACTGTCCTGGGTGGACATTGCTGGCACAAAGTAACAGGTTCCTAGTTCACATTAACATAGTCCTCTTTAAAACAGAACTATCTTAATTGTGAACAAGGTACCTTTTAGTTCACACCAGCAGTGTCCACACAGGGCAGTTAGAGGGCAACAGTGTGGTGCACCCTGCAATTCATGCCCTGGCAGTCCAGAAAATACACAATACAGCCGGACCCCAATTTGATGAACAAATCGAGGCTTGAGATGTTCAGAAAATCAGAAAGTTAATCAAATTGAACATCTCAAAGTTAGTGTTCGTTTATTAATTGTTCAATGATAGATAGTGTACATAAATATATCCAACGTGCCTGTTTTTTCTTCATGTGAGAACTGAATCTCTGTACCAACAAATCTCTTAGTCTTTTCAAGCCTGTGCAGCCATTTGAATGTTGACTAAAGTTACATTCGGTTGCAGAAAGAGGACTTGGTTGGCAGAAAAATGGTTCATAGGATCCATGTTCATAAAATCAGGGTTCTGCTGTACTCAAAAGAGGTTACAGAAATCTATAGCAAAGCTGATTTTATGTTCTGCCTATAACAGCAAAGGCAAGTAACTATTGCAACTGGTTTTCAAAATCTAGTGCCACTCAGTAACTTTCTAAATAGTAAATGCTGAGGACCTATTTGTGTTAGCCAGCCTGCTTAGCCATAAAGTTAGTTAAAAATCTATTAGCTATTCATGGCAAAGAACAGCAGACGCAGAGATGACAGCATACATCTGTCTTCTGGACATTGTAGGTTTAAGAAGATGAATGCCACCTTCGGCTGGACAAATCAGTAACTCCGAAAGAAAAATTTCTGTTTGCCCTACCTGAGAAAGGATAAACTTAATTTGTTATTATGGAAAAGCTGGGAGTTCTGGACAAGGTAGAACAACCTGTGGATTGGGTTAATTCTGCAGTTGTATTTGAAAAGCCAAATGAAGCCCTGATTTACATTGATCCAAGTGATTTAAATAAAGCCATAAAATGTGACCATTATCCAATATAAGCTCCTCAAGAAATGGCAACTGAGCTCTCAGAGGTAAAATTGTTCTTAGCATTTGATGGGTGATGTGAATATGGCAAGTACAGAGTTGAGGCAAAGTCTTGCTCAGTGACACCCATGAACAGCACGTGGATTGTCCTGGCCCAGGCATGGATATAAAGAGTCTATGGGCCAGTTTCGGCTCTGTTATGATGGTTTTAAGCCAGCACGAATCCCTTGATTTCAGTGGAGTTACTGCTGATTTACACCAGTGTGAGAGTGCAGAATCAGTGCATGGGGGTAGCAATTTAAACATAAATGTAACTCTTATTACATATTAAAACTGAAGCCACACACAGTTGTGATGAACTACAATGTTTGTGGCTATGTCCGTAGGGCCTACTTGTCTCTGCTAGTGGGGGCATTATGAAGTCAGCACCTGTTCGATAACAGGATGAGCTATGGAGTGATGTCCAGAACCCACAAAGCTCTTGGATCACTCTCCATTTGTTGGATGGGTTCTCACTGTCATCCTGCTTAATGGCTCTCTCCTACGCTGATTCATAGCAGGGCTAAAAACAGGTGCTGCTGCCATCTCCTCATTAATGGATAAAAGCCTCTCTCCTGTTTAGTTATGACCTTTTGGTTTCCATTATAGAATGACACTTAATGGACGTAAATTCCATCTGGAGGTGGGGGAGGGGAGCTGGACTACAAGCTTAATTTTTTAGAATTAGCATTAACAGTTTGATCCATTAGCCCTTTAAAAAGGAGATGTCGTTTCTAATGTACATGTAATTATTTCAGCCTTGATATTTCTGCTCTTTCCTGCATAGCCAGTCAGGAATCCTGGCTTGCTGCTGACACTTTGAGGAATGTGCAAGGTAAGAAGTCTGGAGGGACGAAAGGAAAAGCTTGCCCTGTCGGAGAAAGGAGATTGATTCTGCTATGCTGAGCTGGTCTTGAAGGCAATATTGCCAACTCCTAGAATCCAAAAAGAATGAGTCCGAACCCAAAAGCTTAGAAGAGCGCCCCCAAAATCACGAGCTTTATTTTTTTAACATAAAAAGAATAAATCATAAATTTTTGGCCTCGCTTCTGTTATTTGAACTCCCCCTGAACACTGCCACTGTGTGCACGTGACAATTACAGCTTCAGCCCATAAAGAAAAAAAGAAAAGGCCTGGCCTTGCCCGTCGGGCACTTGATCCCTGACTCCCCACTCCGCTCCCACCCAGAGTCCTCCCCACTCCCTCCTGGCTTACTCCTGCACTCACCGCTCCCCTTGCCCCCTTCAGCACACGGGTCGACGAGTGCTGCCGCTAGGAGGGCCTGCAGCACAGTAACCCGTCAGGGCCAGAGTGGGAAATCGCAGGTGGTGTCTGTGAAATTCCTGTGTTTTCTCTAGCGATCGCAGGTGTCTTTTCTCCCACTCCCCCAAAGACCAAACCATTACACTCATCATAACTGCATGAGCACCGGCAAGGAGGGCAAACTGCTGATCTCTCCGTTGGCTGGATATTTTTATACTTCTTTCCAGGCCCAGCCTTTTCCCTCCACCTGGGCAAAGACGTACAGACCCCTTGTTCTTTTCAATGACTACTGGCAACTTAGTCCAGTTTGTTTATTGTGGCTGCTCTCAGCTCTCAGACTGGGTTCTACTCTATGGGACAAGCTGTGGTGGGCAAAATATGGCAATGCAGCCTTCCTGAGGGCTTTCAGGCTTGCATACTGTGACAAAAAGCCCCTTTTGCTTGTATGCCTGTCCCATGCACCTGTAGTTCTGCTGGGTCCTTTCATCATCTAGCCATGCGGCTGGAAATGGGGGAGACAGGCCTGCACATGCACGTTTCTTTAAAAAATAATTGCAATACATTATGGGGCAGTGGCACTCAACACCAATGCCTGTACTTGTGTTGTGGTGGTGCTTAAGTAGGAGACATACAGAGCATCAGACAAGGGTTAGAGATAGTTGTTCAGGCAACAGAAACAAATCTATAAATACTGCAGCTAAGCCTAGAACATCAAGTCCCTTAGGACGCTCTGAAGAGCTAGACAACACATTGTCCTCCTCACTGGGAGAGAGATTTCATGTGAGATAACTAAAGCACAGAAAGTTGGAGGGTCAGGCCCTACTTAGGCACCTAAATGACATGGGCAGATTTTCACAGAACAGTGGGAGCTGCTGGGTGCTGAGCATTCTTGGACATCTGGCCACAACAGTTAGGGGAACTGAGCTCTTCTGAAAAAGGTGGCCCCAAGTGTCTTGTCAAAAGTGACAGAAGGAACTGTTGACAAAGCTGGTAATGAAACCTTGATCTCCAATTTAATAGACAGATCTTGTCTGCTGGCATAGCATATTTCGTACAAAGTGCTTCAAATCTCTCTGTTCGTACACGGACCTTAAAATCCAACAACACTCACCCACTTTTGTAAAGTGCTCTGAGCTCTACAGGTGGAAAAGCACTTTTGAAGTGCAAAATATTCCTAGACAAGACTGAAGTGTAACTAAGATGCAAAGAGTTTTCAGCAACTTAGCTAGGAGAACTCTGGCCTAGTGGGGTCAGCGCTGAATGTGAAGCAGAATCCTGACTACTGGGTTTGGATCTAGCACTCATTTTGCTCCGGCTTTGTAGCACTTTTACCAATATTCAGAGTGAAGTTAGGGTATGCTACACATGTGACTCAGACACCAGAGAGACGGGCTCCATAACGAACACTGAACAAAGCAGATTTCTTTACAGGAGCCATTATTAACTTGGCCAATGCCCTTCACAGCTTTACCTCACTCATCTGTGACATATTCACCTATTGATTTAAAACTACATCTTCACCCACCTACACACAAGAAACAATGAAGTAGGTACAATAAAAAACCTTGAGAAATTAAAAAAATAAGCAGTTGAAATCACTAAGAAACAGCACGATAGCTACCTATTTCATCATATATCCTAGATGGGGAATGGATATTTAATAGTAGGCTCTTCACTCTAGCAGATAAATGTATAATGTAATCCAGTGGCTGCAAGCTGAAGCTGGACACATTCAGACTGGAAATAAAGTGTACATTTTTAACACTGAAGGTAATTAATCACTGGAACAATTCATCAAGGGCTGTGGTGGATTCTCCATCACTAGCAAATTTTGGAATCAAGATTGGATCTGTTTCTAAAAGACATGCCCTAGGAACTAGCTGGGGGAAGTTCTCTGGCTTGGGTTTTGCAGGAAGTCAGACTACATGATCACAATGGTTCTTTCTGGCCTTGGAATCTATGAATCATTTACAAACCCAAGCACTTATGATGAAGTCAATGAATAATTAAAGAGGACATAAATCCAAAGACATATTGTGACATTACTCAGGGCACAATCTGGACTGATGAATAGCTGTGTCCCCTGAGTTCCCCAACCTGGGGTGCCTTTTACACTGCTTAGCTGCGTAAGCTACCATGCCTGCTCTGTTTACACCCAGCCTCCAGCATGTAAATTACTCCTAATTTTAATATATGAGTGCTATAGACAGCCACTTGTGAATTACACTGCAGAGCATCACTAGCAAACTCCCAGTTCCAGACTTTCCCCCAGAAAAGTACATCTTGTACTGCCCAGCACTCTCCTGGACAATACAAGCTCACATAAAATCCGTCATTTTAATAATAGAAAATGATATTCACAGATCCTGTTATCCCAAATGGAGTTTCCCAAATACTTCGATCAAAACACACCAGTCTAGACAAAACAATAAAACAAGTTTATTAACTACAAAGAGAGATTTTAAGTTATTACAAATGAGGCATAAAAGTCAGAATTGGTTGCAAGAAAATAAAAGTAAAACAAAACTAATATCTCATTTAACAAGCTAGAGTGAATTCATAGAATCACAGGACTGGAAGGGCCCTAGAGAGATCATCTAGTTCAGTCCCCTGCACTCATGGCAGATCTAAGTATTATCTAGCAAAGTCTCTGTCTCGCCACATTTTCTAACTCTCTTACTAACTGAATTTCTTTCAGTCAGGATCCCTCCCCCAGTCCAATGCTGTTTCTTTTTTTCCCTTTGTTCTTCAAGTGTTGTCAGTACTGGGTGAGGGGGGAGGAGGAGAAGGGAGAGAATGAATTTGGGGCATATGCTCTTTTTTATACTTTTTCCTCTTCTTTGAAAATCATCTCCAGGTAGGGTTCAGGAGACAATGTCTATGTGGACTGTGTCTTTATCAGGATGTAGATTTTTGCTCACATCATCTTTCCTGCCAAAAAATGGCCACTTAACCGGGTGATGGTCTATTTGATTTTGTTGACACCTGGCTGAGGCGTCAGCTAGCCTCTTGTCTCTAGGGAACTGGTTTGTGACTGCCCTCCAGATTTGGAATATGTCTTAGTAATGTCATACAGTAGAACCTTATAACTTTACATACAATGTTGCCACACATTTTTGCAGGACAATAACGATCAGCAAATTATGAGTTTTCAAATGATTTCTCACATGGCATACTTTGTACCCCTATGGTCATCCCTTTTACAGGACTTTGATAAATTTTGTACAGACTGCCACACATACACAGCCTCATCACATGCAATGAAATGCATATTTCTCCACTACTACATTATCTCTGACACAGAATAAATACTGCCCTCTCACAAGCCATTTCAAAATAAAAACCAGTATACCACCATTCAGAAAAAGAGCCCTTTCAGAGGTGTGTGTGTGTGTGTGTGTGTGTGTATTCATCACATGGAACTAGATCTTGAAATGCTTTTGCAAAATTGCAGCAGTGAAAGGGCCCAGAAGAAGGCAGCCTCTTTCCCATTTGTGCAGGAGCCACACTGCTTAGTCTTGCTTCCTCCCATGGAGCAATACACTAAAAAAAATGGGGTGAGGGAATCATGCCTCCACTTCCTGCTCCACACCAGCCTTCAGAGCATGGCTGACATTCCAAGGGGGAAATCGGCTTGTTCCATTAGAAAGGAGCTCACTCATCTTTTGTATTATTCCTCATCCCCCTGTCAAAGGGTCCAGGACCAGAACTGATCAGTTTCTTGCAACATGGCCAACACGCTATGTGGCTTCTGTTATGGGGAGATGCTATATGAACACTCCCCACGCACACAGAGCAGGTGCGTTCTCTTTAAGGCTTCCATACCATATTCCTCACAATCCACTAGGAGGTGGCTGGGGCTGATCTGAACACTGAATTCGAATTTGAGGGACAGAATGTACAAAACCTGACAAACCTGTGCCACCCGCACAGTGTGCTGTTGTGTACCAGCAGCGCAGTTGCTGGGCCACACTGAGGTTGATGAACCTGCTACAGCCTTGTCTAGCAGAGTGTGAGGGATGATGGGTCTCAAATCCAGGCCCGCTGGTCCCCAAGTGGTGCCCAGACCACAACTGACACCTGAGAGGTCTCCAGAACCAGCAGGGGAGGGGAACTCTGGCACACCAGAGTCTCCACCCATGAATCTCCTGATTGGAGCTGACATGCAGCCCCACCAACTGGGCCAGACACACAGTGTAAGCCAGGCAGCAGCCCAGGCCGCTGTCTGGACTCCTGATCTGCCGCTGTGCTACACCCTAGCTCCTGACTCCAGTTTGACCTTTGGTATTGCTATCCCACCCGGACTTCAGCTTGACCCAGCTCTGTTCCCTGGTTCCGGCTGGCCTCTTGGCACGGCTGTGTGATTCTGACTTCAGTCCTGACCTTCGGCATGACCCCTGACACCGATTCCAGCTCAATGTTTGATGTGCCTCCTGACTCCAATGCTGACCCTGATCCTTGGCATGATCCTGACTCCAATTCCATGCCCAGGCCCTAGCTCAGGCAGTAGAGGCTAATGGTTTTAGATCCAGAGGTCAGAGAGTCAATCGCTGCTATAGACAAACAAAGCTCCCAGTTACAACTGCCCTGGTATTCTCAAGATGGCTGCTCTGTTAGTTGCTGAGATGATCACATGACCTAGCTACAAAGCAGAACTCTCTCAAACACAGGGAGCTGGAGCAGGTGCAATTTTCAGTTGAAAATTTACACTTTGACAAGAAGACAGACTGGAATTTTTAGCTTACTGGGAAACCCCTGTTGTTGAAAACTGACTTCCACCAAATAATGCACCCAAACTGGCATATCCCACTGACAGTCAGCTTGTCCTTATGCAGCAGCAGGTTTCCTCTACAAAATCTCTTACCTTTCGTTTTTGTTTATGTTTGAGTGTCACTGGGTAATATGGAGGGGCTGTAGGTTTGTGGCTTTTAGCTGGTCAGTATCTATTAATAAATTATGTTTTAATATGTAAAAACTTACTGCAGTTCTGCAAGAGATACATGTTTCATACACTGAAAAATCAATGAAAATAAAGCCCAGACAATATACATTTTATAGATTTATCTGGAGAGTGAGAAAGGGAGAGCGAGCACACTTTTTGCTAGCTCATAGCATTATAGAATATGGCCTTTTTACAAAGAGAGCCTTTATTTACTGCTATTCATCCTGTACCTTTGTCATATGGAGTTCCATAATCCAAGAGCACCAAGCAAAAGCATACAGAACAGTGTGTCAAGAGCTGCTATTTGCAAATTTTAATGCTCCTTCAAATTCACCCTTTAGTGGGATCAGAGCTCCACATCCTGTGCTTTGTGCCAGCAATTTCTATTGTATTATTTAATGTGCCAAAGTAGATAGATGGCAATTCTTTGACAAATAGAACCAAGGAAGCTGGCATGTAGAAATAGCCTTGAATTCACAATGCCCTTGGACTGAGCTTTATCTTTCAACCCATCATAAAGATAGGGATCCATTTGCAGGATTGGAATCTGGGTGGCAAACCTTCACTCTAGTCTGGAGGTATTTGGATCTGAGATTTTGGTTCAGGCCTCTTTCTAGTTTGAAAATCATCATTCTAGGTACTGCAGAAAACAACTGACCTCTAATGAAAGCAGATGCTCTTGAGAACCGGACTTCAAACAGCCCAAGGATACATATTAACAAAAAAGGGAAAATCCTAAAACAGAAGCTGGAAACATATTAGAAAAGCAGCAGATTCCTGTAAGGAGCTGTACATCTCTCCTATCATGGCATGTTACCCTAGTGTACTTGAAAGTGGGCCTTCAAAATCCATAGAATAGAAAATAAACCACCAGCCCTGTCCTTAATTGTACTTTCTGCCAATATTAACTATAATTTGGATTGTGGATGAATACAAGAGAAAATGGAGCCTTAGGGTGTCTAGTACAGCAGCTCCCTCAGAGCACAGCTCTCTTTAACAGCAGCTCGCTTAATGAAACTCTCGAATGGTGGACTCACCTTATTTTTACAGTGTGACTGTAAATATTATTTATGGGATGGTGCTGTCAGACCCCATTGCTTTCAGCACTGTAGCACTTTCACATTGCAGGCTGGCACTCGCTGTTTTAAGCCACATGGTATGAACCCCCTTTGGTTTATAGCAGAGGTCGGCAACCTCTGGCATGCAGCTCGCCAGGGTAAGCACCCTGGCGGCCCAGGCCAGTTTGTTTACCTGCTGCGTCGGCAGGTTTGGCCGATCGCGGCTCCCACTGGCCGCAATTCGCCATCCCAGGCCAATGGGGGCGGCAGGAAGCGGCGCGGGCGGAGGGATGTGCTGGCTGTGGCTTCCCGCTGCCCTCATTGGCCTGAGACAGTGAACCGCGGCCAGTGGGAGCCGCGATTGGCCGAACCTGCCGATGCAGCAGGTAAACAAACTGGCCCGGCCTGCCAGGGTGCTTACCATGGCGAGCCGCGTGCCAGAGGTTGCCAACCCCTGGTTTATAGGCTAACTCAGCTTGTTGTCCAAGGCTTGTGCCACAAAAAGAAGGAAATAGATTTCATTGGAGGGGATACAGGGTTGCCATAATCTTTGAGAGGACTAATTAATAGCAAAAAAAAACCCCTTATTTCCCCCTCCCCTGGTTTATAGAACATTTATCACAACGCTCTAGGCGCATTAACCAAATTAAAAATACAAACGTGTTATGGTGGTAATAAGCTTCTCTCCCCCACAACCCTCAAACAGAATGCATGAATCCCTCCCTGCTCCATCAGCCAGACAAATAAGCCCGGCAGCATGTCCTGAGGATCAGCAAATTTGGAGTCTGTTCGATCAAAGGGGGAGACCAGTTCCAGAATCCTCCATTGAAAACATGCTGCTTCCAGTAGCCTCACATACACCGCTGGGGGCTGAGAGTGCAAATGGCCCAGTTGATCTCAAGAATGGAGAAACTTGTGAGAGGGGAGTTGGTTTCTTAGATTCCTGCTCATCCTGCCAGGGTCTGTAGATACCTCAACACCATGTTGTGGTCAACAGTAAATCATCTGGGGCTGGGACTCTTATGTATGTGGAGTTTTTTGTTTTTATTTATTTTTTGGTACAGTTCCCAGCACTATGGGGCCCTGGATGCTATTGTAATGCAAATAAAAAAAACAAAAGCAGCAGTTTCAAAGCTTGCATGTAGATGTGAAAGAATTAGCATGGAGACCTAATCTTTGTCAACCTCCCAAAAGAGTTCATTGACCAACAGATCCTGTGCTCTAAACTAACAGCTTTCCATACCATGAGCCTACTCCAGTCTTGCCAAGACTTCCCTTCCATATAGAAAAAATGGGAAGGTCAGGGAGGTTCTGACCCTCTGAGAGCTGTTTGTGATCCATTCCTACAGGGGATTGCAAGCATCAGCTGGAGAACCCATGCCACTCACAGGCCTAACACCAGACTAGACATATCTAGAGTCCTCAGAATTTTGTCTGTTGCCAAAGCTGCTTTGTCTCAAGCTTCTTCATAGTTGCCCCTGATAGCCTGATCCAATACCCAGCAAAATTCAACGGGACTCTTCACAATTATTTTAGCAGGACCTGGATCAGGCCCTAAGAGAGAGAAATTACGTGACATGGTGATAGTTCGGGAGGATATAGGCACCAAGACATGGCTTCTTGAAGATAAGATTAGGAGTCACTCCTGTGAATGATGCTGGCACCCTGCCCTCTGAAAGAAAAGTGTTAGCAACATCCACAAACACTAGGCATATTGTTTCCCCACAATATTGTGTCATCCATGAGCAAAAGGGTCCAGTTTGCAAGATCGCTAAGCATATCCTTAATAACTGAAACCATCCAAAACTCTATCAGAGCAGACTTTGCAGTGCCCTCAATCCCAGACACTTGTCTGTCTGCACAGCAGCAGCAAAGTCTGAATCTCAGCAATCGGGTCAGCAATTAGCCACTGAGACATTGATGGGACTGCTGTGATCCATACCAGCTGAGGATCTGACTCTCTATGTATCCTTGGTTCAGAGCAGGATAGTCCCTTCACTCGCTCACAGGCAGTGAAGTGGTTAATGCCTCATGCCATGTAACTGTAAGCGGAGTCAGGATGAGCTCTACCCTGACATCTGGTGGTGAATTGTGGTGAGTTGTGCAAAAGAACTTCAGGGGCTGGTCTTGTTTGCATAGGCTCACCCACCCCACCTAGCATGAGCCCACAGCCATCCAAATGGTCACTTTGGCTGCTGTGGGATCCTCAGTTTCTCTGTTATTGGGGCAGGAAGAATAAAGTGTTGTTACCCTGATTATGTGAATCAAGGCCAGTGGAACTGTTTTATGACAGAGGGACTCACTATCAACTAAGTAGCACTCGTTAGACAGGGACATGGGTTCCAAAACCCAGTGAATTGAGAGAGGCTAGGGATAGGTATTTTTTACTTGATGGTATGGGCTTGAAACACCAATTGCACCCTTCTCTCTCTACACTGTTGAATAGCAGAGCTAATTTTGATTCCATTTAGAGTCTAGTTACAGGCTGCTGTGCTGAATTCACGTTGGGCTAATGGTGCACCAGCACTGGGGCTCCCCTGCTACAAGCTGAAATTTCTAAGAGCTGAGATCACTGAGTGCTGTGTTAACTAGTGGGGGAGCCTGAAGGTATATGCTAAGTGGCTGGAAGAGCGGATCAGTTTGTGGGACGGTTGGAGAGGCCCATGGGATGGCGAGTGGAGCGAAGTGGAGTGGAGCTGAGCAGTTGGTGGGATGGTTGGAGTGGCCATGGGACGGAGAGTGGAGTGAAACAGGGCAGAGTGGAGCAGTTTGTGGGATAGCTGGAGCGGCTCACAGGATGGCTGGTGGAGTGGAGCGGCTTGTGGTAAAGGCTGTAGCAGAACCTCACGGAGAGGTGGGGCAATCGGCCTCAGACCATGTAAGGTGCCCCTTAACACTCTATCATAGAATCATAGAATCTCAGGGTTGGAAGGGACCTCAGGAGGTCATCTAGTCCAACCCCCTGCTCAAAGCAGGACCAAACCCAACTAAATCATCCCAGCCAGGGCTTTGTCAAGCCTGACCTTAAAAACCTCTAAGGAAGGAGATTCCACCACCTCCCCAGGTAACCCATTCCAGTGCTTCACCACCCTACTAGTAAAAAAGTTTTTCCTAATGTCCAACCTAAACCTCCCCCTCTGCAACTTGAGATCATTACTCCTTGTTCTGTCATCTTCTACCACTGAGAACAGTCTAGATCCATCCTCTTTGGAACCCCCTTTCAGGTAGTTGAAAGCAGCTATCAAATCCCCCCTCATTCTTCTCTTCTGCAGGCTAAACAATCTCAGTTCCCTCAGCCTCTCCTCATAAGTCATGTGCTCCAGCCCCCTAATCATTTTTGTTGCCCTCTGCTGGACTCTCTCCAATTTATCCACATCCTTCTTGTAGTGTGGGGCCCAAAACTGGACACAGTACTCCAAATGAGGCCTCACCAGGGCTGAATAGAGGGGAATGATCACATCCCTCGATCTGCTGGAAATGCCCCTACTTATACAACCCAAAATGCCATTAGCCTTCTTGGCAACAAGGGCACACTGTTGACTCATATTCAGCTTTTCGTCCACCGTAACCCCTAGGTCCTTTTCTGCAGAACTGCTGCCCAGCCATTCGGTCCCTAGTCTGTAGCAGTGCATGGGATTCTTCTGTCCTAAGTGCAGGACTCTGCACTTGTCCTTGTTGAACCTCATCATATTTCTTTTGGCCCAATCCTCTAATTTGTCTAGGTCCCTCTGTATCCTAGCCCTACCCTCCAGCGTATCAACCACTCCTCCCAGTTTAGTGTCATCTGCAAATTTGCTAAGGGTGCAGTCCACACCATCCTCCAGATCGTTAATGAAGATATTGAACAAAAGCGGCCCCAGCACCGATCCTTGGGGCACCCCACTTGATACCGGCTGCCAACTAGACATGGTACCATTGATCACGACCCGTTGAGCCCCACCATCTAGCCAGTTTTCTATCCACCTTACCGTCCATTCATCCAGCCCAGACTTCTTTAACTTGCTGGCAAGAATACTGTGGGAGACTGTATTAAAAGCTTTGCTAAAGTCCAGAAATAACACATCCACTGCTTTCCCCTCATCCACAGAGCCGGTTATCTCATCAGAGAAGGCAATTAGGTTAGTCAGGCATGATTTGCCCTTGGTGAATCCATGCTGACTGTTCCTGATCACTTTCCCCTCCTTTAAGTGGTTCAGAATTGATTCCTTGAGGACCTGTTCCATGATTTTTCCAGGTACTGAGGTGAGACTGACTGGCCTGTAGTTCCCTGGATCTTCCTTCTTCCCTTTTTTAAAGATGGGCACTACATTAGCTTTTTTCCAGTCATCCGGGACCTCCCCCGATCGCCATGATTTTTCAAAGATAATGGCCAATGGCTCTGCAATCTTATCGGCCAACTCCTTTAGCACCCTCGGATGCAGCGCATCAGGCCCCATGGACTTGTGCTCGTCCAGCTTTTCTAAATAGTCCCGAACTACTTCTTTCTCCACAGAGAGCTGGCCACCTCTTCCCCATACTGTGCTGAAGAGTGCAGCTGTCTGGGAGCTGACCTTGTGTGTGAAGACAGAGGCAAAAAAAGCATTGAGTACACTAGCTTTCTCCACATCGTCTGTCACTAGGTTCCCTCCCTCATTCAGCAAGGGGCCCACACTTTCCTTGACTTTCTTCTTGTTGCTAACAAACCTGAAGAAACCCTTCTTGTTATTCCTAACATCTCCGGCTAGCTGCACCCTTCCCCCCCCCCATTTCTACCCAGGCTGGGGGTGTAAAACTCTGCAGATAAACTTTTGAACTCGGGCTGCACTGACCAGGGACAGAAACTTTTGGGACTTTGGGTGATTTTTGGGTTGCTGGACTCAAGAACCAAAGGGAAAGGACACAACCCAGTTTGCTGGGTGGGTCTTTGCTCATGGTTTGGTCTATGAGCCCTAGTTGTGGTGTTTTCCCAATTTAATGCTGATTTCATTTACCTCATGTTAAAAATTTTCTGCGACACCGAGACTCTGTGCTTGCGAGAGGGGAAGTATTGCCTCTTTGAGGCGCCCAGGGGCGTGTGTAAGATTTTCCCAGGTCACTGGGTGGGGGCTCGAGCTGGTTTTGCGTAACATTGTTGGGAGGGGACCCCTAAGTACTGAACCCGACCCTTGCTGCTATTAACTCGGCCTGGCAGAAGGGTTACATAACCAATTGCACTATAGCACAAAATTAGTCTTCCAGTGACAAGAAAAAGAGGCTTTCCCCTCTTCTTCCCGGAAGCTGTAACATCACACCAGATGTGTTACTCTTCTGGACTGCTGAGCAGAGAAGAGCTTCTTTGGGGAGGAACTATTTTTAGACTGTCAAAACAATACCAATTTTACACTTAATTGAAATGAAGGTTTTCATACAGTGGCAATCAGTGCTGGTCCAACACAACTATAGGTGTGGAAGTATGGCTAGGAATGGGCACCGTTTTCTCCAGATCACTTTCCTTTCTCCTGCCAAATGGCCTCTTGCTACTCTTGTCCTTTCCATTTATTTCCAGTTTAAAAATGCACATATGCCCACGATCACGTTTTCTTCCCACCCCACAGCCATAACAGGTGAGGGGAAGTCACAAGTAATGAGGCTGCATTGCAACTGCACTGCTATAAGGGACGTAGGAACAATGTGATGTTACATTCCACTTTACCCATGTGCTGCCAATGTGCAAATGATTCTGCACAGTTTAAAAGTCCCATGTAATTTACACAGTGATGCCTCTCACTGCTTTCTCAGCAAGTACTGTTCTGTAAAGGAGTGTGAAAATGTCAGGTTTATAGATTAACGTTTAGATTAGCAAGTAAACAAAGATTTAATTATTTAAACACATTAAAGAGACTGGTTTAACATCTTGATACAAGCACATGCACTCCATAGCACTTAGGTTTTCACATTCACATTTTCCAAAGCATCTACTAATTTTAGGGGACTCAATTTTGGGGCATTCTATTCAAGAGCAAAATTGAGGGGATGCTCTTTTGTTGTGTGTAGATCATTGTAAAACCACAGTATACATACTGGTCTGAATCCGTCCCTGGGGTACTTTAGAAGCATAGAGGTTTTCCTGCACAGAAACATGCTATGGTTTCAATCCTAACATTGTAAGCTTTATTTTTCATGGAAAGCCCGAGGGCAGATGATGCAGTGCCTTTAAAACCACTGGAAAGCACTATGCTAACAGCAGATGCATTTCTATGAAACACATGTAAATCTTCTGCCATGTGTTGTCAGAAACAAAAGAGGTTTTGTTCAGTTTTCTCAGGGTTCTCCCAGAAAACTTAAAGCACTGGCTTGAGCCCCCTCCCAGAAACCTGGAAAACGATATATACCACCTTGGGTGCCCATGGTGGGCAATAATTCCCCACTCACAAGCACTGAATCAAAGAACCTCATTAGGAAGGGGGACAACAGAATAAACTCAGGAAAGCCAGAAATCAATGCCCCACCCCGGGTGTCTTAACAATAGTCCCCAACCACACGCCTCCTCTGGCAGCTGTGCGTGGCTGATGCGTTCTGGCCTGTTCCCCACTCACAGTTTGCTGTCCAGGGCGGGTGGAGTCCAGGGATTCCGGTCGGTCAGTCTCCAGCCCCAAAGGGAAGTGCTGCCTGGCTGCTCATGGGCTCTCCCACCTGAGCCAGCGAGGTGATTTCAGCTGGGATCGCTGGGCAGGGGGGCCCACACTCAGGTAGGCTGCTGCTTTCTGCAGCTTTAGCTCGCAGTACCTCAGAGCTGTCACCTTCCTCAGCTTAGCTCCATCTGCTGCCTTAAAGCCATCTCAGTGCTGGGTCTTCAGAGGGGGATCAGTAGTATCTAGAACCCTTAACAGAATCCCTACCACCACATAGGCACTCCCAAAAGAAGGTAGGAAAGCCCGCAGTCCTTTAGTCTTGTCCACGGTCTCTTACCCAACTGTGCCAGGCTGCCATCATGGGCCGAGTGACCCTTCATCCCAGGCACATTTGGGGTAATTCTCTTGTTCCTTCATTTCCCAAAGGGGTCAGTGACATTTTGTTGCCCTCAATCTCAAAGCATAATTGGGGCATTTTGGTTTAAAAACAAACTGTCCCATAACTGAAATGCAAATGAGGCTTGGCCCATGCAGTCACTGCCCCTGGCTCACCCACAGAGAGCTCCCTCGCCTATGGAATTCCTGCCCTCTGGACGTCTTGCATAGTTCTTTTCCCCTTTCACCAAGAGGTGTCCAGAGCCAGCTTCCTGCTCTCTTGGTCTTCAGGCTAGAGGGCTTACAAGCAATTGTTAATCAGTTAGCAGATTCACCTTCGTTATGCTAAGCTTTTCGCCTTGGTGGTGCGTGCCAGCTGCACAACTCTGCCCAGCATGTTCTCAAAGGCCACACCTTCGTGGTGCTTTTCACCATGCGCAAGGGGAGGGTCTGAATGAGTCCAGCCGTCTAGAGCAGCGGCTCTCTGTTTCTGGCAGCAATGACCTATGTCTCCAACTGAACTAAGTGTAAAACTGAAGCTCCTACTACAGCAGCAGGGCACGTGAAGGATGCTTGATTCTATATTACGACCAGGTTGTAAAATACTTTATTCCTCGACTCCACCTTTGCTAGTAATAGAGCTTGTGCTGATTTCATTCCCCACCCCCCTAGCCCCATGCTAAAGCATGAGCATGTCAGGTCTGCCTCGGGGCTATGAGAAAAGGTTGGGTGCACACGTCACAGAACCCAATTCCCCTCTGCTGAGATTCCTCCTTTGGAGGAGTGAAGCTTCACAATGGCAGAGGAGAGGAAGATGGGTGGGAAGAGGTGCTGATGGCCAAAAAAGCATCTGCTGCAGATTCCTAGGGTGGAGTCATGTTATCTCTTGCTTTTTTACTGTAAAAACGGGATATGAAATTAGCGCTCCCGTGAGGACTTAGTTGGACAACTGTCATCCTGTATATGACATATGCCAAGCAGATAACATGTCAAGGGGCCAGAATTCTGCTCTGAGGGATGTTGGTGTAACTCCACTCAAACCAGTGCAGTTAGTCTGTAACAGATTAGAACTTGACCCAAAACCCCTGATCCTTGGCATTTAGTCTAAAGGCCCAATCCTGCAAACACGTGCTATTAAGTATAGAGCTTCCTACACTGATGTCCTATTAAAGTCAAGAATATAACAAAAGTGATAGGAGACTGTAATGGGTTGGGGTAAATATGGGACGGGGAAAGACATCTGTGAACAATAAAGGGTGGGACTAAAGCTGGAAAAACAGGCTGTTTTTTAACGCATTAGCTAAAATATTTTAACAATCATGATTTTAAGGAGGACTCTACGCCTAGCGATTAATACCATGTTAGCTGGACATGGTCAACCCTATCGGCCAACCCATTGTTAAACAGACCTTGTCCTATTTAAAACTGTTAGATAAAATGTGTTATCTGCAGTGTTGCCACTTCTCATGAGCTTATCACAAGTTTCGCATTATTTGGTGTTTTTCTTAAAGCCCCAGCTGCTGGAATAAAGAGAGTGTAGGGCAGGGTTTCTCAAACAGGGGTGGCCGCTTGTGTAGGAAAAGCCCCTGGCAGGCTTCCAGCAGCTCCCCTTGGCCCGGAGCAGCGATCCACGGCCAGTGGGAGCCGCGATTGGCCGGACCTGCAGACGGGGCAGGTAAACACACTGGCCTGGCCCGCCAGGGGCTCTCCTTACACAAGCGGCCACCCATGTTTGAGAAACCCTGTTGTAGGAGAAGCTCAACTTTCATTAAAAATGAAAATGAAGTTTCTAACCTTCATGAGTATGGAGAAAAACTATACAACGTGACCCGAATGCATAGAAATTAGAAAGCAAAGAAAAAGAAATGCTCAGATTTATTATTTTAAAAAACTCATGAGGTTGCTTTGTGTCTGACTCTTGATTTTTGAACACATAGGGTTGGCAAAACTATAGTAACATGATTGAAAACTCAACTTGTTTTCCTAGTGTAGATGTGCCCACTGAGAGGGAAACGTGCTCTTGGGAGAGGGTTCACTTATTTTCCTAGAGAGCAGATATAAGAATAATCATTTCAGATTGACAGCTGCGTTTCCCTGGTAGCATAGTATTGGAAAACAGAATTGTATGTACATTGAACTAATGCAGAGTCCAGTTTTAAGGCCCATCATCACATATTAAGAAGGGACATAAATAAATAAATAAATAAATACAAAATTACTCAAGATAGTTAAGTCCAGGGCAGACTGCAAAGAGATCTCACAAACTGGGTGACAAAATAGCAGATAAAATCCAGTGTTGATAAATGCAAAGTAATGCACATTGGAAAACATAATCCAACTATACGTACAAAATGGTGAGGGTCTAAGTTAGCTGTTACCACTAAAGAAAGAGCTCTTGGAGTCATGGTGGGCAATGGCAGTCAAAAAACTCACAAAACACACTAACAATGTTAGGAACCGTTAGGAAAATGATAGATAATAAAATAGAAAATATCATAATGCCACTATATGACTCCATGGTAGGCCCACAGCTTGAATAGTGCAGGCAGTTCTGATCACCCCATCTCAAAAAAGATACATTAGAAAAGCTGCAAAAGTGATTAAGGCTATGGAACAACTTCCATACAAGCAGAGATTAAAAGATAGTTGTCTCTTTTCTAAGATGAACAGCCTAAGGGGGAATATGAGAGAGGTCATAAATGGTTTGGAGAAAGTTATTTACCTCTTCATAAGAACCAGAGTCACCCAATAAAAAACAAACCAAAGGAAGTACTTCTTCACACTGTGCACAGTCAGTCAGCCTGTGTAACTTCTTGCCAGGGGATGTTGGGAAGGTGAAACATACAACTGGGTTCAAAAAAAAGAATTAGCTAAGGTCATGGAGAATGGGTCCATCAATGGCTAATACCCAAGATACTCAGGGACACAAATCCAGGCTCTGGGTATTCCTAAAACTCTGATTTCCAGATTCTGGGACAGGATGACAGGGTATGGAACACTTGATAATTGCCCTGTTCTGTTTATTCTCTCTGAAGCACCTGGCACGGGTCACTGTCGAAGACAGGATACTGGGCTAGCTGGACCATTGGTCTGACCCAGTATGGCCGTTCTTTTGTTCTTATCTGTGTTCCTTTTTCTGGCCACATGAAATTAGCAGAAGCCACTAAGCACCTGGAATTTAACAACAAAACGTTGGGGCTATGGTTACCAAGGGGCCGTACAATGGCTAGAGAAACTAACTCCTTTATGCTTCTTTGAAAATCTTTGTGTAGAAGCACATTTCCTTGTATTATTTGTATTACCCTGGCACCTAGGAGCCCCAGTCATGGAGCAGGACCCCATTGTGCTAGGTGCTGTACAAACCCAGAACAAAAAATTGGTCCTTGCCCCAAAGGACTTACAATCTAAGTATGATACGAGACAACAGCTGGAGACCACCAGACTCCCAGGGAAGGACAAGGAAACAATGAGATAATATTGGTCTGCATGATAAGCCGTAATTTTTTGCAAACTAGCAGCCAAACCACTGACAAATTTGCACAAGCATCATGGCAAAAGGAGAGTTTGGAGAGTAAAAGTGCAAAACTGGAATGACTTGAAAATTGCCTCTCTTCTGATTCTGAAACAGCTCAGTGCAGGAACTCCCATTCCATATTATGAGTAGAAACGTGCACATTTAACAGTGAATGGCCTATTTGGTGAAGTTTTTGTTTTTTTCCCCCTCCACTAATTGCAGACATACTGTAACATTCTCAGTTAATGTATTAGAAGCTATTCACACATTTCTTCAGGGAAGGATTCCTGGTCTACAGATAGAATGACAAAAGGTCTTTGCAAATATTAACAATTCTTGCTTGAGATCATTAGTTACATGTCATATGGTATTATTTCTGGCTCTTTGACTGGTTACACTATGTAATTAATCAACACAGTATGAAATGGAAATGTTGCAGACCCACATACAATTTGAAATTGCTTTTGGTGAATACTGAGGCATTACAAGCTCAGTATTTGTTTTTCACTAGTATTATATGCTAGCAAAACCCGTGTCTTACATGTTTATAGGACATGAACATGGAAGAGTTGTGAACATTGGCTCAAACACAATTCTCTTTCAAATCTGGGTGAATTGAACCACAATCCCTCCTCCCTCATAGTTGGTAAGAGTGCCATCAGTTAGATACAAAGTAAGCATTGTCCTACACCCATTGCTGTCCTGAGAGAAGGAGTAGTGAGGGCAAGCAGAGTGAATCTGGACTAGAAAGAGAGAAACCATCTGAGTCACTTTCTTCTAGTTTATGTAGAGCCTTGCTGTGTTGCAAAATAGTTTTGTAGTTACACGGAATCTCATGTAACTGTAGTCCAGGCCAACCTTGCAAGAGTTTATCACACACTTCCAAGAGCTGACACCAGCTTAGGCTAGAGCCAAAACAGAAGTAAACTTGTTTGAGAGATGCCTGGGAGTGAGAGAGAGGGAGAGTGTGTGTGTAAAAAATAATCAGTCTGGGATGTAAACATCTTGTTTGGAGGTTAACCGGCGTTATCTTACTAGTTTTGCATAAAATCAAAAGGGGGAGAAAAAGCCCCAGCAAGAACACTTATTTTTTATACATATAAATTTGAAAAGCACCTACATTGTAGCAAAGCTGAAAAGCTGATTAATGTCAGAATTTGAGGCACTCTTTAGAAAGCTGGAAGTTCTCTATTCCATAGTTTTATCTTTCTGAATACAATTACTTTTAAATGTACTTTGTCTAATCCTTTTTATAGTGGCTTTGACTATTGTATAATAACTATGATTTTCTTTGAAGAAGTCAAGATGAATGACTTTAGAAAAGGACCTTTCATCTATGAAAAAGATGCAAAAAATGTTCTTAGAACTACTAGTGCAGAGTTCACAGGGATAGCATGCACAAGTACAATGAGATGCATGACATTTTTTGCATATAAAGCAAAAATGGCTAAGTCTTCCAGACCGCTACTGGGCAAACTGGTTCAGAAAATGTAGTAGACCACACTACAGTCCAATATTCAAACTCAGCCCCAGCCTTTTTTATAGGTTCACATCATTTTGGATAAGTACTGTGACGGGGTCAGGCCAGACGGCTATAGAAGAGTGGTCCTGTTGGGTTCTGGGGAAGTGGGTGGGCACAAGCCCGCCCATGGCTAAAGGACCCTCCCCCAGCCTACGGGGAGGATCCACTAGGTCTGGGAACTCAAATAATTATGGGGGACAAGAGAAAAATATAACTATGATAGGTTTATTCCCCACTTTGAACTTTAGCATCCAAAAGATGGGGACCTGCATGGATCCTTCTAAACTTAAATCCTAGTTTAGATCCGGTAATGCTGCCACCAGCCAGAGATTAGTGTCTGGCACACTCTCTGTTCCCCCAAAACTTTCCCTGGGGAACACAGATCCAAACTCCTTGGATCTTAACACAAAGGGAAATAAACCATTCCCCCACCTTTCTCCCTCCCTTAGTTGTTGGGAGAGATTACCTTGATTCAACTCCTTGAATCTAAACAAAGAGGGATTCACCTCCCCCCCTCCTTTCTTTCCCCCACCTATCCCTGGTGAGTCAGACTAATCCCCTGGGGTCTCAAACAAGGGAAAAATCAAACAGGTTCTTAAAAAGAAAAGCTTTTAATTAAAGAAAGAAAAAGTAAAAAACTATCTCTGTAAAATCAGGATGAAAGTTTACAGGGTACAGCGTATAAAAACTAGAGGGACTCTAGCTTAAGTACAGGTACAGAAAAGAGGTAAAATATTGTTCCAGCAACGCACATTTGCAAATACAGAAATTAATCAAAAGACTAATCCGCCTTTCTAATACTCACTATACTGAATAGAAGAGAATATTTCAGGAAGCTTGGAGAGCCTGGATATACGTCTGGTCCCTCTTAGATCCAAAGAGAGAACACCCCCCAAAACAAAGAACACAAACAAAGACTTCCCTCCACAAGATTTGAAATTATCTTGTCCCTCGATTGGTCCTCTGGTCAGGTGTCCGTCAGGTTACTGAGCTTGTTAACCCTTTACAGGTAAAAGAGACCTTAACCCTTAACTATCTGTTTATGACAATAACAAGGACAGATGTGAAGGTCAAAGGGTCAAAAATAGGGAACCGGAAGGGGAAACTGAATAGAGAACCCTGGACAGCGCCCACTGCTCCTCAAAGGTATCAAGGGAGCCAGGGGACACTGCCCAAGGGAACTCCGCCCAGATGCGTGAATGGAGGGAGGACTAGAGATACGCCCCACAGTCGCAGGAAACCCCCTCAGCCAACCTCCTCTCCCTGGTCTACTCCTCTCCCTGGCTACTTTGGCCAGCACTAGGAGGAGGTTGACAAGGAGGTCCCACGACTTTGTGGGGCCTTGGATAGGATGTGCGTAGATAACAAGTTGAGGAGGAAAGTGCAGCCAGAAATGTAACAGGATGTCTAGGAGGAGCCAGAATAGGGGCTGCAACCTGGCGCGCTCCAGGTATACATGCACCAAGGTGTCCCTCATGCCACAAAAGGGACAGGCATCAGGGACGGGGGTGAACCACGCCAAGTACACGCCTGTGCTCACGGCTCCATGGAGGAGCTCCCAACTGATATCCACAGCAAAGCGTGGGACCAAGGTGGAGTATAAGCTGGCCCACCGGGGTTCATCACCCTCGAGAGGTGGTAATAGGTCCTTCCACTTCGTATCGGGGCAGGACATGAGGGTGAGGAAATGAAGGACATGGAGCATGAGCATGTATAGATGTTTCCTTGGCACGGTTCAGAAGCAAACTGGCTGCAAGTTGTGCAGACAGCTTGTGGTGTACGGGTGGGATGGCCGGGGTAGGGCTCATGGGGCAGAGGCCTGATGAAAAGGTCTGGAAGGCCCAGGGTGCAGGGTGGGCGGGGAGTACCCTCCCATAGGACTCGGTCGAGGTAAACCCGAGCAGTGGGCAGTAATGCTGCCCTCACCTCCTGAAGTACATGCCAGGGAGTAGAAGGGCTTGAGAGCGCCATGCGCTGAGCGAGCTCCAGGGGATCCAGACAGTCTCCTTGGTCATAGTCCAGGAGGTCTCAGAGTCTGGTGACTTCTGCCAGGACTAACCTCTGGCGCACCGAGGGGGACTTCGCCACCTGCACATGGAGCTGGGGGGGGTGTAGCAGGGGCACTGTGAGGAGGTCCGTCCCCTGGGTGGCCACAATGGACCTGCTTGCTGAAACCAGCTGACAGGTCTGAAGGAGGTCCTGGTAGAAGACTGGCAGCTCAGACAGGTCTTGCAGAAGACCCCTCGGATGAAGAAAAAAGAGCTGCAGTTGTATCAGAGCCCTCGGAGGCGGCGGAGGAAGGCATGCACCAATGTGCTCCACGCCGGACTGCCTGCACCATAAAGGAGCCTCTGCAGGGCCTGGAGATGGAAGACATGGACCTAAGTGCGCAGACACTTCAGGCCCTGCCCTCCCTCCTCCAAGGGCAGGTGGAGCACCCCTGCAGACACCCAGTGCAGTCCTGGCCAAAAGAACACATGATTTACAACCAGAGGCTGAGGGAACTGGGATTATTTAGTCTGCAGAAGAGAAGAATGAGGGGGGATTTGATAGCTGCTTTCAACTACCTGAAAGGGGGTTCCACAGAGCTGGATCTAGACTGTGGTACCAGATGACAGAACATAAGAAAATAAGAACATAAGAAAGGCCGTACCGGGTCAGACCAAAGGTCCATCTAGCCCAGTATCTGTCTACCGACAGTGGCCAATGCCAGGTGCCCCTGAGGGAGTGAACCTAACAGGCAATGATCAAGTGATCTCTCTCCTGCCATCCATCTCCATCCTCTGACGAACAGAGGCTAGGGACACCATTCTTACCCATCCTGGCTAATAGCCATTTATGGACTTAGCCACCATGAATTTATCCAGTCCCCTTTTAAATATTGTTATAGTCCTAGCCTTCACAACCTCCTCAGGTAAGGAGTTCCACAAGTTGACTGTGCGCTGCGTGAAGACTTGTGGAACTCCTTACCTGAGGAGGTTGTGAAGGCTAGGACTATAACAATGTTTAAAAGGGGACTGGATAAATTCATGGTGGCTAAGTCCATAAATGGCTATTAGAACAAGGAGTAATGGTCTCAAGTTGCAGTGGGGGAGGTCTAGGTTGGATATTAGGAAACACTGTTTCACTAGGAAGGTGGTGAAGCACTGGAATGGGTTGCCTAGGGAGGTGGTGGAATCTCCTTCCTAAGAGGTTTTTAAGGTCAGGCTTGACAAAGCCCTGGCTGGGATGATTTAGTTGGGAATTGGTCCTGCTCTGAGCAGGGGATTGGACTAGATACCTCCTGAGGTCCCTTCCAACCCTGATATTCTATGATTCTAACTTCAGAACCAACTTCTGGAGGTTGGCCAGGAAACCCGGGGCCAGGACCAGGGTGTTGAGCCACAGTGAGAGGCACCGGAGTAGTTCCGTCCACCTCCGCAACCGCTCTGACACCCTGACCTCTAAACCATGCCATTTTTCCGGCAGAGACAGATGTGTGGCAGAAGAATAAACGCTGAGATAAAGCAGTGGACCCGCTCTCCACCAAATGGCCTGAAGCAGGGGTGGGAGGGAGCGTGCCTGCCACCCATCCCCGACCTCCAGGCCAGAGCTCTTGACCTAACTGAGCCGGGCAGAAGAGGCTGCTGAGTAGATGGCCTTGCAGCTCCTCCACCCCCACCAGGTCACCCGGTCCTGGACCGCGAGGAGCACATCACTGACATACTTCAACAAGACCAGCCACAACTCCAGCTCTTGGAGCACCAACCCTGTCAACCTCCGACGGAGGAGACAGAGGAGGAGCTCAATAGCCAGAGCATACAGCTGGCCCAGCAGTGGATACCCCTGACGTACCCTGTGCCCGAAGCTGTCTGGTTCGGTCAGGGTCCAGTTGAGCCTGACCAGACACTCTGCAGAAGTGTACAGCATCTGGAGAAAACCCACAGACTGGGGCCCAAAACCGAACGCCTGCAGAGCTCCCAGGCGATACCCATGGTCCACCCTGTTGAACTCCTTCTCCTGGTCCAGGGACAGGAGGGAGAACAACAGACCATTCCCACACTCAAACTCCAGGAGATCCCGGACCAAACACAGACTCTCAAAGATTGAGTGGCTAGGGACATGGTAGGTCTGGTCAGGGTGGACCACATCTGCCAGCACAGTCTCCATCTGCAGTGAGATGGCCTTCGCTACGACCTTGTAGTCCATGCTGAGGAGTGAGTCGGGACACCAATTCTGAAGGTTGCAGAGGTCCTTCTTCTTCAGAAGCAAGGCAAGCACAGCCCGCCTGCATGGCAGGGGGAGTACCCTGTTCCCCAATGACTCAGCCCAGACGGTGACGAGGTCCGGGCCGAGGACATCCCAGAACACGTGGTAGAACTCCACAGTCAACCCGTCCATGCCCAGGGATTTATTAGTGGGCATGAAATGAAGGGCTTCTGAGAACTTGGCCAGAGTGAGAGGTAGCTCTAGCTGGTCCCGGTCACTCACTCTGACCATCGGGAGTCCGTCCCAGAGCACTCTGCAGCAGGGCCGGCTCCAGGCGCTAGCTAAGGAAGCAGGTGCTTGGTGTGGCAAATACAAAGGGGCAGCACGTCCGGGTCTTTGGCAGGATTTGGTGGCAGGTCCCTCAGTCCCTCTATTCCTCTTTGAGCTACCGCCGAAGTGCTGCCAAAGAGGAAGGGAGGGAGTGAAGGACCCGCCATCGAACTGCCGCCGAAGAGTGGAGCGGTGCGATTGAGCTGCCACCAAAGTGCTGCCGATCGGCTTTTTTTTTTTTTTTCCCCGCCGCTTGGAGCGGCAGAAAACCTGGAGCTGGCCCTGCTCTGCAGGTGTCGCTTTCCGTCACGGGGGTGGTGGGGGTAGGAGGGACAGACGGACCAGGCTCCATGCCACACCCCTGGACTCCCCACAGCAACAGTCGATACCCCCTCACCACCAGAGCAAAGTTGGAAAGTTATTCAGTCCTTCAGGAGGCCCCCTCCACTGTATCCTGCAGGGTCCCTGCACAGTCCCCCAGCAGCAATGGTCTCCTCCTTCCTCCCCCAGGCACCAGCAGGCTCCCGGGCAGCAGCACCAGCCGGAAGCCTGGTAACCAGCCAGGAGGGACCCCTCAGGGGATGGCAGTGGCAACAGCAGTGGCGGGGTCTCTCACCCCCCCTCCAGGGAGCAGGCTAGCAGCTCCCCCACCGCAAGGAGCAGCAGCAACCAGGGTGTCCACCAGCCAGCAAAGTAGCCGGGGGAGGGGGGACTGGCCCAGCTGAGAAGCTGAAGCCAAAGGGCTGTGGGTCCAGCAGCAGCCCCACCCCCACAAGAGAGTGGTGTGGATTAGAAGACAGCTAAGCAGGTCCCTCTTCCACTGGTAGTTGAACGGGGTTACTCCAGGTTAAATAGGACACCTGGGGCCAGTCAAGGGCCTGATCAAACCTGTTAAAAGCCTCCCCTCCAGCCTGCGAGGCACACCCTATAGGAGCTGTGGGGAGCAGGTGTGCTCCTGGACAGCCAGATGGTGACAAATGCAGGAGACAGACCTCACAGGCACAGAGGTGAAAAACAAGGGAAATCCTGTCCAACAGGGCATACAGCCCTTCTGGGCACCAGAGGTTTTAGGAGAAGAGACCCTGCCAGAGGGGAAAGACTGAACGGGGTCCCTGGCCTGCTGCCACTATGCCCCGAGGAGAAGAGGCTCCCCTTCCCTGCCAGGGAGGCCAGGAGGAACCCCTGCCTGGGGACATAGGGAAAGTCCCAGGGAGAAAGGAATCCCCCAGCCCACTGCTAAGAGGAAACGTGGAACCCACCACGGCAGAGAAGGAGCTCTGCTGCAGTACCCACGGCTGCCCTTGGTTTCCTCAAAGGCCCACTGTGATGCTGGTGAACCTGGTAACAGCCCATGCCAAAGCTTCAGGCCAATTCACTTGTCTTAATATAGATGAAAGTAATTGTTAAATGGATAAAGAGTGTATTTGGTATTTAAACTTCATGAAAGCTAAAGGGATGTTGCATGCATTTTTACTTATCTGTATCCTGTTAGAATGTAATAGCAAACATGTACATTGTGTGTATCCCTGTAACTAAGTAACCCATCAAAGAAGAAAGAGGCCTTGTGGAAAGCAGATGAAGCACTTAATAGAAAAGTGCTAATTTCAAAGCAAGTGGTCATTGAGTATGATGATTGGAGGGCAAAGACTCTGAATGCATTCCTCACTGTGCCATCGAAAGAAGAGTGCCTGCGGGCAGTGAGCCTGGCAGCTTGTTTTCTAAAAGAATGTAACTAAAAGAATGGATTCAAGAAAGATCCTGGATCTCTTGACGGTTTGTAACAGGGCAGAATAACTGAATGAAAAGACTGAGATCCCCGGAGTTATTCTGGGTAGCCCTGAGAGATTTTGGGAAACTGGTAGAGTTCTACATCTCTGCTACCTTTTGGAATTATAGACCGTGACTCACCTGTACACATATCTCACCTGATTTAACCTCTCAATAACTTCATTTCTTTTTCTTCACTAATAAACCTTTAATTTGTTTACTATGGAATTGGCTACAAGTGTTGTCTTTGGTGGGAGACCTAGAGTACCACCTGATCAATTGGGGGTTGGACTAACTGACCTCTTGAGGTCCCTTCCAGTCCTGATATTCTATGATCTGGGGTGAGTGACTGGTCTCTTGGGATGGGAGCCACCTGATGTGATGTGATCTTTGGTGTAAGTGACCATTTATCACTAAGTCCAGTTGGTCTGGTTGGCAAGATAAGAGTGTCAAAGGGGACTGTCTGTAACTGCATGGTAAGAGTGGGACAGTGATCCAGGAGTTCACATTTCGTACAGGCTTGGTGAAATCTAATTCTAGAACACATCACCAGCTTGGCGTGTCTGCCCTGAGGTGGGCACTCACAGGGGCAGTCATGCCATCTGCCATGGCTCACAGCTACTTTTCCTAATAGCTAGCTGCACGTTTCCAAGTAACAGTTACTTTCCTGGAAAAGAAAAATGTACTGCACCTTTAAATTTCTAGAAGCCTCTTGGAAGCAGCTGTTGCTCTGTGTTCAGTTCACATGGCGCTTGCACAGACGAGTCAGACACACCAGTGTCAGTCATGGACTTTGCTGCTTTGTTTAATCATTTAAAGAAAATTTACCACCCCAGCCAGAA
The DNA here is from genome assembly GCF_020497125.1 of Mauremys mutica. Lineage (NCBI taxonomy): Eukaryota > Metazoa > Chordata > Testudines > Geoemydidae > Mauremys > Mauremys mutica. The sequence continues at coordinate 7,396,990 of NC_059076.1, read as the reverse complement.
AACCTACTCACGCACTGTGACATAACTGGGTAATCCAGACCAATGGGAAGCTGTATCATCTCTGCCCTGTAACCTGGGGTGTCCTTTCCACCACCTTGCTGATGTAGCCTCCAGCTTGGACTGCTCACAAACAGCCTCCAGCATTCCACACCCTCCCAGCCGTGTGTGTGTGTGGGCCGCAGTCAGCCACCGACAGCTTGGCTCTTGCCAGCCTTGATTATACTGCAGGGTGACCCCAACACACTCCCCGTCCTAGGGTTTCCTGGGAAGTGTATGTCCTGTACTGCCCAGCCCTCCCCTGGCCAATACAAGTTTATACAGAGTCTATTATTTTTTTAATAGAAATAATATGCACACAATTTGACATCCTAAATGGAGTTTCCCAAATACTTCAATTTAAACACACGGAATTAGATTACACAATAAAGCAAGTTTATTAACTACAAAGAGATTTTAAATGAGTACAGGTGATAAGGCAGGAGAGTCAGAAATGGTTACAAGAAAAAGTTACAATGCTACTGGTGGCTAACAAGCAACATTCTCTCAACAGTCTTACTGACCAAACTTCTCAGGTCAAGACCCCTCCCCCAGAGTTCAATGAATGCTTCCTTTGTTGCTTCTGGTGCCACAAGTGTGATGAGGAGGGGGGAGTACCTAGCAGTGTTTGTCATCCTTTTCTTCATAGTGTCAAAGCCGTTTCCAGTTGAGATTCAGGAGACAAAGACCCTTGATGGAAGGATGTCCCCTGCTGTTTTTTCCCTCACCTGTTTGAGCATCTTTTGGTTTCCCTTCCTGCTTGATGACTGTTTACTGCTTAAATGCAAATTAAGCAGAGCATACATTCCTTTCTTTGAGACAGACCTCTTTCGCAACCCCAGTGTGGAACATGTATTAAGAGCACCATATAGTGGAATCTTAACTTCACATACAACATTGCCACATATATTTTATCAGAAAAATAATGACCAGCAAATTGTGTTTTCAAATGATACCTCACAACGCATAGTTTGCACTAAGATTATTACAATAGTGTGCAGGGTGTGGACATGGGCACATTCTGTCACACCCATCTAGTGCCATCTGAAGCCTATGACAATGAAAAAATTGTTTTATGCACCCATCCAAATCTGACTTGCTCCTGGAAAGTAGAATTTCCCTGGGTTGCCTTAATGTAAAGTAAGTCATTTTGACAAAATCTAAGGTTTTTCTTTGCATACAGTAAGAATTCTACACACACACACACAGAAATCCATAGATCTCAGCACATATGTTACAGACTTTTCAGAACTGGCATCTCTACAGATCATTTATGCTTCTGGTTTTGATGTGTATCATAGGCATCCTATGTATGCTGGGGGAAGAGGACACACCAGAGCATAAATGAATGGGAGTCTTTCTATTGACTTCATATCAGGCCCTAAGGGAGAAGATTTTTAAGAACAAAATATGCCAGATATGAAACAGAAGCAACAGTTAGCAAGGGAGAAGAAACAGGGCAGGTTTGTCAAGTATTGATGATTCTGCCCACATCTAATTTAAACAATGTTTATTTTGTTACTCCAGTAGAAGGAAAGGTGCTGGAGCTATGAAATGCCAAGGAGAACAATTCAATGACAAAGGATAATGAGAATTCTTTCTGGATACATTTCTCTACATTTTATGTGTGTCAAAACCTATCAATTATTCCTAGGGAGCAGATGGCAATGTTCCCGAAAGTAAACAAAACAGTTGTTTAGGGGAACAATCCCTCATAACTTTAAAACTCTCTTTTACAAAGAGTACAGGACTGCACCACCTCATACACAGTAGAGCATTGGGCTGAGACTCCAGAACCTATTGAAATATTTTGCACAAAACTCCACCCCCCTCTCCAGCAAAAGATACAGATTTGGCAATACCAAGGGGTTTTGGCAAATTCATTTTGATTTAACTCACTTGTTTCTTTAAAGAAAAGAAATAAAATCAATAAATTTTTCAAATGAAACATTTCAATTTTTTGGTTTGAAATGACATTTTGTTTCAAAAATACTTTGAATGTTATACATTAAAAATGGTTAAAAATTGAAACAAAACATTTTGTTCATCACCTCCCCCTTTAAAAAAAACTCAAACTTTTCAATTTGCCAAAAATTTCAAAACAATTTTGGTTTTGTTCCAACCTGAAATTTCTGGCAATTTAAAAAAGTCAATGAACTGAAAAATCCATTATTTGCTCAGCTCTACTCAGGAGATCTGAGCTCTGTTCCTGGCTCTGCCATGGCCCTGCTGGCTGACCTTGGTCAAGTTATTTCACCTCCCCCATGCCTCAGTTTCCCTATCTGTAAAAACAAGGGCAATGGTACTGACCTCCTTTGTAGAGTGCTTGGAGATCTGCCAATAAAAAGTGGTAGGTAAGAGCGAGGTATTACTGTTATTTAGCACTGGTGTTTGTGTTCAGTGCTGCACAATGCCCATACAGAATGACAATCCCTGACTGTAATCCAGGCCAATCTACAATCATGCAAACACCAAACTGCTGCTTGTATGAGTAATCCCACTGATTGCCCTCCAGTCATAAAGGTGGATGCCGGATCTAATTTAAATCTTGATCCTCATCTCCAGGTCCCTCAATGCACTGAGCAATGGCTGTTGGAAGGATCTCTTCTTTTTCTGTTGCCATGACCCAAACCAGGCACATTAGGTAACCTCTGGAATAATGAAGACTTAAATTGGAGCAAGGGGCAAGCATATGGGTGTGCATTGTGCGCTGTTCAAAGTGTGCCTTCTCATGCTTCTGGAGCTCAGCTTTCATTTTCATTATTGCTGTGAAAACCTGAAAAAACAGGAAGTGAGTGTAAGTGATGCAGCAATGTCTGCCTATGTTTGAAGAGAGCCTGAAGCAATAGCTCAGAGGTACTATGACCTGCCCCGATCACGATAGTGAGGTATTAGTGCAGAATCTCAGTGTTAAGAATTTAAGTCATCATTGTTAACCGTGTCTCTACTGCACACAGCGTATACAAAAGGAGAGGCGCAATCCTGTCACAAAGATCCGCACAGTGCGCCTGTTGCGCAAGGAGCCCGGTGGAACAGGAGCATAGGTGCCGATGCCGTGGGTGCTCAGTACTGACCCGCAGCCCCCCCGCTGATCAGTTTCTCGCGCTTCCCATGTGCCACAGATCAGCTGTTCGGGGGGAGGGGGAGGAGTGGGGTCAGAAAGAGGTGGAGGAGGGTAAGAGTGGGGCAGGAGCTTGGGGGAATGGGTGGAGTGGGTGTTAGGATATAGATATTCAAGCCTGTCTGGCCTATACTTTAAGAATTTAGGTGTATTCTTATCGCTTAGCTAGTTATAGAGGTATAAAAGAAAGAATCAAAATCATTGTCTATCTGTGTAAGGGCCTTCTCTCACTGTGACAGTGTGAGGCCCTGTTTAGTCATGTTGAAATAAGGCAATCTGGGGCTGTTAGGAAGCTGATCCAATCTATCACCTCCAGAGAAAGGGAAGAGCCTAGAAAATGTAAAAGGAAACTTAGATTGATAGTTTTCTGTATGGTAAGAACTCACTTATCAATAGACACAGCTGGAAAACCCTTATGTCTGTATAGATGTAGTTGTGAAATCCTCACTTCTGTATTGTTTTGTATGTTTATTTGCATGGTCTCTGTCTGGTTCTGTGATTGCTTCTGTCTGCTGTATAATTAATTTTGTTGGGTGTAAACCAATTAAGGCAGTGGGATATAATTGGTTAAATAATCATGTTACAGTATGTTAGGATTGGTTAGTTAAATTTCAGTAAAATGGTTGGTTAAGGAATAGCTAAGCAGAACTCAACTTTTACTATATAGTCTGCAGTCAATCAGGAAGGAAGGTGGGGGGGAAATCGGAACAGGGACTGGGGGGTGGGGGAATTGGGATCATGTTTTGCTAAAGGGGGAATGGGAACAGGGGATGGGAACAGGAACAGGGACACAGGCAAAGCTCTGTGGTGTCAGAGCTGGGAAGGGGGACACTGAGGAAGGAAACTGGAATCATGCTTGCTGGAAGTTCACCCCAATAAACATCGAATTGTTTGTGCCTTTGGACTTCGGGTATTGTTGCTCTTTGTTCATGCGAGAAGGACCAGGGAAGTGAGAGGGTGAAGGAATAAGCCCCCTAACAGTGGGGCAGGAAGAGGCAGGGTGGGAGCTTGGGGGAAGGGGTGGAGTACAGGCAGGGCCTGGGGCAGAGCAGGGGTGGGATGAGGCGGGATGGGGGTCGAGCACCCCCTGGGAACAGAGGAAGTCAGCGCCTATGAACAGGAGCACTTGTATTTTGAACACCTGCAAAATCTACTGTGGACGGTGTCCTATTGTGACATCTCCAGAGGGCAGAATTGGGTTTGTAGGTGAAGCTTGGTAGAGTCCTGCTGCCTTTTTCTTTTTCCTCTCCAATTGGTCAGCTGGGAATAATAGTCAAAAACATGGGACTTGGCTTCCTTGGCACATGGGCAGCTGCTGTGAAACTCCCATTCAGACATCCTGGCATGCAAAATTAAGTGCAAAATGTAACACATATCCCTTTGCTTCTGCTGCCTGACAAGAGAAATCCTGCTAACAATGAAAAGTGAAGGAAGATTAATAATAATGCACAGGGTCCATGAATCTCTTCTCAGCACTGGCAGGAAGTGGGCATATTTTGCCATCTACAAATATACAGCCAGTTCTTCAGCTGCTGTCAGTTACATAGATTCTTCGAGGTCACTAGATCCACACTGATATATACAGTGAGTATCTGGCCAATAAAATAGGAATTCAGGGGGTGCCCGTATACAATATAAATGTTAATCTGGCCTCTGCTTATCTGAAACCACCACTTAGCTGAAGGTTGATCATTTTACAACCATGCTGCAATAAATTACCCAAAATGTTGTTTTTCCTCAAGATTTCAGATGTTGCAAACAAAAAACCAAACAAAATAAACCCCACACCCATGATGTGTTACATACACACTCCATTGCTCATTTACTGACAGGGTTAAGTTGAGAGAGAGAGGTAGGGGTGTGTGTGTGCGTGTGTGTGTGTGCGTGTATAAAAATCACATTCGAGAGCTTTGGATCTACACTCCTAAGTGCTACCTTAAGCAGGCCCCTGTGTATTCTACAACTTCACAGCCACCGAATCAGCTGCATGGTCTCCTTGCCACAGAACTGTGCTGCAGAATCTAAGCATTCATTAAAAGGCAGTTTCTAGTCTTTATTTTTGAAAAAAAAAACCTTCAAAATATGAACTTTGTGTGTGGCTGTTTTCCCTCACTGAAACAATAGCTTTGAGGGGGGTGAGACCTGCCCCAGTCATCACCTGTTAATAATTCTGACATCTAACAACAACTTAAATATCAACATTAGCTGGATGTGTCTGTTAAAAGGATCAGCAATGACACTGTTAATATGCTTACCTCAGATTCCCAAACTCTGACCTGTAAATTCACAGCGGACAAGCCCCAGCTGACTTCCCCCGTTCCCATCTGCCATGGCTGAGCTTTTCCCCTGTCAGTTTCTACAGTGTGGTTATGGATTTTCACTACAAACTTCTGCTGCAGGCTGAGTATTGAAAACTAAAGGGCGACCTTGTTTAAACTGAATTTAATATCAAACCAAGCAATACAAGAGGAATTGTGGGGATTGTCTTATTCACACTAGTATTTAATCCAATGAGAGACTCATATACTGAGATTTATTTTAAACTGCGGTAGACTTACCAGCCTGCTGCTGACACCGGGGGCAGTCTGATAGATGCAAGGACCAAATGTTCAAAAGAGCTCAGCACCCAACAGCTCCCATTTGCACACCTAAATAGCTGGCTGGATTTTAAGATGCACCCAGCTCCCATTTAGGCACCTAAGTAACATGGGTAGCTGTTCGAAGGGGGTCAGCACCCATCAGCTCCCACTGATAGCATCTGGGCACTTCATTTGGGTGGCTAAATGAGAGCTGGGCTCTTTTGAACATCTAGTTGGAATTATGGGAGGTAGGGACTTGAAAGTCAGGCCTTGCCACAAAATGAAGACCAAGCTTGCTCCACAGAACAGATGGGCCTGACCTTAATTTTTCTGGAGGCCTTCAAATGTCTGGTAAGCTAGAGGAGTGTCTTGCAGTCTCAGTTGGACAGGTTGTTTCAATTGCATTATAGTGTTGAGTATTCTTCCATGCACCTTTACTGATAGTCATCCCAGATTTCTCCGGGCTGTCCCCCTTTTATTGTGATTATATGTCTTACAATTAGCACCTAGGAGCCCACTTGACATAATTAATTCCAAGGCCGGAAGGGACCATTGTGATCATCTAGTCTGACCTCCTGCATAAAAAAAGGCCAGAAAACTGCCCCCAAATAATTCCTACAGCGTATCAGGGCACCATTATGCATACAATTGTGCAAACAGTGAGAAAGTGCCTATCCCAAGGAGCTTACACACCAGACAGATGTGGTTGAAAAACCCCGTTTTGTGAAAAGTTGCAGTTTTTTTATATATATATATAAAAAAATGAAGTGAAATTAAAATTTAAAATGGAAAAAAGTTTGATGAAATTTTTCATTAGAAAAGTTTCATTTGAAGAGTTACAGCTGGCTTCAGGCAACAGGAGGGGAAACAGAGTCAGAACTGGGACTAGACAATGGGTCTGCTGAGTTCCAGCCCAGTGCTTAGCCACTAGACCATGCTGCTTACAGAACTTTATAGTTCCCTTCAGTGACTGAAATATACCCAGCAAAGGCAACATGAAGATGTCAGCCTCACTTCAGTTTCCTAATAAAAATTCTGGGAATCATGGAATGCAATCTAATTTACTGTCTGGCTAAATTCATATACTCATTATGCAACTTTCAAGCACAGGACCCTGCATCTATTAATTTTCACAGGTGACAAAATGATGAGCAAATGTGAAATTCTCTAATAATTGTTTCACGTTGATTTCATGGTGCTGAAATTGAATGACATGGGGGAGTCTTCTGATACCATAAGTCTAGCTATGGTTGGCAAATGAGTGATTCATGGCAACGTGTATCTTCATTTCATCTAGCAAAATGACTCTCTTAGCTAATAGCTGTTTTCCCTGCTGGACACGAATCATCTTTTAAATATTCTGGTGTGGGGCTGACATTTCATTTCAGCATGCCTCCTTGTTGCGCTGCATAATGCGCTGTAACAGAACAATGCACTGGAATGACAAAATGCCAACTCTAATAAAAATGCATAGATACGGATGTATTTGCAGCTGAGAAAGCAAACGGTTGGTTTGCGTAGAGGTATGCCAGCAGAAGGCAGAGCTGCAAACAAATGGCATCAACAGCCCAGGCACTGCTTCCATTGTAGGTTTGAGCCATCACAATGCTAATCACAACCCTTACTACCCATCTCTTCTCCACCAGTTTTCTTCCATCTCATCTGGCTGCAGAACAGACTCCTGCATTGCCATGGTAGCCTAATGGTTGCACAGCACATCTGGCTAACATCTGGCCACAGTTCTCATCACACAGGCTGCCCTCATGTAAAATTGCTGCCATTTCCAGCCTGTCTCTCCCCTGACATTCTCCCACTGTTTCTAATCAGAGAAAGCCAACCTGCCCTTAGTGAAGAGGATTGCCCCTATGGTTTGCAACTCAGCCTGGAAGCCAGGAAGGCCAGCAGGGAGACTGAGAAGGGAAGCAGGGGAATGTGGAGGGGCAGACAGAGGACCTAGAAATAGCAAATACAAGGAGTACGAGACTGAAGAGAAAGGGAGGGAAATATGAGAGGCAGGAGGCAGCGTGGGCGCATAAAAGGAGAAAGAGTGGGGTGGGAGGCTTGCTCTCTGCACCACGAAGAAGAGAGGTGCACAAGAGAACAAAGAGCAGCTCTCCCCAGGAATTCGGGGACAGACCTGAAGTCACCTTTGTAGCAGCAGAAGGGAGACCCACACTTGTACAGGTGCACTGGGTGTGGGACTAACGTTGAAGTCTGACCCTTACACAATCACATACAAGTTTAGGCTGGATAGCCTCACCCTCGTGGCTCTAATGACAGAGGCAGGCCAAAAAGCAATTGGATTGATCTTTTTTTAAAGAGATCAGGATGTATTTTGAAGTCAGACTTGTGATATTTGGACACCCGATTAGTAGTTGGGGGTAAGACAGACTTACCTGCGCTCTCAAGAAATGCTATTGACAGTAATTAGTAATCCTTAGCTCTTATCTAACACTTTCAACAGCAGATCTCAAAGTGCTTTACAAAGGAGGGCACAATCATTATCCTCAGTGCACAGGTGGGGAAACTGAGGCAGGGAGAGAGAGGAAGTGACTTGTCCAAGATCACGCAGCAGAACTGTTTACAGAATCAGGACTAAATCCCAGTTCTCCCGAGTCCCAGTCCAGTGCTCTAATCACTAGCTCACACTGCCTCCAGTCAGTTAAGATTAGGAAGCTTGAGATGTGCAGTTAGGACAATTAGACACAAAACAAGAAAGTGAGACTTTTTTTTCTTTAAATATACACAAACAATCAAAACAAACTTTATTGATACTCTTATTGAAGCAGTCCAAGGGGCCGGCCTGCACCTTTGCACAGACTACTCAGCCATGCCGAGGATGAGAAGAGGTCTGGTGGGGGAGGCTATGCTGGTACAGATCCTAGACCTCACAAGAGCCAAAGACTCTGTGGTTGTAACTATTTGTGTTTATTAGTATTTTTAAAATGATTTTTTTCCCATGGACAACTTCACCACTGGACAGAGGTGAAAGAAAACCCAGCAAGAGCATTATAAGATCTATATGCAGTGTTTGTCTGTCTTTTATTGCTGAAGGGAAGAAGTCATTTGAAAAGTGTTTTCAAAGATGATCATTTGGTCCCCGCCAGGATCTGCCACACAGTTGGATCCCAGCACCCACACAGAGCCCCACTGGGATTAATAATCTCATGGGTAACATAAAATAATGAGAGAGAGGTGTTTGTGCAGTGGAAAAGATAGTAACATTTTCCTTTAACATACATATTGATTTATTTGCTTGTCGACCTCCCCACCACCACAGGCCTGGTCCCAGAAATGAGGAGCAGTGGTGGTGTTGGGGGTCGGGGAGAGATTTTAAAGTTTTGAAAAACCATGAAGCTGCCTTGTAGTTTCTGCAGAAGTAAAAACAAACACGACATTCACAGACTTTGAAAGAATTCAGTTGTGTTATGAACATTTTCCACATCAAAACTGCTCTGTCAATTGGTTCTCTTGCTTAGCATGGTCTCCTGTCCAGAAAGCAAAATGCTGCATGCATAATATGGACTGGCACGTGTGTGTCCCTTTTGTGTACATTCTCTTTCTGTAACTTCAATGTCAGCTTTTCTATAACTTCCCAAAATAGTTTTCTGCTTTTCTAGTCACAAGTGAGGATCTCTGTCAGAAAACATATTGAATGTGTTTTGCATAGAAAATGGTCCCCAACTTTTTTTTTAAAAATGTAGTGTTTAAGAAAAAAATCTCCCAGGTTCACAGCATAGAAAATTGTATTTCTTTGTTTAGTAGAACTGGTCAGAATTTTTCAGCTGGAATGTTTTTCCATCGGAAAATAATGATTTGGTGATATCATAATGTTTCATGAAGATGGGTCACCCTTGATGGAAATTCATTTCAAAACAAAAACTGGACAAAAAGGAATTTTGATAAGGTTCCATTTTGACCTTTTCATAACAGAACGTTTTGATTTTCCATTTTGAAACAATTGTTTCATTTTTTAAATTTTATATTATAAAGTATAAAATAGGAAAAAAGTCAAAACTGGAAGAGTATGTTTAGATTTTATTGAAACAAAACCTTTAACTTGACCCCAAATGCAAATTCATGAAGAACTTCAATTTGTGGGGGGAAAAAAATTCTGTTTTCGTTCTGTTCCAGAATGGAACAAATTTCAAAATTGAGAACTCCCCCCCAATGAGAAAACAGCTCTACTGCTTACCTACAACCAGTAAAACAGGGGTCATAACAGTGCAAGCTTCCAGGCGGTGCCACACCAATTTGTTAGCCTTGCCCTTGCACCCACTTCGAATTAGTTTCTCATCCCTAGGTGCAGGACTTCCTCCTTTTTGTGACATTCTTGCACTTTGGGTAATTATTGACAATGAAGATATCGATTAGTGCCACTTTTGGTGGGTTCTGTCTTTTAGAAAAGGGTCTGCTATCAACAATTCCTTTCAGAAAGGCCACCAAACAAACAGCTGTCACTTTTAGAATCATAGAATCTTAGGGTTGGAAGGGACCTCAGGAGGTCATCTAGTCCAACCCCCTGCTCAAAGCAGGACCAAACCCAACTAAATCATCCCAGCCAGGGCTTTGTCAAGCCTGACCTTAAAAACCTCCAAGGAAGGAGATTCCACTACCTCCCTAGGTAACCCATTCCAGTTCTTCACCACCCTACTAGTGAAAAAGTTTTTCCTAAAGTCCAACCTAAACCTCCCCCTCTGCAACTTGAGACCATTACTCCTTGTTCTGTCATCTTCTACCACTGAGAACAGTCTAGATCCATCCTCTTTGGAACCCCCTTTCAGGTAGTTGAAAGCAGCTATCAAATCCCCCCTCATTCTTCTCTTCTGCAGACTAAACAATCCCAGTTCCCTCAGCCTCTCCTCATAAGTCATGTGCTCCAGCCCCCTAATCATTTTTGTTCCCCTCCGCTGGACTCTCTCCAATTTGTCCACATCCTTCTTGTAGTGTGGGGCCCAAAACTGGACACAGTACTCCAAATGAGGCCTCACCAGTGCTGAGTAGAGGGGAATGATCACATCCCTCGATCTGCTGGTCATTAGTGAGCTAGGACAAGAATGTGAAACCAGGGAACAGTAGTTACAATCACTGTAAGCCAATGAGTTAAGCTTAATAGACAGAATGCAAACTATGAAACAAAGGGTATGTACGTATAACTCCCATTGATTTCAAACTGATCACCTGTCCATGATCAGACTTTGGCTATAAAACCATGTGCACAAAGCCTGATAGTCTTAAGAAATTGCAAAAAGAACTTTGAGGTATATTGTCCATATGAAGGGATAGAAAACATCAGCAGATCATAGAATCATAGACTATTAGGTTGGAAGAGATCTCAGAAAGTCATCTAGTCCAACCCCCTGCTCAAAGCAGGACCAATTTTATTAAAAACAAGGCACTATTTTTTTTTTAAAAATGTGTACATAATATGTATCTATAAGAAACATGCATGCAACTCAAGCATTTAAACATGTACATAATTCTGCAACCCCAACTTGTGTGCATGGAGCATTTTATGAGTTCAGCTCTAAGAAAGGCACTTCTTAAAATTTGGGCTAGAAAAAAAAATCACCTTTAAACTATGCAATGCATTTCTCATGTTACGAAGAAAGACTAATTGTAAAGATTATAGATTCAGTGATTTTGGGTGCCCAACATGGGGACCCCTTAAACAAGGCCTGATTTGCAGAAATCCCACCTTGTAAGAATCAGGTCCCTTTAAGGTGTCTCAAGTCAGGCATTCAAAAAAAAAATCCACACACACACACAACAGTCTCTCTTGAAGGTTTGGGCCAAGAGCTATATATCATGCTGAGGATGGAGGAGAGAGTTTAATTTGGAAAGAGAAGTTCTCTTTCCCTGAGAACTGGAGGAACCCAACTACAGGATACAGCATCTCTGCTCACCGCACCAAACCTCTGTCAACCTGATACCCCCAGAATTTCCTCAGGGTTGTCCAGTCTGGGCCTTTTCTTCTGCTCCCTGTCTCCAAGTATCTCTGCCCCTGCTGCATCTGTGTCTCTCGCACTGCGATTGCTCTCTCTAGGGTGCAGGACAAATTGCTGGGAACAGTGCTTCTATATCCTGGGAAATTTCCCCAAATCTGGGAATTTGTGAGTAAAATGTTTTGAATGAAAAATTCCCAGTTTCCCAAGTTGAAACATTTTACTCATAAATTCCCAGATTTGGGGAAATTTCCCAGGATATAGAAGCACTGTAAAAAACTTTATCTGGGAATTTTTCACCAGATTTGGGAAATTTTTAGCGCTAGGTTGGGAAAAGTTGGCATCACAATATAGAAGCACTGTTTCCACCCCAGGCAGGGGCTACCCACAGCTGCATTACGCTCCTCAGGCAGCCCCAGGTAGCATAGAAAGCCTCAGTCAGTCTTTCAAAATCAGTTCAAGGGTGAAAACAAACACAAAAGTCCTGGGACAGGCCTACGTTCTGCCAGAGAAACTTGGGCTATCAACAGCCTTAGGAGAGATCCTTAAGGTTTTTCCCTCAGAAAGCAATGCTAGGAGGTGTATTCTCTGCCAGGCCAGTAGTCTCCTGAGTTGTCTTGTTACCAGCTGTTCCCTCACCACCTGACAGCAAGCCCAGGTGCAGCACACACCCCTGCTGACCCACAGCAGCTTGTTAACACCCCTGCTGACCCAGGGTGGGGTTAGCACATCACATTGTACACACAGAGCCAAAAACTGCTCCACCAAACCCAACCCTAGCCCCAGCATGTGAAATCCCTTGGCCACGTGGTTTAGATTCCCCTCAAGTGTTTTGGCTGCTGTTGCTATTACTTCAGCCTCTTCTTTACATGTCTGCTGAAGAGCAGTTACACCTGACTCTGAACAACAGGATTTAACCCAACCTATAACAATACCGTTATCCAACGCCTCCTTGGGATATGGAGTAAGTCAGCATTAGAAGTGACTATATATTCCAACTGGGAGTACTGTAGACATGTCAGGAAATATAGCCACTCCCTAGATTCTAGGGCTTATGTTGAGCTAGATACACTATTATGTTTCTTACATCTATGCAAATGGGCCTTGATAGATGGTTTTCTCATGGCTTTTAATTCATTTTATGTTTTTGTTAACAAATCTCACTGAGAGCACCCAACAACTAGGAAAGAAGTTGAGAGCATAAAGAACTGTTTTATATTGTCACAGCAATTAAAGTTTAACAGTAACCAGATTTGCAAGAAATTTGTGAAATGTTGCCTTGGGCAAATTTACATTAAACAAATTTCTAATTTGTTGTATAATTATAGTCAGTTAAATAATGCCATTCAAATATCATGAATAATTCATCCCTCATTCCTATTCACTGAGGACCTAACTCCTAATCATTCAATCAGGATAGTTTGGTTTATAGGGCAATTCAATGGAGTCTTAGCCCAAGATTTTCGTATGTGCCCTATGCTATGGAATTTGGTGAAAGGGAGGGAGAAAGTGAGCAGGGGTGAGTTATTTTTGACCTTTACTTCTGCTCTATGGAGAAACTCTCTTTTTGTCTGTGACTTCTCAGTTCCTTTCACCAGCTCCTTCTTTATTTGGATTCTAGCCTCCATTTCCTTCCTCACAGGCTCCATTTTCTCTTTGATTCTGCCTTCCTACTCTTTGTCCCTCATCAATTGTATTTCCCCCCACCCCCTTCTCCTTCTTATTCTTTTCTCATTTAAAGTCTCTTGACTAGCATCTCATTATAAGAGCTTGTGAAAAAGAAGTTCATTACCAGCTTTAATTACCTCATCTAGCAATTACTGCATCCAGAACATGCCAGTCAGCTTGCAACACGCTCACTGTAATAAAGGCAACACGCGGTACCCAGATGGAATTTACCCAGTCAAATGAAAGGCCTAACGAGGCTGACACCAGAACACACACTTCGTCGTGCTCAGGGGACTCTATTGTCACCAGCCTCTCAGGCAGGCAGGAGGCTTCACCACCAACCTCCCAGAAGTAAATACACAGACAGGACATTCCTCATAAATTGTTAGCAACCCCACCAGGAATTACGGCTGTGATTTATCAGAAGCAGGCCTTGCTGCATATTGCTTTGGCTGATGGCACGGATGCTCCTAAACCTAATAAAGTTTCCTTTTTTCTCTGCTCCTAACCCCTCTGAGGGGGATATAGATAGAACAATGTCAGACATGCCTCCAGTGACAAGGCTTCTGATAAAATACAGTGTAGCCTGATTATCTGGTGCATAATGAAAGCTGTGATACACCACCCCCACCCGCAGCCAGCTGAGAGGCCGTGTTTTGATAGAAGTCAGTAGTAGAAGCTGAGGCAGATAACATGGTTCAGAATTCATACCCAGGGCCTACTCTTTATGATAATGTTTTCCTCTGAAGTAAATATAATGGCAAGTGCAGTAAACCATGAAGAGGCAGGAAACCTGCATAAACAAGCGCCTTGGTTTAAAACAGTTCTAAGAAAGAAAAGTGTTGCATTTTTTAAAATCAGTTATTGAAATGAAGCTCACAATAGGTAAAGAAATGGAGAGTGAACTCCTGGCCCCCATGGCAAAACTGCTATTACCCTCAGGAGGACCAGGACCCCGCCTGCAGTCTGTAATGGCGTGGGTCACGCTTGCAGGGCTGTTTTTCGCTGAGTGAGGAATGTTTCACTTTTTTTCCATTGTGCTGGTTACTCCCCTGTTCTCTGACCAGCTCTTCCTCCTCTGCCTTCTGTGCGATCATTTCATCACCTCCCCCGATTTCCAGCTCCCAATCTGTGTAGGATCAGCAGGGCAGGAACATACAACACTCCAGTGCACCCAGATACATACAGCATTTTTGCATCCCTGGGCCAAGATCCATACTCCTCCTCTCCCTGAGTCTGGATTGATCGGAAGGAAGGAGGTAAAGAAGATTCAGCACCAGTTGCCTCTGCACAGCCAGCAGTTTTAGGTTACATTGTGGGCCCTAGAGGAAAGAGCACGTGAGGACTCAGGCTAGGGAAGTGACCGTCTGAAGAGCTGGAGGCTGGTAACAGTACCCTACAGTGCTTCAAAGGTGCTCAGGATCCAGTTGCTTCCATTGACTTCAGCTCTTTGGAAAATCTGGCCACTTCATTTAAGTTCCAGGGTGAGCTGGGCCTGTCAGGGGCTCTGTGCTAGGATGGGTTAGGTGGGCAAGTGTTACGTGTTAGCAGCCTGGACTCCACACCTTCTCTGAGGTGGGCTGCCAGCCCATGCAGCGGGAGAGGCCTGCCAGGGATTAGACAGGTTCATGCAGGGGAGAGTTGGGGTGACATCTGGCGGGAGGAAGCATAGCAGGATTCAAGTGCAGCTCCTAGAAGGGGAGCTGTGGAGAAGGGAGTAGGAGGGATTGTTTGAGCCTGGAAAGACCAAAGGAGCCATGTATTTATTCTGTGTGCTGGCTCAGTAAGCCAAATTCCAAGAGAGGGGACGTTATTTGAAATGCACAGGTGCATGTGAGTTTGTCTGTGGGAATAACTGAGGCCAGGGTGACTGCTGGACTGCCCCTCGCAACGAGTCCCTGCCAAGGAGCTGTGGGGTGCTGAGCTGTCTGGGAAATCGGGCCCCAGGTTTATATAGGCTCCGTTATCCCAACTATCCCGTCTCTCCAATGTCTCATTCTTGGTTTAGCCCCAAAGATCCCCACACTCCACATAACTGGACATGAAAATGAAAATCTTTGATCTCAGCAAGAAAGAAGCATGAAGCTGAAGTTATAGGAAGACTTATTTACCCTAAAGAAAGGGATCCCACGGCATTTTAAAGGTCCCCATCTTTCATTTATTTGTGTCCAACATTCCGGGCCTTTGTTGCATATTATGGCCCCCATTTGGCTCATGGCCGAGTGAGAGCTCTGTCAGTGCATCCCAAATGCTTTGTATTACAGGGATCACTCACTTCGCCACTCAAGTGCAGCCACTTTTGGGGTAGAAAAGGATACTCACTCTTCACCTGCAACACTGGTGCCTAGGACATGACTGGTCCATGACTAAGGATCCTTGGTGCTACTGCAATGCTAAAAACCCTGATTATCAGTGGGAGGGATTGAACCTGGGATTTCTGAAGCTTAGTGCAGGAACTTCTACTGCAGGAGCTAAAAGCCATGTGGCTCTTAGCTAGGGCTTAGCAGACACAGTAATCTGTAGCTGGGCTTGGTGCCACTAGAGGCGGACAGAGCACCACACCAAGGTGGCATGTGTTACACTAGAGTAATACAAATAATGATAATAATAATAATAAAGTATCACAGTAATTTTTGGTGGGCAGGGCTATCTTCTCAAATTGAACAAGTCCTTTCTAGAGATAATATTTTGCATTTTTATATTGTTTTCCATAAAAGCATCCAAAAGAGCTTTGCAAATATTAATTAACCTTCACAAAGCATCCCTGTTGCTCAGCTCCCATTTAGTTTAAAGAGCCAGATTTTCAAAAGTGATCAGCACAATTTACAGTGGGAGCTGTTGGGTACTGAGAGCATTTGAAAATCTGCCTCCTAACATTTATTTGCAAAACTGCCTAAAGCTTTGTATTTGTTTGTTCACCTTGTCCAAGTTTCATAAAAGTCAGTATATCCCAACTAAAGATCAAAGTTTAAGCAGTTTTCTTTTTAGACTCACAATGCATTATATAATCATACAATCATAGACTATTAGGGTTGGAAGAGAGCTCAGGAGGTCATCTAGTCCAATCCCCTGATCAAAGCAGGACGAACACCAACTAAATCATCCCAGCCAAGGCTTTGTCTTTCTATTAATAATCAATATATAAAGTTTTTATTAAATGTTTAAAACTAAACATGAAAATGAAATACAGTGATTCCCTTCAACTGGTGACTTTTATAAAAGCAATATCTTTTAAAAATCAATCAACTCACTAAAAGTTTCAAAATCCATTAAAAGGGAATCTAATTTTTCCCAGTGTATTCAATAGAAATCCTTACTTTTAAAACTTTAGAGGAGCACTATCATGACAGCTTTTCATATGTCTTAAATTTTAAAAGCATAAAATTGTAAAATAAAACTCCCCCTTTTTCACTGTTCTTATGCCCGTACAAGGGGAGAAAATGGCTTTTTACTATCACTCATTTAAAAGCAAAACTTAATCAGAATGTATATCCCAGTTAGAAAGGACGAAACGTATGTCTGTCTTGCATTATGTATGTTTTAAAATATAGAACTGGGAGAATGATAACTTAGCCCTTATTTTTAAGACATGAGCCTGGTCTACACTAGGCGTTTAAACCGGTTTTAGGAGCGTAAAACCGATTTAACGCCACACCCGTCTACACTGAGAGGCCCTTTATATCGATATAAAGGGCTCTTTAAACCGGTTTCTGTACTCCTCCCTAACGAGAGGAGTAGCGCTAGTATCGGTATTACCATATCGGATTAGGTTTAGTGTGGCCGCAAATCGACAGTATTGGCCTCCGGGCGGTATCCCACAGTGCACCACTGACCGCTCTGGACAGCAATCTGAACTCGGATTCTGTACTGCCTGGACTATCATTGCAGCTGGAGGCTGCGCTCCTCTCCTCCACACTTCTTAATGTCCTGTCTGGACTATCATAGCAGCTGGAGGCTGCCTTCCACTCATTTCTTACTAACAAGTCACTGTGTCTTATTCCTGCATTCTTTATTACTTCATCACACAAGTGGGGGGACAATGCCATGGTAGCCCAGGAAGGCTGGGGGAAGAATGGAATCAACAGGTGGGGTTGTTGCAGGAGCACCCCCTGTGAATAGCATACAGCTCATAATTTCTGCTGGATCTGACACAGAGCAGCTGTGCTCTCTGATTCTATGATACAGTGGTTCTCTAGTACACTTGCCCAAATTCTAGACAGGACTGATTCTATTTTTAGATACCAAAAAGGAGGGATTGACTCAGGGAGTCATTCCCAATTCTGGCTTTTGCGCCCCTGGCTAAAAGCAGCCAGGGGCACTTATGACAGCAACAGATGGTACAGTGCAAAAGGACTGGTAACCATGATCATCTTTTTACCAATTTATGGATTGGTAGAT
Source organism: Mauremys mutica (assembly GCF_020497125.1). Classification (NCBI taxonomy): domain Eukaryota; kingdom Metazoa; phylum Chordata; order Testudines; family Geoemydidae; genus Mauremys; species Mauremys mutica. The sequence continues at coordinate 7,379,243 of NC_059076.1, read as the reverse complement.
GGTACAGTATGGCTGGTAACCATCTCTGCTGTCATGCAAAAGCAAAAGCATGCTGCTGTGTAGCGCTGCTGAATCGCCTCTGTCAGCGGCATCTAGTACACATATGGTGACAGTCACAAAAGGCAAAACAGGCTCCATGATTGCCATGCTATGGCATCTGCCAGGGCAATCCAGGGAAAAAAGCCGCGAAATACTTGTCTGCCGTTGCTTTCCCAGAGGAAGGAGTGACTGACGACATTTACCCAGAACCACTCGCGACAATGATTTTTGCCCCATCAGGCACTGGGATCTCAACCCGGAAATTCCAAGGGGCGGGGAAGGCTGCGGGAACTATGGGATAGCTATGGAATAGCTACCCACAGTGCAACGCTCCAGAAGTCGATGCTAGCCTCGGACCGTGGATGCACACCACCGATTTAATGTGTTTACTGTGGCCGCGCGCACTCGATTTTATACAATCTGTTTTACAAAACCGGTTTATGCAAATTCAGAATAGTCCCGTAGTGTAGACGTACCCATGTAGACAAAGCTAGTTAGTGCTTATCTTATCTTGAAGGGGACTGGACTAGATAACTTCTTGTGGTCCCTTGCAGTCCAACGATTCTACGATTCTATGTCTCCTCATACAAGTGTCGTGTAAGTACTCCCCTTGACAAACAGCAACCAGGGTATCAATCAGTCTAAGGTTCTTTAACTCATTATCTCATGGCATGATGTGAAAATCACAAGAACCTGGGTTGCTTTGTAGTTTTTTGCAAAAACTGCAATTCCCCTCCTGCCTTCCCTTATGGGGATGACGTCCTGGCTATGTAGGGAAGTTGGAGCCAGCGGATGACTGGTATGGAAAAAGTCAAGCACCACTGCTGTAGAAATTGACACAAAAACCAGTGGTGCTACATGAAAAACTAGCAGGCCAGAAGGAAGGGAGGTGCCTGGAATTCATGTTATACCAGTTATACTGCCAGGGTGACAAACTCAGGGAAGCGTGTGGCAGAAAAGCTTATTGCATGAAAGGGTACAGATGTGTGTAAGAGAACTAACTCGTTAGAGTCCTCGAGTAAGAGGGATTGAGAGAAAGGACGTAGGAAGGGGGGCTCCAAATTGATCAGAATAAGTCCTGCCTAACTTGGGCCCCTGTCTATCTGAGAGAGTCTTTCTCCTTTTGATACAGATTATCCTAGTCATTTTCTTCTGAAGCTTTTGAAACACACCATCCCAGACTGTGTAATAGGGACACGATTGCTCTTAAAGAAGAATTATCCTATGCACTGCAGCAGCATGGATCTCTTTTGCGCTTCCTTTTTCATATAAATGCCACAGCCCCATCTATAACACTTCATTAAAGCTGAAGTGATAGGTGTGGAGACAATATGTATTTCCATGAATAAATACTATGTTCTTTTTCAGTGCTCATTACTTCAAAGAACAAATGAACCAAACCATCTAAAAGATATCTAGATATATTTTAAATGGCTTGTTAAAATGTATTATAAATCTTTCTTCACATCTCCGCCCCCACCCAATTTGATCTCCCCTGGGTAAGAAATGACAGAACTCTTTATCATAGAATATCAGGGATCTCAGGAGGTATCTAGTCTAACCTGCTGCTCAAAGCAGGACCAATCCCCAGACAGAATTTTACCCCAGTTCCCTAAATGGTCCCCTCAAGGATTGAACTTGCAACCCTGGGTTTAATAGGCCAATGCTCAAACCATGGGCTGTTGCAATTTTAAAGATCAAAGCAAAGTTGGAACCCTCCTCCTTTCATTTTGTTCTTGGCTATATTCCTGATACCTGGAGGTCACCTGGTAACAAGGCTGGGGAAGCTTTAATTGCTAAAAAATTAATCCCACAAAATGGAAAAGTTACTCCCTGCCGAACATTGATGCCTGGCTCAATGATATAGCTGAGCTCACAGCTAAAGAACAGCAGCATTTCACAGATGAGGAATACCTGAAAAATTCAAAGCTATGACTTTTTAAAGGTTTATGATTAATATAATATAATATAATATAACACTAGAGGTCTTTGATTAATATAGACTGTTAAGATAGATATGTTGCTTACCCTCACTCTCCCTTTACCCTAACCCACTTTACTTTGTGTGTTATGATGAACCTGGTATTTTGGTATGTTTGTGAAAAAATCTAAATATGAAAACAAAAGTATATTTCAGTTCCTTTTCCAATTTGATTTGAATTATTTTTCTCTTGATGTTTGAGGAATACTTGTGGTAGTGGGATGCACCATTTACCTCTCCGCTGGCACTGAACCTAGATTTTCTAATTCTAGCACTGAGTAAAATAACATCAGATTTTCAAGTCATCCATCTGGTACCTGTGGATTACTCCATATGCTGTTGGAATTGTGACATCAGCTGTATCCATACTTCCTTTTCTCTCTCCTCCTGCCCCACATCCTCAGGTCTGCATCTCCCACCTTCTGTGCCACTTACTTCATTTGCAAAGCTGATAGATGAACATTTGGGGATGATTCATGCCTTTGTTTCAGTGAAGTGCACAAAGTTGCAGTGATAATCATGTGGAGAAATAAAGTGCTACTATAATCATCCCTGCCTAGCTTGTTAGTGGGGCCTGAACCAGAGATCTTAACTAGCCATTATCTCCTGATTTAAAGGAGCAACTTCTCTAGTTGCTAGGTGTAGTAGGCTCTTGTCTCTTACATAATCAAGCCACTATATAAAGGCAAATGTCTGACAATACTCCATCTTGTTGATCCCTCGGAAGGGCCAGATGCACCAGTATACTCCAGAAGGTTTGCACAGCTCTGGCAATGCAAAGCAGCAGTGAACCTGGTTTAACTCTCCAGCTAAGCTAGATTTATATTGCTTTGCATTGCCATTGTGGTGAAAAGCAGCTGGAGTGTACTGGTGAATCTGGCCTCATTTCATGTGCACATTTTAAGAATTCCACTGAATTTTCCCTCTAAGGAAACCACAGAACAAAGTGAGATCTTGAAAAGGAAAATGGTGGCTGAATATGTTCATGATTTGGATGGCACAGACAGAGATTTAGGGCCCAATCCATCCTAAACCACAAGCATGTGCTTTAATTTTAAGCATGTGATTTACCCCTCTGACTTCAATGGGAATACACACGTTTAACGTTAGTTGTGCTTATGTGCTTTGCTGTACTGGGCCTTTATTTAGCAGCTAGATAAAATAGATTGTGTGTCCATTTATTTGGATACATAAGTATGATGCACACAAGGCCTTATGTATTAAAAGAGTGGTAGACAAAATGTTAAAGAAACTCACAAGCTCTGCCTTGTAATTTAAAAGTGTTGCAAGAAAACCTCTGACTGATCTGTCAAAATATGAAATGTAGAACCTTTTGGGAAATGGTTTTTAATCCTGAGGAAAACAAACAAAACAAACAAACAAACAAACAAAAAAAACTGAGATGAAAATGAATGTTTTTTTGTTTTCATCTAAAATATTCTGCAGGAGTTTGGGGTTTCTGTTGAAAGATACTGAAAGTGGCAACATTCTGGCTGAAAATGGAAAATCTTTGGCTTTCAGCAACCAAAAAGCTCTCTTCTTTTTTTTCCCCAGTGAGAACCAAACATTTCCCCCTGAAAATCCTTTTTACCAAAAAAAGGGAGTTTTTAATTTTAAAAAAATATATAAATATAAAATTGTGACCAACTGCAGTGAAGTCCTTTTCCAAGACATTTGCTGAAGGAGACAACTTGCAGTGCCAAGCCAGATTCGGTACTTATGTAAATCTGCAGAGCTCTGTTGGATGTGCTGGTTTATCGGAGCCGAGGAGCTAATACCCTGAGTTATTCGCTGACGTCTGCGTTACCATTCTCCACAGTCATTGGCGGGGTGAGGTGGGGAAAGGAAAGCAAGGCAGAGATGCATGTTATTTTCTTAGCTGATCTAATGTGCCCTTGCCGACAGCTTGGGTTATCAGAATGAGATAATTTGTGCTGACATGTGGGAACTTGCTCACGTTCCCTTGTAACATGTGTTAACAGTAATACTGTCCTCAAAGTCACTAGGCATTCAGAGCTGCCATTTCTGGCCTGACTAGGGCAATTGAAAGAAACTGGATTCTTACTAGTGTGCTCTATTGCAGTACATATTCAACCCAGAATTCAATGATTTAGCCTCCTGATCCCTTAGTTATTGAGAAGCAAGGAACCACATTTGCAAGCAGTAGCACTGCTTTAAAACTACACCTCTGGATCAATCTTCCAGCTCATGTTCTTCTCCTTTCCCCCCGCCCCCAATCAGTTTCAACAGTGCACCTATGCAAACAAAGGTCCGGTTATTTTGTTCTTGGACACAAATCCATCTGAATACAATGCAGTCCTTACACAACTAAATAAACGGAGTTAGACTCCACCCGAAAACAAATATGCCTCATTCACTAAACAGTAAAACTAGCCCCCAAACCCAAATAAAGCTAATAGTTCACAGCCTGCTCTACCCCCACCCAGCCCCCAAATAAATTGCAGAGGCAAATCATTCTACAAGACAAGATGCACATCTGAGTTTTAGTCTGTCAGGCTATTTTTTCTTGTTCCTTCTTACTGAGCTAATATCATGTTAATAAGACAGACCTAATATACAACACGTTCAATGGAAAAGAAGAAAATGAAAATATTTTCAAGCAGAGAAGTGCTATTGCAGAGAGAAGTTTCTCTGGGAGGTTTTCATTAGTTCTTAGCCCCAGCCTTCACAGTCCAGTGATGACAGGAGAAGCCAACTTCTTTACTCTGGGTTAGGACACAACAGGTTGTGCATGTAAGGCCTGGTCTATACTCCGCGTTTAAACCGAATTTAGCAGCGTTAAACCGATTTAACCCTGCACCCGTCCACACAATGAGGCCCTTTATATCGATATAAAGGGCTCTTTAAACCGATTTTTGTACTCCTCCCCAACAAGAGAAGTAGCGCTGAAATCGGTATTGCCATGTCGGATTAGGGTTAGTGTGCCCGCAAATCGACGGTATTGGCCTCCGGGCGGTATCCCACAGTGCACCATTGTGACAGCTCTGGAAAGCAATCTAAACTCGGATGCACTGGCCAGGTAGACAGGAAAAGCCCCGCGAACGTTTGAATTTCATTTCCTGTTTGCCCAGCGTGGAGCGCTGATCAGCACGGGTGGCGATGCAGTCCCAAATCCAAAAAGAGCTCCAGCATGGACCGTACGGGAGATACTGGATCTGATCGCTGTATGGGGAGACAAATCTGTTCTATCAGAGCTCCGTTACAGAAGATGAAATGACAAAGCATTTGAAAAAATCTCCAGGCTATGATAGACAGAGGCCACAGCAGGGGCTCAACACAGTGCTGCGTGACAAGCGTAACAGAAAGCCAAAGAATCAAATGGAAGCTCATGGAGGGAGGGAGGGGTACTGAGGACTCCAGCTATCCCACAGTCCCCGCAGTCTCTGAAAAGCATTTGCATTCTTGGCTGAGCTCCAAATGCCTGAAGGGTCAAAAACATTTTCCCGGGTGTTTCAGGGTGTATGTCGTCAATTTACACCCTTCCCTCCCCCCGAAAGAAAAGGGAAGAAATTTGTTTCTCGCCTTTTTTCAATGTCACCCTATGTCTACTGCATGCTGCTGGTAGACACGGTGCTGCAGCGCTGAACACTAGCATCCTCTTCCCGGTGGCAGACGGTACAATATGACTGCTATCCTTCGTCATCATCAGCCCGTGAGTGCTCCTGGCTGGCCTCGGTGAGGTCGGCCGGGGGCGCCTTGGTAAAAATAGGAATAACTCCCGGTCATTCCCGGCAGATGGTACAAAATGCTGGGTAACCGTCCCCATCATAGCGACTGGGGGCTGAGCTCCATCAGCCCCCCCCCCACCTTCATGTCTAAAGAAAAGATTCTGTACTGCCTGGACTATCATTGCAGCTGGAGGCTGCGCTCCTCTTCCCCCTACCCTTTAATTTCCTGCCTGGACTATCATAGCAGCTGGAGGCTGCCTCCTTCTCATTTTATCTCACTAAAAGTCAGTGTTTCTTACTCCTGCATTCTTTATTACTTCATCACACAAATGGGGGGACACTGCCACGGTAGCCCAGGAGGGTTGGGGGAGGAGGGAAGCAATGGGTGGGGTTGTTGCAGGGGCACCCCCTAGAATGGCATGCAGCTCATCATTTCTGTGGGATCTCTAGGGCTCTGACACGGAGCAGCTGTGCTCTCTGGTTCTCTAGTACACTTACCCCATATTCTAGGCAGGACTGACTCTATTTTCAGACAAAACATAAAGAAGGGAATGGCCCAGAGAGTCATTCCCATTTTTGTCCATGCGCCCCCGGCCAACCTCAGCGAGGCCAGCCAGGAGCACCCATGACAGCAGCAGACGGTACAAAAAGATTGATAACCGTCATCGCCAATTTCCAAATGCAAACGGTGCAAAATGACTTATAACCATCATCTCATCGCCAATTTACAATGGCAGACGGTGTAATAGGGATGGTAATCATCTCTGCTACCTTGCAAAGGCAAATGAATGCTGCTGTGTAGCACTGCAGTACCGCCTCTGTCAGCAGCATCCAGTACACATATGGTGACAGTGACAAAAGGCAAAACAGGCTCCATGGTTGCCATGCTATGGCGTCTGCCAGGGCAATTAAGGTGAAAAAGGGCACGAAATGATTGTCTGCCATTGCTTTCATGGAGGAAGGATTGAATGACGACATTTACCCAGAATCACCCACGACACTGTTTTTGCCCCATCATGCATTGGGATCTCAACCCAGAATTCCAATGGGGGGGGGAGACTGTGGGAACTATGGGATAGCTACCCATGGTGCAACGCTCCGGAAATCAATGCTAGCCTCGGTACATGGACGCACACCGCCGAATTAATGTGCTTAGTGTGGCCACATGCACTCGACTTTATACAATCTGTTTTACAAAAACGGTTATGTAAAATCGGAATAATCCCATAGTGTAGACATACCCTAAGACTCACAGCTGCAAATATGCTTAAAATCACCTGCAGACACATGGGGATGTCTCACTCCTGTTTATTTAGCCTTTCTGTGCAACATTGGAAAACAGACCTTGTAGACTTCAGCTGCAGAATCAGCAGTCTGTTCCCCCAAGTCACCAAGCCCAAATGCTGAATCATCAGGAGCGAGGTGCCCTCAAAATATGATATTTTAAAAGTAATAAATGGTGGGTCCCTTTCCTTTGGGTCCTATTCTTGTAGCCTTTAGGGGGCACTTGCGTCACCTTTTTGTTATATCCTTGGGGCAGCCGGTGTAGGAAGCAATCACTTGAGGCCAGAGAGCAGGCAGCTAACCAAAACCTCCATTTTATTTACATATATACAGAGAGCTCCTCAGCCGGTTGAAACCGGTTGAGCTAACCCATAATAATCTAACTCAGTTGCCATAGCAACAAAACCATGACAACCAAATACACAACACTTTTCAAGCTTTTTCTCCACAACTATGAGGGCTAGAAACTTACTTTTTAAAAAAGAAATGCAACCTACCATTCTAACCGAACTCCAGGAGCTGGGGGCTTCAAGAGCAACTCCAAATAGTGCAGGATTTCATGATAAAATCCTGACAGTCAACACCACGGCTTCCTTGAGAGATTCTGGCTCATTCCCTCGCTAAGCAGGGAAGATAAAACTGCCATCGGTCTATAGAATGAGTCAGTCTCTCACTTTTAAGTCGTGACCTGCAATATGACTGTTGCAGAAGGGCATGCAGCAGGGGAACCTCTGGCTAGCTTGCTTCTAAAGGATGTGGCATGCACTCCCCTCTCTGCTGGGACAGCTTTGCAACCCACTATCGAGAGGGTATTGGACCCCTGCCTCCTCACCCTAGGAAGGCTCTTGCACCGCACCCTCACGGCACTGATACACTCAGGGGACAAGATTGTGTGGCACAAATGTATCACTAATAGTATATGGATTATATATGTATGTATCTCCCTGCCCCCTGCCACCCTCAGGTCAGGAATAAGAGGTAGGTTTCAAAGGCAAGTTTACATGGCATTGTCCTTTGTGAAAATCATTTCCATTTAATCTCCCTAATAGTGTCTCTAATTAAGGATGTAAATATTCAATTAATCTGGAATACACAGGGGGCTTCACAACTGAATGAAATAATGTGAATGAAGTAATTGGCCCAGTACCACAATTTATCTTTTATACTCTCGTACTTTCACAGAAGAATTACTTCACTCAGGGTTATGTTTTATTCATACGCTTGGGTGCCATAGCCCCAGTGATTTGAGATATTTAATTACACAAGTCCACCATAAAGAGTGGGCACTATGCAAAAACTGACAGGAAACCTTTTATTTATTTGCCATTTCTTTTGCACAGTGCCCTTTGTTGTGCTGAGAACCTGTTGTATGGAAGGAAACAATTCCAGGGAAAGCACATTTCCATGGGCTTTGGAGCCCATGGCTTTCGGTTGTTCTCTTGCCTGGGTTACGACAATAAATCATCATCAGCTGTAATGACACTTTTCTGTAGGAAAATTCCCAGCGCACGCATTGGTACAAAGAAACACAAGCAGGTGCCAATTCACAACATTGGGACAATGCCCAGAGCCCTGCACAAAGCTTGAGTAAAACGGAATGGGAGGGAACCGGAATCCGATTGCAGAACGTAATCTGGCAGCACCATCTTGCTGTTGCTGCTAATATGGGCTGTTGTAACAGCTACTAACTCCCTCCTCCGACCCTGCATGAATTGGGGATGGGGTTAGCCAGATAGTTGTGGACTTGATCACCTCGCACTGCAATGTCACTCATTTGGGTTCCACCCAGCTCTGCTATGGCCTTCCTATGGGATGCAGGTTGTAACAGGGTCATCCATCAATCTAACGCTCCCTAGCACACTGGAGTGGCTCTGCAGTGCCCTACCTTAGGTTTATCTTCTGCACAGGCCCCATAAGTGTCCAACAGTAATTAAAACATGTCTCCAGCAGGGGAATTAATTCTCTTTTGATCCCCACTTATGAAGGGGGCCTTATTGTTCATGGGTTGGAACAGGGAGAGGCCTGGAACATATAATCATAGACGTGTAGGGCTGGAAGAGACCTCAAGAGGTCATCAAGTCCATTCCCCGGTGCTAAGGCAGGACCAGGTAAAGCTAGACCATCCCTGACAGGCGTGTGTCCAACCTGTTCTTAGAAACCTCCAGTGATGGGGATTCCACAACCTTCCTTGGAAGCCTGTTCCAGAGCTTAACTGCCCTAATAGTAAGAAAGTATTTACTAATAACTAGCATAAGCTCCTTTGGGGCAGATTAAGCCCATTACTTCTTGTCCTACTTTCAGTGGACATGGAGAACAATTGATCACTGTCACCTTTGTAACAGCTTTTGATATAGTTGAAGACTGTTACCAGTCCCTAGCCCCCGCACCCCCCTCCACACCCTTACTCTTCTCTAGACTAAACATGCTCCATTTTTTAAAACTTTCCTCATAGGGCAGGTTTTCTAAATCTTTTAGCATTTTTGTTGCTCTCTGGACTCTTTCCAATTAATCCACATCTTTCCTAAGTGTGGCAACCAGCACTGGAGACAGTACTCCAGATGAGGCCTCTCCAGTGCTGAGTGGGACAAGAACCTCCCATTTCTTACCTATGACACTCCTGTTAATACGCCCCAGGATGGTAAGCCTTTTTCACAGCTACAGCATGTGGTTGACTTGTATTCAATTTTTCAAATATTAGGAATGGCAATATACAAAAACCTGTAGGAGAACACGTCAACCTCTCTGGACACACAATAGCAGATTTAAAGGTAGCCATCCAGCAGCAAAAAAACTTCAGGACCAGAGTTCAAAGAGAAACTGCTGAGCTTCAGTTCATTTGCAAATTTGACGCCATCAGCTCAGGATTAAACAAAGACTGTGAATGGCTAGTCAACTACAAAAGCATTTTCTCCTCCCTTGGGGTTCACACCTCAACTGCTAGAAGAAGGGCTCATCCTCCCTGATTGAACTAACCTCGTTATCTCTAGACTGATTCTTGCCTGCATATTTATACCTGCCTCTGGAAATTTCCACCACATGCATCTGATGAAGTGGGTATTCACCCACGAAAGCTTATGCTCCAATACGTCAGTTAATCTATAAGGTGCCACAGGACTCTTTGTTGTATTCAATTAGTGATCCACTATAACTGCCAGATCCTTTTCAGCAGCATTACCACTTTAGCCATTTCTTCCCCATTTTGCAGTTGTGCACTTGATTTTTCCTTTCTAAGTGCTCTGCGTGTGTCTTTATTGATACAAATGAGGCAACATAATTGTTCTAATAGTCTGGGAGTCTGAAATCACCCTTTTGAATGGGGAGCCAAAGATTCCTCCAAAATACCTGGGACAATGCCCCAGGCATCATATAAAATGTCTTAAAAGTGTTATTAAATTTTCTAAAAGATGATGACAGGTAGCACACAAACCATACAATAATCTAGGTAAGACATTCGGCTTAACTATGTTATTTCCCCCAGAGGCTCAGGTGTGCCCTGCTAGCTGTAGAAGGGCAGATTCTAAATTCATTTTTTAAAGTTTTTTATAGCTGAATATTAAAGTTTTTAAATATGTATGTTAACACTATGCTCTTTGGTACACGTGGTCATTATAAATTTACAATCTCCTTTGGTTTTGTTTTCTTCATTGTATATTGTAATGTTTGTATTGGAAAAAAAATCACTAAAACGTTAATTAAAACAAAACAAAAAACCCTCCCCACCTGGGGTCCAATTTATTTAGTCCTTCTGTACACCGGCCCTCCACGCCCAACCCAGTTCAGTTTCTCTCCTTGAATCGGGAGTCTCCAGCCTTCCTTCCCAGAGCTGGGTTCAGTTCAAATAGCCCCTTAATGCCCTGCAGGCACTTCCTCATGCCAGCTGTAGCTTTCCAGGATTCTCTCCTGCCTGGCACTCCAAGCCGGAGTGTTAACCTCCCAGCCAAGCTCACTACACCAGGATTCTGTCCCTCCCCCTGTTATATCCCCAGCCCGGGCCTAAATTAATCACATGACCTCACTTCCTTGCTCATTATGACCCACAGGGTGGGGGAGGGGTGAGTGAGCTGATTTTGGAGGCTGAGGCTCCATTTCCCCTTAAAGAAGCCAGCCACTCTCTAACACTTGGCAAGTCACATAGTTCTCCATCTGTAAAATAGGGATAGTGCTTCCTTTCTCCCTCCCTTCATTCGTCTTGGGGTTTAGATTGCAAGCTGTTGGGGTCAAGGAGTATCTCTTGCTATGTATTTGTACAGCACCTAGCACAGCTGGGGAGTCGAGGTGCTACTGCTATATTACAAATCAATAATAACCTGGTGGATGTGCCTCTCTTGACTCCCTCTGTCCCATCCCAACCCCACTGGGGGCTATGGAGAGAACCAATGAAAGGCATTAAATTGTGATGGAGTAGAGGGTCCTAGATTGCTCTCTCCAACTATGTCAGGTCTACTATTTTAGGGGCCTTTCATGCATGTATAAGGGGCAGGTTGTTGAAGGGGGAGGTAAGGTTTGTCCCTTTGATATTAGGATAATCCACAAAGTCCCCGCTCCCAGCTGTACTCTGTACAAATGGAATGGTCTTCCCCTTTCATCACAGCCATTCAGGTCTGGCAGTACCTCTTCCAGACAAAGCAAAGAAGATATTCTGGGAGTTCAGAGCCAAACAAGCATTCTGCTCAGCTGAAAAAAAAAATCTAATCTTGTCTATTATGCCCTGAAACAAGCACATTCAAATGAACCACAATTACTAAATATGTGGCTTTAGGACATCCATCACCACCTTAATGTCATTCTGTCACCAGTGAACTGCAAAGCCTTTATATTTATAAATGATAATATTGCATGAAACCACTCATGTGCTGTGGGCCCCCATTTTCTCTTGACAACAAGACACAGATCCCACACATCAGGATTTGCATCGAATTAAAGTGCAACTGTGAGAGTCAGTGAACAACAGTAACCTGTGCACAACTCAGATAAAGGCAAAGAATTTAATAAGAGTCAAAAAGACCAGATCCATGTGGGTAGAATTCTCCCCTGGGCAGAAGGCCCACACAAGGCATACTATACCCTTAAGTCCCAGTTAGTTGGAATATTTAAAAGGATTATAAAAATGCATGTTTCAAGGTATAAGATTAGCTCCGTTAGTTGTCCTAATAAGGCCATATTTTCCACTGAAGGAATAATATTACACAACTGTCTTGAGACATTACAGAAAGATGGGATCTTTATCTCTTCCTATGCATTTTGTGTAGGCGTTTGTCAGATGAAGAATACCAACCGTCTAGCAGGTCCAACAGTCTGTCCAATACAGCAATTTACTGGACAAATTATGAACACCTTACTCATATGAGTCATTGGGCTGCACTGAAGTGATTTGCATCTCATTTATTTGGACCACCTGACAATCCGGCCATCAACAACAGTGGGTTGTCTTGGTTGGGTAGGGGATCAGAATTTGGCCCTATGTTTGCAGAGGTACATATAGGATAATTTAAGGTATTTGAAGAGAGACATGAAAATTCACTGTGTGAGACTAACAATAAAGCCTAAAACCTCATTCTATATGAAGTGCTAATTCCAGGGGTTTACTTGGATTTTAACCATCAACCTCCTGCCATAACAACTTGTCACCAACTCTCTCCAAATTCTTCTCTCTAGCCCACCAGTGTAATCCCATTGTAATCCCTTCCACAAGTACCCTTTGCCCAAGCAGTGAGGATACTGGTCTAAAATTGAAATTTTAGGAGAGGCACGAACACCCCTAAGATCTAGTTTTCCTTTTGGTGTCCACAAGTGCTTTGTAGACAACATCTGAAAAGTACAACAAATAACAAACTTTAATCTCTACCACCAGCAGCTGCTTACACAAGAGCCAGTCAACATTTTCATTTTTATCAAAGAAAAATTGTCTTTATGAATAGTTTAATGTAAATTTATCATTTATTTCAAAATTATCCATTTTTGATGAAAAACCAAAAATATTTGTTTTCCTTTTCTAAATCTGAAGAATTTTCAGTAGTATAATATATATATATATATATAGATAGATAGATAGATAGATATCTATCTATATATATATATAGATATAGATATATATATATAGATACAGCATGGCCAGAGGGCAGCAGGAGAGGGTTAGAAGGGAGCCTTATTCCCTGTAAGAGGAAGAACGTTTGCTATAGATTAACTAGAGCACCTGAAGCCAATCAGAGCACCTGCAGTCAGTCACATGATAAAAACCCCTGCTTCAATCAGACAATGTGGGAGTAGGAGCAGAAAGGATTGGTATTGGAGCAGAGAACAGTTTGAAGGAGTTGGAGCAAAAAAGATTGGTGTTGGAGCAGAAAGGATTGGTGTTGGAGCAGAGAACAGTTTGAAGGGAAGCAGAGGACAGTTTGGAGAAGTGCTGCGGTGGGCTAAGAAGTCCAAGACCCTAGGTAAAGGGGCACTTGGCTTGTGCAGAGGGAGGGCAGGAAGCCCCCCTACAAGCTGAAGGGCAGGAGAGGGAAGTAGCCCAGGGGAAGGAACCACCAGTTCAAGTGGTTCACCACTATCCTCAGGGCCCCTGGGCTGGGACCTGGAGTAGAGGACGGGCCCAGGTCCCTCCCTCTCCACTTCCCTCCTCTAGGACACTAGTGGGGCAATTAATATTCCAATTTAGGGGCAAGAAATGGTGCCCTGAACCCCCCCCCACAAAGAAGAGAAAGCACGAGACCCATCATAATAGTGCCGGCAATTTGCCACAATATATATACATATATATCTCCTACATTTCTAGTGGAAAATTTATATATATAAATTTTCCACTAGAAATGTAGGAGAAAAAAAGGGAAGAAAAAAGAAAGATAACTTTCCATTTTTTTTCCTTCAAAGTATTTTTGTGGAAAATAATTATCATTTTCTGTACAGCTGTAGTCAGACTGTAAAACCCAAAACTGTAGTAGAAAAAACAAAAACAAAACCTGTTTGAAGTCTACTACTCATCCAGTGTAGACAGGATGGTATGCCTGTGTCCAAAATGGCTGATGGAAAGAGGGAATAGAGAATGATTAGAAGGTGGTAGATTTTGTATCCTTAGTTCCAGAAAGTTTGATCTACAGAATTGTGGGTAACGCTTTCGAATTCTGAAAGGATTCCATGGTCACATAACAGCGCACACCAAACCCAATGTGGGGATCTGCAAAGACAGTGTAACAAAGGAGGAGTTGATGCTGTTTCCTGGGTAAATAATATTCAGAGAATAATATGGATTTAAATAATGCATCTTGATATTTGATAATGTATTTACCCAAAGGAGATTTCCATGAATTTCTCTGCATGTTCACTATAGAAAATAATTTCACAGGGGTCCTTGGCAAATATGCACATTTTACAATCTTTCCAAATATATTTGTTTAATTTTAGGGGTTTTAAAAATAAAGAGAAAAAAATAATCTTGTTTGGAAAAATATGGTTACGTAGGCCTAGCTCCTTCCATGCACTGTGCGACAGAGTGAGAGTAGCCTACGGCTGACTCACCACTCTGCATTTAGTAAGTGACCCTACCCGAGCTTAAGTGAGCATTGTTAAAAGAGAGATGGGGGGAGAGGGAAAGGCTGGGCAAAGGAGACTAGGATCTCAGTGAGAGGCACCCTCTTTCCCCCTCCTGCCCTGGGCTTTGGTACTAGCTAAAGGGTTGGGGAAAAGCTTAATGCTGTAGGGAACAAAGACTTGTAAAGTCACCTGTTGTAGATCTTGCCCTTTGGTGTGCATGAAGACTGTTCACAGTAAGAAATACAGCATGAGGGAACCATGCCCTGTGGTGACACATGGGCTCTGCAGATGCATTCACATGAAATCTCTCACAGGACCAGAGCCCTTTTTCTTAAGCTTGCCAGAGTAGGACCTGTTTTTATTTCTCACTTTACCGTAAGGCCTAAAAAATGGCCTATCTTTTTCTCATCTGTTTGAGATTTCCTTCAACTGCATTTTTTTACATGCTTCCAAACATGTTCTTAATGACCTCCCTCCAAAATCCAACCAAGCTTCAGCCCGCTGCCTAGCACTTATGAGCAATGCTATAATAACGAGCAAGTGTGTGCATGCAAAAGCTGAGGGAAGAATCCATTTAAGTAATAAAATAGAATCCATTCTCAAGTTCCTGAGACATTATTATGAAGACAGAGGAGAACAGAAAAAATAGGTAAGGAAATATATAGAGTTCCAGTAAACATCCAGTAGGAAATTCAAATTAAGCCAATGTTCTCATTATGCTTTTGTAATGGAATCCATTATGGATTTCCCAGGAAAGGTTTCATTTCATCTCATAAAGTTTATGACTACTGTCAGTTACTTTCCTGAGTTTTAATTTTATTTGTAATTCCTGTTGTTTGTAATACCTATTTAGAATATAAAACAAACGAACAAACAAAAATCTTCCTGTCAGTTTTTTTAGTATTAAATACAGAAAAAACAACAGTGAAAGAATTGCAAAGTCAACCATTCAAAGTTAGTTAGTTTCTTTCCTTCTTTGTCCCCCGTCATTATCAATATCGTTAGCTTAGACCTCGTTAGAACAGCCACAGTTGCTAGTAATAGGTTAAAAAAAAACCAAAAAAACCCCCAAAACTTTCAAGAGGTTTAGAGGTCAAATCTCTATCCTAAAGTTCTAGACAGTGGGTCTGTAAAGTTGTGCGGCCGAGGCTCAACCCTCCCTGGGGAGGGTGGGAGCCACACCGGCCTGCTACTCTTAGTCGGGTCCTGCCCTGTTTCTTCAGGGCCAAGCGACAACGCACAGTCGCTGTGGGGGGCTCGGCCTCCTGCTGCAAGGCTGAGCAGTGATACACAAAGTCAGTTAGGGCTCAGGCCTTCTGTGGCAAGGCTGAGCAACAATGCAGTTTAAAGGAGCCCAGTCCTAAGTTAGGGCAGGGCACCAAACAGGCCCAGACCCTGGAGCAGGGCGGGGCAACCAGCGGTTCAGGTGTACAAAGCCCAGGCGCTGGCTCAGGGCGGGCAATAAGCTCAATTCAAGCCCTTCAGGGGCTGAGCAAACAAACTAGTCTTAATGGCCTCCTCAGGCCAGGGAGAGGGGGAGTCTGCCACCCTGAGTGGGGTGGCAGGGGGGACGCAGGCCCACCCACTCCACTGCGTCCCAGCCCGGGGCCCTAGTAGCGGTTACCACCACTGACGGTCAGTGGGATCCTGACCGCAACACACTGACATAGGCACCGGCAGATCTGCAGCCTGACTGGGGTCGGCTGCCCCCCGGCCACTTCCAATTTCCCCCTCTGGGCCTACCTGGTCTGTGGCATCCGCTCCCGGGAAGTCGAACAGCATGGGTTCTTCGCGGCCGGGGCTGGGGGGTAGATCTGGCAGCTCCTCGGAGAAGTCCGGCCAGGCTTGCTCCAGGGGTTCCTCGGGGTAACAGCAGGGATGAGGAGGCTCTGGCGGCTCCTCCCAGTAGCGGGCGCGGGGAAGCTCCGGCAGCTCCTCCCAGTAGCGGGCGCAGGGAAGCTCCGGCAGCTCCTCCCAGTAGCGGGCGCGGGGAAGCTCCTGCCAGTCAGAGCAACTGCCCTGGGCCCCAGTGGCTTCCCAGTCCCGAGCCCCCTCTGGCGGGTCTGCTCCCGACGGTGACTGGGTTTTAACTGAGCTCTGACGACCGGCTTTTGTGCTTCCGGGTCGCCGCCTGACCCTCTGAGGGGCGGGCTCACTGCTCTGTAGCCCCGCCCCCTCTGGTGTCCGGCGGGGCTCAACCCTCCCTGGGGAGAAGGGGAGCCACACCGCCTTGCTACAGGGTCCTTTTAAATAAGATTTAAACGCAGTTCCTTTTATGTGTTACATTTCCTCCCTTATTATCCATTATATGCCTTTTGTATTTGATTCTGGTAATTTAAATTAGATGTGTGCATGCAGCTATAGATGTGTCATTGCTAAAGAACTGTCATGACAAAAATATGTATTCTTTAATACTTTTCCCTCAGGAGCTGGAAAAATGGATGGTACCATCATACTTTAAGAACAAAACAAAGAGAATGCATTTGAATTCTCAGCTTCCATTAGTCGTCAATATATCTGTGAGACAGAGGTTTTGGATCCATTACCTGATGTTTAATAATGGATGCATTCTCTGTTGTAGGATTTACTCCATTGTTTGGCCTAATTATTCCTGACATTTCACCAGTCTAAGTATCATCCTCTTCAGAGAAATGAACAAATATCTTACCAATATGAAATGCAGGAATTGACACATAAAATGTATTGAGGGCTTTAAATAAGAGTTTTGTTAGGTCACAGTTAGGTTGCTATGGAAACCGGCTAAATGGTTGCTGAAGGTAGTCACAGTACCTATAGAAAGATACTATCACCTTCTGTACAAAGCACCTTCAATAATTAAAGGTGGCCGTACTATCCATTACTGAGTAGCTCACAAATTGCTCCTGATTTTCATAACAAAGTTGGTTCTGTCAATAACTCCAGACACACCTTCCTTACTGTCCCTCTGGTTAACCAGGCAACAGGGAGTTGATGAGTCCCACTCCCAGTGGTTTCACAGGCCGTCTGGGAGTAGCTCTGGTAAGTACCATGCTGGCACTTCTTCCAGCCAACTCTGTAGCTAATCTTGGAGTCAGCCATCTTTGCAATCAGGAAGCACAAGTGCTGAGTGAGGGCCTTGCTACTGCTGGCCCCTACTCTTTCCATGGGAAGAGCATAGAGAGGGCAGAGCCATGCCGTCTCAAAGGGTATGCCTACACTGCTTTGTAAACCTGGGTCTGGGGGACCCGGGCTTGCTGACTCAGTGTTGCCATGCCTGCATGTGAGCATCCCCACTGCACTGTCAACCTGGGCTTGCAGTTGCTGGACTGGAGTCTCGCAGCCCTGCTATGGTGTCCACACTGACTTCCTGACATGGGTCTGCAGCTTGAGCTGCATCCACACTGCAAAAGGACAGGGCTTGGACCCAAGTCTCAGTGGCATTTGGGCTCTGACCCCCTCTCCCCCCAGCAGGCCCCTAGAACCCCAGTCCTGAGTGCTTGCTGACCCAAGTCATACTGATTTGGGTATGGACGGAAGGGGGTGTGGGTTCAAACCTGAATCAGAGCTTGGGCTTAGAGTGAAGTGTAGACTTATCCAAAGTGCGCTCACAAGTGTTCACACGGACTCCATTACCATCCACTGTCTGGGATTCTTATCCAAAGCAAACCTTTCAGGCTTCCCATCTTTCCAGTAACTTGCTGGCTGCTCCTTTTGGTTCAGGATCATGTTAAAAGGCCCTGACTCCTTCCCTCCAAATGTGTTACCATTCAGTGAGTGACCAACCAATCTTCCCATAGGCACACACACCTGAGGCCAGGTGCATCCAACCCAACCTTCTACTGCCCTGCAGACATCTCCTTAGAAACACAGATCTCAATAGCTCTCCTTGCTGGCCACCCCACCCCAACTGTATTAATGTGTTGGTACCTGTGATACTCAAGCTACGGCATTGCAGGATGGAGATGAGGTGGGGCTCAAAACATAGCAGAGGCTAAGGTGGGGGAAGGAAAAGCCAGAGGCTATGGGAGGATCAGTGTGGGACAAGGAGCAAGAGGATGGTGTGGTCATGAGTTTGATGTGGGGGGAAGGAGGATGTAATTTATTTAAACTCTCCTGAACAAGGTTGGATGGGCAACACCTCTCTCTCTTTATTTTATTTTTTTCTGAACTAGCCTTTTCCCTTTGGCAACTGCTCATTTATTTTTAGTATCAATATTTTTATAACAGCATGCACATTATACTTTACATACAAATCAGAGTTCATTTCACATGCAAAGCTCAGCATTTTCATCCGCAGAACAAGAGACAAATAGGATCTCTAGGTGAGTTATTCTCCAAGGACCATCCAATCATTAAGAGAAAGAGGTATGAAAATTGAAATTTATTTAGCATGACATCATACTGACTTTTCACTCTTTCACAGATACTCCTTTTCACTCTTTCTCAACTTTCCTATCACACCTTCCAATGAAGGTAATTGTTTGATTTTTGTTTATTATTTCTGTGGGTGTCAGGTTAAAGGGGATGGAATGGGTCAGCCAGTCTATGGTAACAGCTTAGCTATCTTCCTGAGTGTTTATTTTGGAGTAAGTGGAAGTTTCATATACAGTACAATAAAGGTCATTAAGTTTAAATAAAAGGATAAAGATCTTTTTAATACCAAGGCAAACTTTTTAATATAATCTCTGACTCTAAGAACTTCAGCTTCTGTATCGGAAAGGTAAGTGAGTTTTGCAACTTTTCTTGCAATGAGTCTAATACCAAACATATTTAGGTGAGATTCCCAAAGGACAACTAAGAGAATAAGACACCCACCTTCTATCAAAAGTCAATGCACTTTTTAAGCCCAGCTTGGATGTTTAAAATGGAGTATCCCTATCCGGTTTTCCTCCTGTTTGGTCTTGCAGTGAAATCATCATGCTTTTTTCAGGGTATTGCAACCTGAGACTGTACAGAACTGGAATGACATATGTAAACCTCCATGAATTTGCAAAGGGCTCAGGTTTGAATTACTGGATCTGAACCAGCCCATATATGTTTAGCTTTCAGTTAAGGACAAAAGCGGCCTCTTTTTTTTTTTTTTTTGGCTTTAATGAAAATCTCAGGAATACAGCTCATTTTATACAATTCTTACCATGTGAGTCCAAAATCTCTTGAGAGAATTTCCAACCAATTCCGAGCTGGTGAACACAAGCCCAAAGTCTAGCTCTGTATTTTAATTGGAGCCGAATATAAATTGTTGTGTGGAATTTTCTGTACCTCCGTTGCAAGGCAGAGGTACATGGCTCTGTGGCACAACAGGCATTGCTGGAGAAATTACAAATAAAGGTGTGGATTTTTAATAGTGTTGTGTATTGGTCTAAGTCTGCTCCCAGTGAAGTCAGAGCGGAGTAAGGCCAACATTAATGTGATTTGGAAAATCCCAACCCAAAGGGAGAATTGCCAAGAAAACCTGCCCTTGGCCTAACCCAGAAACAAATTCTGCTGAGAGTAAATACTGCACAACATTTGGATCAAGGGCCAAAATGCCCCAAATATGTGTTTGGGTGTGGAGAAAGGTGGAGTTGGTTTTGGACCATCTCTAGCAAATATGCTACAAATAATAGATTATAACATGAGAATGATACAGTACAAAAACTCAGGAGGATAAGATATGACATTGCCACGACAGGTGCTGAACTCGTGATGTTTTCAGCTCCTTCTGGGCAAATTTCCCTGTGTTTCCAATCCAAAGGTATGGTAGGATAGGGTGTGTGTGAAGTGAAGTTAGGTCATACAATTCCTCAAAGAACAAACTCTCTTTGAGTGTTTTCACATTCCTTTTGCATCATCTTTTCTTGAACAGTCTAATGGATGTTTTTACTGGCAAGGATGATTCTGGAGTCAGATTATAAGTGAAGATTGAAGGATATTTGCAGAAAGCTAAATTTCAACCATAATTCTGAATATTAGCAGTGGAAACATATTGGGTGACATATATGTCCAATAAAAACAGATTGAATGTAGATTATCAGAGTACTCACAATAAAACACTCGTTCTTGACCCATAGCCCAAGAATTATTCACTGGAATTATTCAGCAATTAATTTTGGATAATGACCAAACTTGATAAAATCACAATCACAGGTCATTCACAACCCGAGGGAGAGATGAAATTTGTGAAATAAACACTTTTATTATGTGTTGGCCCTCATGAGAAGATCTACAAATGGGCCCTTCATATCTCCAACTTTTATGCTTCAACTTGGTTTGAATAACTACAAATGTGTTTAGGGGGTCATGAAGTTATCTATCCCATATTAAAATTCAGCCCTTGTATTTGAATATCTGACTTTGAGTAGCAATGGGTTCTTCAGGTTTATTGTATGATGTGCAAAGGAGCTCTCTCTCTCTCTCTCTCTCTCTCGTTTTTAACTATACTGACCTTTCTTTTTAATAAGCACCTGCCCATGTATTACATGGCAAGGTCAAAAGGAAGGACTGAGTTTTCCTTATGCACTTAGTTTTAAATGTCTCAGTCCAGTTGCCTTTAACTCTTTTTTCTTTAAAACTTTCAACATACTTCAATCCTGTCATTTCTCTGACCATTTGCAGTACCCTTCTCTGGACTTTTTCCAATATTCGCCTCATTTTTTTCATGTGACTGGACCAGAGCTAGATACAATGACCCTGATTTTTCATAGACATTTAAACAGAATAGGTGGAAAATGCCACCCAATCCGCATGGTGGAGTTTTGCATTCACTCTGCGTTCATGTTACAGAGATAGAAATATCATTGCAAGATGCAAGGAAGTGGATAATCAAGCACAGTATTCCCAGTTAAGCTACATCATTTTCAAAAATAATCAGGGCCCTGTGTAAGCCCTGCCAAATTCAACACTTCCTTACAGATTTGTACTCCAGAATCTCAGTTTCCACTTTTTTAAAAAATGTTCGTATCTCCATAACCAGAAGGGTTAATCTTGAAAACATCACCCAAGCATAAATTGAATGTTGCCCACCTGAGTCTGCAGAGAGCCTGAACCAACATGTGTGAGAGGTATGAATAGCCCCATTCATCTCAGTCAAAGCCCCATGGACCCTATGGCTACAGAATTTGACTTCTTTCCAAGTTGCTACTATATTATTTTTCACAGCAGAATTTAATATTTTGCTGCAGTCGGGTTCACAGCATTTGTTCCTGTCTCCCTGCCATGCTGGGACCTCCCTGCAGCTTTTCCCACAAGGGGGTGCAATGCTCCCTGTATTGTTCCATGGAGCCAGGCCCCAGAGGATGCAGAATCCACCTTGGAACCAGTGAGTGGGGAGAGACCAGAGGTGTGGGCTGCTGATTTGAGCAGCCTGGAGAAAAGAGCAGCAGACAAGGCCTAGGAATCTGGGGAGAGGAGTCTCAGAAGCCAGCTACGAGGCCCTCCTTCCCTGTCAGCTGTGGGGGAAAGGAGATTTTGAGGTGGGCCACTCGAACAACATCACAACAGCCAGGGCTCATGGCCTGGAACTGAGCCACCTGGGGCACATAACAATAAATCCAACCTCAGAACTCATCATTGTAGAAAATAATCATGGACAAAATCTGTGTCAATGGGTATTTTTACCTGTGAGATACAGTTTGGCATGTCTAGGGCAGGGGTCGAGAGATGGGAATGAAGGGTATTTCATGGTGACAGAATGAAGTAACATTGCCACAGAATTCAGGCCTTGTTGCCCAGTGGCCTCTAGCCATGATGCTATTGTAAGATGCTGTTTCTATCTAATTCCTTGTGCATGGACACAGACCATTGGGTTTTGGGCCTAGTGCTGGACAATGGGCAGACATCTTTGTTAAGCCCATCCACATATAGCCTTGTGTGATCCTGCCAGCTTGGGAGCCAGCCTCAGAGAAGGCTAAGGAATTTGCATTTATTTACCCAGTGAAATGGAACGTACAGTGGCAATTGCCCAATATGTATAAATCGATCTGGAATTGCTCAAAATCCTCCATCATTTTTATTAACTCAACCGCGGTAGTGTCATCAGCAAACTCCACCAACTTCCTGCTGGTTCCTCTTCCAGATCATTAATAACACTGGTTTCCAAGGTTGACTTCTGGAACACTGTGTAATTAACCTCTCTACTCTCTAAGGAACTGCTGTTTACTACCATATATCTCTGTTTATGACCAGTTCTTAATCTATTCAAGACTCTGCCCCCTTAGTTCATGGCTATTTATTTTCCTTAATTGTCTCTTATAAGAGACTTTATTGAAATCTTCATGAGAATTCAAACAAATTGTGCCCAATGGGTCAGACCGATCTACTTTGTCATCTGTGTGTCCACAAGATGCCATTAGACTAGAATGGCAAGATTTTTCCCTTACAGAAGCCATTCCATTTTGACCCTATGGAAGCTCACCCTGATTCAGACTGCCAGGCTGAATCAAAATATCACCGGTTCGGGCTATGGAGAAATAACATCCAGATATTGTGTCACCAGGTGGCATCTGAATCACTGCCAGGGTCACCATAACACGACTGCCATCTACATTGGCAATGAGCTCCTGGCACCACTTACTCTGCAAATGCTTCTGTTGTAGGCAAGTTGGCAGATGTCTGCCCAGGGCAGAAGGCAGATACTCGGAGCTACTAAATATTGGATTGCCCTAGGTATCTGTCTGTTCTACATGCACACCACAGCCAGCCCTGACTCCCACACCACAAGGCTTCTTCCTCGCTCCTGCCACCTGCACTTTGTGGATGGGCTGCAGGGATGCTGGTGCTGCTGGGTCACCGTTGCAATTCACCCGTCTTCACACTGCCATACAGAGTGGGTTTGGCTGGTTCCAAGTTCAGAGAACATGTAGAGTTCCTCCAACCTCAACCACTGTATACTTCTATTAGCGAGAGGAGCCAATAGAGCCTCCAAGAATGAGGGAGGGCTTCTGCTCACAGGGAGGCGAGGTGTTTCAGAACTCTTGAGATGAACCGGACAGTCTGGGGTCCACCTAGACCACTAAGGGATTCTGTAACTGTTTGCCCTGTAACTTCAGGGCCATTGTGCTGTGCAGCTATGCAGGGCCGGCTCCAGCTTTTTTGCCGCCCCAAGCGGCGAAGTGGAAAAAAAAAAAAAGATAAAGCCGCGATCGGCCGCACTTCGGCAGCAGCTCTACTGCGCCTCTTCATTCTTCAGCGGCAATTCGACAGCGGGTCCTTCCCCCCGAGAGGGAGGGAGGGACCCGCCTCCGAAGACCCGGACGTGCCGCCCCTTCCCATTGGCCGCCCCAAGCACCTGCTTCCTGTGCTGGTGCCTGGAGCCGGCCCTGCAGCTAGGGTTCAATTTCCTGAAACCAGCAGTCTGCCCACAAACACAAAGTCTCACTCTGGCTCTCCCCAGCCTAGTTACTCTTTGCAGGATGACACCAGAAGCACTTGCAGTCACAAGTGCCCCCCAAATACATCTTCCCCGAGTTCTTCATTACCAGACACTTAGACTGTTCCCCTCTGGTCTGTCACCCCCTACCCCGGGTTACCAATTCAGTTGGGCGCGCACACACTCCACAAAGTTTGCACAACCGAGCCCTGCTTGGAATAAAGATAATTAACAAAGTTTTTTAATATAACCACCACAGTCACAGATGAAATAGCAAAAACAAACACCCACCTACATGGAAAACAAACAAACACAACCTCAGGCTTTATGCTTTCATATTAGATACAATATCATCTCTAATAAGAGTTATGATTTGCTTTAAATCATTTCCCCAGCATATGGGGATGGATCATTTGATGGTTGCCTGTTCTGTTTGTTCCCTCTGGAGTGCCTGGTGTTGGCCACTGTCGGAGGACAGGATACTGGGCTAGATGGACTTTTGGTTTGACTCAGTTTGGCTGTTCTTATGTTCCGCAGTCATAGAAAGCCTCCCACCTTGAGACTATCCTCCAAGTCCTAGGTGGTCGCCAATTCAACCCTCTTCCTCATTAGAAGGGTTTGCAGGTTTTTTCCTTCAGTCACTACAGATATTCAAAGTGGGGACAACCCTTTTTTTTTTTTTTAATTTTCAAAGACGGGGGTTTTCTTTTCAGTTTCAACTGTTCCCATTTGCTTTGATGGTTCCTCACTGCTTTCTCCTGGGCTGGACAGTGGCCAAATACTTGAAGTTAGTCTTCTGATTGGGGAAGCAGCCCCTCCCAGGCTGATTGCTTCATGGCCCTGTTGGGAGGGAAAGCGGAAGTTGCGACACAATTTTCTACATAGACACTCACATACCTTCATAACCATAACCTGTATATGGATCTTATAATGACTATTCCAGTCAGCTCATTGCACGCGTTCATAGAACTTTCTTGATATACTCTTTCGGTAAAATAACATAGTATGCAGTCAGTTGGTTTAACTGCTTAGCTTTGAGGGTGTAAGCCTTCTATTCTCCCCTTGGAGTGTCTGGACCCTGATTGTCACTTAACCGCTTTGTGTATCAGCTTCACAGTTTGCATGAAAAGGATACGAATGCCATATTCACCTACCTCACATGGGTTTTGGGAGGATTCATCATTTCATGTTTGTACAGCACTTAGACAGTACTACATAAGTGATAAGCATTGTAACTGCAGTAAAGATTGCTGGGAAAAAAATCAACCTCTAGACTGCATCTCCATCCTCTTTAATTCTCCCATCAGGTCTTCGGGGCCTAGATCACAATTAGGAATGAAGGCAGCTCTCTTGTTTAACATTAAAGACACTTTGTTTATCTGGGTGACTTGGGCTGCCTGTTTTTCATATGATCCTTGTACTTTTTATTTCCAGTTTCTGTTGTAGCTGGCATAGATGATGTTCCTGTGTGACCTTGTCCAGAGCACTAGAAGAGCTGCTCCTGCAGTCTCTTCTCTGATGCCCAGCCTGCAGGACCCAAGTAGAACATTAGCTTAGCATTCTCTAGGGTGCTCGGTAGATGCTCATCTAACACTTCTGGCAGCACTCCGTGGTCACAGCGACACAAAAGTGGGTGCCTGACCGCTCGGCCCCAACTGTTTATCTGCTAGAATGTTGGAGCAGGTGCCAAGAAGAGGACATGGCACATCTTTTAGAAGCAGCACTAAGCACCAATGCTCACTGAACCATCCTGAATTCTGTGGGCATTATGTCTCAGGCATGTGATGAGGCATGATGTCAGTTGTGTGGTGAGATATGATGTCATCATGTCTCTTCACTGCATCACATCTAGGGACACAATGCAAAATTATCTTTTGGTATTGGGCAATTTCCAAATGTTCACTGATTCTCTTTTGGCTTAATAAACCATCCATTTCTCTCCTTAGTCATGTAAATGCTCCTCTTCCTGTTTTAAGGCACTGTGTTTTGTAGAGGGGTATAGAACGCTTCCATTAGGGTGCTCTAAAATAGCTACCACCTTTTTTAAAAACCTATTTATTTAGGAAGTTTTAATGGGTTTAATTGTCATGTAACAGCAGAGAAAAAATGATAATCGTTACAATAGTGACCTTTTGTTTAGAGAAGTATTATGCAGTAATACTAGAGAGTAACAAGGTGCTTCCTTTTTCTGCTTTTACTTTGCTCTTCATTCTGCTCTTAACTTTTAAATACATCCTCTTAAAGTTCACATTTCTTCCCTAAGGAGTCACCTGTTTTTAAGATAGCAAATCTCACTGTATAGCGATCACTACCAATTCACGGAGATCCTGGACTCACTTCCTCTATTAACTCCAAACTGCTACATAATACTAAGTCAAGAGCCATCACCTCTCATGCAGGCATCAAAATAAAGCTTCAAAAAGACCACATGACACTGATTCATGTCTACGTTTTCAGTGCACTTTGGTTTTACCAAAGTCCTGGTATGCTGAAAAATTCTGACATATGAAAATTAAGCTCCCGAAAGCCTAGTGGAACTGCTTGTGGAATTGGGACCCATGGCCTTCATTAGCCCCTCCCACTGGAACACACTTTGTGTTTGTGTTATTTAATATTTTGTTTAATATTTTGTTGGGTTCCTTTTAATAATTGTTTGATTAACCAGTTCTCAGTTTTGTTGCAAATTACAATTGATGCCTTTTAATCCACAGTTGAAAGAACAGAATTTAAACAGTGGAGGAATCTCATGCAAGTCTGAGTGCAATTATTACAGTGACATGACTGACAACACATGCACAAAGGACAGATCTAAAAAGCTGCCGGGGGAAAAGAGAATCTCCCTTGGGAGGAAGAAGGAAGATATTAATTTAAATTTACAAAGAAAAAGAACACCACCTCTGGAAGATCTGTGTTCTCCCAGACCCCAGCTGTTCAGCTAACTAGCCAGAGGGATGAAACACAGAAGTTCCGTCGTAAAGGAAAGAGTTTGACATGGAGCAGCCACTCTCGCTCATGCTAAGGTGAGCCACCAGCAATGTTGAGGGAGTCAGCAAACTGCAGAAAGCTCCTCTGATGGTTTTCATTACCAGTTAAGCAGTCTGTTTAGTAGAGCAAAAGGAATTGACTTGCAAAATTTTTCACAAATAAAAGCTGCCCATCTGCTTGATGATTGTTTGAATGGTTTCTGTTATATGTTGTTCAGGAGGTTTTGGATGGCTGCTGGGTATTCAAGACATGACCAGTCTTGAAAATTTCACAAATTTCAGATGATGGTGGCTGATATAAAAATCTTTGCTGGAAGGGCAAAATTCCTTGCCATTTCTTGTCACTCATTCCTCTGTTTAAAAAATTCCAATCATCCATTCAGGGAGTTGAAAAAACAGCATGTGATTTAGGGGATGAACCACACAGCGAAAAAAAAATAGTGAAGCAGACTTTTGGCTTAAATGTGTTTGGGTTGTTTTTTGGTTTTCAACAAATAACGTTACTTCCCCTTCATTGCCAGGTGTCCGCATTTTAATAGTAAATGGAAAGACCATGTAAGCCACTGTTATGGTAGATTAAAGAAATTAAAACTGTATCAAAATCCATGTGCCATCTCCGTCATGATAGTTTGAAGGACATATATAATATCTTTATCTCTGAAAGTTCAGTTCTTTATCACTGCAATTCCCAGGTTGACTTGATTTAAAAACCCATCTCACAGACAGACAGATTCATGCACACTCATGTAGCTGAATATTTTTAAGCTCTACTGTGTAAAATAGAAGATCTACAGTCATCCTGTCTTGGTCTGTCACTTCCAGAACGCTGACAAACCGGACAACCTGCCATGGAACTCATTTCACATGCTCACCTCTGACTGCAGGGATGAAATGTGAAAAAAGTGTGTCAAGAAAAGATGAGGGAGAAAAATGGGAAATATAACTCAGGTGGTGCTTTTACATTTTTAAATAAACCATATGTAATCAAATCACATACCAGGGGGAAATAAAGCATCAAGTAAGTTTCTTTTGAATAACTTCCTCTGAAACAGAATGTATCATTTCTTTGCAGTTCACAAGTACTTACACTAGCTTGCTTGGATAGTTTTAGAGCAGAATCAGGCCATAAAATTGTATTGCAGCAAACCCTAGTCTGTGAATCGGCATGATTCAAGGTGTTTAAAATGGCGTATTGTCATAGGCTAATCCTATACTTCTCACTTACAGGTATCAGTCAGTCTCAGTAATACCTGGTCTGAAATCCAGGAACCATTTCAGAATTACAATGGAATGCCTGGGCAAATACACTTGACAATGTATAAATGTCTATGCAATTAATATGAGTGTAAGACAGTACAGCTCCAACACTGATTGACACCAGCTGAGAATCTGGCCCTCTGCCTTTGGCATTAATGCAATACAATACAAGCAAGCAAACCCAAGTCATGACAATTTAGGGCTCTTAAAGTGATACTTCACATTTGTCTCACCCTAAAAGCCAAGCGTGTATTAATCAAAATCCTTAAGCAACCCTGACTGGAGAGCTTGTGTAGCCAGCATTAGGGTGCTTATCCAGGCTGTTCTGTTGGAAAAAAAGGGAAATACGTACTCTGACATGGTATGTGTCTTTCATTTAGTTGTGGCTGTTCAGATGCTGTCGAGACTCTCAGCTCTGAAAGGAGACAGTGTTCGGCTAGACAAGTTTCCTCCTCTGTTTCTAAACAATGAGGATGGGGTAGGGGTAGGGTGCAGACTCAAACAAGGAAGACAGCCCCAGATGGATGTGAACTGGTTTATTCATCAAGCTGAAGGTTTTGATGAGAGCCATAAATAAATCTATTCACCCCTCATCTTTTGAGGATGCCTATGGTGCAGCGGAAAATGACTGTGATAATTGTATCCAGATTTACTTGCTTGAACTCGCACACAGAATATTAGTCCCTGTGGAACTCCTGCAATTACTAAATGTCATGCCAAACTTTCCATCCCTTTTCCAGAGGAGGAGAAAGGAAAACGGGGCTGCTTGGCTCACTAGATGATAACTGAGAGACAGGCAATGGCAACACAGTGCCAGGGGTTGAAGGTGGAGAGTTTGCAGTGCAGGAATCATGACTGCATACTGTGGGGCCACCAGGTCATAAATGCATCTCTGATGCTCAGCACCGTATTAATCTGTACCTTCCATTTAAGGTGTACAGCGGCAGCAAAGAGCTGACATGAGGGAGCTGGGGGTGCACTTCTTAAAAGCTTTCTGTACGCGAATGCTACAGGCTGAGATTTTCAGTGGAGGCCAGGGATTTATGGTCCCAAATACCACAGAAAATCAAAAGGAGTTGGGCGATTAACTCTGAAACAACACTGAAAACCCTGCCCACAGACTTCCATGATAACATTTTCCAGCTCTTAGATCCATATACAGGCACCTAAGGGAATGGGCTGTCAGTCGAGCTGAGTACCCAGCAGCTCTCCCAGAAGCTGTTGAGTACTTGCCACTTTTGAAGACCAGGTGACTTGACTAAGCACCTACATAGAGAATCCAGCGGCCTGCTATCAAGCTCCCATTTTTAAAATTCTTCGCTGGATGTTCCAGAAAGGAAATAATTCCAGGTACAACTGCTAAAGTCATGCTTCTGCACTGTCATCGTCATTGTCATGGAGCGACGTATGCTATGGTAGAAAAAAGGATGATGCCTATCCTGTTTACACATCCGTTTGCTGGCTAGCTCAGAGATGGTTGTACCTCAGAAGGATCCAATGTTCAGTTATGTCTCCAAGATGTGGCCATGCCATCCTTTGGCTGGAAACTAGGTTGGAACTACTGCTAGAACAGGCTTTCTTGTGAGACTGCCAGAATCCCCAGGCTCCAGTGAGGTTTGAAGTAAGGTGAAGAGAGCTTTGCTCACAGCTCTTCAGCTTCTGACCACAGTAAAAATGCATGAAGTAAAGAAGTGCATAAAATGGAGGGTCTGGGGCATGAGAAAGCTAGCCACACATGTTCCACACTCCAGTTCCTCAAAGACCCAGTCCTAATGAAAGCTGTACAAAGAATGGATTTTTTTTCCAGATTGCTGTCTATTAAAAAGGAATAGTTTTTAAAAATATGGACAAAACTGAAACAAAACAAAATATGTTTTTGACTTTAATTTGCTAAAAAAAAATTTAAAAATATTTTAAATTGTTTTTCATAAAAATATAGGATATTTTGAAATGAAGAGTTGTGCTAAACTGAAAAAAATCATTTTGAAAATGTCACA
This sequence comes from Mauremys mutica, assembly GCF_020497125.1. Taxonomy (NCBI): domain Eukaryota; kingdom Metazoa; phylum Chordata; order Testudines; family Geoemydidae; genus Mauremys; species Mauremys mutica. The sequence continues at coordinate 7,349,157 of NC_059076.1, read as the reverse complement.
CCAAAAGTTTTCAGTTTGTCTGATTTTTTGTTTGTTTTAAACCAAAACAATTCAGTAAAACCAGACTCCCCCCTGCCCCACTCCCCACTGCCTGTGGTACCTCAGTGTTTTTGAGCAGCAATGTTGTTCCTTGACTTCAGTGTCACATATTGGAAGCATCACAGAGAAGCTACAATGTCCTGTATATTAAAAAGCTTCTCAACTCATTTACAATTCAATGGGCCTGTGGTTAGCTCATTTACCTTGGACTGAGGAGACCTGGGTTCTGTTTCCTGCTCTATCACAGACTTCTCCTGTGACTTGGGAAATCACTTCGCTTCTGATTCGCCAACAGCAGAGATAATAGCAGTGCCTACCTCAGAGGGGCATTGCCAGGCTAAATGCATGAAAGATTGTGAGGTACTCAGATGTTATGGGGGCCAGGTAAGCACATTAGAGGGAACAGCTGCCATCAAGTTAACGGTACAGGTGATTAGTTACTTGGGGGGCCCAACTTGGCACCTCATAGGATCCTAAATTTCATGAAGTGCTGAGCACTCCTGCTCTGAAAAATCAGTCCCCTTTAAAATGTCTCCCATTGGACACCTGAGCACTGGACACCCAAAATCACTAGTCACTTTTTAAATGCTTGGCCCTTTTGCTTTGACTCACACCACAGTCTTTCAAAGAGACACCTTTTTGTTGTTATTTCTGTCGCTATAGTATTGTCAACCCCAATGTCCAAAGTCATGAGTCAGGGGCTTGGCTTAAAAATTATGAGAGAAAAATATATAGGGGGGGTCTTTTTAGTTGATCTTTGATGTATAAGTCTTTAGGGGTCACCTTTTAAACATTTTTTCTTTACAGCCATGAGGGCCAAACATTTTTTTTTAAAAAAAGCTGAGGTTTTACAACTGAAACTGGAGTTGTAAGAAAAACCAGATATCATGAGACTTGTGATAAGACCCTGAGAGAAGGCAATGATGCAGCTATTGCCACGTAGCCAGTGTATGAGCCCTTTGAAGTAGTGAGACAGGCAGCATAGTTCAGAAAGATGATCAATGGTTTGGTCCTTCCTTGTACAGGCAGTATGTCACCGTGACCCATTCATTATTGCAGGTCATTCTGAGAAGGCATGATCTGAGCAGGCCATAGTGTCACTCTCAAAGGTGAACCACCAGACCTTTTAATGGCATAGAGATTTTCAGTTTGTATGTTAGGCTTGGCTCCAGATCTCAGTGACACGCTCTTCTTCTCCAGGGAGGGTATGAACTCCTTAGGAAAACAGCTCGGGCATAAAATCCAGATTAATCAGCATAGCGAGTGACAATTCCAGTTGAACTTCATGCCACTGACAGCCCAACCACCTCCCCTGTGCATTGCTGTGTGGTTTTTGACACAAGGCACAAAGGGACAGAAAGTTGGGTGCCAACTTTGATTGGACGTATTCCTGGGGGTTTCATTGCCTGACATCACCTTTGATTAAAGATTAATCTTTAATTCCTGGAGATTCCAGGACAATCTTGGAGGGTTGGCAAGAAAGGAAAAGAAAATAAATATGATGGAGAGAGATGATGTGATGAGAAATAGGGGCCAAACTCAGACCTGGAGTAAGTGGCTGGAACTCCATTTGAGTTAACAACAGAGGTTATGTCTACACTACAAGCCAGGGGTGTGATGTGATTTCCCTGCCACACACTTGTGACAGACAAACTGACACAGTCCTGTAATGTCCTGAACAAACCTTATGGAATTAAGATAGACTTTATTGAATTAAGTTAAACCGTATTGCATTGCAGTTGATGCCTTTGGGTTACATTGTATTATAATGCAATTGTGTGTGTAGTATTGTGGCAGTGAATGTACCTGCTCTAGAAGGAAGGGAAATGCTAATGCACTTCCTCCATTATCAGCCTTCGAAGCCACCCCTCCGAGGACTACAACTATACTAGTTCAAACTGGGTTCTCCAGAGACCAACACACAAAGAAAATAACTAGCCTGGTTTTAAACTGGCCCAGAGCCCAGCTGCTGATCCAGCAAATGGACAGGACCTCTGGTCTGTGGAGGGTCCAATCTGCAGGGTAGGGTTGGTGGACTGGACCTACCAGAATCATGCTAGGGTGAATGCTGGTAAGCTTAATAGCATGTGCGCAGGTACTTTCACTGTGTTCAATATGTTTTTCTCTAGTGCAAGCAGGTCTGTTTAGGCAGACGCTCTGTGCTGGGAAATACACAGTAAAGGCAGGGAACTGTGCAGCCTGCAGTCTGGACATACCCTGGTCAGAAGGGAGTGAGACATGGGTCTCCACCCAGAGAGGCAACCGCTGCGGACCTGGAAGCCTGGGAGTGGGTGACCTGGCTGGACCACTGCAGGGGGAGATACAAGTGCACTCGCCCGGCTCTGTGACCACCCTGGTGCTAGCTGCCATTGGGCCAGCGTCAGTATAAATAATGGTGAAGCTGCAGAAGCACTGGTAGTTGCTGCGGGGACATGACTGAGCCATGCACAGTACACGCACACCTGGAAGTTTTCCCGTTCTGCATCAGGAGGACACTGGCACCTCTCAAAGCTTTTCACCAAAAAGCAGAGAGAATGAGTGGCCCCCAGCCCAGCCCAGCCCAGCCCAGCAAATGATGGAAGAATGCTTTCTGTTGACCTAGCCACTGCCTCTCAGGGTGATGGAAGAGCCCCTCCCATTGCGGTAATGAGTGTCTGCACTGAAGCTGTGCTGCTGTTGTGTAGACAAGCCCCCCGCATAAAGGAACCTGGCGGAGACTCGACCTGATTCACATTTACACTTAGCCCACTTTACAGCGCTGTGTATATGCCCCGTAAGGGGGGGGGGGGGACACGGAGGGGCAAATGTACTTTTATGGTTGCTTTAAGGCCCATTTACTCTGCCAGAGAGGTGTACAAATGAATTATTACGAATAAAAATCAGATCAGCTGGTGTTTAACATTAGTTATCACTGGTACTCGATTTATAAAGGAGAACTCCGGTACAGCGTGCATTTTTAATCAAAGCTTAAATGACAGTGGATGCTGGAATCAGAAGAACCACTTTGTGACAGTATCAACTGCAAGAGCAGAACCTAAGCAGTGTGTACATAGCCGCAGAACAGTGACATTAAAACACATTGTTATGCCAGACACTGTGCTGAAAGATACATTTGCATAATATTTGGGTACCAACCAAAGCTCTAGGCGCATAAACAAACTTCACACTGTTGATTATTCATTAGGTTACATAACATATTTGTTTAATCATCTACAGTTTTGTCTCTGTTCTTCCTAACATTAAAAAAAAACCCATGATGGCATCTCTTGCAATATATATGTTATTCCCATTATACAACTAATGGGAATTACACATCCCCTAGAATAGACTCGAGTTCTAATTCCTGTTTTATTAACACGGCCATAGCACGGCCCTACTCCAACAAGTCCAGTGACTTCTTGCCGCAGGGACTAAATTGCCCTCTTCAGTTTTGCCGACTCTCATGATTTTATCATGACTTGCACAATATTTGATTTTTTTTTCTTAAGGGCTCAGCTCCTGAGTCAGGTGGTTATGTGAGGGTCTCTGTTTTTATTTTTAAAAGAAAACATCTCTCTCTCTCTCATGGTTGCAAAGAAAGCCTGGAAACAGAGACCCTGAAAGGCTCAAAATCCCAAAAGTCAAACCCAAAAGACCCCATATTTGTAATTTTTTAAAAAAGTTTCATGTGTTATTTTCATGTGTTAAAAAAAATCTCAGGGTTGGCTTTAATGTTATTTTTGTAGCCTGGCTTGTGCAATACTTGGTGTTGGAACACTGCTTCTTTGCTTATAAGATCCTCTATGGCAGGGTTTCTCAAACAAGGGTCACTGCTTGTGCAGGGAAAGCCCCTGGCGGGCCGGGCCAGTTTGTTTACCTGCCCCGTCCACAGGTCCGGCCGATCGTGGCTCCCACTGGCCACGGATCACTGCTCCAGGCCAATGGGAGCTGCTGTAAACACACCGGCCCGGCCCGCCAGGGGCTTTCCCTACACAAGCGGCGACCCCTGTTTGAGAAACCCTGCTCTATGGCACCACCCCCGCCTACCTCATGCCATTGGAGCGACTTCTCCCCTCTCTCTGCACATGGGACAGTATCCCTGTGTCTCTCCTGCCACACAATCTTGCCATTTGTGGGGCAAGCTGCCGCCATCTGGAACAACCTTCCTGTGTCTCAGCGACTCCCTTCACAGTTCCCACTGGGCGGGAAATGGTTTTCCCATCCTGTGAACAATTTTGAGATTTCAGAAATAAATCTCCCTTCCACATCAGGATGAAACCGAGACCTTGCGAAGGTTTTTCATGAAAAAACAAGCAAGAGAGCGTGTGAGTAAAACAACCTGAGGATCAGCATGCCTGTGATTCAGGGCCCCCCCACTTCAAATCCCTACTCAAACCGATTCAAGGGCTTGAACCTACATCTCCTGCAATGCAGATGAGGGCTTGAACCATCCTGACCTGAGGTACTGATTTATCGGGAAGGTATTTCCCAATGAATAACCATTCTTCCTGACCAACTCTCGTTCCAATCTCAGTTGAAAACATCTTTCTCCCTTTCCTATACGTATCTCTCTCTGGGATATCATTCATTTGTTTAACTCTGGAAGACATTTTGTGATTTACTTTTTACCCAAGACACACTAGAAAATAAAGCTTCATCGTATGGTCACAATTACAGCTGGCTGAACAACACAGAGAGTGAACAGAAAGGACTCTCATGCACCTTTACACTGTGGCTTTACATGAGGAGGTTAAACTGAAGACTGTCAAAACTCCACTCCTCACCCTCCCACATCATTGTTGTGGAAATTCATACAGACCTCAAATGTGTGCTTGTAAGACTAAAAAAGCCATTCATTCACATGTAAAAAATAAATGAAGTGCCGAGCTGGATTAGCAATGGTGTATACCACCTCTCACTGTCAGCCCATAAGTGCCAAACTAACTGCTCCCATGAATTTCCCAGTTACCTGTTCTGCTCTTATTAGCCATCCCTGGTGCACATGCATGTACTTCAGAAGGCCATGCCCATCTGTTAGGAGGGCACTGGGCCTGCTCACGAGCTGGCTGGTGCTTGCATTAAGGTGTAGGTGTCAAGTGATCAGAGATGGGCAGCCAGCATAACATGGCAAGTTCCATCTCTTCTGCAGAAATCCCCTTGTCTGTGACAAGCAGTAAGTGTTGCCCTCACAAAAGTCACCTTTACAGTCCATGTGATATGTAGGAAGAATTCAGGAGTCAGGCTTGACAAGAGAGGAGGCACTTCTGTTCGCTGCAGGAATATTCAGCTTTTGCAAACACTAGGGACAATTGTGTACTTCCTCCTTAGTAGAATGGACTCATGGTAGGCGAAGAGAAGATTCTGGTTCCAACAGCCCATACTGCGTCTGTGCTTGAAAGTGGCCTGTTGAGTCAGTACATCATCATCAACTTCCCACACAGCCAGGGAGTTAAGCATGACTCCATCCTCCAATGTGTGGTTGAGAAGGCAATTGGCAAACATCAGAGCTCAAGCTCTCTAGGAGCCAAGCAGGAAGAACATGTGACTTCCAGGCCTTCAAGGTACATCATATACAATTCCTTTGGAAGAGACAGCCCCATCTGTTGCCCTTCTCAAAGCATTCTTTCCCATTTCACAGAAACTTTGGGCTGGACTACTAATTATTTGCTGTTTTGCTCCTTCAATAGCATCTAGATAATCCCTAGCAGAAGGTCTCAGCCATTTCAATTATTCAGTAGCCTCCTAGGCCTCTTCTAGTTAAATAGAAAAGTAGCATTTAAAATTTTATTCTTGAGGTCCCGCATTTCTCACCGCTTTCCCTCTTACCAGATTAACTAACCATTTCATGCCGCACCTAATTTCTCACTCCAGGTTAAGGATCTGGGAAAACCTGTGTTCTGCCTACGTGTTTCCCCCTAGTCCCAAGATTGTGAGATGCAGAGATACTATGCTTATAAGGGCCAGATAAGTACCTTAGGTAGAAAAACAAACTCTGGATGGCTAAGGCCTAGTCTACAGCATAAAAGATTTGCAGGTATAGTTATACTGGCAAATCCTAATGTAGATGCAGAACGCATTTGCAGGTTTAGTTTACACCAGTTCTCTGAACAAAATAAGCTATAGCAGCAAAAGTGCTGTATTGCTACTATAACTGTGTCTAGATTAGGCTTTTGCCAGTATAGAAATGTCTTTAAAAAAAATCACACCTCGAAGAGACATTACTACAGAGGTATAGGTTTCTATCGCTGACCTGTTCTAACTTTCCTAGGGTCCTTATTTTTACCACCAAGAGCCGATGTAAAGAACAGAGCTGAGTGAACAATTGATTTTTCAGTTCAGTTGCCAATTTTTATTTTTTTTTAAGAAATAAAAAGAGATTTGTTGGCTGAAACAATTAGCCAAATTCAACCCAAATTTGCAAATAGTTTTGGTGCCATGAAAAATGCTTTTTTTCAGTAAAATTTACTATTTGCCAGAAACATTTCACCCAGCCACCCTAAATTATCTGGCAATCAGCCTTCAAGCCATCCCTTTAAAACAGCAGCATTGATGTGTTCAAGCCTTGCCCTGATTTGACACCAAACTTGGTTACCAGACAATGATGCAAAGCAGCAAGCCTTGCATAATAGAAACTCTTGCTGTGGGAAACATTACAGTAAGATTAGGCAATTATGAGCACTTTGTGTAAGTGACTGAAAAGAAATCACTTGAAGCATGAGCTGCTGGTTTTCCAGTCTAGCAGACTAGATCCCACCTGGTGTAAATCAGCAAAGTTCCATTGACTTAGGAGGAGCAGCACTGACTTACCCCAGCTGAGGATCTGGCCCATGTACTGGAATTTACATTTTGAGATAGGCATTAAAAGATATATGACAACAGAGAGAAAGGGCTGTGGAGGGTTTGTCATAACTCCACAAAGTTGCCTTGACATTGGTAGTGAAAGTAGGATTAGAGAAAATATACACATTCACTTTTCATTCTACATCAGTCTTTAAAAGTGTATCAGTATGTTCAGTCCTGGGTATGCAATTTCTGTGTAGGCCTACTCTCTATTTCAATTGACTTGAATGGGGATTTTGTGTGGTCGGCATCTCTGAAATTCAGACCACACATTCTGTGAGGCACAGACTGTGTCTGGCTCTAGGTCAGATTTTCAAGCGATTTAAGTCTGTAATTGTACTTCTAAATTGCATGCTCAATTCCTAAGACCATGCATGTTGGGTAATTGCATGTGCAAATCAGGGGTGTGGTTGTGCTTTTCAGTCATTTGAAAATCTGCCCCTCTGTTAAAGTGCTGTGCCCAATTTCTATACCATATTCCAGGGGCGGCTCTATGTTTTTGGCCGCCCCAAGCAGTCATGCGCGGGAGGCGCCCCAGAGCCGCGGGAGCAGCGGACCTCCCGCGGGCATGACTGCAGAGGGACCGCTGGTCCCGCGTGGCTCGGCCGGACCTCCCGCAGCTGCGGACGGTTCGCGGGTCCGGCGGCTCCGCTTGAGCTGCCGCAGTCATGCCTGCGGGAGGTCCAGCCGAGCCGCGGGACGAGCGCCCCCTCCGCAGTCATGCCTGCAGCAGGTCCGGTTGTCCCGGGGCTCCGGTGGACCTCCCGCAGGCATGACTGCGGCAGGTCCGCCGGCCCAGCCTGCCGCCCCCCCCGGCGGCAGGGAACGCCCCCTACATTTTGCCGCCCTAGGCACCAGCTTGTTTTGCTGGTGCCTAGAGCCGCCCCTGCCATATTCATATTTAAGCAAAATAATGCTCACAGGGAGCAAGTTGTGTTTGCTTTAGTATGCTTTCAGGGACCCCAACTAATGAATTTTTAAACTCAGGTCCCTTTGTTTAATGGGATATATTAAATTTTTTTTCAAGCTTTCCCTTTTTGCTCTTTAACAAAAAGATGTTGTAATGAAAACCATACAAATATCTAGCAAAAACATGCCCATGCTTACGCTAGGCCTGGAGATTTAAAAAATGTGGATTTATTTTCAGAAGTGCTGAGCTCCCCACTTCTATTCCATTCCATACAGGTCTATCCCCCTCCCAGGAATTCTGTTGTCATGGCTGGAGCAAAGTTAAGGTCGTGCTTGTTTTCTGAAGCTATGTCTACACTACTGCGGGATTGATGCGCCGGCGATCGACGCACCAGGGGTCTAGTTAGCAGGTCTATTGAAGACCAGCTAAATCGATGGCAGAGCACTCTCCAGTCAACCTCGGTACTCCACTGGGAATGGGAGGAGCAAGGTAAGTCAAAGGGAGACACTCTCGTCGACCCAGCCTGGTGTAGACACGGCTGTAAGTAGACCTAAGCTACGTCGACTCCAGCTACGTTATTCACTTAGCCTGAATGTGAGTTGGTGGCTTGGTGGAACATTGTGCCCTCATCTCTGGCTTGAAACTGTACCCTGGGTTTAACTCTAATGATCTTGAAAAGCAAGGTCCACTCGAAAGCACTTAACTAAGTTAGCCTTAATCAAGATGTTTTGTAGGTTTTTAAAATTTAAAATAATGGGACACCAGATATTGTCAGAGCTAATATGTTGTAAAATAATGGCTCACAGTCTGATAGCCCTCGCATGGATTAAAATAGTAAAAAAATTATTTATTTAAGTGGACACGCTCTACATTAATCCCATTCAGTCTTGTATCAAAACTCAAGCTTGCTGCTGGCTAGCTTGTGGAAATCTATTTCATTATTAGAGAGGTGCCAATCCAGTTCGCCCTAGTCCTTGGGCAGAAAACCTAGTGGGTCTCTTTGTGGTATCCCGTTCAACCCATCAGTGAAGGAAATGGCAGTAACTCAAAGGCGAGCACACAGTTACTGAGCCCAAGTGTAGAGGTTCATTAAACATGCATGGAATTTCTCTGAAACACATATATAAGCAGAGATTTACATTCACCCGACTCTCTGTCCTTTTAATCAGTGTGAGCAACCATCAACAATGCTGATTTCTACAAATCTGTAACCCTGCTCACTTGCCTGACTCAAGTCTTTGGGAAGAAATCTGTTCTTTCGTAGCTGCATTTTAAATCCAAGCCTCTGCCAGGCTTTTCTCAGAAGCCATGAATTTTGTATGCTGGGTACTGCCCCATGTCAGAGCAGCAGCTGTGTGTGTTTTGTAAGCATGGCTTTTTAAATGTTTTCCCCAGTATTCGGTTGCTCTAGAACCTGTTTTATGGAATTCATTCTTTGCCATCGCAGTTCATGAGGTGAGACTCAGCCAGAGGAGAAGCATGTATACAGTGAATTGCACTGCTGGAGATCACCAAGAAACACCCTGTAGCAGGGTGGACCCCTGCTCCTGCCCTGAAGGGGTTAAAAACAGCCCTGGGAAGGGGCTGTGGCTGGAGAAAATAGCCTTTAGGCTGGGCTGATTGGGGGAAGTGGCTGCAGCTGGGACCATGCCCCAAACTGAGCAACAGGGCCTTATAAGAAGGCCAGGGAAGCCAGAAGCCTAGACAGTCTCTCTCTGCATTCAGAGGGAGATGGGCCTGGCCGCAGGGAGCTAGACAAGGTACCTAAGTGGAGCAGGGCTGGGGAAAGGCAGAGGAGCTGGGCAGCTCCAGCCTGGAAAGCCCCAGGCTGCGGCCTAGCATTGGGATAACAGGTACTGGGGGTTGCAGAGGGCAGCCCAGGGGTAGGCCAAAGCAGCAGGTCCAAACCCTCTTTGCCAGTGATGAATAGGCTGATACTGCAGTCTGCCCCAGGGCGTGGGGCTGGACAATGATTGGCAGTAGCCATATACTGAGGCAAGGTGGGGATAGAGGGTGGGGGTTCCCTGGGGAGGGGAGACCCTGAGAGAAAGGGGTTACTGCCAGGGGCAGCACCCCATGTAAAAGGGCACCGGGGTCCAGGGAGGGACTCGGGGCCAGAGAACAGGTGGATCACCAGCCTGCAGAGGGCGCTCCGTGCTGGAAACCAAGCTAATTCCCCAGAGACACCAGCAGGAGGTGCCACAGGGGTGAGTCCGATCCGTTACACACCCTATGTGTAAATTACTGGTTATGCTTCTGGTGGCACATAGAGTGCACACTGCAGCCAAAGACAATGGCTACACGCTGTAATGAAAGGCTCTGGCAGCAGGAAACAGCAGGAAACAGCAGGAAACTTCTGGAGTCCTTCCTTGCTGCCTCTCCCTACAAGACTCTTTCCTTGTCTATACTGCTAAAAATAGCAGTATAGAAAAGGAAGGTGCTGAAGAGTGAAGAGCATGCAGGGCATACACCCAGTGGGTTCAAGCATGTTGGGCAATCTACTCTACCCACTGCTATTTATACCTGTGTTAGCTGGGCATGCAGCATCTGTACTCTCCACGTCACTAGAGGAGCAGACTTACCATAGTTCTCTATGGGGCATTCAAGGATAATCAGCCTCCTTCACACAGTCACTAGGGGCTAGATTTTGTCACACAGATATAGCCCATAATAACGTGCCCCGAAGGACCCAGCCCAGAGTAGGGTGTAGCTGTGCTTCTTCATCCTCCTCCCATCTATTGGCCCCTTGTGCCTGGCAAGAAAGGGTGCATGGGGCAGGAAAGTCATTAGTGATTTACTGCTAGCCTGTATTAGCAGCAAATTACTGCTCTGCCCCTTTCCCTATGCTGGCTCAGCTGTGCTGGCTAGAGACTTGAAGTTGGAGCAAGGGTTTGCTCTGAGGGGCCTAAGAGCTCTGCTTACCCCTGCACGTCTGGACCCAAGGCTCAGGTAGCCTGCACAGGGATGCATAGAGGGGTCTTACGCCCTTGCACAGACATGCAGTCCAAGTCACAGTCCACCCCCTACATGAATGGTCAGCTACAGCTGTAGCTCACTGCTGCTGGGATGATGCAAATGTTAAGTGAGACAGTCCAGACAGAGACAGATCTAAGTACGTGAGATATACCATGTCTACCAAGTATGTTGTAGGCGTGGAAACAGAGTCAATATGCAGCACACACCCTAGATTGGGGTAGACAACCTATGGCACACATGCCAAAGGCGGCATGCAAGCTGATTTGCAGTGGCACTCATACTGCCCGGGTCAGGGCCACCAGTCCGGGGAGCTCTGCATTTTAATTTAATTTTAAATGCAGCTTCTTAAACATTTAAAAACCTTATTTACTTTACATACAACAATAGTTTAGTTATATATTATAGACTTATAGAAAGAGACCTCCTAAAAACTTTAAAATGTATTACTGGCAGGTGAATCCTTAAATTAGAGTGAATAAATGAAGACTCGGCACACTGTTTCTCATAGACTCATAGACTTTAAGGTCAGAAGGGACCATTATGATCATCTAGTCTGACTTCCTGCACAACGCAGGCCACAGAATCTCACCCATCCACTCCTGTAACAAACCCCTAACTTATGTCTGAATTATTGAAGTCCTCAAATTGTGGTTTGAAGACCTCAAGCTGCAGAGAATCCTCCAGCAAGTGACCCATGCCTCATGCTGTAGAGGAAGGCGAAAAACCTCCAGGGCCTCTGCCAATCTGCCCTGGAGGAAAATTCCTTCCCGACCCCAAATATGGCGATCAGCTAAATCCTGAGCATGTGGGCAAGACTCATCAGCCAGACACCCAGGAAAGAATTCCCTGTAGTAACTCAGATCCCACCCCATTTAACAGTCCATCGCAGACCACTGGGCATACTATCCCATCATACCATCCCCTCCATAAACTTATCAAGCTTAGTCTTAAAGCCAGATATGTCTTTTGCCCCCACTACTCCCCTGGGAAGCCTGTTCTAGAACTTTACTCCTCTAATGGTTAGAAACCTTCATCTAATTTCAAGACTAAACTTCCTAGTGTCCAGTTTATATCCATTTGTTCTTGTATCCACATTGGTACTAAGCTTAAATAATTCCTTTCCCTCCCTGATATTTATCCCTCTGCTATATTTATAAAGAGCAATCATATCCCCCCTCAACCTTCTTTTGGTTAGGCTAAACAAGCCAAGCTCTTTGAGTCTCCTTTCATAAGACAGGTTTTCCATTCCTCGGATCATCCTAGTAGCCCTTCTTTGTACCTGTTCCAGTTTGAATTCATCCTTCTTAAACATGGGAGACCAGAACTGCACACAGTATTCCAGATGAGGTCTCACCAGTGCCTTGTATAACCAGTGCCTTGTATCACCTCCTTATCTTTGCTGGAAATACCTCGCCTGATGCATCCTAAAACCGTATTATCTTTTTTAACGGCCATATCACATTGGCAGCTCATAGTCATCCTGTGATCAACCAATACTCCAAGGTCCTTCTCCTCCTCTGTTACTTCCAACTGATGTGTCCCCAATTTATAACTAAAATTCTTGTTATTAATCCCTAAATGCATGACCTTGCACTTTTCACTATTAAATTTCATCCTATTACTATTACTCCAGTTTACAAGGTCATCCAGATCTTCCTGTATGATATCCCGGTCCTTCTATGTGTTAGCAATACCTCCCAGCTTTGTGTCAGCCACAAACTTTATTAGCACATTCCCACTTTTTGTGCCAAGGTCAGTAATAAAAAGATTAAATAAGATTGGTCCCAAAACTGATCCCTGAGGAACTCCACTAGTAACCTCCTTCCAGCCTCACAGTTCACCTTTCAGTATGACCCGTTGTAGTCTCCCCTTTAACCAGTTCCTTATCCATCTTTCAATTTTCATATTGATCCCTATCTTTTCCAATTTTACTAATAATTCCCCATGTGGAACCGTATCAAATGCCTTACTGAAATCGAGGTAAATTAGATCCACTGTATTTCCTTTGTCTAAAAAATCTGTTACCTTCTCAAAGAAGGAGATCAGGTTGGTTTGGCACGATCTACCTTTGGTAAGACCATGTTGTATTTTGTCCCAATTACCATTGGCCTCAATGTCCTTAACTACTTTCTCCTTCAAAATTTTTTCCAAGACCTTACATACTACAGATGTCAAACTAACAGGCCTATAGTTACTCGGATCACTCTTTTTCCCTTTCTTAAAAAGCTTCTGAAAGGTTGCAGACCCCTGAACTAGATACTAGGGTGTGTAGGACACACGGGATCTGATCAAAACTGAATTTAAGTCAGTGAGAGTCTTGGCATTGACTTCAATGGCTTTTGGATCAGGCCTGGCAGGGAAGGGATAGCACTGCCATGCACAGCTCTGCTGAGACTGCACCTTACATTCAGTTCCTTGCACATCCAGAAATGTGAAGCGTCCCTGACTCACGAAGCCATACTATCACCTCTTTGTTCCTTGCATTCTCTTGCAGAGGAATAGCATTCTGCAGTGCCTTTATTATGTTCTTTAGGAGCCTCCATCTTTCTTCTATGTAACAGCTTACTTATCCCTCCATTCCACTGAGATCATGAGATTTCTTACGTTTCTGAAATAGAGTATCCATTTACTGCTGCTTTCTGTGAACTCACTCCTTACTCTGGAGAGCTCTGTTAATCTGTGGTTGTTAGCATCAAGCCTTCCTATTATTCTCATGTACTCAATCAATGCCTAATTGTTTCAAATAAAAAGCTATTTTAGGGTGGATTCTCCCAATGATTGAAATCTTAGATCATAAAGTTGTCCTCTACGTGGCTTAGCAATCAACAGAAGTAGACTTCTGTAAGCTTATATTTACCACAAGTAAAGTCAACGCCTGAGATTTGCAAAGGAGAGTTGTACAGTTGATTCATGACAAGGGCCCAGTACAACTCCTTTTGATGATGTTGGGCATCTTTCCATTGATTGTAATCAGAACTGGATTGGATCACAAGCGAACAATGTCCAACCTTCTGTTAACTGATTGTCTTGTTCAAAGATACCAAAATTTACAAAGAGAATTATTTGAGCACAACTATAAACAAAATAAATACATAATAAAAATACCAGTATAATATTTTCTGCTTCATTTTTAACCACTATGTCATCACAACTTCTTAGAGCAGTATTAAGGTTGTGATTGTTACTTAAGTTTGTTAGTTCCTTCTCTGGGAACTCTGAATTTCCTGTGTTTAACTTTAATTTTGTTTAACATACTTATACAATAATATGCATGCAAACCACCAAGATGTGATTGTACCCTTAACTTCATCTTTATAAAAGCTTTTTTTTTTTGGGTGAGGGGGGATAATTACGTGAAAGGAAACAAGGATGCACAGATTCTCAGATACATAGTTACATAACTGTCCAGAACAATGTTGCTTGTTCAAAACAAGAACATTTCTTCCAGGATGTTAAACCTACGTCGTTGAGTTTATTTAAAAACAATGGAGAGAAAGCAAAATCTTGCACACACAGGGAATTCAGAACAAGCCTGTAACATACTGAACTCATCCCGAATTACCTCCCATTGTACCTTTCGTATCAGCAACTGTCCCTGACTGTATGCAGAGAAGGTTTACATTTACTTTTGTTTCATTTGTTTCCCTTTCAGCCTGCAGTGTGAATGGGAATGCAAGTTAGGTCCTGGCAAGCTCTGAGAGTTCATGCTATTCTGCAACATGAAATAAATCTCAAGACCCATGGGCAAAATTCTCAAAAGTAGCCTCTAAAAATGTTCTGAGAAATTATGGCTTCTCACTGCATCTGTGAGATCAAGAGCCATGTTTTGAAATGGGGCCATCAAAACCACACTCACAGCGTCTTGAATAAGTGAAATAGACAGATGCAATGGGGCTCTGTGGCGGGCAGGAGAGATTAGAGAGAGAAAGTGCACTAATAGGAGCCAACTCTGAACAAAGTTGCACACACAAAGCTCTCATTTGTAAAGCTAAGTAAAAAAAAAGCACAATTTCCATCATGTGAGAAATTCTGATATTTAAAATAAAACTTGAAATACCATTTTTTTTTCAGAAAAAATCAATTCAGAAATGTAAAAATATTTCAAGTAAATTCAACATTAAGCTGCATGTGCCAATAGTGTTGTAGTGCCTCATGGGAGTTGTAGTTCAGGTATCTCTAGACCCATTTTCTCCTATAGATTGGGCTCTGTGGCTGGACTATGTCTCCCAGAATGCACCAGCAGTCATGTGACTCCCATGATGCACCATATAGCTTGGTCAGACGGGCAATTGCAGTGGAGAGTAAAGAAGAAGACACCTGATATTATTAGATTTGTGGAGCCCTGGAGGGGGAAAAAAAAACAACTTGAGGTGTGAGATGGTGTAAGAGACCTATTGAATGGTAGGAATCTTCAGCAGTTACTGCAATGATGTGATGCTAACCCTAACTTTGGTGTATATGACTGCAAGAAGATGACATGCCATTAAGCCTAGTGTACATGATTTACATGCTTAACAACTTCCTATTGCTATTTATAAATTTGCAACAGTTTTAATTAGTCATGCTATTAATGATCCCCCACCATGGCATTCAAATATACCGGTTTTACTCTGCCCCAAATTATGGCATTAACATTGGGAACAAATCAGTTCTTTGTGTCATCTTGTAAACTTAATTGGGAATGCTTCTCACTAAGAATAATTAGTTGATTAAGAAAAAAAAATCCTGCATGTATGCATAGTTAAGGATTACATTCAGCAGAAGAGCGGTGCTACCAGGTAAGTATAAAATGCCATATGTTGGCAAAAAAATGGGCACCTCTCTGTTTTAATGTTATCATTCCTCACTGTCACCTGGTGGCTACTAGCAATATTGAATGGGAGCGCACAAAGAGCAATCCCTCCAGGACCTAGCATTTGGAGTGGGAAGGCATGTACTCTGGGAACAGAACCTGTCCTAACCACTCTATCAAAGTACTAGTAATGTAAATCTGAAATGGATGCAAGTTACTGCAGTACATTTACTACTTTCTATCAATAGGGCTTTGATAACAGCAGAACACGTTCACCAGCATGTACAGCTTGTTCTGTGCCCACGGAGCCCCCACTTTAACAAGGGAGCTGCGAAAGAAAATATAAAATGCCCTTAACTGCTCCTTTTTGCTTTTTTATTATTTATATTACTGTAGTACTCATAGCTCCAATTGAAATCAAGGCTCCATCGTGCTAGGCATTGTACAGACACAAACTGAGAGAGAGCCTCCACCCTTAACAACAATCTACATATACAAGACCTAGGAAGGATTATCATCCCCATTTTACAGATGGGAAAACTGAGGCACAAAGTTTAAGTAACTTGCCCAAAGTCACAGAGAGAGTCTGTGGCAGTACTCAGCACAAAGGGAACCTCATGAAGATTTCCCCCAATTAAAAAGATGGTGTGTGTATGGGGAGGTATTTTTCTGCTTAATTTTGACTTGGTATCAGGAAATATCAAGAAAGAGGAAGCTTCCCTCCTACTGCTCCCCCAAGCTCTTGTCACGAATTTGCCCTAATAGAAACAAACATAAAATGTAGAAGCAGCAAAGAATCCTGTAGTTACCCGAAGTTAGTCTATAAGGTGCCACAGGATTCTTTGCTGCTTCTACAGAACCAGACTAACACGACTACCCCTCTGATACTTGACATAAAATGTAAAGGGCCTGATGCTGATTGTCACACCAGTGCAAATCCACAGACTTGTAAATCAGGAGCGATTCCAGTTATCAGTGTGAGTCAGAGCAGAATCAGGCCCAGAAAGCTTTAAACAATCTGACTGCACAGCCGTTCTCTTGTCAACTTGTCAGCCTGAATCTGTTGTCTCTTGTGGCGCCATGAGACAGTCCATTATCCAGTCCTCTAAGGAGTCCTCCAGAAAAAAAAATTTCTTCTGTAATGCTCTGCAGAACTGGCTGTACTAAACCTTCTTTTTTTTTTTTTGGTAAACAAAATGGACAGAGGGGAATTAAAAAGCAATTATTCAAAAATCTAGGGACAAGCTTTGTTAAAAACTAGGAGCCTGACTTTAAGCTCCTAAGTCCATATTTAGGTACCGAAATCAGTGGCCTGCCTTCAGAAGTACTGAGCACGTCATTGGGAGCTGTTGGATGCTCAGTTTGCTTAGCCCCTGACTTAGCCATGTACAGCATTTCAACACACGAGCAGTCCCTCTGATGTTAACAGGACAACTTGTGTACTAAGGGCCAGGCATGTGTTTACCTGTCTGGCTGAAGCAGTTTGCCTCCCTCCATGACTCTCCAGGCTCTCTTCCATCTCCCAGAACATCCCGTCCATGAAGGTGCAGATAGTCTTCCGATGGAGGTGGAATGACACTTACTTTCCATACAGAAAGCCCCATTGGCTCCCCTTCTCCTATACACAGACACTCGGTTAGCAGCGGTTCCTTTGAGGGTGACCCAAAATACACCACTTATTGCCATTCCACAACCCCATGCTTAAGTCCTTGAGATGTGGCTCCAGGGACTGAGAAGCCTGCGGACACATTCTGTGGGACATGAGCACCAGCAACTCCAAGAGTGTTCCTAACATTCGAAAAAGGCTCCAGATGGACCCAGCAAGAAATGACTGTGTCCCACAATCCAGATGCTCTTGTGAGAAGGACACCCAACCTTCTCTCCTTCTGAAGAGCACCCACAGTGGAAGTAAGTGAAGGAAAAGGGACTGGGGGCTAGATAGCGTCAGGGGGAGAAACTCTCTGACTCTTAAAAAATTTTGGTTCAGCTTACGTTAAACACTGGGAATTGCACACAAAAAAATGATGGGGCTTGTCTTGCTTGTCCTGGTAACGTTCAATTGTCTCCACAAGCAAGCTGTGCTAATACTAAGTCTCATGCTTCAGAGCATAAGCTGGTGATCATTTCCAAAGGAAGAAATAGTGAGCCCAATATGCAGCACTAAGCCATAACTAAATCAATCAGCTTTTTATTTTCCAACTTCCTCAGAAGTAGCAGACCACTATCAAAGGGGGGAATCTAAATGAAATAGTCCTAGGTACTCTGATCCTGAATGGCTGAAGTCCTGCATTCCTATTTTTCAGTTACCTTTGTGAACATAAGAACAGTTTCAAAAGGAGGGGAGACTAGAAAGCGAAGGATAAAAATATTGCAAAGATGTACAATTTGGAAGTAAATAATCGAAGAGGGCAGCAGCAGGGTTTTGATAAATTCTTCAAGACTCACATGTGATTTGAAATCATAAAAGTAACTAGAAATCATGTCAGCTGTGCCTAGTTTTGATGTTTTCTTTTTCTCAGAGGCAGCACGCCTAGAGACAATAGATATATTGCAAGAGAAAAAAAACAAAAGGTGCAGGTATATGGTGGGGTAGATTCACCACTATTCTCTGCCTGCTCACCTGCTTAGTCAAGTCAGATTCAGTTACTTTGCATCACAATGACTGGAGCATGCCATTAAATTTGCCCCAGATCTTGCAATTGGATCCACATGGTGACAGACCACATGGGTGGTCTGATAACATGGATGCAATTGTAGGACTGAGGCCCAGGTGAGCAAAGATTGTTTCTCCACACACACGTGCTACACCAGCTTTGATAACAATAGATATATAGGGCCAGAACCTCTGTTAGATCAGCTATGCCAATTTATACCAGCTGAGGATCTGGCTCTGTGTTTGTAACTTTGTATTTGTTAATTGTAAATGTTAGTTTAACAAGTGTGTTACTCCTTGCAGGACCTGGCGCCTGTCTACGCACAGGAAATGTTCGTAGTGTGAAATATCTGGGGGTTGCCTGAGGGTTTAAACCAATGTGATGTGGATCCTTGATTAAATCAGCTTAATTAATTTTTTTTTGGATATGAATTGCTCTCTGCTGGCATGGCAGGTACAGATTTCATAGAATCATAGAATCATAGAATCTCAGGGTTGGAAGGGACCTCAGGAGGTCATCTAGTCCAACCCCCTGCTCAAAGCAGGACCAAACCCAACTAAATCATCCCAGCCAGGGCTTTGTCGAGCCTGACCTTAAAAACCTCTAAGGAAGGAGATTCCACCACCTCCCTAGGTAACCCATTCCAGTTCTTCACCACCCTACTAGTGAAAAAGTTTTTCCTAATATCCAGCCTAAACCTCCCCCTCTGCAACTTGAGACGATTACTCCTTGTTCTGTCATCTTCTACCACTGAGAACAGTCTAGATCCATCCTCTTTGGAACCCCCTTTCAGGTAGTTGAAAGCAGCTATCAAATCCCCCCTCATTCTTCTCTTCTGCAGACTAAACAATCCCAGTTCCCTCAGCCTCTCCTCATAAGTCATGTGCTCCAGCCCCCTAATCATTTTTGTTGCCCTCTGCTGGACTCTCTCCAATTTATCCACATCCTTCTTGTAGTGTGGGGCCCAAAACTGGACACAGTACTCCAAATGAGGCCTCACCAGTGCTGAGTAGAGGGGAATG
Organism: Mauremys mutica; assembly: GCF_020497125.1. Classification (NCBI taxonomy): domain Eukaryota; kingdom Metazoa; phylum Chordata; order Testudines; family Geoemydidae; genus Mauremys; species Mauremys mutica. Next base: position 7,329,945 of record NC_059076.1, on the reverse strand, counting down.
ATCACATCCCTTGATCTGCTGGAAATGCCCCTACTTATACAACCCAAAATGCCATTAGCCTTCTTGGCAACAAGGGCACACTGTTGACTCATATTCAGCTTTTTGTCCACCGTAACCCCTAGGTCCTTTTCTGCAGAACTGCTGCCCAGCCATTCGGTCCCTAGTCTGTAGCAGTGCATGGGATTCCTCTGTCCTAAATGCAGGACTCTGCACTTGTCCTTGTTGAACCTCATCATATTTCTTTTGGCCCAATCCTCTAATTTGTCTAGGTCCCTCTGTATCCTAGCCCTACCCTCCAGCGTATCAACCACTCCTCCCAGTTTAGTGTCATCTGCAAACTTGGTAAGGGTGCAGTCCACACCATCCTCCAGATCGTTAATGAAGATATTGAATAAAACCGGCCCCAGCACCGACCCTTGGGGCACTCCACTTGATACCGGCTGCCAACTAGACATGGAACTATTGATCACTACCCGTTGAGCCTGACCATCTAGCCAGTTTTCTATCCACCTTACCGTCCATTCATCCAGCCCATACTCCTTTAAATTGCTGGCAAGAATACTGTGGGAGACTGTATCAAAAGCTTTGCTAAAGTCCAGAAATAGTACATCCACTGCTTTCCCCTCATCCACAGAGCCGGTTATCTCGTCATAGAAGGCAATTAGGTTAGTCAGGCATGACTTGCCCTTGGTGAATCCATGCTGACTGTTCCTGATCACTTTCCCCTCCTTTAAGTGGCTCAGGATTGATTCCTTGAGGACCTGTTCCATGATTTTTCCAGGTACTGAGGTGAGACTGACTGGCCTGTAGTTCCCTGGATCTTCCTTCTTCCCTTTTTTAAAGATGGGCACTACATTAGCTTTTTTCCAGTCATCCGGGACCTCCCCCGATCGCCATGATTTTTCAAAGATAATGGCCAATGGCTCTGGAATCTCATCGGCCAACTCCTTTAGCACCCTCGGATGCAGCGCATCCGGCCCCATGGACTTGTGCTCGTCCAGCTTTCCTAAATAGCCCCGAACTACTTCTTTCTCCACAGAGAGCTGGTCAACTGGCTATGCACTGTTAGAAACCTCTCTCCACCCTAGGTGACACAGCTCTATGTCACTGCTATGGCTTGAGAACATGTCGTAAGCCTGCAGATGCTGACAGAATAGGAACTCTTTCTCAAGTTTCTGATAACTATCTGTAGACTCTGTCTATCTTCCAGGTCCGTATATTCCTGAACTGTGTAGGATACACTTATATCCCTTGTGGCATGTTTGCTTTGATCACCGGATTAAAGATAACCTGGTTTTTGAATGTCATCGTGGTCTCTTCTTACAAGCAGATTTTTACAACCACGCAGCTGTCACAAGTTCAGTAACATTCAACTAATAAATTAAGGTAATGTATGTCCCCATTAATTCCTTGCTTCACTCATGGAGATGATGTAGCCTTCAAGCCAACTGCAGTACTGCCCTTTATACCCCTGCTGTTCTCTGCAACTTAGCACCTACATACCAGAGACAGTTTCCTTATAAACAACTTGACAGACAGACAGACACACACACACATGCTCCTTGGGTTGAACCATCTCCACCCCTCCATCTTCTCACAAGTTACAGTCTCTGTACATGAGTCTCCCTGTCCCCCATGGAAGCAGCAGTGGCAAGTGCTGGGAAGTGGCAAGATTTGGCTGTGGAGGATGAGAGAGCAGGAGTAGTCGGGAATGCCCTCCTCGGGAGGAGTCCCTGAGGCGATGGGGAAAATGGTGGTGATACCACTGTGCCAGAAAGAGGGGGAGGGTTTTGGAAGAAAGCGCAGGTGCCCACTCTTGGCCCGTGTCTGGATGCTTTTATTGTAGTCAGGGGCGGCTCTAGGAATTTTGCTGCCCCAAGCACGGCAGGCAGGCTGCCTTCCGCGGCTTGCCTGCGGACGGTCCGCTGGTCCACGGCTTGCCGCCCCAAGCACGCGCTTGGCGTGCTGGGGCCTGGAGCCACCCCTGATGGTAGTAAATGAGTGCCTTATTCCAAAACAGTGTAATCCATTTCAGGAGAGGAGTAAATGAATTTGGAAAAAGGCACTCTTATTCCAGACTAAGAACGCCCGCACATAGCATTGATCAGGACTAGTTAATCAGAACTAGCTATTCCTGAATAATTTGAGCAGCCTAGCTAGAGCGGAATAATTATTTCACTCTAGCTATGCTGCTATAACTCCTCCATGTGGACACTGTGGAATAGAGTGTCCACATAATGGATTTATACCAACATAGCTACAGTGAAATGATTACTCCACTCTAGCAATGCCAATCAATGTCCCCATGTAGACAAACCCTGAGACATTTCAGAAGAACCCTTAACAAACAGCTACAATTTCACCGAGTAAAAGAAGTGAAAACAATAACACAGTATGAGAGGTATCAATATCCTAAATCAAAGAGTCTTCGAGGACTAAGGACAAGGTAGTTCCAATATTGCCACATCTTAGAGACACAGCCCAGAGGCTCACCTAAAACTGAGTTATCTCACAGACCACCTTCCTATACTTGACCCAGGAATGGAGTCATGCTCCTTGGCTACACTGAATTTATCAAGATCCAGGGTGAAGTTGCAAAGAACTTTAAAAACGGTCTTCTCAGCAGAGTGCCGTGGGCTTTGGAATGTGTTAACAGAAGACTAGTAGACCATGGAAATCAGACTGCACTCAGTCAACTCCAGTAGCGCCCAGGACAAAAAGAAAATTATTTCCTTGGTTTGGCCTTTCCCAAATGACAACAAGCAAGATAATTGGCATCTCTCTCTCTCTCTCTCTCTCTCTCTCACACACACACACACACACCCCACGGTGGGTTCCACCAGCAGCCTGTTAAAAGTGTGGAGTCCCCTTTTGTGAAGTCACTTAGATGGAATTTTCCTGTGTCCTTTAATTTCCTGTTATGTCACTTAGGTACCATGTTGATTAGCACCTGGATAAACTATTTGAACAGAACAGAATTAATATTTTTAATGTTATCTGCCGTATTAATGACAAGGAAGCACATGAGCTTTTTATGTTTCAACTCATCTCCCTCAGAGGTTAGTGGCCATACTTAAAGAGCTCATCTTTTTTTTAAACTATAGAGAAATTTGATCAGGGTCACATGATGTCACCTAGAGTTATTGAATCAAATTAATAACTGTACACCATTTAGCTGTAGCCATAAGTTACTATTTAAGGAAGTGACACATTACATAAACATGGATTCTGAAGGAAAAGATCGGGTCATATTTTGAAGGGCAGGTTTTAAAATGTCTTATGAATCCTGTAAGCGTGAGGCAGGATCTTACACCATTCTAGGAGCCAGAGACTGATCTTGTGCTGGTTTTAACCTGTGGGAATCTCCATTGACTTCAGTGCAGTCAGTCCTAATTTATACCAGTGTAAATGAGATCAGCATCAGGCCCTAGGTGACTTTTCCAGATTACTTTTGCCTCAGTCCTTCATTCCCCCTATTTTCTTGAATTCAAATTATCCTGCCACTAGACTGAACACAGCACACCACATAGCTAGGATCACATATACATTCTCACCCAACAGGGTTTATCATTATGTCCTGTGTCAATAATGGATCTAGGTGGCTCAACAAAAGCTCCCGGGTTCATCCCACCCTGAAGGGTTCACATTGTAACAGTGCCCTCCTGCCTCACACAGGAGAACAAGAGCTATATCATAGCTGATAAAAAACCCAGCAAAGACTAATGAATTGAAGCTACCTTTCAGCCTCATCCAGAATCTGATCTCCAACATTTGCCATAATTGTTGGGTAATTCCATAATTTCTAATAAAGATTATTAGAATCTGAAGTGCTTTCATAATTGGAAACAACATAGTCAGTTATTATTTGGGGTCTCGTCCAGTTAATGCCCAATCTTTTATTAATTTTGCTACATACTAAACAATTGCACAATCAGTTCACCCCATCTGCCATTGCTTTCCATGCAGGCAACATTTGAAAAAGGACCATCGCCTTTTAAACATGTTTCCTCTGCAAAAGCTAGTGACTATTTTACTAGAATTACTATTATTTAAAGATTACATGGAAAGTCCGATTGCTGAAGAGTTCAAGATTGTGCTAAGTTTGGAGACCAAATTCAAGAAATGAAGTGTGAAACAGTGGATCCCACAGGAACTCTGCCAGCCAACCACCTTATTCACATAGGATTCAGGACCTCTGACCCCTCCAAAAACCCTCTCACACAGGGATAAAGTCACAGAGCCCTCAGTGACCGCCCTGCCAGCTGCCCCCTGTTTTATAATGAAGGGGATGCAGCCCAGGTGCCTGTGCTGAGGACAGATGTGGCAGTACACTTGAGGGACAGAGCAGATGCCTCAGGTCCCAGGACATTTAGGGCTTTCCGGGTCATAACCAACACTTTAAACTCTACCCGTAGGCCAATGGGATAACTGGCTTGAGAGCAGCTGTGCTGAGAAGCCTCAGGAAGATGTGGTGGATCACAACCTCCATGTGAGTCAGCGATGTGATGATGTCACAGAAAAGGCCAATGGAATTTTAGGTTGCATTAACAAAAGCTTAGCATGCAAGTCACAGGAGGTGACAATACCACTCTACTCAGCGCTGGTTAGGCCTCAGCTGGAGTACTGTGTCCAATTTCGGTTACCAGTATATAGAAGGGATGTAGAGAAACTGGAAAGGATCCAGAGACGAGTGACAAAGATGATCAAAGGGGTGGAATGCAGCCATATGAGCGAAGGCTGAAGGAACTGGGTATGTTTAGTTTGGACAAGAGGAGATTAAGGGGGAGATATGAAAGCTGTCTTCAGATATTTGAAAGGCTGCCATAAAAAAGATGGAGAAAAGTTGTTCTCTCTTGCCACAGAGGACAGTGCAAGTGGCAATGGGTTCAAACCACCACACAGCAGATTTAGATTAAAGCTCAGGAAAAAAAACTTATTAACTGTCAGAACAGTAGGACAATGGAACAGATGCATAGGGAGGTTGTGGAAACTCCTTCACTGGAGGTTTTCAAAAGGAGGCTGGACAGAGCTACCTGTCTTGGATGGTTTAGACACAACAAATCCTGCATCCTGGCAGGGGGTTAGACTGACCCTTGTGGACCCTTCTAACCCTATGGCTCTGTGACTCTATTCTATGATCTCGAAGAAACAAAAGCCTGGGGATCAGTGGCAGGCACAGGTGGTTCTTTTATGCATTTAAAACCTTGGCAATTTGAAAACTCTTTGCCACTAAAATACTGATTTAACTGAAACTCTCCACCCCACTTCAGCACAAGAAGAAAAGAAATGTATGAAAAGAAACTTGCATTGAATTCCAAATGCAGTGCAGCTGTATAGTACCTAAGTGTTTGCAATGGAATGTCATGCATCCTCAGAGGACATGAAAGAGATCTCATTTTCTTCTTCTTGCAGAGGAATGACGAGGGAACAAAGGACTAGTCCTGGCAGAGAAACTTCATGCCAAAAAGGGAGCAACAAACCTTCACAGTTCAGCGTCTGTGCAGTTCCACTAATGTCATGAAGAGACAAAATGAGCAGGCTTGCCAGAAGCTAGGCAGCAAAGCCTGCAAACCTCGCCTGCCTTGTATCAACAGAGAATAAACAATGGGCTATGAAGTAAAGCAGACTGGCTGGTGCTAGGGACTGGCACCCATGGCAAGCACACCCAGCTCTATCTAGCACCCATTCCCTATGTCTATCCCCTTCCTTAGCTCCTTAACAAGCTGACCCCACAGCGCCAAACGTCGCCCAAGGCTAACCTGCACTGCTGCACACCCCATCCCCCTCCACATCCTTCCTGACCCCGCTTCCCATTTCCACCCTGTGCCAGTACCAGAGCCGGGGATGCCATTGAATGAAATAATCCCCACACAGACCACCGGGACAATCCATAGGCCAAGTCTGGAAGGCATTTTGGGATGCAGCTGGAGGACAGGGGCTGTCTACACCATCATTAGCTCCCGCTTCTGTCACGTGTAACATTATTATTAGTAGTTAGAGCCCCAGCCTGAGACCGGGGCTCCATTATGTTAGGCCCGGTACAAATACGTGGGGAGGGACAGGCCTGGCCCTCAAGAGCTTAATCTAAATGGTGAAGCCACAAAAGGACTTAGGCGCTCAACTACCACTTTAGATCTTCAACCCTCCTGCTCAGCTGCTGCCCAACCCTGCAGGCTCCTCAAGTCACTTGGTGCCAAAATTTTCACCATGATGGTTTGGCAGCTGGGCCCCGACCTTGCTGTCCCAGACCCTGCCCGGAAGCTCGGCACCTATCTCACACGTCCCATCAGATCCTCAAACGAGGCCTTGGCCTGCTGATCTTGGCTGCTGGACCCTGTCCAGGAGTTGTGCCTAACTCCCACAAAAACGTGTGCAGGGGTGGAAGAAGAGGAGGAGGAGGTGGACAACTCTCTTATCGCTATTAGCCCAGCAGTCAGGGCTCTCTCCTGAGAGGTGGGAAACCTTAATTCTAATCCCTTGTCCACATCAGTTGGGCGGGGGCGGGCGGACATTCACTCAGAGTGCTGGGCTAGAGTTTATTAGGGAGATCTCCTCCTCCACCCCACCCCCCATGCTGAGCATTGCAATGCCAGAGTCCTGTTGTGGACTGAGCCCGAAGTGACTTGCCCAGGATCACAGAGCAGACCAGTGCCCCCTTTAGCATTACATATGCCTCTCAGACACCTTTACATTGTCTTCCTTCACCCAAAGCAGCCGTTTTCACACAGAGAGAGCATGTGATATTAGTCTTCCCTCCCCCGGTGGGGTAGAAGAATTGTACTTCATTGCTTTAAGACTTTGGACCTACATACTAGATTAGGACTAATGTTTTTAATGATCAGCAGGATTAACATCCTAGTTGCTCATATTAGTTCTTTAATGCACGTGGTTTAAACAAAATCCCCAAATGCTATCAATTAACTCTGAGAGAGTAACAGTCGATACCCATGAAGATTAAGCAGGCCAGGGAACAAAGATGGGAGAAAAAAATGAACAAAAAGGAGGAAGAGCACTGTTGTGTCTTTTGCTCTTTGTACAAATGATCAAAACTTTTCAGATGTGAATTAAGCCTCATTGTCATTTACAGTCTGTTCAGGAACTTGCATCGGTGAAAATAGTGATCTTAGCATTTCCACTGTTTGTGATGAATTAGGTGAATTAACACAGAATATTCGGGGCATTTAGAATGGGCATACATAGTCCAGAGTAGTCAACATGGATTCACTGCCACAGAGAAGATGGCTGGGGGGAGGGGTAGCTCAGTGGTTTGAGCATTGACTTGCTAAACCCAGGGTTATGAATTCAATCCCTGAGGGGGCCATTTAGGGGCCTAGGGCAAAAATCTGCCTGGGACTAGCCATGCTTTGACCAAAGGGTTGGACTAAATGGCCTCCTGAGGTCTCTTCCAACCCTGATATTCTACAATACATAGTGTTTGCTGACCTCCTTGCCATTTTTTTAAAATAGGGAAAGAACAAGTTAAAAATGTCTTAGACAAGTTAGATGTCTTCAAGTCACCAGGGCCTGATGAAATACATCCTAGAATACTCAAGGAGCTGACTGAGGAGATATCTGAGCCATTAGCAATTATCTTTAAAAAGTCATGGAAGATGGGAGAGATTCCAGAAGACTGGAAAAGGGCAAATATAGTATCTATATATAAAAAGGGAAATAAGGACAACCAGGGGAATTACAGACCAGTCAGCTTAACTTCTGTACCCAGAAAGATAATGGAGCAAATAATTAAGCCATCAATTTGCAAACATCTAGAAGATAATAAGGTGATAAATAACACTCAGCCTGGATTTGTCAAGAACAAATTGTGTCAAACCAACCTGATGGCTTTTTTTGACAGGGAAACAAGCCTTGTGGATAGAGGGAAGTGGTAGTTGTGGTATATCTTGACTTTAGTAAAGCTTTTGATACTGTATTGCATGACCTTCTCATAAACAAACTAGAGAAATGCTACCTAGGTGGAGCTATTATAAGGTGGGTGCAAAACTGATTGGAAAACCATTCCCAGGTTCACGGTCATGCTGGAAGAGCATATCAAGTGGGGTCCTACAGGCATCAGTTCTGGGTGAAGTTCTGTTCAATATCTTCATCAATGATTTAGATAATGGCATAGAGAGTACACTTCTAAAGTGTGTGGATGATAATGAGATGGGGGTGGGGGATTGCAAGTGCTGTGAAGAATAGGATTATAATTCAAAATGAGCTGGACAAACTGGAGAAACGGTCTGAGGTAAATAGGATGAAATTCAATAAGGACAAAAGCAAAGTACTCTACTTATGAAGGAACAATCAGCTGCACACATACAAAGTGGGAAATGACTGCCTAAGAAAGAGTACTGTGGAAATGGATCTGGAGGTCATAGTGGACTAAAAGCTAAATATGAGTCAACAGTGTAACGCTGTTGCAAAAAAAGCGAACATCATTCTGGGATGTATTAACAGGAGTGTTGTAAGCAAAACACGAGAAGTAATTCTTCCACTTTACTCCACACTGATTAGATCCCAACTGGAGTATGGTGTCCAGTTCTGGGAGACACCTTTCAGGAAGGATGTGGACAAATTGGAGAAAGTCCAGAGAAGAGCAACAAAAATAATTAATGGTCTAGAAAATAGAACCTATGAGGGAAGATTGAAAACATTGGGTTTGCTTAGTCTGGAAAAGAGAAGACTGAGAGGGGACATGATAATATTTTTCAAGTACATAAAGTACATAAAAAGTTGTTACAAGGAGGAGGAAGAAAAAATTTTCTTCTTAACCTCTGAGGATAGGACAAGAAGCAATGGGCTTAAATTGCAGCAAGGGAGGTTTACATTGGACATTAGGAAAAACTTCCTGTCAGGGTAGTTAAGCACTGGAATGAATTGCCTAGGGAGGTTTTGAAATCTTCATCATTGGAGATTTTAAAGAGCAGGTTAGACAAACACCTGTCAGGAATGGTCTAGATAAATACTTAGTCCAGCCATGAGAGCAGGGGACTGGGCTTGATGACCTCTCGAGGTCCCTTCCAGTCCTACAATTCTATGATTTGTGTATCAATCACTGGCCACCACACAAAACTCTTGGAAGGACATCTACTTTTACAGTCACCAAATGGCCTGCATGTAAATTCATGGTGAACATGTGACCTAAGATTCATAGAAGAACTCTGGTGCTACATGCTGGAAATGGCTGTGTGTGTGCATAAGTCCATCCATTCAGCGTAACGTCAGACATATTAGCCAACTCAGGATCATTATTAGGTTTACATTGGAGCCTGGCATTTGTCCTGGACAAGGATTCAACTTGTGCCATATAGAACATAACCACTGTCTCTGGTCCCATTCAGTATCCTGCTGTTTACAATTGCAAGAAGTCTGCATTCTCTTATTGGTTGGTGCCCTTGAATTGGATAGTGTAACAGTAAGCACCCAAGAATATTGCCCATCTCTATAACTGTGCTGCAGCCATCACTGTTTCTCCTTTCTTTGGCTTAAAATTTCACCCTAGTAGTTGATGATCTGTGACCAGATAGTTTTCCAGGGAGATATTGGCAAATCTCTAACTCCCCAGACTAAACTCAGAGTTCTCTATCAAATTGAGCATAGTTGCAATCTGCAGAGGCAATAGGACTTTCAGTAAGCTCTTCCATCAGATGAGAAATTATTATTCCTATTCCATATGGAGAAGCATCACAAGCTACCGTCACAAGCACAGATGAATTGCAGTGTGCCTGAACCCTTTCAAATGCTGTTAGCTTCTTGGCCTCATCAAAATCCATGGTGCGCTGGGGACCAACACCACTTCTGCCCATTTTGTGTCAGCTTATTTGGAGGATGTAACACTGTCACTATGTTAGGTAGGAAGCTATGGTAATAGCGGATCATTGCCGGAAAGGAGCATGATGGGGACAAATTTGTGTCGGAGGTGCCCTAAGGAGAGCTTCATCTTTGTCTTGTGATTTAAGCAACCCATCTCTATCAATGGTCTGATCTGGTCCTCACTCTCTATCTGTAGATAGACTTGGGCTACGTCAACCTTGGAGAAATGTTTACCACCAGCTAATGGGCAAATCTCTCCTCTGTTCTAGGTCAGGGATACTGGTGTGCGTGCAATACTGGTCTAAGGGTAACCTTGAAATCACCCCAGGTGTGGACCCCATTGTTTTTTTCATTATTGGCACTGTAAGGATGCTCTACTCACTCCAGTTAACTTTGAATATCATTTCTGAGTCCTGTAAGTGCTGAAGTTTGCTGCATTGCAAGAGGTGATGGACACATTTTTGACAATTTAGGAATTGGTTCTTTTCAAGCATAGATTTTGCTTTCCAATATTTTAAGGTTCTGATACCATCCTGGAAGACATCAGCCACCTTATTCAAAAGTTCAGCTCCTTTTTGTTTTATGCTGGAGTTCATGAAACCTGCAGGCATTTTATGATTTGCCAGTGCAGGTGAGTCCCTCTAAGACATTCTCTGCCACGTAATGCATGACCCCCTCGCTTCACAATATAGAGGTTTAGCATAGGCCGTTTACATGTACGTTACCTTCACTGTAATAGCAACCAGTGAATCAAGGACTTTTAGCAGTACTGAGGTTTTCTGCTACTTCATCTTGCTATGTAGCTCTGATAATTGTGTGAAATTGCAGAAAACAGCAGACACTGTACTGAGCTCCATTTAAAAATCTTATGCCTTCCTCTTGTTTTTTTAAAAAGTCCAAACACCACTTCATTTATTGTCTTCCGAATGAAAGAGCTGTAGAGACACTACAGCGTTCTCAGTGGACTCCATGTTGTCAAGAGTGACTTGATCACACTCTTTAAGTACTGACATGAGGAACAGAAAATTGATAACAGAGGGCTCTTCAATCTAGCAGACAATGGCATAACAAGATCCAATGGCTGGAAGTTGAAGCTAAACAAATTCATAGAGCCCTGCACGGAGACAACATTTGTATCCGCATCCAATCCACAAAAATGGTCCATGGATATCTGCAGCCTGCGGATATCCATGAATATAAAGCAGATATCTGCAGATTTGCAGGGCTCCACAAGTTCAGATTAAAAATAAGGCAGGGGGTTTTAACAGTGAGGGTAATTAACCACTAGAACAAAGTATTAAGGGTGGTGCCAGATTCTCCATCACTGGCAATTTTTAAATCAAGACTGGATGTTTTTTAACAAGATCTACTCTAGTTCAAAGACATTCCCATTAGATGCTACTGCTATGCTTTGGCTTTTGTATATCAGTAACAGGCTAGCATCTGGTCACAATCTATAGTTCTATTGATAAATCCCATCAACATTCAACAGCATTAAATACACAATGCACTTAAATTTGAAGTGCATATCTAAGCCCCTATCCTGCAAAACTTAAGCACAATGCTTAACTTTACTTACATAAGTAGTCCTATTGATGCTATGAGTAAAGTTAAGCACGTGCTTAAGTGTTTGCAGGATTGGGGACTTACACTTTCTGGCGTGCTGAATATACAGAAAAGTTATTTTTTAAGCATACCCCCATTTTGTCTGACCCACGTATTGATCCCAGTTTTTATGCAGTTACAGTAACAATTACTTCAGCAGACATCCAGAACAATTATATGCAAGCTACAAAAGTGCCCACATTTTGATTTTAGCACATGTTTAATATTTGATCTGATATGTGCAATAAATGACTTTTATTGCATGCAGTAATTAATTTTTATTCACTGATATTTATGTGTGAAATTAAATATTTCATACATTCATTAATTTTATAATTTTAGAACCCAGCCACTCTGAGGTGCACTAATCAACTTTTCCATTTGTGTGAAAGCTAATTCTTTAATGGGTAGTAATAATTTTCTCTGCATAATGAGTCATGATACGTGCCCTGAATCCTGATTCCTTTAAATATAGAATCATCTTTTTATCAACTTCAACAATATTGTCTTGCGCTTGTATTCACTGAAATTGATTAATCCCTTCAGCACCCTCCCCTCACTTCAATCTCTAACTAGATTAATCAGATCCTAAAATGGTTTTGCCTTAATAAGTTTCTTGTTTTTACCATGCGTTCATCCCCAAGTGCTCTTGTTCATCTGTCATATATTCAGACATCTTGTTTGATCAGGAGCATTACAGATATCTCTCTATCCCAACAGTGTGAGAACATTGGATGGGGAATCAGGGGAGTTCAATAGCTCGCTCTGTCATACGCCCTGGGTGACCAGGAGCAAGTCTCCAAGGCTCCATTTACACAGTCAGTTAGGGGAGTGAGTCCCCTGCTCGTGTATACACCCTTGTGCTAGTATAAATAGCAGTATAGCCGTGATAGCGCGGGTAGCAGCAGCGGAGGTACCGCTGAGCCATACAAGAACAAACCTGTCTGAAACCGGAGGGGATGTACGCAGCACAGCTCAGCCGCACTACCACGGCTAGGGTGCTATTTATCCTCATGTTAGCTTGCTAAGAGCTAGCGGGAGTACGTGCACATGAGCAGGAGAATCACACCCTTCACTCACAGTGCGGCTACAAACTAAGGGGAGGAGTTTCAGAGCTCTCGGCATTGGCCCAGTTCCACTCCCATTGGCTGCACTGAGCCCCTTAGAAAATATATGTCCCATAATGAAACAATCACAGCAGTGTATCTGCACACATCATTTACATCCGAATACCCATAAAAGGGAAAAAGCTAGTGGGGGTCCACCAGGGTCATAACAGAGTAGGAGAAGGGACTGCAGAAAAGGCAGGAAAGATCTAGCAAAAGATGTGGTGTGGGCTGAGGATGGACCGAACCGTTCCATCTCCTCAATCATATTGCATCATATTTTTTCAACAGAGACGCGTCAAAGAGGAGATTGCTCACTCAGAGAAATTAAAACTGACTGTCACAGCGGGAACCGTGTTCCAAATCATCTACCACCTTCCTGCCAGGAAAAAACAAACCAGCGCTCCGTGTCCATCACTCTCCTGTACTCACAACATTTGAAAAATAAAGAAAGATCATTAATTATTGGTTAGAAAATGAAATGCAACCTCAACACACAAGCAGATAGGTTTTAACAACTCTGGGGTGTCTTTCTAAAGAGTTCCCTCCTCGCATATGCTTTCCATGCTCTCATCTGATCCTCTTGCAAGTAGCCACCTGGAGATAGTGCAACTAATATAGTAAGCTCCATCCTCCTGAGCCCAAACAAAACCTTTGTGGCTGCAAACAACAGAATGGGACATACATATACAACACTGGGGAGAGCAGCTAGGACCTTTGTCCCCAGAAGCACAGACCTTCAAGGTTTATATCCTGTGTAGATTTGCCACTAGGGGGTGACACAGTCACATATACCTAAAAGCGTGTCACCTTCCCTCCACTAGATAGTGGTAAATATGAACCACAGTAGACAGCATACTGCAAAAGAGGCCGCGTGGCCTAAGCGAAACCAGTGGGGCTAAAAGGTAGGGAACTTGACGATAACTTAGGTTCTATTCCTGGCTCTTCCATTGGCCTGCTGTGAGACCTTGGGCAAGTCACTTGATTCATCTGTGCCTCATTTTCTCCATCTGTAAAGTGGGGATAATGATACCAAAGAACAGTTTGAGATTATCTGTGCTCTGTAAGAACTAGGTATTATCAGCTAACTCCTGCATTCAGAGACAAAAGATGCACATGTGGAGCATTTGGTCTTATACTTGGAAATCTGCCCCTGTGCAATCTGGAATCCTAGAATTGATGGCAGAGCTATTGCCGTAGCTTGGATGACTATTGCAGGATACGACATATCTTTTAACAAGGGATGAGTCAGCAGGCTCATATGAAATGATTTGCACATCTTCACTCTTGCAGCACATACTCATAGCAAACTATGGTTCCCTTTTCCCCAGGAGGTAACCACTGAGCTGGTTGTTCTGCTTCTTTTACATGCATTGCCTTCTGCAAGTTGTATTAGGCCTGGTCGTTTCACTAGCAGTACTGTGTCTATGGACTTCAGTTACCAACTGCAACAACAAGCTGCAGGTGCAAGTCTGTGATTTGAATTTTTCACGTGTGTTGATGTGGGGAGCTAACTTATGCAGGGCCCTGTGCAGAGCTACTTGGCTCATAACTAGAGTTATGCTCATACCCTCTGGTTTTCGTTTTGGGTTCAAATAGCAAAAAATTCAACACAAAACTCCACCAAAATGATGAAGTTTTGTTTGGATACAATCAGACCAAATCACCAAGTTTATTATCGTTTCCATCTCAAACACAATAATTCATCTCATGTTTTCTAGAAAAAAAATCAAAGCAGATTCACTCAAAGTCTGCTAACTGCAACAAATCTGGGAGCAAACCTAATACACGCACTGGGGTCTGTCACGAAATTGGGAAACAGGCGAGGCTGACCTGATTTCCAGTTCTGCACAGCTTTGCTCAAAAGCCAATTCTTTCTCTGTGCTGCTTTGTGTATAGCATTGGAATTGAATAAAACATACCCCCAGATAATTAATGAAGATATATAGCAAAAGTAGCTAGGGCAGGGAATGTGTCATAAAAATATCTTTTGTGTTGCAAATAAAATCTCTTTTGGAAGTTTGGTGTGCTAGGAAGGAGTGTCTCCTGTTATAAGAGGCTCTATAAAAGAACGATGGCTGTATATAGATAATTAATCGAATGAGCACCATCTACTGGTACATAAGAATAGGGAGCATTGTGCAGAAGTTGTTAGGATCATTAGAGTTGTTATGCCCCACAAATGGCTTCCAGTGTGCAGCTCTAAACATGCACCTCCCTCTACAAAGCTACACCGTAGTAGCAACCTGGGGGAAATAATCCAAAGGAGGCGCATCATTAGCAAGACACCAACACTCATTACAAGCTCTGCACAGAGCGAGGATGTTTGTTCAGAGGCTGGCTATTCTGCCCACATCTCTGAGCTAGATGTGACAGCAAATAGCCCTGCACGGCCATGAGTGCATTGTTTAGCGAGTGCACTGGGGGACAGGAATTTTTCATTTCATACACCATTTGCAACAAGCGGTAGTGATTTCACAGGCATCATTGAGCTCTGGAGAGCTAATGATAAAGCAAAGCATTTGTTGTTCTTTTGAAAGCTCTGTGGTGTTGAAGGCCAGTACCTAGCTAGGGCAGCTTGGTCCACTGGGGACTGCCTGTCAAATGATCGTTACTTTCAGTGCACCTCACTGGTGACAAAGGCATTTATCATAAGTTTGTAAATACACAAGGACTATCAGAGCATGTGAAATATATTACTTTGGTTTGTAAATCTTGGCCTGTCTAAGGGCTGGCTCATTCAGTGTTTCCTGACACTGATTTTGCAGTGTTGCCATACTCTGAGCATAAGTCAGGCCTCAAATGACTATCAAGACTGGCTCAAAAATCATGATTTTCTTTAAAAATAATACATTTTAGGTTATTTTTATTTGCAGTTGATTTTTTGGCACTTTAGGTCACATTTGGCTCATGTTTTGAAGCTTTTCTTCACAACCAGGAGGCCTAAGACATTTTTTTTTAAATGAAAACTGAGGTTATCTCCTAATCACATGACTCCAGGAGCTGGAGCTATATGAAAGACATTGAATATCACAAGACTTGGGTGAGTTGGCAACAGTATGAACCCATCAACACTAGTCTTTTATGGTTAATATAGTGAAAAAAGAAGAAATAGTAGGAAATGTGTTGTGTTTGAACCTTCCCTAATTGCTAGCTTAGCATATTTCTGGAAGTCCACATACATTATGCTCACCAGAGACCAGGGGGTCAACATACTACACATATGAACGAGGATTAGCAACTGAAACTCTGTGAATGATAAACTAAAAGCCTTTACTACTCAAGTCAAATGAAAAGTGATATTAATTTTCCTTGGTGTTAAGGGACTGATTCCCCACTCTGTTATTAAATCAGTAGCATTAATGTATCCTCGAGTAATGCTATCGTGAATCAGGCCCCTAAGCTTTTTATCTCCTACAAGGTCCAGAGGCTGCTCTAATTTATGCTGAAGGCCAGCCAGGCCTACATCCAGCCAAGGATCAGGTGACCACAAGAGCCACTTTTGTGTCTCCTTGGCCACCTGAGCTTGTGTTGTGAGCTTCTTAGCTGTAGCCAAGGATCTGGGGCCAAGACTTAAGAAAGTTAGGGGCCTTTTCAAGCGTGCTGAACACCCACAACTGAGGCTAGATACTTAATATTCCTCGGCACCCAACGGTGCTTCGTTAGGACAACTGAGTGCTGAGCACTTTTGAAAATCTGACCAAAGTTGTTTAGGTGCCTCAATGGGGAGCTGTGGGATGGCTGCTGAAAACCTGGCCCCTACATTTAGAAAAGTGCTGAGCACCCAGCAACTCTAGTTAACTTCTAGAGAAAAAATAGGTGCTCAGCACTTCAGAATATCAAGCCATTTATTTAGAATTCTAAATATGGAGTCTATTTTTTACAGTACTGGCCTGCATGATTATTTTTCTTTTGTGCCAGGATGCCTGTATCCTATGTCTAAATCTTGAGCATTTTTCTCAGCATCAGCTGTACTTTGTATGAGATTAGCCATACAACTTTCCAGGAGACTGCTGCCTGAAATACCTCCAGTTCAAAAGTCAATTGGTGATGCTGTGGCAGGTGCTTTTTCTATCAAATGAAATTACTGACACTTCCTAAAACTGTAGTGTGACAGTGCTTCCCACTTGCGAGGTGATTTCTGTGAACTTGGTAATAATATAGCCCAAGGTACAGCTAACGATCTTGGGTTATTAGAATGAAAATACTAATTACACCTCTACCCCAATATAACACGAACTCGGATATAGCGTGGTAAAGCAGAGCTCCGGGGGGGGGGGCTGCGCGCTCTGGTGGATCAAAGCAAGTTCAATATAACACAGTTTCACCTATAACGCGGTAAGATTTTTTGGCTCCCGAGGACAGCGTTATAGCACGGTAGAGGTGTATATAAAACAAATTAAGTGAAAGAAGCAAAAATAGAAAAGTCAAAATGAGATGTGAAACTTTAGAAACATTCTAAATAAATCTATTGGAATGTCCTTCCCCTCCCATCATTGGCCTCTCATCCTGCCTCAGTTTCCAATTTCCCTCTTCTCCCCAGAATAACAACTCTATTTTTGTTTTCAAAATTGAGTTGGGAGGAAGAGGCTGGGATTCTCCCAAAGTAAACAGCATTAAGACTAGGGATGATTGAAAAATTTCCACCAAACCTGGTTTTGAACAGAAAACTGGGTTTTTGATAAAATGACATCTTCATATCTGGAAAATTTTGACTTTTTGAAAGGGGGTGGGTGAAAACCTTTTGGCTGAAAACTCAATTTTTTTGGTTATTGAACACATTTTCCATGGAAATTTTCAATGGAAGTGAATTTTTTCTTCTTTTTTTTTTCTTCAAAAAAATTCAAAAACAAAATTCTTACTATATTTAGTAAAGACAAACATTGTCTCGTTTTCACTAGCCCCTCTTTACACTGGAGGTCTCAAAGTGGGTGTAATGTATTATTTAAGGAATGCCAGAAAAACGTAAAGGGACTGTAGTGTTAATGTTGGACCATTTATGCTTATCTGTAAGGTGAGGAGTAGAAATGAAATTTGAGGAATGAGGGAAGAAAGGAAAGGAGTCTCAAAGGGTCTTTTGTTATCCTAAAGCTCTTTACCACTCAGCTCTCTGACAGCTCAACTTCCCTTGTTGCTTCGTAATAGCTGTTTTCTTCCTTTCCATGTCGATTCTGAAGTGTTTTCGTTTCAGCTGAATGGAGCAAGACACTGAGGTAGCATCTTTGTTCTCAAAAAGGACGTGTATAAGAGCCATCCAGCGCAGAGGGATTACATTAGCCAATCAGTGGTTAGTGATTTGCTTAGTCACAAAACAATTATTGAGAATAACCAGCAAAGAGGATGCAGATTGCTGCATGGTGATTGGCTGACTGTCATTATTAGCCAATCAGAATACAGGTATTTACTTACTGTATGATTACTGAAAAAATAACTGGCCAGTGATTAGGTAAATTGGACACTCACAATGCGAGAGCATGGTATTCCATAACCCAGGAGGTCAAAGTGCTGTGTTAACATTTATGGACTGAGCATCACAACATGCTTGCAAGGCAGTTAAGTATGTTGTGATCCCCCAGTTCTGGGACAGGTGACCAAGGGGACACCAGGGGTGGGGGTGATACAGAGCTATGCTTAGAACAGTAGGACATGGGAAGGCAGAAAGAAGGAGCACGTGGACCTGTGGCACAAGAAGGGCATAGCGGGGGAAAGAGAAAGCTTTACATGCTTAGACTTTCTCTCTATAAAAGCATTTTATATAGTTTCTCTGAGATTCAAAGCCTTGCACCCCTTCACCCACTACCCCCACATCCCACCCAAGTCTAATCCTCTTCTCATGCAGAACCTCTTTTGGACAATAGGAAGATACCCCACTTTGGTGGGCCTCCTAAGTTCTATCAGACCAATCTTGCAGTCCTTACAACAGCCATTTAAACTTTCATCACTCATTCAAACGTGCCAGGGAGAATTCCCCACTAAACACGATAACAAAAGAGCTATGGCTGACTGAATTACACCAGACACTATCAGCACAGTGCCAGCTGAATTATACAATTGGATTAAACGTTACTTACAGAGAGAAAAAAAAGGAAAGGAAATGTTGCATGAAGATGAGTAATTTTAGACCATGTGCTTCTTCCTGATACTATGTTTCTTCTTCATGAGAAGACTGGCCTACATCCAACTTTAATTTGCCTTAAATAACGTTATTAAATACATTAAAAACAGACATATTGTAGGCAGGAGATGGTAGCCCTGTCGGGAGTGTAGCCTCCCACTCCATGCTAAGCATCAGAATGATTTGTTTTGTTGGTGTTTCTCAACTGATGGGACACAGGGGATTGCAAAAGGCAATCAGGTGATTGTGAGGCATTGATAATTGTATTACAATAAAGCAAAGAAAGTCTCATTCCCCCACTCAACACTCACACACACACACACATGCATACATATGTTAGATAGGTTTATAGAATCATAGAACATCAGGGTTGGAAGGGACCTCAGGAGGTCATCTAGTCCAACCCTCTGCTCAAAGCAGGACCCAATTAAATCATCCCAGCCAGGGCTTTGTCAAGTCTGATTTTAAAAACCTCTAAGGAAGGAGATTCCACCACCTCCCTAGATAACCCATTCCAGTGCTTCACCAACCTCCTAGTGAAAAAGTTTTTCCTAATATCCAACCTAAACCTCTCCCACTGCAGCTTGAGACCATTACTCCTTGTTCTGTCATCTGCTACCACTGAGAACAGTCTAGATCCATCCTCTTTGGAACCCCCTTTCAGGTAGTTGAAGGCTGCTATCAAATCCCCCCTCATTCTTCTCTTCTGCAGACTAAACAATCCCAGTCCCCTCAGGCTCCCCTCATAAATCATGTGCTCCAGCCCCCTAATCATTTTTGCTGTCCTCCGCTGTTTCCAATTTCTCCACATCCTTCTTGTAGTGTGGGCCCCAAAACCGGACACAGTTCTCCAGATGAGGCCTCACCAATGACGAATAGAGGGGAATGATCATGTCTCTTGATCTGCTGGCAATTCTCCTAAGTATACAGCCCAAAATGCCATTAGCCTTCTTGGCAATAAGGGCACACTGTTGACTCATATCCAGCTTCTCGTCCACTATAACCCCTAGGTCCTTTTCTGCAGAACTGTTCCCAACCACTCGGTCCTGCAATCATGTATCAATGATACATTTTTTTTCTCCTTTATAGTAAATGTAAGGAGGTCATGACAATTTCTGACTTTGAATAATGGGTCACTGACCTGAAAAGACTGAAATACACAGGTTTACCTCTTGACCAGAGGAGCAACCAGTGATCCCTTCTCACCAGAGCAGCCTCCTGTGATCTGGGCATAAGTCCTGTTTCTCT
This sequence comes from Mauremys mutica, assembly GCF_020497125.1. Classification (NCBI taxonomy): domain Eukaryota; kingdom Metazoa; phylum Chordata; order Testudines; family Geoemydidae; genus Mauremys; species Mauremys mutica. Next base: position 7,310,058 of record NC_059076.1, on the reverse strand, counting down.
GCTTTGTTGTTACCCATTGTATGTTGGTTCATCTCCACTGAAGTCAGGAGTTATGCCAGCAGAAAACTGGCAGACCTGAGTGGAGAATCGGGCATCTAAGGTAGAATCCTGCTAAGATGATAGTTCCTTCACTCGGCCATAAAGGCAAATACTTGAAAACAGGAAAGCTGACAAAGATGCAAAGCCAATAGCAGAGTTTTTCTTTTTCAGGCAAAGCAAGAAGAAAACTAGCACCCAATTGTTGGGCAATGGCAGATCCCCCCTTTTCAGGGATCTCTGTCTGCGCATATGCAGTAGTTTGCTTTTACAAATCAGAGCAGTTAAACATGGAGTTCTCTGTGATTTGTAGCCAATCTCCTTGGAAAGGGGTGGGACGGGAGCAGGGGAAGAGCTGCCTTTTAGAAACTTTTCACTTTGCTCCCTTCATTATACAGGGAGCTGGAGCCTTCCAGTTCAGGCTCTGACTTGCTGTGTGGTCTTGGGGAAGTGTGTTTTGTCTCTCCCACTTTGTCTTACCATCAGATATTCACGTTCATGGGCAGGGGCTCCCTTTTATCATGAGTGGCAGCTAATTGCACTGGGGGAGGGCACACCACAATACAGTTAAAGTTACCGTTAAAGCGCCAAGAACCCCACTGTACGTAAGACTCAAAATTTGAAATCACATTATTAACTGTGACTCCTCACTGTGGGCATTGTCTGATGTTTTCTCCAGCTGCACAGTCTAGCCAGTTACCTGTGGGCAGAAAGAGAATGTTTTGTGCCTGTAGGTTGATGCCAGCAGACTTATCATCCATCTTAATTTTCCAAGACATGTTTATCTACTTAATTCATTCTAGCATGAAGGGGAGATGAAGATTATCCACTTCAAATGTGCCTGACAAGAACCAATGTTCTCTCCATGGCACCTCATTAGGTCTTTGCTAATAAAAATATTATTTCAGAATGGAGTCATTGGAGAATTCACTTTTAAGTCACTGTCAGTACAGCTGGTCATCAGAAGTGGAGACACCTGAGCTGGCATGAAGATTCAGCCGAAGAGCACTGACTGCATACTCAATGAGCAGCCCTTTACAGAAATCCTGCAGCCATTAAGGAGAGCCTATGGTAAGTAAATTCTGTATGGTTTCTTAGTCACAAATACTGCAGCAGCTGGTAGGTGACATGCTTTGAAAGGCATTTGAGCCTTCCTCCTTCATCTCAGCAGTATAACTGCAAGTTCCCAACTGCACCAGGACATATTATACTTGTCACTGGTGAAGGTAGAGGTGAGAGGAGCTTTCTTCAGTGCTTAATGACAATTTTGCATGACTCTTGCTCGGCCTAAGCAGTGCTAGGGTTACTGCATAGATCCTTTCAATGTTTTTGAAGTACAGGCTTCACACCCCTTAACTCTGAATTCTTCTCTTTACACGCAGAATTTCCAAACATTGCTGCACCAACGTGCCTGAACTTCTGGAAGGTCCACAGCTCAGGGCGACAGGGAAACTAAGCTTCCATGCCCATTCCTTCTGCACATCAGGCACAACCCGCATGCTCTCAATCAGGTGAGAGTCCAGCTGCCCTCAAAGGCCTTTCACCACACGTCACTATATATGGAGCACAGCTACATCAGATGACACTTTATAGTCCCCTTTGTAACCTCTCCCAATGGCATCTTTGAGTTCTCCCCCAAGGGGCAGCTGCTACAGGAAAGCCATCCTGAACCAGTCAACCATGCCTCAGCTCTTTCCACCCAGACTTTCTCCAAGAGACCTCGAATGATAGTTGACCAGAAGATTTCCATTTCATGGCAACTGTCAACATTTCCAATTTTATTTATGCCAAAACCTTTCAATCATTTTCAAAGGAAATTATGTCAGTGCAAAAAGGTGCATAGTGGATATTGGCCTAGGAGACCCAGGTTTACATCCCCACTCTGTGTGATTCACAGCCAAGTTTTTCATTCTGAATCAGGAAGGACAGAGACCTGAACCTCAGTTTCTGACATCTCAGGGCAGGGTGCGGACCCCCAGGCTATAGATAGTCAGTGATATGCTATCACCCACCCTACTCCACCAGACCCAAAACACCTTCCTTTGAAACACTTCATCATAACCAAAATGTCTCCACTAAATGTTTTGGCTTTGACCAAAAAAAACCCTAAATATTCCATCAACATGAGTTTTTGGCTGAAGGATTCTGACCAGCTCTATCTAACCCCTTCAAAGAGGTGAGTAACAAAAAACATGGACAATGTCAGTGTGGCCAGCTCTAATCAGAAGTCTCCTGACACTTGTTATATATAAAGCCCCAGATCCTAGAGTCATGGAATTACGAGAGAATAGCAGCAGCTTTATTTTTTTTATTTTTATATTCTATTCCTTGTGGTTACAGAGAAAACCATGAAAACGTGACCCTAGTGCACTCTCCAGGCTTAAAGAAGAGCCCAGAAGTATGATTTTTAAGCCAACCTCCTTATCTTTGAATGTGTGAGGGTGGCAATCGTGAGATGTTTAAAAGAAATCCCAGTAAAAGTCATGGCACCAACAAGCCAGATGTTAAACTTCCCCACTTTGCTCCTCAGCACACATCCTTTGTCTGATTGCTACCTGCTTAGACCAAAATCTTTTCGGAGGTGGGGCCTGCGAAGTGCCCATCACGCTAAGTGCTGCTACCTACATAATCAGCTGCTAGTCGCACCGTCCTATGTCCCCTTCTATTTCCCAATGCCCCTAACGCTCTAGAAACTGGCTCTCAATTGCCAGAGGCTATTTTGTTTAGCACTAGCAAAGATTTTCCTGCAGAACAGCGTAGGAGGGTGCAGGGGGCTCTGGTGGTTGATTGGCTGGGGGTAACACAGAGAAGTGTTTTGCTTGGGGAATTAGGATGAAAAAAACTAACCTCCTCTTTCCTTTCCCAGCCCATCCCCCTTTAAGAATGGGAAGCTGACCCCTTTATAGCAAAGAACAAGATGGGAGAAAACAGCATTTATCTCCAGGCAACCCTGTTACTCCTCTCCCCTACAGCCAGCCTCCTCCTCCAGTCTAGCTCTGACCCAAATCATCCACACCTGCATTCACCACCTGACTCCATTCCTGGCCAGCGCAGCTCAGGAATCTACCCAGCACTTCAGCTCCCTCCAACACAACCCCTACTAGCCTAAAACTCTCCTCCCACCGAACCCCATTCACCCAAATCTCCACCGAGGGGATAAGGGGGTAGAACTCAGCTCTGTCTAGACCCATCCTACTTCAGCTTTGCCACTCACCTGCCTGCCAGGCTCAGAGTATGAGCACCTCACCCCGCCCCGCCCCGCCCCACCCAGCCCAGAGAACTCCTCCCCGGGATCAGCGCTCCTGCCCTGCTACCTGACACCCCACCACCTGGAGCAGAACCGCCAGCTCAGGAGAGAACAACGTACCTGTAGCTGGGTCTAGAAAAGCAGGCACAGAGGAAGCAGGGACATGTGCCTGTGATCTGAAACAGCCCCCTGGCAGCCTATATGCCCCACTCCCTGCCTTCTCCTTCTGTTGTTGGGGCCCAGTGCTGCAATGCTCGAGGCACCCTCAATTGCAGCCCTGCAGGAGCCCGCAGTGACCGAAGCTGGTACTACACCCTGCAGCACATCCACCCCACTGCACAGCTGTGCTGTTAGTGGTGAGTTTAGCCCAGGGGTGGCCAGCCTGGGGCTCTGGGGCCACATGCGGCTCTTCAGAAGTTAATATGTGGCTCCTTGTATAGGCACCGACTCCGGAGCTGGAGCTATAGGCATCAGCTTTCCAATGTGCCGGCGGGTGCTCACTGCTCAACCCCTGACTCTGCCACAGGCCCTGACCCCACTGCACCTCTTCCCCACTCCCCAGCCTGCCGTGCCCTCGCTCCTCCCCCCTCCCACTCCCGCCCAGAGCCTCCTGCATGCCACGAAACAGCTGATTGGGAAGTGCAGGGAGAGAGTGGGAGGTGCTGATTGGCGGGGCTGCTGGTGGGAGGGAGGAAGCAGACGGGGGCTGCTGATGTATTACTGTGGCTCTTTGACAATGTACATTGGTAAATTCTGGCTCCTTCTCAGGCTCGGGTTGGCCACCACTTGTTTAGCCCCATTAGCACCTAACAACTTCCTGCCTCTAGCAATGCTCTTTACACAGTTTTACATCTAGAGGATAGGATTCAAGGCAAGAGCTGTTTCCTTTTTCATTTAGAGACATAAGTAACGTATGACATCCACTTTTAACTGAGAAATGCGAAAGACGTATTAAAATGAAGACAACATTTGTCTTGGAATGATCCAAGACATATCAAAGGAAAAGAGCTTCATGCCCACACTCAGTCCAGTGTAAGAGGTGAAGCCACTTTTATACCATCAAGTTCAATCTGCACCCTCTGTGCTGCTATGACATATCCCAAATATGTGTCAGTTTACACTGAAAAGCAATTATCTAAGTGGTGGCACAGACAAAAATGAAGAAGGAGCTTGAGTTCCACTTGCATTTGTGCTGATTTATTTGTCTATCAATGGACCTCAGGCTTATTTTATGGCTTATCTACATTACAATTGCTGTCAGATCATAAACAAACTAGGGAAATACAACCTAGATGGAGCTACTGTAAGGTGGGCATATAACTGGTTGGAAAACTGTTCCCAGAGAGAAGGTATCAGTGATTCAGACAAGCTGGAAGGACATAAAGAGTGGGGTCCCACAGGGATAAGTTCTGGGTCCTGTTCTGTTCATTACCTTCATCAATGATTTAGATAATGGCATAGAGAGAACACTTATAAAGTTTGTGGATGATACCAAGCTGGGTGGGGTTGCAAGTGCTTTGGAGGATAGGATTAAAATTCAAAATGAGCTGGACAATCTGGAGAAAAGTTTGAAGTCAATAGGATGATATTCAGTAAGGACGAAAGCAAAGTACTCCACTTCAGAAGGAACAATCAGTTGCATACATACAAACTGGGAAATGACTGCCTAGGAAGGAGTACTGCGGAAATGGATCTGGGCGTCATAGTGGATCACAAGCTAAATATGAGTCAACAGTGTAACACTTCAAAAGCAGCAAACTTAATTCTGGGATGTATTAGCAGGAGTGTTGTAAGCAAGACACGAGAAGTAATTCTTCTGCTCTCCTCCACACTGATTAGGCCTCAAGTGGAGTATTGTGTCCAGTTCTGGGGCGCCACATTTCAGGAAAGATGTGGACAAATTGGAGAAAGTCCAGAGAAAAGCAACAAAAATGATTAAAGGTCTAGAAAATATGAGCTACGAGGGAAGATTGAAAAAAAATGGGTTTGTTTAGTCTGGAGAAGAGAAGACAGAGGGGTCACGATAACAGTTTTCAAGAACATAAAAGGTTGTTACAAGAAGGAGGGAGAAAAAATGTTCTCTTTAACCTCTGTAACAAGGGAAGTTTATGTTGGACATTAGGAAAAACTTCCTGTCAGGGTGGTTATGCACTGGAATAAATTTCCTAGGGAGGTTGCGGAATCTCCGTCATTGGGGATTTTTAAGAGCAGGTTAGACAAACACCTGTCAGGGATGATCTAGATCAGTGGTTCCCAAACTTGTTCTGCCGTTTGTGCAGGGAAAGCCCCTGGCGGGCCGGGCCGGTTTGTGCACCTGCTGTGTCTGCAGTTTCGGCCGATTGCGGCTCCCGCTGGCTGCGGATCGCTGCTCCGGGCCAATGGGCACTGCTGGAAGTGGCACGGGCCAAGGGACATACTGGCCGCCACTTCCAGGAGCTCCCATTGGCCTGGGAGCTAACAGCGGCCACTGGGAGCCGCAATCGGCCGAACCTGCAGACACGGCAGGTGCACAAACCGGCCTGGCCTGCCAGGGTCCTTTCCCTGCACAAGCAGCAGAACAAATTTGGGAACTACTGGTCTAGATAATACTTAGTCCTGCCACGAGTGCAGGGGACTGGACTAGATGACCTCTTCCAGTCCTACGATTCTATGAATATTACAAAAGTTCTTATGTTGGGTTTTTTTGAAAACCAGTATAATTCACAGAACAAGGTGTTAATCATTTCATTTATTTAATGCACCTTCCTGGTGCTCTAGGCACAGAGAATCCCAATTTCAAAGTACATTGAACTGATGTCAGGACTAAATGCATCAAAATTAACCTCCCACCACACTTAGTTTCCTCCAGTGCAGCACCCATCCCTCCCACCCAGAGACAGTCTGTGTAAACAGATGGACCCTGCCATGTTCCCTGAAGTTCTTTTCCACAACTGAGGTCTGTCCGTCAGTAAAGCCCTTCTCCCACCCCCAAAGTGAATACATATGTGGAACTGTCAGCTCAGGCACCCATCATCTCAACTATCTGGGTAAAATATTATGAGGCAACATGGCCCAGATTCACAAAGATATGGAAGCTAGGGGCCTAAATACCTTTATGGATCCGCACCCATGTCTCTAAAATACACAGAACCCATTCATTATAGGAAGATCAACCCCTTCACTTGCACTGTGGTGCGAGCTGGAAGCTATTGTAGCCGCCGAAGCAGAGGTGGCATGTGTTAGCAATGAGAAGCCCTGCTAAGTGCGTGGGCAGCTACATTCTCACAGCTGAGGATTCTGGGGGTTCCAGAGGTTTCCCTGGAGTCATTCCCATTGTGGTAATCCAGTCTGAGGGTGCCAAGGGCACGAATAACTGGGAAGCTCCTCATTCCAGTGGAAAGGAACCACCATCCTGCCTGGTGAAAATGTGTTCTCAGTCACTGCTGCTGTCTGGGCATCTAGAGACAGCCAACCAACCAGCAAGTCCCCTAACGAGCTACAAAAGTTGGGTGAACTGCCTCAGCTGAAGGGGCAGGTGACACTTCTACCCCTTTTTCCTGCTTTCTTTTCCCCATTTCATTATTGTTTGCTGTAAATGGCAACTCTGTCCACAAAATACTGTGTTGATCTCAGCCTCCAGGAGAGAGAGGCCACGGCACTAACCCACTGTGCTTCCTGGGACATCTGCTCTCCCATCTCTTGCCAGCAAGTGCGTCATTTGTTATCTTCCAGGGGTGTAGTCACATAACAAAGCCACAATGTGATTCAGTCAAACACAGAAAAGTTCACATCAGGTAAAAATTCACTGTTCCAAACTCACCTTTTCAGCTTTTCATGCCCCTCTGTAAATCATGCTCTGGTTTGCAGTAATATGAACAATAGGAGAATGAGGCTGATACTGATTATATCTCCATTGCTGAGCACTGCAATTGGCAAAAATTATCTAAATTAGCAGTGCCAAAGCATTTTCAGACATTGGCATGGCTAAATTAATTGTCTTGTGCTCTTGCCTGATCAGTGCTACCCATTCATACAAACAAAAATAGTTTAAATTGCTAGTGTCTAGGCGATGCACTAGATAAATTAGTTGCTGAGTTTACTGAAGTCAGGCTGCTAATAAATGGGTTCTCTCAACAATATTTGTAAATTAAATGTGCCTCACGGAGAGTCAGTGATGAAATTTGAGAATTGCTTTCTTCTTGTAACAAGACGTAGGGTAAAACAAACAAACCCTGGCATGTCATCTCCCTTTCTGAGGTTGTGGATCATGCATTTATTTAGAGAAACTGTTTTAATTTTCCAGGTCTGTTAGAGAAAGAATAACTGATTTCCTAGGATGCTTTAAGGAATGTGAAACATTTGCAATAGGCCAGCACCCTGAAAAACCATGTGATATGAATAATATATTCCCAGACAAAAGCTTTGTTAATGTAGAGTTAATGGTGAGAACATCTTGTCTTCAGCAGGTTGTTATAATTAAAAAAACAAAAACAAAAAAACTCAACTCAACACTTAGAAACTCAGGAAAGTTTCCAGCCCTGAGCCTCAATCTGTCTACAGACCCTGCCTACCTTCCATCTAGAAGAATGTTTCCCTCTGAAATGTAAAACTTGTCTCTCTTTTTTTTAAAGCACATTAAACCTATCATCATAGAGTGGGAGTCTCAAGAGTTCTCTGTGGGGCCTAAATCTACTTCCATTGAGAGTAAAACTCCCACTGACTTGAATGGGAGCAGGTTTAGGCCAATGCTGAGTGTTTTTGAAAACCCCACCTTGGCTCTTAATCCGTATAATAATAGAAGCCATGCTAACTCATCCAGTTGGCCCTAGATATAGCACATCCTGTGCCATGAGGGTTTCAGGCGGGATTACGGACAGATCCTTGAAGTCTGGTGCCGCAAAGGGCATCTGATTGCAAGTGCTTCTGAGTAGTTTGGTGGTAGCCACCTGCCTGCTGCCATGTGCAGGACCCAGAGTGAGTGCTCAGAGAAACAGGGGATGCCCCCTACACTGAACACTGCCTTAGTTTGTTACCAGGCATGTGCCTTCAAGAGAGACCCTATTTCTTGCCAGTTCTACAAAAAGTTTCCTTCTTCCCACTAGCATCACCTACTTATGCCAGGGACTTTTAATCCAGATACCAATTTCTGTGAGATGCTGGGCTAAGTGGGACACAGTGCTTTTATCTGAGCTTAATGAGAAGGAGATGGAGAACTATAGGTCACCCATATCCAAGCAGCATCTTGTGACCTCCCAGTGATCTAAATGAATATGCATGTTCCAGTGCAGCAATATGGACCTGCGTATGAAAAGGTAGCCAACAATACAGAGAAACTTTGAGACAATGAAAATGAACATGGCTGATACATTGTCTTTAGCAACTCTGCTTTGCTCATCTGAGTCTGCAAGAAACACATTAATCAAGTTCTATTAAACACTGGAATTAATGCTCATTTTCTCTCCCTTGCTGCATACTTTTGTTCTGAGCATCGAGCTTTCAGAGTTGATCAGGATGATATTTACATGACTTTGATCTACTCTCAAAATTATTCAGTGCTCAGGATGTAGTGTTGTATCTGACATCCCCATGAATAATACCAAAATAATTCATCATGATTAATGCTTTTACAGTCAATACCAAATGAAGTACAAGTAATTTGCCACTTGTTGTAAAGTGTTACTGGATTATCTCTCAGTAATATTATGATCGTATACATAACAATACATTCTTCACCATCTGTATAAATGGAATGATAAAATCCAAAGTGCAGGTATGGACAAGAAAGGCAGACGTGCTGAATGGATGCTCTGAATTCTCTTCTCTTCTCTGTGCGGATTTGGTGCTTGAGAAATTTGTCAGCCTGATAACCTTGAAAACCATGGAGGAGACTTTTAAAAGTGCCTATAGGATTTAGAAGCATCTTTCCTTTTGAAACTCATTGGGGCTTGTGCTTCTAAATCCCATAGATGCTTTTGAAAACTCTCTTGAAAGTTGTGTAGGTATGTTGGTTTTTTTGGAGGGGGGCTGTTCTGGTTTTAACCATAGATTAATAGGTCCAGCATGATGACTGGCAGGGCAAGCTGCCTATATGGACCAGCCAAAAATGACTTAAAAATTTGACCATGCTTAAAGATGAAAAACATAGTTCAGCCTTCATGCCCAGTCTAGTCAGTGGTCTCCCTGCTGAAACCAGAGGTGTCTGTTTACTGCCCACTATGTTATATGTGCTCAGTGCCTCTGCTCACTAGTAAGTGGATTGACACTATCCATTCATTTTACCCAAGCCTGTGAACAAGGACTAGATGAAAACAGCTCTTAGCACCTACTGACTGGGGTTGGCTTTCAATGAGCATTGTGATGGTAAAAGGCTGGTAGTTGATTGCCAGTGTCAACCCGCTAGGATGCTCAATCCACTCCCAACAGCCTTTTTTTTCTGTCTTCAGTGGGGGAAGTTTTAAAAGGCACAAAGGATAGGTAGGCACCCAGATCCCACTGGATTTCAATGGGAGTCAGACATCAAACACCCTTGCCAGTATTTGCTAATCGCACTTCTAGCAGAGCCCTTAGATAAGCATCTAGGATGACTCCCTAATAATCAGTGATCAAAGGCAACCCCCGCAGTCGAGTAGAGCACGTGTGTAATGGAGTCGATCTGCTCCACACTAGGGGGGTAGGGGTTCTGCAACAACTCTGACTCAGGAAGCCCCACCCCAGCAAGCCAACTGGGCATGCTCCAGTTGGAGGAGGGGCTTAAAGGGGAGGCACTGCAGCATAGGGAGACAGAGCAGTAGTCACTGCCCTAGGGAGACTACGCTAGGAGGGTGCATCTCCACTGCGGGATTCCCTAACCTGCACATGCCTGTGGGCCGGGATGCAGGGGTCGACCACAAGGAGCGATACAGCAGTAGCAAGAGTCCCAGGAGCGGGTATTAGTCAGATCACAGGCAGACAACACTATCCTCATGGGACTAAAGAGGGCGTCCGGAGTTGAAACCCAATGGAGTGGGAGGGACCAGACTCCCCTATCCCCTACTGCTAGTCAATCTTGCCGCCAGCAACTCTAACTATTAGGTGGGGCTGCCGCTGGGAGACGTGGTCTAGATGCTGAGAGGAGTCGACGAGGGCTCATCCATGCACAACATACTTTGCACTTCAGGATACCAAAGTGATGAGCAGGGGCACGCGCAGGAATTTAAATTTGATCGCTTTTGGAGAGGCACATTCTGTGAACTCACAAAGGCCCCAGGTCCGGGGGAGTTCTGTGCCCCCACCTACTATTGGGGGGGCGGTGGCCCTGCTTGACACCTCCTCCCCTTGCACACACCCCTGCTGATGAGAATTGGGGTTTAGCTCACTCCAAGTTAGCTCACTCCAAGTTAGCTCACTCCAAGTTAGCTCCAATCACACTTGGAGTTGCAGCTAGCAAGAGATGTTAAGAGTAACAAGAAGGGTTTCTTCAGGTATGTGAGCAACAAGAAGAAGGTCTGGGAAAGTGTGGACCCCTTACCGAATGAGGGAGGCAACCTAGTGACAGAGGATGTGGAAAAAGCTAATGTATTCAATGCTTTTTTAGTCTCTGTCTTCATGAACAAGGTCAGCTCCCAGACTGCTGCACTGGACAGCACAGCCTGGGGAGGAGGTGACCAGCCCTCTGTGGAGAAAGAAGTGGTTCAGGACTATTTAGAAAAGCTGGACAAGCACAAGTCCATGGGGCCGGATGCGTTGCATCCAAGGGTGCTAAAGGAGTTGGCCGATGAGATTGCAGAGCCATTGGCCATTATCTATGAAAACTCAAGGTGATCGGGGAGGTACCAGATGACTGGAAAAAGGCTAATGTAGTGCCCATCTTTAAAAAAGGGAAGAAGGAGGATCCGGGGAACTACAGGCCGGTCAGCCTCACCTCAGTCCCTGGAAAAATCATGGAGCAGGTCCTCAAAGAATCAATTCTGAAGCACTTTGAGGAGAGGAAAGTGATCAAGAATAGTCAGCATGGATTCACCAGGGGCAAGTCATGCCTGATTAACCTAATTGCCTTCTATGATGAGATAACTGGGTCTGTGGATGAGGGGAAAGCAGTGACTTTAGCACGGTCTCCCACAGTATTCTTGCCAGCAAGTTGAAGAAGTATGGGCTGGATGAATGGACTATAAGGTAGATAGAAAGCTGGCTAGATCATCGGGCTCAATGGGTAGTGATCAATGACTCCATGTCTAGTTGGCAGCCGGTTTTGTTCAATATCTTCATTAATGATCTGGAGGATGGTGTGGACTGCACCCCCAGCAAGTCTGCAGATGACACTAAACTGAGAGGAGTGGTAGATACGCTGGGGGGTACATAAGAACATAAGAACGGCCATACCGGGTCAGACCAAAGGTCCATCTAGCCCAGTATCTGTCTACCGACAGTGGCCAAAAGGGATAGGATAGAGAGAGACCTAGACAAATTAGAGGATTGGGCCAAAAGAAATCTAATGAGGTTCAACAAGGATAAATGCAGAGCCCTGCACTTAGGATGGGAGAATCCCATGCACTGCTACAGACTAGTGACCGAATGGCTGGGCAGCAGTTCTGCAGAAAAGGACCTAGGGGTTACAGTGGACGAGAAGCTGGGTATGAGTCAACCGTGTGCCCTTGTTGCCAAGAAGGCTAACGGCATTTGGGGCTGTATAAGTAGGAGCATTGCCAACAGATCATGGCATGTGATCATTCCCCTCTATTCGAAATTGGTGAGGACTCATCTGGAGTACTGTGTCCAGTTTTGGGCCCCATACTACAAGAAGGATGTGGAAAAATTGGAAAGAGTCCAGCAGAGGGCAACAAAAATGATTAGTGGGCTGGAGCACATGACTTACAAGGAGAGGCTGAGGGAACTGGGATTGTTTAGTCTGCAGGAGAGAAGAATGAGGGGGGATTTGATAGCTGCTTCCAACTACCTGAAAGGGGGTGCCAAAGAGGATGGATCTAGACTGTTCTCAGTGGTAGCAGATGACAGAACAAGGAGTAATGGTCTCAAGTTGCAGTGGGGGAGGTTTAGGTTGGATATTAGGAAAAACTTTTTCCCTCGGAGAATGGTGAAGCAATGGAATGGGTTACCTAGGGAGGTGGTGACATAGCCCTGGCTGGGATGATTTAGTTGGGAATTGGTCCTGCTTTGAGTAGGGGGTTGGACTAGATGACCTCCTCAGGTCCCTTCCAACCCTGATATTCTGTGATTTTTGATAATTGAGCTCTATGACCCAGCTCCTAGCTCCCACTGAAACCAATGGGAGTTGGGTACCCAAATACTTTTGAAGATCAGGGCCTAGGAGCCTAACTTTAGGCCCCCACTTTTGTAAACCTTTAGCCCTGGTGGCTTGCGAAGAGCAAATGCGATCCCTTGTCCTCAGTCAAGTGAGTCAAACTGTCAATCTCTGGAGATCCGTAGCAGAAAATCCAGCAAAAATGGTGCTGGAACAATTCAAGTGAGAGCTAATGCACATATGCTTTAGAGTTTGTGGTGGAGAGAAAAGGTCAGTCTTGAGATATTTCCCTGGTATTAATACAAGATTTTAACAACCTGGATGCACTTCAAAAATGTCAGTGCCACAAACTCTATTATAAATACCAACAGGCAACATTTCACCTAAAAATGCTGTTAAAAAGGCAGTTTAAGTGAGAATATGGTTTTTAACAATAATATTTAGAGACAGCTTTTGCACTGAAAATATAGAGTTTATGCACTTCAGGCCTTGGATAAAAAGAAAGATCTATGAGTGAGTGGGCATCTTTTGGACTTAGAGTGGGATTTTCAAAAAATGCCTCATCCCCCATCTACACCACAAAAAAACCTCAAAAACCTGACTCGGCTCGTGGGTGTCGTGCTATGGATAGCAGTGTAGACATTCCCACTCGGCTGGAGCCCAGGCTGGGCTTCAGAGCTGGGCTCCTGCCTGGGCAGGAATGTCTACACGGCTCTTTTGAACCCTGTAGCCTGAGCACGAGTCAGGTGACCGAGTCCTGACAGTTGCTGCCGCAGGGTTTTTTGTGGTGTAGATGTAGACTAAGACTGAGATCCTCACAGGTATTTAAACCAATGAGAGTTAGGCATCTACACAGCTTTGTGGCTCTCAGCATCAACTCCCATTGATTTTAATGGGAGCAAAGCACCTAATGCCCCTGAAGAGCTGGGCCTAAGTGACTTAGCAGCACAAATCGTATTGATTTTTCAATTAACTGTTCTCACACATCTGCCTGCTGTGGGGCCTTCCCTCCTCTCCCTCTGAAGCAGTGTCACGGGCAGGACACTGGTTTAACTGGACTTAGGAAGGGCCAGACTGGAGAAGCCCCAGTGTATTGTTTAGCAGCACAAGGAAGAAGTAGCTCTGAGGTCAGTGACGGTCCCCAGTAGCAGCTGGACCATGCAGCAGGGAGAACGGTTACACCTCCGGATACTACAGGAGGAGGAGGCGTCACAGAGACTGAGTCAGGGATGGCAGCAGAGTCATGCAAGACAGACAGGGATCAGTGCAAAGCTGCTCTTCCTTTTCAGTCCATGGGGCCACCACAGATTTCAAATTGAGCTCGTGTTCCCTCCAAAACCCCACCAGAGTCCCAAGGCAAAACTCATGCCAAACTGCTGGGCTTGACATGGAAACTCTGCCTTCCATGCGAAACCGTAACGAGCCCAATCTCATACCCAGTACAAACTGTCTCCCTGCAGCAGCCCTCGGGGGCGTTTCACCGACCGAGGTCCGAGTAGGGGCATTGTAAAGGCACCTAGCCCCAGCCCCATTTCATGGGACTGTGGGTGCCATTACGAGCAACTTGCGCAAGGCTGGGAAGTAATTTATGGATGACCAGAGCTCTACAGGGCAGTTCCTGAGTGGTGCTGAGCACCTAGCTGACAGTATAAGCCCACCCAACGGGGCATGCTATCACCCTCTAGTGGTGGCTGGGCCACACAGCGGTTGATGAGTCTGCTACAGCTTTGACAGAGTTGGGTCTTTTAGCTCAGCTAGTGGAGGCTTCTGCTTTTAGAAGCTGTGGTCCCAGACTCAGTCCTCCCTGCCAAGGATGCACCCGGAGTGCAGCGTAATACTCAGCCCCTACCAGGCTCATGCACAGCTCATTAATGCCAAGGGTATCTGGATGTGCTCAGGAGTAGTTTCCCAGGGCCCGATCCAGCTCCCAATGAGCCAGATTCTGATACCCTTGCTCTCCCATTGAAATCAGTCAATGAGACTATTCACAAGGTGAGGTACTACTAATTGTCAGTAAGGGTGGCAGTACCTGGCCCATTGGGAGCAGGATTGGGCCCTAAGGATTGAAAAAGAAAAAGAATAGGGGGAAAAAAGGAAGAATCAGGAACCTGCCATCATGCTGAATGGTTTGTTCAATCATTTTAATGGTAATGATTTGCTAACCCTTCAGCATAGGTACGTTCTGCATTTTACACATTTGCCAATAAACCGGTAACGATTTTGGAGCCTATGAGCCATAAATTTCAAAAAGTCATATAAAATGTTAACATCGTCCGTAAACAAAAACATTTTTAAAAAATCCTTCCAGTGGGTGACCCATTAAAAATGAAACCACTTGGTCTGTTCATCTACTTATTAAAATTAATTCTGACATTAATAAATAATTGACATAATATATTATTCAGGTCCTTAGGTACAGAATTAAGTAGGATGTAAAGTGAAGGTAATTTATTTAAAAGGAAGTAATATATATAATATAGTGCTGTCATTCTGAAATAGCAGCAAAGTTGCAGATATATTGAACTCTAGCTAGCCCTGTTCTAGGAGGCAGGCCAGGTTCTGTGCTATTTAATGATCCCTTTTTAAAGTGTTAGGTAAGGAAAGAATCTCAGGTCCAGCACTAGGAAATGCACCAGTGCAACTCCCTTTGCTAAATCCTTCCTCCAGAATGCTGGACGAATTCTGGAAACTCATTAAGGACGCCAGTGTGACTTTGCCAGAAACTCCTGGCAAGAGACAGTGCCTACCCCATTTCCGTAGGAACAGATCAGGGGCCATTTGTCACAGTTTAGTCTCTCCCTTCCCACGTGACCCGGGGTGGAGCTAATACGTATCCTTCACCCCACCCAGGAACCAGTTAGTGAGCTCCTCTGAGCTCAGCCAGTACTAAACAGGCCCACCTGCAGAGCCTTCTCCCTCGGAGGAAGGAACCTTAAAAGGGCAAGATTGTCACAACAAGGGGTAGCAACCAGCAGGAGAATCTTTAATGGCCCACAGCTGGGCAGATTGTTGCCAGTACCAGTGAAAATTTGTATTCAATTTGCTCAATGCACAGCAGTTTATTGGAGAAAGACTCACACAAGCAGTAAAAGGTTATATAATATGTCTTCCCAATAAGGCTCAATTCCCCAAGCATAAACCCTCAGTAACTATGTTGGCCTTACACAGTATTGTGATGGGCAAACAAAGCAGGTATAGCTACCAGTTCTAGATAGAGGCTTCTTCTCTGCTCTGCTCTTCCCCTCTCAAGTACTTGGTCTGTCAATGTCCCCTGAAGCAGGGTTACCCTGAGGCCCTCTGGTTCAAAAGTCCTAAAAAAGTCCCTCAGAGCAGGGTGTTGGCTACCCTAAGACCCTCTGTCTTATAGCATCACGGACCTCTTCAGATGTTAATTGGGGAACTAACTAACTCTGCTTAGTATTTATACCTCTGGCTCCCAAAGGAGTCACATGTCCCAGAAATATACCCTGTGGGTGTTCCATTACTTGTTTTTCTAATTAATCTTTTAAAAGGGACTGCAAAACAGACAGAGACCAAATACCTGCTGATGTTTACTCTCTCATCAATCATTCACTTGGGCTCTTAGGCCTGGTCTACACTAGGACTTTAAATCGAATTTAGCAGCGTTAATTCGAACTAACCGCTCAACCGTCCACACCAGGAAGCCATTTAATTCGAACTAGAGGGCTCTTTAGTTCGAATTTGGTACTCCACCCCGACAGGTGGAGTAACGCTAAATTCGACATGGCTAGCTCGAAGTAGGCTAGGTGTGGATGCAAATCGAACTTAGTAGCTCCGGGAGCTATCCCACAGTGCACCACTCTGTTGACGCTCTGGACAGCAGTCCGAGCTTCGATGCTCTGAGCAGCCACACAGGAAACGACCCGGGAAAATTTGAATTCCTTTTCCTTTCTGGACAGTTAGAATCTCATTTTGTGGTTGGACATCGGGGCGAGCTCAGCAGCACCAGCAGCAATGCAGAGCTCTCCAGCAGAGGAGTTCATGTAATCTCTGAATAGAAAGAGGGACCCAGCATAGACTGACCGGGAACTCTTGGATCTGATCGGTGTGTGGGGCAAGGAGTCTGTGCTTTCGGAGCTGCGCTCCAACAAACGGAATGCAAAGACCTACGAGAAGGTCTCCAAAGCCATGATCCAGACAGAGGATACAGCCGTCATGCAACGCATCGCCGCGTGAAAATCAAGGACCCCAGACAAGGCTACCAAAAAATCAAAGTGGCAAACGGACGCTACGGAGCCTGCCACCACTGCCCCACCAGTGACCACGGACTCTGATGATGGGACAGTGTCGACGGGCAGTTCCTCGACGATGTTCACGGACGGGGAAGATGAGGAAGTGTTTGTGGAGGACGAGGCAGGCGAGAGCGCTTACAACGCTGGTTTCCCTGACAGCCAGGATCTATTCATCACCGTCACGGAGATCCCCTACCAACCCTCCCCGGCCATGAATCCGGATCCTGAATCAGGGGAAGGAGCAGTCGGTAAGTGCTTTAACCATGTTAACTTTTATTCTTAATATAACAGGAATCTGAAGTGTGTGAGAAGGAGGTCTCTCTATATATGGTGATAGAACAGAAATCCTCCTGGGAGATCTCCACAAAGCTCTCCTTCCGTTAATCGATAAGCATCAGCAGGAGGTTCCTGGGGAGAGCTGCCTTATTGGGTGCTCCGTGATAGCACGTGCTTCCGCGCGAGGCTTTCATGCGGTATTCAGGGAGCATTGCCTCCCCGAGCACGGCTGCATCGGTCCATGGTTCGTGATAGATTTCACGCAGCATGCGCTCTCTATCTCCTTCAGTGCCCGTCCTCACGGTGATCTCGCTAGGAGACTCATGCATCTAA
Source organism: Mauremys mutica (assembly GCF_020497125.1). Lineage (NCBI taxonomy): Eukaryota > Metazoa > Chordata > Testudines > Geoemydidae > Mauremys > Mauremys mutica. Next base: position 7,292,696 of record NC_059076.1, on the reverse strand, counting down.
GTAGTGGAATTACTGTTATGGTGCGCCTGGTCCAAAGTATTTTTAATAAATCCACGGACAGACGGCATAGCACAGACTCAGCACGCAGCTGCGTGACGAGCGTAACGGAAAGCCAAAGAATATAATGGACGCTCATGGAGGGAGGGGGGAATGAGGACGCAAGGTATCCCACAGTTCCTGCTGTCTCCGAAAAGTATTTGCATTCTTGGATGAGCTCCAAATGCTTCTAGGGTCAAACACAGTGTCTGCGGTGGGTCAGGGCATAGTTCGGCAATTTGCGCACACACCCCACCCACCACCAGAAGTGAAAGGGAAAACAATCCTCTCTTGACTCTTTTACATGTCACCCTATCTTTACTGAATGCTGCAGATAGACGCGATGGTGCAGCACTCAACACCAACATCCTTGCTCCCCCCACGCTATGGGTGGCTGATGATGCAATATGGCTGGTATCCGTCCTCATCATCAGCCTATTGGCACATGGGGCAGTGCAAAAGGACTGGTAACCATGCGTACTAGCATCTGTCAGGTCAATCAAGGGCGCCTGGCCCTAATTTTTCATGGTAGATGGTGCAGTATGGCTGGTAACCGTCCTCATCATTGCAACAGGGGGCTGAGCTCCATCAGCCCCCACCCTTCCAGTGTAAAGAAAAGATTGAATTGCCCCTGGACTAGCAGAGGGATGATGGGCTCCTTCATCCACAGTAATTAATGTCCTGCCTGGACTATCATTGCAGCTAGAGGCTTCCTTCCACTCATTTCTCACAAACAAGTCACTGTGTCTTATTCCTGCATTCTTTATTACTTCATCACACAAGTGGTGGGACAATGGTATGGTAGCCCAGGAAGGCTGGGGTAAGAACGGAATGAACAGGTGGTGTTGTTGCAGGAGCACCCCCTGTGAATAGCATACAGCTCCAAATTTATGCAGAATCGGACACAGAGCAGCTGTGCTCTCTGGTTCTATGATACAGTGGTTCTCTAGTACACTTGCCCATAATCTAGGCTGGACTGATTCTATTTTTAGATACCAAAAAGGAGGGATTGACTCAGGGAGTCATTCCCAATTTTTGCTTTTGCGCCCCTGGCTGCTCGGCCAGGGGCACTTTTGACAGCACCAAATGGTGCAGTGCAAAAGGACAGGTAACCATGCCCATCTTATTACCATCTTATTACCAATTTATGGTATGGTAGATGGTACAATATGGCTGGTAACCATCTCTGCTGTCATGCAAAAGCAAAAGCATGCTGCTGTGTAGCGCTGCTGGCCCGCCTCTGTCAGCGGCATCTAGTACACATACGGTGACATACACAAAAGGCAAAACAGTGTCCATGGTTGCCACGCTATGGCGTATGCCAGGACAATTCTGGGAAAATGGGCTTGAAATGATTGTCTGCCGTTGCTTTCCCGGAGGAAGGAATGACTGGCGACATTTACCCAGAATCCACCACGAAAATTATTTGTGCCTCAGCAGGCACAGGGGTCTCAACCCAGAATTCACAGAGACAGCCTAGACTCAGTTAATTGTTCGCAAAAATGTATCTTTGCAAGGAATTCACTCCCTGTTTCCCATCTCACAGCTTCCACTGTCTCCAGACCTGCCACAGCATCCCCCTCGCAGAGGCTGGCAAAGATTAGGCGGAGAAAGAAAAAGACAAGGGACAAGATGTTCGATGAACGTATGGGCTGCTACCTAGCCGAGGCGGACCAGCAGAGCCAGTGGAGGGAGACCGTCTCTCTGTACCAGTGCTCACACAGCGAACGGGAGGAGAGGTGGTGTGAGGAAGACAAGCAGGCGACTCAAACAATGTTTGGACTAGTGAGGGAGCAAACGGACACGCTCAGGCGCCTTGTGGATGTTCTGCAGGACCGCAGGAGGACAGAGCCCCCCTGCAGTGTATCTGCAACCGCCCTCCCCCGCCACAAAGTCCCATACCCCCCTCACCCAAAATAACCAGAAGGAGGGGCGCCAGAGGCCGTGTAAACTGTCACTGCACCCCAGCAGAGTGCTCAAGTACCCAAAAGCTCTCATACCCTACCTTTGCAGAAGTCGTTCCCTTCCGGACTCACACAAGTCCCAATCCCAGTTCCATCCCCTAAGTGTCTACTTAAGTAATAAAAATACTTTGCTGTTAATTACTGTTTCCGTCATGTTTTTTCAAAGAAGACTGTGTTTGAATAGGGGGCGTGGGGAAGGGGGTTGTTAATTGCATAGGACAGTCACCTTTCCCAGGGTACAGACACGGGGGCAGGATCAGCAGCGGGTCACACACACAGTGCAGTCAGTAGGCACCATGGTCGGTATGGGAGGCGGTTTCCAGGTTCTGTGTGGGCGAGGGGGATGTGACTTTGTAGCGGGGGAGGGCGGTTACAGATCTTATACAGCGGTCCTTGTCCTGGACCGCTGAGTCACGCAGCAGAGGAATCTGTATCCGTACTCCTCTGCCACAAGGTCACATATCCCCCCGCACACAGAATTCAAAAAAGAGGGATGGCAGGCTCCGTTGAAAGAAGCATTCCGGCACTGCGGACCGCTCTAGCAGCACGAGCCTGTCATTCGTTGAGTTTAGAGGCGGTCTTTACATCACCGCACACCCTACCCAGCACAGTCTGCCTCCCAGTTTCAACCCTTTAACGCAAAGTCATGAATAAAGAAACCTTTCTTCAGTAACAATGGGACATGTATTTTATTTTTACACGTGTGTTGGAAGTGGGAGAAACGGGGTGAACGGGGTATGTAACCGAAGAGGAGAGTCAACAGTCAGTGGGTAAAGAAACAGGGGCAGGTTCAGCCTCTCTGTAAAGAAAATGAACAGTCACAGGTCACGCTGCTAGCTGGTATTTGAAGAGTTCCTTGTCGCTGTCCCAGGCGCCTGTATAGGGCTTCATGAGCAAGTGCATTAGCGGGCAGGCTGGGTCCCCGAGGATGACTATAGGCATCTGCACATCCACAACAGTTATTTCGTGGTCCGGGAAGAAACTACCTTCCTGCAGGCGTCTGAGCAGCCCACAGTTCCTGAAAACACACGCATCATGAACCTTGCCCGGCCACCCGACGTTGATGTTTGCAAAACGTCCCCTATGGTCCCCCAGTGCTTGCAGCACCATTGAAAAGTAGCCCAATTTCTCAGCAGCTGACTGTGGAAGAGGTGCACGATAAAGTGCGAGCAGGAGAAAACGGCAATGATCGCAGCGGGCTCCATGCTTGCAGTGCTGTGGTGTCCGCGCTGTCACTGACCAGAAAAGTGCACGAACAGATTGCCCGCAGGCGCTTTCAAGGAGGGAGGGAGGGAGGTTGTGATTGACGGTTCAATGACGACACTTACCCAAAACCACCCTCGACACATTTCTCCCCCCAGCAGGCATTGGGGGCTCTACCCAGCATTCCAATGGGCAGCGGGGACTGCGGGAACTGTGGGATAGCTTCCCACAGTGCACCGCTACCAAAGTCGACGCTGGCCCCGTGAATGTGGACTCAGAAATTCGAATTAGTGTATTTAGTATGGATACACAAATTCGACTTCATAAGGTCGAATCCACAAATTCGAACTAAGTTGATTCGAAATAGTCTTGTAGTGTAGACAAGGCCTTAGTGTGACGCTACCCAAAAGGGTCATTTTGACCTAGGTCAGCCTGTGCCAAGCTCACTGATGCTGTGTTTTTGCGTTTTCTTTACTTGGTGAGCTGGCCATCAGCTGATATATTTCCAAGTCCTATGCTGAAACACACACACAGATAGAGCCTCTAATCACTCTCAGTAAATTTCTGTATCAACTGTCTGATGCCAAGAGAGCCTTGCTCCCAGAATCTTCTAGCAAATGCAGATGTACCAAGCCACACTGAACTCATGCTCACCACATTCACTCACATCAATCGCAGTAATTTATAATAATAATTTGGCACTGTCCCAACACTGCCCCAGAGTTCGCTGCCCCTTGCCCAGGGCCTCTGGGGAGAAGACTGCTTGCAAACCTCTGCCACCCCCAAGGACCCACCAGGGCAGCAAAAACCTGATTGCAGCTGGGAGGGATTGAAGAAAAACTGTGCCTGGGGCTCTCGCTGTATTCAACGTTCATTTATAAGCCTCTTCAGCTTAGCAGACAAAGGTCCAATGGCTGAAAGTCTTGACATTTGAACAGACTAATTAACCGTTGGAACAAAGTACCAAGGCTTCTGGTGGATTCTGCATCCCTGGGAAGCTTGAAACCTAGACTGGGTGTTTTTTCTAACAATTCTGCTCTAGTTCAGCCACAGCTGTTGGACTTGAAGCAGGAATAAATCTGGGGAAGTTTTCTGGCTGATGTTATGCAGGAAGTCAGACTAGAGGATCACATTGAACCCTTCTGGCCTGGGAATCTATAAATCACATCCCTTTACTCTGAGTTGGCTGGCACATTGCCTACTCCCCATCCACCTGTGTGGAATAGGGAATATTGCTGCTCTGCACTCTAACTTGGCATGTGGGTAGTCCACTCTTTTATAGGGCCGTAGACCAAGCCACAATCTCACCCTAAAGAATCAACTCCCAGTTAAACAAAGAGACATATAAACCATGCAACAGCATTAACAGGATAAATGCAAACCATATGGATCTAGCCCATAATGTGATAAAACTGCAGTGCAACTCCTTCTTGAGAGGTGGATGCTATTGCATTGTAAAAAGGATAGTCCAAAAGATTAATAGCCCAAACCTGCTGGCATTGAAATCAACAGCAAATCTATTTGCTTCTAAGGAAGATGTATTGAATCCTAACCCCAGGGAATATTTCATCTTCTGCAACCCAGCCCACAAACAAAAGGAATATTCCATATACTGCAAATATACTGTGAGCAGCTGTAGTCTCCATAAACTAGTGGGAGGGGAACGTTGAGAAATACAGGGGAGGGGCAGCTCAATGATTAGGCTCTAGACTGGCAGATGGGAGACCTGTGTCCAGTTCTCTTCTCTGCCCCAGAATGTGGGACCTTGGCAAGTTGTTTAGTCTGTTTGTGCCTTGGCTTCCCATCTGTGCAATGGGGCTAATGGCATTTCCCGATCTTACAGGGGTGCTAAGAGAGTAAATACAGGGGTTTGTAAGGGGCTCAGATACTGTGGTAATGGCTGCCATATAAGTACCTAAGATATGGGAAAGAGACACAGGCAACTGGAAAGGAGATGCAGCTCTTGTCCAGTGTTTCTTTCATCAGTACTGGTGGGGAAAAGGGAAATATATTTCCACAAATTAAAGATTTAATATTCTTCCAGTGGTTCTTTTTGTTTTTTCAGTTTCTTTCAATGGGTGTGTGTGTGCTTTCACTCTCCCCCTCAGGAAAAAGAGGCAGGAAAGTTTAATTAACAACAACAGCAACAAACCGAGGAACAGTGGGCCCCACCAACACACAAGGGAAAAAGTCAGAATTTCTCCTTCTGAAATGTTTGTCTAACATTGAAAAATGTGGATGACAATTTCTGACCAGTTCTAATTCCAAATGCAGAGCTCAAATTGACTGAGCTGTTTCTTTAGCCACCGATAAATCAAAACTACCCAAGGAAGAGTAGCCTTGAGGGCTCGGCTACTGTCACTTGAATCATGGCATGCTTAGCTAGATGAGGCAGCAGGTCCATACTAGACATTTAGTTTCTGCCTGTGGATTGCTGCCTCCCTCCAATAATGCCCAAGCACAGCTCACTAGAGCAGGGGAATAGTGTTAGTGTTCAGGTTTTCTGGTGGTTCTGGACTGCACAAAACGCTGTACACCAGCAGGCTGCAGCATATTCGAAGGCACCTAGGACTGGTTACCACCAGCCAGACCCACTGTGGGTGATGATACTTGAGGAGTAGGAAGCATAGTTTTACTCTTTGTATTCATTATTCAAAGGCTCCTTTTAATTTTTGATTCCTGCCAGGATCTCAGAGAGCTTTACACATTAATGAATTTATGCTAAAATTCAGTGATGACTTGGTCACTGGAATTGAAGCTGAATAGACTGACAGGTAGACAGGCAGGCAGATAAATGAGCAGACCAGGCACTCTTCTGAGGTACCAGTAGGTCAGTAAATATTATTATACTTATTTTTTTGACTAGCCGAGGGTCGCACACCATTTGCCAGGGGTCAGTGGGTTTCTAGCGCTGTGCTCTAACTGCTAGGTGTTGTTCTTGTCCACTCCGATTCACGTGTCTATATACAGTGAAAGACACCCAGTGTAACTGTCACCAGACTGTGAAGAATGTGTCAGAACCTGCTCTTTGTCTTGGTGAGGAACAAGGACAGTTACACTGAGCCTGTGGATGAGAGTAGCAGAAAGTCAACTGAAAGGGAGGGGGAAACTGGGTTGAAGAAACAAGAAGTATCTTATTCATATCTCCACAGACATAAGGCTCATTGATCAAACGCCTGTCACTACACAATGGGCAATTTTTGAGTGTGACCCAAGTCTAACATGGGTCTCATTAGGAAACATGCCAGGATCTGGGAAGAAAAGCTGATGTGCACTGAACATGCTGCAGCAGTAATACAGCGCCGACGGAATGAGACTCTTGACTGGACATCTGTGGCTCTTGGCTAACATCCTCCTTTCCCCCTGCTAAATACGAAACCATATTTACCTCCTTACTTTCCATCCATGGCCTCTCCATCTCATGTCTTTGTTCTCCTCAGGCTACAGCCATGGCTCGGAATGCTGATGAGGTGGAGAGACGATCTTCCTGAGCCAGGCAGTTTTAGATTGTTAGATTGACTACTGAACATCTAACTTGCTTGGACCCAAATCAGATCAGGTGACCTGCAGATGTTTCCCTGCTACCTGGAACTAACACACATTTAATTCTTGATATAAATAAAATAATTTCTTAATTCATCTCTGTTATATCTTTAATAAACCAAATTATCAACTCAGAAAGATAGAGGAAGGGTAAACTAAACAGCGTAGTGTGCTTTAAACCTCACAGCTTCAGCTGTGAGTTAGAGAGGCTGGAACATTGTAATTATTTTGATTACCAGTTATAATTATTTTAATTACACCAATCTATCTGCCATAAATCCCTTAAAGCTGAAACCTGAAAGATCAATTGGATTTCTTCTTGCTCTGTTTAGATGGACTGATTATCTACTTCAACAAATCCAAAATCCCTCAGATTAAATCTCAGGAAAAACTTCCTAACTGTAAAAACAGTAGGACAATGGAACAGATGCCTAGGGAAGTTGTGGAAGCTCCTTCGCTGGAAGTTTTCTAAAGGAGGCTGGACAGAGCTACCTGTCTCGGATGGTTTAGACACAATAAATCCTGGATCTTGGCAGGGGGTTAGACTAGAGGACCCTTGTGGTCCCTTCTAGCCACATGGTTCTATGATTCTAAGTCTTTGCTGTTGATGTCACGTTGAGTGTGTGTTGTAGTGCTGACTCCCGTGATGAGAAAACCCGTGCTATGCTCCCGGTATAGGTATTGAAAGCACCTTTTGCACACTCTGATATACTCAACCAGGAAAAACAAATGCAAGACTATTTGGGACTAATTGTAATATTATATTTATAATATTTCATGGACATTAGGGAATACTGATGCATACACTGATGCATACACTTTGTTTCAAGAATGCTCCTCACAGAGGGTGAAAATCCTGACCCATGAGGTGTAACATGCTGTCCCTTTACCTTTCTTCTGCTTTTCTATACTCTATACCCCATAGAGAATCCTTTATGGTCCCATGGTTCAGGCACTAGCCTGGCACTTTAAAGACCTGAGTTCAGGTCCTTGCCCTATCACAAACTTCCTGTATGACTCTGGGCAAGTCACAGAATCAGAAAGGTAGGACTAGACCTTGAGAAATCATTAAGGGCAGCTCCTGTGCTGAGGCAGGGCCAAGTAACCCTAGACCGGCCCTGGCAGATGTTTGTCCAGCCTGTTCTTAAAAACGTCTTATGACAGCGGTTCCACAGCCTCTCTTAGAAGCCTATTCCAGAGCTTGATTACCCTGATAGATATTGGGGGGGAGAATTACTAACTTACATCTCCCTCCTGCAGATTAAGCCTGTTATGTCTCCTCCTGCCTTGAGTGGACACAGAGACCAATTGATCACCATCCTCTTTAAGCCAAGTTACTTAATCTCAGCTTGACTCAGTTCCCCCATGTGTGCACTGCCCTGCTTCACAGAGTGATGTGAGGCTGAATGGAATGAAGATTGCTGAGTGCTCAGATACTGTGGTGATGGGACATAGAAGTACCACTGAGAGACAGACAGACAGAGCAGGCTCAGAGCAATCAAAGAGGTGAAATAGCCTAAGGCTTGTAGAAAAAGGCTGTATACTACCAGAGGTGACCCTACAAGATAGATGTGCTCTCTTCAAGCAAATATTCATAGTTATTAACCAATGGGAATATTAATAATAAGCAAATCAGGCAGCTAATTTCAGCCAAAAATTTTTTACACCCAGTGCTGCCATGAGGAGGTTTAAGCAGACTCTCCAGCAGTAACAAACTTCTGCCATGGGGGAGGAGAGCCTACTTTGGAGCCATTCACTGAAGGCCTGATCCATTGCCCACTGGAGTCAATGGAAAGACTCTGACTGACGTCATGGGGCTTTGGCTCAGAGCAGTAACAGTGAAGAATGCATGCTCAGATCCTGAGTTGCTGTCACTGTTCAAAGACAAAAACTCTAGGCAAAGTACTAGGGTTATTTAAAGGAGACGTGATGTTTAAAATAAGCATTTCTGAGGGGCAAGGCATCAGGGTCAGTGCCTTCAACATTCAGGCTGGTTGGGGAGAGCAAGAGTCTCAGACAACCCTAGAACCAGAACACACAGAACCAGCTTTGGTGGAAAGAATTGTGTAAAGGGCCCATTTCTCATTTAGGTACCTGTTATTGTTCTCAGTGAGAACTGCTGCGGGCCAAGCACTTCAGAAAATCTGACTGTTTCATTTATGGAACTGTTGAAAATGTGGCCCATGGTTTGCAAACATCCTATGGGCTAAAATTTATTTCCACTTAAAGTACCCGTGGAGCATTTGAAAATCAGATAACTGACCAAAAATCAGTCTTTTCATGGACAATAATGTGTGTGCGGGGGGGGAGGAGAACAGGGAATGTGTCCAAAAGTATACCTAGGTTCAAAAAAGAACAGATATGTTCATGAAGAACAGGTCCATCAATGGCTATTAACCGGGAAAGTCAGAGGTGAAACCCCATGTTCTGAGTGTCCCTAAAGCTTCAACTGTCAGCAGCTAGGATGGGATGATGAACCACTCAATAATTGCCTCGTTCTGCTCATTTCCTCTGAAGTATCTGGCACTGGCAACAGGAGGGAGGGATAGCTCAGTGGTTTGAGCACTGGTTTGCTAAACCCAAGATTGTGAGTTCAATCCTTGAGGGGACCATTTAGGGAACTGGGGTAAAAATCTGTCTGGGGATTGGTCCTGCTTTGAGCAGTAGGTTGGACTAGATGACTTTCTGAGGTCCCGTCCAACCCTAATCTTCTATGATTCTACAGTTAGAAGACAGAATAATGGGCTAGATGGACCATTGGTCTGACCCAGTATGGCCATTCTAATGATGAAATTATTCAAATAAATTGTTCTCAGCAAACACCTTGGCCATCTCTGCGCTGGAGGATGAAAAATGCCCTGTTTACGTTTCCTTCCAATGCTATAAAAACCTGTTTACACATGTTCTGTATGGCATGCAGGTGTCTGCTATTTGGTTTGAGTAAAAGCTCTAGAATCCCTCTGCTTCAATGATTAGTTTAAACTGCAGCCCCATGCGGTGGAGATGGCTGGAAGGGAACAGACAATGGAAGCACTGGTGTTAGTTGTAAGCATGATACGTTTGATCATCTCAGCCTTTGATTGTCCACAGAATAGCATACCTGACATTGCTTGAAAGCATCTCAGTGTCATGCCAGAGCCAATCCTTGTACAATAGACCACGAAGAAAAGAAGGACTGCATTTTCTTCAGAGCCTGGGGAGGTATTAAATGTCTGGATGGAGCTGGCTTCTATGGAGCCAGTGATAATGCAGGGAGCCCAAGTGGCCCCTCCCCTTTGCCAGTGCAGAAGCTGGTGGTAAATTGTGGCAGTCAATGGAGCCAATTTTGGAGCTCTGGCTCCAGGATGCTATGTTCACCTCCTCACCCCCTCATTCATCTTCCTTGCTTCCTCTCTCTCCGCCTGAATGTCCAGCTGTCCCCAGTCTGTGCTCTGGGGACGAAGCCCTAACTCCTATCCCCAGAGTCTGCTGCGAGTTTTGTGTCACAATAGCTACAGAAAGGATGGATTTCATTCCTGGACATGTTGGATGGAAGGGCTGTTGGTCATGCTGGGATGTCTTTCTACGACTGGTAGCAGAGAGAAAGTCCAAAGGTTGGTTGTTTTTCTAAACCAATGGGGCACCTCTCGTGGCTATGTCCCTGTAACCTATGACTGCAATTTCCAAAACTGCAAAGGGAATTTTAACATCCAGTTCTCGTTAATTTTCATAGGAATTGGGCATCCAAACCTGTTAGGCAGATTTGAAACTCCCAGCCTACGAATTCATGTTGTATGAAGTTCCTTCTCCCTGCCCTTAGTGTTTTTGCTAAGTCTGCCACATTTATAGACCTAGCTGAACCTGACTAAAATCAGCAGATAATGTGGAAACTGGGGGGGGGGGGAAAGGGGAGAGAGGAGAAATAAGATCAGTCTTTAAAGCAGTGCAAGAGAAGTCTTTAGAGCCTGGACAATGCATGGACCTGGTAGAGACGGATTCAAAAAGTTACTTTGGTGCCTAACTCCCCTTGCAATTAACGTGGCTAAGGATCTTTGTGAATCCCAGTCTTGTGTGTTTACTCTGGTACCGGGCTAAAAAGGCTTCAGATTATCAGCCAGATTCACTACTGCATTGCTCTGGCTATTGTTGCGATTGAAATCCACAGGCTTAAAAGGGGAGAGACCCAGTGGTGAACCAGGCTCTTGTAAGTAGAAAACCATGTTGCTGTGCTCAGTATTCAAAATTCAGGCAAATCCAGTTCAGATTTCCTTAACCGAATGTCCACCTTCCTCTGCTTTCTGTCTGCAGATTAACGAACATTGCTTTAATCTCCACACGGTAGCACCTCTGAGTTACGAACACCTCAGGAATGGAGGTTGTTCATAACTCTGAAATGTTCGCAACTTTGTACAAAACGTTATGGGCGTGCTTTCAAAATTTACACCTGAATATTGACTCAATACAGCTTCAAGACTTTACTATGCAGAAGTAAAAGCTGCATTTAACCATCTTAATTTAAGTGAAACAACACAGAAACAGTTTCCGTATCTTGTCAAATCTTTTTTTTTAATTTTCCCTTTATTTTTTAGTAGTTTACATTTAACACAGTACTGTACTGTAATTGGTTGTGGGTTGTTGTTATTTTGTGTCTCTGCTCCTGCCTGATTGCGTATTTCCGATTCCAAATGACTGGTTGACTGGTCAGTCCATGACTCTGGTGTTCGTTACTCAGAGGTTCTACTGTATTTTTCTTTTTCTTTGCCATTATAGAACAAAGGATTTGTGTGTGTGTGTAGGCACTCCCCATCTTGTTGATTATATTCAGTTTAGAAATTCCATTTTGATCTAGCTAATTAGAAGTTCCATTTAACATTCCAGCCAATGGTAGAGTGCCTGCATAGTCACCATTCTGTGCATTCCATGACTGCTTCATCTTTGGCCTCTCAGAGATATAGCGAAACCAAGCATGGGCTAACCAGTTTGGATGGTCTATTTTTTTTAATATTTCATTTGCCTAGAGGAAGCCCAATTCTGGTATATAGGTCAGTTGCAAAATCAAATGTTATTTATAGTTTATACCAAGTGCATTAGACATAGGTCAAATAACCAGAATACTAATTAACTTACCAGAACATTTATCTGGCACCATGATCCTGACATAGTGGTATTTGAATGCCACTCTCTGCTTTAGCCAGGCAAGGCCTAGGAACTCTGGCAGGTGGGAAAAAATGTTGAACCTGTTTTTGAATGGAAGATTGGGTTTTCAACAAAATGGATATTTTTGCAAAAAGTGTCTGGTTTCCACAGGTGGTGTTTTTTTATTTTTTTTTGTCAAAAACCTGAATATCCAAAGAATGAAATATTGCAGTTCTAAAATAAGTTTTGTTTAGAACAGTCTCCTCCCTGGGCTGGGCTTGCAGGCTGGACTTCATCTCCCAGGAGGCACTAAGAGACAGCCATGATGTACTGCGCCCACCCACCAAGAGAAGAGAATGTAGTGCATCATGGAAGCTGTAATCCAAGTAGTGATCCTGGCTTATAGAAGAGAAGGTGAGCATGAGCAGGAGGCGCCGTGGTGGACGATAGGGGAACGGTATAATTCATAGTACAGACACACCTAAATTAGGATCCTGACACAAGGAAGAAAGGAGAGCAGTAGAACAGTAGAACAGAGACCCTGGATTTCAGAAAAGCAGACTTCGACTCCCTCAGGGAACTGATGGGCAAGGTCCCCTGGGAGAATAACATGACGGGGAAAGGAGTTGAGGGAAGCTGGCTGTATTTTAAAGAATCCTTATTGAGGTTGCAGGAACAAACCATCCCGATGTGTAGGAAGAAAAGTAAATATGGCAGGCAACCAGCTTGGCTTAACAGTGAAATCCTTGCTCGTCTTAAACACAAAAAAACAGCTTACAAGAAATGGAAGATTGGACAAATAACCAGGGAGAAGTATAAAAGTATTGTTCAGGCATGCAGGTGTGAAATCAGGAAGGCCAAATCACACTTGGAGTTGCAGCTAGCCGGAGATGTTAGGAGCAACAAGAAGGGTTTCTTCAGATATGTTAGCAACAAGAGGAAAATCAAGGAAAGTGTGGGCCCTTTGCTGAATGAGGGAGGGAACCTAGTGACAGAGGATGTGGAGAAAGCTAGTGTACTCAATGCTTTTTTTGCCTCTGTCTTCACAGACAAGGTCAGCTCCCGGACAGCTGCACTCTGCAGCACGGTATGGGGAGGAGGTGACCAGCTCTCTGTGGGGAAAGAAGTAGTTCGGGAAAATTTAGAAAAGCTGGATGAGCACAAGTACATGGGGCTGGATGCGCTGCATCCGAGGGTGCTAAAGGAGTTGGCCGATGAGATTGCAGAGCCATTGGCCATTATCTTTGAAAAATCTTGGCGATCGGGGAAGGTCCCGGATGACTGGAAAAAGGCTAATGTAGTGCCCATCTTTAAAAAAGGGAAGAAGGAAGATCCAGGGAACTACAGGCCAGTCAGTCTCACCTCAGTCCCTGGAAAAATCATGGAACAGGTCCTCAAGGAATCAATTCTGAACCACTTAAAGGAGGGGAAAGTGATCAGGAACAGTCAGCATGGATTCACCAAGGGCAAGTCATGCCTGACTAACCTAATTGCCTTCTATGATGAGATAACCGGCTCTGTGGATGAGGGGAAAGCAGTGGATGTGCTATTTCTGGACTTTAGCAAAGCTTTTGATACAGTGTCCCACAGTATTCTTGCCAGCAAGTTAAAGAAGTATGGCTGGATGAATGGACGGTAAGGTGGATAGAAAACTGGCTAGATGGTCGGGCTCAACGGGTAGTGATCAATGGTTCCATGTCTAGTTGGCAGCCGGTATCAAGTGGGGTGCCCCAAGGGTCGGTGCTGGGGCCGGTTTTCTTCAATATCTTCATTAACAATCTGGAGGATGGTGTGGACTGCACCCTTAGCAAGTTTGCAGATGACACTAAACTGGGAGGAGTGGTTGATACGCTGGAGGGTAGGGATAGGATACAGAGGGACCTAGACAAATTAGAGGATTGGGCCAAAAGAAATATGATGCGGTTCAACAAGGACAAGTGCAGAGTCCTGCACTTAGGATGGAAGAATCCCATGCACTGCTACAGACTAGGGACCGAATGGTTGGGCAGCAGTTCTGCAGAAAAGGACCTAGGGGTTACAGTGGACGAAAAGCTGAATATGAATCAACAGTGTGCCCTTGTTGCCAAGAAGGCTAATGGCATTTTGGGTTGTATAAGTTGGGGCATTTCCAGCAGATCGAGGGATGTGATCATTCCCCTCTATTCAGCACTGGTGAGGCCTCATCTGGAGTACTGTGTCCAATTTTGGGCCCCACACTACAAGAAGGATGTGGATAAATTGGAGATAGTCCAGCGGAGGGCAACAAAAATGATTAGGGGGCTGGAACACATGACTTATGAGGAGAGGCTGAGGGAACTGGGATTGTTTAGCCTGCAGAAGAGAAGAATGAGGGGGGATTTGATAGCTGCTTTCAACTACCTGAAAGGGGGTTCCAAAGAGGATGGATCTAGACTGTTCTCAGTGGTAGAAGATGACAGAACAAGGAGTAATGGTCTCAAGTTGCAGAGGGGGAGGTTTAGGTTGGATATTAGGAAAAACTTTTTCACTAGTAGGGTGGTGAAGCACTGGAATGGGTTACCTAGGGAGGTGGTGGAATCTCCTTCCTTAGAGGTTTTTAAGGTCAGGCTTGACAAAGCCCTGGCTGGGATGATTTAGTTGGGTTTGGTCCTGCTTTGAGCAAGGGGTTGGACTAGATGACCTCCTGAGGTCCCTTCCAACCCTGAGATTCTATGATTCTATGATTAAAAGGGTGGCATTAGTTGTCTTCCTGGCTGCAGGAACTCACTTGGTGCTCACCAGCTTGTACAAGGATATGATTCTGATGTGACCTCACAGAAAATAGGTAAGATCGTTAAATTGTTGAGCGCCTTCAATTACCAATGAAGACAGCGGGGGACACTTTGCTGGAGTGTTCCGCACCTGGAGGATCAAGCCCTCTGCGAGTGGAGGAGAAATATTGAGAAAAGGCTGAACAGTCACACAAGAAGCCCCAACCAGGGGCTCTCTACCTTTTTTATTTGTGATATGGCAGCACCTAAAAAAAGATGCAAGTTCCAGATTTAAACAAATGCAGAATTACAAAGCCAAAATTAGCCCCAAAATATCACATTTCCTTAGCTTTGCATCAAAATAATATAAAATGAGAAAATTAGCATGGATTTATTGCAAAACTAGAAATCAGCCTAAAAGTTATTTGAGTTTGGGGATAGAAAAGTGAATTTGTTGGGCTGTGTTCTGAGTTCCATGCCGGTAAATAAACCTGAAAGAAACCCCATGCTTTAGAGTTTCAGTGTGAATGTTTTGCACAGCTCTTTTGATAGTCTTGAGCGAGAGGCCAATTTTCTATTATCCATAGCCTTCGCAGCCACCGCCCTGATTCCTGATGGCTTCCCAAGGAGTAGAGCTCTTGACGTGGGTGTTTTTGAGGATGACATTGATTCAAGGTCAGGGAATAGTATTTGGATTCTGGCCCATCTCTAATCAGTGCTAAAAAGTGTCACTTTGCTCTGCAGCACTTTGAGTTCCTGTTCACTTGCAGAACTGTATTTATTGTAACAGAACTAGAAGTGTCTCCTAGGCAACGCCAGCAAACAAAAGAGGAAAAAGTAAGGAATCAATACAGGGCAATATAGGAGACCGTCAATAGCAAGAGGCTGCTGCAACGCAAGTGGAGATATGGCACATATGCAAAAGAGATTACACTTACCCTAGTCCTTGAAGAATAATCCCTACTTTGTCAAAGTACTAAATGGGATTTTAGCACAATCCCCATTCAGATCAGGGGAGGATCACATGACCAGCTGTACGGTGTGAGGTTTTGTACTAAATGTCAATTCTCAATAAAGAAATCAGAGTCTTTTATTCTCCCATAAAAATGTTAGGTCTTTGGGGCTGGCGCTGTCATTTTAGCACATGTTTGCCCAGTGTCTAGCACAATGGGGTCCTGATCCTTTTCGTTACTATTCTAATTATAATTATAATTAGTACAAGAGAGAGCACAGGAATGGTGACATAACCAGCTCATGCTGACTGTATTCCTATTCATCAAAGGCAATGGCACTGTGAAGATTCCCCCTCCTTACTGGGCACCCCCTGTGGCTGGGTGCCCTAATGCCAGGGTTACCATCCCAGTTCCTCTCTCAGGCCCCTAAGCACTCCCTGACAGGTTCGCTTGCATCATTAATACCTCTCCTTGGGGCCAGTTTGTGACAAAAACCTAGTGCAAATAAATAATCCATAACAAAAGTCCCCAAACATAGTCTATTTATGAGCCCCAGTGCATTTAGCCCTTAAAATCCCATCACATCTAGTTCATCAAAGTAGCACATACCTCACTCTGGTGTCTTCCACCACACCCAACCAGGCTCTTTTTTGATCCTCTTCTGTCTCTCTCCCAAGACAGCCAGCTCAGCCCTTCCAGCTGGAGTGCGACCCCACTCTTCGCTCTGAAGCCTGCAGCTTCTTTGCTGGGAGAGAGTCCTCACCAGGATGCTCCCTCCCATTAACCTCATCTCCAACAGGCCAGGAGGTATTTCCCTGGGCCATGCCCAGCTCACTGCAGTTCTCCAGCATGGACACATCAGTGGGGAAGCCCCTTTGCTGCTCTCCCGCTTTCAGCCCTCTCCAGCCCTCAGCTCCAGTTGTCTAGCTTGGCAGACAGCCGGCAAATCCCTCTGCTGTCTTCAGCCTTCCCACAAGAACATCCTCTAGCTTCCTACAGGGACCTCTTCTTCTTCTTTGTCTTCTTGGGTTTTCTGGCGGTGCAGACTCACTTCCTGAGTCTATGACTGCTGTGCACTGTACTTCGTATCTTGTTCATGACTTAGAGCCTTGCACAGTTCCCAGTATTCTTAAAGAATGGCAGCAGAGCTTTTTTATTGGGCTCCATTTTCCTTGTAAGCCTCTTCCTCTCAGATTCTCCCTGATCCTTTACAGCCCCAGGTGCTGCCACATCCTTTTAATTGGCCAAAGTAGGAACACCTGTACTGGCACAAGAGCACTGGACCTGCTTCATTAAAAGGGACCAGCCACCCTTTAAATGACAGGGGCGTTTATACCTTCTGATCTTCTTTCAGATAAAATGTTAAGCTAATGCTACTGGAAGGTAAATATCCCATGATGCTTTTCAAAAAGATAACCCAGGGATAATGATCTGCTCGCCCTCCCTGAATCAAAACACCACCTTGCATCCAAAGCGGGGCGTGAGCTGTGGCTGAGCACAGAACTGGCATTTGCATACAGTTATAGTATTATCATAATTTAAGTCATTCATTTGTGAAATGCTTTTGGGGTGCGTTGCATATGAAAAGCTCTATATAAAACCAGATTCCGCTCTGTCTTAGTACAGAGGTCCTGAACAGACCACAAGAGAAACATTTAAAGACATAGGTCCCCCCTTGAAGTAAAAAATGTCTGACATTCCCTTCCCTCTCCCTCTGTGTGAAGAAATGCCTCTCAAATGCTCAATGTGCTGATGTATGTCTGTTTGCAAGTCTGCTGGAGTTTCTGCTGTTTGGTACTCTGAGGAAGAACTTTATTATATAATGAAGACTTTCCACCGACAGTCTGTGCCTGAACAGGCATGCCTGCTGCTTATGCACTTCAGTCAAGCAGTGGAAGCAGTAGAAGTTGGCAAAAATACAGCTTTTAGGGAGAAATCACACCTGAGTGGTTGTAAAGATGCACATGCACCATTTTTGAAGATATCTGATGACTCCTGGAAAAGTTTGAAAGCCATTCTATTTAAAAGCAATTCTGCTTGGATGTCCCATATTCTATAATTCTCTCCCCAGATCGTTTGGTTTTGTGACTATGAGGCATTTGCATGCAAACTGGATGTTTGTTGCTTAGGAATGCATTTGCTCTGGCTGCTTATTTCTCACCCGAAGTCATAATCCTCTCTTCCCAGCATCATAATCATCTGCACAGCAACCAATGTTGATGTCACCAACCAACAGGTTATGACTTCAGTTGAGTGAGCAGCAGGAGCAGAAGGGCTGATCTAAACAGAGATCCTGTCTGCATGCAAATGTAACTGCTTGAGGCTGGTCTTCAAATGGAAAGAGGTTAATTAATAGAGTGGTATATTAGCAGAATGGCATCTTATTTTTCAGATCCCACAAAGTGTTCAGTGGGTACATATTGGGCCCCAAATCTCTGCTGTCATAAATTGGTACAGATCACTTGATTGAGGCCCAGCTGCAATCTGTACAGTCAATTGTGGTTTCTCTGTTGCTCATTGTACTTGAAGACTGTGGATTCACATGGATGTATATATCAGTCAGTCCCAATTCTAATGCCTCTCATTACCTGAAAACCCTGTACTCCAGTGCTGGCGTGTGCCAAAAAGTTACAATACAGCTTGGCATCATCTGAGCATTCATTAAATAGAGTAGCTGAGCAGCAGATGGGCATCAGAGGCGTGGCCTGCTCACAAGGCTAGTGCCACATGAACCTTAATGCCGCTGTCTAGCTAAGAAATAATGTGTAATGAAGCTGGCAGTGATGGTCAGGCTGTCATTCTCACTACTTTCATTCAGATGCAAGGGCTGTAAGGAATTCCCATGAACTTGAGAACATAACCCTTCTTCAGTCACTTCATCCTGAAGCCAGTAGAATGGGTGTGCCCCTTCCTGGCTCAGGATGAGATAAAGAAGAGCCCTTTTCATGAGCAGTATCATTAACCCTGTTCTACAGAGAGGGAAACTGAGGCACAGTGACTTATTCCAGGTCACCAAGCAGGCCAGTAGCAGAGCCAGGATTAGAACCCAGGTGTACCAAGTTTCAGCCCAGAGCACTACCAAGTGTTTCCTACCTGCTATAATGTTTATTACTGCAGAGCAAGACTAATGTTATATTGGAACCTGCAAAAGCCATATTCTTTATTGTTAGAGGACGGGGGCTCTACAACCACAGGACTGGGAACTGCCCCCCTGCCTTGCAGCCTCTCAAGGCACTGTCCATCTAACTGGGAATTTTTGCAATATTTTTATTAAGCCGCGGTGTGACTCAGTTTCCCCTATATGCCAGATTGTTACTTAGTGGTTGAAAAGGGACTGATTGCTCTGAAGGCAGGCTAAGACACAGCTGTAAACAGTGCCTAGCTGTCTGAGGCCTTAGGTCATATATCAATGGCACTCGTGAGAATACAGTGTCACATTCTACTGCCCGGACATAGATGCCGAGCAACCAACAACCATGGATTGCCCCACTTCTCTGCAGGAAGCTGAGCAGCATGTTCCCCGGTGGAGAACAAAGGGATATGGGGTGAGAGGTGGGTGTATAAGTGTTGGCTGCTAAAAGCAGCCCAGGCACACCTGGGAGTCTGACTGAGGAGGCCAGACTGAGTGACAGAGGGACAGATAGACTTATGTGTAGTGCTGGGGAGAAGCCGGTGGTCATGGTACATGTAGGTACCAATGACATAGGGAAGGATAGGAGAGATGTCCTGGAGGCCAAATTTAGGCTGCTAGGAAAGAGACTGAAGTCCAGGACCTCCATGGTAGCGTTCTCTGAAATGCTTTCAGGTCTATTCGCAGGGTCAGTTAGACAGGCAAAACTGCAGGGTCTCAATGCATGGATGAGATGATGGTTCATGGAGGAGGGGTTTAGATTTATTAGGAACTGGGGAAACTTTGGGGAATGGGGGAGCCTATACAGGATGGATGTGCTCCACCTAAACCAAAATGGAACCAGATTTTGGCACTTAAAATTGAAAAGGTCATAGAGCAGTTTTTAAACTAAGTTGAAAAGCCCACAGGTGTGGAGGAGTACGTGGTTCAGACAGATCCCCTTAGGGAAGGCTCTATTAATGGAGATTCTCTATGTCCTAGTAAGGAGGAGAAGATGGAAGATGACAAAATACAGGCAGGATCTGTAATGGCAGACAGCTGAAAAGTGACAAGTTTGTAAAGTACTTACATATCAATGCTAGAAGTCTAAATGATAAGATGGGTTGACTAGAGTGCCTCAGATTAAATGAGGATATTGATATAATAAGCATCACAGAAACTTGGTGGAATGAGGATAATCAATGGGACACAGTAATACCAGGGTACAGAATATATCAGAAGGACAGAACAGGGCGTGCTGGTGGGGGAGTGGCACTATATGTGAAAGAAAGGGTAGAATCAAATGAAGTAAAAATCTTAATTGAACCAAACTGTACCATAGACTCTCTAGGATAGTAATTCCATGCTCTAATAATAAGAATATAGCAGTAGGGATATATTACTGACCACATGACCAGGATGGTGACAGTGACTGTGAAATGCTCAGGCAGATTAGAGGGCTATTAAAATAAAAAAACCTCAATAATAATAATAATAATAGATTTCAACTATCCCCATATTGACTGGGTACATGTCACCTCAGGATGGGATGCAGAGATAAAGTTTATTGACACCTTACTTGACTGCTTCTTGGAGCAGCTAGTCCTGGAATCCACAAGAGGAGAGGCAATTCTTGATTTAGTCCTACGTGGAGCACAGGATCTGGTCCAAGAGGATCTGGTCCATAGCTGGACCTCTTGGTAATAGTGATCATAATATAATTACACTTAGCATCCCCATGGCAGAGAAAACATCACAGCAGCCCAACACTGTAGAATTTAATTTCAGAAAGGGAACTACACAAAAGTGAGGTCAGTTAAATAGAAATTAAAAGGTACAGCACCAAAAGGGAAATCCCTGCAATCTGCATGGAAACTTTTTAAAGACACCATAATAGAGGCTCAACTTAAATGTATACCCCAAATTAAAAAACATAGTAAGAGAACCAAAAAAGTGCTACATGAGAGGGAAAATGGCATCCTTTAAAAAGTGGAAGTTAAATCCTAGTGAGGAAAATAGAAAGGAGCATAAACTCTGGCAAATGAAGTATAAAAATATGATTAGGAAGGCCAAAAAATAGTTTGAAGAACAGCTAGCCAAAGACTCAAAAAGTAACAGATTTTTTTAAAAGTACATCAGAAGCAGGAAGCCTGCTAAACAACAGTGGGGCAACTGGACGATCGAGGTGCTAAAGGAGCACTCAGGGACGATAAGGCCATTGTGGAGAAACTAAATGAATTCTTCACATCGGTCTTCATGGCTGAGGATGTGAAGGAGATTCCCAAACCTGAGCCAATCTTTTTAGATGACAAATCTGAGTAACTGTCCCAGATTGAGGTGTCGTTAGAGGAGGTTTTGGAACAAATTGATAAACTAAACAGTAATAAGTCACAGGACCAGATGGTATTCACCCAAGAGTTCTGAAGGAACTCAAATGTGAAATTGCAGAACTACTAACTGCAGTCTGTAACCTATCATTTAAATCAGCTTCTGTACCAAATGACTGGAGGATAGCTAATGTGACGCCAATTTTTAAAAAGGGCTCCAGAGGTGATATCGGTAATTACAGGCCGGTAAGCCTGACTTCAGTAGTGGGCAAACTGGTTGAAACTATAGTAAAGAACAAAAGTGTCAGACATATAGATGAATATAATTTGTTGGGGAAGAGTCAACATGGTTTTTGTAAAGGAAAATCATGCCTCCCCAATCTACTAGAATTCTTTGAAGGGGTCAACAAGCATGTGGACAAGGGGGATCCAGTGGATATAGTGTACTTAGACTTTTAAAAAACCTTTGACAAAGTCCCTCACCAATGGCTCTTAATGAAGGTAAGCTGTCATGGGATAACAGGGAAGGTCCTCTTATGTATTGGTAACTGGTTAAAAGATAGGAAACAAAGGGTAGGAATAAATGGTCAGTTTTCAGAATGGAGAGAGGTAAATAGTGGTGTCCCTCAGAGGTCTGTACTGGGACCGGTCCTATTCAACATATTCATAAATGATCCTGAAAAAGGGGTAAACAGTAAGGTGGCAAAATTTGCAGATGATACAAAACTAACCAAGATATTAAGTCCCAGGAAGACTGAAGAGCTACAAAAGGATCTCTCAAACCTGGGTGACTGGGCAACAAAATTGCAGATGAAATTCAATGTTGATAAATGCAAAGTAATGCACATTGGAAAACATAATCCCAACTATATGTATAAAATGATGGGGTCTAAATTAGCTGTTACCACTCAAGAAAGAGTTCTTGGTGTCATTGTGGATAGTTCTCTGAAAACATCCACTAAATGTTCAGTGGCAGGCAAAAAAGTGAACAGAATGTTGGGCATCAAAAAGAAAGGGACAGATAATAAGACAAAAATATATTGCCTCTGTATAAATCCATGGTACGCCCACATCTTGAATACTGCGTGCAGATGTGTTCGGCCCATCTCAAAAAAAAGATATATTGGAATTGGAAAAGGTTCAGAAAAAGGCAACAAAAATGATTAGGGGTATGGAACGGCTGCTGTATGAAGAGAGATTAATAAAACTGGCACTTTCCAGCTTGGAAAAGAGATGACTAAGGCGGGGGATGTGATAGAGGTTTATAAAAACATGACTGGTGTGGATCATGACTCGTTCATAACACAAGAACTAGGGGTCACCAAATGAAATTAGTAGGCAGCAGGTTTAAAACAAACAAAAGGAATGATTTCTTCACAAAACTCAGAGGCAACCTGTGGAACTCCTTGCCAGAGTATGTTGTGAGGGCCAAGACTATAACAGGGTTCAAAAAAGAATTAGATAAGTTCATGGAGGACAGGTCCCTCAATGGCTCTTAGCCAGGGTGGACGGGGATGTTGTCCCTAGCATCTATTTGCTAGAAGCTGGGAATGGGCGCCAGGGGATGGATCACTTGGTGATTCCCTGTTCTGTTCATTCCCTCTAGCATTGGCCACTGTCGGAAGACAGGATATTAGGCTAGATGGACCTTTGGTCTGACCCAATATGGCCGTTCTTATGTTCTTATGAAATCTATGTACGCGCACAGGCAGAAGGTATGCTGTGATTCACATTTTCACATTCTTTACCCCTGGATTGCATTTATCTTTGATCTCTATTTGTGTGGATGGCTTTGAACATAATACACCAAATACAGGGTTTGACTACTTCCTCTCAACTTGCATTCACTTATATTCATTGCCTGTACTTTCAGCTGAATCTTGCACTGCCTTAAAGTGTTAGAAAATTAACTGAAATACACTATATCATTTTAACTGGAGAAGAAGCTCCCTCTTCTAAAACATGCAGGTCCCAGGCCCTACACAAAGCACTAACAGGTGACAGTAAAAGGGGAAAAATGAGATGACTGGGACATCTATTTTCTAAATGAAGGACATTACAAGAGATAGTAAATGCTAATGTATGCAATGGACTCTGCTGATGTAGTGCCCATAAAAATAACAATGAAGTACTGTGTGTACCAAAGAAATGTTAAACCAGGGGAGACTCTTAGAAAAAGATATGTATCTCAGGACTGAGATGTAGTATGCAAGAGATATGCCTTCAAGGCCATAAAAGGTTTTCCCTCTAGCACATTAGCTGTAAACCTTCTGTGGAAGAAAGGGGCATTATTCCACGCATCCCAGGAAGACTATGCTTTAAGGGTATGTATTTCCATGATATCTTCTGGAAGCAATAAAGGAGCTGTCACTGTGGGTGATTCTCAGATCTGTTAAAAGACATTGCCTAGCGAGAAGGAGGTCTCGTCCTGGGATACAATACAGAGAGGAGAATCCCTGAGAACTGGAATGCTACCATTAGTATTCTCCCAGGAGAAGCATTGGGAAACAACTGAAGAGCTCTGCTCTGTCTGTTGTCTCCACTCAGAAAGAATTCATGGTTTTCTATAATGTTTCAATGTTCAACTGACTCTCAGAAATGCTGGATTTTAATCAAAGAAGGAAGAAAACTTTTCACAGAAGATTAAAGACTTCAAAAATCAGAGTTGGGCTGAAATGTCTGCTGTCTGCTTTGCCAAATTTTTGTGGGGAACAAAGCAGTGTTGTGAATTTAACTCAGTGTTTTTGTGGTGTGAATGATCACAAATTTGTCCTCCCCCACATTGCAAATGGAGGGAGTAAGGGCCAGATTGTGATCTCAGATAAGCCAGTTTTATCCAGCATAACTCAACTGACTGGATATGCACTTCTGTAAATGAGAGAAAATCTGGCCCTTATTTTTTTGAAAATGTCACTTTGGGGATGTTTCCATTCCCTTCAGTGCTTTAATTATTAATTATTATCATTATTTTATTATTTGGCAGAAGAAAAATATTCCTTTCTGGAAAAAAAAAGAATATTAATGGTGTGTCGGAGGAACAAATGCAATGGAGATTGTCAAGGAGTAACAGATGAAACCAAAGGAAAAACAGAAACAGAATGACAGGCTGGAAACAAAGGCGAGCAATATTTCTGGTGTAACCTTTCTGCCCCTCTGAGTTGGCAGCAACAAGGGCCGGGTTCAGTATCCAGGAGTTCCATTTCAATAACACAATGCAAAACCGGCTCGAGCCCCCACCCCGTGACCTGGGACAATTACCTACCACCCCCCCGGGCGCCT
The DNA here is from genome assembly GCF_020497125.1 of Mauremys mutica. Classification (NCBI taxonomy): domain Eukaryota; kingdom Metazoa; phylum Chordata; order Testudines; family Geoemydidae; genus Mauremys; species Mauremys mutica. The sequence goes on along the minus strand of NC_059076.1, from coordinate 7,268,438 downwards.
CTAGGAGGCAATACTTCCCCTCTCGCAAGCACAGAGTCCGAGTGTAGCAAAATCCTTTTAATAAAGGAGGGAACCAATGCGGCATCACGTTGGAGAGACACCACAAACAGGACTATACACAAACCATAAGCAAAAACCCACCTCCAAGTACATTTGGCAATGTCCTTTCCCCCTTAGGGTCTTAAGTCCAATCACCCCAAAGTCCAACAACCCAAGAGTCTCTGTCTCTGGTCAGTGCCACCCCAGAGTTCAAAAGTTTATCTGCAGTTTCCCCCCCCCCCCAGCCTGGGTGGAAATGGGGGGGGGCGCACACAGGGTGTTAAAGGACACCTTACGTGGGCCAGGGCCGACTGCCCCGCTTCTCCATGGAGTTCTGCTGCAGCCTTCACCACGACTGGCTCCACGCCACCAGCTGTGCTGTTCCTCCAGCAGACCCGTGAACCACGTCAGCCGTCCCCGCAAACCGCTCCACACTGCTCATTGTTCTATGGGCTGCTCCAACGTGCTGCAGACTGCTCCGCTCTGCCAGCTGCTTAGCGATTGATCTTCAGGCTCCCCCACTCAGTGATCTCAGCTCAGTAAGCTTAGCTCTTTTAGTGATTTCAGCTTGTAGTAGAGGAGCCCCAGTGCCACATTGGCCCAACGTGAATTCAGGTCAGCAGCCTCTAGATGGACTCCTAAAGGATTCAAAATTAGCTCTGCTCTTTAACAGTGGAGAGAGGAGGATGTGCAATTGGTGTTCCAGGCCCTCAAAAGGGGCCCATACCATCAGGTACACACACCAGTCCCCAGCCTCTCTCCCTTCACTGGGTTTTGGAACCCATGTCCCTTGTCTAGCAAGTACTATTTAATGTAGGTTGAGTCATTTCTGTCATAAAGCAGTCTCATAGTTCCTCATTCACATAATTAAGGTAACAGCACTTTTTTCTCCTTCCTGCCCCAATAACAAAGAAATTGGGGATTCCACAGTGTGAAAATAACCATCCCATGCTGCTGTGTGTTATGCTAAGTGGAGTGGGTTTACCAATGCAAATGCACATTCTTGAAATTCCTTTGCCCACGCCTCATAATTTACCACTGGATGTCAGGGTAGAGCTCATCCTGACTCTGCTTACACTGGTAAATAACACAGAGATCTATCAATCAAAGTACAGCTGCAGTACAGAGCTAAGCCGAGGGGGCTGCAGTATAAGTAGACTCAAGGCAATACATGGAAGTTATAACAATGTCTGTAAAAAGGACAAAGTTGTTCTTGAAGTAATAAAAATACGGTAATGAACGAACTGAACAGTTCTAAGCAAAGGAAGTCGGCAAGGTCGCTGTTCTGTCTTCCACAGATTGCCTTGAGAATGCAGAAGGCTGCAGCCTCTGGACTGTGTGTTGCATCTCTGCTTTGATTTATCCACCATTGTGTTGTTTCCTCCAGCTGTTCTACGATTTGCATACTCACCCACCTCTCTCTGGCTCTGCTCTTACTCTTCAGCATTTCCAAGGCTTTGTCTGTTAATATAATTCAATTTTTTTTCCTTGCAAAAGGATACTTACTTCCCTCTTTCCTTTCCTCCCTCTAATCTGACCAGGATGTAATTCTACTTAATAACAGAAGTTCTGATTCTACCCTGTGCTAGGACAACTTTGTGTCCTGGAGATGCTGCTTGCACAGTTACTAGGGAATCGCCTATGGCCTAGAAGCTTCTACATGTAGTTGGGGTTCCTTTATATCTGGCTGATTCCTGGCTACTGAAATGTCCCCTGGGGACCACAGGCAGATGGGGTAAATTACAGCAGCCTGAAGGACTGGCAGCAGGATAGGATGGAGGAACACAAAGGTGATTTAAAGCCGTGGAACTGAGCCTCAAGGATCTTTCCATTTCCCCCCTTTACTCCCCACCTCCAGGAAGGCCCATCATTGTGATCGTCCTTGCCAAAAGGGATCTTCAGAAAGGGATGAGGTCCTCTCTTCCGGGGGTGAGGACGGGGTGGGGAGGGGATGACAGTGTTGTCTCCACAGCTCACTGGGGGCCACGATGAAATCTTGGATGCTTTGCTCCTGAATGAAGCAGGCTATGTCCCAATGGAGTAGTGAGCAAGTCCACGTTTGTCTCAGACGTGAACACGCCTACACCCATCTAACCACATTTGTGTAGTAAATGAGCTACTGAAAATGGCCTTGCTATGGATTGCCCTGTCTCTCGCCTCCCTTCTTTGGGCAAGATTCCCGAGGGATAGGTAGAGACTCAACTCCAGCAATATCCCGCCACTGCTAATATTCTAGCCCTCCCCTAGACAGGCTCCCCTAGGCAGGCCGGTGTGCAGCGCAGAGCTGGTGGACATAGCAAGAAGTGGATGACGATGTGGTCATAAGCAGAAGAGGAAACATCCAGGCAGTCACACTTGTTGGCAGTCTTCACAATAGTAAGTCATGAGCTACTATGGACCCATTCAGAAGACCTGGCAACGCTGGGTGGGAATGTATTAGCTGGCCAACTGCTTTCTTCCTGGACAGATCCCAAAGAGCCCTGCTGAACAGCTGTTCCATTTCCTCGAATCCTCCCACCTGTGGGGTCCCATAGGGCCTAATCTCGTTCTCCCCATTTACTCAACATACTCAGTAATATCAGTGTTTTCCACCTAGCATCACAAACCAAGAAACGAGTGTACACTACTCCAGTGCTTAATGCTCTGCAAGGCATTCCCATATTCACCCCCAAAGCAGCCTCAGGGTCCTAGTGCTACTCTTCAAAGGCCTTATTGAGCTGCTATCTTGCCAGAGCCTACATCACTCTCTCTGTGTATCCCGCTGCACCAGCTGAGATCCGTGTCAATATTGTAGCCGACAGGGCACAATTAAAGCTTTTGGAAGATGAGTCATTTCAGCAGCAGGCCCCTGACTTTGGAATGCCCTGCTACTGGAGATCATGCAGGTTTGTATAATTTTTGGTGGTTCCCAGAATGGATCCGAATCCAGCCCCCGAAACACCTGCCTAAGGCTCTGGGAGGGAGTTTGGGTGTGGGAGGGGGTTTGGGGTGTAGGCTCTGGGGGGAAGTTTGGGTAAGGGAGGGGCGCAGGCTCTGGGATGGAGTTTGAGTGCTGGGTGCAGGCTCTGGACTGGGGTAGGAGTTTGGGGTGCAGGATGGGGTGCAGGCTCTGGGAGGGGGGTTGGGTGCTGGGTGCAGGTTCTGGGCTGGGACAAGAGGGTTGGGGTGCAGGAGGGTGTGTGTAGTGTGGGGCTGGGCCGGGCCTGCCGGAGATGAGGAATTTAGCGTGCAGCAGGCAGACTGCCCTGGGGCTGGGGGCCAGAGAGGAGGACTCCCCCCAGCCCTCTCCCCACCGGCAGCAGCAAGCTCCGGGAGAGGGAGGTATGGGGGAGGCCCTCCCCAGCACCCCTGGCATGACACTCACCCAAGCCCTCCCCCCCCGAGGCTGCTGCTCAGGAGGTCCATCCAGGATAAGCCTCCCCATCGGCGTCGACTCAGAGTTGCCTGCTGGGGTGGGGGGGGGTGGCTTCCATGCACGTCCTCCCCTCCTCTCTCCGCAGGCACAGCTGCTGCCTCAGCCTGCTCCCGGCGCTGTTCCCTTGTAGCCAGCTGTGGCAGCAGCCGGTGAGGGAGCGCAGTGCGGAGCTGCAGGGGGCAGCTGCCCGCTGCCCAGGGCAGGGAGAGACGCCTGGGGGAGGCGTGCAGGGGCAGCAGGCTGGGCCAGGGGAGAGACCCGGCCCCAAACATTGGTGGAGCGGGGCTCTCCAGGCCCTGAATTTGCTGGAGTCCAGGCACCATGGGCCCATACAACTCGCTGCCCCTGAGATCACGGCTTGGATCCCACCACATTCAGGATGCAATACAAGACTCATCTGTACGGAGAAGCCTTTCCACCATGACTGGCCAATAACACACACTTCTCCTAGATGCAAACAAGCAAGAGCAACCAGTCTGTAAAGGATGAAAACAACAGAGGGATAGAAACTATAATCCATTTGGAGGAAGTGGTGTTTCCCCTAGCTGCTCATGTGCACTGATTCCTGCACTAATGGACACATTAGATTAGAGTGAATAGACTAGAAAACAACAAAGGAAATTAGATTATCATCATTCAGTGGGTAAATTTTTAAAAGTGACTAAGCTGTACTTTCAAAAGAAACACAGGCTCAGTTTTCTAAAGGTATTTAGGAGCTACTCCATCAGCATTGCAAGGACTGAGTAATTTAGATGTCCAAGTCCCATTTTCAAAAGTGGCTTAAGGACTTGGGGCTAGATTTTTAAAGGCATTTAGGCACAAAGGTGCTTTTGAAAATCCCACTACAATCCTAAATACCATTAACAATCTGTCCTAACAACCTCCTAACAGCTAGATCCACAAAGGGACTTAGGTGCCTAAAGTGGCAGTGAGGCACCTAAGTCCAGCATGGAGGTGTCATGGAGATACAAATCTAAAGATAAAAAAAAGTTTTGATACAAAACTACTCAAGATAGTTAAGTTTCAGGCAGACTGTGAAGAGCTACAACAGTACCTCTCAAAACTGGGTGACTGGGCAACAAAATGTCAGATGAAATTCAGCGTTGATAAATGCAAAGTAATGCACATTGGAAAACATAATCCCAACTATACATATAAAATGATGGGGTCTAGATTAGGTGTTACCACTCAAGAAAGATCTTGGAGTCATTGTGACTAGTTCTCTGAAAACATCTACTCAATGTGTAGCGACAGTCAAAAAAGCAAACAGAATGTTGGGACTCATTAAGAAAGGGGTAGATAATAAGACAGAAAATATCATATTGTCTCTCTATATAAATCCATGGTACATCCACATCTTGAATACTGCATGCAGATGTGGTTGCTCCATCTTAAAACAGATATATTGGAATTGGAAAAGGTTTAGTAAAGGGTAACAAAAAGCTGCTGTATAAGGAGAGATTAATAAGATTGGGACTTTTCAGCTTAGAAAAGAGACAACTAAGCGGGGATATGATAGAGGTCTATACAATCATGATGGGTGTGGCAAAGTAAATAAGGAAGTGCCTCATAACACAAGAACTAGGGGTCACCAAATGAAATTAATGAGCAGCAGGTTTAAAACAAACAAAATGAATGATTTCTTCACACAACTCACAGGCAACCTGTGGAACTACTTGCCAGAGGATGTTGTGAAGGCCAAGACTATAACAGGGTTAAAGAAAGAACTAGATAAATTCATGGAGGATAGGTCCATCAATGGCTATCAGCCAGGATGGGCAGGGATTGTGTCCCCAGCCTCTGTTTGCCAGAAGCTGGGAATGGGTGACAGGGGATGGATCACTTGATGATTCCCTGTTCTGTTCATTCCCTCTGGGGCGCCTGGCATTAGCCACTATCGCAAGACAGGACATTGGGCTAGATGGACCTTTGGTCTGACCCGGTATGGCCGATCTTATGTTCTCAAAACCCTTGTTTAGTTGCTGCCTAACCCTGTAGACACCGACATTTCCACTAATGAAGTCCTCTTGGTACCTAGTTTCTGCCAGTGGGCTCACACAAAACCACTGAAGTCCTGAAGCCCCCGAGCTGCTCAGGGCTGTAGCTCAGACCTAAGCCCCAGGAGGATTCACAAACTGGGTATGTTCTCACCTGTCCTGCCCACTCTGGTAGCTCAGAGCACACCCAATATGCACAAAACACTGCTTGAGGTGAGCAGTTCAGCAATTCTGGGGGGGGCGGGGCGGCGGATGTGTGTGGTTATACCAATAACCCATGGCTAGAGCATTCATCTAGGAAGTGGGAGACCCAGGTTTAAATCCCTTTGCTGTCTAATTTGGAGCAGGGATTTGAAAGCCGATCACCCACAGGTCAGTGAGTGCCCTACGCCCTGCGATATAGGGCATTCAGGGTGAGGCTGTCATAATCAGTCTTATTGAAACTGCTCCACTGTACAGTATCCAGTGGGCTAGTGAATGAGAATGACCCTGTAGCCAGATAGCTAAGGCACTCAGCTAGGTACCCATCTTTGTACTAGTGAATCCTTATTTATTTATACACAATGGAGCAACTCCAACAGGAGAGACTGGGAGAGCACCACCACTATGTAACCAATTGCCTGACGGCTAGGGCACTTCTCTGGGCTGTAGGAGAGCTGGGCTCAAGTCTCTGCCCCCAATCAGGCAGAGCAAGGATTTGAAAACAGGTCTCCTGTGTCCCAGGGGAGTGCCCTTTCCACTAAGCGAATGCCTGTAACGAGTGGGGCTGTCTCTCCCCTGTGCTGCTTCACAGGAAAAGCTGACCTGCTTTAGGCATCTAACTCCAGGAGATGGTCCTGGCTGAGACTCCAGAATGGTGGGATATGTCTGTGATGCTGACAGGCCAGCTCAGGTCAGTGTCTTGGAACAATTCACTTAGGTCTGAATCTCAAAGAAGTGGTAAGTGTAACCTTTCAGCTCTTAGTCCAGCTTGTCTTGACTGGAGAGCCTAAGGAGGACAGTTTGGGACTCCATGGTACGACTAATATAGTAATCCAGGAGTGCACAGTTGTTACTGGCTTGGTGAAATCTAATTATCGAATATATCACCAGTTTGGGGTCTCTGTCCTGTTTCCTGACAGTCTGCTCTGAGATTGGCACTCTCAGGTGTGAGCCACGGTGCACGTAGGGCGGTGCAGTCTGCGACACAGTACCTGTACGATATTTATAGCCAGGACGCCGTACCGGAAAGACACAGGAGGAGCAGAACGTGAGGCCACTGGGCGACCCCACACCAGCAGCTCCTCCAGTGCGGCAGTATCACCCCAGCCCTGCCCCGCCAGCCCTTTCATGCAGCTGCGTCTCCTGAGTCCTGTCTGGGGTCCGGACAGCAGCCCCGCTGGAGGGCAGGGTTGGGGGCGGGGCTGGGCTGGAGGTGGTACAGCTGGGCTAGAGAAGCTGCTGGCGATTCCCTGCTCCTTTCGCTGCTGCAGTTCCTGGAAGAGCCCTGAACCACAGGGCTCTCCCGGGAACCACTGTGGCAAAAGGAGCAGGGAACCGCCACGGCAAAAGGAGAACGTGGGACCGCTGGCAGGTCCTCCGGCACAGCTGTACCGCTCCTATCCCAGCCCTATCCTCTGGGGTACAGACCCCAGACAGGAGATGCAGCTGTGTGGAAGGGCTGGGGGCGCTACAGCCGCACCAGAGGAGCTGCCTGGCATGGGGTCACCCAGCAGCCCCACGTTCTGCTCCTTTCGCCGCTGCGGTTCCGGAGAGCCCTGGAGTTCAGAAGTCACCGTCGCAGTGGGAGGAGGACAGAGATCCCCCTCCAGGTAACGTGGGATGGATCATAGGGAGGGGAGGGGGAGAGTGCAGGGCCCCGGGCACGGGGCAGGGCAGGGAGGAGTCACGGGGGGAGTCACATGGGCAGGGCACATGCCCCTGCCCCCCCATCCCTGAGCTGGTGCAGCATACCGCTAAGAAATGAATTCTACCTGCACCACTGCTCATCCGGACAGCGTGACAATGTCTCTCTCTGGCCTGGGGCTAAGCCGGGCACCTAACTTGGGGCTGAGGATTGCACTGAGCGGCGGGGTGCCTAGGAGTTAGGCAGTGCAGAGTCTACATCCCTTTGTGGTTCTAGCCCCAAGAGCTTATGTTACTTTTGAAAATGAGACTTAGGCTCCTAAGTCAGTTAGGCCTTGCAACACAGAGCAGAGAAATGCCTTTCAAATACTTGTAGAATTCTGGGCCTAAGTCTTGTGAAAATAGGCCTTAGGCACTTTTGAAAATGCCATCGAGTGTGTTTTGAATACGTTTATGAATCAGGGTTAAACTCAAACTTGTCTTTAAGAACCTTGTCTTTAAGAACGTATGTATGAGCCGTGTTCTTATTATCCTGCCTTACAGGGGAGAATTAGCCGCTTTTATGGCTGTACAATGCCATAGGCTATGCTCACCAGTGATTTAGGAATAAGAGGTGACATTTTTTCCATGACTCACACACAGGACATTTTCGAGACTCGTATGGGAAGTAAAAAAAAAAAAACCTGGGCCAGATCCTCATCTGGTATCAATTGGTGTAGCCCCACTGCAATCAATGGAGCTACGCTGATTTACATCAGCTGAAGATCTGCCTCTCTGGCTTTCCACTAACGAAGAATTGCCATAGATGCGGATACATCATTTCTCACCTGTAAGAAAATAAAGTACAAGAGCTGTTGGGGAGCTCAGCTGTAAAAGTCAGGGACTGGGGTGGCAATTGAAGCTGAGTAAAATGAAGACAATGCAGGAGAAGGACAGACCATCCGAAATGGAGATGTGACTGAATTAATGGGCAGAAATGCATTTAATTCAGATAGACACTGAAACGAGAAACCAACCCAAGGGACAGAGTACAGCCAGACACGGATGAAAGCACCAAGAGAGTGAAACTCCAATAGGCAGATCATAACCTGAAGGACAAATAGATTTAGACATTGCAACTTTCTGGAGACAGGGTATCTATGAATGGAAACATCAAACAATGTCACCCAAATACGTTAGGTGGTGAGCGGTACTGGAATAACTTGCAGGTGTAGCGTGATGGAAAAGAGGTGAGTGGCTAACACTGGGGAGGCTCCAACAATGAACTAACAGGTGATTTTCACAGCATGTTTGTTTCACATGGGAATGGTTCTGTTCTCCTCTAACCACGTGTGTGTAGGGAGTGGATTCCTGCAGTTTAGTGATAATGGAATGGGGAGGGGGAATAGAATGTGTAGTATGTGTATTGTAAGGTACCTTGGGGTGAAGATTATTAATTATTTATATCAGTGTCGTGCTCAGAGGCCAGTTCCAGCCAAGAGAAGAGCCCCATTGTGCCAGACACTGCACAGACTCATAGGGTGGGACAGTCCCTGCCCTAAGAGTTTACACTCTCCACAGGCAAGTCAGACAATGGGAGGGGAAAGAGAAGCACAGAGAGTGGCAGTGATTTGCCCAAGGTCACACAGCAGGTCAGTGGCAGAGTCAGAAAAGCAGCCCAGGTATCCTAACTCCCCGTCTGCTAGGTCATGCTACCTCCCTCTAGAGCAGCAGTTCTCAAACTGTGGATTGGGACCCCAAAGTGGGTCCCGACCCTGTTCTAATGGGGTCACTGGGGTTGGCATTAGGCTTGCTGGGGCCCGGGGCTGAAGCCTATGCTCAAGCCCCACCACCCGGGACTTAAGCCAATGCCCGAGCCTCACACCCTGGGGCTGAAGCCGAAGCCCAAGGGCTTCAGCCATAGGCAACGGGGCTCAGGTTACAGGACCTTGGACTTTGGCTTCGGCCTCCCCACCCACAGCGGTGGGGCTCGGGCAGACTCAGGCTTGGATCCCCACTTCTGGGGTCATGTAGTAACTTGTTGTCAGAAAGGGGTCATGGAGCAATGAAGTTTGAGACCCTCTGCCCTGGAGGAAGGGCTGTTTATTCAGGATAAATCCAAATAAATTAAATAACATACAATTTTCAATCTCCTCGTATACAGTCACTGTGCAGCCAGGCCAGGGGCGTGGGGGGCAGAATGTTCTCAAATGAACGGCTGCAGAAATATTTTTTCTGCACATAATTTGATTTACTCAATTGGGCTAATCCAATGAGCTAGAGCGGTGCCCCTGCAGTCTGTACAAAGTGGCCTGTGCTTGGCTTCCGTGTTGGAGTACATGGGTAGGTGCAACATCCTGTGACCCTCTTGTGATGAACCCCACACTGGTGACGCACGGGTAAGGAGTTGCTCTGCACACAGAAGGCCCCACCCCGCTGCCCCCGCTGGGCATGCTCACAGTGGAGGCAGAGCTCAAAAGGGCGGCTCAGCTCAGTCTGGGTGCACAGAGCAGGAGAGCAGTTGGGTGGTGCAGCCTCCTGCAGAAAAGCTGCCGAGGCTCCAAGTGGCCGGGACCAGGCCTTACAGTCAAGCCACCACAGACCCTTCAGCTGCAGAGGCTGAGGATGATGGGCCAGCGCAGATAGAGGGAGACCAGAGAGTGGCCCAAGAGATCTCAAAGGGGGACCCCAAGGCAGATCAGTGGCACTCAAAGAGGAACTGAAGCCGGGATAGGAAGTGGCCCAGAGAGCAGGCGGAGGGGTGCCCAGCTCCTAGGCTGCACATTTCAAATGACTGTTTCTTTGGGCCCTGGGTGGAAACGTGGTGGAGCATGGAGGGCCGAGATACATCTATCCCTAGCTGTTGACTCTCGCCATTGGGAAACACAGCCACAGGCTCCAATTGCTGGGCGAAGTAGCTACTGACTCTCAATACTGGGCAACGCAATCCAGAGTATTCTCACTAGGCGGTCTGGCAGGCCTTGGATCACCCCCCGCTCCTTTGATATGTGGTGGAGAACGTGGGCATTGCCCATGTCCTGTTAAAAGGACCACCGGAGTACCGAGGGGACGACGCTAAAGAGAATCATGGATACGGAAAAACTGCTGAAACAGATGCTGGAGAGCCAGCAACAGCAGGTGGCCCAACAACACCAACAACAGGGGCAGATATTGCAGCTCAGCAACAACAGCAAGCAGCCCAAAAGTAGCAGCAACAGCAAATTTGGGAGCTGGCGGCCCAACACCAGGCACAAGAAGAACACCTGATCCAGCAGGTGATGACACTACTACAGCCCCAGGGGCATCCCACACCCCCCTGCTAGGATGCCCGTATGGCTCATGAAAATGGGCCCCAGAGATGACACCAAGGCTTTCCGGGTCACCTTTCAATGGGTGGCTACTGTGGCATGTTAGCCACCAGAACATGGGCTATCCTGATTGTCCCATACCTGACCAGCCTTGCACAAACACCATATCAAAGCTTGGACTCCACTGAGGTGCTGGATTATGCCAAAATAAAAATAGCCATCCTCGACTATCTAGGTATCAACCCTGAGAGGCTTTGCCAGGAGAGATACCTACCAAGAGCCCTGTTCCAGGTAGTGGCCCAATATCTGCGGGACCAGTGTTGGTGCTGGTTAGACATGGAAAAGCAGACTGGAGTGCAAGTAGCAGAAGCAATTGTATTGGAGCAATTCACCCAGATTCCCCCAGGCAGAGGAAGGGAATGAGTGAGGTTCCACTAACCATTGACCCTCATGGAGAACTATGTATCCGCCAAGCATCCGGCCTCACCAACGCTGAAGTCAGGCACCCCCGGAAACAAAACTCCAACCCCTAGTGGAGGCCATGCAAAGAGGGAAAATCAAGGACCACTAAACAGGCTAACACCATGAGAAGTGCCTTTAGCCAGAGAGCAAAACCTGACCACCAAAGCAGAATGGAAGGGGGACCAGGGCCCCAGAAGAGAGGGATATATGGACCCAGCAGGCCCACTGCCTAAGAACTGAGCCAGCCAGCTGTGACCTTGAAAGGCCCATGCTTTGAGTGTGGACAAAGGGGACACTTCAGACAAGACTGTCCCTTCAGGGACTAGTTATGGACAGGGATGGGCGGCAGGCCCCTGAGCCTGGAAACAAGGCCCATCCAAACTGTTGCTGCCGTTACAGGTTAATATCACCCAAGTGATGGACCTGGTGGATTGTCCAGACAAGCTTCGTACGGGGTGCTCCTATCTACCTCCAGTGTATCCATGGTGAGGGTGGCCCCACCTAGTGACCAAAGTATGAATGGAAATAGAGGTCCACACAGAAACTTGCTGAGTTGGTTTAACAAGCGCCCTGGCCTACCCTGTGATATTGGGGTGAGACTGGAAGTGGTTTGGGGAGCTCCTGAAGTAGTGGAGACGAAATCACCCCACAAAAACTGATGAAATCCCATCTGTTGAATCCAGCCACTACACAAAGCAGCCACTGGTTCTCGCCACTGGGCGACACAGTCTGAAGTATCGCCACTAGGTGGTACTGCTGGCGTTGGACTCAAAACCCCCTTTGGCACCTCTAGGTATCTAACAGGAAGTAGGCTAGAGAGAGACATGGCTCCAGACAGTGTTTAGGGGCTGTCTGGCTCAGACACTGAATACACTGTCATCCATGTTGTGAATGTAATTGTTGTCTGAAAGCACTTCCCTGAGACTCCTGTCTTCCTCATTCCACCTCCGTGCACCAGTGCGAGACTGACACAAACATTTTGATTCTTGGAAGAGAGAAGAAAGGACATTCCCTCTGCATGAAATGTTAACATAGGCATTAAATAAATAAATAAATAAATACATAAAATAAACCCTACACTAGGGACCTGAATGACGGAGGAACATAAACCTGCCAAGTGAAATCACTTCATGAATGCCAGCAATTGTTTTTCATCTTATTTAAAATGCATGGGATTGGAAGGTTTGAACCTTTCTCAAGAAAGACAATAATTATTTTGGAGTCAAACAATGAACATTAGGCAGCCAGTGGGTTTTTATGAAGAACTAAATTTTGTTTCCTTCCTGTAGCTGACAGTTTATCTACACCCTGTTTGTTTTGGGTAATCGGAGTGGTTTCTCATTAAGAGGTAGGAAAACACTATTTACCAGAAGGACTCAAATTTAATAAGAATAGCTGAGGTAAACTGAATCTAGCTGTACACAGTAGTTTCCGCACCGCTATCCCAGTCTAACTCTGCATTGCTTTTGAAATGTGCAATCACTTCCAATGCATACATTCATTACACAAGAGTCCAGGATATAAATAGTGGTACAAAAGTGGGATGCACTTTATGGATTCATTTTGGCTGAAACATATTGATCGGTGTCTACACATTGTCCTCTGACATTGAAATTGATATTACGTAACATAGGTGGTGGGGGTCCTGGGGTGATTATCAGTAAAGAATTTTCCTTCTTATACTCGTGAACTGCTTTTTTTTCTTCTTCCCTGTGATTGCTAGCCTACAGCAATGATTGCACAGTGAGCACTCTGTTAATTATCTTCATTCACTGCTGTGAATGGTGCGGGTTGTGTGTATTTCTGATGCTTTAAACTGTTATCAACCCTGAAGGAGAAAACAGCAGGGAAAAAAGGAAACTTTTGTTAAAAGCCTCTGACAAAATGAAGAACATATTTAATTAATTATTTTGTGATTACCCTCTTTGAGAATAATATGCAAGGTCAGCAGCTATATGTCCCTGAGAATCAGAAAGAGGCACTGCGGGTCTGGAATAAATTGAATAGTCTTCAAATGAGACAAAGAGGTTAAATCCATGCTTTACATCAAAATCTCAACTAAGTCTTAACTTGGGAGCTGTGACTTGCTGCTCATAATCTACTCATATGCAAAAGTTTCCTTTATTTAAAATAGGAGGAAAGGAGAGATGTGTTTCGCAGATTGAACAACTTCCTTTGATTAGCAGGAATGAAAAAAATATTACGGTGGCACCCTAAGGCTCCAATTGGGATAGAGACCCTGTTCTGGGTGCTGCACAAACATAGATGGGAGACAATCCCTGCCCTGAAGAGTCCACAATGTAAAAACCCCTAGTGTAGACACAGCTATGCTGACCGAAGTACTTTTCTGTCAGCATAGCTGATATTGGTTGGGAAGATAGTTTTTTTTTCAGCTTAGTAACACCACTTTTGCCAGCATACACAGGATCTGCATTGTGGAGCATTGCTGATATAGCTATGGTGACATAGCTATGCTGACAAAGCATTTGTAGTATAGCAAAGGTGTGACATGGTTCACTCACTGCTCATGGCGCCTCCTCCTGCCTGTCCTGGGAATTAGCTCTGCCAGGTGCTGGGCCCTCCTCAGCGGTCTCTCTACCTGTCTTCTTCTCTCAGTCCCAACCTCTCGCTCTTGGAGCGGCAGCTTCTGGTCCGTGGCTTGGCCCTCTGGCCAGGCCACTAAGTTCCTCCCCTTCTGAGGAAATTGCAGTCCTTCTGGACCAGCTGTCCAGTCACATCTTCAACGCCCTGTGCCACTACCCAGTAGCTGGTAGGGGAACCCAGGCCCACCCTCTACAATGGGTCGCAGTCCAGAACCCTATAACATGCAGCCAAGGCCTGTATTATCATAACCTTTGCTGCTGTTTCCCTGGGCTTCTTCCTACATAACTGGCTCACCTCCCACTTTGGGTTTACCAGCCCTCTCCCCTCCTCTCAGAGAGTGACTGCAGATTCCTTCTTTGCAACCCCCCTTTGCTGCTTGCAGCTCCTGGTCTTTACACGGCCCCTTCTGTTCCTGCCCAGCTGAGCCTGCTTTTAATTAGGAGCCTGCTTGTAGCCTGCTTTTAATTAGGGGCTTGCTTGCCTGGCCTAATTTACCCTCTCAGGCCCAGTGTGGGGAATACACCCCATAACAGAAGGCCCGAAACTAAAGCTATCCTCAGCTTGAAAATTCTCAAAACCCATTCCAGAGACACACAGGGCAAAAAACTAGTACATTAAAATCAGTGCAAACCATCGAGGGAACTTTTGGGTAACACATTCTGGGAATTAAACTCAACACAAAATCCAATAAGTATCTATTCTGTTCATTATTAGCAGCCTGTGCGGTAAGGTTGCTGTCAGTTTCTAAACAATCAAGTAATGAAACAGCAACTCAGGATCTGTCTGTCTGCGCCTTTTAACAAAGAGGAAAAAAAACCTTTCAAAATGCAAGTGCTTAGTTATAGCATGTAAAGCAAGGGGTCTGGGGAGCTCCCCCTCTGTCTCAGTCTCACCTCACTCTGCCCCTGAGCAAAGGCAGACACGCCTTATTAACTGGGTTGCTGGTTCTTGATTGGTCATTATTTCCTCTGGCCCTTCTAGGGCTCTGGAGGACTGTCTTGTTGTTTGCCCAGTCTGAATGGATTTTCCTTTGGAGAGAAGTGTCAAGGTGCTGATTCCTCCAGCAGGGGTCAGGAAAGGCCCGATACAACCCGTCATACTATGGTAAAGTTTGAGTGGGTAAAATGGCAAGGTTGATGTGCAAGATAGCACAGGCCCTGCACCTGCACGCTCTAACTGGGAATATCTGAACTGAGGGGGATGAGGAAAGACAGTCCCATGGAACCATGACTCCAGCTTTCCCCCGTGTGCAGGAGAGTATGATCCGTTCATTAGAGGGTGCAGTACTTTATGGGTTTCCACCATGCATTGGGAACTCAGGATGGCATTCTGCCTTTCTGAGTCAGAATACCCATGGAACTAGCCCTGGGGAAACATGGGTCTTTACAGCCCCTAACAGGACTGTGCCAGCCTGGCATGATCTAGCCCTGTGCTAAATGGCAATATCTAAAAGGTGGGAACACAATTTTGCAATTATGAAAATGGCTTTGCTTTCCTATAACACAGGAAGTACCTCCATTAAAAGAGTGGGCAAAGGCATGACAGCATGGCCAATGGCTGCCTCTACTGTATCCCCCTTCTGTCTCATATTGGTCAGTATTTCCTGGTAGCAAACTGGGAGAACAAGGCTCTTTTGGAGTTGGGGGAGGAGATCTCCATTTTCCTCCCATTTGGGATAGGAGCCAGACATAATAGGAGACAGCAGACAGATCACAACTGGGCTTAGCCTCCTGCCAACACGGAGAGAGTTTATGGGTAAGTAATTAGTTCCTGAACCTAAGTGGCTGCCAGCTAAATAAATACAAATGACATTTCCTATGAAAAACAATGATAGTTTGGGTTTGGGTATTTTCTAGATGTATGGTGATGAATACCAGGCATTTATTAGATTTCACACACACACACACACACACACACACACACACACACACACACACACACACACACACACACACACACACACACACACACAGAGCAACATTAAAAAGACAGCAGTGAAAGAACACAAAAAGCTTTGTGTTACTTTCTTTGGAAACTATCTTTCTAAAGCATCTGAAATCTAAATTAGCTCCACTCCATTGATTAAAAATATTGCTTACTGAGATTTGCCAAAAAAATGTGTTCTGAAATTTAAATTAGGTTAAGTATTTTGTAGCAGACTGCCATAATAATTTTCCAAAGCAATAAAATCAGTTATCAGAATTAATGATACATAAAATTCATTTTATGATTTTACTTACATTACCTTGCTCCCCTCCCGCATCTGTTTTCAAACCAAGTCCCATTGCTTTCTAATGTGCCTTTACACTGTTTGGTGATCCTGCTTGAGGGTACATGGACCTCAGGATTCACAACAGTGCTTTTAAGATCACTGAGTTATACATTTATGATGAAGTCATGGGGAAATGCAAAAAGCGATAGTGGCAACTTTACAGAATTTCTGTGCTCGTACTACCATTATATGGCCTTTGAGGTGGCAGCTGTCAAATCAAATGAGTTCCTTTGATGTCATAAAGATAATTCCTGGTTTCCCCAGTGCTTTTAACAGAATGGATGAAGCAGCTGCTACAGTAGAGGGATCAGTGAATTGGTATCCAGTAGAAGAACAACTATCTGGGTTGCAACTGGATTTTCTCTCTGGCAGGAAGTGGTGGCTGCTTCTCCACCACTGTAGAAAGCCTCCTTTCCAGATAGTCCATAAATGGAGACAATGGATGTCTTTATTACTTGACATCCTGATTCTGGCTTACAAGTGAAACTAAATGTTGAGAAGTATTTCTGAAATAATCTTGCATTTGCAAGATGTAATGTGAGTGCAAAGCTCCCCGAAAAGATGGCCAGAGTCTCAGAGGCACTGCTATAAAACTAGTTTCAAACCCTTTAGAGGAAGATCCATTGGTAGACAAAGATAGTGAATCATTGGGCTCACAATGATTAGCAATAATGGTCCATACTTATCCCTGATGGGACTCTGTGGTCCATACTGATAAGCGATGTTGGTAGGATACGGGAAGCAATAGATATGATTCTACCTGCTCTTTTAATTTACAGTGTTTCTTTCCCAAAGCCACAATGGCTTCCAGCAGCGGTTCTCAAACTGGTGTCTCCTTGGTTTAAGAGAGTGAGTTGTTGGCCAGAATATTAGGGTCTTTCTCTTTTATTTTTCAAAAGTATCCCAAGGGGCTTTTATTTGTCACCAGATCATGGAAACAACCATTGTTTAATGTCTCACAAGATTAACAAATACAATTTACTGATATGGAACTTTTCATGCAAGGATCTTAGAACATCTTCCCAACAGAATTGATGAAGGGCTATGTTTTCTGAAGTGACTAGCAATTTTGGGGGCTACATTTCTGGAGATCCAACTTTAGTCACATGATTTTCGGAAAGTGCTGAGCACATGGTCCCAGAAAAAAACAGAGGTATCTCAAGCAGGGTAAAATCACTGCACAGCTATGGGTTTCAGTGACCATTGGAAGGGTGCAAAGTGAGTCAAAGGCAGAGTTGAGAACAGTCTATCTAGTTCCCAGGAATTTTGATTCCCTACTCTCTAACCACTAAAACCACTGCCTTCCACAATACCCGCAAAGGGCAAAAGGTATTTGTACATGAGTAATCTGTCACCAGAACATCTCAGTTGGAACTTTGGTAACTAAATTCAACACTTTGGTAACTAAATTCAACAGATGCTCTTGCATCTGAAGAAGTGGGTATTCACCCACGAAAGCTCATGCTGCAAAACGT
The DNA here is from genome assembly GCF_020497125.1 of Mauremys mutica. Classification (NCBI taxonomy): domain Eukaryota; kingdom Metazoa; phylum Chordata; order Testudines; family Geoemydidae; genus Mauremys; species Mauremys mutica. The sequence goes on along the minus strand of NC_059076.1, from coordinate 7,251,042 downwards.
CTGTTAGTCTATAAGGTGCCACAGGATTCTTTGTTGCTAAATTCAACACGTTGCAATACCTATGTAGTAAAGAAAGGAAGAGACATCAGATTTACATAGTTTTTGTACTGAAGCTCAAATGAATTCCAAGCCTTTGTTTCTTATGAAGGTCAATAGATCTTAATAAAAGTTAGGACTTACGTTTTAATAAAATAATAATAAAAAGGCCTGAGTACAACATGTATATATTTTCTTACAAAATCAGATGGCAACTATTTTCCCCAGATTGCAAATAATTCTAATCTTTGTGAATTAGTTCCATGATGATACTTCATTTCATACATTTGATGATACATTTTACATAATGATAGCCATGCTTCTTACTTCAATGGCTGTCACGGGTGTGACTCTAAACTACTTTTTCCAGCTGGCTGGGTAGATCATTTCAAATACGTTTTTTTTAATATTCAAACAAATAGATAAAATAAAACCACTAAGATAAAAGATATTGCTTCAGACCTCATGAAAGAGCTGTTGGGCTGTGATCCTTCAATCTCAACTAGGACATGAGTCTAATAATAACCAGAGGTGGGATCCTTTATCACCTGAACTACTTCCGCCCAGACACAAAAAAATACATAAAAATTTGGAGGGAATGGAAAATCTGACCTAATTTTTTTGGCAGGTTTGACAGGTTTTCTTTTAAGTTAGAAACAAGATGAGACTGAAGTCATTCTGTGAGATGTGTTACAGCACTGATGTTTCAATACAGCAAATTCCAAAAGATACTTCGTTGGAACAACTCCAGTATGAGTGCAAAGCCACAGCTTGAAGGAGGCGGATGGTTTAATAAACCATGCCATAAATCTATGGCAGGGGGCGGGGGGATGGATTATTTTTTTCTGTAGAGGAGGGCTAAAGAATTGGTGAGGATGAGACGTGTAGATAGGGATCTGTGCTTCTGGCTACATGTAGACTAGGGCAAATTGGGGTTTACACATGACTTTTATATAATCTCACAAAGGACTCACTGACTTTGGTGTGAGTTAAGGTACAGTAGATCAAAGCTTACTCATCTTCTGATCTAGTTCTGGTTCCAACCAGAATACTTTTGAGTCCTTCCAACCCTTTTAACCCCTAAAGTACTCAATTTTTTAACTAATGCAGAGCAGAAAAATACCATATATTATATTGGGAAAACTTGCACACTGCCTGTGTATTTGTATTCATTTCTCAAACTCTCTCTCTCTCTTTCCATTCACCCTGTGAAGGCTTAATGGTTTCACCATGAATACTTGTCCATTCGCATGCAGATTTAGTATGCAGATAAAATATGACAGAATTTTTCTACAAAGAAGAGATTATATTTTACGCTGTGACATTTCTATTCTTTTCTTCCTAGGATGTTAGTAGCTTTACTGAGATAGAATAGATAAATGTAATGAGAAAACTTTTGTTTCAGAGGGGAAATGTTGCTGCCTCTTTAAAAATGAAGGGAAATATTAAGATAAAGAAGAAAATAATTAATAATACTTTGCATTTTTAATACAGCTTTCATCCAAGTATTTCAAAAGCACATTGGAAATAGTCACCAAGCTTCACAACAACTGTGTGGAAGGCAAGAGTTCTTTGTAAAATGGGTGATCTGTAGCCTCAAGAAGTTGTGGCCTACATTTTTGAAAGCTTATGGGGTTCAACAAAATGGAAAATGAAATTTAATGTGGATAAATGTAAAGTAATGCACATTGGAAAAAATAACCCCAACTATACATACAACATGATGGGGGCTAATTTAGCTACAACGAGTCAGGAAAAAGATCTCGAGTCATCGTGGATAGTTCTCTGAAGATGTCCACGCAGTGTGCAGAGGTGGTCAAAAAAGCAAACAGGATGTTAGGAATCATTAAAAAGGGGTTAGAGAATAAGACTGAGAATATATTATTGCCCTTATATAAATCCATGGTACATCCACATCTTGAATACTGTGTACAGATGTGGTCTCCTCACCTCAAAAATATATTCTAGCACTAGAAAAGGTTCAGAAAAGGGCAACTAAAATGATCAGGGGTTTGGAGAGGGTCCCATATGAGGAAAGATTAAAGAAGCTAGGACTCTTCAGCTTGGAAAAGAGGAGACTAAGGGGGGATATGATAGAGGTATATAAAATCATGAGTGATGTTGAGAAAGTGGAGAAGGAAAAGTTATTTACTTATTCCCATAATACAAGAACTAGGGGTCACCAAATGAAATGAATGGGCAGCAGGTTTAAAACAAATAAAAGGAAGTTCTTCACGCAGCGCACAGTCAACTTGTGGAACTCCTTGCCTGAGGATGTTGTGAAGGCTAGGACTATAACAATGTTTAAAAAAGAACTGGATAAATTCATGGTGGCTAAGTCCATAAATGGCTATTAGCCAGGATGGGTAAGAATGGTGTCCCTAGCCTCTGTTTGTCAGAGGATGGAGATGGATGGCAGGAGAGAGATCACTTGATCATTGCCTGTTAGGTTCACTCCCTCTGGGGCACCTGGCATTGGCCACTGTCGGTAGATAGATACTGGGCTAGATGGACCTTTGGTCTGACCCGGTACGGCTATTCTTATGTTCTTATGCAATTCCCCATTAGAGCACTTATTCTGGATCCCCCATACAGGACTGGAAAGAGTTAAGGTGGCCAGGTAGGCCTATTAAATCTACAGGCTGCACCTGGAAGGAGCACCAAAGAGGAGGGAATTGATTGCAAGCAGGTGCAGCTGTGCAGAAACAGGTGGGACCTATAAAGCCAAGAAGCTGGCAACAGACAAGGGCTGCTGCTGGGAAAGGGCAGTCAATCTCTGGGAAGAGGGTGGAAGGTTGTAGGAGCTGCAGAGGTGTGTCGGCTGCAGTCACTCCCTGGGAGGAAAGCAGAGGGTTTGGAGCTGATACACCCAGAGAGAGGAGGGGAACCAGGAGTGGAAGGAAGCAGTTCAGGTAAGGAGCAATGAGGACTGGGATAAGAAAGCCCAGAACTGTGGGTTTAGGGTCCCTGGACTGGGACCTGGAGAAGAAGGCAGGACCAAGTTCCCCTACCAGCCACCAAGGGTGTGGCATAGAACCAGCGGGGCAGTGAAGTGGGTCACTGTGGTAGTGACAGAGAATTGAAGGACAGTATCCCAGAAGGGGGAGAAATATGGAGTGACCTAGCTGGAAGGCTGAGTCACGAAGAGGATGCTGAGGTTCCTGGGCAGAGAGGACCTGCAGACCTCTGAGATAGAGAGATGGAGCGATGGTGTGCAAACCATGGAATGGGGTGTTGACCTCAAGAGCTGGAGGAGGCACCAGACATGGTGAGTGGAATATCCTGTGACTGGGTGCTCAGGGAATGTACGTGCTGAAGGATGGACGTCTGCAAGGCCGGATTGTGAGCATCACCATGGCGATAAGCCAGTTGTGTGAAGATCATAGGGGCTGCTTTGCGTAGCAAATGCTGTGGTTGTGCCAAGCTATCCAAGATCTGTGCAGCTCTACCAATGCAGTTTTAAACAAATTCTTTAATATGCACCTCAGTCCACTAATTAATTTGCATATTTGCTAATAATTTGCATGTGACCATCAACTTCAGTGTAAATCAGTACTTCCTGTCCCTAACAATGGCAGGGGTAGGACATGAAGCTGCCCCAAACCTGGTAGCAGTGGTAGGTCATTGGGTGCTGAAGAGTTTCTGAGGAGGAGGTGAGTGCCGGGTGGGGGGACACGCCCAGGGATCTGGGTTTGTGGGGGTGTCTGGGTGGGTAGTTATTTGGCCATGGCTGGGGGTAGCTAGGTTGGGGGTTTGTGGTAGTAGCTGTGGGAGTGGCATTAGCTGGGTAGAGAAGCTGGGGGAAATTAGGGAGTATCCAGTGGGTAGCTGGTGAATGGGGGTAGAAGCTGGAGAGAGCTGGATTTGTGAGGCGTGTCTGGGGAGACGTTATAGAGCTGGTGTGACACCTGGGGAAGGTGGGAGTAGTGGCTTGGACCTTTTCGGAAGGGGCTGGCTGGTTGCTGTGCAGAGAGCCTGGGTCGGAACTGGGTGCCCCTCCCTTTCCATACCCGCTGCAATTTGCCTGCTCCTTCCCCACTCAGATCCAGCGGCGGGAGCAGGGAGGTGGAGCCTGCATAGCTGCCTGGCCTCTGGCAGCTGTGGCGTAATTGCAGACCATTCCTGTAGCCCTGCTGGGCATGTGAGATGCAGTCGAGCTGTGGGGATTGTGAGGGCCAACTGCATGCATGAGTGTTGCACAAAAGACCTAACACACGGCAGGTCCAGCTTGGGCCAGAAGGTGTAAGCCAGGCAGCACAGCGGGAGATGGTCTCCACTCATCCCTCTGCAGGGATAACCCAGTACAGCTCCAAAGAGACAGCACTGGATGGGAGAGAAAGGAGCAAAGAGTGACCTGATGCTGCATGAAGGTCTTCTCTGGAGGAGTCTGGATCAGAGGTCTTGACTGGTGTGTTCGGACACACTTGCATAGTGTAGAGAGGGTGAATATTAATTCCTGGCACTGCTCCGGCCTGCTGTTTTTTGTGGCCAGGGCCAATGGGCATATGTTAATCATTCATTAGTGGATACTAATAGAACTGCCACAGACATGGCCAGGAAGACATGGACAGCCAGGTTCATGGTGCCCACAGGTGCCTGCCAGATTGCTACACTGGTTCCTCCATGGGCAGAGCTTGCAGGTCAGCTGGCTACCCAACAACCATGTAACAAAGGGGAAAAACTGTCCATTGATCCACAAATGCAAAATGGCCATTTTAATCCAACAATACACTCCCAGGAGAGTTCAGCGGGATGTCTACTTTAGCAAAGGCAGGTGCTTTGGCTTCTTCCGGTGAGGTCCCAATTCACACTCTGCTCTCAGGCAAAACTCCTGTTGGAGTTCAGGACAGTGAGTGTTTGGCCTGCATGAGGAGTGCACTAAATGGAACAGGTCAGAAAATAATTTTTTTCCATCAAAAAATTCTGACAAAATCTCGTTTTCATTTTTTTGTTTTTTGTTGTTGGAAATCTGAACATTTTCAATGAAAACTTTTTTTGGAAAAAACAAACTTATTGTCAAAAAAGCCATTTTCTATTAGAAAAACATTTTTAATGGAAAACTGATGATTGTCTCTAATACTAAATACTCTACCTCACTCCATCATCTCTAGTAACCAAGGGAGTACAGGTGTTCACCAGCCACCAGCATTTTTATCACTCTGTCTACTAGACACAGAAAATTCTAGCAAACAGTTTCCAGTATTGCCAACACCAGTTGTTCAAAAATCATAAATCAGGCCCCAAAATCATGAGATTGGCTTAAAAATCGTGAGACTGTAAAACATAACTTGGAGGTGCTTTTTATTTGTTTCTTGGCTTCTAAGCCTTTCAGGCACAATTGCTTCACATTTCCATGCTTTTCCCCACAACCACAAAGGCTAAACACTCCCCTTTTTAAAAAATGAAAGCTGAGATTCTTCTTCAATCTCCTGATTCCAGAAGCTGGAGCTTTAGGAAAAAACACCAAACATCTTTCTCCCTCTTCTCACTACAGTCTTAGCCCACGTGAAATAATTAAGTAGGAAGATTAGAGTCAGTATCAATAGTTCTTTTTTGTGTACCAGTGATAATTATTTGTTTGTATCACAGTGGCACTTAGAGGCTCCTTCTGAGATGGGCGCCCTGTTGGGCTAAGGTCTGTACAGACACATAGGGTTTGTCTACACTGTGCATTAGTCCGCACCAGAAGGGTATAAATTCTAATGCACATGAGGGTGTTGGACACTACCTGACCCGCGTGGACCCGGCTGGCATTCACTAAAAGTTCCCTAGTGCACATTAATGTAGTCCAATTTTAAACAGAACTACATTCATTTGCACTAGGGAACTTTTAGTGCATACTTGCAGGGTCCACATAGGCCAGTTAGTGTGTGACTTGCTATCATGCACTAGAATTTACACCCCTCTAATGCAGACTAACACACCATTTAGATGAGCCCGTAGTTGGAAATGGTTCCTGTCCCAAAGAGCTCACAATCTAAGTGGACAAGGCAGAAGGTGACAAAGTGCTGTTATCCTCGTTTTACTGATGGGGAGATGGAGGCCCAGAGAGGTCAAGTGACTTGCCCAAAATGACACAGGATTTCTGTAAAAGAATTGGGCATCAAATCCAGATTTGCTGAGACTCAGTCCAGCGCTTGAAGCACAATACCATGCTTTGTCTTAGAGGGAATCAGTGAACCAGCCAGAAGACTAAAATCCCTGTGGCTCCCTTGTCTGATATGAGCATGCTCCTTTGCCTTCATTATTATTCTTCCTTTTTAAAAGAGAAGGGAGTTCTTCCCGCTATGTATTTGTGGGCCTGCAAGTAACTACACAAGAGAGCCCAGAGGAAATGGGCAGAGCATGCTGAAATCCTTGACAAACTGCTCTCTGTATTTTGTGTACATCAATGAAAATGTTCTGTTAATGAGTCTTGGCTAGAGTACTGAAAGTTGGTATACTTCCCAGATTGCTTGTAATTATGTGCCCTTATTATGAATAGATATGGAATTATAATGTGCCTAATCACAGTTCAGTTGCTGATACAGAAATGTATTTTCTTCTATTGTCTTCTTGAACATTTAGTATTTTATGGGTTAGCTACTAGTATATTTCCACTTAGCAAAGGGTTCAATTACTGGGTCAATGAAAACAGAGCTAATGGATGACTGTAAAACTCTACTTATTATAAAACATGAAGAGTGGGTTCCATGCTCCAGTGCTGAACCTCAGTTCAACTGATGTCATTTGTTAGGGCAACAGTTCTCTGGAGCTTCCATGAGATTAAATCCTTTTAGAGGCTTTAATTAATTTAAACAGCCTTGTGATTAATTTCTAATCCATCTCCCAAATGGCTTGTTACCAGCAGCAGGGTGGCGTAATTAGTGTCACCCTAAGAACATGAGAATGGCCATACTGGGTCAGACCAAAGGTCCATCTAGCCCAATATCCTGTCTTCTGACAGTGGCCATTGTCAGGTGCTCCAGAGGGAATGAACAGAACAGGGAATCATCAAGTGATCCATCCCCTGCTGCCCATTCCCAGCTTCTGGCAAACAGAGGCTAGGGACACCAACTCTGCCCATCTTAGCTATCCTCCATGAATTTATCTAGTTCTTTTTGAACCCATAATGGATTCTGGGTGGGAGTAATCAGTGACATGGCAAAAATACTGGGGATCTTTATTTTTTGTTTACGGAACTCATCCCAGAAGGGGAGTGTGACGGGCGTGCTGAAAGGGTTAACTCCACTCTCTGGCCCGAAAAGGCTCTCGGCCCTGCTGGGCATACTTCAGCTAGAGACTAGGTATAAAGGCTGACCGCCGAAGAGTGAGTACGCAAGCTGTGAGCTCCAGCCCAGGAACCCCCAAAACCCCAGGCGTCAGAAGCCAAAGATGCTGAAACTCCAGCGGATGCCCAAGGAGTAGCGGAGCTGCTGGGAGCTGCACTGCCTGAGGAGCCCAGAGACCAGAGAGACGCTGGTACCACGGCATCAGGAGCCAGGTAGAAAGTTGCTCAAAGAGACTAGTCATGGTGCTGAGTGGGGTCAGCGTGTTTTGGGGGGATTCCCTGCTGACCTCGTGGTGGGCATACTCGCCACTCACAGGGCCTGCACTGGGGACCAGTGAAGCAGGGAGGGCCTAGGTCCCCCTACCTGACTGTCATGCATCCCGGGATGGCGGCCCATTCCCCTGACAGGCCACTAGACTACGCAGCCCAACGGAAGGGGCAGTTGTACTGATTCAGGCCACTAGGCCACACAGCCCAGAGAAGGGTGACCTTACTGACTCTGACCATTGTGCCACACAACCTTGAGAGAGAGTGTGGCCATATTGACTTTTACCATTAGTCCACACAACCCCAAGACAATGGGTGGTCTATGTCATATTATGATATGATGTCAGATTATGCATTATTCCTACTGACATATCATGAAATAATTTAAAATAATAAATATAAAAATGAAATAAGTAAAATAAATTTAGAAATGAAAATTTTGTTTTAAAATGAAGTTTTGAAATTTTCCCAAAATGAAACTTACCAAAACAAACAAACAATCATTTCAGCAGAATTTGTTTTCATGGTATACTTTGTCAAAAATAGATATGATTTAGGAAAAACAATTTATTTTTGTGAAAACAACATTTTCCAACAAAGACTTGTCTCAACAAAAAATTTCTAACCAGGCCTAGTTAATAGTGATGAAAAAGTTGGTATTGTCTGAAGACTATTGATTTCTGAATAGTGATGCATATATTCTTCAAATAAATGAACAAACCTGGAAATGTCAGGTTCAATTTTTAACTACAATTTTTTAAATTGTTTGCTCTCATCTCTGTGATTGCTTTTCACAAATTCAGAGTTTACTGACCGAAATGGTTGCCAAAAGAGTGAATTTTGAGCCAGTGGTGCAGAAGTTTAAATATAGCATCAGGAGTAATCACACTGGAAACCTGATGCTCATCCCGTCAGGAAACAGAAACATACCATGTATTCTGTGTGTCCAATGAAATGAGCTCAGATTTACAATGCACTACTGGCGAGCTATAATAAACCAATAATTATTCATAGAAACTACTCTGTGAATAATGTTTAATATCAAATACAGTTGAGAGACTCGCCATCAGTTTGTGCACAATGCAGGAAAAGAGGTTACAAATTGGATGTTGTTCTAAAAGAGATGCTCTTGTTCAAACAGAAATTGTTTAGGAGCAGTTCTCTGGCCTGTGCTATACAGGAAATGAGACTAGATGACCACAGGGGTCCCTTCTGGCCTTGAAATCTGTGCATTTGTCACATAACTGTTTGTGGTGAATTATTCACCCAGAACTAGCAATGTATTGTTGATTTTAGCTCCGTTTCTAATAAACTCAGCTGGGATTTTTGAAAGGGCCTAAGAGAGTTAGGTGCCAAAATGCCATTGAATATCAATGGGAATTGGGTGCCTAACTCCCTTAGACTGCTTTGGAAATCCCAGCCTTTTGTCTAAATCACAAAACACTGCCACCACACCTGGCAGAGGTGCCAGCTTATCAAGTTCCCAGGGGGTGCTTGACCCCTGCTCTGCCTCAGGCCCTGCCCCCACTCCCACCCCACCTCTTCCTGCTCCCACTCCTTTCTCTCCCCCGCAGCACCCCCTGCATGTGGCTGAACAGCTGATCACGGCAGGTGGGAGGCACTGGGGGAGGGAGCTGATCGGGGGGGGCGCTATCGGGTGGGAGGGCTGGGGGAGGAGCTGATCGGGGGTGCTGTCAGGTGGGAGGGAAGGGGAAGAGTTGATGGGGGGGGCTCTGTCGGGTGGGAGGGAGGGGAAGGAGCTGATCCGTGGGGCTGTCGCTGGGTGCTGAGCACTCACTATTTTTTCCCATGGGTGCTCCAGCTCCAGAGCACACACAGAGTCGGCGCCTGTGACACCTGGACTACGTGGCTGTACCGGTTCCGTGGGGTGGGGTGGACTAGCAGGAGCTCAGAGCACGCTTAACGAATATGGAGAGCATGTCATTGTAACCCAGCAGCCTGCTGATAAAGGAGACAAGGGCTGGGGCTAGCTGGCACTATTCCCTCAGCTCCTGCTGTGTCAAAATCAGCTGCCTGCAAGCCTAAGGGTCTGCACTGATTGGGGTCAGCTGACAGCCCGTTAAACGCCTAGGCCGGATAGGAGGGCTTGGACAAGGCAGTTTGTGAGGGGAGCCATGGGGACCTAGCCGGGCTGCTATGGGGAGCCCTGAGGGGGGTCTGAAGGGCTCTAGGGAAGCAGCCTGGGGCTCTATCCCAGAGTCAGTGACAGGGCCGGCTCTAGAGTTTTCGCTGCCCCAAGCAGCGCGCCGAATTGCCGCCCTTGGCAGGGGGGTGGGGGGACAGTCCGTGTGCCCTTAGGGCGGCAGGCGCGTTTCCGCGGCGGCGGCAATTCGGCGGCAGCTTCTATGTTTAGCTGAAGCCGCCCCGGACAGCTAAACATAGAAGCTGCCCCCCAATTGCCGCCACCGTGGAAACGCGCCTGCCACCCTAAGGGCACACGGACTGCCCCCCTCCCCCACCCACGGGGGCAATTCGGCGCGCTGCTTGGGGGCAAAACAACAGGGACTGCCGCCCCTTGCAGATTGCCGCCCTGAGCACCAGCTTGGAATGCTGGTGCCTGCAGCCGGCCCTGGTCAGCGAGACGTGCCAAGGGAGGGGGAGCTGAGCCTGAATGCAAGAGGAGCACAAGTAGGGCAGAAGACCCTTTGGTTTTCTTGCAACTTCAGTTACTACTGAAAGGGGATTGGACTCTTCTAGTTCAGTCATGTGAATTGCTGCAAGAGATGGAAAACCTGGGTGTGGGAAACTGGGGCAGGGAGCGGCTTTGATGCTGGCCTGCAGGGGGGGCTATAAGGCTGGCACGCCCTGTGACAGTAACATATTGTCTTAAGGCACGATCCTGTTCTCATTGAAATCTATGGCAAAGCTCCCATTGCCTTTAATGGGAGCAGGACCGAGTCTCCCATTAGTGCTCATGTCTCCCACTAGCAGCTTGGTGCAGCTGCTAGAACAGCTAGCTGAGTTTCCTTTACTTCAGCGGCAGCTGCCTTTGCTTTTGGCGCTGAATATTCCAGGTTTGACCTTTGCAGACAATGGTCTATATAAATGCAGCCACAGGACACAGTTCCCATGCTCCATGTATGGATCGTACATGGTTCACCAGAACTTGGGCAGGCTTTGTGGAGCAGGTTACAGTCTTGACTGTTGACATCTGTGAAAATTGTTAACTCTGTCACCCAATCTGCATCAGTTTAAATAGGTTACAAACTGCCCACAAACAAGCTGATTTGAATACTATAAATTCCTGTGTGTCATTAATAACGTGTATCCTATTATAGCAAAATAATAGGGCCTGACTCTCTAGCTTCTCCTTTTCTCACTGCCCATCAGCCAGCAAGATACCAAAAGGGTAAATCATTGCATAAACCCCAGTTCCATAAATCACTGTGCTGAATCAAGTAGCTTCAATTTCAGCAATCACCCCATGCACTGCATGCAAAATGCAGCAAATGCAGCTCAGTACTACCTGGGATGTTAACTATACCTTTACTATAAACCTGGATATCTGCAGTGTTGCCTATGGCAGTGCATGTGCTGTGTAATCATCTTAGAGAAAGACCCTTTTGTAAGGGTAATGAATACATGCCAAGCTGATGAAGTTACTGCAAGAATCCTAGTACTTGCTGGGTCAGATTAGCAACAGAGCTCAATAACCACTAGCTCCCATTGACTATAATAGGATCTATTGAATGCTGAGCCCTTTCGAAAATCTGGCTCTTTGCGCCTGATTTTTCCCATTGCCGAGCACTTTGTGCACACTAACAACTGTGCAAAATGGATTTGGCAGTAACTCGTACCCACTTGCAAAGTTGCCTTTCAGAAGCATACAACACCCTTTGTATTCATGGCAAAGAGCTGTTTGCTTAAACAGATGACAAAGTAACTTTGGGTTTCGGTATATGACTTGGCTAAGTCAAACCTTTGCCTAGTTAAATCTGTTCATTTTTGTCCTTGAATACTTAGGGTAAACCTCCATCTAGCTGCAACAACCTAGCTGCAAGTGCTGCTGTTTTGCATGCAGTGTGACCTCTGAAATTTAAGCCCCCTGATTTGGCAGAGTATGGAACTAGTGTGGGAGTCTGTGGCTGGGGTGGGGGGAAGGGAAGTGATACAAATCTGACATCTCTTACAATGTGGTTGCCCTGGGTAGGCTTTGTATGTGTCTGTGGGATCCAGGAATTTCAGCTGCTGACCATTTCTAAATTGTAGTTTGTGGTGAGTGTGTGTGGGTTGGTGGTGTTTCTTTAAAAAAAACATCTTTCATTATCTCTAGTTCCTGCCTTATTTTTTTAACTGTAAGTCAAAACAAGAAACATTTAACCTGAGAAGTTGTCCAGATTCATTTAACGCAATAAGACATTCAGCACTGCTTGTACTAAGTAGGTCAGAAAATTCCCCACGGCACTCAACATGCGTTTTGAGTAAACACGGGATGGTGGGCAAATGAGCTAAATCAAAAAAAGGGACACCGAAGATTTATCATGCAAACATCGGGCTCTGTCCTTGGAATTAGAGGGGAAGACTTGGTATACAGTCACCAAACTGATACTGCTGCAGGGAAGCAGTTTGGCCTGTTGGACTGGAACTCAGGACAAAGTGGGTTTAATTCTCAGCTCTGCTGCTGGGTGAGCTTCGAAAAGTTATTTCACCTTCCTGTGCCTCCATTTCTCTACTATACAAGGGGGATAATGATTGTGCCCTCCTTTGTAGAGTGCTTTGAGAGATCGAATGATGAAGAGCACCAGCTAAGAGCTAGTGGTTACTGTTATCCTACTTCCATGCATTGGAAGTGTCTCTGAAAAGAGCCAGGGCCTCTCTCTGTGTGTGTAATACATAAAATATCTACTTTGTTAAAGGTTCATCTCCACTATGCCATGAGTAGAGTGGAATGGCCCATTGGATAGACAAATTAAACTAGCCATAAAGGGAACCAGTTTTTTCACTTCTAAGAAGGAATTATTTTCCATCTTATTTTTCTCATGGGGAACAATATGGTGAATCTAAGAGCATTGGAAACAGTTAGCCAGGGCTAAGCTTCTCAGATGTTAAGGCAGCAGGAAGCCATTAAGATCATGTAGTCTGACCTCCTGCATTACACAGGCCAGAGAACTGTACCCAGTCATTCCTGCAGCCAGCCCAATAGTCCTGTGGTTGAGCTACTGCACATATTTTAGAAAGACTCTCAGTCTTGATTTAGACTCCAAGTGATGGAGAATCCACCACATCTTTTTGGAAGCTGCTCACAGCTTAATCATTCACTGTGCCTTATTTCTAGCAGACGAAGGCATAATGCTTTTTCCCTTTGTAAGTGATCACATTGTTTTTTTAAATCCTTTTCTTCAGTAAAGGTTTGTCTAGATGAGCAGTTAGTCTGCTGCAAGCTGGGTGTGAATCTACCCTGCAGTAAATGACCATGCATTGTGTCCATGTGAACCCTGCTGCCGTGGACTAACTATTCATGTAGACAAGCCTTTAGCTAGATAGACTGGGCTCCTTTAGTTCCTCGTTGTAAGGCAGGATTCCCTTGAATCATTCTTGTAGCTCTTCTCTGAAGCCACCCAATTTATCAACATCCTTTTCGAAGTGTGGCTACCAGAGCTGGACAAAGAGTCCCAGTAATGCTCTCACCAATGCCAGATACATTAGCCCACTGACATGGGACTCACTCTGCTTGGAGTAACCTCCTGCAGCATGACATGGCAGGTGCACCTGCCTTAGTTTCCCCTTCATTTGCCCCTGGAAAGGAACATAGTCTCCGTGTCCAATTCAAAGGCCTGCTTCTATGCATAATTTATTTATGTACACTAGTCCACAGAACCCTTCTGATAAAATTGTTCTTCCCAAAGAACAGGTAACATCCCAGAAGATTTTCATGCCTCCTCCAGGCTCATCACTTCCAGCTTGCCCACCCAAGCATCCATCTCCAGTCTGTCCCCAGCGCCTTTGCCCTGTTCCAGGGCTTCACTTTCCAGGCACCCACCAGAGAGTTAACAGAGTCTCTTCTCTCCCATGACTCTGCTACCACATCCCCCACGACAAGTCCTCCTCTCAGAGGCCTTCCCACAGGGTTCCCTACACCAGCCCTCCCTGCCGGCAAGTCCTACCCCTGCTCCTGGGATCTACTCTCCAGCATCAGCACTCTTCTTCCCAGGCTTGGCTTCCCCTGACCAAGCTACGTTTCCCCTTTGCCCAGTGACCTCTGCATGAGATTTCCTGCACCTTAGCAGGTTCCCCAGCTCTGGCCAGTCTTCCCAAGCAGCTTTCTTCAGCTTCTGTTGTTTCAATAGCTGCCTATACCAGCTCTCCTGGGACTCCTGTGGTTCTCTGCCAGTAACTCTTGCCAGTTGTCCATGGTTCCACCAGCTCCTTCCTGGTGCTTTTGGGACACTAGTTGCCACAGCAAAGCACTGGGAGCTCACAATTAGTGTATCTACAAGTAGAGGGGAACAGAAAAAGTTTTGGACAAATAGATTATTAGCTGAAAATGCAGTTTGGGGTCAACTGTAACTATTCACAAAGTGGGGTTGATTTGGCAAATGGTTTCACAAAACAAAAGGGGGAAAGTCAAATCAGTTCATTTTAACCTTTTCTAAATGAAACCTTTTGAGTTTTTTGTTTTGAAATGACATTTCATTTTGAAATCTAGCTAGATTTGGTTTAAAAAACCCACCCCAAAACTAAAAGAAAGATTTTTGGGGGGTTGAACAAAATGTTTTCTTTGACCTGCAATGCATGTTTTTTCCCCTACTTTCATGAGATAAAACAAAGAATGTCTGTTTCAGGTTGAACAAAAATACAACTTAAATTTATTTTTAGGTTCAGCCATCACACCAAAAAAAATCACCTATTTGCTCAGCTCTGTCTCCAGTGGTCCCAAAATCCTTTCCAGTGGTTTCCTGCTTTTCATAATATAGTTCTGTAGTTGTGGCCTGCATTCTTTGTTCCTAGATGTCTGATCTTCCACTTAGCTGTATTAAAATGCTCATTTGATTGCATCCAGCCTACCAGCATCACCCCTCTGGCACTTATGAAAATAAGAATGGCCATACTGGGTCAGACCAAAGGTCCATCTACCCAGTATCCTGTCTTCTGACAGTGGCCAATGCCAGGTGCCCCAGAGGGAATGAACAGAACATGGAATCATCAAGTGATCCATCCCCTGTTTCCCATTCCCAGCTTCTGGCAATCATCCCTGCCCATCCTGGCTAATAGCCATTGCACTTAAGTATAGCAAAGGAGTTGGAAAAAAACTGCAACACACATTCATAGAACATCAAAGTTGGAAGGTCATTTAGTCCAATCTGCTGCTCAAAGCAAGACTAATTCCCAGACAGATTTTTACCCCAGTCCCCTAAATGGCTCCCACAAGGAGTGAACTCACAACCCTGAGTTTAGCAGGCCAATGGTCAAACCACTGAGCTATCCCTCCCCCCAATCTTTCTGTCACAGGAAAGATTTTTGAGGCTTAATTGTGCTCTGCGCAATTAGGCTGGGATTTTTTGAAGCACCCCAAGAGAGTTAGGCACCCACATCCCATTAATCTTCAGCTATAGCCCCTTGTTGTTCAAACAACTGAGGGCAGGTCTACACTAAGAATGGGGGTCGAACTAGGGTACGCAAATTCAGCTACGTGAATAGCGTAGCTGAATTCGAACTACCCTAGTTCGAACTACGTACCCGTCCAGACGCCGCAGAACCGAACTCCGCGGCTCCAAGGTCGACTCTGCTAACTCCAGCTGCCGAGGTGGAGTACCGGAGTTCGAACTAGCGCTTCCGGAGTTCGAACTATCGCGTCTAGATCAGACGCGATAGTTCGAACTCCGGAAAGTCGAACTCACCGCGTCGACCCGCGCGGTAAGTGTAGACTAGCCCTCAGTCTCAGTGTTTCCCCTTTATTCTTCCCTCCAATTTATCCCTCGTATCAGTCACTCTTCTAATTGACTTGCAATATCTTGAAAAAAAGACTTACATTTTGGTCTCTTCTGGACAAACAATTCCAAGTTATCAATCACTTGCAGACAAGCTGGAGAGTGGATAAGACCATAGCAAGTAGCTGTGTGTGTGTGTGGTGGGGGAGGGAGTTATTATGTTTTTCTTGGACATATTTCTATTTTTTCCCTAGGAACAGTTTCTTCAAATCTGAATTTCTGGGGGAAAGAAGTGGCTTGGCTGACATGTTGTAATATGACATATCTTGTCCTGTTTAATATAAGTCATCTCAATTTTATGTTCCTTCAAGTGACACAAATGGAGTTGATGATTCACAAAATGATGCCCTAGTTTAGAAAACCTGAAAATATGTTTTGTTTTTCCATCACTCAGACAAGTTCTTATATAAGCTACAAAAATTGGAGGAATAAGGAGCTGGAATTGCCCAAAGAGGGCACAATTCAGGTAAGTATCACTCTTAAGACTTTCAGCACATTCTCAAGTCCTATTGGAGCTTATTGGACTTAAGCATTTGCTTATTGTGCTGTCCTGAATTGGGGTTTGGATATGTTTTTTCCTGAACCAGGGCTGGAATTCTAGCACTATGTACCCAACCATGGAAGATCAGGTGGGTAGATGAAATTAGATGTAGGAAAGTGGTAACTAGGGAAAGCTTGCTTGGTGGCTCCACTCTTTTTGTATGGTAGGCATTACAGCTACAATATATAAATACAGGAGCACACTAAATCCCCAAATGGGGAAGAAATGCATCCGAATGCATCCGAAGAAGTGAGCTGCAGCTCACGAAAGCTCATGCTAAAATAAATTTGTTAGTCTTTAAGGTGCCACAAGTACTCCTATTCTTTTTGCGGATACAGACTAACACACGGCTGCTACTCTGAAACCAAATGGGAAGGATGATCTTGTGGCTAAATCAGAGACCTAGTAGTCAGGAGAATTGTATTTTACTCCTGGCTCTGCCCCAGACTTAGAATCATAGAATATCAGGGGTGGAAGGGACCTCAGGAGGTATCTAGTCCAACCCCCTGCTCAAAGCAGGACCAAACCCAACTAAATCATCCCAGCCAGGGCTTTGTCAAGCCGGGCCTTAAAAGAGATTCCACCACCTCCCTAGGGAACCCATTCCAGTGCCAAATGACTTCTGGGGCAAGTCATTTGATTCCTCTGTTTCCCTGTCCGAAAACTGTAATGATCCTGCCCTACTCTCCAGGGTGTTGTGTGGCTTAATTCATGTTTGTAAAGTGCTTTTGAGATCCTTTTATAAATGGTGTGTTTGTGCTTGGCAGAACTGATTTTTTTTTATAATTTTCATGGGTAAGATCAATGTTTGTCAAGCATTTTTTAATTTTTATTGATTTACACTTCCACAGTTGCAGGAAATTATGCTGGTTGTCAGGCAATAATTATTTAATGACAAACACTGAGATTAAAAAAGTTAAAGCTCTAACTGTTTAAAACACACATTGTCAACATCACATGTCAAAATAGACAAAGTACAAACCCTTACATCAAATCAAGTTCTCAAGCAGCATTTTTCTTGCTTTGTCTATCTGTTCATTTCTATTACAATGGAAATATTATGCATGTGTGTACGGTGAAATTGACGTTTACTGATAAAAATCTAATCCTTCCAATCCTAATTATATATAAGTGTATGAAGTATTCATTATGTTTTATATCCCTCGTTCATATGGGTTCTGAGCATGGGCCTAACTTGAACCACTTAAGTACATGCCTAACTTAATGCAACTTAAATAACTTGCTAAATCTGGGGGCCTGTTACTGCTGCTGTCCATAGTCACAGTATAGTAAATACTGATTTCTCTATACGTGGCCTCCCAGCACTTCCCAGTAATGGACAAGTTGAAACCAGGCATTGACATTGGCTCCCATTGTTATACCTGGAGCAAGGCAGAGACATGAACTGATTGCTACACGGGCTGTTGCTGTTATACTTTTAAATCAGGTACCTATCGTGATGACAGCAGTAATGCCAACTGCAAACATTCAAAAATCACAAGTTAGGCCTCCCAAAATGATGTAATTGTATTAAATCATAATTTTCTTAATAATGAATTTGGGCTTTTTAGTTGTCTTCAGGTTTTTCAACCTTTAGGGGTTACACATGGGTTACATTTTCAAGTTTTTCTCTTCAACCATGAGAATGATAAATATACTTCTGTTTTTTAAAGTGATGGTAAGATTCTCTCTCAAACACATGATTCCAGAAACTGGGGCTTTAAGAACATAGCCAATATCATGAGACATATAGTAAACTGGTGAGAGAGGGCAAAATCAAAAGACACTTTATAAACACTGATAGATAGGGCTGGTTGAAATTTTTTCAAACAAAACTTATTTCATGGGAAAATTGGGGTCTTGAAGAAGCTAAATGGTTTTGCAAATAAGTGTCGACTTTCTGCAGAACTTCTATTTTTCACTGAAAAAATGAGTGCCCCCAAACTGAATTTTTGGACAAACAATTGGAGGAGGGGGGTCAGAGAGGAGGAATCCCATTTTCTTTCAGATTTCTGTTGAAAAAATAAAAATTTTCAATGGGGAGGAGGGAAATTCTGACCAACTCTGACAGACACTTGACTTTTCATCTGTATTTCTGGGAGATACCCTAAAATTAGTGTGGAAGATTGTTCTGAACTATTGTGTTCAAAGGGGAAAGTGTGTTCTATTTCTGAAACTGGTTTCCCTAGAGAATCTGCTCATGACATGCATTGTACAATCAGTGCAACTGATCAAATCAATAAAAATAGTTTCTTAAACAATTAAATATTGGAAAATCTGAGAAACATTTTGGCTTGTGGTGCAGAGCATGGGCTTATTTCCAAAAGGCGATGAGCAACTTCAATTCCTATGAGAGTCAATGGACATCCAGGATGATCTACACATCAGAGGACTGAGTGAAGAGAGACTTGAAATCAGCTGTTTGTGAAGCAAGAATTCTATTTATTTCTTTGGTGTACTGTTCAGGCTTGTTTTAGCAGTGCATTCAGCAGAAAGGCTGCAGATATGATGGATAGCTGAACCTGGCCTGGACAAAACAATCTAGCAAAAGTTATCATTCTAATTCAGAGGGATTTTGTATTTGTAAATTATTCCAAAATCAAATCATACGTGATGGCTATCTCTGTCACACAGCTTTTAACATTATAATAACGCATTTTCTATCCACTGGAGCTGCAGCAGAGCTCATCCAAGATCTGAATTCTGGGAAACAAGCAACTCTGGGCCTACTTGGCAAAGCTGAAAAGTGCATCGTTGTTTCCCTGCTCGCTCTTGGGGCGTTCAGGGTGGTAATAAGAATATACTAAAGTCTGGACCTTCAAAGGCATCAGGCTCAACAACTGGGGCTAGAGTTTCAAAAGAACTCAGTGAGAGCTGCTCTGTGAAGCTCTTTTGTAGGTTTAGTTGCCAAAATAGGGGCACTTAGGGATTCAGATCTGAAAATCTGGCCCTATATGTTCAGCTATATTTTAGTGGTTTTTTCTCCTTATGAAGGAAGCCCAGGCTGGATTTTCCCCCTCCTTAGCATCCCAAATCCTAGCAATGTGAAGGAGTCTTTCACCATACTAGAATAGAAAGCCAAAGTCTTGCTCTCTTCTTAATAAAAACTACCTGTGGCGTGTAATCAGCCAAGCCATCAGTTGTAATTGGAATATAACCTTTTCAACACCATTTTGTCTGCCTGCAAGATGTGTTTATACATCTACTGCTGAGCCCTGGAGAGACAATCAGCATTTAGCATGTTTGATTCTGCAGATTTTCAGAGAATTCCTCACTGAGAACTTTTCTTCTAAATGGAGATGCCATGAACCTCCCAGCAACCAGGCTTGTCCTCTGTCTGTGCCTCATGAGGTATTGGTTCAACAAGAGATGGTCACTCTTTTGGAATGCTAAAAACTCCATTTGCAAGTAGTCCCTTCTCTGCCACAGACGTGTGTGACCTTGGGCAAGTCACTTAGCCTCTCTGAGCTTCAGTTCCCCCTCTGTACAATGCAGATAACAGCTTACCTTACCCCAACGGGGTGCTCTTAGGATAAAAACATTACAGCTTATGAAGTGCTCAGATACTTATATGGATGCCATTATTGTAGTAAGATCACCAGCTAGATCGAAGTAATGAGTAGAGCTGGGTGATTTTTTTTCAACAAATAGTGAATTCGCTGAAATTCATTCTTCAGAGCACAAACTATTCACAAAATGAGGTTGAATTTGGCAAATAATTTTGGCAAAAAATACACAAAATCTAAAGTCCAGATACTGTGTTTCATGTCAGCCATGTTGAAACAAACTGTCTCAACTCCTCATTTCAAAATGGCATTTTGTTTTGAAACTTAACTAATTTTAAACAAAAAAATCACCCAAAAAGGGGGTTAAATACCTGAAAACCAAACCTAAAACAAAACATACTTTTGGGTCAAATGAAATGTTTCGCTCAACTCAGAATGAAATATTTTCTTGTTCCTTTTGGTGACAAACTCAAAAAAATAGAGTTTTTGGCTTCTCGGTTCAACCCCCAAACTGAAAAATCCCAAAGACTCGCTCAGCTCTAGAATTGAGCCATTGACAGGAAATAGTCATGTGGTAAAGGTTGCTAAATACAATTACAGACCCTTACCTGTCATAAGTTAGGTAGCCATATATGGAGTCTTAATACTTGCTATTGTGTGTGTCTCAAGGAAAAGCTACAGTAAAATCTCAGTTTGGGGACAATAAGTGACGCAGAAGGCCTGAGCCATTCCCCAGCCTGAGCCATCCGGCTGTTACTGGAAGCGTTCGGTGCTCGAGGGAATTACTGCAGCGCTGATGATTAGAACACAAAGCCATCCCATCAAGGAGAAGCTAAAAGCTCCACTACACGTTAGTACCTACTGCTCCTCTCATTTTCTCTTCAAATCCTCTTCTCTCCCCCATTTCAAATCGCACAGGCTGAGCACTGGGCTTAAACGAGAGTATTTGCTGAGAACAAAGTATAAACATTTCCATAACCACCTGATGTGGGGCTTCCTCAGTCTTTCCTGCTACAGCAGTTCCACTGTGGATAAATAATTAAAAAGTCATTAGAGCAGTGGGCCTGGATCCTATGTCTCCCATAGGGCTAGAGATTCACTTTCATGCTCTTTCTTGCACCTTCTCTCTCTCTCTCTCTCTTTCTCTCCCCCCCCCCCCACACAAAAAAAAGAAAAAAAAGATTCTCTTATTATTTAGCTCGGTGGAACAGCTTTTCTCGGAAGAGACTGAGAGGACACCCCTCCACACACACATCACAATATCTCATGCCCAGTGGTTAGGGCACTCTCCTGAGAAGCAACAAAGCCCTATTCAAAGCCCCGATCCCTCCCATTCCCAGCTGAGCACCCTAAGCACTGTGCTAAAGGGTGAGGGACATCCTCCTGCTGTGGCCATTTTGTGTAAGCTCACCGATAAGGGCCTGATCCAGCAGGTGAGCTCTGAGCATGCTTACCAGAGTGGGCCCCACATTCAGGTAAGGTGTAGGAATGCTCGTCTTCCCCCAGTTCTCTTTCACCCTGGGACTGAGGTATCTGGTTGCCTGGCGTGGGGCTGCAGTGCACATGTGCGCAGAGAGAAACATAGGCTCCTAGGGAAGGCTTTCTGCAAATATGTAGGTGCTGAGTGACTTAATGTGTTGGGTGGCAGCTGAGCAGGGATTTTGTGAATCCCAGTGGGGCCTGATTCTGGGATTTAGGTGCCTAAAGTGGCAATTAGGTGCCACGTCCTCTTGTGAATCTAGCTCCAGCTGCCAAGCCATTGTGAAGTGTCTTGGAGGCATGCCGGCAGAGGAGGGGGTTAAGGAGAGATTTAAAGGACACAGGTGGCTTTGTGGATTTTTACAGAGGGCTCCTTCCAAATATGAAGGGTGGCCTGGCATGATGGTGCTTAAAGGAAAATGTAAAGGACAGTCACATCTGGCATCTTGGCTGTGTGGAAAAGTGAATCTGTGTCTTGCTCTACACCTCAAATTTAGGTCAACATAGCTACAGCATTCAGGGATAGGAAAAATCTGCACCCTGAGCACCATAGGTAGGACTACATAGCCCCTGGTGTAGACACTTCTAAGTCGATGGAAGAATGCTTCTGTCGAACTTGCTAGCATCAGTCTACAGATGAGGTTCCTACAGGGACAGAAAACTCCCTTCTCTTGTAGTCTGTCTAGACTACGGGGCTACAATGGCATAGCTACAGTACCATGATGTTGTAATGGCTATAGTGTAGACCTGGCCTACCTCTCTAGAGTGTATGAGAAACAATGGGGTGGGCAGGGACAGGTCTTCAATCTGAAGACCAATAGGTCTGTGCTTGGTGCAGTGGAAAAAGGGAGCCTTGTACTCAGCTTGAGCACTGACACTCTCTCCAGCTATCAGCCATGGTCCAAATCTTACATTATGGGATAAGGTTATGGGAACAGTGCCAAGACAGCTCTCACTGTACATTAATGACTGTGGTTTCCTCAGTCTTTGCCTGTCTAGATTCTAACCTCTGCATGGCACAGAGGCTGTACTTGTCAAACCAGTCTGGTGGTTTGTTTTGGTTGGTTCGTTGGTTGGATTTTTTTCCCTTTCTGGCAAAGCATAAATATTAGATGTCCAAACCAATATTATTAGATCTGTTGCCTGCCTCTGATACTGTGGATTATGCTGTGCTGATGCTGGTACATCTGTGGGCCTTATGGGAAGTGCATGGAACTGGTCATCAGTCGTCTTGTTCCTGTCTTGGGGTTCGATCACTGAGTGTAGATTGGGGCGGTTGCTCTTCTGCCTGACGGGCTGTCTCCTGCGAGGTACCATGCCATCACCCCACTGATTCAATGGGTATGCAAGGCCCCTAGGAGAACATGCAGGCAGCAGCAGTGCTTTCAGTATAGTGATAGCTCAGCTGGGCTTGTGCAGCGGAGCAGCTCTTCCAGGGTCTGGGTCAGACTGGGGCACAGATAAGGACAGACTGGCTGAGACTCATAGAATCATAGAATCTCAGGGTTTGAAGGGACCTCAGGAGGTCATCTAGTCCAACCCCCTGCTCAAAGCAGGACCAAACCCAACTAAATCATCCCAGCCAGGGCTTTGTCAAGCCTGACCTTAAAAACCTCTAAGGAAGGAGATTCCACCACCTCCCTAGGTAACCCATTCCAGTGCTTCACCACCCTACTAGTGAAAAAGTTTTTCCTAATGTCCAACCTAACCCTCCCCCTCTGCAACTTGAGACCATTACTCCTTGTTCTGTCATCTTCTACCACTGAGAACAGTCTAGATACATCCTCCTTGGAACCCCCTTTCAGGTAGTTGAAAGCAGCTATCAAATCCCCCCTCATTCTTCTCTTCTGCAGACTAAACAATCTCAGTTCCCTCAGCCTCTCCTCATAAGTCATGTGCTCCAGCCCCCTAATCATTTTTGTTGCCCTCCGCTGGACTCTCTCCAATTTATCCACATCCTTCTTGTAGTGTGGGGCCCAAAACTGGACACAGTACTCCAAATGAGGCCTCACCAGTGCTGAATAGAGGGGAATGATCACATCCCTCGATCTGCTGGAAATGCCCCTACTTATACAGCCCAAAATGCCATTAGCCTTCTTGGCAACAAGGGCACACTGTTGACTCATATTCAGCTTTTCGTCCACCGTAACCCCTAGGTCCCTTTCTGCAGAACTGCTGCCCAGCCATTCGGTCCCTAGTCTGTAGCAGTGCATGGGATTCTTCCGTCCTAAGTGCAGGACTCTGCACTTGTCCTTGTTGAACCTCATCATATTTCTTTTGGCCCAATCCTCTAATGTGTCTAGGTCCCTCTGTATCCTATCCCTACCCTCCAGCGTATCAACCACTCCTCCCAGTTTAGTGTCATCTGCAAACTTGCTAAGGGTGCAGTCCACACCATCCTCCAGATCGTTAATGAAGATATTGAACAAAACCGGCCCCAGCACCGACCCTTGGGGCACTCCACTTGATACCGGCTGCCAACTAGACATGGAACCATTGATCACTACCCGTTGAGCCTGACCATCTAGCCAGTTTTCTATTCACCTTACCGTCCATTCATCCAGGCCATACTTCTTTAACTTGCTGGCAAGAATACTGTGGGACACTGTATCAAAAGCTTTGCTAAAGTCCAGAAATAGCACATCCACTGCTTTCCCCTCATCCACAGAGCCAGTTATCTCATCATAGAAGGCAATTAGGTTAGTCAGGCATGGCTTGCCCTTGGTGAATCCATGCTGACTGTTCCTGATCACTTTCCCCTCCTTTAAGTGGTTCAGAATTGATTCCTTGAGGACCTGTTCCATGATATTTCCAGGGACTGAGGTGAGACTGACTGGCCTGTAGTTCCCTGGATCTTCCTTCTTCCCTTTTTTAAAGATGGGCACTACATTAGCTTTTTTCCAGTCATCCGGGACCTCCCCTGATCGCCATGATTTTTCAAAGATAATGGCCAATGGCTCTGCAATCTCATCAGCCAACTACTTTAGCACCCTCAGATGCAGCGCATCCGGCCCCATGGACTTGTGCTCGTCCAGCTTTTCTAAATAGTCCCGAACTACTTCTTTCTCTACAGAGAGCTGGTCACCTCCTCCCCATACCGTGCTGCAGAGTGCAGCTGTCTGGGAGCTGACCTTGTCTGTGAAGACAGAGGCAAAAAAACCCTAACCCTAACCCTAACCCTAACCCTAATCCTAGTCTGGATAAGCCTGAGATTATTTGGGTGGGTCGGGAGGAGTCAACTGGAGGCTTTGTCTGAGGCTATCCCAGCCCTAAGAGTGGAGCTGTTCATTCAGATATATAGAAATGACCCAAAAGAGCCTGCATATAACTTACATACATCATAAGTGCAGCTGTACGCTCAAAGACAGCCCGCGACCAGTGAGGCAGAAAGTTTCAAATCTCAAATTCCCTCCCTCCACTAACAGCTCCCTCGCCTTACAGCTCCCAGATACACACAGAAAAACAGAAAGCTCACAGTTCCTTTAGTGACAAAGGAAAAATCAACTGTTTTCCCTATGAACCTTCCTAAATATGAATGAAGAAAGAACAGGTGGGGCAGTCCAGCCCAAACAGCCCTTTTTAATTGTAGCTGTTCAAATTAGTAGAATAGTTACCCCATAATTATCTCAGGGTCAGATGTTTCCTGGCACATAGCGACTGTGTGAAGGAATGAGGCCCAAGGTTCAGCCAAGCTTACTTCACTGATCCGGTCATTAGCTGCCAGGCAATGCCTGACCCAGAGGGCATCACAGCTATTATACACCACGAAAGTATAAAGATGTAACGAAAGAATAAAGCAATTACCTTATTTCGTGAAGGAAAGCTAAAGGTAGAACTGCTGGTTGCCATGGATATGGGGGTTCTGTTGACCCTGCTGGTGTCTCCTTTGCAGATAGAAGCCACGGGTCAAGCTGTTCCATGTAGACCTGTGTGCAGCCAAAGGGAGCCTGGGTTCCATGGAGCAGCTGGCCGCATCGGGGAGTGACACGGTAACTCAACGTGGTCAGAAAATGTCAATTATTTTTGTAGTAAATCTTTAGAAATTAAAAAAAAATCCTGAGAAGTGTTTTGAGTGGAGAGAAGAAAAAATTCGGGTTTTTAGAAACCCAAACTGTGACCATTACCACCAAATAACCGCCAAAATGATTTTTTTTGTATCCAGAAAGCCATTACGTTTACTGAAAAAACCAATCAAATATCTGTTGGCAACATTTTTCTTTTGGATGAAAAGCCAGTTTGGATCAAAAAATTGTTGATCAAATATTCTCACTAGCTCTGGGAGGAGCTAATAGGACAGTAGGACTCCATGCTCATTGTTTCATTTGTTTAATCCGGTTCTGGTGAGGCTTGCGTGTGCCTTTGCCTTTTGACTGGTACAGGCTTTTTGCAGTTGGAACGATATGCAAATCAAGTTAGTTTTTTCTGAGGAAACTATCTCCCTTTGAATTCTGGTCCCAATTTGATTCTCTGTGTTCTCTCCTATTCATCTGCAACGGTTTTAGGAAGTTGTTTTGTTAAATATATATTTCGTCTGCTGATTACCATAGGCACATGTGGTACAGTATTATAGGGCAGGTGAAACATTTAACTCGATCGCTACTTTGTGCTCTGTATTTACAACGAAAGTTGCAGCAGCAAGAGGAGATTGAAAATCCCGGTTATTCTAGCAGACTCCCCATAGCATTGCCCATTACATACTAAGCTATGTGCTTTTCCCACTCCCAGGTGGTATTGCTGTTGATGGCTGGTAGCAAATCCGGAATGGGAATGGATATGTGCAGACTTTTAACATCGAGGCTCAGGCTAATATTCTAGTGCTGTATTGATTTTTCTTTTGTATAGTTTCAGTGTTTTGTACACTGTTGCAAAGAGATAATGGGTTTTCACGGGTGGATGTCAGAATTACACTCATGCTCAGCTCATATAGCTGTGAGTCAATGAAGCAGACAACCATTCTGACTAAGGCAGTCTCCTAGAAGTTTAGAAATCCTGTAAATTCCAGAAAGAGTGGCCCAGCCACTCAGCTGGAATAAATCAGTATAGCTTTACTGAAGGCAATAGAAGCTATGCTGATTTAGTCCAGTTGACAACCTGACCAGTATTAGCCTAGCTGATCTAGTCAGTTTGGGGAATAATCTCTCCATGACCCAGTCCTTTAATCCCTTCACACATGTTCTGGAGTTCAGAGTATAAGTTTTGCACCAGATCATTAATCTGAAAACGTTTTCTAATTCAGACTTACAGGCTGCGATAACTCCCCACCAAACCAAGTTGTCCCAAATCACAATTTTAACAGTGGGGAAGGGAGGAAGTAAATGTCAGTCCATCTGTAAACTTTGGCAGTCTACCTAATCCTCAGTGGTAATGCTGTGTGAGTTAAATTTGGCTGGAAAGTGTATTTGGACCAAAACTGTGTGGAAGCTTCAGGCCAAAACTTGAAACCTGCTGAAAATCCCTGAAGTTGCCAAGTTTTGGCCCAGGTTCAGTTAAATGTCTAGGAGGGCTCAGGCCCCTCCCCCTTGCTGAACTTCTGCAGTCCCTTGAACAGAAGTGGGGGTGGTGGGGCATTAAAACTGTGCTAAAATTATTAGCTATCACTCTAACTTGCAAACTACAGGGCTCTGAAGAGAAGCATGTGATCGGTCAGTCTGCAGAGTGAGCCTGGAGTAAAGTGGAGTGAGGTGTACCTCTCTGTTTTAGGGAGCAGCCTGTTTTGTCTCTTTTTGGGGTTGAGGTTATTTCTTAGAATTCAGTACACAAAAGAAAGTAATGTTACATTTCAACCTTCAGCAATAATATATGTTTTGATCTAACTTCTGTGTGTATGCCATGAGCATAACAGGGACCTTTCCTCACCCTACTTTCCCAGGTGTTGCAGTGCTTTGTGTAACGTATTAAGGCTCTTCTACCTGTCTGTTTCCAGTGGTATGAAATGCTCTCAATTAGGGCCAGATTATGGCACAAGAGATGAGGAGAGTGCAAGGAGTCTTCCTTTCCTTGCTCTGAATCTGATCACAACTGGGTACCCTTGCACTCTCCAGTGAGAGCTGAGCCAGGGTTGGTGCTGCTCCAAAAGGGAAAAAGAGGACAGGGTGGAAATGAGGTTATGGCCTCACTCCTACTCCAAACTCTGGACCAGCTAGTAGTGCAGGCTGGCTATGGAGGGGAGCGCACACTCCGGGCAATGCCAGCTGGAGCTCTCTTTGGGGTAGGGCAGTTCTGCACCATGCCTTAACTGAATAGTCTGATCCTTAATGTCTGGGTGGCTCTGCAGCAGTGCTTGCTCACTGAGTGGTGTTTGGTATCACCCAGCCAGGGCACAAGGGCACTTCACAGTGCAGGGGAACACAGCTTCCTATGAATACATATTACAGTAGTGCTGAGTGCTCAGATACTGCCGGGCAGGAGCAAAGCCAGTAATGGAGTCCAGGAATCTTGATCCAATGGGGCTCATTGTAACCATTAGACTGCACGGTTCATCACAAGATGAAATCCCAGACTCCAGCAATGTGGGGTTCAGCTTTGTTTCCATTTGCAGATTCAAACTCTAACTGGGGTGGCGGCGTGGGGGACGGGGAGTGATTAGAAAAACACTTACAATGGAGCTTTAGGAGGTATTTAAATAGGGCAAATGCCCTGTGCTGGCCCTCTCCATGGAGTAAATTTCAGCCATGGTGTTTATTCATAGTGTCCTACATTCCTTATAAACACAATGCACTTACAGGCTCTCTGGGGCGCTCTCACTGTGGGTTACAGAAGCATTCCCAGAATTCTTTGTTCCACACAGGCCTTTTACTGTATAAAATGTCCATCACCTTCAGCATTGTGAGACACTCCCACAGTGAAGATGTATTTCTCCAAATCCCTTGTTAGTAAGAGTTAGGCTCAGATCCTCAAAGGTATTGAGGGCCCTAACTCCCATTGAAATCAATGGAAGTAGAATCCCAAATACCTCCCCCATCTCAGACTAAAGAGGTAAGAAAGAGGAATACAAAATCTTACTCAAAATGGGTAGAAGAAAAGCAGGCAGGAAATCAGCCACAGGGACAACATCCAGGGAAGGAACAAAGAGACTCAGAGATTCAGCAATGAATGGAGAAATCAGCAGCAAACCCACAAGTCATCAAACGCAGAAGGAGGAAGAATCAAGAGAGTTTTTGTGAAAAAAATGGCTGCCATGAAATGCTGCTTCTGGAGGCTAAAACCAACAGAATTAAATTCAAGCAGTCCAGTGATGCTAGTCTTGCAAAGTCTGTCACACACAGGGCTGGGATAACTAGGTTGCATGATGACCAGCTACAACAAAGTATTGAGACCAAATCAGAACCTGGAGAGAAAATCTAGGGGAACAATTCTAAAAACCTCCTGGACATTTTTGTGTAATTGCTATTGTCCAAACAGAAAGTCAATTGATCTTTGGATAATCACCATTTTTTAACTTCCAGGTTTAATCCACACTAAGGCCTGGTTTACACTAGGACTTTAAATCGAATTTAGCAGCGTTAATTCGAATTAACCGCTCAACCGTCCACACCAGGAAGCCGTTTAATTCGACCTAGAGGGCTCTTTAGTTCGAATTCGGTACTCCACCCCGACGAGGGGAGTAGCGCTAAATTCGACATGGCTATCTCGAATTAGGCTATGTGTAGATGCAAATCGAACTTAGTAGCTCCGGGAGCTATCCCACAGTGCACCACTCTGTTGACGCTCTGGACAGCAGTCGAAGCTTGGATTCTCTGACCAGCCACACAGGAAATGACCCGGGAAAATTTGAATTCCTTTTCCTGTCTGGGCACTTTGAATCTGATGTCCTGTTTGGACATCGGGGCGAGCTCAGCAGCACCTGCAACGATGCAGAGCTCTCCAGCAGAGGAGTCCATGCAATCCCAGAATAGAAAGAGGTCCCCAGCATGGACAGACCATGAAGTCCTGGATCTGATCGCTGTGTGGGGCGATGAGTCTGTGCTTTCGGATCTGCGCTCCAACAAACGGAATGCAAAGACCTACGAGAAGGTCTCCAAAGCCATGGCACTCAGAGGATACAGTCGGGATACAACGCAGTGCCGCGTGAAAATCAAGGACCTGAGACAAGGCTACCAAAAAGTCAGAGCGGCAAACGGACGCTCTAGAGCCCAGCCCCAGACATGCCGCTTCTACAAGGCACTGCATGCCATTCTAGGTGGGTCTGCCACCACTGCCCCACCAGTGACCATGGACTCTGAGTATGGGATAGTGTCGAGGGGCAGTTCCTCGGCGATGTTCGCCGATGGGGAAGATGAGGAAGGGTTTGTGGAGGACGATGCAGGCGACAGCGCTTACAATACCGCTTTCCCCGACAGCCAGGATCTTTTCAACACCCTCACAGAGATCCCCTACCAACCCTCCCCGGCCGTTAACCCGGACTCAGAATCAGGGGAAGGATCAGTCGGTAAGTGCTATAAACATGCAAACATTTATTTTTTAAAAAACAGGAATAAAAAATATATTAAAACTATATAAAAACTTTTCCATATAAAACTATATAAAAAGAAGGTCCACACATATAGGGATGGAACAGAAATCCTCCTGGGACACTTCCACGAAGCTCTCGTACAGGAGCTCGAAAAGTCTCTGCAGGAGGTTCCTGGGGAGAGGTGCCTTATTTGGTGCTCCGTGGAAGCACACTCTTCCGCGCCAGGCCATCCTAACGTACAGCGGAATCATTGCCTCCACCAGCATGGCAGCATACGGTCCTGGTCTGTGCAGGGATTCTAGCAGCATCCTCTCTCTCTCTCTCCGAGTGACCCGCCTCAGGGTAATCTCGTTCGGCGACTGCTGCATCTAATTAGGGCAATTAGTGTACTGTTACTATTGTGAATGCTTGACTTTTACTTTGCATAGCAATGACCTTCGTTTAACAGCCACGTGTTAGAGGCCGCAGAGGAAGAGCATACAGTGATCTTTCCCGGGCACAGCCGCGAGGGGCTGGAACAGGGTCAGACTTTATGCTTTCCAGATTGCCTTCAGCGGGAGGGCACAGCTATCCATTAACTGTTAAGCAGCCTATAGTGTAGTGCTTACCAGGCCTGGCTGCTACACGGATTCAGCTGTACCACCCCGCTTGTCCGATCTCCTGTGCAAGACCGCAGCCAATGAAAGCGTATTCCGAAATCTCGAACTTGTCCTGAGAGCTCGTGAGACTAGGTTCCCTGTATGGTCTTGTTCACAGAAACTGACTAGACTGTGTTCAGTGTTCGCAAACATGTATCTTTTCAAGGAAATCACTTCCTTTTTCCCATCACACAGCTGCGGCTCTTTCACGAACTGCCCCGGCATCCCCCTCACAGAGGCTGGCACAGATTAGGCGGCGAAAGAAAAAGACTAGGGACGACATGTTCTCGGAACTGATGGCTTGCTCCAGAGCCGAGGCGGCCGAGCAGAGACAGTGGAGGGAGACCCTATGTCAGCACCAGCGCTCACACAGCGAACGGAGGACAGGTGGCGGCAGGAAGACCAGCAGGCGACTCAAACGCTGCTTGGGCTAATGAGGGAGCAAACGGACACGCTCCGGCGCCTTGTAGATGTTCTGCAGGACCGCAGGCAGGAGCAGAGAGCCCCCCTGAACTGTATCTGCAACCGCCTTCCCCCGCCACAAAGTCCTGTCCCCCCCTCACCCAAAATCACAAGAAGGAGGGGCGCTAGGGGCCGTGAAAACTGTCACTCCACCCCAGCAGAGCGCTCATGTACCAAACAGCTCTCATGCCATAAATTTTGAGAAGTGCTTCCCTTCCTGGATCACCCAGTCCCAAATCCAAGTTTCATCCCCCCACTGTGTAGTTGAGTATTAAGAGTAGTTTGTTGTTATTCACTGTTTCCGTCACGTTTTCCTTGTCAGAAGACTTTGTGTGAAGGGGGGGAGGGTTTTTTTAATTGCAAAGGACAGCCTCCATTACCAGGGTACAGACTTGGGGGCAGGATCAACAGCAGGACACACACAGAGTGCAGTCACTAGGCACCAGGGTCAGTCTGTGAGGTGTATGCTGCCCCGGGTCAGTCTGTGAGGTGTATGCTGCCCCAGGGTCCTAGCGCCTGCCATCCACAAATGGCAAGGCAGGCTGCCCTTACCATGCCCTTCCACCCTAGCCACGAGGCTCTCCGATGCCCTGAGCCCCAGCAAGAGCCCTCATCCATGGACACATACTCACCCTTCCCACACACCCCTCACCCCTTCCTACGCCCCAACCCAAGCCCAGAGCCTGCATCCAAACTCCGTCCCAAAGACGGCACCCCTCACCCCTTCCTGCAAACCCACCCCTTCCTGCACACCCACCTGCAACCGTCCTCCCCCCAGAGACCGCTGTAGGAGCAGGAGCCTGTCATTCCTCTAGTGTAGAAGTGGTCTGTACATCAGTGCACACCGTACCCACCACAGTCCGCATCCATGTTTCAACCCTTGAACAGGAATTCATAATAAAAGAAAACTTTGTTAATAATCAGTGTTCCATTACATTTATTTTAAAACATGTGTTGGAAGGGGGGAAACCTGGAGAACGGGGTATGTAACCGCAGATCGAAGTCAACAGTCACTGAAACAGGCTCAGGTTCAGCTTCTCTGTAAATCAACTGGAGAGTCATAGGTTACCCTGCTCTCCGAGGAACCTAGCTTTCAAAGCCTCCCGGATGCACAGCGCTTCTCGCTGGGATCTTCTATCGGCACGGCTGTCTGGCTGAGCGTAATCAGCAGGCAGGCGATTTGCCTCAACCTCCCATCCCACCATAAAGGTCTCCCCCTTGCTCTCACAGAGATTGTGGAGCACACAGCAAGCAGCAATAACAACGGGGATATTTTTTTCACTGAGGTCCGAGCGAGTCAGTAAGCTCCGCCATCTCCCCTTGAGACGTCCGAAAGCACACTCCACCACCATTCTGCACTTGCTCAGCCGGTAGTTGAAGAGTTCCTTCTCACTGTCCAAGGCGCCTGTATAGGGATTCATGAGCCAGGGCATTAGCGGGTAGGCTGGGTCCCCGAGGATCACCCCGAGGCATCTGCACATCCCCAACCGTTATTTTGTGGTCCGGGAAGAAACTACCTGCCTGGAGGCGTTTAAACAGACCAGAGTTCCTGAACACACGCGCGTCATGAACCTTGCCCGGCCACCCGACGTAGATGTTGGTAAAACGTCCCCTATGGTCCACCAGTGCTTGCAGCACCATAGAAAAGTAGCCCTTTCGGTTAATATACTGGCTGGCCTGGTGGGCCGGTCCCAGGATAGGGATGTGAGTCCCATCTATAGCCCCACCGCAGTTTGGGAATCCCATCGCGGCGAAGCCATCTATGATGACCTGGACGTTTCCCAGGGTCACTACCTTTGAGAGCAGTTGATCAATGATTGCGTGGGCTACTTGCATCACAGCAACCCCCACGGTAGATTTGCCCACGCCAAAGTGGTTCGCTACTGACCGGTAGCTGTCTGGCGTTGCAAGTTTCCAGAGGGCTATGGCCACTCGCTTCTGCAGTCAGGGCTGCTCGCATCCGGGTGTCCTGGCGCTTCAGGGCAGGGGACAGCAAGTCACAGAGTTCAAGGAAAGTGCCCTTACGCATCCTGAAGTTTCGCAGCCACTGTGATTCATCCCAGACCTGCAGCACTATGCGGTCCCACCAGTCCGTGCTTGTTTCCCGGGCCCAGAATCGCCGTTCCACACCATGAACTTGACCCATTGCCACCCTGATCTCCACTGCGTGGCGTACCCTGCTTTGTGACAGGTCTGCCCCACTCTTTGACTTCCTGTCCTCACCGCGCTGACGGAGCCTTCTCGCCCGATTTCTCAGCAGCTGACTGTGGAAGAGGTGGACGATAAGGTGCGAGGAGTTGACAACGGCCATAAGTGCAGCGATGATCGCAACGGGCTCCATGCTCACAGTGCTGTGGCATCCGAGCTGTAACCGACCAGAGAAGGGCGCGAACAGATTTCCCGCCGGCGCTTTCAAGGAGAGAGGGCGGGAGTGACGGTTGAATGATGACAGTTACCCAAAACCACCCTCGACACATTTTTTCCCCCAGCAGGCATTGGGGGCTCTACCCAGCATTCCAATGGGCAGCGGGGACTGCGGGAACTGTGGGATAGCTTCCCACAGTGCACCGCTTCCAAAGTCGACGCTGGCCCCGTTACTGTGGACTCAGACAGTCGAATTAGTGTATTTAGTGTGGATACACAAATTCGACTTCATAAGGTTGAATCCACAAATTCGAATTAAGTAGATTCGAAATAGTCTTGTAATGTAGACGTACCCTAAGACTAGCCCATTTTCTCTGCCCTAGTGCACTGCTGCCTTTGACTTGGTGGCTATGTCAGATCTCTAATGCTGACAAATGCATCACATCATAGAAGTATTTCCATGACTAGATTGTTACATCAGTGATGCACCAACTGCTAACTCCTTTCTCTGGGAGATCAGTTGTAATGTTAGTGGGATTGGTGCTGAGTGCTTCCAAAGCAGGAATTCTAAGTTTTGACAGCAATATTTCGATGGGACTGAACTTGATTCAGTACACAGCGTATTTCTATCAGACTTCTAATTTCAGTTCCTCCAGCCACCTGAAAGTAGCCACAGTGGGCCAGAACTCCAGCTAATATTAATTTGCATAGCTCCATTGAATTCAGTGCATCAGCTGAGGATCCAACCCAGTGTTTCCATTTGTCTCATTCTGTACAATAGTCAGACAAATGCCCCTCCTATACTGAGAGGTTCATGGAAAAATCCTTAAAATGCCTTTAGCCTTTTGCTGACCCTGACTAGGACCAGTGATAAGGAAAGAAGGAAATATAAGAAATCAGAGTAGTCACAACTGGCGGCAACAGCATCCTCACCCTTAAGGATGGTGCACTCAGCGTAACAGCCCCCTGAGATCAGAGACCCTGAAAGAGGAGACATTTTGTAAGACAAGAGGCCTGCCATTGTGAGATGTGCTTTACATTTTCAGTATGTGCCCGGTGATAGTGTTTGTTTACAGGGGAAAATACCTTTCCCCTAGCAGCAAAATTAGAGCTGGTCAAAAAAAGCAAAAACCCTGTTTCTGTAAGATAGCTGGAAATGTTGAGGCTTTTATTTCAAACGTTTTGAAATGGGCCCCTTTCATTTTTAACTGTTATTGATTAGTAGCCATCTGGCTGGTTTTGATTAAAAAATACTTGAAAAAACCCAGGACATGGATTGTCTTTGTTCTGCCACCCCTCTCTCCCCCCACCAAAAGTCCACGTTGTGTGGGGCCTGGGGCGGGGGTGGTGAGATCATTTGTGGGGGAGGGGGAAAGACCCCCTTTCAACACACATTTTTGTTCAAAACATTTTGACCAGCTCTAGTCCACCACAGGATTAACCCTTTGTCACCTGTGATTTATACCCTCTGCTTTGCATGGCTTGTAATAGTAATTGGCCCAAGCTGGAACCTCCTATCCAAACCCTTTTGAATTTCATAGGGATTCTTATTTGAATCCTCACATCCAACCCTCTTCCTAAAATCAGATCCAAATCTGTTTTCCATTGCACCTCAGATGGGTCCAAAATCTCAGCAGAGCGGATGATATTTCCACCACTGGGGCCTTAATCTCTCAAGAACAGCTAGTGAGATGTCAGAGTTATTGAATCTGAATCTGAATGTGAGCCATTGTCCTGATTTACCCTCAGCCTCAAAATACCTAACCCTGACCTCACAGCTCTTGAGTAATGGAGCCAGCTCATGGTGCTTCAAGCATATCCTTTACTTACAAGCTGTAAGATTTTTGGAAGCTTTTGTTTTTCATCATGCTTAGTTTGTCCCCTATCCCTGAAATGTACCCACTTTAAAATGCCACTTACAAGACTAAAAACACAAAGGCAGGGAGCATTCTTCTGTCTCTTTGACTCCTCCAGAGCAGCAATTCAATTGAAAGGCTTTAGCTCCCATTCCCCTCTTGGAGTGGGCCCATAACTCTCTGCATTTTAGAATAGCTGAGTGTTTGAGGGGATGATAGCAGCGTCTGTGCCACACATTTGATTCACTAGTGTTCTTTTATCTTCTGTCTGGATTGGACAGGCATAATAAAGCACCAGGGTTTATAAATACTGAGAAACATACATGGTAAAGTGACTATATATTCATTTTCTTCTTTCATAGGATGTCCCTACTCCCCGTGTCACAGGAGCTTCTGTCAGGATGCCTGAAATGTCCTGGCTTGTCATTTCGTCAATTGAAACATCTACCTTTTTTAAATTATTATTCAAGACTGCACTCAGCGGAATTGTATTTATAAGGAACAACAACCAATTGGAGTGAGTATTCAGGGTGATGGGCCATGTTTGGAATGAAGAGAAAAGCATGTAGAGTAGAGCTGGGTCATTTCTCTTACGCAGACAACATCTGTTGTGGAACCCAGGCCCGGACGTTTCACGAACTTGATGCCACCTTAAACCGGGACATGATAAAGTTAGCTGACCACTGTAAGACTTAGCGCCTCCAGCCAAATGTCATAAAAACAGTCTCCAGTTTGTTCCACCTTCATCACATCAGCGTAACCTGAGAACTAAATGTTTATCCGAGTGGCCAGAAGGTGAAGCATAAAGTAGAACTGGTCTATCTAGGTGTGACCTTAGACTGTACACCGAGTTACCGTGCCTACCCGAAAAAGACAGCAGCTAAAATTCAGATGCGCGACAATCTTCTTAGCAAACTGGCAGGTCCGTTATGGGGTGCTCATGCTCCAACTTTGCGGACGTCATCTCTTGCCACCTCGTATTCAGTTGGAGTCCTGCACACTGGTTTGGAGTCGATCATCACACACCGAACTGGTGGATACACAGTTACATGCTGCCATGCGCATCATCTCTGGCACCCTGCGTCCAACTCCACTCTCATGGCTCCTAGTTCTGAGCAATATTGCTCCTCCTCAGATCAGACGAGACGTTGCCTCTGGCAAGTTACTAGAGAAAGTACGCGCCAACCCAAGCCTGCCGCCGCACAATGACCTTTTTAAACCACCAGCTGCACATTTGCTGTCACGTCGCCCATTATGGTCTCATCTGCCACGCCAGGATGTTGAGGTGGAAACACTCTGGCGAGAGGAATGGATCTATTATAACCCCCAACCAGTCCCTCGTCGCCGACCCCACAATTTGCTCACCTGGTTTTGACCTGTCCCGTCGCCAATGTCCCTGTTGAACAGGTTTGGACAGGGCAAGGTCTCTGTGCAGCCAGCCAGTATCGCTGGGGCCTTCGTGACAGCCCTTTGTGCAGCTGCGAAGCAACACAGACAATGACGCACATTCTTGATGAACAGCAGTGGCCTAGAAGAACTGCATCACGCCACTGAAGATGCTATCGCTGTGCTAAACAACTGTGCACACGCTAAATACATTTCTCTTATGCAAAAGTATTTTTTTAGCTGAAAATGTAGATTTGCATTGAAACAATTTGTGAATTTGGTGGTTGATTTCAGTTAATTGTTCTGGCCCCAAAAAATGGAGGGAGGGCAGAATTGTGGAAGTTTCCCTGTTCAAATACCTTCTCATCTGGGGGAAGGGGCTTGAAACAGTGTCCCCCACATGCTGGGTGAGTCTCCCTAATCACTGTGCAAAAAGTTATAATGGAGTCCCTCTTCTTTCCCTCCCGCCATGTTGTGTGGAGTTGGACAGCCTCTGTGCATGCCTATGGCCTGGGGTCCACAGGTGAACACCTGTCTCCCCCGGCTTAGCGATCATTCCAGGCTGAGGCAGGAGATAGGCAGCAGTGTGCGTGCCCTAAGGCAGAGGGGACTTTTACAATGAACACTTAGCTTTTGGGTGAGCTTAGGCATGTACAGAGTTAGGCGGCAACTGAGGGGTGGTTTTGTGGACCACTTAGTGCCTAAATCCCTAGGCTTTGGTGCCTACCTCCCTTTGTGGACCTGGCACTCATTTCTCTCTCATCCTGTGCAGCTTGAAAGCTGCTGTAAGAATGCACATTGCTCTGGTCAGCTCCCATGTCTGAAAATGATCCCCTGTTTGGTGTGAGAGAACCCATGTGGGGTTGTGCCACTTTGGCAGAAGAGCAGGCCTAAATGCGACTGTGAGCCCACAGATCCTTTACTCTTTGCTTTTCAATCCAAGGCAAAAGTCCCATGTCCTAGCTGAGGGTTGTTTTTCTTCCTGAGAGGCTGCTCCACTGACTCTTAATTAAGCTACTTTTTGGAAAGCTGTTCAAATAAGAAATGTCGGCTCTCTTGAAAGTGAACACTGCTTGAGTATGGTGGGAACGAGTTAGGAGGAACCTCAAAATGTTGATTCAGGGAAGCATCTCTTTGTTTGGCTGCTTATCTGAAACTGGACTGACACCAGCCTTACCAGGTTTTTGGATAGCGCTGTGAGGAGGACGAGAGTTCTGTTCATGAAGGGTTTTGAGATTGCAAAATCTGGTTTTGTTCCCAGTTGCAATAAAACCTGAAAATTTCAAATTCTCCATGAAATGAAGCTTGGGGGTGGGGAGAGTTTCAGGTAAATTGATTTAAAAATAAAATAAAATCAGAATGTTTCTTGATTTTAACTTTATTTCATATTATATTATCATACAAAAATTTTGAAATGAAAAGTAGCTTCACAATGAAATATTTTGGTCTGAAAATGTTAACATGGAACAATTCTGACATTGTCAGAACTGCTTTTCTGTTTTTTTCTTCTTTTCTTTCAATTGTGCTGAAATTCACCTGTTTTTAATTTAGGTGGGCCCACCTGTTCCAACAGAGCATAGCTCTGTTGACATTCTTCCATCAGCTCAGCCCTTGGCTCCTCCCTGCTCCATCCACATCTTCTACCCCTAAGCAGTGGCCCTCTGTTGGACCAGGTACTGCCTTTATGGGCCAGATCCACAAAGGGACATGGGCACCGAAAAACTAGACTATGGTATGCTCTGACGCTGGAGTCTCGAAGCCATTCCACTTTGTATTAAATATTAAGTGGGCCACAGAGTGTGTGGATGACTCTCTAGCTCAGTGGTTAGGGCACTTAGTTGAGATGTAGGAGACTCCTGTTCAAATCCACTCACCTCACCAGGCAGATGGAGGGATCGAGCTGAGGACTCCTGTGACAGGGTAGGTGGCTCCTTAAATTATATCAGGCCCAGCGCTCCTGTTCCAGTCCAGGCTCTCCCTACTTGGCTGTAATGAGGAGGGCAGCACTGCCCCTGACAGTTATAAATGAGACAGCCCAAAAGGCAAGATGGAGGTTCGAGTTTAGAGAGAGCGTACACGAGGAGGGCAGAGTTAAGGTGAGAGCTTTAGGGAGGGGATGCTCCTGAAGCATGGTGAGTTCCCTGGTTGAGCAGTGGTGCTAGCTCAGGTTGGTGAAAACAGAGGGTGGTTTAGGGGTCACTTATGAACTTTCTCAGGCCATATTGTAAAGGTTGAGAGTAGCTGAGGGAGCTGCTGGCTGGAGAGGGCTGAAGGCTGGGGGATGATGAAAGGGTGAGCCTATTTACATCTCCAGGCAAGAATAGGGAACATAGTTGGGAAGGAGACGGGGTGGAAAAGCAGCTGAGTTAGAGGGGTTGGGGTGAGGTGGTGAGAGATGCCAGGGCAAAGTGGGAGATGCCAGAGTTGTTGTGGGTGTGTTGATGGCCTGTTGGGACTTGCAAGACAGAACATACTGCAGGCAGTGGGCTGAGAAGTTCTGGACTGTGGTTGTGGGGTCAGAGGGTTGTAATAAATTAACCCTGCAAAGAGATGTTCATAGTGTGGAAAGCTCGCATGGCGTTCCTGGGGCTCCAGAAGAAAGGGGAAGTCAATTGAGCCAGGCTCTGAGACTCACCGACACTGGTGTATGTGTTTTTGCTGTGTAGACATTTGCTGAGATTTGGGGCGAGAGAGCTTCATTTCCCAGCTTTACCACAGACCGTGTCATCAAAAGGAGTTAGGCACCTACCCTCCTGGGGCACTTCTGGAAATCTCACCTTAATCTCTCTGTGCCTCAGTTCCCCATCTGTAAAATGGGGATACTGCTTCCCTTTATCTTGTCCATGTAAAACGTGAATGACATTTTACAGTGCCTAGCACAATGGCTACCAGGCATGGCTGGGCCCTCGGGCGCTATTGTAATACCAATAATAGATGAAATGTCACTGTTCATTCTGCGCTCAAACTGAAAAGCAATCAAATACATTTGGCAATGCTGAAGTCCTTGGAAGAACGTCTCCTAAACTTTTTTATTTGCCTAATAATAGGAAACTCATGTGCTGAAGTATAAAACAGAGGCCTAAGATGGTATTACTCTCACTGGGTATAGCGTGTGTATGGTTAAAAGGGGGCGGGGAGAAGGCTAGGGCTGTGTCAGAGTCACCAGCTTGTGTCATGAAGCATAGATAATGATAACAGGACACTCACCAGCTGCTGCAATAAAAAATACTGCAGGGCAAGGCTTTGCTAAACTGCGAGATTGGACACAGGGCAGGGAAGGGGTTTATATACTGTGCAGCCCCAGTGAAAACAAATAGAAAAGCTAGGGTGGCTAATCAGAAGTAAATGATTTCTGAAGTCAGCACACCATGCTGAGCTAAATCATCTTTTCTGGCTTCTGCTTAAGGAATTTTAAATCAATAGTTCTAGTGGGCACTTATCTATACAATTTTCAGCAAAGGGACTTTACCTTGCAACGTCGTGGGTTGAAGCTGTTGTAGCAGAAAATTGCAAATGATACAGAAATAGAAAATCATAAATGACACATTCTGCATAACTTTGCCGGTAAAACTTGGGAGTTGGGTGGGGAGGGAGGGGATAAGATTTTTAGTGTTTTTTTTCTTTGGGTTAAGAAAAGTTGTGTGGGCAAATGTTTGTCTTCAGACACTTAGCAGTACTTAATGAGGACTTGTAACCTGCTGCGCGTACTTCGTTTTCCCTTTCAGTTGCCTGCTGCTCACATGTACACTCTCCTCGTGTGCCTAGTGGCCCCTTCTTGGGGAGCAGGGCTGGTGACATGAAGCCATGGCTGAGGCACTCCCTCGAACCACTGAGCTAACAGTTACAAGGGAGGTGGTCCCCCTCCTCAAAACTTCAAAGAGGGCCTCTGGCTGTGATTCACTGGGCCCCTGGCTGTGATGCATGTCCCTGCAGCCTGGATTTAGGTGCCTGTCTCTGAGAGAGGCGTAGGGCTGAGCACAATCCCCTGGGCTTGGCATCTCCTGTTAGCTTCTGGCTTCTGTGAAGATGTGTAATGTGCTTCTTCCTCCCCATTCATTGTAGTGGGAGCCTGCACATTCAGGCTCTGTGAATCTCAGTGCACTCCTGTGACTTTCTAGGCACCTGAGAGTTAAATGCTGTGGAGCTCAGTGCCAAACATCTAAGTCAAGTATCAGAGGGGTAGCCGTGTTAGTCTGGATCTGTAAAAAGTGACAAAGAGTCCTGGGGCACCTTATAGACTAACAGACGTATTGGAGTAAGAGCTTTTGTGGGTGAATACACACATGTGCCTGACGAAGTGGGTATTCACCCAGGAAAGCTCATGCTCCAATACGTCTGTAAGTCTATACGGTGCCACAGGACTCTTTGTCACTTTTTAAACATCTAAGTATTTTTGCAAATCTAGGCCCAAGCGACTTGCCCAAGGTCACATACGCAGCCCGTAGCAGAGCATGAAATGAAGCTGACTCAATAGTGTCTTTTGATCACTTAACATTTCATCTCTCATTTATTGCAAGTCATTTGCTTGTACTGTATTTTTCCCCTGCCCTTCTGCACCTGCTTTTATAATTTTTATAATTTTATAATTTTTAGCAAGAATAAAGCACTTTTCATGCCACCCAACTGCTTTCAACCTGTGAGAGCTGCTTAATGAGTGGTGGGAAATCAGGAGCTCCAGCGAGTAGAGGCCAAAGGATCTTACCTCCCCAGGCTCCCAGGTGACTGATTTTTAGTGCCAGTTGACTCCAATGCTACTGCGCAATCCAAACCCCCCACACTTTAGCTAAAAAAGCCAGCAGATGTCCTAATTCATGGCTTAAAAACTCTCGTCTTTGTTTTCCTTCTTCCATGCTTCCCTTTCATTTCCTCACTGACAGCTTTTCACACACAATTTCCTAGGAGTTAGAAATTCTGAGACTGCAGTTGGATAAACTCAACAGGAAACAGCCAGCCAGTATAGCTAATTATCAAACACCTAGCTCGGCCAATATGATTTGAAGCACAATTCCCAGCTCAGGCTTTAGAGGGCCCCTGCACTAGAATTGCATGCTGGGTTTCAGGCAGAGCTGGTTCTCCTGGGAATTATAAATTGGGTTGATATGACTATTTGGGGCCTCCAACACAATCAGCCACGCCCGTTCAGTTTCTAGCCCTTTTTATTGCCCAGCACACACAACAAAGAAACATGGAACAACGTAAAACCCTTTGCCAGGTTCCAACCTGGACTGTGGGCCTGCTTGTCTCCAGCAGCCTTAATGGTCAGGACTTTCCCCAGGCTAGCAGGGTCTGCAGGGCCCATGTGCCCCCATGCAGCCTTCTGCTGAAGCTACAGGACAGCACACTTCCAGCTCCCCCCCATGGAATTGGAGTGTCATTTATATTCCCCAGCTGGGAACCCTCAGCCCCAATCACTAGATGCTGTGCAGCACCTGACAGCCTGAGCCAGGGTCTTCTCCACAAGGATGGCTGCTCCAGCTCTTACAGGCACACTGCCCTGGGACAGACCCCTCGTGTGTTTGTTTTCTTGGAGAAATGTTCTCCTGGGCAGGGAGCTAACACAGGGCCTTGGGCCCATTTAAGTCTCTCTGAGAGTGTAAGTGGGATTTAAATGGCATCGTGTGGGTAATCGGCATATGCGTGAATGGTGCTCTCGCTGAACATCCATGAAAGCAGGAATCTTGTTGACATAAACTGTCTGCAGAAAGTACTGGTGGGAGCGCACTTGCTCAGTGCCTCACTCATCCTGCGATTACTCTGATGTCTCCCTGTGATGCTGGGCATGAGGGTGGCGAGTCATGTTCTGCAGTGCAATCCAGACCTATGAGGGGTTGTCACCCCTGCCATGTAAACCTAGGTGCCTCCAATGCCCTGCTGTTGTGCTCACAGCCTGGACACCAGCAGACAAGCATGCAGATTCACACCCTGAGTGTCTGGATGCTGACTCCAGCAGCCTTGCTTACCACTTGGATGGTGACTGCAACAGACTCCCACTCCCAAATTTCCCTAAAACATTCCCTCAAGCATCCAGACCTCCTGGACCACTTAGAGAAATAATATGGATTATTATTCACAAACTATTTGTCACTGTGTGAGTGACTGTTACCGGAAGATGCCCAGAGTACTCTGCGAAACGAAAGCTCGTGACCAGGACTACTCTAATGCAAGCCCGTTATTCCGTTCTTTTTTAAACTAGACTATTCTATGAAAATATTAAACACAACAATTCTGGCCACGAGGCAAACAGCACAAGACAGGACATAGAACACAAAACATAATTCCTATTGTGCCAGTAAATGCATGGTATGTTAAATGCTGTTCAGCTGGCATCAGTTTTCTCTGATTATCTGAAAGACAAAAACAGAGGTCTACCCTTCTGGGCAGTCAATCATCGCTTAAAATATACACATACCCTTGTTGATTTCAGGCAAAACAGAGGAATTACCCCATATTTTCTTGCATTTGTTTCATAGGCAGCCCAGGTTTCAGTGGCTTCTACCTTATCAGTTAAAATACAAGAAAATATGGGGTAATTCCTCTTCGAACCCCATGGCGCCACATGAGAGGTATGAGGACAAGTGCAGAGTCCTGCATTTAGGATGGAAGAATCCCATGCACTGCTACAGACTAGGGACCGAATGGCTGGGCAGCAGTTCTGCAGAAAGGGACCTAGGGGTTACAGTGGACAAAAAGCTGAATATGAGTCAACAGTGTGCCCTTGTTGCCAAGAAGGCTAATGGCATTTTGGGTTGTATAAGTAGGGGCATTGCCACCAGATCGAGAGACGTGATCATTCCCCTCTATTCAGCACTGGTGAGGCCTCATTTGGAGTACTGTGTCCAGTTTTGGGCCCCACACTACAAGAAGGATGTGGATAAATTGGAAAGAGTCCAGTGGAAGGCAACAAAAATGATTAGGGGGCTGGAGCACATGACTTATGAGGAGAGGCTGAGGGAACTGATATTGTTTAGCCTGCAGAAGAGAAGAATGAGGGGGGATTTGATAGCTGCTTTCAACTACCTGAAAGGGGGTTCCAAAGAGGATGGATCTAGACTGTTGTCAGTGGTAGAAGATGACAGAACAAGGAGTAATGGTCTCAAGTTGCAGAGGGGGAGGTTTAGGTTGGACATTAGGAAAAACTTGTTCACTAGTAGGGTGGTGAAGCACTGGAATGGGTTACCTAGGGAGGTGGTGGAATCTCCTTCCTTAGAGGTTTTTAAGGTCAGACTTGACAAAGCCCTGGCTGGGATGATTTAGTTGGGTTTGGTCCTGCTTTGAGCAGGGGGTTGGACTAGATGACCTCCTGAGGTCCCTTCCAACCCTGAGATTCTATGATTCTATGAGACCTTTTGAATTAGAAATAGTGGTTCACAACCTATTTACCGCTGTGGCCCAATCAACACACAGCTGCAGCCCATGTGACATCCTCAGGCAGTATTTACATTGTGTGTCTGCAGCCCACATAACACAGATTGCTGCAGATATGGCCCACAGCGGTAAATAGGTTGTGAACCACTGCTTTAAAGAGACAAAAGCACATCACGGTTTATTAACTTAACCGAGGTAAATATACCCTTCCCTTCAAACACAGCACCGAGTTGGCTTATTGTAAAAAGAATGCAAGTTTTTTTAACAAAAGGACATAGGTTAAGTAATAACAAATAGAAGGAATAATGTTAGAGAGGGTTACAAACAGAAGTGAAAACACACCTTTTAATGGCTAAGACCTAACTTAACAGCCTTGGCTGACTGTAGATTTCTTACCAATCTTTTTTCTTTCTAGCCATGGCTGACTTTCCCTCAGTCAGAACTTCCCACAGAAGTACCTGGTTCTGGCTTCCCTTGTCCTCCTAGATGAAAGATCTTTGCTTAGGCAGGTTTCTCACCTATTTTCAGTTTTGAGAGACTTCAACACTGCCCTGGTTGAAGGACCCATCTTTCTCAGCTTGCAAGAGCTTGGGTTCCTTGTCTGTCTAGTGCTGGATGCCCAAGATGCCTTTTGTCCTTGCTCATATCTTCCAAAATTCAGTGACTTTGTTTCAAGAGGCAAGAAGAACTCC
This sequence comes from Mauremys mutica, assembly GCF_020497125.1. Taxonomy (NCBI): domain Eukaryota; kingdom Metazoa; phylum Chordata; order Testudines; family Geoemydidae; genus Mauremys; species Mauremys mutica. The sequence goes on along the minus strand of NC_059076.1, from coordinate 7,206,779 downwards.
TGCTCTTCTTCCCTGCCTGTGGTCTTCCAACATCCCTGCTGATTTCTATGTAAATGGGGCTTCCGTTGTTTTTGGTCACATCTTGTTTGATTTCATTGGAGGCAAGGTAGATAGCTACTTTCCCTCCTGCCTGAGGAAAAGCCTGTTTCTCCCCTTGTTTGGCCAGACTGAAAAGTATAATATCAGTGAGTATCCATAATTGCTCCTAGTGTTAGTATATCCACTTCACGATATTTCATAAAACACCCAGTCACTCTTTATACGTTTATAATGCAGGAACTTTATACTATTTGTTGATTCAGCTGCTTATCACTTGGTTCAGACCCCCTGTTTTTATAGACCCATAAACCTTTGCAGTTTATTCTTTGAAAAGGAAAACCCAGACCAAGCTTCACCCCAGCAGCAGAGAGAAGATTCCATGCTATCTCTTCCCTCCCTTGTTAGCTTTCTTTACCTAATATTAAATGGACCTTAATTGTCTCTGCCTGACAGTGGGGCTAATCAGAGAAGCAAACTTTTTCCTCTGTCTAGGGCAGACCTGATTACCAGCTCCGCAGATGTGACTGGTTTACACACATTTTAATAGTCATTCCAGCATGTATCCAGAACCTTTAATACATACTCCATACAAACATCAGACAAGGCTATTACTGATCAGGGAGTTAGTTTTCCAGTGATATTGCCTGGCAACTATTAGCTACGGATCGACATCAGTGAACTGGGGTACTCTGAACTGGTCAGACCAGCTGAAACTCATTACCTGATACCAGCAAGCCCCTTGCCCTCTGGCACTGGGATGCTTCTAGGGTCACAGGGGCACAGGCAGAAAGAGGGTTAAAATAAAAACCAGCATTGTGAGGCCAAGTAGCAGGGCCATGAGGGATGGCAGACATATTAGAAATCACAGCGGACTATGCTGGCAGTACCTCACTTGTTCAGAAAAGTCAGAATGAGCACAGATTCAGGGATGGGGTGAAAATCAATGCCTGGGAACAAACACCCACTGGACAGGGGTGGCAGGTTATATGGGCTCGTGGTGCCCGAGCACCAGGAATATTCAAGGCTGGGGGCTGTGCTCCACCAACATTTGGAGCTGGGTTTCTCCCCCTGCCCCGCCTCGGAGGTTCCCTGCCTGAAATAAAACAGCCCGTGCCTCTCCCTTGCTTGTGCTGCCGGCTGCCTGATGCTGCTTCTACCTAAGGGCTATAGAGAGCAGTGGCCTCCAGACTGCTGGAGCACCTCAGGAGGGGGAGGGGGAGAGAGGAGTGGGGAGGAGGCACACACGTGCTTGGGAGCCCTCTCTCCCGTCCCCCGGCACCCACCTGGAGGAGACGCCAAGGGGACTTCCGGCCAGGAGATGGACATCTGGAGTGGACCTCACTCACCTAAGCAGCTGCTGGGGCTTCGGTGAGATTTGACCCTGTGATCCACCCCCTCCCCCCACACAGCCCCCACTCCTGCCCAATTCTGGGCAAGGGGCAGCCCCATCCCCCATCCCCAGTGAGGCTAGAGTGAGGGGCAGCAGGCTGCAGCAGGGGAGGAAGGAAGCCACATTATGGCAGTCCCGTTCCCCCCCCCAGCACCCACCCACCGCAGGGGAGATGGGGGAAGGGGGCTTCCTAGACCCGAGCAGCTGGGGCTTGGGTGAATTTTGTGACACCCTGTCCCCCACCCCCAGCCACCACCCTGCAGTCCCCACTCCTGCCCCATGCTGGGCAAGGGACAGCCCCATCCCCCATCCCCAGTGAGACTATAGTGAGGGGCAGCAGCAGGGGAGGCCACATGTGATGGCAACCCCCCCCCGGTACCCACCATAGGGGAGGTGAGTGAGCTTTCTGGACCTGAGAGAAGCTCTAGGAGCATGTGCAGTGACCGTGGTGCAGAGTGAGTGTGCTGCCGGGATGGGGGTGGGGGGGGGGAGAGGAGGGGTCCTTCCCCTGGAGCTTGCTGCTGCCAGTGTGTGGGAGGGATCCTCTCTGGCCCTAGCCCTGGGGCAGCCTGTCTGCACCCCAAGTTCCTTATCCCCAGCCCTGCCCCACCCCAGAGTCTGTGCCCCCAGCACCCCAACCCTGAGCATCCTCCTGCATTGTGAACCCCTCATCCCCTGCCCCACCCCAGAGCCCTCACCTGAGGGGAAAGACACGCAACTTAAATTTGTAAAAGCAGCAAAGAGTCTTGTGGCACCTTATAGACTAACAGACGTTTTGGAGCATGAGCTTTCATGGGTGAATCCCCACTTGGTCGGATGCATATGACATGCATCCGACGAAGTGGGTATTCACCCACGAAAGCACATGCTCCAAAATGTCTGTTAGTCTATAAGGTGCCACAAGACTCTTTGCTGCTTTTACAGATCCAGACTAACATGGCTACCCCTCTGAAACTTAAATTTGGTGGTCAGTTTGGAGTATCATTGTGTTTAGCACAATACTTGATTATTTTACACCCTTTAAAGTATATAGCTAGTCGTATACAGGTGTTACAAAGTGGGAATGTTCTTAATGTTTTCTCTGAATACCGTGTGGGTGCCTCAGTTTCCTCTATGCGTTTCTCAAGGATCTAGATGGTGGGATAAGGGGGTGTGATTGTTGTAGAGCCCTAGAGGGCCAGTGTGATGCCGTCTGCACGTAGAATGGCTGAAACCCTGTCCCTGGGCAACTGATGGCCTGGGCCGCTCTCCTGCAAGGTGCCAACTGAAGGTGTTGGAGAACAAAGAGATCAGGTGGCCTCCTAATGCCTGGAAAAGAGACAAAGGCCAGAGGAGGGAGTGTCAGTGCCTGTGCAGACTTCTGGGAAGCGCATGGTGTGGAAGGGGATGCTGGAATGTTCTGGAACTACTTCATACAAAGCCAGGCAGGACTCTGGGGGAGCCTCCTCTCTCTGAGCAGACTGTCTGCAGGGCAAGAAGCTTACACCTTCCTGGGTCTGACCTCGGAGCATTCAGCCCTTCCACACCATGCACTTTCCGCAGCGAGTCTGCCCAGGCAGGTCCTGGGGCAACCAGAGGTCCCTGCACACCAACTCTGCAGTCAGACGTGACTCTCAGCCAGCCGGTAAAACAGAGGTTTATTAGATGACAGGGACACAGTCTAAAACAGAGCTTATAGGTACAGAAAACAGGACCCCTCAGTCAGGTCCATCTTGGAGGGTGGGGAGCCTAGACCCAAGTTCTGGGCCTCTCCCCCTTTCCCCAGCCAGCTCCAAACTGACACTCCCTCCTCTGGCCTTTGTGTCTCTTCCGGACAAGGAGGCCACCTGATCTCTTTGTCCCCAACACCTTCGGTTGGCATCTTGCAGGGGAAACTGAGGCACCCACACAGTATTCAGAGAAAACATTAAGAACATTCCCACTTAGTCACAACAGGTGCAACAAAATATAATACTGTATATTGAAGCAGGCAAGTGCTGCTTCTGACTTGCCACTTATAATTGACCCTTGTAATCTTGTGGCACTGACACGTTGTAGCTTCATTTTATATCAGCTTACAGGGCAGGAGCGGGGGTGCACCACCATTTTGGGCACCACCAAAAATTATACAAACCTTCAGCCTATGCCACCGGATGTACCTGAATCAGGGGCACAGGGAAATTCACAGCACTCAACCGACTCCCCCCAGCTCCTGCAAAGCTTGGGTGAGCTGTTCAGTCCCACAGCTATCAGGATGGGCAGGCAGAAGGAGAGCGGGGATTCATGCCTACTGCCCCTGACCATTGAGAGGCTGCTTGGCAGCGGGCTTGACAGAGCAGAAGCGCTCACCTGAGCAGAGAGAATGGAAACCTGCCAAGGCCCAGCGGCTCCTGAGGAGAGACTGAGGGAAGCTGCGGGAGGCCAATCAGTGGCTTGAGGAGGACTGGCAGCTCCTGAGGAGAGGTTGAGAGGCATTGCAGGAAGGATTTTGGCTGCTTGGAGCCCTGCCAGCAGCTCCGGCAGCAGGAGGAGGATGTCGGTTTTGATTTTCTCCCTGTTCGGGATAGTGTCCCTGCCAGCAGGTATATGGGATCTTGGGGAGCAATTACCACACGGGTGGGGTGCAAAATAAACTGTATTAAGCAAATGCAAAAAACAGGGAAAATTCAATAGTGAGGGGTATGGGGTTGTTAAGGTAGACAATTGGGGAGGGGTTTCTTTTTGGTGAACAGTAAGGGGGTTTCAATAGTGGGATACAACACAGTAGGATACAATACAGTGGGTAATCAGTTAACACTGAGGTATAAATGTAACAGGTAGCTAGCGATTTCTATGTAAAAAGGTGTGTCACAGCAGCATATAACCAACTAACAGTTATGGATAAAATGTGTTAAATAACAAACAATTTTAGGTAAAAATGTGTCACAGTGGTGTAAATGTAGAATGTGAGGGGTATCAGAGAGAAAAAAGTAACCAATGGGGTTTTGTGCTAGACTTCAGCAATACAATCGAGGTTTGGCAGTAGGAGCACAGACACACAGAGAACAAGCAGGCTAGGAAGACACAGAGAACAAGCAGGCTAGGAAGACACAGAGAACAAGCAGGCTATAAGTTTAAGCAGCAAGGAGAGTGTAACAAGGTAGAAGGACACAGAGAAGCTGGGGGGGTGCAGTGGGAAGACAGACTTAATTACAATTATACAGAACACAGCAAAATCTTATCTATGATCTAACTTAACCAAGACTACACAAATTAAAACACAATGCAACAATTCTCTAAGCCTAACTTACAAAGTATAATGCTAAACTTAACTTAATGGGTGCACCTTATGCTAAGGATAGTTCCAGAGGGCTGAGTGGTGTGTGTCCAGGACACAGCTCCAAAGAAGGGGGGGGGGGTGACTGCAGCAGTGGATACAGCTGAAAACAGTCCAAGGCAAAGCCCACAGGAGCAGAACTTAGCAGCAGCACAAACTTATTTTCAGTGGCAGAGTGTCACGGGGTTTAAGAGAGAGGTTTTAAAACACAGACCAAGGTTTAGATTGAGTCTGTGTGCTGGGGAAACAGAGCCAGCAGCCAGGATGGGGGGGGGAGGGTTTGTAAGAGAGGTTTTAGGACACAGACCAAGGTTTAGCTTGAGTCTGTGTGCTGGGGAGACAGAGCCAGCAGCTAAAATAATAAAATAAAAGTATAGAAAGTTTCACAGAGGGATTCTTACCATCCCCCAAGGTAGCAGCAGAGGCAGAAACAGCAAGCACATCAGAAGGCTCGGTACAGTCTTGATAATCAGGAGATCTCTCAGGCAGCAATTCGTTCTTCGGGGGGGTGTTCAAAAACGGGGGTTCGCTCAAAAATAAAACAAGAGCGGAGAAAGGACCCCCAGAACCCCTGGTTGATCAGACCAGGCAGCAATGCAAGAACCTTTCTGAAGTCTGTTAAAAAAAATGTCTGTTTATAAAGGCAAACCCTGGCAGCTTCCCGCCAGTAACTCTGATTGGCTCCCCCTCTTACAGGTAGGAGAGAAGGTAGAGAAAAAAAAACTGCAGGCAGCCACCAAGACATGTTTGGACTAGCCCTGAGCCCAGAGGTATGACTCATGCCCAGGATCTTAAAAACAGAATAGGTCTTGCAGCTCTGGACAGAGCCTACCCTACACCAAGCCCAGGTTTTAACAAGGTGATAACAGGACTAACCCTTTGAACAGGGCAGTGGTCCCACTTAGCACAAGTGGCCATCCCTTTGAGAAGGGCAATGGCTTTTGTTAAACAACTTAAGGGGCCCTCCCTTTGAGAAGGGCAGAGGCCCTGGTAAACAACTTAACAGCCAGGGAGGGGCGGCCACAGAGGAGAACAAGAACAAAATGGAGTAAGGGGACAGCTTTAAGAAACAAAATGGAGCTGTAACAGACAGATAGCAATGCACAGATTGTACCTGCTTTTCCTGCTGGTGTTTGTATTTTTAAAAGGGTAAATAGCACTTCTCCAGTCCCTTTGTCCACACTGTTCATGATATTATAGACCTCGGCTCTATCACATCCCCCCTTAGTCATCTCTTTTCTAAGCTGAACAGCCCTACGATTTTTAGTCTTCCTCATAAAGACGCTGTTACATCAACCTTATTCGTGTTTGTTGCCCTTCTCTGAGCCTTTCCAGTTCTACATCCTTTTGGAGATGGGGTGACCTCATCTGGATAGTGTTCCAGGTGTGGATGCACCTTGAAAGATGGTTTGGGGTAGGGACGTTCCTTGAGTTTAGTTCATTAAATGGAGAGTTCATGGGTCAGGGGCAAATTGAGGAATTTTTTGGTTTTGTTTGCTGATTAGTTCAGAGGCAAGATAGTCTGGTTAGGGCCTGGGATGCAGGTTTGAGTCCCCGCTCTGCTGCACTCCCAGTGTGACCTTGCATCTGAAAATATCACCCTTGGTGTCTCTCTGCCTAGTTCCCATCTCCAAAATGGGGATCACAGCACTTCCCTACCTCCCGGGGTGTAAGAGGATAAATCTGTAGAAGCTGTGAGTGCTCAGACAGTGGGGTAATGGAGAGCCATATACGTGTCACGGACAGACAGCTCTTCGGTGAAGGAACCAATCTTGTGTTGAGCAGTCAGAAGGGAGCTGCTGTTAAATTACAATAGTTTGACTGGGTAATGCTATAGTATAAGCATTGATGCTCACTGCCGTTTGGGCCCTATACGGGGAATTGCTTTTTCACAACGTACAGAAATCTGGCTGATAGAGCAGTTTATTGCATTATCTGGCTGACCTTGCAGCTTTTCTTTCAGGATCCTGCAAAGCAGAACTAGCAGAAGGATGGGTGGGAGGAAGTCCTGCCCCAGACTGTCTTTACATCTCCTGCCCACCTATAATGGGAGAGGATCATTTCCCCTATCCCTTCCCAGTGCAGGGGTACCAGAACAGGGCTTAGTGAAGTGCCAGGCATAACAGCACTCTGTATCAAATCCTTCTTGGTCACCCCACCTTGGAGAGGCTATGGCAGAAATAGAAGGAGTGCAAAGACAGGCAAAGGGGATAAGAGAGACTGAAAAGGATCAGGAGTGTTTACTTTAGCCTGTCCCCTCTGATTTGTATCTGCTCTAAAAGTATGTACAATAATGACTGGGAAGGAAAGTGGAATGAGCCCACCTGTTTACTTTTTCCATAATAGGAGAACAAGGAAACATTTCATGGGATTGAAAGGTGGCCAGTTCAAAACAGTTACCAGGAAGTGCTTCTTCATACAATGCACAGTTAGCCTCTGGAATTCATTGCCACAAGATACCATTGGGGCCAATTAAAAAAATGTTTAGAAAAAGGTTGGGGCCCACTGGATAACAAGAATGTCCAGAGTAGTTATAGTAAATATTGTATCCTTTCCAAAACTCATGATGATTTTTTAATCTGTGAAGCTTCTGGGCACAAGCCAGCATCCAACTAGGGGGAGCTGGGAGGAAATATTTCCCTGGGGGTAGGTTACTCCATCACTGCAGGATTTTGGGCACCTTTGTCTGGAGCAGCGAATGTTGGCCGCTCTCAAACACAGGATGCTGTTGTTGGACAGTGAGTCCAATCCAGTCTGGCAGTACCTATATCTTTATAGAACCAACCCAGCCTCATTCTTGCAATCTCTGATTCCAGTGATTTCTCTTTCTACAAAGTGGGGTACCTGCTTCCATGGGGAGGAATGGACCTGGAACATCAAGGGATGAATTGCTCCGCTTGCATAAAACTCAGGCTTCAGAGAGGGGTTGGGTAGTAGGCTGGGGGATGCTACCTGCAGAACAGCCCATGCCCCCCACACACACACAAACCTGCAGTTTCAACATGTATTCTTGGAGGTTCATGGGCAACCCAGGTCATCCATGCAGACACCTGTTTCCTCTTTTTATAGGATTCCTTTTTGATTATCCTGATGGCTCCATATTGACCTGTGACTATTCTTCCTCTCATTCCTTCACATCAGGATAGTTTGCAGTTGCGCCTTTAAACTTCTTCAGAAACTGACAGCTCTGCTGCACTCCTTTTCCCCTAAGATTCTCCCCCCTTCAGACCTTATCTATCAGTTCTATGCATTTGTTAATGTCTGGGTTTTTTTTAACTCGAATGTCTTTCTTCTGCTACTTTGACTCCTTCCTTTCATTACGATCTTGAAATCTCTCATTTCATGATCGCTTTCAATCAAATTGCCTTCCACCTTCAGATTTGCTACTATTTCCTCCCAATTGGTCAGAATCAAGTCTAAAATGGCTGCCCCCCAGTAACTTCTCTGCTTTCTGAAACAAGAAGGTGTTCTCAATACATTCCAAGAATTTACTGGAAATTTTGTGTTTTGCCATATTACTTTCCAACAGATGTCTGGGTTATTAAAGTCCCCATTCCTATCAGATCTTGTGTTCTGGATATTTCTGTTATTTGTTCCAGAAATGCTTTATCCACCTCCTGTTCCCGAGAAGTAGTAGAGGGCTCTTGAGCCCAGCAGAAAGGCATAAGGAGATCTAATGGCTGGAAGGTGAAGCGAGCCAAATTCAGACTATGTCACTGCTGGACTATTTATCTTTGCTCAGTTCTCCTCCTTGAGGGCAGAATGACTCCTGTGGGAGACTAGGTTGAAAAGTCCCATCGCCATGTTCCTTGTCTCATTACTCTTCCTACCTATTGTATTCTTTCATGTTTCTTTCATCCATAACTATCTTAGGCAGGGTCATCCTTCTCTTGCAACCAATTTACCTCCTCTCTGATTCTGTCAGTAACTCCCAGGTGTGTGTTTGCATTCCTTCCACCTTCTCCTCCAGAGAAATGGCAGTCTTGTACATCACATACAATATGCAGCCCTTGTGGCCTCTGTATAGAATGAAGAACATGCTTCCTCTCTGAATTGTATTGCCCTGGCTGTGATGTGTGTCAGATGATGGTTTTCATTACAAAGATCACTTGCTGGAAATTCTCAGTGTTGGGTCTTTGCTGCATTTGAGTTTCCCTGTAAAGAGCTCCCAGAATGCAGTTATCAGTTTTGTCAAAGTGCATGTTATACAAGTAGTAGCGGCTTGAGGGAGAAGGGCTGTTTGGGACCTAATAGTGATAAGTAGATGGAGAAGTAGAATGGGGATGGGGATCTCATTGAATGACCAGAGCAAAAAGGACATAACTTAAGCTTTGCTTTAAAGGTTTAAAAATCCTAGGCACTTCCGAAGCAAGCAGCAATTTGCATATCAGATTCACTACAATTTATTGTTAACCTCTGGTGCACTGGGAACAGTCTTCTGCTTAGTCATGTGTGCAACTGAAATTTTAATTTAATTTGTTTAATTTCCCCGATACACAGACACTGTTGTAAATTTATTAGGCTTCCCTTACGCTTTGTCCTTTCCATACTAGACAAAGTGATAGATTATTTAGTCATTCAGAGTAAACCATTTGTCAAGCCCGCAAGTCGGGTACTTCTAAGTGCATAAATAATTTATTACCGACTGTAGGAGTGGAAGGAATATACATTTAGCAAATTGTAATTAAAAATAATCAGAAGATTAATCACTTTATTGAAAGTTATTTATTAAACTGAAACAAAACCTACAAAGATGTTTTAGCCTTGGAGAGCTTCTGTGGTTTTACGATAGATCCTGCAAAGTTAAAATAGTTGTTGAATAGAAAGTAATTTCCTAAAAGAGGTGGCAAGTTTAGACATAAAAGAAAAAAAATCAGGAAAAATACTTTAGAAGATACTCCCTTATTCAAAATTCAATTATTAGGCTGTAGTTCCACTTGTTAATGTATAGGAAGAGCTAAGGTTAAGACACTTATGAATGAGAACAGTTTTTCTTGAAACACGTTTTCATGTGAAAGTAAGTGCAGCATAACGTTAGCACCAACTTGCTTACCATAAGCCAGAGTGGATCTTATCAGCAAAAGCCTCGTTTACCAAGATTGTACAATTACAGGAAGAAAATATTTTTCTGGGATTTCAGGGCACAGAATACAGTGAACACCACGACACAGTGGAACAAATTCAGACCCAGTGTAGGGAAGTGACTCAGTGTAATGCCAGGCCCATTCCTTGATTATGCACATTGCCAGATCAGTGCCTAGTTAATGGCCCACTACCATGGAGACCCCCAGGTTTCAGTGGAATGTGGCGGATGTGCAATGGCCTGCCTACCTTTGAACTGCAGCATTGAGCTATACTCCGTATGCCTTCAGCATGAGTACTTTTATCTATAGAAGCAATCCCATTTGTTTGAGGAACTAGTCACATGAATAAAGGTATTTGCCTAAATATGTGTAAGATTGCTTTCCAGTGCCCAATTTCCTTTTTGTTCAAATATCAAAACCATAGGTTTGTTTTGCTTGTTTGTTTTAAAAAGGACATTTAAAATAGCACACAAAGTAGAATCAGGGTTTCGTACTTTGTAACAGCCAAACTTCCTGCCTCACATATGGCAGCTGGTACATCTGATAGACCCCGCAGGGTACCAGCATATCAATATCACATTGTGAGGACAGTGGGGAAATGGTAGGCACTGCTGTGCCGATAAATAGGTGTAAGGACCAGTAGTAAAAAGGAGTTGTATTAGCACCCGATTTGCCAGCTAAGCAACCCAGCAATTGTTTCTGTTGTTTAATGCTTTTTATTCCACACCCAAACTAGAGAGGATTTTCAGGGAAGACCTATGTTTTTACATGAAAATCTGGAAAATGAATAGACTTGTTTGGACAGCATTGTCCATACCACAGAACAAAAAACTAAACAGCCAAACAACCCTGAACCTCTTCTGAGACAGAGATTGCATGAGGAAGTTTCTGTCCCCCTATTTTTGTTAGCAATTCCTGGAAGAGGGAACTAGGGAGTATTTGAAAATCCCCACAAAAGGTTGGATCTTGGGAGCTTTCTAGTGTGATTTCCAACCCAAATGAGCTTTAGGGCATTGGCCAAACCTTTCCCCAGCTAAACGGGACTGGCAGAAATGTTGCGGATTGTTTGTCACTGATACTGATTAGAGATGAACCGAGGAGGTGGAGTTTAGATCAGGATTAGGGTAGCGTTCGGGGTTAGACTTTGGGTTTGGAGTCAGTGGCACTTGATCCTTTTGAACCCTCCTCATGGGATTTTAGCCCCAAATGGTGTCATTTTAATACAGTCAGTTGATCTCACAAGTTGTCTGCTGTTTTGAGTGTTGGAGCTCACATAAGATTACCCACTGCCCTGAGAGTGGCTAAATCTGAGCCAGAAGCAGAAAATGGACCTCTTCTGCTTCTGGGTAGGGTCCAGAATCAAAACTGTAGTGAAATGTGTGAACTCATGGACTTGAATCCAACTCTCCCTATCCTAACATATGAAGGTGTTGAGAAAGTGGATAAGGAAAAGTTATTTACTTATTCCCATAATACGAGAACTAGGGGTCACTAAATGAAACTAATAGGCAGCAGGTTTAAAACAAATAAAAGGAAGTTCTTCTTCACGCAGCGCACAGTCAACTTGTGGAACTCCTTACCTGAGGAGGTTGTGAAGGCTAGGACTATAACAATGTTTAAAAGGGGACTGGATAAATTCATGGAGGTTAAGTCCATAAATGGCTATTAGCCAGGATGGGTAAGGAATGGTGTCCCTAGCCTCTGTTTGTCAGAGGATGGAGATGGATGGCAGGAGAGAGATCACTTGATCATTGCCTGTTAGGTTCACTCCCTCTGGGGCACCTGGCATTGGCCACTGTCGGTAGACAGATACTGGGCTAGATGGACCTTTGGTCTGACCCGGTACGGCCGTTCTTATGTTCTTACGTTATGTTCTTAAGGTGTTTGGATCTGAGGTTTCATTTTCATCCCACCTCTTACACTGATAGGTCCAAAAGTGAAAATAATCTGTGCTAGAAACTAAATTTTCACCTCAGATGGCATTGCTCCCCTTTGAAATTGCTCAGGGGACAAAGAATTTTAGAGGTGAGAATTTCTCCCATTGTCAAAGCAAAGAAATAGAAGCACTGAACGTTGCTATACTTGCAGACAGTCTTGTCATTTGTTTATGCGCATAAACCAGTAAAATTTATGAAGATATAGCATAAAACTGAGCATGCAGCTCGTAAATCCAGGCTTGTACAGTCCATATTTGAAGTTTATTAGCATATCTTCTCTGTCATTTGCATGTGCAACCATAAGTTATGCTTTCAAAAAATGTGTTCAGACAGATTCTAAAGAACATTGACATGGAAAAGGGGGATGTTAATAGAGCTCCCTATGGGTTGTAGCACACACAGTTCCAAGCTACAAGTGGAAAAGAGAGAATAGATGGCACCACATGAGAAAACACACAAAGGGGCAGGGCTGCTAACTGCTTAGGAGCTGAACTACTCTGACCAGAAGAGGGAAGAAGAGGGAGCCGAGACACCGTGCACCGATTTTACAGATAGAAGTGGCACCAGAGCAAGGCAGCTTGACACTGAAGAGAGGTTTAAAAGCCAACTTAAATGTAAAACTTTTTAGCAGAGAGGTTGTTTTTGTGGTGCAAACTTGAAGGAATCCAAGTTTGAGGTAGTAACTGTGGGCCAGATCCATAAAGAGATCTTGGGACCTAACCCCCAGTTTTAGCCACCACTGCAACCCACAAAACACACTTTGCCGCTGCCTAATCCTGTAGGTGAGTAAACTCTCTCAGTGCCTGAACTTCTGCTGTAAAAGCCTCCTAGGCACTTATGTGTCTGCATCTGGGCATGAGCACTGCTGTCTCCGGCAGGTGCCTGGCACCTGTCTCACACCAAGCCCCAGCACGAGCCTCAGATCAAGTGAAGCGAGGCATTGCTTGGCCTATTTCACCTGTGGGGCTGATTTGGTAGGCATGCTCAGAACACACCTAACCCCACATAACACGGCAGGGGGAGGGACAGAAGGCCTCCCTTATAATTTTTAGCCCAGTAATGAGGATATTCTCTCTATTCCCTCTATTCAGCACTGGTGAGGCCACATCTGGAGTATTGTATCAGAGGGGTAGCCGTGTTAGTCTGGATCTGTAGAAGCAGCAAAGAATCCTGTGGCACCTTATAGACTAACAGACGTTTTGCAGCATGAGCTTTCGTGGGTGAATACCCACTTCTTCGGATGCCATCCGAAGAAGTGGGTATTCACCCACGAAAGCTCATGCTGCAAAACGTCTGTTAGTCTATAAGGTGCCACAGGATTCTTTGCTGCATCTGGAGTATTGTGTCCAGTTTTGGGCCCCACACTATATAAAGGATGTGGAGAAATTGGAGAGAGTCCAGTGGAGGGCAATGGAAATGATCAGGGGGCTGGGGCACATGACTTACAAGGAAAGGTTGGGGGAACTGGGCTTGTTTAGTCTGCAGAAGAGAAGAGTGAGGAGGGATTTGATAGCAGCCTTCAGCTACCTGAAGAGGGGTTCCAAAGAGGATGGAGCTCAGCTGTTCTCAGTGGGAGCAGATGACAGAACAAGGAGTAATGGTCTGAAGTTGCAGTGTGGGAGGTCTAGGTTGGATATTAGGAAACACCATTTCACTAGGAGGGTGGTGAAGCACTGGAATGGGTTCCCTAGGGAGGTGATGGACTCTCCATCCTTAGAGGTTTTTAAGGCTCAGCTTGACAAAGTCTGGGATGATTTAGTTCATGTTGGTCCTGCCTTGAGCAGAGAGTTGGACTAGATGACCTCCTGAGGTCTCTTCCAACCCTAATCTTCTATGATTCTATGATTCAGTGTTGCAATGCCGAGGTCCCTTTGTGTACCTGGACCGAGGGCTTTAAAATCAATTTTAAAGAAACAAATGTTTGTGGGGACCCCAGCTCTGCATTGGTACAAGGACTCAGCTGCAGTGGAAGGATTTACACAGGAATCTAGCATTACAGAGAAATATCTAGAGTTTTCATATAAATCACACTACGCTGATTAGCCAAGATCTATGGGAGCCAAGCAGAGTTCAGGGATCTGATTAATTACTGCATAGCTCCAGTCATGCAGTGGCAGACACAAGAGTGGGAAAATCCATTGACAACTGTGAATCAACCAACATGTCAATGGGGAAAAAATCCAATCATGCAGTTATGAATCAGTGATTAAAGAATGGCTGCAACCATCAACTTCAGAATAGTTTCTGTAATTATCAGAACAAAAAAAAAGGGGCATGGATCAGCATTCAGGATGTATTTCCCGTCAGTACCCGTCCCAAGCTGGGGAAGATAATGATCCAACCAGTGGACCAAATTCGGTGATGAATCCAGGTCACATGCCAACTGAGGGACGTTGTGCCTATACTAAGAGTACTAAAATGCGTGCATTTGTTGCAGGCAGGGTTGAAGCATGAAAGAGATCAGTAGCTCTGACCACTGAGGAAGTTTCAAAGCCTAAAACTGATACTTGTAAACCGAACTAGAAGTTGGAAACGTGTTGCCTTTAAAACAAGCCCTGAAGTGATGAAGCAGGAATAAAGCACCACCAACATTGTACAGAGTAGTAATCAGCCAAATCCAGACAATCACATTTTGGGCGATTGATTGATATACCCTGCTCTCAACTCCCTGCTGTGGTTTTGATTCCAGGTTAGATCCCAGACCAGAAAGAACCTATTTTCTGGATCCACTTTGATTACAGCTGAGATCTCACCTGTACTTCTGTGGCCAGATTTTCACAATTTAAGGCGCCTAAATGGTCCGTCTACTTCTTCTCAGCATCTGGCCAACATGCCTCAGGTGGCACATGACCAGGATTCATCACCAAATTTGTTCCCCTGGTTGGATCATTAGCGTCCCTGGTGTGGGCTGCGTACTGACGGGGAGCACAACGTGAACCCTGATCCATGCCCCCCGTCACTCTATTGACAAGTTGCATTTTGAGCAAAATAAAATCTCTCTCGGGAGAATTTATATAGATTGGAGAATTGAACAGACATTTTTCATTACATTTTGTCCCTTTTTCTCTCTCCACTGCATTTTAGTCTGCAGTCCAGAACTTGTTGGCTTCCGTTAGAAAAGGCTTGTACTCCCATTTAGCACAACTTCGTGACACTGGTGTTCTCTACATCTGGGGAGAAAAGACTAATAGTCCCATTAATGTATTGTTGCTACAGAAGTTGTAGGGGGTATGTGTTATGGTTCCTGGAGAAATACTGCTGCTAGAAATTACAAAATGGAATTTCACCAGAGGCTACAGAGATTTATAGAAGCCATTGCAGAACTACACAACTTTCCAGTTCATTTATCAAAGTGCCTACAGCTCCCATTTCAAGGCAAGTGAAACAATAATAAATATTTGCAAAGTAAATTAAACTCTAATCAGAGAATTTTAACAAATACAAGGTCAAAAAAAATAAATGGAGCCCTCTTAGCTCTTGCCTAGTCTATAAATTGATATTTGATTGCTCTAGCTTAAACAAATCCCCCATGACATGGAAATCAAAGTGTTAGTTGCAGAAACTCAGTGTTCTGTTAATTCTCTAACATGCTCAGCCCCATAGACAATGTTTTAAACTCAGATTTCTATTGTGTTAATGATGTTCTTTGCAAACAAAGAACTGTCAAACTTTGCATTTTGATTACCCATGGGAGAAACACAAGTGGTCTGCGTATTAGGCTTGGATAACACCCCAAAATGGATGCTTATCTGAACCTAATTCAGGCTCTTCAAGTCTCTTTGGTATGCAAAATTGGACTAGAATATTTTTCACATTTCTTCGTGGTAGAACTTGAGGCAGAACTACCTGTGCGAGGTATGTCGGCACTTCTGACTCCAGCCACAGCAGAATGGGGGATTGCAGAGGTATTCACACCAAAGTTAATTAAACCTCTAACTTACTCAAAGTAGATAGGAAGTATGATCTTGTGGTTAAGGAACTTGTGTTCAATACCTTGCTTGTCCCCAGAAGCTGTGTGACTTTGGGCAAATGACTTCATCTTTGTGTCTCAGTCCCCCGTTTGTGAAATATGGACTATAATAGTCCTTTGTTTGCACTTACGTGCATGGTTGAGTTGGTCTACACTACAAAATTTCACCAGAAAAATGTGCCTTATTTCAGCATGTCCTTGTGTGTGACCACACTCAATTTTGAGTCCTCCTGGTAAAAGCCTGACTTTCTGCCAGTCAAGTTAAGCCATCTCCCTGAATGACAGAAGACTGTGACTGGCATTGTTCCACCAGTGCAATACCTGTGTGGGTGCTGTGTTACTTGTACCAGGACAAACAGTCCCACAGGATAGCCTCTTTGGGGCAGGGAATCTCTACCCAGGCTTGGTCGACGCTTTTAAATGAGATTGTCCTAGCTATCTACAGCTCAAATTAAATCTTGAAATTTATTTTCCTCTGCAGAATTGGCCAGTCTGAAGTCATGTTACACAGGTTTTTTTTGCCATTTCAGGAGTTATGACTGTACCGAAAGGTACTTCATACAGTGTTTCTAGGTCCATGATTATTTCATGTCTCACATGCATTGTCTGGATGGGTTAAGATACAGCACATAATCTAATAATCTCTTCTGCAGCATACTTTGTACTACTACCAAGAATATATTTTATGCTACCATGATGTGGCTATTATATTGGGGGGGGAAAACAGTTTTAATTTCTGACCTAAGAATTAGTGGTTGCCTAGGTACCAGTGATCATATATTTCATTGTAATCCTGCAATTACAGATATGACTTGTGATGGTCAATTCAGACTTTTTATTTAAAGGATTCCTAGGTTATTTCATCATGAATGTAAAAAGGAAAGAGCTTTGTCACACTTGACACAATTGGTGTTTTCTGACTGGCTACTCCCTGAATTTGGCACATTTCATCTTTCTTTGACAATTTTGACTATTGATTTCCAGGTGTTGAAGCATGCACCTGGCTCCTGTCCAAATCTATAGTAGCTGCAGATAATATACAGCCCCTTGGGTCCCAAATCATGGATTTATGTCACTAATTTCTTCAGGCATGCAAGTTAGAAAATGTTGGCCTAAGTTTCAAGCCCTCCTCTTGTCAAAGACAGCCTTGACCAAGTAAAACAATTGCTAGGATTGAAATATTGCCAGTGATTTTTCACACAGAAGATGAGTTATTCATGTTCCTTCCTACAGCTGCCTCAAACACTTCACAAGCTGGCAGCTACCGTATGCTTTCCCCACATGTGGAATGGGCATTTCTCGGAGTCTGGTGCATAGGGTTGCCAACTGTCTAATCACACAAACCCAAACACCCTTGCTCCGCTCCCTGCGCCGCCCCTTCCATGAGGCCCCGCCCCACACACGCCATTCCCCCTCCCTCTGTTGCTTGTTTTCCCCCACCCTCACTCACGTTCACTGGACTGGGGCAGGGGGTTGGGGTACGGGAGAGGATGTGGCCTCTGGGTTGGGGCTGAGGGATTCATAGTGTAGGAGGGGGACCTGGGCTGAGCCTGGGGCAGGGGGTTGGGGTGCAGGAGAGGGTGCACAATGCAAGTTCTGGGAGGGATTTTGGGTGCGGGAGGGGGATCAGGGCTGGGGCAGCAGGTTGGGGTGCGTGAGGGGGAGTGGGCTCTGGGAGGAAGTTTGGGTACAGGAGGGGGTAAGGGGTGCAGGCTTCTGGCTGGAAGCACTTACCTCGGGCGACTCCCAGTTGGTGGCGCAGTGGGGCTAAGGCAGGCTCCCTGCCTGCCCAGGCTCAGCACGGTCCCCTCGGGGAGCAGGGGTCTGCACATGTCGCTCCCACCCCGAGTTCCAACTCCGCAGCTCCCATTGGCTACAGTTCTCAGCCAATGGGAGCTGCGGAGTCAGCTCTCGGGGCGCAGGCAGTGTGCAGAAACCCCGCCCCCAGGGGCCGCAGAGCTGTGCTGGCCACTTTCAGGAGTGGCATGGAGCCTGTCTTAGTCCTGCTTTTAGTGCCTAAAATCTCCCGGTTTGGTTTCAGTGGACTCCGGGAGATAGAGCCCAATTCCAGGAGACTCCTGGCATAACGGGAGGGTTGGCAACCCAGTTGTGCAGGATAGCACAAAGGTAGGATAGATGTGGAACCCAGTACTGCTCACCCTGCTCCAAAGTCCATTTCACTCAGTGAGCCCTTGCCTCAGACTAACACAGGGGTCGACAACGTTCAGCACGTGGCCCATCAGGGTAATCCACTGGTGGGCCATGAGACATTTTGTTTACGTTGCCCATCTGCAGGCACGGCCATCCACAGCTCCCAGTGACCGTGGTTCGCCGTTTCCAGCCAATGGGAGATGTGGGAAGCGGCACGGGCCGCAGGGACATACTGGCTGCCACTTCTCACAGCTCCCTTTGGCCAGGAACAGCAAACCGTGGCCACTGGGAGCTGTGGGGGGCCATGCCTGTGGACGGTCAACGTAAACAAAATGTCTTGCGGCCCGCCAGTGGATTACTGTGATGTGCCGTGTGCCGAAGGTTGCTGATCCCTTCTCTACACTCTCTGCACAAAGAGTCTTTCTCACTGTGTGGCAGAGAATAATATATTTTTCTGACTCAGCTTCAGAACATGCCCTGGTCTCTGATATTTAATCTATAATTTCACTAAGTGACATCCTTCAGCAAAAACTAAATCAGAAAAGGTGAACGGTGGAGACCAGCTAAGGGTCACAGCAAAACAAAACCAAAATACAACCAAAATACCACAAACTTCAGTTTAAAATACATCAACACAGAAGGCAGTGATCCATCATCCCAAACACTTACTCTGACCAGCTATGTAGCTATTCTAACCAAAGATATTTTAAATGTGACATCAAAACCAGCAGGTTTCTAATCTAGCAATTAAGTCTCAAGGGAGCAGTAATGAAAATAAAACATCTCAATTTGCTTGCAGTGCAAGAAGATGTTAAAGAACTTGCTGAAGCATTTGCGTCATTATATTAACCGGTATGGATCCCATGCGCCTGTCCTCTTGTCAGAGCAGAGGGACGTAGGAACTGTGTCACAGTTCAGGGAGCTGCATCTGTATCCTGCTCCAGCTGCTGAGCTGTCTAGCTCTCCTGTTGCAGTGGTGTGCTTGGTCTACAAAGCCTAGTGCCTGCATCTGCCAGTCTCTTCCCCCCAGAGCGTTGCCTCCAAGACCTGCCCTGTCTACAGGACCTCCCTCATCAGGCTGGAGGTTCTCTGTCTTTCGGGCAGATATCCCTTTCCCTGCATAACTCCACCAGCTGATTTTTCTCCAGCTGTTCCTATTTTCCCTTGTCTTTTTTCATTGTTTTTTCCCAGAAAAAAACCCTAATAAGCCTTTTTTTTCCTGGGTGCTTCTCCTTCTACAGTGCTTACTTTCACTTCTGTCGGCACTTGCACTGTTCACATGGTTCCAGATCCCACACCTGCTGCCACATTTCAGGGCAACTGCACCTGTGTGTCCTGTCAGTGGCTCAGCAAGGGCACCCACTCAGCTTCCAGCTCCCCAGCCATTGCCTTTCTGTTTAGAGACTGCATCTCTCTCCCTTCTGCCCGGGGTATTCCCACGCTGCACAGTTCCCTCCCCCACTGTATTTCCCAGCACACACAGGTTGCCCGAGGACATCTGTCTGTTTTCTCCTCAGAGACAGAGAACAGGTGTAATTGCTACAGTTATAAAGTACCATATAGTTCTTTCTATGCAACCCAACTTTCTTAAGGTAAAAAGCTCTACAAAGAAAATATTAACACTAAAAGAACCTACATGCATGCTAAGAAGCTTACCAGAATTAACCGCAACACTAACCTGGATTCTGGCAGGATATGTCCTTCAAAGCCCCCACTCTCTTTGGGTTACCTTGTAATTCCAGTTCATCACCGCTTCAGCTCAGAACAAGCACCCAGTCCTTCCAACCCTACCCTAAGGATTGGGGCCCTCCAAGGATCAGGAGTCCTGTCCATTTGCTGGATCAAGAAGAAGGCTTTGAGCCAGATTAAAACCAGGCTATTTATCCAAAAAGAACCTTGCTTTGGCTGTTGGTCCTTGGAGAATCCAGTCTGAACAAATATATGTGCACCTCTCCAGGGGGTGGCTTCAAAGGGTTGATAATAGAGGTAGTACACTAGCATCCCCCCTTCCTCCTAGAGAAGGTAACTGAATTGCCACAGCAACAGACACAATTGAATTTTTAATACAACGTTCCCCAAAGGTGTTAACCCTGATTCAAAAAGCTTTAACTTAATAACGTTCATTTAGGATATTGCAGGCAACTGTCAGTCTATCACACTGTGAACCTGACCTGGGAAGACAGATGGACCATGAAAATTTCTATTCTATTCTTCTTATGCCATCTTCATCATCATACTATCTGAGCACCTTTCAGTCATGCTTTAAAGAGAAGCAAAGCTCCTCCTTGCAGAAGCCACCGTATGGTGATTGTGCAAGGAGAGTTACATTTCAGGAGTTGAGTATTGAATGCTCATCATGACTTGTCCATCAACCACCCATAAAGTTAACAAACAAACCCAAAACTGGACATAAACTTTTGTTTAGTCAGATTAGGAAAAATCACAATCTACCCATGAGCAATCTACTCCGATATTATGGTGACATAGGAACTGAGATAGATGAAAAAAATAGAAGCATTGAAAACCTTGGATCTATTTGGGATGGCAGTTGATTACAGTTTCACTTTATTTCTTTATGTTAGATAATTTTGTATCCTGTGGTTCATTTAGAACAGATATTGAGCCAAATTCTGAGCCAGTGCAAGTCAATAGAGGTGTATTTGCTTATGCTAGGTTTGAATTGGAGTCTAACTGTCAAGGAGTTGGGTAGTTGTAACCAAGAGCAGAATTTAACCCAGTGTCTGTTGTGGCAAAGTTCCTCCTCTCCTCTAGTAGGTCCTGCGCTTATTGGCAGATTTCCTCCCCTCAGTGGTCTTCCCCTTGGATGAAACCCACAGTCTGGATCAACTCCTCCTATGTCTGTTTAGGAGTAGCGAGGCTTGGGGGGAACCCGGGCCCGCCCTCTACTCCAGGTTCCAGCCCAGGGCCCTGTGAATTGTAGCAGTCTCTAAAGTGCTACTTGTAACCGCTGCTTGACCGCTACAGCTCCCTGGGCTACTTCCCCATAACCTCCTTCAAACACCTTCTTTATCCTCACCATAGGATCCTCCTGGTGTCTGATGCTGCTTGATTGTATGGTGTTTCCTCAATCCTCCAGTAGTACACCCTCTCAGTTCTTAGTTCCTTGTGTCTCTGACTCCCAGCTCCTCATTCGCACTTCCTTCCTCTGGCTCCTCTCTCTTGACTGGAGTGAGGTCCCCTTTTTATACCAGGTGCCCTGATTAGCCTGCCCTGATTGGCTGCAGGTGCTCCCATCAGTGTATCTCTCTCCGGTGCCTTCTAGAAAGTTCTTAATTGGCCCCAGGTGCCTTGATTATCCTGGAGCAACTGCCATTTTGGTTCTCATGGTACTAGGGATTTGCTTAGCCTGGGGCTAACATACCTGTTCCTCAGTACTTTCCTGTAGCCATCCGGCCTTGCTCCATCACACTGTGTTTTTGAGAGGCAGGGAGTAGACTTAGCATTAATGTAAGAACCAGGTCTTGTGGCAAATCATTTGGAGTTAAAGGGCACGGCTAAGCATATCTGCCAAAGGAACTCTCACATGTGTGATGTGAAAGCACCTTGGAAAGAAAGAAAAGAAACTCTCTTCATATCAAAGGTGATTCTAACAAACTGGAGTAGAAGTTCAGGTATCCAAATATGGTCAATGTCTCAGGTCAGCTGAAGAAGCTAATTTAACAGGTGACAAAACAGTTTGCTCCAAGGAGTTTTGCTACTTCAGCTGCATTTATTTTATACATTGAAAGAGGGTGAACATTCAGTCAGTTCACAAGAGGAAAGCAAAGGGGGAACAAGACTTCCAAGTAGGGCTCCATTTTTAACTTTCAGCAAAACTAACCTCCATCCCCCCCCCTTAAATCCCTGCTCAAAAAATAGCAATGAATAGATACAGCCATTCATGCCTGTAATGGAGATAACAGGTGTAACTAGTAACAGAACTCACTTCCTGACTGCTGGTGACATCTTCAATTCAATCCATTCAGGTTCAGATGACAGAGCAAATAGAATGGTTTTTATGACATATAATTTGTAACATACATTGTACAGTAAAGTAACAACAATTAGCGGCAACTGAGTAGGAGGGGTTGAGTTACCCATTCCAGCTGTGCGTAGCCCAGGCTTTAAAAAGCATGCTAGTTCCCAATGGCTGGTGAGACTAAGGGAGTCTGCCAGCAGAGGAAGGTAGGGAGATAGGTGTGGGTTTGTGTTGTACAAGAAAGAACCTGCAATGAGAGGAACATGGCACATCACCAACACCATTGCTACATCATCTTCTGCTTGAATCTGTGGGGGCCCCTGCCACAGAGGCATCCTGATCCTGGAGGATTCCACCCAGGCCCTGCTCTTGATTTACTGGGAAAGTGGCCTGCATGTCCCTGCCCAAAAAACCAGACAGGGGGAACTACCCAGTGCAAGTGTATCTGTTGGTGGAGTCCCTCGGGAAGCAAGTGAGGCTGCAGAAAAAAGTGACTCGTCTATGTAGCCACATATAGGATGCATGTGGAAACATTTGGGACGGAGGTTGCTAGCTGGGAGCAGACTCCATCATCACCAGAGGAAGAAGAGGAACAGTCTGATCTTCAAGGAAGTGATTGGTTGCTGGCCATATCAAGCAGTAAACCATACTCCACCCACCACCACAACCACACAGGTCCCCTGTCCATTGCTGTCAAGAACGCATGTGCTGCACTGGCAACAGAAGGAGAAGACCAGACCCCAGTGGCTGCGGAGGAACCATCTGCCCCCCAGCACTGGGAGGCTCACAGCCACTGCACCCACGAGAAGGAGACACAGGGTGCTAGTGGTCACGGCCTCCCCTCTCAGGGGGACGATGGCATCCATCTGCTGACCTGACATGATGTCCTGGAAGGCGTGTTGCGTGCCTGGAGCTCATGCCCAAGACATTACAGAAGGTTGCTAAGGCCCATCTGACCTTCTAGCCACTACCCCATGCTGCTCACCCACATGGACACTAATGATAGTGCCAGGTATGACCTTGAGCAGATCAGTAATGACTACAGGGCTGTGGGAGTTAGGGTGAAGGAGTCAGGGGTGCAGGGTGTGTTGTCATCCATCCTCCCAGTTCAGCGTAAGGGCCCAGGCAGGGACATGCATATCCTGGAGATGAATGCACGGCTACGGAGATGGTGTAGCTGGGAGGGGTTTGGCGTCCTTGCCCATGGGGTGCTGTTCCGGAAAGGAGGACTGCTGGGAAGAAATGGGGTCCACCTAATCATGAAGGATTAATTAGAGGACAAATTAGAGGATTGGGTCAAAAGAAACCTGATGAGGTTCAATAAGGACAAGTGCAGAGTCCTGCACTTAGGACAGAAGAATCCCATTCCCTGTTACAGACTAGGGACCGAATGGCTAGGAAGCAGTTCTGCAGAAAAGGACCTAGGAGTTACAGTCTACAAGAAGCTGGATATGAGTCAACCGTGTGCCCTTGTTGCCAAGAAGGCTAACAGCATTTTGGGCTGTATAAGTAGGGGCATTACCAGCAGATGGAGGGACGTGATCATTCCCCTCTATTCGACATTGGTGAGGCCTTATCTGGAGTACTGTGTCCAGTTTTGGGCCCCACACTACAAGAAGGATGTGGAAAAATTGGAAAGAGTCCAGCGGAGGGCAACAAAAATGATTAGGGGGCTGGAACACATGACTTCTGAGGAGAGGCTGAGGGAACTGGGATTCTTTAGTCTGCAGAAGAGAAGAATGAGGGGGGATTTGATAGCTGCTTTCAACTACCTGAAAGGGGGTTCCAAAGAGGATGGATCTAGACTGTTCTCAGTGGTACCAGATGACAGAACAAGGAGTAATGGTCTCAAGTTGCAGTGGGAGAGGTTTAGGTTGGATATTAGGAAAACCTTTTTCACTAGTAGGGTGGTGAAGCACTGGAATGGGTTACCTAGGGAGGTGGTGGAATCTCCTTCCTTAGAGGTTTTTAAGGTCAGGCTTGACAAAGCCCTGGCTGGGATGATTTAGTTGGGTTTGGTCCTGCTTTGAGCAGGGGGTGGGACTAGATGACCCCCTGAGGTCCCTTCCAGCCCTGATATTCTATGATTCTATGAGAAGAGCATCTTCAGGCACCAATTCACCAGCCTACTGAGGAGGGCTTTACACTAGGTTCAAAGGGGCCAGATGAAAAAAGCCCACAGGTAAGTGAAAAAGGCGAGTTTAACAGGGGGCTAGCCATTGGCGTGGATGACATCGAAAATTACAATATGGTCATAGGAGCAACAAGAGAGAAGTGAGTGGGGGAACCTGCTCAACCTTTTAGATGTCTACACACAAGTGCAAGGAGTACGGGAAATAAACAGGAAGAACTGGAAGTATTAGTCCATAAACTAAATGACAATTGACATCACAGAGACTTGGTAGGATAAATCTCATAAGTGGAATATCGTAATAGAAGGGTATAGTGTGCTCAAGAAGGACAGGCAGGGAGAAAAGGGAGGAGATGCTGAATAATACATCAAAAATACATACACTTGTTCTGAGGTCCAGCAGGAGGAGAGAGGCAGTGTGGAAAGGCCACTGTTACCTCCTCAGCACCCGCTTGTGGATGAGTGTGGCTCTGCAGTGGCCTGCCTCAGTTTCCCCTCCTGAATGAGGTATCAGTGAGCTCACTTAAATGGGCCAGTCAAGGAGATCTCCTTTACAGCAGCGTATTGCCTTTTACTAAAACCTTCTGCAAGGAGAGCTTGTACAAAGGTTTAAAGGCTCTTACCAGAGACCCCAGCTAAAAGTCCCCAAAGCTAGGTCTCCAGGTCCCAGCAGCAGCTTCCTCGGCTGTAAGGCCTCAGGCTTCCCCACTGCCTGGAGAGCTCTGCAACCTTCACCCTGTTTGCTCAAGCTCTCTCCCAGACCTCTGTGCCTGGAGAGTCTCCCCTAGCTCAGGCTCCCTCAGAGCACCCAGGAGCTTCCCCTCAGCGGAGCTCTCTGAAGCTTTCTTTAGGCCTAGGTCACTTTGCTTACTTAAACTGCCTTACAGCTCTTTGGGCATTTACAAGTGGGCCTGGGCTGGCTCATTCCTGTCCATGAAGCCTGTTACAGCTGGGCCTCTGACTCCCTTGAAGGGCCAGCCCCATGACAGGCAGACCAGTGAAAGATTCTGGGTGAAAATAGCAGGAGTGATATCATGATAGGGCTCTACAATGGATCATCAAATCATTATGAGTAGAGGGAAGGAAAGTGTTGGTCCTCTACTTAAAGGGGAAGGGAAGCTAGCAACAGATGACTTCAGGAATGCTGAGGTGTTGAATGCCTATTTTGCTCCAGTCCTCACTAAAAGGGTTAATTGTGATCAGATACTTAAACACAATTAATATTAACCACCAGGGGGAAGAAATACAAGCCAAAACAGAGAAAGAACAGGTTGCAGAATATCTAGATAAGTTAGAAATATTCAACTCGTCAGGGAGTGATGAAATTCACCCTAGGGCACGTAAGGAAGTAGCTGAAGCAAGCTCGGAACCATCAGTGAGTATCTTTGAGAACTAATGGCGGATGGGTGAGGTCCCAGATGACCGGAGAAGAGCCAGCGTGGTACCTATCTTTACAAAGGGGGTGAGGGGAAGAGGACCCAGGGAATTATAATTTCAATAGCTGGAAAGATACTGAAATAAATTATTAACTAGTCAATTTTTAAGCACCTAAAGGATAATAGGGTTATAAGAAATAGGTAATGTGGATTTGCTAAGAACAAATCAGGAGGACGGATAGATTAGTGGTTTGAGCATTGGCTAGCTTAAACCCAAGGTTATGAGTTCAATCCTTGAGGGG
Organism: Mauremys mutica; assembly: GCF_020497125.1. NCBI lineage: Eukaryota > Metazoa > Chordata > Testudines > Geoemydidae > Mauremys > Mauremys mutica. The sequence continues at coordinate 7,181,125 of NC_059076.1, read as the reverse complement.
ACCATTTAGGGATTGGTTCTGCTTTGAGCAGCAGGTTAGACTTGAGGTCCCTTCCCATCCTAATAATCTATGAAATCATGCCAATTTAGCCTAATTTTGTTATTTGACAGGGCTAGTGGATAGGGGTGAAGTTGTAGTGGTGATATACCTTGATTTAGTCCCACATGATATTCTCAAAGGCAAACTAGGAAAATATAATTTAGATGAAATTATGATCAGGTGTGTGCATAACTGGTTGAAAGTCCATACTCAAAGAGTGATCAATGGTTACTGTCAAACTGGGAGGAAGTATCTAGTGGGGTCCTGCAGCGGTCAATCCTGGATTCAGTACTATTCTATATTTTCATTAATGACTTGGACAATGGAGTAGAGAGTATGCTCATAAAATTTGTGCAGGACAGCAAGCCGGGAGGGGTTTCAAAGACTTTGGAAGACAAAATTAGAGTTCAAAGAAACCTTGAGAAACTGGAGAACTGATCTGAAATCAACAAGATGAAATTCAGTAAAGACAAATGGAAAGAAGGAAGGAAAAATCAAATGCACAGCTACAAAATGGAGACTATCTGGCTAGGTGGTAATACTGCTGAAAAGGATCTGGGACTTACAGTGGATCACAAAATAAATGATCCAACGATATGATGCAGGTGAGAAAAAGCTAATATTCTGGGGTGTATTAACAGGAGTGTGGTATGTAAGACATAGCAGGTAACTATCCTGCTCTACTTAGCACTGGTCAGGCCTTAGCTGGGATACTGTGTCCAATTCTGGGCACCACAGTCTAAAAGGATGTGGTCAAATTAGAAAGAGCTTAGAGGAGAGCAACAAAAATGATAAAAGGTTCAGAAAACCTCACCTAAGGGGAAAGGTTAAAAGCACTGAGAAAAGATGACTGAGCGGGGACCTGATAACAGTCTTCAGATATGTTAAGGGATGTTCTAAAGAGGATTCTGATCAATTGTTCTCCATGTCCACTGAAGATAGGACAAGAACTAATCAGCTTAATCTGCAGAAAGGGAGATTTAGGTTACACACCAGGAAAGTTTTTCTAACTGTAAGGGTAGTTAAGATGTGAAATAGGTTACCTAGGAGGTTGTGGAATCCCCACCATTGGAGGTTTTTAAACAAACACCTATCAGGGATGGTCTAGGGATACTTGGTCCTGCCTCAGTGCGGCATTTCTACAATTCTAACATACTTAAAATAGATTGTAAATGTTAAGGATATTACTGTGTTCTGTCTTCACAATTGATTTTACTTTTAAAACTTTCCCATTGGTCTGTATCCTTTGCCGTGATGTGTGAAATGCTCAGAATAAAACTGAAACCATAAAATCCTCACCAGGTTTGGGGATTTACGACAAACTCCAAGTTCAGAACAGGTCTGTCAAAAAGCTTGATGAGAGTCACAAAACTTTGTGAAGCTGGGACTAGGTTTTCAAGCGACATAGGTTGATGTATGGCTAATGTTGAAACCCTGCATATCTGGAGTTCTGCATAGTTTTGATACAAAACTACCAGAATCACAGACATTTTGACTGACTCTTGGCTTTGGTTTTCAAGTTCATTTGAATCTGAAATTCTAAATGAAAAAGCAGGCTGAAAACGAGTCCCACTCACATGAATCAAAGTTGGACATGTTTGCATGAACCAGCAAGTGGTTACACACTTCTAATATTTTCCTGTTTGCATTAACAGGCAGATAATGGAAGGGGGATGGGACACTCTGAGCTTGAGCCAAACCTAACTGAAGTCAGTGGAAAGGCTCACATTGTCTTCAATGAACTTGGAGCCAGACCCTTTGAGAAAGATGGAGGAGGATAACCTTACTGTGCTTAAGGCACTGCAATATGTCAGGAGACTTTGTGACAATTCCCAGCTATGCTGCAGGGTCCTTTTGTGACACCGAGCAAGGCACATACAGGTACTTGTACAGGTACTGGGAATTGTGGGAATGCCAGTGGAGAACTGTCTAGGCCTAAGGCCAAGTCACTGAGTCTTTGTTATTTCCACACTGTTAACAAGGTGCATGAGAGGACAGATGACAAGTCAGCATGTGTTCTGAGCATACTCCCAGAGAAGCCACCAACTCAGGTTCAATGCACCCCGGGGTACATGTTTATGGGGTTTGTGTACAGATGATAGGGAACTATAGGCAAAAACCTACAGCTCCATGCTCAGAAAGAAGCCAATGAAGGGTAACATTTTCAAAAGTGCTCAGATGACTTGGGAGGCTAAGTCCCACTTTCAAGAGACTTAGGCTCTTAGGAGTAGAGCTAGTGGAGACTCAGAATTCTTGTTTTGTGGGAAATCTCAGAAGCATTTTCATTCTGATTCCGAACAAACAACAACAACAAAAGAAGACGAGGAAATTTAGAACTCTCCTAGAGAATGGGAATTATGAAAAAAAAAATTGTTTGGAACATTTTGAACAAAAAGGTTCAATTTTGACTTCTTACTATTTGCATAATGAAAAGATTTCTAGTTTGCATTAATATCATTCTCTTCAAACAGGATTACATTACTGTGAAGTAGGAATGTTTTAGTTTGTGCCCACAGTGTGCCCGCAGGGGAGCTACAGCACAGCACATTGGTGTGCATTGCTATTCAACCCTCCTTGTCCAAACTGCCAGGCAGTGGAGAAAGGCCAACGTCTTGCTGTTGTTCCATGCCAGCAACACCATGAAGAAGAATGTTTTGAAATGATTTACTTGTGAAATAAGAGCCTTGGCTTGTCAGTACAGAAAAAGTGCCTTAAATATAACAATCCCCTTAGTATGGATGAAATTATAGTAGTATAACTTATTCCGGTAAGGGAAATAGAATAAGCTGTACCAATATAGCAGCATTCACTCCAGGGTGTTGTACCAATTTAACTATTTTGGTAGGGAAAATAATTACATCCCTAACTGGTAGTAAATAAATTGATACAAAAAACTGTGTGTAAATGAGGGCTCAGTACCCTTACCTCCCAAAAAGAAAAGAGGAGAACTCAAACACTCAGCCGTTTCCTTTGCAGTAGTCAATACATATGTCTTATATTGGGGTGCGGGAAACAAAGCTGGAGGACCAAGATGCCACGTATGACTGATGATGAAGGAAAGCTTTCCATGCCTAATACATCAGTGCAATTCTTCATGAGCAGACACATTCTTGAGGTAATATCACCACTGTGATCCTGCCAAGGTCAGTGGCTGGATGAGTTATCTGCTTCTGAAGTGCTAGTCATGTGAGTCAGCATGCCTGGGACCAATGTTAAGCTGCACACCTGATTTGATAAAAATTCTTCTAAGTTGTTTATCTTTCAGGCAGTGTAATGTTTCCTCTTCTATCTCTCTTCCCTTTATTTTCACATCCTTTTTGGTCCCTTTCCCTTACTCACACACACATTTTTGTTCTTTTGATTTTACTTACCCATGTTGGCAAGGATTTGCCTCATATTCTGCCTTCAGGTGGGCATGTGCAATTCCTACTGATTTCATTCATGGGATTTGGATGCGTGCATATGTCTGAGGGAAGAATTTAACCCTCTGTGAAAATCAGTGTGAGAGAAATTTGTCTTCTGGGTATCCCCCCCGTACACACATACATTAGAGAAATAGTAGCAATTTTGGAATAAACAGATACATAAACAAGTGAACAGCTCCTTTGTTTAACATATTCAAATCACATTGGATATATGAAAAGAAAACATGCTGTAGTACTGGCAAGCTACCATTACAATAAAGGCTTATGCAGGAAAGTAAAATAAAACAGAAATATAAAGAGATGATTATTACGCTCTTGATGCTCAATTTACCAACAATTTGTACCAGCACAAGTGATGAACAATTTATTCTTTTTTTACTTTTCTATGATAAATTTTGCTGAGGCAAAATCAAATCAAACCCGAGACAGGTTCCCTGCAGTCAATGTAAGGCTGTAATATGCAGTTAGTGAAATATAAAATAGATATTTAAGAAAATAACTAATATTTGTGGTCACCAGGTGACCTGTAAAACAACTTGTTATGAAATGCATTCTATGTTCAAGGCTGCTTATTGGATGTAAAGAAAGTTTTGGTGGATATTCACTGGTAAGAAATTCTGAGTGCTTACCTCACACAATTTTTAATCACCGTAATAAGGCTCCAGGATCGTCCCTCTGAAGCCTAGAATGCCAGTCCAGCAGTGTGAAGCAATGGAAGCAGCTACAAGCATGGCTGAGGGTTCTTTTTGTTCAGAATATCACCAGGTTCAGTCGTCACTGGGCCCTGCGGGAACCAGATGAGCTGCTGGCAGCCAAAGGTTTCTGTGCTTGAAGGTGGGACTGACAGCTCTGTTGGGTGATCAAAGGGTGATTGTCCCTCCCACCAGGGGGCAGCCTGTGCACAAATTTTGGGAAACTGCACAAAGTGCAATGTTTTTCAGTACAACACAGCACAGGGCATGGAACCAAGAGCCTCCATTCTCAGCTTCCTTACGCCCATGGCTTTCCAATACCACAGGCTTTCAGCTACTAGTATTAACATATTGAGCTTATCTGTCAGCTTCTGTTTAACATACTGCAGCCTTGTCTTCATTATATTGGTCAATTGTAATGCACAATTGACATTTCCCTAGACCCAGATCCTCAAAGGTATTTAGGCACCTCACTCACAATGGGAGCTTGAGGAGCTGAGCCTAGTATCCGCACACAACTTAACCACCCTTGATTATCAAGCTGAGCATCAGAGATAATTACCCCAGTCACTCATATGGGTAAGCCCTTGATCAATATAGGCTCAGTCAGGTTCCCACATGGAGATACCACCACTTATAGTCCACCACCAGCTACCATGGCAATGGTAGGTGTGGCCAACTTTCTGCATTCCAGTGCCAGGAAGTCACCTGCTCATACAAATAGCACTGCATGCTATGAGTAGAACTCCATTGTGAGTTACTTTCTGAGCAAGCAACTTCCAAACAGAGTTGTTCCCTCAGATACACAGCTGAGGACCTAATGGGTGAAGTAAGAGTTGCATCACAATTAAATTGCACCAGTTTTACAGTAGTTCTAATACAATACAAATGAAAATTCATGCACTATCCTGGCCAATGTTTGTATTGTATAAGCCTACTGAGACTGGCTATCTCTACACCAGTGAGCTTACAGATACACCAAGTCACCAGTTGATTTCCAGCTAGGTTTAATTGCATTTAAGCCTATCTTATGTTAACAGTCACAAACAGGCATGAGCCATGGCAAGCTGGCAAAGCATGGACTGCTACACTGATACTGAACTACCCTCTCAGTGCTAAAGGCAATTCCTGCCGATCAAGGCGTACAGGTAGAGGAAGGGCTTTGCAGGGAGAGCTGTGCCATGGTGGGACATTTGAACTGCTGCTGTTTAAGAGGCATGATGGCCAGTGGTTAGCGGTGCTGCCCCCGGTGGGAGCCCTCCCTTAGCCTGAGGTCTGGAGGGGGAAAGTTTAGGAGGGCGAGGGGCTGGTAGACACGCCTGTATCAGATTGGGAGATGGGTAGGGGAGAGGTCCACTTCCTTATTCTCAGAGGAGATGAAGTAGGACAAAGTAAGGGAGATATGACTTTGTCAAGTTCCCTGGCAGAGGGGTAATGACATCCTGTACTACACAGTGGATTTTGGAGGCCACCTGCATGCTGGTGGAAGAAAAGTAAGAGACTCCCTCATTAGATGGTAGTTTATGTAGCAGTATCTTGGTGACAGTTGCTATTCCTATATTAACTAGTCAAGGGATCTACAGGTACTCAGTACACTCATGCACCCTTCTTCTCCGACAACTTCCTTTCTGCATTGTGCCCTTATTTAGCAATCCAGCAGACTTGGGTGTAGGTTGGGGGGAAATGCTTCTCTACCAGACACCTGTCAGGTAAACAGTGAATTACTTTACAGATTCTCGTTCTCTTCGTGTTTAGCATAACATAAACTGAATCCGCTAATCATTTTGTAGTTGGGCTGTATGTTGGTTTTTAAAAGATGTGTTTTGTGACAATATAGGAAGGTTGCTCTAGTACCTTAAGCATTAACTTGACCACTTAATAAACCCTTAGTGTTATTTCACTTCCTAGGTAAGTATCCTAGTTTCAACATACAGTAACCCACTGAGTTAGAGTGACAAAGTTGGTAAGGCAATATCTTTTTGTTGGGCCAACTTCTGTTGGTTTGAGAGACAAGCTTACACAGAGGTATTCTGTTTCCCAGACCTGAAGTATAGCTCTGTGTAAGCTCGAAAGCTTGTCTTTCTGACCATCGGAAGTTGGTCCAATAAAGAGATGACCTCACCCACCCCGTCTCTGTAAAATCCTTAGGCAGTTAAAGTTAAGTATATCTGTGACAGAACCTCATTAGAATATTGTAGTTTGTAAAGTTGAAATGCTTGGAAATCAGAAAATGCAGAGTTAAATTTCCATGAAAAATACTAATTCTTTCTTGTCATACCTGAACACTGTATACCTCTGAAATTTGTAGTATCCATTACATGCCTGCTATACTGTCATAGGTCTCTTCTACACTAGAAAACATTATATAAATACAGGGGTTAAGCATGACCACCTGCTTTGAGCAGGGGGTTGGACTAGATGACCTCCTGAGGTCCCTTCCAGCCCTGATATTCTATGATTCTATGAATTGGACTATACCTAGGGAAACCCAGGTTCACTTCCCCTCTCTCTGCCACAGGGGGAGAAAGGTTTTGAACAGGGGTCTCCCACATAGTGAGCTATGAGAGGCTCCCTCAGTCTCTCTTGTTGAAGTTGTTCCAGGGGCGCTGGAGTAATTTGTATAGTGCAGGTGCTGAGAGCCATTGAATCAAACTTTAAACCCTGTACACGATGGAAACCACTTCCAGCCAGGGGATGCTGCTGCACCCCAGCACCGCTAGTTCCAGCCACTGTGAGTTGTTCTGCTGTGAATAAATAATGAAAGAGTGATTAGAACAGGGGACTGGAACCAGAATTGCCCCCACCCCACACCAGATAGGGTGTTTCCCTACCTAATAGTGCAGTTATGAAGACAAATATATTAGAGACTGGGAGATGCTCAGATACTATGGTGATGTGACCAAGATTAGTACCTCTGCCAGAGATGTAGTGTCCATTTGATGTATAATTAGAGGACTTCAAATTCCAGGATATATTTGGCAGCCCAAGATCCCATTATGCTATTCACATTCTATTTCATCCCTGAAGATGCAAACAGAAGTTGATATATGATACTTTTTGTAAAAAAAAGCAATGGAATTTTTTCCCTACTTTTAGATGAAGTTTAAGTGGTGCTAAAAAAATATCTGGGAATTCAAAGTTTTAACCCTCAGCTGTTACAGCAAAGTAGCTTTTGGGATTAAAGAGGGTTTTTTTTAAAACAAAAAAAGGGCATGGGGGGAAGGCCTGAGAATGGGAGATGTAAAGTGAGCGAAGGTGGAGGTCCATTTTTTAAATTATTTGATTTTTCCAAATTGACAAAATACTTAATTACCCCTTAATGTGTGTTGCTAAATTCGTTCTTCAAAAGCAAAGCATTTAAAATATATGTTAAATAATTTCAAAAATAGGAGTGTAGCAGGGTGGACCCCTGCACCTGCCCTGAAGGGGTTAAAAACAGCCCTGGGAAGGGGCTGTGGCTGGGGCAAGAAGCCTGGGCTGACTGGGGAAAGCAGGCTCAGCTGTGGCCAGGCTCCAATCAGGCCCAGCTGGCCCCTATAAGAGGCTGTGAGCCAGAAGCCAAGAGAGAGTCTCTCTCTAGCTATAGAGTGAGATGGGCCTGGCTGCAGGGGGCTAGGCCAGGTACCTGAGTGAAGCAGGGCTGGGGAAAGGCTGAGGAGCTGGGGAGCTCCAGCCTGGAAAGACCCAGGCTGCGGCCTAGCATTGGGCTAACAGGTACTGGGGGTTGCAGAGGCAGCCCAGGGGTAGGCCAAGGCAGCAGGTCCAAACCCTCTTTGCCAGTGATGAGTAGGCTGATACTGCAGTCTGCCCCAGAGTGTGGGGCTAGACAATGACTGGCAGTAGCCATATACTGGGGCAAGGTGGGGATAGAGGGTGGGGTTTCCCTGGGGAGGGGAGACCCTGAGAGAAAGGGGTTAGTGCCAGGGAGCAGCACCCCATGTAAAAGGGCACCGGGTCCAGGGAGGGACACAGGGGCTAGAGGACAGGCGGATCACCAGCCTGCAGAGGGCGCTCCAGAGCTGAATCGAGCTAATTCCTGGCAGTCACCAGCAGGAGGTGCCGTAGGGGTGAGTCTGGCCCGTCTACAAGGAGGAATAATTAAATATACTATGAAATATAGATTTGTGTACATACCTTTTGAAGCAGAGTTTAAAAGTTGAATAGTGAGTCACGTGGCAATATTTGTTAAAGCATAAGCACCAGGATACATTCTGTATCTGAGGTCAGGCAATGCAGGACCATAATAAATATTTTACGTTAAACAAAAATGCTCCAAATCTATGGAGAAGTATTATAGCTCTGGGGCACATAGTTCAACGCTTCAGTTCCTAAGCTCTGATTTAGGGGATCAGACAGCTTCAAAGGAGGAAAGGCAGTTATTTTTCTCAGCCTCAGCTCTTTCATGTTTATACAGAAGGCCTTTCTGAATGAAACTATGCATCAGACCTGCATTTTGTGGAGCCCTTCCTACTCTGCAGCGTGGACAACCTGAGCCAAAGCATACTGAAGTCAAGAGGAAAGATTCTTTGCACTGCCTTCTGTGGCAACCATATTTATATCGCAGTTAGCACATGTTGGGGTGACCATATGACAGGGACAATCCCAGTTTCAGGGCCTTTCCTAGGTACCTTTCTGTATATTCTCCTGGCTTTTATAAACTCCAGTAGCATGTGCATGGATAGGTGAAGGAGCCAGCGGCCAGCTGAGCAGATGAAATAGACAAGTGGCTAAGGGGATCATTGCCTCAAGGATCACACCCCACCAGGCCCATCGCATGTTGTCACCCTGTTCTCCCCCCCCGAAGCCTTCCAGTGTGTGTGCCCTTCCCACATTAGTCCTTGAGCCAAAACTCCCCTGCAGAGACGAGTGTGGTGAGATACCTGCTTGTTATGCTGTTTATAATCGTCTCACTGTTAGCTGGGGGAAACATGAGGGCAGGTCTACACTAAGGGCGGGGGTCGAACTAGGGTACGCAAGTTCAGCTACGTGAATAGCGTAGCTGAACTCGAAGTACCCTAGTTCGAACTACTCACCCGTCCAGACGCGGCGGGGTCGAACTCCGCGGCTCCAAGGTCGACTCCGCCACTGCCGTTTGCAGTGGTGGAGTACCGGAGTCGACCGGAGCATGCGGGGAGTTCGAACTATCGCGTCTAGATTAGACGCGATAGTTCGAACTCCGAGAAGTCGAACTCACCGCGTCGACCCGGCAGGTAAGTGTAGACTAGCCCTGAGGTGTTTGTTGTACCTGCTTGCTGTCTTTTGTCTATATTTAGGCTGTAAGCTCTGTGGGGGAGGGTTCATTTTTTTTGTTGTTGTTCTCTGTCTGTACAGCCCCTACCACAATGGAGTCCTTGCCCATGAGTGAGTTTCTAGAACCTTATGCAATACCAACAATAAACATAAGGAAGGGGGGCACACTTTTCTTTCCCATCAACGCCTGCACACTTCATTGGCTCCTGGTAGAACTCTCTTGTTCTCGTGTCCTCAGACCTCCCCCACCATGACAGAATTCCTGGCTTTTCACTAGGAAAATCTGGTCACTATGGGCCTTGTCCAAAGCTCTCTGAAATCAACTGGAATCATTCCCTTGACTTCAGCAGATTTTGGATCAGGTGCGTAATTACATACACTCACTTTTGCTCCTAGCTGGCAACAAAGACCCGCAGCAGTTCTTCGGGCATGTCACCCTGGCACTGGGTCCACACCCTGCAGATGGGGCTGCCTCCTGGCCACTCTGGGGATTAGCTCTTTCTAGGCCTGAGGCCCCCTCCTGCTGCTCACTGCTTGTCCAGCGGTTGCTCTCTCTTCCTCCCTCCCTGTGGCTCACTGTGCTCCCTCTTCATGACTTGACTCTCCAGCCAGGTCACTGTGTGTTTCTCTCGTTGGGGTAACACAGGCCTTCCTTACCAGCCAGCGCAGGCCGTCCTCCCATTCACTGCCCCGTGGTGCCACTGCCCCAGGGGCAGGTAGGGCAACCTGAGCCTGCCCTTTACTCCAGGTTCCAGCTGAGAGACCCTCTAATTAGCAGCAAGGTCTGCACCCCCCTGGACCTTACTGCCTTTTCCCTGAGCCTTTTCTAACCTTCTGGCTTCCACCCTTCCCTGGGTTAGTCAGCCCAACAGCTACTTGCCTCTCTAGCCCCAAACACACCTCCTTTCTGCCAGGGAGGGACTGCAGCCTACTTCCCTGCAGCCCCTCTCTGCTATCAGCTCCCCGGCTTGAGAGAAGCCCCACCTGTTCACACCCAGGTGAGCGTCCCCTAATTAGGGCTTTTCTCTCAGCATTAATCCTGCCAGTTTGTAGCCTAACAGGTTAATTGGCTCTTCTGGCTTCCATCCACCCGTTTGGGGTGAGGGTGCGGTCAACACCCCTTCTCCTTCCCCCCCCCCAAATTAAACATTTAAAATTTTCTGGTTTTATCTGAATTTCCCATCATTCAGAATCAAGTTTATTTCAATGTGGTGTGTGAAAGGAAAGAAATTAACCCCACGTTTGTGCCCCATGGGAATTTTAAATCCCCAGTTATAAATGAAAATGAGGGCTAGTCTGTTTTACATAGTGGTCTGGGTCGATCGCCATAGTACCCGTGTGCCACTCTGTCTAATGTATTCACCCTCAGCACAACTCCCGGAGGTACAGAGCTTCTGTGATCATCCCCATTCGACAGAGGGGAAGCTGAGGCCAAGATCTTCGAAAGTTGTGCTCCAAACTGCCGTTGATTTCAGTGGAAGTTAGGAGCCTAAATACCTTTGAGGCTCAGGGCCAGCGAGACCCAGGATTACATTCTCTAAAAGTGTTTAAGTGCCCAGCAGGTGTTTCCCTAGTGAGTTAGGGCTACACAGTGAGCTTCTCTGCACGGGGCGGGGGCACCAATTCTAACATGCACTAGTGTGATGGGTGCTCACTGGCCCATATGCAAAGTTCCCTGGTGCACGTTCATGAAGTGCTGTTTGAAATGGGACACATTTACCTGCACTAGGGAACTGTTAGTGAGCAGGGTCCACGCAGGCCACTTAGTGTGCTCTGGAATTTACACCACTGTAGGAGCATGGACGAGCACACTGTGTAGACCAGCCCTTAGGAGCTTAACCTGCTGTGTGAAAATCACACTAGGCACATACTTACGTCTCTAGGCACCTAAATCCTCTTGAAAAGTCTGAGCATAAGCAATTTGCCCAAGGTCACGTTGGAAGTCTGTGGTGGAGTATGGATTTGAAGTGAGGTCTCCGGGACCCCAAGCAGGCACCTAGCCAGTGGACCACAATTCTATGGTCCCAAAGCATCAGCCATGTGTTGCTCTAACTGAGCAGCTGCAGAGCACTTTCTTCACCTCTTGTATCACTCTCAAACTACCTGCTCAGCTTGCACCAATGGGGAGAACATCAGCTGCAGTTTCAGGTGGTGACAAGGAAGAACACTACAACACACTGGCTCTCAGCGAAGGGATGTAACAAATCAGGGTATTTTTAAATCACAGTTTAATGGGAGGGTACACCAGTCAGATAAAGGAATAGTGCACCATATCCTGCCTGCTGGTGCATGGAGCCACATCGTGGTGAGTATTGCAGGAACCCTGCATTTTCAGCACTGCTTGGCAAATCCTGCAGTATGTGGTGGGCGATGTCTCCAGTTGTACTGAGCGCTGCTTTTGCTTAGCTGGGGAAATATTTTGCAGCAATTTAGAGTCTGGAGACGAATGCTGAAATAAAGCACCAGCATGTTCATCTGCTGATACTGGCAGGTTCACGAGCTGCAGGGTTCGGTAAAAGCAATGCATCATTTGACATCACAGATGCCTCCTGAGACAGTCCAAAATCCCATCTGCAAATGGAGCATAAGGTTTAAATCAGCACCTGAGAAAGAATAAGGGGAACTTCTGCTGATCTACTCTAGCTAAATGTTGGAAAGTTCACTTGCCTTAAGATTAAGCGCCCAGTGATTAAATTTCCAGCAGCTGTATACAGTTTCTTTCTAGGGCAAATGCAAAGGAGCTGACTGTCCCTACTTAATCAAACTACTCTGCTCTGTCTTCCAAGGCTGCAATCCACAGCAGAGCCTGGGATCTGCTAAATTAAAACATTAGTAATAACTTAGAGAATGTTTAACAGTGATCATCACTTTACAAATAAGGATAATGATTCCCCTGTCGCCCAAGCTCCATGAGAAATAGCAAGTAAATGTTATGTTTCCTATTAAAGTGGTAAGTATTCGTAAAGCATCCCTCATTAAGAATATAATCTTGTTAACATGTTGCATCTCAAATCGCTGTGCTCTAATGCTGGATACCGGGCTACACCCTGAGCTGCTTTAAACCAAATTGGCTACGCCTCAAGAGAGCGAAGCCAATTTACATCCCCTGAGGATCTGGCTCATTGGGCTTGGCACTGAATGGGTGTGAACACAAGCGTTATGGAATGAGTGAGGCATATAATGGCTCTGTCATTCATCTTTGGGTTTTGTTTACATGGTGACTGGTGAAAGCTATTTTTTCTTTGCCTTTTCCCTGCTCTATTTTGTGGTAATTATGGTGATTTTGTGTCTGTTTATGGAAGGTTGTAATTGAAATAGAAAACATCCTTAATTGACGTGGTTATTTGTTGCGCTGACGATTTGATTGCTGACTCAGAGGTTGATTGAGAACACCCTTGCTAATGACAGACTGCAACGCTGACAGATTCAGGATGGTGTCAACGCCTCATCTTCATCTGACACTTGCTTAAAATACAAGCAGACAGCTCTGGGCCAGATTCTTACCTCCCTTACACTAGTGCCACCCTGCTGAGCTCAGTGGAGCTGTTAGTTGACTGAGAGGAGGATTTGGCTCCATGGCTGAAGTGGGAAATGCTCTGTGGTATCAACGTTACCTGAAAGACTGTCTGACGGCTCATCCATGGGTGCTGCTGGGCGACAGGAGTGGCTGTGGAACGTCAGCTCTTCTAGTTCTCCATGACTCTTGGTGCCATGGAAAAATGGAGCGTAATCTAGAAGAAAGGGGCAGTATTATGCCCCATCGCCCTCCCTGTCTGTAGAAGCCCTCAGTGCAAACAGGTACACCCATGCCTGCTCTGCGGTGAGTTATGCTAGCGTACAGAGCTTGGGATGCCTTGGGATTCCTGTGTCAGCCATGGTTAGAAAGGGCATGCAGAGCCGCCTGCTAATGGGAGGCTGGCCCAGCAGAAGGAGGATCCTCTTGGGAAGGAAGCAGCACAGGACTGGGACTGAGACCATCTGGCTGTACCACAAATATCCTGTATGAGGATGGGTTCACACTTGGTGCCTAAGTTTAGACACTGAAATGAAAGTGGCCTGAATTTCAGAGGTGCTGAGCACATCCTTGAAGTCAGGCCAATGTCCTTCAGGTGTCCAAATATGGAACATAGACACTTATCTTTAGGGACTGAAGTTTGACACTCTCAGCCTGTACATGTCTGAGTGTCAGTTCCATCCTCTGTTTAGTTAAGATCATACTTCCCTATGCTATGGGGCTATTGTGAGCTTAAATCACTACTGCTAGCAAACAGTCTAAGGTCCCAGGAAGGACGGTACCTGAGAAGATCATGGTTTTCATTATTATAGAGTTGGCTGGGCTCAGCAGAAAGCCAGACAAGGAAGAGCCAGTGGTGGGAAGCCAGCAACGAGGACAAAGCTAGCAAAGAGGCAGCAGTGGGAATATGCAGTGCTGACTGGCATGCATGGTAGGGCTCACTCAGATATCAAGTTTTTAAATGCTCCAGCTCCCCTTTGCATCACTGGCTGCTGGAGAGGAGTGGACAGAAAAACAACTTCTTCCTTTCATGGGTCTGCAGCCCCAGGGAAGCTTGTATTCATGCCTCTGCCTTATTTACCCATCAGTGGAAATATGGCCCTATATAAAGTCATTTGCAATGCCAGATTATATGTCTTTAATGAAGGATCTTTAAGCCAAAATGATGGAGTGGGTTCCTCAGTTGTTTGTTGCGCATAAATTTCCTGCTCTTTAATGATAAAAATGATTATAAATTTGTCTTGGGAATGTGATTCGGCTTAAATATATGTGATTATCCCCTTATTATAGAAAGGGCTATAAAACACAATAAAAATAATGTTCTATAAAATATTACAAATACAAAATAAATATGACATAACCATCGTGGTTTAAAAATATATACCCATAAAGCAGATCCTTCTTGATTTCAGAGCGAATTAATGAACAGCGCAGAAAGCACTAGCTGTATACCTATTTTTATAACAACACTGGACACCTACTTTGATTAAAATGCTTTCCATTTATATAGAAAGCCTGTCATACAAAAGGGTTGCAAAGTGCTTTATAGACTGTTGATACAGTATAGAAATCAGTTCATCATAAAATGAAATGCAGCCACCTCTGGGGTGACAACTATTCTCCATCAGCAACACCACAAACCAGTTTTTGGTTGCAGGAGTTCAAAATAACTTATCAAAAGCACTTGGTGCTGAGAAGGGTCTAATGAGAGGTAGATGACTTGATGGGTACCTTCTAAAGATGCTGGGCTGTTTGGAGATGGAACCTGGGCAGTAAGCAGGCAGCTACTGCCACCCTTCCCCAGCTAGGCTCTTCCAGGCAGCTGGCTATGCCGCACAGAGCAGCAACCAGGAGCGGCTCCATCTCACTCCTCGCCCGGGCTTGGCTGCCAGGGAGAGCAACCGAATGTGCTGAGGGTGGGGAGCCTCCGCCCAGGTAACATGAGGTGGGAAGGGAGCAGGGAGAGTGCAGAGGCCCCTGGCTGGGTGTGGGGTGGAGACATGTGGTGCAGTCATGTGTCCTCCCCTTTAGCTTATCCCCACCCCCAGTATGGGGAGGCATCAATCGTCTCAGAAATGTGTTAATTGAGGGCTCTTAATCTAGCAGTCAAAGGCCTAAGAACAAGCAATAGGTGGAAGTTGAAGCTAGACAACTTCAGACTGGAAATAAGGTGCACATTTCTAACAGCGCGGGTAATTAACCAGTGGAACAACTTACTGAGGATTTGATAGATTGGATGGTTTTCTAGATGATATGTTCTAGTTCAAACACAGCTTTCCACCTGAAGTAGAAATTACTTCAGGAATGTCTGTGGCCTGTGTTATACAGCAACAGTCAGAATGTTACTGTGGGTACGTCTACACTACGGGATTATTCCGATTTTACATAAACCGGTTTAGCAAAACAGATTGTATAAAATCGAGTGCGCGCGGCCACACTAAACACATTAAATCGGTGGTGTGCGTCCACGGTCCGAGGCTAGCGTCGACTTCTGGAGCGTTGCACTGTGGGTAGCTATTCCGTAGCTATCCCATAGTTCCTGCAGCCTCCCCCGCCCCTTGGAATTTCCGGGTTGAGATCCCAGTGCCTGATGGGGTAAAAATCATTGTCGTGGGTGGTTCTGGGTAAATGTCGTCAGTCACTCCTTCCTCTGGGAAAGCAACGGCAGACAAGCATTTCGCGCCTTTTTTCCCTGGATTGCCCTGGCAGATGCCATAGCATGGCAATCATGGAGCCTGTTTTGCCTTTTGTGACTGTCACCATATGTGTACTAGATGCCGCTGACAGAGGCGATTCAGCAGCGCTACACAGCAGCATGCTTTTGCTTTTGCATGACAGCAGAGATGGTTACCAGCCATACTGTACCATCTACCAATCCATAAATTGGTAATAAGATGATCATGGTTACCAGTCCTTTTGCACTGCCCCATGTGCCAATAGGCTGATGATGACGATGGATATCAGCCATATTGTACCATCAGCCACCCATGGCGGGCGGGGGGGGAGTGAGGATGTTGGTGTTGACTGCTGCAGCATTGCGTCTATCTGCAGCATTCAGTAAAGATAGGGTGACATGTAAAAGAGTCAAGAGAGGATTGTTTTCCCTTTCACTTCTAGGGGTGGGTGGGGGGGTGCGTAAATTGCCGAGCTATGCCCTGACCCACCGCGGACACTGTGTTTGACCCTAGAAGCATTTGGAGCTCAGCCAAGAATGCAAATGCTTTTCGGAGACTGCAGGCACTGTGGGATTGCTTGAGTCCTCCAGTCCCCGCTCCAGTCCCTCCTGCATGAGCGTCCATTTGATTCTTTGGCTTTCCGTTACGCTTGTCACGCAGCAGTGCGCTGAGTCCCTGCTATGGCGTCTGTGTGGAGATTTTTTAAAAATTATTTTGAATTTCGTCTTCTGTAACGGAGCACTGATAGAACAGATTTGCCTGCCCTTACTGCGATCACATCCGCATGGTCCATGCTGGAGCTCTTTTTTTATTTTGATTTCGGACTGCATCGCCACCCGTGCTGATCGAAGCTCCATGCTGGGCAAACAGGAAATATTCAAAAGTTCGCGGGGCTTTTCCTGTCTACCTGGCCTCTGCATCCGAGTTCAGATTGCTGTCCAGAGTGGTCAGTGGTGCACTGTAGGATACCACCCGGAGGCCAATACCGTCGATCTGTGGCCACACTAACCCTAATCCGATATGGTAATTCCGATACTAGCGCTACTCCTCTCGTTAGGGAGGAGTTCAGAAACCGGTTTAAAGAGCCCTTTATATCGATATAAAGGGCCTCTTAGTGTGGACGGGTGTGGCGTTAAATCGGTTTTACGCTCCTTAAACCGGTTTAAACGCATAGTGTAGACCAGGCCTGTGAGTCAAGTCTTCAGCTGGTATAGCAGGATGATGACAGTGTGACGTTCTGTACCTTGGGGGAACACCCAACACCCCCATGTTCATCCTTATAATATGATTGTGTGGTACTTAATGCAAAGTTTGTCAAGTTAGGTGTCTTCAGAAGGCTCATGATGCATTGAGCATTGTTATAGCAATTTTATAGGTTGCAATTTCATGTATATATTTATGAGGCTGAAATGTGTTCTCATGGCTTAAAGCAAGCCCAGACAAAAACACCAAGAGCAGAGGGGCAGTTCACACCTCATCAAGGCATGAGCAGGGGGTTGGACTAGATGACCTCCTGAGGTCCCTTCCAACCCTAATATTCTATGTATGGAACAAACCCAGCCTGGCCTCACAGGAACAAAGGACACTGGCCTAGGCAACAACAAAGGATCTGTTGGACTCTTGAGTGAGTCACCCCCCTTCCTTTGGTCAGCTTGGGACTGTGATGAAGTAATGTTCACCTGACTCTGAAGGGGGGATGAGGGGGCAAAACCAAGAGGGAAAAAAGAACATGATAAAAGGGAGAGATGTTTGCCATGTTCTCTCTGTCTCTTCCATCTACATCTACAGACACCACACTAAGCAACTGAAGCACTAATCAAAGGGGATCTCTTGGCTGAAGAGCAGCCAGCCAGCCTGTGGTGAGAAGCATCTAAGTTTGTGAGGGCACCGAAAGTGTTAAGATCAGCTTAGAATGTGTTTTGCTTTTTCATTTGACCAAATCTGACTTGTTATGCTTAGATTTTAAGTGATTATAGGTCAACCTTTGTAGTTAATAAATTTGTTTATTTATTCTATGTGAAGCAGTGTGTTCGGTTTAAAGCATGTCAGAGACTCCCCTTGGGAAAACAAGCCTGGTACATGTCAATTTCTTTGTTAAATCGATGAACTCATATAAGCTTGCAGCGTCCAGAGGGCATAACTGGACATTGCAAGACTGAGGTTCCTAGGGTTGTGTCTGGGACTGGAGATATTGGTTAGTGTCATTTGGTTGCACAATCCAAGCAGCTTACATGCCAGAGGCTGTGCGTGAACAGCCCAGGAGTGGGGTTCTCACAGCAGAGCAGGGTAAGACTGGCTCTCAGAGTCAAGAATGGTGAAATGCTCAGGGAGATTAGACAGACTACAAAAACAGAAACCCCAGTAATAATGGGGGATTTCAACTATCCTCATACAGATTAGGTATATGGCACCTCAGGACAGGATACAGAAATAAAATTTCTACACATCACTAATGACTGCTTCTTAGAACAGCTAGTACTGAAACCCACAAGGGGAGAGGTGGTTCTTGATTTAGTCCTAGGTGGAAAACAGGATCTCAGACTTTAAGGACAGAAGGGACGGTTATGATTGTCTAGTCTGACCTCCTGCACAACGCAGGCCACAGAATCTCACCCACCCACTCCTGTAACAAACCTCTGACCTATGTCTGAGCTATCGAAGACTTCAAATTGTGGTTTAAAGACTTCAAGGTGCAGAAAACCTTCCAGCAAGTGACCTGTGCCCCATGCTGCAGAGGAAGGCGAAAAACCTCCAGGGCCTCTGCCAATCTGCCCTGGAGGAAAATTCCTTCCCGACCCCAAATATGGCAATCCCCTAAACCCTGAGCATGTGGACAAGACTCACCAGCCAGACACCCAGGAAAGAATTCTCTGTAGTAACTCAGATCCCACCCCATCTAACATCCCATCACAGACCACTGGGAATATTTACCGCTAGTAGTCAAAGATCAATTAATTGCCAAAATTAGGTTAGCCCGTCATACCATCCCCTCCATAAACTTATCAAGCTTAGTCTTGAAGCCAGATATGTCTTTTGCCTCCACTGATTCCCTTGGAAGGCTGTTCAAGAACTTCACTCCTCCGATGGTTAGAAACCTTCGTCTAATTTCAAGACTAAACTTCCTGATGGACAGTTTATATCCATTTATTCTTGTGTCCATATTGGTACTAAGCTTAAATAATTCCTCTCCCTCCCTGATATTTATCCCTCTGATATATTTATAAAGAGCCATCATATCCCCCCTCAACCTTCTTTTGGTTAGGCTAAACAAGCCAAGCTCTTTGAGTCTCCTTTCATAAGACAGGTTTTCCATTCCTCGGATCATCCTAGCAGCCCTTCTCTGTACCTGTTCCAGTTTGAATTCATCCTTCTTAAACATGGGAGACCAGAACTGCACACAGTATTCCAGATGAGGTCTCACCAGTGCCTTGTATAACGGTACTAACACCTCCTTATCTTTACTGGAAATACCTCGCCTGATGCATCCCAAGACCACATTAGCTTTTTTAATGGCCATATCACATTGGTGGCTCATAGTCATCCTGTGATCAACCAATACTCCAAGGTCCTTCTCCTCCTCTGTTATTGCCAAGTGATGTGTCCCCAGTTTATAACAGAAATTCTTGTTATTAATCCCTAATGCATGACCTTGCTCTTTTCGGTATTAAATTTCATCCTATTACTATTACACCACCTTCCAAGGTCATCCAGATCTTCCTGTAGGATATCCCAGTCCCTCTCTGTACTGGCAATACCTCCCAGCTTCGTGTCATCTGCAAACTTTATTAGCACATTCCCATTTTTTTGTGCCAAGGTCAGTAATAAAAAGATTAAATAAGATTGGTCCCAAAACCGATCACTGAGGAACTCCACTAGTAACCTCCTTCCAGCCTGACAGTTCACCTTTCAGTGTGACCTATTGTAGTCTCCCCTTTAACCAGTTCCTTATCCACCTTTCAATTTTCATATTGATCCCCATCTTTTCCAATTTAACTAATAATTCTCCATGTGGAACCGTATCAAATGCCTTACTGAAATCAAGGTAAATTAGATCCACTGCATTTCCTTTTTCTAAAAAATCTGTTACCTTCTCAAAGAAGGAGATTGGGTTGGTTTGGCACGATCTACCTTTGGTAAGACCATGTTGTATTTTGTCCCAATTACCATTGGCCTCAATGTCCTTAACTACTTTCTCCTTCAAAATTTTTTTCCCAAGACCTTGCATACTACAGATGTCAAACTAACAGGCCTGTAGTTACCCAGATCACCTTTTTTGCCCCTTTCTTAAAAATAGGAAGTGTTAGCAATTCTCCAGTCATATGGTACAACCCCTGAGTTTACAGATTCATTAAAAATTCTTGCTAATGGACTTTCAATTTCATGTGCCAGTTCCTTTAATATTCTTGGATGAAGATTATCTGGGCCGCCTGATTTAGTCCCATTAAGCTGTTCGAGTTTGGCTTCTATCTCGGATGTGGTAATATCTACCTCCATATCCTCATTCCCATTTGTCATCCTACCATTATCCCTAAGCTCCTCATTAAAGACTGAGGCAAAATATTGTTTAGATATTGGGCCATGCCTAGATTATCCTTAACCCCATCTCTATCCTCAGTGTTTAGCAGTCCCACTTCTTCTTTCTTTGTTTTCTTCTTATTTTTATGTCTATAGAACCTTTTACTGTTTTAATTCCCTTTGCAAGGTCCAACTCTACATGGCTTTTGGCCTTTGTCACTTTATCCCTACATGTTCTGACCTCAATAAGGTAGCCTTCCTTGCTAATCCCTCCCATCTTCCACTCCTTGTAGGCTTTCTGCTTTTTCTTAATCACCTCTCTGAGATACTTGCTCATCCAGCTTGGTCTACAACTCCTGCCTATGAGTTTTTTCCCCTTTCTTGGGATGCAGGCTTCTGATAGTTTCTGCAACCTTGACTTGAAAAAAATCCAGGCCTCCTCCACCTTTAGATCCCCAAGTTCTTCAGTCTAATCCACTTCCCTAATTAATTTCCTTAATTCTTTAAAGTTAGCCCTTTTGAAATCAAAAACCCTAGTCCCAGATCAATTTTTATTTATGCTTCCATTTAGTTTGAACTGAATTAACTCATGATCGCTCGAACCAAGGTTGTCCCCTACAACCATTTCTTCTATGAGGTCCTCACTACTCACCAAAACCAAATCTAAATTGGTATCCCCTCTTGTTGGTTCAGCAACTACTTGGTGAAGGAATCCATCAGCTATCGCATCCAGGAAAATCTGAGCTCTATTATTATTACTAGCACTTGTCCTCCAGTCTATATCTGGGAAGTTAAAGTCTCCCATGATCACACAATTCCCATTAGTGTTTACTTCATTAAAAACATTAAAGAGGTCTCTATCCATATCCAGATCAGATCCCGGTGGTCTGTAGCACACCCCAAGCACTATCCCAGGGGAGGCTCTAGTAGTTTTCTTTCCCAATGTGATTTTTGCCCAGACAGACTCTTTGTTATCCATTCCATCACTTCTCATTTCTTTACAGTTAACCTCATCATTGATATACAATGCTACTCCACCACCTTTGCCTTTATTTCTATCTTTCCTAAACAGCACATACCCTTCAATACCTGTACTCCAGTCATGACTACTATTCCACCATGTTTCTGTTATCTCTATAATATCCGGTTTCACTTCCTGCACCAGTAGTTCTAGTTCCTCCATTTTGTTACCTAGGCCTTTGACAAAGTCCCTGACCAAAGGTTCTTAAGCAAAGTCAGAAGTCTTGGGATAAGAGGGAAGGTGCTCTCTTGGATCAGTAATGGGTTAAAAGACAGGAGATCAAAGGGTAGTAATAAATTATAAATTTTCACAAGAGAAAAGATAAATAGGAGGATCCACCAAGTATCTGTACCAGGACCAATGCTGTTTGACATATTCATAAATGATCTGGACAAAGGGGGTAAACATTGAGGTGGCAAAGTTTGCAGATAATACAAAATTACTCCAGATAGTTAATTCCAAAGCAAACTGTCAATAGTTACAAAGGGATCTCACTAAACTTGGTGACTGGGCAACAAAATGGTCAATGAAATTCAATGTTCAATAATCTCCATTGGAAAAAAAATCCAAATTATCCATACAAAATAATGGAGGCTAAATTAACTCTTACTATTCAAAAAGGATGTGACGGAGAGAATGCCAAGACTCATCAAGCCCTCGGATCGCTACCCCTTCCTGCTTCTCCACGTGGGCACCAATGATACTGCCAAGAATGACCTTGAGCGTATCACTGCAGACTACGTGGCTCTGGGAAAAAGGATAAAGGAGTTTGAGGCGCAAGTGGTGTTCTCGTCTATCCTCCCTGTGGCAGGAAAAGGCCAGGGTAGAGACCGTCGAATCGTGGAAATCAACGAATGGCTACGCAGATGGTGTTGGAGTGAAGGGTTTGGATTCTTTGACAATGGGATGGTCTTCCAAGAAGAAGGATTGCTAGGCAGAGACGGGCTCCACCTCACGAAGAGAGAGAAGAGCATCTTTGCAAGCAGGCTGGCTAACCTAGTGAGGAGGGCTTTAAACTAGGTTCACCGGGGGAAGGAGACCAAAGCCCCGAGGTAAGTGGGGAAGTGGGATACCAGGAGGAAGCACAAGCAGGAGACTGCAAGAGGGGAGGACTCCTGTCTCAGACCGAGAAAGCGGGACAATCAGCGAGTTATCTTAAGTGCCTATACACAAATGCAAGAAGCCTGGGGAACAAGCAGGGAGAACTAGAAGTCCTGGCACAGTCAAGGAATTATGATGTAATTGGAATAACAGAGACTTGGTGGGATAACTCACATGATTGGAGTACTGTCATGGATGGATATAAACTGTTCAGGAAGGACAGGCAGGGCAGAAAAGGTGGGGGAGTTGCGTTGTACATAAGAGAGCAGTATGACTGCTCAGAGCTCCAGTATGAAACTGCAGAAAAACCTGAGTGTCTCTGGATCAAATTTAGAAGTATGAACAACAAGGGTAATGTCGTGGTGGGAGTCTGCTACAGACCACCGGACCAGGGGGATGAGGTGGACGAGGCTTTCTTCCAGCAACTAACAGAAGTTACTAGATCACAGGCCCTGGTTCTCATGGGTGACTTTAATCACCCCGATATCTGCTGGGAGAGCAATACAGCAGTGCACAGACAATCTAGGAAGTTTCTGGAAAGTGTAGGGGACAATATCCTGGTGCAAGTGCTGGAGGAACCAACTAGGGGAAAAGCTCTTCTTGACCTGCTGCTCACAAACAGGGAAGAAATAGTAGAGGAAGCAATAGTGGATGGGAACCTGGGAGGCAGTGACCATGAGATGGTTGAGTTCAGGATCCTGACACAAGGAAGAAAGGAGAGCAGTAGAACAGAGACCCTGGACTTCAGAAAAGCAGACTTCGACTCCCTCAGGGAACTGATGGGCAAGGTCCCCTGGGAGAATAACATGACGGGGAAAGGAGTCGAAGAAAGCTGGCTGTATTTCAAAGAAACCTTATTGAGGTTGCAGGAACAAACCATCCCGATGTGTCGGAAGAAAAGTAAATATGGCAGGCGACCAGCTTGGCTTAACAGTGAAATCCTTGCTCGTCTTAAACACAAAAGAACAGCTTACAAGAAGTGGAAGATTGGACAAATAACCAGGGAGGAGTATAAAAGTATTGTTCCGGCATGCAGGTGTGAAATCAGGAAGGCCAAATCACACTTGGAGTTGCAGCTAGCCGGAGATGATAGGAGTAACAAGAAGGGTTTCTTTAGGTATATTAGCAACAGGAAGAAAGTCAAGGAAAGTGTGGGCCCCTTGCTGAATGAGGGAGGGAACCTGGTGACAGAGGATGTGGAGAAAGCTAGTGTACTCAATGCTTTTTTTGCCTCTGTCTTCACAGACAAGGTCAGCTCCCAGACAGCTGCACTCTGCAGCACGGTATGGGGAGGAGGTGACCAGCTCTCTGTGGAGAAAGAAGTAGTTCGGGGCTATTTAGGAAAGCTGGACAAGCACAAGTCCATGGGGCCGGATGCGCTGCATCCAAGGGTGCTAAAGGAGTTGGCCGATGAGATTGCAGAGCCATTGGCCATTATCTTTGAAAAATCATGGCGATCAGGGGAGGTCCCGGATGACTGGAAAAAAGCTAATGTAGTGCCCATCTTTAAAAAAGGGAAGAAGGAAGATCCAGGGAACTACAGGCCAGTCAGTCTCACCTCAGTCCCTGGAAAAATCATGGAACAGGTCCTCAAGGAATCAATCCTGAACCGCTTAAAGGAGGGGAAAGTGATCAGGAACAGTCAGCATGGATTCACCAAGAGCAAGTCATGCCTGACTAACCTAATTGCCTTCTATGACGAGATAACCGGCTCTGTGGATGAGGGGAAAGCAGTGGATGTACTATTTCTGGACTTTAGCAAAGCTTTTGATACAGTGTCCCACAGTATTCTTGCCAGCAAGTTAAAGAAGTATGGGCTGGATGAATGGACGGTAAGGTGGATAGAAAACTGGCTAGATGGTCGGGCTCAACGGGTACTGATCAATGGTTCCATGTCTAGTTGGCAGCCGGTATCAAGTGGAGTGCCCCAAGGGTCGGTGGTGGGGCCGGTTTTATTCAATATCTTCATTAACGATCTGGAGGATGGTGTGGACTGCACCCTTAGCAAGTTTGCAGATGACACTAAACTGGGAGGAGTGGTTGATACGCTGGAGGGTAGGGATAGGATACAGAGGGACCTAGACAAATTAGAGGATTGGGCCAAAAGAAATATGATGAGGTTCAACAAGGACAAGTGCAGAGTCCTGCACTTAGGACGGAAGAATCCCATGCACTGCTACAGACTAGGGACCGAATGGCTGGGCAGCAGTTCTGCAGAAAAGGACCTAGGGGTTACGGTGGACGAAAAGCTGAATACGAGTCAACAGTGTGCCCTTGTTGCCAAGAAGGCTAACGGCATTTTGGGTTGTATAAGTAGGGGCATTTCCAGCAGATCGAGGGATGTGATCATTCCCCTCTACTCAGCACTGGTGAGGCCTCATTTGGAGTACTGTGTCCAGTTTTGGGCTCCACACTACAAGAAGGATGTGGATAAATTGGAGAGAGTCCAGCGGAGGACAACAAAAATGATTAGGGGGCTGGAGCACATGACTTATGAGGAGAGGCTGAGGGAACTGGGATTGTTTAGTCTGCAGAAGAGAAGAATGAGGGGGGATTTGATAGCTGCTTTCAACTACCTGAAAGGGGGTTCCAAAGAGGATGGATCTAGACTGTTCTCAGTGGTAGAAGATGACAGAACAAGGAGTAATGGTCTCAAGTTGCAGAGGGGGAGATTTAGGCTGGATATTAGGAAAAACTTTTTCACTAGTAGGGTGGTGAAGAACTGGAATGGGTTACCTAGGGAGGTAGTGGAATCTCCTTCCTTAGAGGTTTTTAAGGTCAGGCTTGACAAAGCCCTGGCTGGGATGATTTAGTTGGGTTTGGTCCTGCTTTGAGCAGGGGGTTGGACTAGATGACCTCCTGAGGTCCCTTCCAACCCTGAGATTCTATGATTCTATGATTCTATGAGTACAATTGGGAAACATATATTTTCTGTTTTATTATCTATCATAATGTCACTATAAAAATTCATGGTATGCCTACACCCTGACTACAGCTTACAGATCTGGTTGCCCCCATCTCAAAAAAGATATATTAGAATTAGAAAAAATTACAGAGAATGGCAACAAAAATTATTAGGGTTTTGGAACAGCTTCCGTATGAAGAGAGATTAAAAAGACTGTGACAATCAATTTAGAAAAGAGACATCTAAGGGGGCTAAGATAGAGGTCTATAAAATTATGAATGGTGTGAAGAAAGTGAATAGTGAAGTGTGATTTATCCTTTCACATAACAGGGGGTCACCCAATGAAATTAAGCAGCAGGTTTACAACAAACAAAAGGAAGTACTTCTCCACACAACACAGTCAACCTGTGGAACTCACTGCCAGGGGATAATGTGAAGGTCAAAAGTGTAACCTGGTTCAAAAAAGAATGAAATAAGTTCATGGAGGATGAGTCCTCCAATGACTATTAGTCAAGATGGTCAGGGACACAACCCCATGCTCTGGGTGTCCCTAAACCTGCAAATGCCAGAAGCTGGGACTGGACGACAGGAGATGGATCACTCGATAAATGCCACGTTCTGTTCACTCTCTCTGAAGCATCAGGTGCAAGCTTCTGTCAGAAGACAAGAAACTGTGCTAGATGGATTATTGTTCTGACCCAATATGGCCATTCTTATGTTCAAACTATAAAGTGTCATGCTTATATCTTTGGAGGTTGTCAATTCATTCATGGTGTTGGCCAAAATGGCAGCCCTCACACAACAAAGTAGAGAACCAGACATGGGGAGAACAGCCCCTCAGGTTCAGATAGATCTCCATTACAAACCCCTTAGCTTACTTATTAATCTTCATTGATCATCCATGGTTATGGCCTAATTTTAAGATATTTTGTCATAAAGCTATATTCTCTGTGCTGACTTAGAAGGTGCACCCACCTAAGTCACAAACATCACTCACTGTGATACATGGGTTTTCCTTGGTTGTCTCCCATCCAAGTACAAACCAGCCTCAACCCTGCTGAACTTATACACTTATAACATTATCAAAGTAAAAATAATGTATTTAACTCAACAATGAGCCCTCTGACTGGGAGCTTCAGAGGGTCCTGAGAGTTTGATTGTCTAAGCTTGGATACCTATGGAAGCTAGGTGTATAACCTCCTTGTGAAATTATAGGATGGGATTTTTAACAAGAAACATGCACTGACTCGCCTTTCTCAAGTTTCAGAGGGGTAGCTGTGTTCATCTGTATCAGTAAAAACAATGAGGAGTCCTTATGAGTTAGTCTCTAAGGTGCCACAAGGACTCCTCATTGTTTTTTCTCCTTTCTCAGAGCTGATCGGAGGGAAGAGAAAACACATTTTTTCCAGCAGAGAAAGCAAATTAAGATTTTAAGATCACTTTGTACTGACAAAAGTGACCGTTCCACCTTCTGTTCCCTGGCACGCAGCAAGCACACATTTTAAATAATTCATGCCAACCTTAAACATTTTAAATGGAGAAGGGAAGCTTTTCTAACAGGTCAGTGAGTAAGAGATAAAGGGAAAAGAAACTTTAAAAAAAGTTGAAAATGTCTATGAATCATTTTAAAGTGAAGTATTTTATTCATATTTTCCACTGAATAGTGTCTTTTAAAAGCATCTGAGCTGAACATGTAATTACAATGATTCCACTTGATGAATTTTTTTTCATTGCAATACAGTTTAATCTTTTTAGTTTGATTTAAAATAAAATAGAGCAAAGAAGAGCAAATATTTAAAAGATTTGTGCAACTTGCAAGATTAAAGTTACAGTACTTCAATCTCCTGTGGAAACTTAGACACATTTTTAATGGGTTCTTCATTTATTATTTTAAGGAAAACATTTTCAGCTGGATAAAATAACAATAAGAAAAGGATAGTAACTCCTTATATAAACTATTGTTTAACAGATGCTTTCCTTGCTCAGGAAGTAAGACTGCAAGCTCTTCATGGTAAGGACCATCTCTTTTGTTCTGCATTCATAAAGTGCCTAGAAGAATGGGGCCTGAGCGATGACTGGGGACCAGCTGCAAAACAAATAAACAACAATAACTTATGTGGTAATGGGGGAGGAGCATCCCACTGGCCCAGCTGCAGGTGGGTGTGGTTTGGGAGAAGCTGGGGGAATGGGTAACACAGAGAAGTGAGCTGTAGCTCACGAAAGCTCATGCTAAAATAAATTTGTTAGTCTTTAAGGTGCCACAAGTACTCCTGTTCTTTTTGTGGATACAGACTAACACGGCTGCTACTCTGAAACCTGACAGAGTGATCTGTTATTCAATACCAGTTGCCAGGCAGGTGCTGTTAGGTGAGAGTTCTGGCTGCCTTGAAGGTTGTTACATTTTTTAGCCAAGATGACCTTGCCTTATTCCTTTGCGTTCCCCTGCTGATCCCATATTATCACAAGAATCTTTTGTTAACGTACATGTCCCTGTCCCTTGGGTCCTTCTGAGACACACAGGTTCAATTCCACAGCCCTAGGAGCGGAAAGGTATTGGGGGGCATCAGCAGGAATTGTGTGATGTAAAGACCCCCACCCTGAACCCCGACAAAGCCAGGAAATGAAGAGTCCAGGTGATATGTCTTACTGGAGAATAAGCAGACACAGCTTACTTCCTCCCTTGTTCTGAGGAAGGAGAAAACCTCTCAACATGTGAGGCAGCTCTGATTGGCTGCCTTTCCGCAAGAGGGAGAGGAGAGGGGATGGGAAGACAGTCAGAGACAGTTTCCCAACAGACTGATGGTTTTTCTGTAGGAGGGTACAAAAACTTGCAGGCTATGTGAAAACCCCTGAAGAGCTGGTAGCCCTATTACTCAGATGGCTATGTATGGATTCAACTTTCAGAGGGGTAGCCGTGTTAGTCTGGTTCTGTAGAAGCAGCAAAGAATCCTGTGGCACCTTATAGACTAACAGACGTTTTGCAGCATGAGCTTTCGTGGGTGAATACCCACTTCTTCGGATGCAAGTGGTGGAAATTTCCTGGGGCAGGTATATATAAGAAAGCAAGATGCAAGCTAGAGATAACGAGGTTAGATCAATCAGGGTGGATGAGGCCCTGTTCTAGCAGTTGAGGTGTGAAAACCAAGGGAGGAGAAACTGGTTCTGTAATTGGCAAGCCATTCACAGTCTTTGTTTAGTCCTGAGCTGATGGTGTCAAATTTGCAGATGAACTGGAGCTCAGCAGTTTCTCTTTGAAGTCTGGTCCTAAAGTTTTTTTGCTGTAGGATGGCCACCTTAAGATCTGCTATTGTGTGGCCAGGGAGGTTGAAGTGTTCTCCTACAGGTTTTTGTATATTGCCATTCCTAATGTCTGATTTGTGTCCATTTATCCTTTTCCTTAGAGACTGTCCAGTTTGGCCGATGTACATAGCAGAGGGGCATTGCTGGCATATGATGGCATATATTACATTGGTGGAAGTGCAGGTGAATGAACCGGTGATGTTGTGGCTGATCTGGTTTGGTCCTGTGATGGTGTTGCTGGTGTAGATATGTGGGCAGAGTTGGCATCGAGGTTTGTTGCATGGATTGGTTCCTGAGCTAGAGTTACTATGGTGCGGTGTGCAGTTGCTGGTGAGAATATGCTTCAGGTTGGCAGGTTGTCTGTGGGCGAGAACTGGTTTGCCACCCAAGGCCTGTGAAAGTGTGGGATCATTGTCCAGGATGGGTTGTAGATCCCTGATGATGCGTTGTAGGGGTTTTAGCTGGGGACTGTATGTGATGGCCAGTGGAGTCCTGTTGGTTTCTTTCTTGGGTTTGTCTTCCAGTAGGAGGCTTCTGGGTACACGTCTGGCTCTGTTGATCTGTTTCCTTATTTCCTCGTGTGGGTACTGTAGTCTTGAGAATGCTTGGTGGAGATTTTCTAGGTGTTGGTCTCTGTCTGCGGGGTTAGAGCAGATACGGTTGTACCTCAGTGCTTGGCTGTAGACAATGGATCTTGTGGTGTGTCTGGGATGGAAGCTGGAGGCATGAAGGTAGGCATAGCGGTCGGTAGGTTTTCGGTATAGGGTGGTGTTGATGTGACCATCACTTATTTGCACCGTGGTGTCTAGGAAGTGGACCTCCCGTGTAGATTGGTCCAGGCTGAGGTTGATGGAGGGGTGGAAGCTGTTGAAATCGTGGTGGAATTTTTCCAGAGTCTCCTTCCCATGGGTCTAGATGATGAAGATGTCATCGATGTAGCGTAGGTAGAGAAGGGGCGTGAGTGGACGGGAGCTGAGGAAGCGTTGTTCCAGGTCGGCCATAAAAATATTGGCATATTGTGGGGCCATACGGGTGCCCATAGCGGTGCCACTGATCTGGAGATATATATTGTCAGCAAATTTGAAATAGTTGTGTGTGAGGATAAAGCCACAGAGCTCAGCAACCAGGTGTGCTGTGGCATCATCAGGGATACTGTTCCTGACAGCTTGTATTCCATCAGTATGTGGGATGTTTGTGTAGAGAGCCTCTACATCCATGGTGGCCAGGATGGTGTTTTCTGGAAGGTCACCAATGCATTGTAGTTTCCTCAGGAAATCAGTGGTGTCACGGAGATAGCTGGGAGTGCTGGTAGCATAGGGTCTGAGTAGAGAGTCTACATATCCAGACAGTCCTTCAGTGAGAGTTCCAATGCCCGAGATGATGGGGCGTCCAGGATTTCCGGGTTTGTGGATCTTGGGTAGTAGATAGAATAACCCTGGTCGGGGCTCTAAGGGTATGTTGATTAGTTCTGGTGTTAGTGTAGGGAGTGTCCTGAGTAGATGGTGCAGTTTCTTAGTGTATTCCTCAGTGGGATCTGTGGGAAGTAGCCTGTAAAATTTAGTATTGGAGAGTTGTCTGGCGGCCTCCTTTTGGTATTCAGACCTGTTCATGATGACAACAGCACCTCCTTTATCAGCCTCTTTGATTATAATGTCAGGATGGTTTCTGAGGCTGTGGATGGCATTGCGTTCTGCACGACTTAGGTTGTGAGGCAAGCGATGTTGTTTTTCCACAATTTCTGCCTGTGCACGTCGGCGGAAGCATTCAATGTATAGGTCCAGACTGTCATTTCGACCCTCGGGAGGAGTCCATGTGGAGTTCTTCTTCTTGTGCTGTTGGTGGGAGGGTAACTGTGTATCCGTGCGCTGTTCAGTGTTGTCCTGAAAGAATTCTTTGAGTCGGAGACGGCAAAAGTAGGCTTCCAGATCACCGCAGAACTGTATCATATTGGTGGGGGTGGCAGGGCAGAAAGAGAGTCCCCGAGATAGGACAGACTGTTCTTCTGGGCTGAGTGTGTGGTTGGATAGATTGACGATATTGCTGGGTGGGTTAGGGGTACCACGGTTGTGGCCCCATGTGGCAGGTAGGAGTTTAGACAGCTTACAGTCCTTTTTCCTTTGTAGAGAGGTGAAGTGAGTAATGTAGATCTCCTGTCTTATTTTAGTGAAGTCCTTTCCAAATGCAAACGGATGGACATCATACCTAATGGACTAAAGGTAAAGGTAAAAAATCCACTACTATCTACATACTACACAGACCATAGTGAGAGATTATGCCATACTCTATCGAAGAAACTGAGGAACCACCTGATCAGCATCCTATACAGCAAACAGGAAAACATCAAAAAAGAGCTCTCCAACCTGGAGACTCTCATCAATAACCAAACTTCCATACAAACGGACTTCACCACAGCCTCAGAAACCATCCTAATATTATAATCAAAGAGGCTGATAAAGGAGGTGCTGTTGTCATCATGAACAGGTCTGACTACCAAAAGGAGGCTGCCAGACAACTCTCCAATACTAAATTTTACAGGCTACTTCCCTCAGATCCCACTGAGGAATACACTAAGAAACTGCACCATCTACTCAGGACACTCCCTACACTAACACCAGAACTAATCAACATACCCTTAGAGCCCCGACCAGGGTTATTCTATCTACTACCCAAGATCCACAAACCCGGAAATCCTGGACGTCCCATCATCTCGGGCATTGGAACTCTCACTGAAGGACTGTCTGGATATGTAGACTCTCTACTCAGACCCTATGCTACCAGCACTCCCAGCTATCTCCGTGACACCACTGATTTCCTGAGGAAACTACAATGCATTGGTGACCTTCCAGAAAACACCATCCTGGCCACCATGGATGTAGAGGCTCTCTACACAAACATCCCACATACTGATGGAATACAAGCTGTCAGGAACAGTATCCCTGATGATGCCACAGCACACCTGATTGCTGAGCTCTGTGGCTTTATCCTCACACACAACTATTTCAAATTTGCTGACAATATATATCTCCAGATCAGTGGCACCGCTATGGGCACCCGTATGGCCCCACAATATGCCAATATTTTTATGGCCGACCTGGAACAATGCTTCCTCAGCTCCCGTCCACTCACGCCCCTTCTCTACCTACGCTACATCGATGACATCTTCATCATCTGGACCCATGGGAAGGAGACTCTGGAAAAATTCCACCACGATTTCAACAGCTTCCACCCCTCCATCAACCTCAGCCTGGACCAATCTACACGGGAGGTCCACTTCCTAGACACCACGGTGCAAATAAGTGATGGTCACATCAACACCACCCTATACCGAAAACCTACCGACCGCTATGCCTACCTTCATGCCTCCAGCTTCCATCCCGGACACACCACAAGATCCATTGTCTACAGCCAAGCACTGAGGTACAACCATATCTGCTCTAACCCCGCAGACAGAGACCAACACCTAGAAAATCTCCACCAAGCATTCTCAAGACTACAGTACCCACACGAGGAAATAAGGAAACAGATCAACAGAGCCAGACGTGTACCCAGAAGCCTCCTACTGGAAGACAAACCCAAGAAAGAAACCAACAGGACTCCACTGGCCATCACATACAGTCCCCAGCTAAAACCCCTACAACGCATCATCAGGGATCTACAACCCATCCTGGACAATGATCCCACACTTTCACAGGCCTTGGGTGGCAGACCAGTTCTCGCCCACAGACAACCTGCCAACCTGAAGCATATTCTCACCAGCAACTGCACACCGCACCATAGTAACTCTAGCTCAGGAACCAATCCATGCAACAAACCTCGATGCCAACTCTGCCCACATATCTACACCAGCAACACCATCACAGGACCAAACCAGATCAGCCACAACATCACCGGTTCATTCACCTGCACTTCCACCAATGTAATATATGCCATCATATGCCAGCAATGCCCCTCTGCTATGTACATCGGCCAAACTGGACAGTCTCTAAGGAAAAGGATAAATGGACACAAATCAGACATTAGGAATGGCAATATACAAAAACCTGTAGGAGAACACTTCAACCTCCCTGGCCACACAATAGCAGATCTTAAGGTGGCCATCCTACAGCAAAAAAACTTTAGGACCAGACTTCAAAGAGAAACTGCTGAGCTCCAGTTCATTTGCAAATTTGACACCATCAGCTCAGGACTAAACAAAGACTGTGAATGGCTTGCCAATTACAGAACCAGTTTCTCCTCCCTTGGTTTTCACACCTCAACTGCTAGAACAGGGCCTCATCCACCCTGATTGATCTAACCTCGTTATCTCTAGCTTGCTTCTTGCTTGCTTATATATACCTGCCCCAGGAAATTTCCACTACTTGCATCCGAAGAAGTGGGTATTCACCCACGAAAGCTCATGCTGCAAAACGTCTGTTAGTCGATAAGGTGCCACAGGATTCTTTGCTGCTTCTATGTATGGATTAGGAGTCTGATGTAACTACATCCTTAAATGTAAGCAGTGAGTACTCCGTTAGGTATCTCAGCGTTGCTGACAGCATGGGTTGCTCACATGTTTAAGCCTTGTAGTAAAAGTATTAACTGAAATGTCATCCAAATCACACATGTGTTCCTAATCTTCCTTAGGTGGGTGCGTGTCCCCCTGCTTCCTCCCATCTCCTTGCTCCATGTGTTCCCTTCAAATTTGCCGTGTTAGTTGAGGTCAGGAGTTTTAAATCAGCTCCCAACAGTTTACATTTAGTCTACAGCAGCCCAGCGGGTCCTTTAGTACTGAATGTAAGCAGAAGAATACACCCCTTTGAAGTCCCCTCACAGTGAGAGAACATAAGTGAATAACCCCTAAAACTTGTTTTGGTCTTGTAAGCTGTACTCCACTTTAACCAAGCATACTCCTCATTCCAATAGCAATAAAATATACTTAGACCTGGTTGGGAAATTTTTCATTGAAACATTGACCAGAAAAATACTGTTTTCACCCAAAGCATATTGGAACGTGTGTCAATTTCCTATGGGGGAAAAAGATCAGAATTCCAAACCAGAAACTTCAGCATTCTGAAACGAACAGTTTCTGAAACCAAATTTTTCAAAATTTCTGATTTATATGAACTTTCAAATAAAACAGCCCAAAACAATATGTGTTTGTTCTGATTTGGACCAAAACCAGATTTCAAAATTTTCTAAGACCTGAAAATACCTGCTCTAGCTGTGGCAGGGCATGCATTAGCAGCACAGTGCTGAGCAAAGCCTGGAATTGCTGAGATCCTAACTAGCACTGAAGCCAAAGAAAACGGAAAGTGCTCAGCATCCTTGCAGGACCGAGCCTCTGGTGTCCTTAGTGGGTGGTTTAGGACAATCTTTGGCTTTTTTGCCTTTCACAGTGCACAAGAGCCTGGTAATGCACTTCCTGTTTTAACCTATTACTGTTGTTGTTATGCTGTTATTATGAAGGCACCAAAATCACAGCGAAGGTGCCAGCGCCCTGTTTTAACCATGATCAAAGCATTATAATCTCTCTATAATAAATAAATAGATGTGAGTCTATCTATGCTAAGAGTCCTAGACTATTGTGATATCAGCAATAACTCTACCAATCACCACCCTTACTCTACAGATACTTTGCATGCAACAATTTCATTGATTGTAATGACTCAGTGATATAAGAAAGACTGCACAGATAGTGGATTATTTGGTCCAACTGCCAGAGTTCCTTGAAGGTTGGTTTGCCAGCTGCGCAACTCAACACAAACTACCCAAACATATCAATCCAAAATCCCCAGGGTAACTCCCTTGACACAACTAAACACAGCCATCCCCATCCCACAAAATAGCCCCAAACAAACATAGTTCCTCACCCCAGCAAACACCCCTGCTTAAATCAATACACAATTCCCAAGCACCGCACACACACATCAGTTTATGTTTTTTTAAAGCTGCCTGCCAGGAAGTGGGATACTCCAGAGAGTTGTCTAGGACAGAGTCTCGAACCTTTCACTCCCACCACTTTCCTAACTGCCAGCCCGGAGAGCTACATCAACAGTTGCTCAGGCAGGTTGTGTTGCACGTCAATCTGAAGTGCAGGAGGGGTGACACGTCAGAAGGGTGTGACGTGTTATTTTAACCAAAGTTGTAGAAAACAGGAAACTCTACCCTCACTTATCCTGCAGCAATCTGTACCTGCTTGAAATTGTCATACTTACCATAAAACCATCAACTTCAGGGACAAAGCCACAGGTTGTCACTAATTATTTTACTATCCCAAAGGGGCTCCTCTAAAGGAAGGTGTCATAAACTTACAGCTAAGGGTACCATACAATCCCTCCTTTACCTGTAAGGGGTTAAGAAGCTCAAATAACCTGGTTGGCACCTGACCAAAGGGACCAATAAGGGAAGAAGATACTTTCAAATCTGTGCAGGGGAGGTTTTGTTTGTGCTCTGTTTTTCCTGCCCTGGTCCCTCTCTGTCCCGGACAGAACAAAGAATCTCCTAAAACCTGGTCCTTCGGTAGCAGTTTTAGACCGAGCTGGATGAGCAAGCGTCTCAGAGGGGTGATTAAGAAAAAACAGAAAGCGTATAAGGAGTGGAAGATGGGAGGGATCAGCAAAGAAACCTACCTTATTGAGGTCAGAGGGTGTAGGGATGCAGTGAGAAAGGCCAAAAGCCGGGTAGAGATGGACCTTGCGAAGGGAATTAAAACCAATAGTAAAAGGTTTTTTAGCCATATAAATAGGAAGAAAACCAAGAAAGAAGAAGTGGGAGCGGAGATTAAGGATAAGCTAGGCATGGCACAATATCTAAATGAATATTTTGCCTCGGTCTTTAATGAGGCTAATGAAGGGCTTAGGAATAGTGGCAGAGTGACTGATGGGAATGAAGGTGCGGGGTTGGAAATTACAGTATCCGAGGTAGAAGCCAAACTTGAATAGCTTAACGGTAGTAAATCCGGCAGCCCGGATAATCTTCATCCTAGAATATTAAAGGAATTGGCGAGTGAAATTGCAAGCCCGTTAGCGATAATTTTTAACGAATCTCTAAACTCGGGGGTTGTACCGTTTGACTGGAGATTAGCTAATATAGTTCCTATTTTCAAGAAGGGGAAAAAAAGTGACCCGGGTAACTACAGGCCTGTTAGTTTAACATCTGTAGTATGTAAAGTCATGGAAAAAATATTAAAGGAGAGAGTAGTTACGGACCTTGAGGTCAATGGCAATTGGGACAAATTACAACATGGTTTTACGAAAGGTAGATCGTGCCAGACCAACCTGATCTCCTTCTTTGAGAAAGTAACAGATTTTTTAGACAAGGGAAATGCGGTGGATCTAATATATCTTGATTTCAGTAAGGCGTTTGATATGGTACCGCATGAAGAATTACTGGTTAAATTGGAAAAGATGGGGATCGAAATGAAAATCCAGAGGTGGATAAGGAACTGGTTAAAGTGGAGACTGCAGCGGGTCATATTGAAAGGTGATCTGTCGGGTTGGAGGGAGGTTACCAGTGGAGTTACTCAAGGTTCGGTTTTGGGTCCGATCTTATTCAATCTATTTATCGCTGACCTCGGAACCAAAAGTAGGAGTGGGCTGATAAAGTTTGCGGATGACACGAAGTTGGGAGGTATTGCCAATTCGGAGAAGGATCGGGATATCCTCCAGGGAGATTTGGATGACCTTGTAAACTGGAGTATTAGTAATAGGATGAAATTCAATAGTGAGAAGTGTAAGGTTATGCAATTAGGGATGACTAACAGGAATTTTAGTTATAAGCTGGGGACGCACCAGTTGGAAGTAACGGAAGAGGAGAAGGACCTCGGAGTCCTGGTTGATCGCAGGATGACTATGAGTCGGCAATGTGATGTGGCCGTTAAAAAAGCTAATGCGGTCTTGGGATGCATTAGGCGAGGTATTTCTAGTAGAGATAAGGAGGTGCTAGTCCCGTTATACAAGGCATTGGTGAGACCTCATTTGGAGTACTGTGTGCAGTTTTGGTCTCCCATGTTTAAGAAGGATGAATTCAAACTGGAACGGGTACAAAGAAGGGCCACTAGAATAATCCGAGGAATGGAAAGCCTGTCGTATGAAAGGAGACTTGAGGAGCTCAGTTTGTTTTCCTTAACCAAAAGAAGGTTGAGAGGAGATAGGATTGCTCTCTTTAAATATATCAGAGGGATAAATACCAGGGAGGGAGAGGAATTATTTCAGCTCAGTACTAATGTGGACACGAGAACAAATGGATATAAATTGGCAGTCGGGAAGTTTAGGCTTGAAATTAGACAAAGGTTTCTAACCATCAGGGGAGTGAAATTCTGGAACAGCCTACTGAGGGAAACAGTGGGGGCGAAGGACCTCTCTGGCTTTAAGATTAAGCTTGATAAGTTTATGGAGGGAATGGTTTGATAGGATAACGTGATTTAGTCAATAGGTCAATAACGTGCCACCACTGTTAATTAGTACCGAGGGTCAATGTTGGGATATTGAAAGTCTTTTTCCTGAGTGTCTAGCTGGAGAGTCTTGCCCGCATGCTCGGGGTTCAGCTGATCGCCATATTTGGGGTCGGGAAGGAATTTTCCTCCAGGGTAGATTGGCAGTGGCCCTGGAGGTTTTTCGCCTTCCTCCGCAGCATGGGGCAGGGGTCGCTTGCTGGAGGATTATCTGCTACTTGAAGTCTTTAAATCAGGATTTGGGGACTTCAACAGCTGAGTCAAGGGAGAGAATTATTTCAGGAGTGGGTGGGTCAGCTTTTGTGGCCTGCATCTTGCGGGAGGTCAGACTAGATGATCATAATGGTCCCTTCTGATCTTAAGTTCTATGATTCTATGATTCTATGAAAACCTTACCTGAAATAAACATCCAAGATTACAAAAATTGTAAGTAATAGCAAGGAAATGTGTTAGCTTATCTTTTGTTTTAGCTTGTGAATTTTCCCTATGCTAAGAGGAAGGTTTATTCCTGTTTTTTGTAACTTTAAAATTTTGCCTAGAGGGGTATCCTCTGTGTTTTAAATACTACTACCCTGTAAAATTACCGTCCATCCTGATTTTACAGAGGTGCTGCTTTCACTTTTTTCCTTTATAATAAAGTTCTGCTTTTAAGAACCTGATTTATTTTTTAGTGTCCTAAAACCACAAAGGTCTGGCCTGTGCTCACCTTGTTTATCTATTTGGTTGGTGTATTATTCTCAAGCCTCCCCAGGAAAGGGGGTGAAGGGGCTTGGGGGGGATATTTTGGGGAGACAGGAACTCCAAGTGGTCCTTTTCCTGAATCTTTGTCCAACTCACTTGATGGTGGCAGTGATATCGTCAAAGGACAAGGAAGAATTTATGCCTTGGGGAAGTTTTTAAGCTAAGCTGGTTGAAATAAGCTTAGGGGGTCTTTCATGCAGGTCCCCACATCTGTACCCCAGAGTTCAGAGTGGGGAGGGAACCCTGACAGAAAGCTACTTAAAATCCTTAAAAAAAAAGACTTGTGTTTGTATATTCAGTAATTAAAGCTGATCATCTGGGCAATTCAATTGTATAGAAGATTTTGATTCCACCTCTCTCACAGTTGGATTGCCATGTATAAAATGCCTAGACCGCTCCATTTCCTTATCCCTACTGCTTTTCTGAATGCAACATGTTAGTCAATGACATACAGTTGACTGAATAATCAATGTTTCATTACTACTGATGGCTCTTTTAGATAGCTCATGAGAGAACAGGGCATTCATAATTAAGGATAATCAACTCTGAGATGCTGGGACTCTAAGGAAAGATTTATACTGTTGTCAACTAAACACTGAGAAATTCCTGGAAGGAAAAAAAAAGTTGTATTTGTACTAAGCTGCAAAGAGAAGAAAGGAGGGATGGCCTGGGAATCGGGAGACTGGGGTTCAAGTTTCTGCTCTGACACAGGTTGCCTGTCTGGCCTTGCTCAAGTCGCTGAGCCTCAGTTTCCCATTTGTAAAATAGCACGTCCCTGCCTCATAGTGGTGTGGTGAGGATAAATACATTGCAGATTGTGAGACACTCAGATACTGTGGTAATGGGGGCCATGCGAGCACCTAAGTTACATATGGTACAAGCAAGAAATAAGCAAACCAGGTAGATCACCAAATCTAATCTCCATGCCAGTGTAAAGTTGCTTTGTGGTACATTTCCAGTTCTCTCTCCAGCCTCCTT
The DNA here is from genome assembly GCF_020497125.1 of Mauremys mutica. Lineage (NCBI taxonomy): Eukaryota > Metazoa > Chordata > Testudines > Geoemydidae > Mauremys > Mauremys mutica. Next base: position 7,142,538 of record NC_059076.1, on the reverse strand, counting down.
CTAACCAGTTTGAGTGATGTACTCCCACCATTTGCCTCAAGAGACTGACTTTCCGACTGTTTTAATATTTCCATCGTGGAGTTCATTAACCCATCCCTATTTTCTCTGTTCTTGTGAGAAGCTAGTTGAGTGATTGTGGAACTTCTGTGTGACTGCAGCCAACACTCCAAGGTGGTGTCTTATGACACAAGGATACCAAACAAGGGTGATTTCTTCTGTAGCGCCCCTCTCCACCTGATTACCTCCTTTAATGGCAATCCGCTTACAGGTTCTGATGGACAGGTCTGGGTTCTTTTGGATCCCGCCACCCACTCAGCAGGGTGAATCTTTTTTCTTTTTTGTTATGAAATTAGTTGGCGGTGCCTCCACCCCCCTCGCTCCTTCCTGGCAGGGTCACCAGGGCAGCTTGGGCGGAAAATTCTAACTATAGAGGAATCCCCACTTACTTGCCAGATAGTTGGAGACTTCCAAGAAATAACACAACACTTAAAAATATATTCAACACAACAATTATATTAAACAGGCAACAAATACAACATAACAGGGGAAACACCATTTTTAGGGTCACCGGTGCCCACACTTAAAATACCCGTGTCTGGAGTAACAAATGTAAAAGTAGTGTCCTGTTGGTACGCGTACCTTGCTGGGGCCCTTGATGACCTATACAATTCTCTGCAGAGGTGTAGCAGTGTGGCTGACTGGGTTCAGTACAGCCAAAAGACCCATAAGTGGGAGGAGGTGGTGAATCCCTCCACAGGTGTAATAAGCGGTAGATTATAAAATCCTCAAACCCTCACTCCCTGGCTTGAGGACACAGTTCAGGGAGTAGAGGGTCCCCAAAACAAATTCCCTGACTAACTAACTAAAGACAAGGCACCCACAAACTCCACAAATGATCTTCAGGGTTGAGGATGACGCTGGACGATTCCAGGGGCTGCTGTCCGCTGGCAGGGATCCTCCTCAGGCAGGAATCAGCCCTGGACTAGCAGCGCTGACCATGTGGGGGACTGGTCTCACCAGGGGAGCTGGAGGCAAACCCAGCCTGGCTGGGGAAATTTCTCAGCAAGCGTAACAATTGGGAATCATCCGTGGGGGAGGAAAACCCAGCTGGAGGATCTGGTGTCAGGTCCCTAGAGGCCAGTTCTCAAGGGGCCTGGGACTCACCAGCTCCCCACACAGCCAGTTCGGCCTTTTTCCTGGCTCGCCCCAGCCTCCCTCAAAATGGCTTCTCCCCTCTCTTCCACTCCCTGGTGGAACTCAGAGTCTGCTGGGCAGACTCTGAGTTTCCTCCTCCCTGAGCTGCCAGCAGACAGAGCTCCAGGAATCTATGTAATCTCTTTGGGGGTTACACTCTCCCTGGGCGAAAGTCCTTGCCGTCCTCGGCAAGGGTCATTTATCCACAAAACAGCATGCAAGGTCCTCTTCATCAGGTAATAATAAACATTGCTTAGTGGACAATAAATGTACACATACAATATTAATTTAAAATAACATGAAATTGTTATTCAATGTACATTAATAACATTCTTACTATATTGACATAAATGACTTAACCTTGGAGTCTCCATTGTTAACTATCAGACAGAAACAATAATAGGCCACCCGCACCCATCTGTTTACTAAGTGCAAAGGGACAGAGGTGGAGGTCCCTGGAAGTCATAAGTGAGTTTCTGTACAGGCTTTCGCTCTCGTTCTGAACGTCGAAGTACAGGAGCTTCTTCATTCTCAGGGCTCTCAGCAGTAATGGCTGCAGGACAATCAATGATTTCCCTCTCTGATGGTTGCATGGATTCTCCCACATCCTCTAGAGGGGGAACCGTACTAGCTGGTAAACCACTTGCCTCTTCAGGTGGTGCCAGCAGGCAGGGGTTATCATGCTGTATTGTTGACTGATGGGGGACAAATGGTGCAGCTTCAGGGTTAAGAATTTGAGCTAGAGGAGGCCCAGATTCTCCCTCTTTAATAGTTTCTACCTCAGGTAACAGCTCATGAAGCATAGAAGGTGTTGGATAATAGGGGAAGAATTCCTCCTCACTGCTACTCTGTGAATGAGGATCATTTTCTCCAAGGGAGGTTAAAGACTCGCTGTCTGCCTCCTCAGCAGATTCAAGTTGTGCAGTAAGGCTTCTTTCTGCAGGAACTTGCTTCCTTAGTCTAGAACGAGTAATGGGTTGCCGGGAGGGACCACATTCACTATTGTTCTCTTCATCTATTAACTGCCCCACTGGCAAGAGGTGGTTTCGGTGAATAGTCTTACAAACATTTTTTCCATTTTCCATCCTGAGGCGGTATACAGGCAAGTCTGGTAGCTTATCAACCACTATGTAGGAGTCTCCATTCCACCGGTCAGCTAATTTGTGCTTTCCAGTGAGACCTAGATTTCAGATTAAGACTCTGTCTCCTACCTACAGATCCTGTTCACGGACCCGACTATCATATCTCTGCTTGTTGGCAAGGTTGCTTTTCCTGGCTGCTTGGGAGGTCAGTTTGTAAGCTTCCCGCAAGTCACGTCTAAGATTTTGAATGTACTGGAGATAAGTTGTTTTGCTAGCTTCATCAGAGGATATCCCGAAACATAAGTCAATTGGTAGCCTTGCTTCTCTACCAAACATTAAATAATAAGGCGAAAATCCAGTGGAGTTATAAGCATGCACAAGGTAACTGACATGCTCACTCCATCTGGTCTTTCGGGATGGATGCAGAATTCCCAACATGTTTAGTAAAGTCCGGTTGAATCTCTCCGGTTGTGGATCTCCCTGAGGATGGGAAGGAGTGGTTCTGGACTTCCTTATTCCTAGGGTTTTTGTCAGTTCGTGAATTAGTCTGCTTTCAAAATCTCTTCCCTGGTCGGAATGGATTCGGGCAGGAAAACCATAATGTATAAAGAATTTGTCCCATAAAATTTTGGCCACTGTACTAGCTTTTTGGTCTTTTGTGGGATATGCTTGGGAATACCTTGTAAAATGATCAGTAATTACCAGTATACTGGAGTGGTTTTTTTCTATCAGGCTCCAATGACAAAAAGTCAATGCACACCAATTGCATGGGTGCATCTGTAGTGATGTTCACCATAGACGCTGCCCTTTTTGGCAGGGTCTTCCGCTTAACACACCGAGAGCACCAGTTGCAGTGGTGTTCCACAGATGCCATCATTTTGGGCCAATAAAACCGGTCTCTAACCAATTCCAAAGTCTTGTCTACTCCCAAGTGACCATGGTCATCGTGCAAAGACTTCAACACCATCTCCTGGTATTCTCGGGGTAAGATCAGTTGTTTTCGCACATGGCCCGTTATAGTCTGGATGGTCCGGAATAACAAGCCTTTGTTGATCACTAAATGATCCCACTCTTTTAAGAGAATAATTGTGCTGGGGGGAAAGTTAGCCTTGGAGATGGGTTTTTCACCCTTTTCCACAGCTTCCAGCACAGGTCTAATGTCTGAATCTTTCCACTGAGCTCTTCTCAATTCAGTCGGAGTTAACTGGGGCAATTCAAAAGTCTTTAGCCCAACGAGGTTGGCATAAAGTGTAGGTATAGCCTTGTCAGATACCCCCAGTGTATCAGCATATCTTTCATCATTTACATAAGGGGACTGCAGTTTTCCTATTATGGTCTTGCAGGTGGCACGAATAGCAGGAGAAGGTATTTCCATCCACTCAGACTCTTCCTCAAGTGAGTTATGAGGGCAACGGGACAATGCATCTGCATCTGCATTGGTTTGACCCGAACGGTACTGCAGCTTAAAGTCATAAGCAGCCAAGGCAGCCATCCATCGCTGCCCAGTAGCATCTAGTTTAGCTGTGGTCTGCACATAAGTAAGTGGGTTATTATCAGTTTTTACTACAAAGGTCGCTCCGTACAGATAATCATGAAGTTTGTCCACAACAGCCCATTTGAGAGCTAAAAACTCAAGTTTGTGCACGGGATAGTGTCTTTCTGATGCAGTCAGCCCTCGACTGACAAAGGCCACAGGTTTCCATTGATTCTCATAATTTTGATAGAGAACTGCTCCTAATCCATCAAGACTGACATCTATGTGAAGTTCATAGGGCTTGGCAGGATCTGCAAAGGTTAATACTGGTGCAGTAGTGAGTTTCTCAATAAGGGTATGGAAAGCGTTGTTGCATTCCTCGGTCCAACGGTCCCCAAAGGGCTCATTCACCTTGAAATACCTCTCAGGAGGACTCGCAAGATTATGTTGGGGTGATCTCTTCCACGTTGTGGGGTAGCCCCTTGTCAAATTGGTGAGTGGTCTCACAATGGAGGAGTAATTTTTTACAAATCGGCGGTAACATCCACAGAAGCCTAGGAAAGACTGTAAAGCTTTCAGGTCTTTGGGTATAGGCCAGGTGGTTAATGTCTCAATCTTCTCTGAGTCAGTCGCCACACCTTCTGCCGACACAATATGGCCTACATATTTTACTCGGGTCTTACAAAATTGACATTTATCAAGTGACAGTTTCAACCCACTAGCTTCCAGGCGGTCTAACACTTTCATTAGTCGAGCTTCATGCTCTTCCAGAGTCTTCCCAAAAACAATTAAGTCATCCAAATACACCAGCACTTCTAACAAATTCATATCCCCCACCGTCTTTTCCATCAAATGCTGAATGTAGCAGGAGCTCCTGAGATACCTTGGGGCATCCTCTCAAACTGGTAGAATCCCAAAGGGCAAATGAAAGCTGTTTTCTCTTTGTCTTCAGAGCTCATCGGGATCTGGTAGTAGCCGCTTCTTAAATCTAAGACAGAGAGCCATCTGCTTCCTGCTAGGCAAGCTAAGGCATCATCTACCCTGGGTACAGTGTATTGATCTGGGATGGTCCTTTTATTCAGTGTGCGATAGTCCACACACATGCGCACAGTCCCATTTTTCTTCCGCACCACCACAATAGGGGATGCATAGGGGCTACAGGATTTAGAAATTATTCCTGCTTCCAATAGTTCATGGATATGCTTTCTCACATCCTCAATGTCTGCAGGTGCCAGTCTTCAGGACCTCTCCCTAAAAGGCCTGCCATCTGCAAAACGAATGGTGTGTTCCACGTTAATGGCACACCCCACATCCCATTCCTCAGTGGAAAACACATTAGGTCTCTCACTTAGCTGTTTTTTCAGTCGGTCTTTCTTACTGGGAGATACAGGAGAATCACCAAAATTAAAAAGATCAGGATCCAATGCCTTACAGGTCTTTCTGGATGCAATTGCAGGGCTCACGACACTCTCTACCCTATACAATCGTGCCAACACCATTCCTTTCCTGATGGCTATGGGATGGTTGGTTTCGTTTCTTACTCTTACCACAATGCCAGCTTCCTCCATCTGTGATAAGGATAATAAACCTCTCTGAACCATCAGACCACTAGGGAGGTTATCTTCATCAGAAGGCTCCATCATCACTGTAGGAGGAAGGCTGCAACTGTGCTTCTCAAGTTTTCCTCTCAAGTCAATCTCACCATGTGGGGGTATGGACAAAACAGCTTTGGATACTCTTACAACTTTCCGTAGTGAGTCATCGACAGAGCTATCATGGTCATAATACATCCTGGATTTGCCCAGGTTTGGCTCTCGCCCTGGAGGGCAAACCATGCCTGGGGTCTTCTGGCCCAAACGACCACAAAGAGTGGCCAAAGACTGGAACATGTTGCTGTTGGTTCCAATCAATATGGGAATGCCATCAGAATTTTGCGTCTCAGGACAAATCAAAGCCAGAGTATCACATTCCTGGAGACATCCAGCCAGTTCTGCAGGAAAACTTAGAGTCACTAGTACATACCCATCGTACGGATAACTAGCATTGCTAAGGCCTCATATTGCCAGTCCCTCTAGAGGATAGATCTTCACTTGAGGCAGGAATTGCCGATGGAATTCTCTAGTAATAATGGTGACCTGAGATCCACTGTCCAGCAGGGCCCTACAAGGAATTCCTTCTACCATCACATTAACTACTGCTGCTGGGCCTATCAATCCCTCTGGGAATGGGTTCCAGGAAGGCTGTTCATAATACAACTTAGTGGAGCTCTGCCTGTGATGGCTCCCAGTATGCTTCCTTTTTCGTTGTGCTACTTTCTCTTCGTTCCTCGGGTTGTCACACTGGGTGGAAATGTGCCCATCCTCACCACATCGGTAGCAGAATCTCTTGTTCCTTGGGAGGGTCACCCAGGTCTTCTTTAGAGGTTCTCTGTTGGTGTCCTCTCTCCCTGGGCAAAAAGGAGGGTACTTCCTTTCCATCAAAGGTGGTGGAAGAATTTCGCTAGGTGACCCCCTGAGGCATCTTACTTGTCATAAATTCAGTGAGCTGTGCTGTCAAGGTTTTAAGCTGTTGATGGAGGTCCTCAGTGGTGGACAGGCAAGGGTCATCCTTCGGTTTGTTAGGAGCAACAGTCCTGCTCAATGAGATCTTATTCCTTTCTCTAACAGTTCTCTTTTCCTCCTCCTCTCGGACTTCTCGCAGCAATTTATGGAATTCTGGAGGGCTGTCCAATCGGTCCATGAGTTTCAATTTCATAATTAGTAAGTCATCATAAATGGCACCTCGTATGACCTGTTCTAGTCGTACTTGGTGTTCCTTGCTCCTCTCAGTGCCTTTACGGCGGATGCACAGTTGAAGGGATCGTTCCAATCTGTGAAGATAGGAAGACAGTTTTTCACCTGGCTGTTGGTAACAGGACCGAAATTGAAAATAGAGGTCTTCCCCTGTCTCTAGGCTCCCAAAGGCATCCTCCATCGCCGAGAGATAGTCATCAACAGTGGCAACAGGCTTGCTGGCTTTTAATGCATAGATTACATTCCCTGCAGGTCCTCGCAGGCTTTCTGCCACACGTTTCCTTTTTTCAGCCTCACTACATTGCCATTCCTGCATCACCTGATTTAGTTGTTGCCTCCAAGTGTCATAGTCATCTTCCCCTACAGGCACTGGTTTAATACCTGAAAAGAACTTCAGCTTTCGGTAAGGGCCCGATTCATATGCTGTCTTTATGGACTCCCCTATTGCTTGTCCCATAGCAAAAATTATTTGGTCCGTAGAACTGGGGGGAGGTACAGGACTACTTCCCAAAAGAGTCCTTAATTCACTCATGGTCTTCCCTTCCTGCCTAAGAAAGTCTCTCAATTTGGACTGAAAATTGATAGTTTCAGATGGTGGGGCAGGTGGGGAGGGAAAACGTGATTGTGCTTGTATGGTTACCTTCCATCCATCCTTCTCTCCATCTGGCAGAATTACATGGGGAGTCACCACAGTAGACAGTATAATCTTGCTCTCTACAAGAAGGGATAAAGTAGCTTCCCCTTTTGCTTGCATCTGACTCCGAACCACACAGGTTCCCCATTCTTTAACATTAGCAATCTCCTCTTCAATTTTTCTAACATCCCATTCAGTGGGTACATTCGTGAGCAGGAAGTGGCGTTCAGGGTCAGCCCCCTCCAGCTCACACCAAGTCACAAGCCTCTTCTGGTAATCCATACTGGGAATTTACGTAATTTCCCAGGAAGACAGCAGGGGTGTATATAAGGTCTGAGTTTAAAAGACGGGATCCCAGCGGTGCCTCCAATGTAGCGCCCCCTCCACCTGATTACCTCCTTTACTGGCAATCTACTTACAGGTTCTGATGGACAGGTCTGGGTTCTTTTGGATCCCGCCACCCACTCAGCAGGGTGAATCTTTTTTCTTTTTTGTTATGAAATTAGTTGGCGGTGCCTCCACCCCCCTCGCTCCTTCCTAGCAGGGTCACCAGGGCAGCTTGGGCGGAAAATTCTAACTACAGAGGAATCCCCACTTACTTGCCAGATAGTTGGAGACTTCCAAGAGATAACACAACACATAAAAATATATTCAACACAACAATTATATTAAACAGGCAACAAATACAACATAACAGGGGAAACACCATTTTTAGGGTCACCGGTGCCCACACTTAAAATACCCATGTCTGGAGTAACAAATGTAAAAGTAGTATCCTGTTGATACGCGTACCTTGCTGGGGCCCTTGATGACCTATACAATTCTCTGCAGAGGTGTAGCAGTGTGGCTGACTGTGTTCAGTACAGCCAAAAGACCCGTAAGTGGGAGGAGGTGGTGAATCCCTCCACAGGTGTAATAAGCGGTAGATTATAAAATCCTCAAACCCTCACTCCCTGGCTTGAGGACACAGTTCAGGGAGTAGAGGGTCCCCAAAACAAATACCCTGACTAACTAACTAAAGACAAGGCACTCACGAACTCCACAAATGATCTTCAGGGTTGAGGATGACGCTGGACGATTCCAGGGGCTGCTGTCCGCTGGCAGGGATCCTCCTCAGGCAGGAATCAGCCCTGGACTAGCAGCGCTGACCATGTGGGGACTGGTCTCACCAGGGGAGCTGGAGGCGAACCCAGCCTGGCTGGGGAAATTTCTCAGCAAGCGTAACAATTGGGAATCATCCGTGGGGGAGGAAAACCCAGCTGGAGGATCTGCTGTCAGGTCCCTAGAGGCCAGTTCTCAGGGGGAACCCTGCTTGCAGGCCTGGGACTCACCAGCTCCCCACACAGCCAGTTCGGCCTTTTTCCTGGCTCGCCCCAGCCTCCCTCAAAATGGCTTCTCCCTCTCCTCAACTCCCTGGGAGGGGCATCTCACTCCCTATTGGTTGCTGGGCAGACTCTGAGTTTGCCTTGGCTCCTCCTCCCTGAGCTGCCAGCAGACAGAGCTCCAGGAATCTATGTAATCTCTTTGGGGGTTACACTTCTATAGGTTTCCTAGATCACAGCTGAATGAAGCAATTTGTGCAGTGAGGGACAGATAACCTCAACCATGATTCAGTACCTACTGAAGTCAGGGGTAACAGTCTCACTGGTTGCAATGGTGCAGGATCATACCTTGTCTGTATGATGTGAATGGGAAAAAAGAATTGGTATCAGCCCCACCTCTATCACTGATGAGAAAGGGCTGCAGAAATACACAGTGGTAGGGACAGAAACAGCAAATCTCAGTGAATTACAAGAAGAGTAGTTTGCCCATGGTAGCTAAGCATGTACATGTGTTTAGGCTCTAGTCCAAAGCCCAGCTTCTCAGTGTGCGAAAAAAACACCCTTCTTCAGCAATTCTTTGGTTACGATGAATATTTTTCATATGCTAAGCAATTTCCTGCTAAACAATTTTCGGCCCTTCACCATCATGTTCTCCTCTGTTAGACACGAAATATGCCACAAACAGCATTTGGCCGTTTGTAGTTCAAGGTCTATGTTTTAGATATTCTACATGGTTTGCCATCAAAATTATTCGCCAACTTCTACTTAGAATCAAATTTAAAAACACAGAAAGTCACTTTGCAGCTAGTTAGTAATACAGCTTTTGATATTTCCTGGTGAAAAATTGCTACACAGCACATACCATAGTAGCACTGTATTTGAAGACACTTCTCTGAACCACCGCTACTTTCCCATTCACAAGAAAGGGACCTAATATAGGCATAGTGATTAGAACAGGGTGAACATAGCAACATAAGAACAGCCATACTGAGTCAGACCAATGGTCCATCTAGCCCAGTATCCTGTCTTCCAACAGTGGCCAATGCCAGATGCTTCAGAGAGAATGAGCAGAACAAGGCAATGATCAAGTGATCTATCCCGAGTCGTTCAATCCCAGCTTCTGGCAGTCAGAGGTTTAGGGACAGCCAGAGCATGAGGTTGCATCACTGACCATTTGGTCATTGATGGACTATCCTCCATGAACTTATCTAATTCTTTTCTGAACCCTGTTATCATTTTGGCCTTCACAACATCCCCTGGCAAGAAGATCCACAGGTTGACTGTGCACTGTGTGAAGACATACTTCCTTTTGTTTGTTTTAAACCTGCTGCCTATTAATTTCATTGGGTGACCCCCTCATTCTTGTGTTATGTGAAGGGGTAAATAACACTTCCCTTTTCACCTTCTCCACACCTTTCCTGATTTTATAGACCTCTATCATATCCCCCCTTAGTCGTCTCTTTTCCAATCTGAATAGTGCCAGTCTTTTTAATCTCTCCTCATACCGAAGCTGTTCCATACCCTTAGTATCAGAGGGGTAGCCGTGTTAGTCTGGATCTGTAAAAGCAGCAAAGAGTCCTGTGGCACCTTATAGACTAACAGACGTTTTGGAGCATGAGCTTTCGTGGGTGAATACCCACTTTGTCGGATGCATCCGACGAAGTGGGTATTCACCCACGAAAGCTCATGCTCCAAAACGTCTGTTAGTCTATAAGGTGCCACAGGACTCTCTGCTGCTTTTCCATACTCCTAATCATTTTTGTTGCCCTTCCTTTTCTATTTCTAATATATCTTTTTTTTTAGATGGATCAACCAGAACTGTAATCAGAATTCAACGTGTGGCATACCATGGATTTATATAGTGCTATTTTTATATTTACTGTCTTAATTACCTACCCCTTTCCTAATGTTTACTTTTTTGACTGCCGCTGCACATTGAGCAGATGTTTTCAAAAAACTATCTACACGGACTTCAAAACCTATGCCGTCATTCCTATATATTTTGTACCCTTGGTATTACTGTGTCCATTGATTGTCATCTTTATAAAAAGTTTTGGTGATGCCTATTATATCACTAACCTCATTTAATACCAGGAACTCAAGTTCACTCATCTTAGTATTTAGACTTCTCACATTTGCACTTATAAAATTTGTCACATTTTGTTGTCTGACTTCATGTGATGTAAATGAATGTGTGGAATGGTTTTCCCATCTCATGGATGTGTTTGAGATTTCAAAAACATTTCCTGATGAAACTGAGAACTGTTGAGATTTTTCTTCTTCCATGAAAAAAGAGAGCTACCAACCAATTGTCTCATTCAGTGTAGAGACATGAACCTTGGTCTACCACATGCCAGGTAAGTGCCCTATGAACCAATCCATTGGCTACTCTAGAGTCACATTCTCTTTAAGTCTACCCGAGCTTCCATTGTGAAACTGAGAAACTTTTCCAACCAAAGCTTTGTCTAACCTGACCTTTTCATGTGAAAAGTTTCTGTTCCCATGAATTGATGTTTGCAGGACAAGAAAGTGTTTCATCAAAAAAATTCTGCCCAGCTCTAATGCTGATCCCACCAGGAAGTTCTGGAGTTGTAACAATAACAAACCAAGTGATACTGTGTCAGTTATGGCCTACGGAGATGATTAATTAGGATGTCAAGGTCAGAATTATGCAAGGGAGGAATTCCCATTACAGAAAATCTTTGTGGGTGCGGTGGGGGTGTTAGAAAACCTGTGGTATTCTACCACGCTTGTGTGGACCTTGTTTATTTCATTGTCTTCACTCCTTTTTAATCAGTGCACTGCAGTCTCTTCTTTCTCACTTTTATTATAGTTTTTTCTCCCCACACACACACACTCTCTTCCTCCTGTGACTTCTATTTTATGCCTCATATCCCTTCAATGAATTCTTAGAGAAGTTCCTCCAGGACCTTTCAGATTATTCTGTTAGCTCTTCCTCAGCTTGAAATTGTGTTTCATGACTGACCACTTAGTCTTTTCAGAAATACCTTTATGTTCATGCCATTTCTTGCTTCAGTGCCTTCCTTTTTCTGGTGTATTTTAATCTGTGCCTGTTGAATGTGAAAACTGTACTTTCTTGTGCAGTTCTGCAGATATCTAGGGCTTAACCTGCACCATCATCCCTGTAATGGGGTCTGTACCCCACACCCAGGCAACAAAAGGGTTAATGTGGGTCTGAGAGGTTAATTATGCTGTCTGGCTACATCTGCAGCATAGGCTGGGCCTAATTAAGGATGAAGCCCAGCTGGGGAAGGAGATGAGAAAGGATTATAAAGAAGGGAAGCACAGTTTAGAACAAGAGTTACTTTTGGGGACTGGAGGGGGAAGGGACTGGCAGGCTCCAGGAGGAACCCCAGAGTAGAGAAGTGTGGCAGAGGTACACAGAACAGCCACTCGGGGTGGAGCAGACTCTGGTGGTAGGCCCTGATAAAAGGGAAGGATCTAGACTTCCTGGGAGAGCACCCTGGTGAGGTCTTCAGTGGAGGAACATGGCAAAGGAAACTTAAGTGTGATAAAAAGGCCACGGCAGGTAGGAGTTGGTTTAAGTTTGTACTTTTGGATTGGGGTTTTGTTGGGGGATTCCTAGGGACAGCCCTGTAATTCCTGACCCTAAGAGAAGAGTGAACTTGGAGAGGCTCTGGGAGAGGCCTATGGACATGCTATGGCAGGAGGAAGTCCAGGGAGCTGCAGCATAGAGTCTCAGGGGGCAGACCTCTTCTAGGGTCTGTAGACTGGAATCCAATATAGTGGGAGGGCCCCAGTTCCCCTACCAGCCAGTCATGAGGTGGTATGAGGCCCCTGAACTGGGGATAAAGGTGATTGAGAGCCCCAAGAGAAGAATGTGAGGACCATGGGGCCCACAGTTGCAGCTGAAAACCTTTTTTAAGAACTGGGTCTATTATATGTTGGACTTTATTACCCTGGAAGGGGTGAGAACATGTGACATCTGTCCAGAGGACCATGTTATGAGAAGAGGCAGACCACCACAGGACCAGAGCCGCTGTCCGCAGGGGACACTCCACATAGAGGTGCTACTCCATGCCTAGCCACAAGGGGGGGCTCCATGGTGAGTCCATTCTTCTACAGTCCCTAATTGCTGTTTGGAGGTCATTCCAAGCCAGAAGCTTTTCTTCATTTACTGACAGTGGAAATGTAGTTGCATTCTGAAATATGGGACCTACAATGTTAAGAAAAGAGCTCTGATGTTTTAAAATATGATGCCCTGAGTGTCTAGGTTGTCTTACGAACTGCTGGTCCAAGAGAGTAACAGCCTTTATATTCCCCTCTTCCCGCCAAAAAATCACCGAGGGTCTAGATTGCTGATGGGATTAGTAGCTAGAGATTCAGTGAGTTCAACACTGTGTGAAGAAACTCTGGGGTAGGTTTTCCTAGGAGCTGATCTCTACAGCAGGCATTTCCTCTGCAAGGAGGGACTCAACTGGCATGTGACCCAGCCAGGTGTCCTCAAAGGAGGAAGCAACCTGAGTTGCACTGAGTGGAGATCACCAAACATCGTGTCTAAGGAAAAAGGCCTGGTGGAGCTGTGGCCCTCTATAGAGGGCTTTCAGATGGGAGACCCTCAGCACAAGCTGCCTGCATTTTAAAGCCATAGGTCAATCTTTGTATGGGGTGAGAGTGGGGACGTAGTCTGATAATGGGAAGTAAACCAGCAATAATCAGTTCTGTTTATTAATATTACTGAGCTCTTCTATAGTGTTTTTCATGTTGATTCCATGTGAGGGTGTTAGAAAGAACTCACCTTTCCTGTTTCCTTTTGGGCCATTTCTTTACTCAGTGTTTGACACAGTGCCAGATGAGAAGCCCTGCAGATTGCAGGCCTCTGTTTATTCATAGACGAGATATAGCCGTGATGGCTGTGATGCTAGCTTTCTTCGCGGTAACCCTGACAGTGCCCGAGGTCAGTTTTACCATGACATACTCACTGAATAAACCCAGAGCTCTTACAGATCTGTGCGGGGACCACAACAGGTAGCTCATAATGTTGCTTCTTTGTATATAAGCAATCCTTTGCAAACAGTGTCTGTGGCGGTGGTGGGAGTTAGGCATGTTATCATCTCTCTACTTAAGTTACCACAATATCTTTCCTGTGCATGCAGAAATGCAGAATTTTAATTTCCCCACCCTGCTGTGTAGTCTTTGTCAAATGATTGTACTGAACACTGGGAATTTAGATCACCCAAGTGTGTGTGCCCGTCTGCCTGCCCAATCCTGAGCCAGGTTTCCATTGGTTAGGAATTGCTGTGGAGGCTTGGCCCTGGGGAGAATGCTTATTTCATTTGCTTTTGCACTGGTATACAACTTACCTGGTGACCTCTTTGAGACTGTGGTTGGGTGGACCCCAGGTGTGTACTCAGGGTAAGGGGCCCCTCCACAGAGGCCGGCTGGCTGGCCAAGATTGCCTACCTTAATTGATGTAAATAACCACTGGTGTCTGAAGTTTTATCTGATTTTGCCACTGTCCCTTATCTTTGAGTACATGTTCTCCTTGTCCACAGCAACCAAGTCTGATCAGTTCTCGTTTCAAGGTATCAGTAAATGCCATGGCCCATGTGGCTCTGATCTATTGGGTGGATGTAGTGTGAAAAGCACAAATATACTGTTTTAAACAAGTTAGAGTGTGGAGCTCCACTCTTACCTTTGATTGTAGTACTTGGCATTTCCGTGGCGTCCTTGATTCAAGGACATCTGAGCACACAGCAAAGGTGAATAGGTGCTATGTTTAGAGACAAAGAGCTTTGATTTGCATGAGCCAGGCATGGGAATGGAATTCAAAGTGTGACTCAAACTGCGACCACTGCATCCATACTGCATTTCAAACACCTTCACACCAACGAACCTTGTAAGCGCTAGATGCAGCTGCAGAGGGGATGGGGGTGAAAAGAGACTGTCTACCTGCTCCCTAGTCCTGTGACGGTTCTATTTTCATCCAATCCCCAGTATAGTTTAGAGCATCCTAGGGCTCCTTTAGCTATGTCATCTGCCAGTAGCCCACAGGGACCATTTGCTAGCAGGAGACAGCCAGAGGATAGGAAGATTTCCTACACCCCCTTTCTCCCAAGCACACACCCTATGCCAGTGACCAGGAGATACAACAGTAGCCCTGGAGGACTCTGGAATGTATGTGGGATATGGATAGGGAGTCCTCTTTTACTCTGATCCGCTGGGTTTAAATCCACTTTGCACCAGAGAGATGAGCAGATAGATTCACCCAACCCCTCTAGTTTATAATTTGCATGCAAATTCCTACTTGTTTTTAGAAATGCAGTACGCTGGGTATTGCACCAAGCCCTATGTAGAGTGGCCATCTTAGACCGTTCATATGACGTGGGGGCTGATATTCTTCATATGCACAGAAGGAAAATTGTGAGTCAAGATTTTTTTTTATGTACGAACATTACAGCAGCCTCCTAAATAATCTATTTGCTGAAGCAATTTCTCCCCATTTAGGGTTGTTTCAGAGACTATAAGAGTGAAAAGATCAAATAACTTGGGGCATCATTTAGAGAAATCTCAGATGGATGAAGGTTAGACAGCACTGTTTGAACAAAGGAAGGTCATGCTTCACTAGGTCCTTCACATATCTTAAGAATATTGATGCAAAAAATGACCAGAGAAATTTAATAGACAACAAAAAGAAATCACTTGAAGTTCTGCATCAAAGGTCAATATCAAAAAAGCAAAGTCACGGAATAAAGTGGAAAGTTGTCTGAAAACGTCTTTGAGGGAGTTAAACAATGAACCGTAAAAGATATCGTTCAAAGCAGGATAAAAATGTTGAGTACGGGGAGAAAGACAATTCCCACTCCCCAACCTTCTGATTCAGACTGTATAACACGGTGGTTCCCAAACTTGTTCCGCCGCTTGTGCTTGTCCTTCGCCCCCGCGCCGCTTCCAGCAGCTCTCATTGGCCTGGAGCAGTGAACCGCGGCCACTGGGAGCCGCAATTGGCCGAACTTGCGGACATGACAGGTAAACAAACCGGCCCGGTCCGCCAGGGGCTTTCCCTGCACAAGCGGCAGAACGAGTTTGGGAACCACTGGTATAACAACATTACAACTAGTCACAGAATTATCTAGTGACTCTCATCCAAGAACAGCAAATCTTGATAAATGAGCATGATCCTGGTTTTGAATGGGAGAAACTGATACACAAAGAAGTCTAAGAGGTGGGACATTCATGAGCATCCAGGATTTGCTTAACTCTCTCCCACTGAAGTCAGTGAGAGTCTTTCCTTGGAATTCAATGGGTGCACAGTTAGGACAATACTAAGCACACTTGAAAATGCCACACAGCATTGTTTAAGTTTCCACTAATTCTGAGTGCCTTGGTTTGTTGGAAGCCTAATTTGAAATAGTCTTGGCCTAATTTTTTTTCGACGGACAGTCATAATATTATAGAAGCGTAGGACTGGAAGAGATCTCAGTAGGTCATATAGTCCAGTCCCCTGCACTCAGCCAGAGTCATGGGTGCTCAACGCCTTTGAAATTCAAGCCTCAAGTCTCTCAAGATTGACTCCCAAAATCTGAGTTACTCTGAGTGAGTGGACATTTCTGTGTTACCTGGGCCAGGTCACTAGGCTTTAAATGTTCAGGAGTTCTGTGGTAGTATTTGGAACAGAATCAAACTAGATTGCAATCCTTAGTGACAGAAGGTTCTGTTTTGTTGCTGTTTGTAAATTCAAACAGAATGCAGAAATATATAATGGACACAAAAATACACCTAGGTTCCTTGCATCTTTATTTTCCCTTGCACACCCCACTCTGGGACCAGGCACTATGTAAACTTTCTCACTTGCTGGAATTGGACAGAGTGGTAGGCCTGGCACATGCAGAGCATAGGTTCTGGAGATCTGGATCTAATCTGACATTAGAAAGAGTAGGGAGATGGCTGGGCCATGCCCTCAGATGGTCCAGCCACAAACAGGAGCATAGTTTGCAATCTCTTTACGGATAATTCTCTGGCTGCACTCCTGGGAGTTCTAGGAAGTCATATGTCCGCCTGACAAGAAGACAATCACAGGAACACCAACCAGCCACTACATTCAGGTTTTTTGACTTGCAAAGATACAATTATCAAAATGCGAGACGTGTCTTCTCTTGGATTCAAAGGAGAAAATGTTCTGTGCTGATCCCATCCAACGTAGCAAGACACTCCCAATGCTCACTCTAATAGAAAGAGAGCCTGAGACAATGCTCACTCTAATAGAAAGAGAGGCCTGGTCTGAGGTCTGAGCCCTGAACTAAAGTAGTGGTCAAGCCTGGCTGATAGAAAGCAAAGTGAGCAAAAGTCAGGCTGTGAGCAGAAGGCAGGCCCTGCTATAAAACATGCCTACTTGCACGTTCACAGAATCTGGCAAGAACTGGGCTGGTATTGCAAAAACACACATTCCTAAGAAGTGCTAGGCACAAGACACTCAAACAAACGTATTCCAGAAGGATGGTACCAGAACACCCCATACCAAGTATGCTACAAACACCTCCCCCAAAGATAACAGGAACACACTGACCCCTCCTAAAGATAAGGTCAGGATGACAGTGTGATAGACAGAGATGTGTTGATGGAACCAACATGTGCAAGGCAAGGCGTGGTAATAACTCATAACAGGGGGCAATAACTATGTCAGAGGGGCAATACATAACTTGTTTGTATTGCTGTATAAAATGGACTCTCAGAGGGAGTGTCTTTGGCCAGCTGAGGGGGCAATGGAAAGTCCCACCATTGACTGAGCTGGTCCATTGTCACAGGCACACGTGCTAGTGTGACTGTAGACATTGATCTGGGGAGATAGGACCGTGCTTTGCTGGCAATAAACCTGCCCAGGTGCCTTGACTACTAAACCAAGTCTCATGGTGTCTGTGGGCAGTGTGAGTGGAGCTGTATGAGCTGTCTGGCCAGAGCTAGTGCAGCGCACAGAGAGAACATACACACGCAGTCAGTAGCTGATGACACTCTTTTGTACCCGTCTAAAGCTGTCAGGAGTAACTTACTATCTGGGCTCAGGGAAATGAGGTGAAAGAAGAAAGCAACAATCTTACCCAGAATGGGGAACAGGGCAGTGAGACCGCAACCTCCTGGCTAACTGAAGAGGGAAAAATATCATCACAGAAATAACTGGCTGTGAATGACTGACCTGGAGAACTTAAAAAACCTGCTGTGTATCTCCTCTTTGGAGGATGACCAGGTGATAAATCAACCACTGGTGACAACGTGCAGGGAAGAGACAAGACCGTGGGACTCATACATGTGTAGAAAAACTGCAAAAAATCTGGAAGATGTTGAACAATGGAGGAAGAATTTACAGAATTGATTATTAAGTGGCCTCTCCCCCCAAACTACCCCTCCATGCTAAAACCAACAGAATTAAATTCAAGCAGGCTGATTGCTCCTAGCCCTAGAGAGTCTCTCAGACACTAAACTGGGGTAAGTAGGCTGGACAACTAACACAATCTGCAAAAAGCTATGACAGCAGATAGATACATATGTTTGTCCTTAAAGTTGAAGAGAAAATATAGGAAGACAGTTCCGAATCTCCTAAAAGTTGCTGTATAAATTGCTATTGACAAAGCAGAAAGTCAGTTTACCTTTTGAATAATCCCCTTCTTTAGCTTCCTAATTTAATGCACAGTGAGATTAGCCCAGTGTTTTGTCAGCCCTAGTGCCCTGCCACCATCAACTTGGTGGGAATATCAGACCTCTCGTCCCGATCCTTCCCCGATTAAGAACTAAGACAAAATGTCCTGGCACCACACTTACTTTCACTAGAGAGAATCAGGAGTAAGACTACTGATGTCAATGGAGCTGCACCAATGTATCTGAGAGAAGACTCTGACCCACAGTTTTCAGTGGAAGCAGAATGAGGCCATGTCTGGACTATAAAGTTGACTGAACTCCTAGGGAACTTGGGTTATATCGAATTTTACTACTTGTAAGCCCAATCCAGAATTGAATAATAATTCATGTTCAATCCTTAGTGTGTGTGTGTGTTTTCTCTTGATTTAATTATTTTTGCTAGTCAAAAAATGAGAACATTTAGTTAAAGTCCAAGAGGCGATTACATCTGCTATTTTTGAATTACAGACCTCTGTCAGCTTTGGCAAATTCTTCTGAGGTGGAGTGAATTGAAGACACTAATGTATAATTTGAGAGGTCAGAGAGGAGCTCAAGTATAGGATAAATGCCTATAATTATGAAGAAGGACTTGTTTGTTCCTGTAATAAAAATGGGGGACATTAGATTATTAGTCACTAGTCCTGGTAGTGGGGGGGGGAACTCCACCAAATAGTTTTTTCTGATAAAAAATGTCTTTTTTGATAAAAACAGATTTTTCTAGCAAAAATTTCCATTTTTGTCAAATTTTCTGATTTTGTTGAAAAGCTAAAAACAAACATTTTAGATTCTAAAAACTTGAAAACTTTTTAGTTTCAAAGATTTCAATATTTTTGCTGAAACCCCCCAAAATGGTCATGAGAATGAAAATATTTAATCTTTTTTCTAATATTTTTAGGAAAACAAAGTATTCATTAGAACCAGCTCTATTATCCACCTTCTAATGAACAAATTGGACAGATCTAGATTTATAAGGCCAAATCATCCCTCTACTTTTAGTCCGAGTGGATAAAATGCACATAAAATACAATTCAAATTAGCCAATAAGGGCCAAATTCTGACCCTTTCCTTGTACAGGAAGAAACTTCCACTAAAGCACCTGGCTCCCTCAAGAGAATTTTGCAGCAACCTGGTGCTAAACATGCTAAACATTTCACATGTTCCCAGGGGCATACACACAGGCAAGGGGCCAGTGGAAACACACCTCTTAAAGGAGCCATGATTAATGAGGAAGGGACAAAGAGGTCAAAGGACATCCATATGGGCCATCTCTGTGGGTGGTCAAAGATCTACACCAGATCCCTATGATCATGGACTAACTCCTGGGCTGGAGGACCATGGCCCATCTGTAGACATGGAAACTAGACCCTGGCCTCTCAATCATCTGATATGTCAGAAACTCCACTGGTGAAAACTTACAGAATTTTCCTTTCACTTAAGCACTGTTGCAAGATGTTTTGTGGGGGCAATAATTTGGCCCATCACTAGTAATGACTCTGAATAGGACCATATCCATTGGTGTCTTTTTTAAACACTTATGAACAATTGATTAGAAGCAAAATGCAATAGGAGGAAGGAAAGGAACAGAGACGTTACAGTCATTCTGTTCCTCAAACAAGGGCTGTGTAGAAAATTATTTTTCTCTGTTATGCTAAATTATGAACAACAATGTTATTTAAAGATATGTCATTTGGTTCTAGACCAGCACCTAATCAGAAAGTCAGGTGTGTATGTTATAGGAATATTGGGCTAGATTCACAAAGGGACTTAGGCACCGCAGTTCCATTTTAAGACACTAGTGTGATTCACAAGCTCCACTTGACTGCTACCTAACCCAGTAAACGCCCAAACTTGTCCAAGGCCTACATTTTTGCAGTGAAAGTTCCTTCGGTGCCTAAATTTCTGCCTATGGGCACACACACATCTGCTCCATTTTAGATGTCTGGGTACCTGTCGTGCACCTCAGCCCCAGAGTGATTCATGAACCAGAGGAAGATGGGTGTTCACCTGCCTCTCTCTCATATGCACAGCCTGATCTGGTAAGTGTGCTTAGAAGTCACCCACTGGATCAGGTCCCATTCAAAACCTGGCAGTGGCAGCATGCACCATTTAATTCTTAGCTCCCTGGCTAATGCAGCTACATGGTGTGTGGGATGCCCAGCTTCAGTGCCCCCTCCGCCTGATGGAGAGAGAGGATGTGAACAGGGGCCCACCACCTCTAAGGTGAGTGGTCTCGCCATTGATCTAGTCTGATGCAGGGTTTGCCAGTCTCTCCTGCTGAAGCTGTTCCACTGTGGATAAAGACTGAGGCCAGGGTTACACTATATAGTTAGGTCGACCCAGCTATGTTGCTATGGGGTGTGAAAAATCCACCCCACTGAGCAATGTAGTTAAACAACATTCTTGTTATGCTAGGAATTCTTCTGTTCACCTAGGCTGAGGGGAGATGCCCTCCCACAGCACAGGTAGCGTGTACACAGAAGCGCTACAGCTGTGGAGCTATAGCATGTCAAACATAGACAAGCCCTGAGAGGATGAGACTGACTGTAGCCTGGTGATTAGGCACCCACCTAGGAGGTGGGAGACACAGGGCCCAGTCATGCCACTCCAACCACTCTCAGTATTTGTGCACAGTTGAACAGCAGAGATTGAGAGAATCACTTTTCAGACTATCCCATGTCTCAGCGGTTCATGCACTTTCCTTGGAGGTGGGAGACTCTGTTCAAATCCTTTCTCCTCCTCAGGAAGCTGGGGCAATTGAACCCAGGCGGCCACATCCCAGGTGAGGGCTATCATTGACACCACCTGCTCCATCCGCTTTCTGATAAGTCAGATGCCTGCCTAGCTCATTCTCACAAGCCATCTGCTCCAGCAGAGTGGTTCCTGCCTATGGATTGCTAGCAGAGATGGGCACCTCCCTGCAGCCTTGGGGGAAGGGCTTATGACACACCCCTGATGTCGGCATGTCTCATTGGCTAGCTGAGGCAGCTCCCTGCCTAGGTGCTGGCATTTCTGAATTTTACTCCAAGGCATCTATCTCCCCATTCATTTGTATTGGAGCTCAGGCTTTTTGAACTGCAGAGTTGTTCCAATGATTTTCTAGGTGCCTAAAAGCTAGGTGTTGTGATGAACAGTATCGCAGTCCCTGAGGCCCTCGGTGAATCTAGCTCATTGTACTTAGAGGGGGAGTTATTTATGCATGAGAAGTTAACTAATGCATGACATCAGGCTGAGGTTGATGAACTCAGTGATATGCTAACTTTTTCCCCCCTGGGGGAGGGATAGCTCAGTGGTTTGAACATTGGCCTACTAAAGCCAGGGCTGTGAGTTTAGTCTTTGAGGGGGCCATTTGGGGAAAAGAGCTATCTGGAGATTGGCCCTGCTTTGAGCAGGGGGTTGGACTAGATACCTTCTGAGGTCCTTTCCAACTCTGATATTCTATGAATACACATGCAGCATATATTGAAAAGGAAATATAAATTGTCAGAATAAAAACCCATATGGTGGGTAAAGGAAAATAGTAGTTCCAGTAAATGCCTGTTTCACTTTAGTTTCAGTTCCAAGCAGTCATTCCAGAAAATCTCAATGACATTTCTCATCCCTATAAATAATGCAGCATCATAATGAAAGGAGATGAGCCATTTCTACAGGACAGCCTTATGCATTAAATTAGATATCCTATAGCAAATTTCAACTGGGGAGAATTTGACTAGATCAGAAACTTATTACGCTTCCAAATGCCTGTGAAGGAAAATGTGGAAGAGCTCTTAAACATATGATGAATGGTTGACCACCTGTTCACAAAAAATAATTAAAAGCCAAACTGATGGGAGAAGAGTTTGTTGAGATTCCTGACATCCTACAAATGAGCATACAATCAAGTTGCTCAGCAACAATTTTTAAGGTTTGGCCCGAAACCTGAGATTCTCTCAGCTGTGAGCTGTGGTGGCTAAGAATAATACAGACAACTGTTATGCTATATAAAATATAAACAAGTAGGTGACTGGGGGGAGGGATGTCAGCAGGGCATCCTGTATTTGTCATGTGATAATGATAAAGAATGACAGAAAAATTGCTTTGTTCTAACACTGAGCTAGGAATTTCATTACCAGTAAGGAAGACAGTCTCTCTCTCTGAGCTTCACTGTTGAGACATTGCTAGAATCTTCCTCAGGCCTGGTCTACACTAGGACTTTAATTCGAATTTAGCAGCGTTAATTCGAACTAACCGCTCAACCGTCCACACCAGGAAGCCATTTAATTCGAACTAGAGGGCTCTTTAGTTCGAATTCGGTACTCCACCCCGACAGGTGGAGTAGCGCTAAATTCGACATGGCTAGCTCGAATTAGGCTAGGTGTGGATGCAAATCGAACTTAGTAGCTCCGGGAGCTATCCCACAGTGCACCACTCTGTTGACGCTCTGGACAGCAGTCCGAGCTTGGATTCTCTGACCAGCCACACAGGAAATGACCTGGGAAAATTTGAATTCATTTTCCTGTCTGGGCACTTTGAATCTGACGTCCTGGCTGGACATCGGGGCGAGCTCCGCAGCACCTGCAACGATGCAGAGCTCTCCAGCACAGGAGTTCATGTTATCTGTTAATAGAAAGAGGGACCCAGCATAGACTGACTGGGAACTCTTCGATCTGATCGGTGTGTGGGGCGAGGAGTCTGTGCTTTCGGAGCTGCGCTCCAAAACAGGGAATGCGAAGACCTACGAGAAGGTCTCCAAAGCCATGAGAGACAGAGGATACAGGCGGGATGCAATGCAGTGCCGCGTGAAAATCAAGGACCTCAGACAAGGCTACCAAAAAATCAAAGCGGCAAACGGACGCTACGGAGCCTGCCACCACTGCCCCACCAGTGACCGTGGACTCTGACGATGGGACAGTGTCGACGGCCAGTTCCTCGGCGATGTTCACGGACGGGGAAGATGAGGAAGGGTTTGTGGAGGACGAGGCAGGCGAGAGCGCTTACAACGCTGGTTTCCCCGACAGCCAGGATCTATTCATCACCGTCACGGAGATCCCCTACCAACCCTCCCCGGCCATGAACCCGGATCCTGAATCAGAGGAAGGAGCAGTCGGTAAGTGCTTTAACCATGTTAACTTTTATTCTTAATATAACAGGAAGCTTAACTGTGTGAAAAGGAGGGCTCTCTATATATGGGGATAGAACAGAAATCATCCTTGGAGATCTCCACGAAGCTCTCCTTGCGTTAATCGAAAAGCATCAGCAGGAGGTTCCTGGGGAGAGCTGCCTTATTGGGTGCTCCGTGGTATCACACTTTTCCGCGCAAGGCTTTCATGAGGTACTCAGGGAGCATTGCCTCCCCGAGCACTGCTGCATAGGGCCCTGGTTTGTGCTGGCTTTCACGCAGCATGCGCTCTCTATCTCCTTCAGTGACTGTCCTCAGGGTGATCTCACTCGGAGACTCCTGCATCTAATTAGGGTAATTACTGTAATTTTACGCCTGGTCCAAAGTATTTTTAAAAAATCTACGGACAGACGGCATAGCACAGACTCAGCACGCAGCTGCGTGACGAGCGTAACGGAAAGCCAAAGAATATAATGGACGCTCATGGAGGGAGGGGGGAATGAGGATGCAAGGTATCCCACAGTTCCTGCTGTCTCCGAAAAGTATTTGCATTCTTGGATGAGCTCCAAATGCTTCTAGGGTCAAACACAGTGTCTGCGGTGGGTCAGGGCATAGTTCAGCAATTTGCGCACACACCCCACCCACCACCAGAAGTGAAAACAATCCTCTGTTGACTCTTTTACATGTCACCCTATCTTTACTGAATGCTGCAGATAGACGCGATGGTGCAGCACTCAACACCAACATCCTTGCTCCCCCCACGCTATGGATGGCTGATGGTACAAAAAGACTGGTATCCGTCCTCATCATCAGCCTATTGGCACATGGGGCAGTGCAAAAGGACTGGTAACCATGCGTACTAGCATCTGTGAGGTCGATCAAGGGCGCCTGGCCCTAATTTTTCATGGTAGATGGTGCAGTATGGCTGGTAACCGTCCTCATCATTGCAACAGGGGGCTGAGCTCCATCAGCCCCCACCCTTCCTGTGTAAAGAAAAGATTCAATTGCCCCTGGACTAGCAGAGGGATGATGGGCTCCTTCATCCACAGTAATTAATGTCCTGCCTGGACTATCATTGCAGCTAGAAGAGAGGCTTCCTTCCACTCATTTCTCACAAACAAGTCACTGTGTCTTATTCCTGCATTCTTTATTACTTCATCACACAAGTGGTGGGACAATGGTATGGTAGCCCAGGAAGGCTGTGGGAAGGCCGGAATGAACAGGTGTTGTTGTTGCAGGAGCACCCCCTGTGAATAGCATACAGCTCCAAATTTATGCAGGATCGGACACAGAGCAGCTGTGCTCTCTGGTTCTATGATACAGTGGTTCTCTAGTACACTTGCCCATAATCTAGGCAGGACTGATTCTATTTTTAGATACCAAAAAGGAGGGATTGACTCAGGGAGTCATTCCCAATTTTTGCTTTTGCGCCCCTGGCTGCTCGGCCAGGGGCACTTATGACAGCACCAAATGGTGCAGTGCAAAAGGACAGGTAACCATGCCCATCTTATTACCATCTTATTACCAATTTATGGTATGGTAGATGGTACAATATGGCTGGTAACCATCTCTGCTGTCATGCAAAAGCATGCTGCTGTGTAGCGCTGCTGGCCCGCCTCTGTCAGCGGCATCTAGTACACATACGGTGACATACACAAAAGGCAAAACAGTGTCCATGGTTGCCTCGCTATGGCGTATGCCAGGGCAATTCTGGGAAAACGGGCTTGAAATGATTGTCTGCCGTTGCTTTCCCAGAGGAAGGAATGACTGGCGACATTTACCCAGAATCCACCGCAAAAATTATTTGTGCCCCAGCAGGCACAGGGGTCTCAACCCAGAATTCACAGAGACAGCCTAGACTCAGTTAATTGTTTGCAAAAATGTATCTTTGCAAGGAATTCACTCCCTGTTTCCCATCTCACAGCTTCCACTGTCTCCAGACCTGCCACAGCATCCCCCTCGCAGAGGCTGGCAAAGATTAGGCGGCGAAAGAAAAAGACAAGGGACAAGATGTTCGAGGAACGTATGGGCTGCTAGCTAGCAGAGGCGGACCAGCAGAGCCAGTGGAGGGAGACCGTCTCTCTGTGCCAGCGCTCACACAGCGAACGGGAGGAGAGGTGGCATGAGGAAGACAAGCAGGCGACTGAAACGCTGCTTGGACTAGTGAGGGAGCAAACGGACACGCTCAGGCGCCTTGTGGATGTTCTGCAGGACCGCAGGAGGACAGAGACACCCTGCAGTGTATCTGCAACCGCACTCCCCCGCCACAAAGTCCCATACCCCACTCACCGAAAATAATCAGGAGGAGGGGCGGCCGAGGACGTGAATACTGTCACTGCACCACAGCACAGTGCTCAAGTACCCAAAAGCTCTCATACCCTACATTTGCCAAAGTCCTTCACTTCCATACTCACAGTAGTCCCAATCCCAGTCCCATCCCCTAACTATCTACTTAATTAATAAAAATGCTTTGCTGTTAATTACTGTTTCCGTTATGTTTTTTCAAAGAAGACTGTGTTTGAATGGGGGGCGTGGGGAAGGGGGTGGTTAATTGCATAGGACAGTCACCTTTCCCAGGGTACAGACACGGGGGCAGGATCAGCAGCGGGTCACACACACGGTGCAGTCAGTAGGCACCCTGGTCGGTTTTTGGAGGTAGTTTCCAGGATCTGTGTGGGCGGGGGAGATGTGACTTTGCAGCGGGGGAGGGCGGTTACAGATCTTATACAGCGGTCCTTGTCCTGGACCGCTGAGTCACGCAGTTGAGGAATCTGTATCCGTCCTCCTCCACCACAAGGTCACATATCCCCCCGCACACAGAATTCCATAAAGAGGGATGGCAGGCTCCGTTGAAAGAAGCCTTCCGGCACTGCGGACCACTCTAGGAGCAGGAGCCTGTCATTCCTTGAGTTTAGAGGCGGTCTTTACATCACCGCACACCCTACCCAGCACAGTCTGCCTCCCAGTTTCAACCCTTTAACGCAAAGTCATGAATAAAGAAACCTTTCTTAAGTAACAATGGGACATGTATTTTATTTTTACACGTGTGTTGGAAGTGGGGGAAACGGGGTGAACGGGGTATGTAACCGAAGAGGAGAGTCAACAGTAACTGGGTAAAGAAACAGGGGCAGGTTCAGCTTCTCTGTAAAGAAACTGAACAGTCACAGGTCACGCTGCTCGCTGCTCGCTGGTATTTGAAGAGTTCCTTGTCGCTGTCCCAGGCGCCTGTATAGGGCTTCATGAGCAAGTGCATTAGCGGGCAGGCTGGGTCCCCGAGGATGACTATAGGCATCTGCACATCCACAACAGTTATTTCGTGGTCCGGGAAGAAACTACCTTCCTGCAGGCGTCTGAGCAGCCCACAGTTCCTGAAAACACACGCATCATGAACCTTGCCCGGCCACCCGACGTTGATGTTTGTAAAATGTCCCCTATGGTCCCCCAGTGCTTGCAGCACCATTGAAAAGTAGCCCAATTTCTCAGCAGCTGACTGTGGAAGAGGTGGACGATAAAGTGCGAGGAGGAGAAAACGGCGATGATCGCAGCGGGCTCCATGCTTGCAGTGCTGTGGCGTCCGCGCTGTCACTGACCAGAAAAGTGCACGAACAGATTGCCCGCAGGCGCTTTCAAGGAGGGAGGGAGGGAGGGCGTGATTGACGGTTCTATGATGACAGTTACCCAAAACCACCCTCGACACATTTCTCCCCCCAGCAGGCATTGGGGGCTCTACCCAGCATTCCAATGGGCAGCGGGGACTGCGGGAACTGTGGGATAGCTTCCCACAGTGCACCGCTTCCAAAGTCGACGCTGGCCCCGTGAATGTGGACTCAGAAATTCGAATTAGTGTATTTAGTATGGATACACAAATTCGACTTCATAAGGTCGAATCCACAAATTCGAACTAAGTTGATTCGAAATAGTCTTGTAGTGTAGACAAGGCCTCAGTTCCCTTTCTGCCTGGCCTCCTGTTACAGTTTTAAAGAAACAGTGCAGAATATCCTTACAGTGTTGGTGTACATACTGATTCCAGATTCATCTCCCAACTTCACTAAAGTTTTGAAGGGTTTCAGATGGGTAATTTTGGCCGGGGGCCTTCTTTTGGTAGGCGCTTTGACTTATGGGTTAAGTATGGACCAAAAGACATGTCTCTACTAAGTTTTAGAAACAGAATAATTTAAATTCCCAACAATGAGAAGATTTGGATGACCTCTGTAACCATACATGGCCCATTTTCGGTACTACAGAATGCAGTTAACATAGAGTGGTGCTGAATAAACAATACCAACAAAAAGCCATCTTGGTGAGTTGAAACGGTTTTTTTGCGGGGGGAAGTGGATTTTTTAAAATCAAGATTTACTTGCAAGTCTTTGAGAGAGGAAAAAGAAAAGGATTTACAGGAAAAAATAATGTCTGTGCCCAGCAATCAATTCTGTGAAGTATTTTCACATGATACATTTGAGACTATAAATAAAAAATGGTATTTTAATATAAAAGATGAGCTAGTAAAAAAAAAAAAAAGAAGAAGAAGAAAGATGCTGTCTGCAGCTTTTTCAGTGTTACTTATGGGTTTACCTCCAGCCCCCAACAAGTAATGTATCCCACAGCAAATCAAAATCCTGGCTAATGGGATACGAAAAAGGAGACAGAAAAAGCTGGGATGAATTATGAATGACCTGGAAGAATTAATTTATTCACTTACAGCAGTTGACAATCATAGTATGAAAGAGAAGTGATGAAATTTTAAATAACTTTATCTGCACTTAAAAATTGTAAAGCCCTGGATATTTAATTTGCACATTACTGAATTGGGAGAGGGTTATGTGAAAACTAAAATCATAGTCAGGGTACGTGATCGGGCTCTATCACAAAATACAAAATCAAGGTAATTAGTTTTGTTTGTCTAGGTAATGAAGCAGCAGCTGATAGAATTCAAAAAAAAATATTGTTTTGGCTAAGAAAATTTGCCTTTGCAAGAAAAGGGATTTTATATAAGAATGAAAAATATAATGTCAAAACTAGGGTTGTCAAGTGATTAAAAATATATATTTGTGATTAATTGCATGATTTAAAAAAATAATTGTGATTAATCGTGCGATTAATTGCGCTGTTAAGAACAGAATGCCATTTATTTAAATATTTTTGGATGTTTTCTACATTTTCAAATATATTGATATCAATTATCACATAGAATACAAAATACAGCACCATTGGAGGCAAACTGAACCTAGGGTGCTGAGGATCTGGCTATGTAAGTCTCGGTGGAGCTAGGCCGTCAGAAAGGATTCCCATTTTGCTAGGGTTCCTTTCTACTACTCTGGCTGTGCAAAGTGGCCTTCAACTACTGCTGCATCCATTCAAAGCCCCTTTATGTGGTGTAAAGGGGCCCTAGTGTAAATGAAAATCAGACCCATTGATTTCAACTGGAGTTTTAAAGGATTAGACCCAATATTAAGAGTTCAGAATTGGACCTGAGACTGTGTAACTATTACTGGTTGAATAATTTTGTTTAAAATGGTGGTTGTTGTGTTTTGGTTTTTAATGGAAAACTGGCTTTTATGCCAAAATTTGAGTTAGGGCCCTCTCTTCTAGAAAATGCCTGGCAGACTGTATGCTCAGCTATACACAAATAATAATAACAGTGATTTCAATGGACTCGAGACACAATGAATTTGCCAATTTAGTTGGGTCTACAGTGCATCATCGGCAACAGAAAGTGTTCAATTATAATGATTAGTCAGCTGTATTACTGTAGTGCCTCAGAACAAAAAGATGGTCCCTTCCTCAGAGAGCTTGCAGTCTAAATATTGCACAACAGACAAATGAGGGATATAAAAAATCCCATGCGGGAGTACAAGGAAACAATGAAACATTGATTTCCGTGGGAAGTAGGCACCTAACTTGAATACGCACTAGTGAACATCCTGCTAGGTGCCTTTCTGCAGCACCAGGTACTGAAGGATCTTTGCAAATCTAACCTGCAGTCTCTCTGTGCCTCAGTTCCCTTGATGATTCCTTATTTCATGGAGTTGTTGTGAGGTGCTCAGATACTGTGGTGATGTGGGGGCCATATAAGTACTTTATATAGACTGATCACTTGTGTGTGGTAGTGGGTTTTCTCAGGTAGTGTTAGAGAGCTCAGTTACAGACAATCCGCCATGTGGTGTGGGTGTGTTTAAGCCCTTTCAGAGCCTCCCCCACCAGCCAGGACCAGAAGTACCTGGAAAGCCAACATTTGATTTACATAATTGTCTGGCCTGACTTGTGTTTCTAGATAAAACTGTTACAACTGTGGGTAGGCCATTTCTCTGAGTTTGCTTAATACAAAGAACAAGCAAAGACAATTGTGAAACAGCAGGGGCCTGTTGTTTACTGTCTCCTTCAATGAATGTGGCAACTGCAGTAGAGCCTTTTTAACAAACCACCCCTCAAAGAAGCCTCATCAACAGTTCCTCCTCCCTAGGTGTTCACACCTCAACTGCTAAAAGAGGGCCTCATCCTCCCTGATTGAACTAACCTCGTTATCTCTGGACTGATTCTTGCCTGCATATTTATACCTGACTCTGGAAATTTCCACCAGATGCGTCTGACGAAGTGGGTATTCACCCACGAAAGCTCATGCTCCAATACTTCTGTTAGTCTATAAGGTGCCACAGGACTCTTTGCTGCTTTCATCAACACTAGTGCGCAGGCTGTGAGCCAAGACTTAATAACTGGCCTGCAGGCAGTGCACCCCTGTATGTGGGAAAGAAGGCACAGAACATTTCCATGCGCTCTCCTCATGCTGAAACCACGTCCCGTCACCGATACGGTACCCTCACTGGCTAATTCTAGCAAAGGCCCTAAGGAGGAGACCGTCAGAAGTGCCTAAGGGGTTTAGGAGCAAACATTAAGTGCAAAATACTGGAGTAGTGAGGGACACTTTCAAAGATATATATGAAAGTAAAGTGACCAGCCACCATTGACTTTCCATGAGCACCTAACTTCCTCTGTGCCTTTGGACCACAGTGTGAGTGTGAAACAACAGCAGCAATGTCAGGCTCAGAATTCAGTATCTGTTCCCAGCATGTCTGCCCCCTGCTTCATCTGTCATAGCCCATCAGTCTGCCACGGTGACTTGGGAGTGTGACTCAGGCCACTTAGGGCCCTAGTAAAAATGAAGGGCAAAAAGTTTCTATACTGTACCTCCAGGCCAATGATAGCCTGGTCTCTCAACCAAATAGCACCTACCCATAGGACTGGCTGAAACTGGGGTAGCTTCATTCATTTCTTGGACAGACCATTAGAAAGAAGTCACCTTCCTCACTGGGAAAGGTGTGCCCTAACCTCAAAACAGAAGAGATCATGATTGGTCTGGGACAGGGGTGGATGTCCCAAGCACGGCAGGCAGGCAGCCTTCGGTGGTGCGCCTGTGGGAGGTCCCCGGTCCCGCAGATTCAGTGGCTTGCCTGCGAGAGGCCCGCTGGTCCCGCGGCTTCAGCGTACCAAAGGACCGGCGGACCTCCCGCAGGCAAGCTGCCAAACACTGCCTGACTGCCGCCCTCGCAGGGCAGGGCACCCCCCGCGGCTTGCCACCCCTGGCACGTGCTTGGAGCACTGGTGCCTGGAGCTGCCACTGGTCTGGAAGCAGGGTATAACCTGCCTAAATCACACCTAAATCAGACAGAAGCAGGGTGTTGTCTTTATGATTTATTTGTAATACAGTAGTAGCCGGAGGACTGCTTACTGAGATCAGGCCCTATTGTGCTAGGTGCTGTACACCTGGATACTGTTCTTCCCTTAAAGATCTTGGAATTTCTCTACATTTTGGCGGATAAAAAAAATTAAACTATGTAAACAACTAGAATACCGTGTTCTGCCCTAGCAGATAAACCGTCATCATTTCAGTGATCACCATAGTAATATTACTAATAGGCCTGTGGCAAATTACTTTGATCCAGGGGACACGGGGCTTGAAAATTAATGAATTAGAAACTAAGGTCTCATTACTATAGAGAGACGAGAGCAAGGAAAATGGAGGATATTTGCTTCTCATGTTTACTTTTCTTACTTCATTGGCCTTGCTGCTAAATTAAGTTAGAGGAAGAATTAGCCACTTAGCTCCCGGTTACTGCACTTAGGCTGGTCGGCACCTTGAGGTGCTCATAGTGGGGTGTCTTTCCAGCTGACCCCAGTACCTTTGCTGGATTTTCGATGAAGCAAAAAGCACTTCACCAACAACAGAACTTTAAGAGAAAAATCTGCCTCTCATCAATCAAAATCAGACTGTTTTATTAACCACGTTATGGTTGGGTGGGTGCAGATAATAAAGAGAGAAAAAAATTGCCTCT
Organism: Mauremys mutica; assembly: GCF_020497125.1. Taxonomy (NCBI): domain Eukaryota; kingdom Metazoa; phylum Chordata; order Testudines; family Geoemydidae; genus Mauremys; species Mauremys mutica. The sequence goes on along the minus strand of NC_059076.1, from coordinate 7,110,967 downwards.
GACCCATGAATTGCCTTTGGCTACCTGAAATAATTTCAGGTGCAGCAGTGACTCTTTTATACCTGTTATAAGATACCATTTCCTTTGGGTCTTGTTATAGGGGGTGAGACCGCTGGGAACTAATGACCCAGGCCACAGTGAAATGCTGTGATATGGCTCTGCGTCCAAGGGAAACAATGCCACCCACAGCTATAGGAGCTATTACTGGGGCCTGTTATCCTGTGCTGAGCCCATGTGCTCCACTGCGATTATCCTGCATAAAGCCAGAACGATACAACTTTCTCACTGAAAACAAACGAAAAAGGGAGTATTCACTTTTATTGCCATGCGGGGTCTGTAATGTTTGCTTCTCTCTTGAAGAAGAAGAAAGTAGCGTGGAAATGCATGCTTCTCAGTGTGGAGGAAAATGGAGTTTAAATGCCAGAGTGGTAGAGTTGAACTATGAAATCCTTAGCAAGCAATTTAGGACGCGGGTGAGACAAAATTGTGTAAAATTTGGCACTTCTATCCCAGTGCCACCTGACAAAGTCTTCATGCAAATGGATGTAATGGGGAAGAACTCTAACTGGCATTTGCAAATCCACATAAGGGATAAGGACTTCAATAACTCAGACATAGGTTAGGGGTTTGTTACAGGAGTGGGTGGGTGAGATTCTGTGGCCTGCATTGTGCAGGAGGTCAGACTAGATGACCATAATGGTCCCTTCTGACCTTAAGTCTATGAATCTATGAATCTGGAGACTATTTCTTCCACACAAATTTTCATGGGTGCAAGTCAGCCTTCACATTTTGACAATCTGGCAACGTGCCTATGGACGCAGAACTCACTAGAGTCAAAGGACATCACACAGGCAGGAGCTGAATTGTCAGACCCAATCTAGTCTGATGAAGCAGGATCATGTGACATAGAGCGGGATTTTCAAAATTGCCTGAGTTAGGTACCTATTTTGCATAGATGCTTTTGAAAATCTCACCCATAAAGTATTCCTGTTGCCCTGTTAGTCAATCAATAGCTTTAATGTTAGCTCACCCTGTGATAGCCAGCTGGACTGAATTTCTGTGTCTAAATGACAGGACCCTTTCCTTCTTCCACCAGTTTTTTTTGGGGGGTGGGTGGGGCGGGCGGGAGGATGGGAAAAGGAGGGCACCACAGGAGAAATCTTACCGACAAGCCATCCCTTCCCTCTGTTGAAGCAAGGATGAGGAGATTTTCAAACGCATTCACTATTGGTCTAACTATACTCCTAGCTAAGTCAGTGGCCATTTTCTCAACTTTTGTTATTTAATGTTGAGTTACACTGTGACATCTAGTACCTTCCAGGCTCTGATGGACCACATGAGCCTTTGTCAGCTGCAGGATTATCCTAATTGAAATCACCAATTTCAGTCATGATTTAAATCAGAACACAGAAAACCTGGATTTAAATAATTGCTTTTAATTATGCTCTGCATTTGTACTCTTTAGTTATTTTCCCAAAGAAAGGTTCATTCTCATTGGTTGGCATGTATCTCCATTAAAATATGTGGATTTCATTCTTTACAACTAAACGTACTCTTGACACTAGATTTAGTCCTTCTTTTTGCTAACCGGGAAGATATGCCATAACAAGGATTGTGGTGCATTTGCCATCACTGGCTATTTTAAAATCAGGATGGGATGTTCTTCTCAAAGATCTGCTCCAGTTCAAACAGGAATTAATTCACAGAAGTCCTAATGCCTGTGCTATACAGGAGGTCAAACTACATGCTCACAATGGGCCCTATTGGCTGTACTGTCTATGAATCTGATCTAAACACAGTTGTTTAAGCAATGATATAGCTTAACATACATTTATTCAGATTCTTAATTTCTACATTTCATTCATTATGTTAGAAAATGGTGAATGGTGTATTTCTTATTAGATAATTAACACTTTTACATATGATCTGTGTCAAAATGCTTTTGAATGGGAGTTGGAATTCAATTACAAATGCACAAAACAGCCTTTCGAAACTGTTTTTATCGATTCAATAAAACTACTAGATTTTTTCCACTGTCCAATTGTTGATACCTGTAATTGAAGAAAGCTCGATGTCTCTGATGAATAAACTGTGAAAATAAAACTATTTCTGTTCAACTGAAACCAATAGTCATAAAGGCAAAAGCTTCTGTGCGCAACACAGGCTGAAAGTATTGACACGTGGGGGGCAGGGAGGAGGGAGTGAATTCAGGCATTCAGTCCATTATAAAGACTCAAATACACTAGATATTTCATATTGTGCCATATTTCTAAAACTTGATCTCCGCAGTTAAAGGTGTTTTTTCCTCCTGATTCTGTTTGTTAAAAAGCAGCCTTTAACTCATAAGTTAAAGTTTATGAGGACAGCTCATTAGTTCAGCACATCATCATTTAAAAAAAATATTACAGCAAGTTTAGGCCTTAGGTTGTCAGATTCAAATTTAATTGTAAACAGCTTTATTTTTAAAAAGAATATACATATATATATATTGTTTTTTTAAATAATAGATTTTTACTCCCCTTGTCAGATGGCACTTCAGAACTTCAGAGAAGGGATCAAATATGTACAATACTAGTTCTTTAGAGCTCTGATGCCTCCACTGGTTCCTCTGAACTATAAAAGATTGAGATATTTATTATATAAGTAATTATTCTGATAAATACTATAGCAACCAACCTAGTAATTAGGATCAAAACATAACTTCCATTACAAATGCCCCTTTTCAGTTGCATTACAACTTTATCAAACAGATTCTTTTTGCGGCGGGGGCGGGGGGAGGGGAGAGCATATTTTCCATGCTTGGTCTCTGCCCAAAACTGAACTATTTGGAAAGTTGTGTTCCACATGTGTTTAAAAACAAAACAAATCTTGTCCTAATCAGGAATTTTGCTAATGGAGAACTCAACAGTAGCTGAATTCTTCAATAGCTATTGTCCAAACTTGCCTTGTTTTATAGATCTTATTGAGATGCAAAGAACAATCCATGTTTGAAGGAAATTGTTCATATCTTCAAACTTACTGAAACACTGAAAGCTTTTTCATGTTTATACAGTAGGGTTTGGAGTTAGGTTTCTGTGTTCAATCTATGACTTAAAAAGCCAGTGGGACATGTGTTTATTTTTTACATCATATTTCATTTTATGTGCTCATTTTTGCATAAAATTTGGTCTTTTTTCTGCTCATTCAACAGCACCCTTGTATGTTAGAGAAACTGAGATTTAAATTAAAGCCAAGTCTCAAGTCTGTATATGCAGTTCTGTAATTTATAATATATAAGTGTGCAGAAATTATTCAACTTTGTGTTAATATAGTGAATTAACTGAAAATTAATTTAACATTAGAAAAAAGACCATATTTTAGGCCATAAGTACAAGAGGACAGAGCTTTGTAGCTTTTTTTATGGCTATATAGGGGAAAGAAAGAAAAAAACTTTATCAGCAAGTGTCTAATTAACCATAAAAATAACTATTATCAAGCCAACAAAATGACTTGACACACCAAGGGACTGGTATATATATTACACTGTTACGAGATGTGACCAGAATTGTAACAACAGTATTAGCATTTTGTTTTCAGATCACTTGTAACAAGTAAAGAGTTTTATCCTTGCTAAATAGCTACCTTTTACTTGGGAGAGAAAGAGGGAGAAGACAATTTCTATGGCTCTTGCAAAAGTAATCTAGTACATATGGCTAGATTAATGGCCCCAGCAGGAGTTACTGTAGGGAAGCTCACAGCAGAGCATAGGCCTAAGGGCTAAAAATAGGTATATCGGGAGAAGAATTGTTTGAAGACTTCAGCACTCTGCTTTAGATTCATTTTACTGCGTGATTTTGGTAACTTGAAAATAATAATTGTTGTGTATGCCTAAAACTTGATTGAGATTAGATACAAGTAGCTGGAACATCTGCTGTTAGCTTGCAAAAAGTTTACACTGAATGTGTAATCCATAAACCTCCGGAAGAGGGACAAAAAGATAATCCAGGAATAAGGCTATGAAGCCTGCTGAACGGAGAGATGGAATTCTCAAACATAGTCAGAAATTGAGGCGAGGCAGGTTAGGTCTAGCAGCTGTAGAGGTGGCAGTCAGGCCAAGAGGTCAGAGCAGGGTGGGAACAAGGCAAGAGTAAGGCTGGAGCCAGAGCAGAGCTGGAGCAGGACTATGGGCAGGAGTGCAGCAGGAGCACACTGAGGCCTGTGGAATTTGTCACCACAATCAGGCAGAGGAGAGTTTCAAGCCATGAAGTGACTCTGAGCAGGGGGTTAGACTAGTTGGCTCTTGCAGTCCCTTCCAGCCCTATGATTCTCTGATACCTGCCCTGAGAATTGCCAGAGCAGCTCCTGGCTTGTGGATTGGCTGCAGTCGAACACAGGAAGGACTCATCACCAACTGTGGCTTAATCAGGTGCTAGTCCAGGGACAACTCATCACCTCACAACAATCGTCGGAGTGAGTGGCCACAGGTTAGCAGCCTTAGAAATGGTCACATGTAAAGCGAGAACCAAAACTGCCAGTGGAGACCTGAACCACATATGGCCAGTAGGATCATCAGTTAATGCAGGGCTCTCTGCTCCTGGCAAACTCTCTTGATTAAAAACAACAAGGAGTCTGGTGGCACCTTGAAGACTAACAGATTTATTTGGGCATAAGCTTTCGTGGGTAAAAAATCCACTTCTTCAGATGCAGTCTCTTGGTTAAGAGAGTGTGTACTGTCTGTAAATGAATGGGTGAAATTCTTAGCCCAGTGAAGTGCATGGCAACACTCCCATTGATTTCCATAGGGCCATGATTTCACCCATATTTCTGGGTGTTGAGAATCTGTGTGTACACGAATCCTGGCTTCCAAGGCCCCACTTTGGGGATGGATTTAGCATGTGCTTAAATGCTCTCCTGTTCAGGAAAGCACTTAAATATGCACTTAACTTTCAACATGTGCTTAGATGCTTTGCTAGATGGAGCTTCAGTCTGGGAAGTCCTATCAATGGAAGCAATGAGAAGTCTCACATTCAGCACTGGGATGCCAAGGGGATCTGGCTCATGCCTCTGCAGCCCAGGGGTTGCTCTTCACAAGTGGTGCAGCAGCTTTTACAATAAAGTTAAATTTAGAGGCCTGAAATAGGAGTTGTTTTCAAGCTCCCAGTTCAATTTCTGAAGAGTGAGAGAAGCTGGAAAAGGAGTCTGATAAAAGAATTATGGGAGCAGAATTATATTGATAACTGCCAAATTGACATTTAAAAGGAACCTACTGCTTCCCACCCATCATATATTAAATGAGGCGCAAGGGAGGTGGGAAAGAGAGCAACAATACATCCACATATACACTACACAGTGGTTGCCATGAATAAGTTAATATTTGCCAGTGTTCATCATGGGGGTACATCTACATTGCAGAGAGACATGTGAATGTCAGCTTGTGTAGCCGTATTTATGCTAGTGGTCTAGTTAGCTTGCTAACAATTGATGTGCAGAAGCTGCTGTGTCGTCGTCAGCATGGACTTCACAAGCCTGCATGACTGCCCTGATTACATACTCGCCTGTGCAGGGGGCGTTGAAACCTGCGCTCTGGCATCCTCACTTCTATTTGTAGTGATCTAGCTCGAGCACTGCTAGCACGGGTACAGCTAAGTGAGCTGCTCTCACACACCCGGCTGCATTGTAGATGTACGCACAGTAACGTCTGGCTGCTGCATGTCACAGTGTGGTTTGGTAACTCGCTCAGTGGTAAATATTCATCACCAGTAACCACTGTATCTCACCTGACATAATACAGTCACTCTCAGATTCTTCCAATCCTAAGAAATGGAGCATTTGTATCTAATGGGTAGAACTGGGCCTTTCATCTCTCAAAGGCTACAGAAGTAATGGAAGTAGTCCAGAGAAGAGCAAAGCCAGTGATTGACAGCATAGGAGAAGCTGCCTTAAGGGGAGAAATGAAAAACACTAGTGTTCACAAAAGAGAATCCTATCCTAGAATCTAGGCTACACCTAAACCGCGAGTGAGGGGTGTGATTCCCTCCAATGATGAGGCTTTGGAATCCCCATCATTGGAGGTTTATAAGAACGGGTTGGAGAAATTTACCAGGGACGGCCTAGGCTTACTTAATCCTGCCTCAGTGCAGGGAGCTGGCCTGGATGACTCTGAGGTTCCTTCCACCCCCATATTTCTGTAATTTTCCTTCTTGGACCCTTGTCTTTTTTCATCTCTCCCCATGAGACAATCTCTTCCAGGCAGTAAATCACTTTCTTTGCTCTTCTCGGGACTACTTCCATTTTTACCATTCCTTTGAGAGAGGAGAGGCCCAGTTCAATCCCTGGATATAGATGTTCCATTCCTATTTCAGACAAGGGAAAAGAGTACATGGCAGAGGAGATTCCATCATAATGTGAATGTTAGTCTGAAGACTACCATGGCTTTACTATATTCCCCAGCAATACCAGAACAAGAGGGTCCATAGTGAAGTCAATGGAGAAATATTTACTATGAGAGCCTATAAAAAGGCAATAGCATAGTAAGATTTTGTTAGACGTACCAAACCCTTAAAAGATTAGCATCAGTAGCAATTAACAAATATTACAATGAGTATTGATCCTTGTTCTTTGTGGAACAGGCTAATTGCTAGAGTCAGAATGGATTTACCCTATGGTGTACTACTGGATGGTTAGCCAGATGCATTATGGGCATTTTCCATCATCCTTTGAATTAAAGGATGTATAGGCTGTTGCCAATCAGAACACCCAACTAGCAGAACCATTCATGCAGTCTGGTATTGCATCTCTTGCAGTGACTGATGACAATATTTTAAGCAATATGTGAAAGCAGTCAAAGATTTTCAACAAGAAATGGCTGGGATGTGAAAGCAAAATTTAATCTTTGTGATATAAACAGTGTCACAACCCCTATTACAATTATGCACTGAAGCAGATTGGACATGAAGATTTTACTAACACTTCTATACTGACCTTTCTTTGTTGTTTTAGACCAGCAGGAAAAAAAATCACTGACTCACACATTTGTGCTAAGTAGAACCATATAAAAGACAGCAGTAGCAATAAAAAATGTGATTACTTTTTAGGTTTAGGTGAAGCTAACATAATTCATTTATCCTTCAGTCCATGGTCCTGATTCATAAATAAAAGATATAAAAATGCTTGGCTTCTTCTGGCAGAAATAACTGTTTTGAAAACAGAAGATACTGTACTTGGAATTCTGAAAAAAATATGTTCAGTTAGTTAATTTAAAATGTATTTAAAAGCCAAATGAACTCCCCACATCACATGGGAGTGTGTTAGCCCAAATGACATCAAAAGCATCTACCCCGACTCTTCTGCTCAGGAAGAGGTTCTGAAATATTTCCGCCTTGCTGGTCTTGTCTTCTCATGGGACTCCAGTTGGCAAACCAGCAAGATAGTAATACCGCCAAGTGGATGTTCAATTTATTGGTCAGCCCCATGTCTACAAAACAAGGGTCCAGATTTTGGCTGGGGAAGCTAAAGCTGGGAGGCAGATGAAAAAACGTGGTGTTGGCTTGGGAGGATCACTGTGGGTTTAAATATTTTATTTGTTTAAAAAGGGCAACCAGAGAAATGCCAATATATTTGGTTTCTTCTTAAGTTTGCTTGAATTCTGATACTGAGTGTCAGGGATGTGCTGACCATGGGGGAAACATTCATGAAAGTATGTCTCAGACAACTAATGATCTGCTTTGGAGAAATGATGATCATCCATAACTCCCTTTGACCCTCACTGGGAGCAGGGGCTCAGGTCCTTTAAACAACAGGCCGATGAATCCTTTCACTTGTTTGCCAAAGAAAGCAGTTGGCCCAAAGAGCTCTTCTACTGCCATAGCTGGCCTTCAGCGTAACTATGGGGGGGATTTTACACAATGTTCACTGCTGACCCAACTGCTCCCATTTGCCCATCAGCGGCAAGTGTCATGAAAATCTCAGCCATGATGTTTGCTCAATTTGCTTAGTGTTTACCATTGGTTTTGTCTTGTATATTCACTAACTGGCCTGGTCAGTTGTCCTACCTATTAGCTCTGGCTGCAGAAATGGCCATGCGGTGGCTGTGTGTGGGCTGCATTGGCTGGGAATTACATTTCTGTCCCTCTCTCCTCCTGCATAGATCACCGCTGGGAAGGCTTAGTATTGCAGTGTTATCACAAGTGTCAGGATATTCGGTGTTTTTCTTGCAGTCCTAGTTCCCAGTGTCAGTGGTTTGAGCATTGGCCTTCCAAACCCAGGGCTGTGAGTTCAGTCCTTGAAGGGCCCAGTTAAGGATATGGGACAAAAATCTGCCTGCAAATTGGTCCTGCTTTGAGCAAAGGGTTAGACTAGGTGACCTCCTGAGGTCCCTGATATTCTATGAAAATCGTATTTTAAAATTCCATGAGAATCACAGCTTTAATTAAGAGAAAAAGTATGTTTCTAGCCTTTATGGTGTCAGAAAAGCTTGAAAAAATGACTCCAGGGCAGCCAGAAGATTCAAACACCAGAAGGCAAATGAGAAGTGTACTGTTAAAAATAAATCTTATGATTTTTAAGCCTCTCTCAAGATTTTTTTGAAGCCTAATTCATTATTTTTGGAATCGGGGGCTAGCAATATTGCATTAGTGATACATTTTCAGCTTTAAATGGATTCTAGTAATAACAGTCTCTTATTCCTATATAGCACTTCTCATCAGTAGATCTCAAAGCACTTCACCATCTTTAATGTATTGAAATTTAATGCAAGGCCAGTGTTCTCATGCTCGCTGAGATATAATCACATTGTTACAATAATTATAGTAAAGTAGATGGCAGGTGTTACTTGATGGATGTACTGTATGCAGGCAGACCTCATGTGGATTTAAAACAGAGCATGTTCATATGCCACAATGTGATTTTACCCCTTACTGTGGCAGGCTATTTGACATCTTTGATTCTCTTTCACAATAGACGTGTTCTTGGGGATCTAAAACCAGACAAGGAAATTAATAGGTGCACTGGCTTCCTGCAAGACCATAATCTAAGCTTATTGCATATATTAGTAATGAAGCAAGTCTTCCAAATGACATTTCTTAGATGTTAATAGATACAATATTTTATTGCTCTGAAATCTTTTTAGTTTAATCCTTCAAATGAAATGGAACACCCGTCTTTAAAAAAAATAAAATAAACTAACTAAATGTGAAAGAAAAAAAATCTACTCTCTGCCAAGCTGTTTTTAATTAGAGTGACAATTATTTTCTTAACTATAAAAATTGCATTCTTCAAGTTACACTTCCAGACCCCAAAATTAGTTAGAGGGTGTTACATATCACAGTTTGATCTGAATATAATGTGACATATTTCAGCAGATATTCAGTGAAAATTTTCCAGTGTCCTTGTGCATTTCCATGGCAGAGTAATGAGTTTCAGTATATATGATACCATTTAAAAATCACAGGTCTCTGTTATGCCTGTTGAGAGATTTCATGCTCCACATCCAGCAATATGAACCAGTATTCAACAGGTACCAATTCATGGACTGATCCTATGACAAACCAACTCTTCTCCCATCTACTTCCCTTTCAGAGTGGAATATTTTTGTCAATTTGTCCAATACATCTATATGGAAAAAGAGCTACCGGTTCCATTGGCACTAATGCTGTAACTGCATTCAATGTGTTATAGGCTGGTGGTGAAAGTGAAGGCTAGTTTGGTTTACCCTGAAACCTGCAATCTGTAATCATTACAATAGCTTTCTGTAGTTAAGGGATAATTTCTTTTGCTTTATAGTTCTTGAGATTGATTAATAACCAAAATGAAATTGAGGCATTTAATCAATCTGTAAAGCTATTTATTCTATATGTTACAAAGCAATAGTGATTATACAATTGGAGCATAAAAGCTAAAATCTTGTTCCTTCCCTCATGGGCGCTTGAAAATGCTAAGCTGCTTGTTTTTTCTGACATACCACAAAGTCTGACACTGTTGCTAGGAAAAATAAGGGGCGAGAGGTATGTGAAAGTGAATAATATTTTAGGTACTAATTTGTATTAGAGAAACAATGTGACTGAATACAAGGGGCAAATTAACTTCAATATAACCCAGCTGATGTTCCTGAAGTTATCCCAAGGCTGGAGTAATCTTGCCTATGTATTGGCAATGCACCTTTTTAACACTGAGAGTAATTAATCATTGGAGCAACTTATGTAGGGTCCTGATGGATTCTCAGTCACTTGAAGACTTTAAGTCAAGATTGGATGTCTTGCTAAAAGAGATGCTGTAGCTCAAACAAGTTATGGATTGATGCAGGCATCACTGGGCAACTTCTATGGCCTGTGATATACAGGTCAGACTAGATAATCATTAGGGTCCTTCTGGCTTAAAATCCATTATTCTTTTAATTTTTCAGCTATCCTGGATTTCATGGAACACCTCAGATTTAGCTGATGAAATGGTGGATCTTGAATCCCCTAGTGAGTGCCATGTTCCACTGCACTGTTGGAAAACCATGCATGATACAACGTGATTATGGTGGATAAGACACCATTGATGTCATTTCCTCCTAGACACAGTACCTACCATTCAACTTACAGTCATCTTCATAGTTGTTCTAGGACATTTCCCTGCCTCCGATTTTCAGTCACTTATGATTTTGTGGATTTTCCCCCCATCACCTTCTTTATGGCATCAGCAGCCTTTGACATTCCTACTTCATCCTTTCTGAATGAAAGACAAGATGAAATAAACTAGAACTAGAACAATAGGTTTTGGTCTTTGCTTATTTAAATTGTGGCCAAAACTTACCCTTCTCTGTGGTTTCATTGGGACCATTCACAGAAGTTTGGAGAGCAGATAGGTCCCTTAGTGTGAAATATGTCATCTAATGTAATTCAAACATAATTCATCAGGAAGTCCTTCCCTGACCCTCTCACACAAAGCCTCTGGAACCTCTCCCAGCTGGGAGGATGACCACTGTTGAACATGCAATTGATATTCAAGTCTAGATGGAATGCAGTGGATAGAAAGAACATAGGAATTGGAAGACTGGATCAGACCCCTGGTCCATCTATTCTAGTTCAGATGCTTCAGAGAAAGGTGTAATAATAATAGGAGAGAGACCTATCTCCTAGAACTGGAAGGGACCCTGAAAGGTTATGGAGTCCAGCCCCTTGCTTTCATTAGCAGGACCAAGTACTGATTTTTGGCCCAGATTCCTAAGTGGTCCCCTCAAGGATTGAACTCACAATCCTAGGTTTAGCAAGCTAATGCTCAAACCACTAAGCTATACCTCCCCAATTGCTAATTGCTAAGCCCTGAAACATTAGGTTTAATATCCCTTCCAACATTCTTCTTAGAATTAACTATCATACCTCTGGTAGGTAGAATCTAGATTACTGCTTGGTCGTCTGTGATTATATCTACACTACAAGCTAAGGGTGTGAAACTGGTGGAAATGTACTCAGCACAGCTCAGCCATGCCTCCACTTCCACTACCAGTGCTATTGGAGCTACTTGGCTATTTATAGCATTGAACTAGTATCAGTGTGAGTACATGAGGAGTGGGCTCTCTTGCAGTGTAGACAAGTGGAACTAAAAATGCAGCTTTTTACAGGCTGTCTTGGCAACGAGGAAAAAGGCTCAGCCCTGCTCTGGTCCCTCCACCCCTGGTGTGACACACACTGGAGACGCAATGCCGGAGAATGCTCCTCTTGTGCTTTTTCTGTGGATAAATGGAGGACGTCAGCTCCAGTCCAGCACTTGCCATGACTATTAAAATTGACACAAGTCTTGACAAAGGTCTAGGCAGTGTGGCAGCAGCAGATTTACTTTCCAATATAATGTCCTCAGAGGTTCCTTTATCCCATTATGCAACCAACACCTGCACTTCTCCCTTGCTCCACACATCCCCATTTGGGTGTAGTCCTGGCCCCATTGAGGCCAATGGCAATGCTCTCCATTCTGGTGCACCTGGATGTTACAGGGAGTAAGAAAGCCCCTGTAAGGTGCTGACTCTGGGGAGACACCAGCAGGGAGGGCCTGGGGAAAAGGCCCATCTCCAAGCCAAATGTGCTGGGAGAGCAGGAAGACAGACCCTCAGCGAGAAGGAGATGGGCACGGTTGAAACTGGGTTGAAGACTTTAAGTTTGAATTTTCTTTTGTGCAGGACTTAATAAGTTGGACCCAAGAAGGGGAATGTTTTGAACAGCGAGACTGTGTGGGCTTTGTAAAGGGTCCAGAGTGAAAGGGAATCTGAGGCAGGCCTTAGCAGAGCCAGGCGTGGTGAGAAGGAGGTGCTAAATGGTAACTGTGCCCTTTGACGCTCCCATTGGCTTCAATAGAGCCAAGATTTTGTTTCCACTGAGGCAAAAATTTGCTCTCCGCTCTGCAGTGTAGATCTCTTCACTGCATGTTCCCCATGGTGACCGATTGCAGATCTGGATATGCAGCCACAATTCAGAGAGGACAAGCCAAGCTTGGAGGTGATGAGTAAGGAGGCATACAGTAGTCTCATGGAGTTTTAGCTGGTGCAACTTAAATGTCAAGGAGCCAGAAGACAAGTATGTAGCAGGAAAAGCAGCCAGGGGTAGGAAGGTATACATTAAGTAGCCTGTCACTTTAATTTTATGTCTTCTTATATCTTCTGTTCTCCCTTTGGTATGTTAGAAAGGCTCAAAATCCCAGAGCCAAATTCTACTGTATTTATGTCTGGTGCAATCACACCGATTTCAGTCTGAAGTCAATGCAGAATTTGGTTTCCATAGACATATCCACTTACCATTGTACACTGTACACTACTCTTTAGGTCACCTCATTTGACCTAGCATCTGGATTTGACGTGACATCTTCAAGAAGGATTGAGGAGCAGAGTTTTGCCCTAATTATCAAGATGTTTTGCTTCTGAGATGTTCACAGTGAAACCAGTGAAATGGAAATGGTGAAACTGGATATTGGTATATTTGTAACTTTTCTGAGAAATGGAGAAAAGACTATCTGCAGGCTTCCTCTCCCTTGTTTTCCTTTACACTCACTCCTTCCCGAAAAGTTCTGTTTAAGGGTAATACAATTATCCACACCTTCTCTTAAAGCTTAAAGACTTCTGTTTTAGAGTGAAAAAAACTAGAAAACAAATGCAATTTATTTTAATTGCTATTCAAATGAATAGGATTGCAGTAACATTTCCGTGAGTAGCTTACAAATGGATGCTTTGTTTTTATCCACATTCACTTACAAGACATTTCCACCCTCAACCCTCCCCGTACCCAACAAAGGTTATAATGAATTCAGGGAGCTGTTATATTTAAAAAACCTAACAATTCAACCTGAAAGAGATTGCCACCATCAACTTAGAGAATGTTTTTGATAAAGATAGGCCTCTATAGGGCCTGGTCTACACTAGGACTTTAATTCGAATTTAGCAGCGTTAATTCGAACTAACCGCTCAACCGTCCACACCAGGAAGCCATTTAATTCGAACTAGAGGGCTCTTTAGTTCGAATTCGGTACTCCACCCCGACAGGTGGAGTAACGCTAAATTCGACATGGCTAGCTCGAATTAGGCTAGGTGTGGATGCAAATCGAACTTAGTAGCTCCGGGAGCTATCCCACAGTGCACCACTCTGTTGACGCTCTGGACAGCAGTCCGAGCTTGGATTCTCTGACCAGCCACACAGGAAATGACCCGGGAAAATTTGAATTCCTTTTCCTGTCTGGGCACTTTGAATCTGACGTCCTGGCTGGACATCGGGGCGAGCTCCGCAGCACCTGCAACGATCCAGAGCTCTCCAGAAGAGGAGTCCGGCCAATCCAAGAATAGAAAGAGGTCCCCAGCATGGACAGACCGGGAAGTCCTGGATCTGATCGGTGTGTGGGGCGAGGAGTCTGTGCTGTCGGAGCTGCGCTCCAGCAAGTGGAATGCAAAGACCTTCGAGAAGGTCTCCAAAGCAATGATAGAGAAAGGATACAGCCGGGATGCAATGCAGTGCCGCGTGAAAATCAAGGACCTGAGACAAGGCTACCAAAAAGTCAGAGCGGCAAACGGACGCTCCGGAGCCCTTCCCCAGACATGCCGCTTCTATGAGGCACTGCATGCCATTCTAGGTGGGTCTGCCACCACTGCCCCACCAGTGACCGTGGACTCAGTGGATGGCATAGTGAACCTGGACAGTTCCTCCTCGATGTTCGCCGATGGGGAAGATGAGGAAGGGTCTGTGGAGGACGGCGCAGGCGACAGCGAACACAATACCGCTTTCCCTGACAGCCAGGATCTCTTCATCACCCTCACAGAGATCCCCTACCAACCCTCCCCGGCCGTTAACCCGGACTCTGAATCAGGGGAAGGATCAGGCGGTAAGTGCTATAAACATGTAAACATTTATTTTTTATAAAACAGGTATAAAAAAATAGAAATACTATATATAAAATTTTCAATGAAAAACTATATGAAAAGTAGGTCCACACATATAGGGATTGAACAATAATCCTCCAGGGACAATTCAAGAAAGGTCTCATTTAGGTCCTCGAAAAGCCTCCGCAGGAGGTTCCTGGGGAGAGGTGCCTTGTTGGGTGCTCCGTGGAAGCACACTCTTCCGCGCCAGGACATCCTTATGTAGATGGGAATCATCGCCTCCACAAGCATGGCCGCATATGGTCCTGGTCTCTGCAGGGCTTCCCTTAGCATCCGCTCTTTGTGACTCCGAGGGACCCGCATCAGGGTGATCTCGTTCATGAAATGCTGCATCTAATTAGGGCAATTAGTGTATTGTTACTGTTGTGAATGCTTGACTTTTACTTTGCATGACAATGACCCTCGCTTAACAGCCACGTGTTGTAGGCCACATAGGAAAAGCATACATTGATCTTTCCCGTGCACTGGCGGGAGTGGCTGGAAAAGGGTCAGAGTATATGATTTCCAGATTGCCTTTAGCGGGAGGGCACAGCTATCCATTAACTGATAAGCAGAATGTACTGTAAGGCTTACCAGGACTGTCTGCTAGACGGATTCAGCTGTCTCTCCCCACTTGTCCGCTCTCCTGTGTAATGCCGCAGCCAATGAGAGCGTATTCCGAAATCCCGAACTTGTCCTGAGATCTCGTGAGACTTGTTGCCCTGTATGGTCTTGTTCAGAGAAACTGACTAGACTGTGTTCACTGTTCGCAAACATGTATCTGTTCAAGGAAATCAGTTACTTTTCCCATCACACAGCTTCGGCTCTTTCCCGGACTGCCCCGGCATCCCCCTCGCAGAGGCTGGCGCAGATTAGGCGGCGAAAGAAAAAGACTAGGGACGAGATGTTCGCGGAACTGATGGCCTGCTCCAGAGCCGAGGCGGCAGAGCAGAGACAGTGGAGGGAGACCCTATGTCAACAGCATCGCACACACATCAAACGGGAGGACAGGTGGCGGCAGGAAGACCAGCAGGCAACTCAAACGCTGCTTGGGCTAATGAGGGAGCAAACGGACACGCTCCGGCGCCTTGTTGATGTTCTGCAGGACCGCAGGCAGGAGGACAGAGCCCCCCTGCAGTGTATCTGCAACCGCCCTTCCCCGCCAAGAAGTCCTGCCCCCCCCTCACCCAAAAGTACAAGACGGAGGGGCGGTAGGGGCCGTGAGAACTGTCACTGCACCACTGCATAGCGCTAATGTACCACACACCTCTCACGCTATAAATTTGTAGAAGTGCTTCCCTTACAGGCTCACCCAGTCCCAAATCCAAGTTTCATCCCCCCACTGTGTATTAGATTGTTAAAAGCTGTTTGCTGTTATTCACTGTTTCGGTCACGTCTTTCGTGTCAGAGGATTTTTTTGTGTATGGGGGGGGGGGAGGGGATTTATAATTGCACGGTATAGCCTACATTACCAGGGTACAGACTTGGGGCCATGATCAACTGCAGGGCACACACACACTGCAGTCAGTAGGCACCAGGGTCACTCTGTGTGGTGTATGCTGCCCCGGGTCATTCTGTGATGTGTATGCTTGTCCAGGGTCCTAGCGCCTGCCACCCCCTTAATGTTAAGGCACGCTGCCCTTACCATGCACTTCCACCGTAGCAACGAGCCTCTCCGCTGCCCTGAGCCCCAACAAGAGCCCTCATCCACGGACAGATACTCACCCTTCCCCCACACCCCTCACCCCTTCCTACGCCCAAACCCGCAGCCCACTGCTGTCATCCAAACCCCTATCCAAAGAAGGCACCACTCGCCCCTTCCTGCAAACCCACCCCTTCCTGCAATCCCTCCCCTTCATGCACAACCACTTGCAACTGTCCCCCACCCCAGAGACCTATGTAGGAGCAGGAGGATGTCATTCCTCTATGGAACAAGCGGTCTGTACATCAGTGCACACCGTGCCCAGCACAGTATGCGTCCATGTTTCAACACCTGAACAGAAATGCAAAGTAAAACAAAGATTTATTAATAATGAGTGTAACAATTAATTTGCTTTAAAACGTGCTTTGGAAGTGGGGGAAACTTGGAGAACGGGGTATGTAACCGCAGATCGAAATCGACACATACAGACACAGGCCCAGGGTCAGTTTCTCTTGAAAGCAAGTGGAGAGTCATAGGTTACCCTGCTCTCCGAGGAAACTTGCTTTCAAAGCCTCCCGGATACACAGCGCTTCCCGCTGGGATATTCTCTCGGCACGGGTGTCTGGCTGAGCGTAAACTGCAGCCAGGCGATTTGCCTCAACCTCCCATCCGGACAAAAAGGTCTCGCCCTTGCTCTCACAGAGATTGTATAGCACACAGCAAGCAGCAATAACTACGGGGATATTATTTTCGCTGATGTCCGAGCGAGTCAGTAAGCTCTGCCATCTCCCCTTGAGACGTCCGAAAGCACACTCCACCACCATTCTGCACTTGCTCAGCCGGTAATTGAAAAGTTCCTTCTCTCTGTCCAAGGCGCCTGTATAGGGCTTCATGAGCCAGGGCATTAGCGGGTAGGCTGGGTCCCCGAGGATCACTGTAGGCATCTGCACATCCCCAACCGTTATTTTGTGGTCCGGGAAGAAAGTACCTGCCTGGAGGCGTTTAAACAGACCAGAGTTCCTGAACACACGCGCATCATGAACCTTGCCCGCCCACCCAACGAAGATGTTGGTAGAACGTCCCCTATGGTCTACCAGTGCTTGCAGCACCATTGAAAAGTAGCCCTTTCGGTTAATGTATTCGCTGGCCTGGTGGGCTGGTGCCAGGATAGGGATGTGAGTCCCATCTATAGCCCCACCGCAGTTTGGGAATCCCATCGCGGCGAAGCCATCTATGATGTCCTGGACGTTTCCGAGAGTCACTACCTTTGAGAGAAGTTGCTCAACGATTGCGTGGGCTACTTCAATCACAGCAACTCCCACGGTAGATTTGCCCTCGCCAAAGTGGTTCGCTACTGACCGGTAGCTGTCTGGCGTTGCAAGTTTCCAGAGGGCTATGGCCACTCGCTTCTGCACACTCAGGGCTGCTCGCATCCGGGTGTCCTGGCGCTTCAGGGCAGGGGACAGCAAGTCACAGAGTTCAAGGAAAGTGCCCTTACGCATCCTGAAGTTTCGCAGCCACTGTGATTCATCCCAGACCTGCAGCACTATGCGGTCCCACCAGTCCATGCTTGTTTCCCGGGCCCAGAATCGCCGTTCCACACCATGAACTTGACCCATTGCCACCATGATCTCCACTGCGCGGCGTACCCTGCTTTGTGAGAGGTCTGCGCCACTCTGTGAATTCCTGTCCTCACCGCGCTGCCGGAGCCTCCTCGCCCGATTTCTCAGCAGCTGACTGTGGAAGAGGTGGACGATAAGGTGCGAGGAGTTGACAACGGCCATAAGTGCAGCGATGATCGCAGCGGGCTCCATGCTCGCAGTGCTGTGGCGTACGCGCTGTAACTGACAAGAGAAGGGTGCAAACAGATTTCCCGCTGGAGCTTTCAGGGAGGGAGGGCGTGATTGACGGTTCAATGACAACAGTTACCCAACAGCACCCTCGACACATTTTTCCCCCAGGAGGCATTGGGAGCTCTACCCAGCATTCCAATGGGCAGCGGGGACTGCGGGAACTGTGGGATAGCTTCCCACAGTGCACCGCTTCCAAAGTTGACGCCAGCCCCGTTACTGTGGACTCAGAAATTCGAATTAGTGTATTTACTGTGGATACACAAATTCGACTTCATAAGGTCGAATCCACAAATTCGACTTAAGTAGATTCGAAATAGTCTTGTAGTGTAGACAAGGCCTAGGAAAAGAAAATGCATAATCTTTGATTTAGTGACACTGAGAGAGGAATTATTGCCTGCCTGTTTGGACTGTACACTGTTGTAGATCTATGGATTCCGCAAAGACAGTGTGTATCCCCTAGGCTGAATCCTTTACCTTATTATTGTTTGTATTTCAGTAATGTGTAGAGGCCCGAAATCAGACTTGGGCCCCAATAGGGACGCTGCAGTCCTTGCCCCAAAGAGTTTACAATCTAAATAGACAGGCAAAGACTTGGAAGGGAAACAGAGAGACAGAGGAGAAATGGTTTGCTTAACCAGGTTAGTGATGGAACTAAGGCTCCCTGGTTCTTGGTGTACAACACAAGCCACTAGACCTTGCAGCCCGTTACAGAAGGCAATATGGAAGGTTTGTCTTGACATAGCTCTGTAGATAGATGTATTCTTAAACAGTGTAAGCAAACGGGAAATCAAGGCAAGTGTTTCCCACTAACTTACAAGGCTAATGGCATTTTGGGCTGTATAAGTAGGGGCATTGCCAGCAGATCGAGGGATGTGATCATTACCCTCTATTCGACATTGGTGAGGCCTCATCTGGAGTACTGTGTCCAGTTTTGGGCCCCACACTACAAGAAGGATGTGGAAAAATTAGAAAGAGTCCAGCGGAGGGCAACAAAAATGATTAGGGAACTGGAGCACATGACTTATGAGGAGATGCTGATGGAACTGGGATTGTTTAGTCTGCAGAAGAGAAGAATAGGGGGTGTGGATTTGATAGCTGCTTTCAACTACCTGAAAGGTGGTTCCAAAGAGGATGGATCTAGACTGTTCTCAGTGGTGGCAGATGACAGAACAAGGAGTTATGGTCTCAAGTTGCAGTGGGAGAGGTTTAGATTGGATATTAGGAAAAACTTTTTCACTAGGAGGGTGGTGAAGCACTGGAATGGGTTAACTAGGGAGGTGGTGGAATCTCCTTCCTTAGAGGTTTTTAAGGTCAGTCTTGACAAAGCCCTGGCTAGGATGATTGAGTTGGGGATTCGTCCTGCTTTGAGCAAGGGGTTGGACTAGATGACCTCCTGAGGTCCCTTCCAACCCTGATAGTCTATGATTCTATGATGTTGATATTTTTCATGGGCTTTTCTGATGCCATGGGGACACATTTGTGGGGCTTACAATAATGTGAGAACTGGTCTCCTGCAGATGGAAATATTATGAAAAGACCAGTTCCCTAAGAAAAAAGAATAAGGTGAAAAAACATAGCCCCAAATTCAAGATGGTAGGATTTCTCTACAAACCAAAAGCCCAACCCTGCACAGAGCCATAGTGGTTGGTGGTTGTGTGTTAGGCCTGCTGTTTTTCACAACATTATGAGCTCAAAGGTGATGCTGCACCATGTCATTTAGCAGTTGCTATGGTAACTATATATTTTTGTTGAATAACTGACAGATCAGTTGAATAAAATATGTACAAATTGTCAGTGTAACTGTCAGTAATTGTAAGGTACTGATGCCGTGGAGACTCGGTAATATATGCACTTTCATTTCATCCTTTTCTTTTTTCCTTCATGCAAGTATGTTAGGTGTAAATACTTGGCTGTTTTTTTTATCAGCTTCCCACTACAATTCTGCCCATCGTTTGAGCTGATCAGGGAACACGCACACCTCCGATGAAGTGAGCGGCAAAGAAATGAGTCAGTATGGAGCAAGGCTCAGCTCTTGTTTTTAACCTTCTCAGGATCTGTGAGCAAATGGCTTCTAACTACAAGTGGCCTGATTCTGAAAGGTGCTGCTGGGGCTTTGCAGCTCTGGAAAGCAGGCCACTTTTCTATAGGTGTTTGTCAAGGTTCCTTCCCCACTCTGAACTTTAGGGTACAGATGTGGGGGACCTGCATGAGAAGCTCTAAGCTTAACTACCAGCTTAGATCTGGTCTTGCTGCCACCATCCAGATTGCTCAGTGTCTGGAACACCCTCTTTCCCCCCAAAACCTTCCCCTCCCTGAGTAGCCTTGAGAGACTTCACCAATTTCCTGGTGAACACAGATCCAAACCCCTTGGATCTTAAAACAAGGAGAAATTAACCATCCGCCCTCCTTCCTCCCGCCAACTCCTGGTGGATCCAGATCCAACCCGCTTGGATCTAAAAACAAGGAAAAAATCAATCAGGTTTTAAGAAAAAGGCTTTTAATTAAAGAAAAGAAAGGTAAAAGAAAACCCTCTGGGAGAGATTAGCATACCAGCTACTCTCACAGACAACAGATTCAAAACGCAGAAGATGTTCCCCTGGGCAAAAACTTAGTTACACAAAAAATACCCAATTTGATTCTTCCTCTAATTGCACAAGACAGGTTACAAAGAAATAAACATAAACCTATTTATTTATTTCTAAAACTTACTACTCTGATAAGAGGCTGGTTCCTTGATCTTTTTCACTCCGGCTGAAACTGAAACTGACTAAACAAAGGAAAACTTTCCTCCTTCCTTTTGAAACATTTTGTTCCCCCATTGGTTCCTCTGGTCAGGTATCAGCTAGGCTAGGTGAACTTCTTAACTCTTTACAGGTAAAAGAGGCATTAACCCTTAACTATCTGTTTATGACAGTGTCCTACTGCCTGCACTCAGGCTGGAAAGTTCTGTCCCACTTGAGCTAAAGGAGGACTTCTGACCTCTGACCAGCCTCTGGAGCAGGGAGTGACATGCACTTGGCCACTGGGTTACATAACGGTTTGCTAAACTGCAATAGAGGGCTGGGAATCTGGACTCCTGTGTTCTTTTTGTGCAACTAGGACAGCACAGTGTCACTGGTAGAACAGGGGTTACAGGTGGGCTAGCCAAGTACATCCGTTTATCAAACTCATTCTGTGGCAATGTAGATAAGTCTGGGTTTCCTCCATTGTCTAGTTCCAGCTGTGCCTGGGGATAGCCTCTCAGTGCAGGAGAGAGTGGACTGATAGCTGTCTCCCCGTCAGGTAGGAGTCTGTGGCTTGTGAAACCCACTGGCCAATGTGCGATGTGCATGATACACAGGGAATGTGAATCGGTGACAGTGCTACTTACAGAGCCTGGCTGTTTACCTCACACTGTCAGCACTCACGCATTTAGTTCAATTCTCAATGTCTCTTAAGATAGTGCCCATCATAGTTGCTCCGTAGTACAAAAGTAAAAACAGCAGTAAGTCGAAGAGGTAAGGGTAGAATTTATACACACCAGTTCAGCTCATTTTGATCATCCCAGGGGACATGCAGTTGCTGCTGTATTAAAACACAATTATCAGTGTCCATGTACAGTTAGTCCTGATTGCATTGCAGTTATACCAGGGATGATTTTGGCCCATCATTCTTCTCTCCCCACCCCCAAGTGTTTATCTCCTATGTCCTTTTAACATCCATCAAATAAAATGAATTCCCATAAATATGAGAAAATGATTACTTGGTTTATCAGAGTGAATGCAATTCCAGTGACATGATAAAATTGCAGACATCAAAGTGAATGCTAAATAAATATCCAGTGGAAATCACATCCATTAAAACAACAAAACAAACAAATAACAAACAAAACCTTGCAAATAATGAAAGTTGAAGATAAAAGAACTTCAGGGGTCCAAAGCTAAGTGTATATTTGTATTAAATTCTGCGGTAGCCATATACTTGGGTGCTAATTTACGACAATACACCTCCCTTGAGTGTGTGTGGGGGGGCGGGAACAGAAAACACTAGCAAGGAAATCTACAGCTAATCTTGCCAGTGGTGGTGCCATTGGGTAAGCTGGTACAAAAGGGTATAAAGTCAGCGAACTCTCAGCAGGGCACGAGTGTAAAGACGGGGAGCCAAACACTGAGCTTAGCTACATCAATGGCATTACTGTGGCTGCTGAAAGCCACCGCCGATGCAGCCAAACAGGGTCTGGTGCATTAAGGAGAAGAGGGTATGGAGAGGCCTAGCTGAGGCCACCCTTCCCCCCAGCACCCCCAACCCAGAACTGCGGCGGGGAGACTCACGGACTCTGTGGAGACTAGGACCCAGGGGTCTCCCTTTCCCCCACCATATGGCCTTGGGGCAAAACTGCAGAGAAGCCAGCCAGTAACTGCAGTTGATAGGGGCCAAGGCAGCAGAAGCAGGGACAGTGGGAGAGGGGATTTTATAGTTCTGACTGCCCATTCTCTGCCCTTGGCCGCCCCTCTTCCTCCTAGCCTTGTCACCTTAGCGTCATTCCACACCTGCCCTGGGCCCCTAAGCCCCTTCCCTTTTCTTTCTATTTGGGGTCTCCCTTCTGAAGAAAACCCATCACAACCAAACAACAGCCATGGAACTATCCCATTGGTCACCTTGCCGGTGTGGGTTACTCTCCTTCATCCTGTGTCTGTCTCGGCTACCTATACTGCAAGCTGTCTTGTACAGCACCTAGCACGATGGGGCCCAAACTTGGTTGGCCTGTAGGCACAGCCCTAATAGACACAATTAGTTTACCTCCTGTGTAATTGGAAGCAAACTTGAACTGTTTAATTGATCAAAATTGTATTAAAACCTGGGAGTTCTTGGTGTAATTTCCTATTATAGGGTCACATCCAAATTACACTGATAGAAATGGGAACCTTTCCATTGACTTTCTGGGGCTATGGATTAGGCTCTCAAAGATAAACTGATTTGACGAACACAGCCATGTGTGTACACAGGGCACCACTGACTCACTAACATCCCCCTCAATTGACCAGCACTTGCTGATCTTTGAGCTTTGGCTGTCTTTAACTATGGAGTCTCACCAGGGAGAATCTCCTTACCCTGGGCTGCACATTAAACTGATTGGCCATTACACACTTGACTCTAAAGGAGGTTTATTTGCTTGGAAGTTGCAAACTTGGGGGGAAAAAGTGCCGAGGAGCCTCTGGCTTGATCAATGTTTGAATCTCTCTCAACCGAGAGTGTTGTTGTTCCTACATTAGAAAACAAGTTATTACACACTGTAAACAGCCTCTTCTTGGCTGTTCGACTGCCTCACTTTATCACAGCTGGTTGCTTGCGGGGCCGGCTGTTGTGATCAGACCTTGAGTGGACCCTGCAATGAAGGCACAGGGAAGACTTTGTGAGTTTCTCTCTGGTCTCATGTATCATTAACAAACTGGCCCATCAGCCTGATTAGCTCCTCTGCAGTGGTAGATGAGAAAGGGTAGGTCTACACTACGAAATTAGGTCGAATTTATAGAAGTTGGTTTTTTAGAAATCGTTTTTATACAGTCAATTGTGTGTGTCCCCACACAAAATGCTCTAAGTGCATTAAGTCGGCGGACTGCGTCCACAGTAGCAAGGCTAGCATCGACTTCCAGAGCATTGCACTATGGGTAGCTGTGAGTAGCTATCCCACAGTTCCCTCAGTCTCTGCTGCCCATTGGGATTCTGGGTTGAGATCCCAATGCCTGATGGGGCAAAAACAGTGTTGTTAGTGGTTCTGGGTACATGTCGTCAGCCCCCCCACCTCCGTGAAAGCAACGGCAGACAATCGTTTCATGCCTTTTTTCCTGGGTTACCTGAGCAGACGCCATACCACGGCAAGCATGGAGCCCGCTCAGCTCACCGTCACCGTACGTCTCCTGGGTGCTGGCAGACGTGGGACTGCATTGCTACACAGCAGCAGCTCATTGCCTTTTGGCAGCAGACAGTGCATTACGAGTGGTAGCCATCATCGTTGTCTCCTGGGTGCTCTTTTAGCCGACCTTGGTGAGGTTGGTCAGGGGCACCTGGGCAGACATGGGAGTGACTCAGCCAGGTCATTCTCATCTTCTGCCGAGCACCCAGGAGATGACGATGGCTAGCACTCATACTGCACCGTCTGCTGCCAGCCCAAGATGGAGAAAAATAGATGGAGTGGATCAAAACAAGAAATAGACCTGATTTGTTTTGTATTCATTTGCTTCCCCCCTCCTTCCCTCCATAAAATCAACGGCCTGCTAAACCCAGGGTTTTGAGTTCAATTCTTGACGGGGTCATTCTGTGTGACAGTTGTTTGTATTTCTTCTTGATGCAAAGCCACCCCCTTTGTTGATTTTAATTCCCTGTAAGCCATGTCGTCAGTCGCCCCCTCCCTCTGTCTGAGCAACGGCAGACAATCATCTCACGCCTTTTTTCAGCACAGATGCCATAGCACTGGGAACATGGAGCCCGCTCAGATCACCGCAGCAATTATGAGCACTGTAAACACCACATGCATTATTCTGCAGTATATGCAGAACCAGAACCTGCCACAGCGAAACCAGGTGAGGAGGCGATGGCAGCACGGTGACGAGAGTGATGAGGACATAGACATGGACATAGAATTCTCACAAAGTACGGGCCCCGGCAATGTGCACATCACGGTGTTAATGGGACAGGTTCATGCCATGGAACACCAATTCTGGGCCTGGGAAACAAGCACAGACTGGTGGGACCGCATAGTGTTGCAGGTCTGGGATGATTCCCAGTGGCTGCGAAACTTTTGCATGCACCAAGCCAACAAATACCTAAACCAAAAGGGGTACTATTCAGTGGTGCTGCAAGCACCGGTGGATCACAAGGGACATTTCACCAACATCAATGTGAGATGGCCAGGAAAGGTCCATGATGCTAACATCTTCAGGAACTCTGGTCTATTTCAAAAGCTGCAGGAAGGGACTTTCTTCCCAGACCAGAAAATAACCGTTGGGGATGTTGAAATGCCTATAATTATCCTTGGGGACCCAGCCTACCCCTTAATGCCATGGCTCATGAAGCCATACACAGGCAGCCTGGACAGTAGTCAGGAGCTGTTCAACTATAGGCTGAGCAAGTGCAGAATGGTGGTAGAATGTGCATTTGGACATGTAAAAGCGCACTGGTGCAGTTGAGTGACTCGGATAGACCTCAGCAAAACCAATATTCCCATTGTTATTACTGCTTGCTGTGCGCTCCACAATATCTGTGAGAGTAAGGGGGAGATGTTTATGGCCGGGTGGGAGGTTGAGGCATATCGCCTGGCCACTGATTATGCACAGCCAGACTCGAGGGTGGTTAGAAGAGCACAGCAGGGCGCGGTGCACAGCAGAGAAGCTTTGAAAACCAGTTTCATGACTGGCCAGGCTACAGTGTGAATGTTCTGTTTGTTTCTCCTTGATGAACCCCCTCCTCCCTTGGTTCACTCTATTTCCCTGTAAGCCAACCACCCTCCCCGCTCCTCTTCGATCACTGCTTGCAGAGGCAATAAAGTCAGTGTTGCTTCACATTCATGCATTCTTTATTAATTCATCGCACAAATGGGGGGATAACTGCCACGGTAGCCCGGGAGGGGTGGGGGAGGAGGGAAGGACAAGGCCACACTGCACTTTAAAACTTATTGAATGCCAGCCTTCTGTTGCTTGGGCAATCCTCTGGGGTGGAGTGGCTGGGTGCCGAGAGGCCCCCCCCCACGTTCTTGGGCATCTGGGTGAGGAGGCTATGGAACTTGGGGAGGAGGGCGGTTGGTTACACAGGGGCTGTAGCAGCGGTCTGTGCTCCTGCTGCCTTTCCTGCAGCTCAGCTATACGCTGGAGCATATGAGTTTGATTCTCCAGCAGCCTGAGCATTGACTCCTGCTTTCTGTCAGCAAGCTGACACCACCTATCGTCTTCAACCCGCCACTTACTCTCTTCAGCCTGCCACCTCTCCTCACATTCATATTGTGCTTTCCTGCACTCTGACATTGTCTGCCTCCACACATTCTGCTATGCTCTGTCAGTGTGGGAGGACAGCATGAGCTCAGAGAACATTTCATCCTGAGTGCATTTTTTTCGCCTTCTAATCTTTGCTAGCCTCTGGGAAGGAGAAACATATGCAGCTGGTGGAGGAAAAAAAGGAGAGTGGTAGTTAAAAAGACACATTTTATAGAACAATGGGTACACTCTTTCATGGTAAACCTCGCTGTTAACATTACATAGCACATGTGCTTTCGTTACAAGGTCGCATTTTGATGGCTTCACCCCTCCCCCCACCACGTGGCTAACAGCGGGGAACATTTCTGTTCAGCCACAGGCAAACAGCCCAGCAGGAACGGGCACCTCTGAATGTCCACTTAATAAAACCACCCTATTTCAACCAGGTGACCATGAACGATATCGCTCTCCTGAGGATAACACAGAGAGATAAAGAACGGATGTTGTTTGAATGCCAGCAAACACCTGGACCATACACTGAAATGCTTTGTTCTGCAATGATTCCCGGCTACGTGCTGCTGGCCTGGTGTGCTAAAGTGTCCTACCATGGAAGAAGGAATAAGGCTGCCCTCCCCAGAAACCTTTTGCAAAGGCTTTGGGAGTACATCCAGGAGAGCTTTATGGAAATGTCCCTGGAGGATTTCCGCTCCATCCCCAGACACGTTAACAGACTTTTCCAGTAGCTGTACTGGCCGCGAATGCCAGGGCAAATTAATCATTAAACACGCTTGCTTTTAAACCATGTCTAATATTTACAAAGGTACACTCACCAGAGGTCCCTTCTCCACCTGGCAGGTCCAGGAGGCAGCCTTGGGTGGGTTCAGGGGTTACTGACTCCAGGTCCAGGGTAAGAAACAGATCCTGGCTGTTTGGTGTCCCTGCCAGCAGGTATATGGGATCTTGGGGAGCAATTACCACACGGGTGGGGTGCAAAATAAACTTTATTAAGAAAATACAAAAACAGGGAAAATTCAATAGTGAGGGGTATGGGGTTGTTAAGGTAGACAATTGGGGAGGGGTTTCTTTTTGGTGAACAGTAAGGGGGTTTCAATAGTGGGGTACAAGACAGTAGGATACAATACAGTGGGTAATCAGTTAACACTGAGATATAATTGTAACAGGTAGCTAGCGATTTCTATGTAAAAAAGTGTGTCACAGCAGCATATAACCAACTAACAGTTATGGAAAAATATGTTAAATAACAAACAATTTTAGGTAAAATGTGTCACAGTGGTGTAAATGTAGAATGTGAGGTGTATCAGAGAGGAAAAAGTAACCAATGGGGTTTTGTGCTAGACTTCAGCAATACAATTGAGGTTTGGTAGTAGGAGCACAGAGACACAGACACACAGAGAACAAGCAGGCTAGGAAGACACAGAGAACACGCAGGCTGTAAGTTTAAGCAGCAAGGACTTCAGCAATACAATCGAGGTTTGGCAGTAGGAGCACAGAGACACAGACACACAGAGAACAAGCAGTCTGTAAGTTTAAGCAGCAAGGACTTCTGGGAAGTTCAGAGGGTGATGCAGACGTGGGGGAAAAGGCAGCAAAAACCTTATCTATCTTCTAACTTAATCAAACTTGTATAAAATGACAAGCAGCTTATATGGAGCAACAAAACAACGAACTATAGCAAGGCAGGTGAGACTTACAAGCTTTACAATCTTAACAAACTATGACTTATCAAACTAAGAAAGAAAAAACAAAACCTATGGTGTACCTTATGCTATGGGGAAGTTACAGAGGGTAGAGTGGTATGTGCCCAGAATACAGCTCCCAAGGCAGCCCCCAAGGAAGCTAAGGGAGGTGGCTGCAGCAGTGGATACAGCTGAAAACAGTCCAAGGCAAAGCCCACAGGAGCAGAACTTAGCAGCAGCACAAACTTATTTTCAGTGGCAGAGTGCCACGGGGTTTAAGAGAGAGGTTTTAAAACACAGACCAAGGTTTAGCTTGACTCTGTGTGCTGGGGAGACAGAGCCAGCAGTCAAGACGGGGGGGGGGTCAAAAACAGGGGTACACTCAAAAATAAAACGAGAGCGGAGAAAGGACCCCCAGAACCCCTGGTTGATCAGACCAGGCAGCAATGCAAGAACCTTTCTGAAGTCTGTTAAAAAAATGTCTGTTTTTAAAGGCAAACCCTGGCAGCTTCCCGCCAGTAACTCTGATTGGCTCCCCCTCTTACAGGGAGGAGAGAGGCAGAGAAAAACTGCAAGCAGCCACAGAGGCATGTTTGGACTAGCCCTGAGCCCAGAGGTATGACTCATGCCCAGGATCCTAAAAACACAATAGGTCTTGCAGCTCTGGACAGTGGCCACCCTACACCAAGCCCAGGTTTTAACAAGGTGATAACAGGACTAACCCTTTGAACAGGGCAGTGGTCCCACTTAGCACAAGTGGCCATCCCTTTGAGAAGGGCAATGGCTCTTGTTAAACAACTTAAGGGGCCCTCCCTTTGAGAAGGGCAGAGGCCCTGGTAAACAACTTAACAGCCAGGGAGGGGCGGCCACAGAGGAGAACAAGAACAAAATGGAGTAAGGGGACAGCTTTAAGAAACAAAATGGAGCTGTAACAGATATTGGGGAAACCGGTTTCTCCGCTTCCTTGTTGTGAGCTATCTTCAGCCTCTTCCTCCTCATCTTCCTCGTCCCCAAAACCTGCTTCTGTGTTGCATCCTACTCCATTGATGGAGTCAAAGCACAGAGTTGGGGTACTGGTGGCTGCACGCCCCTAGAATGGCATGCAGCTCATCATAGAAGCTGCATGTTTGGGTCTATGACCCGGAGTGGCTTTTTGTCTCTGTTTTTTTGTTAGGCTTGCCTTAGGTCCTTAATTTTTACGTGGCACTGCTGCGGGTCCCTGTTATAGCCTCTGTCCTTCATGCTCTTGGAGATTTTTTCAAATGTTTTGGCATTTCATTTACTGGAATGGAGTTCAGCCAGCACGGATTCATCTCCCCATACAGTGATCAGACCCTGTATCTCCCGTTCGGTCCATGCTGGAGCTCTTTTGCAATTCTGGGACTCCATGGTCACCTGTGCTGATGAGCTCTGCATGGTCACCTGTGCTGATGAGCTCCCCACGCTGGCCAAACAGGAAATGAAATTCAAAAGTTCCTGAGGCTTTTGCTGTGTACCTGGCTAGTGCATCTGAGTTGAGAGCGCTGTCCAGAGCCGTCACAATGGAGCACTCTGGGGGCTTGGCTACACTTGCAAGTTGCAGCGCTGGTAGAGGCTTTCCAGTGCTGCAATTAGTAACCGTCCAGACCTGCAAGGCACATCCAGCGCTGCAACTCCCTGGCTGCAGCGCTGGCTGTACACCTGGCCAGGTTGGGGTGTAGCGATTGCAGCGCTGGTGATCCAGCGCTGCTCATCAAGTGTGGACACACACCAGCGCTTTTATTGGCCTCCAGGGAATAAGGAGATATCCCAGAATGCTTTTAACTAAATTACTCTCTTTGTTTTGTTATGCAGCCTCTCTTTGTTTTGTTGTGAACTCCGATCGGAGCTCCGTTGAACTGCTTATCTAAAAAACAAACACTGATCACAGCAAACAGGAGCTATCTGTACCTGGCTGTGAACGATCAAATGAGAGGCAAGCAGTTTGCTTGACAGAGAAACAGCGTTGGATGCAGGCTGTTTGCAATTAAGACTAAGGGTTCGTGAACATTTTGTGATTTTTCAAGTCAGGAAGCTAACACACAGTGTTGGCTCCAAAAATCCACTCTCTCTATCTTCCCCGCTCCCTGTCACAGTACACCACCCTCCACCCCCCTCTTTTGAAAAGCACGTTGTTGCCACTTGAATGCTGGGATAGCTGCCCATAATGCAGCACTCCCAACAGCGCTGTTAATGCTGCAAATGTGGCCACACACCAGCGCTGGTAGCTGTGAGTGTGGCCACACACCAGCGCTGGCCCTGCACAGCTGGACGACCAGCGCTGTAACTCCCAGCGCTGCAACTTTCAAGTGTAGCCAATCCTTGGGACAGCTCCCAGAGGCCGATACCATTGAATTGCATCCACACTACCCCAGAGTCGACCCAGCAAGGCCAGTTTCAGTGCTAATCCCTTTGTTGGAGGTGGAGTAAAGAAATCGATTTAAAGAGCCCTTTAAGTAAAAAAAAAGGGCTTCGTCGTGTGGACGGGTCCAGGGTTAAATTGAGGAAACGCTGCTAAATTCAACCTAAAATCGTAGTGTAGACCAGGCCAAAGACACCAAAAATGCTGCCACTAGCATAAGTGAGAAGCTGGCACAGATGTCCAACTACATGCAGGCTGTCCTAAACCCAGCTTATGCCCAGCTTATGCCCAGCTCTGGGGACAGAGCTGTTCAGTGAAAAGTGCGGGAAGGCAGGGATTGCCCAAGTTTAGCTCTTGTGTTGCATTGTAGTATTATAAAGAGGATAGTGATCAGTTATTCCCCACATCCACTGAAGGTAGGACAAGAAGTAATGGGCTTAATCTGCAACAAGGGAGATTTAGGTTAGATATTAGGAAAAACTTTCTAACTATCAGGGTAGTTAAGCTCTGAAACAGGCTTCTGAGGAAGGTTGTAGAATCCCCATCATGGGAAGCCTTTAAAAACAGGTTAGACAAAGACCTGCCAAGGAAGGTCTAGGTTTACTTGGTTCTGCCACAGCACAGGGGCCTGGACTTGATAACTTCTCGCGATCCCTTCTAGCCCGACATGTCTCGGATTACCATGCAGTGCTACTGTGATATAATTGCCAACCACAGGAATTTTACAGTCCCAGTGGCCCCTGCCCTAACTGGTCAACCACATGGCCCTTTTGAGCTGAGAACAGAGCTCTGTGTGTCACATCATTGCATGTGACTAAAATGTTGACATGAAACATTTCAACCACTTCAAAACTTTTTTCTCCATGTCTTCCTGAATAGGGAAATTCACCAGATCCATCTCTGTTACACAAAAAACATTTGTTTTGTACAGATTGGCACTTTTTGCTGAAAGTCCTTTTGCTGAAAAATTCCTGACCAGCTCTCCCTGAGAGTGACAGCCCTGCCTTCGGTGGTGTTACTCTGGTATAACAGAGAGCATCTTGGTCCTAAAATTGGCCAGCATTGTCATTTTGAAAATCATGAATGAGCCACTCTATAATCACGAGACTGTCTTAAAAATCATGAGATTTTTAGACAAAATAAATGTGGCGTTTTATTTTCCTTCTTGATTTTGAGCTTTTGGATCACATTTTCTAGCTTTTATCCCCAAACCAAGGGAGCAGCTCACAGCTCTATTAGAGGGATAGCTCGTCCAGTGGTATAGGAAAGGTAAAATAGAATTAGTGGACCTGATTCTGCTCTAACAACAGTATTACACTGGTGTAACTCAATTGTTTAACAGAGGAGGGATAGTTCAGTGACTTGATCATTAGCCTGCTAAAGCTAGGTTTGTGAGTTCAATCCTTGAGGGGGCAATTTAGGGATCGGTCCTGCTTTAAGTAAGGGGTTAGACTAGATGATCTCTTAAGGTCCCTTCCAACCCTAATAATCTATGTCAGCAGAGTTATTCCTGATATACACTAGTGCAATCACAATGAGGCGCATAATTCAAAGGAAATGTGGAGGAAGAAACATATTTTTAAGTTACATAATTTCCTTAAATTCTCCTATTCAGCATTTCAGTAAGAATCTGAGCAAGCTCAGCAACTGAATAGCTTTACAAAATTTTAGTTGTAAGTGTCCCTAAGATCTAGGCTGGTGAAGCCCTTACTCCCAGTGAGTAGTGGCTACTTGTTGTATTAGTCAGGGAGAGTAAATGTATCCCAATGCAACTCTAAGCTTGCACTGCTTATCTTGTAAGTGGTTCCATTTACAATCGCATTATGAAATTAAAATGACTTGTTTATACTGCTCTATAGACGATACACTCAAATGCAAGTACAATATTTATATTCCAGTTGATTTATTTTAAAATTATATGGTAAAAATGAGAAAGTCGGCAATCTGTCAGTAACAGCATGCTGTGACGCTTGTGTATTTGTATGTCTGATTTTGTAAGCAGATAGTTTTTAAGTGAGGTGAAACTTGGGGGTAGGCAGGACAAATCAGACACCCGAAAGGGGTACAGTGGTCTGGAAAGGTTGAGAGCCACTGATTTAGAACATGTAAGAAATGTACATATTAAGAGTCACAGAAATAACACATTTTTATAACTCACACCACACATAAGTATTTGAATAATTCAGCAATGTTTCACTTCCACAGAAAACACTAGTATGATACTTCAGCAGAATTTCTACATTTCTGATTAATCAACCAATGAACACTAGGGGCTAGATTCACAAAGGGACTTAGATGCCTACCTGCCACTTTAGGCACCTAAATCCCAGAATCAGGCCCCATTGGGATTCACAAAACCCCTGCTCAGCACCAGTAAACCCTGCAGGTACCTAAACTTGCTTGGGTCTAAATTTCCTAGGCGCCAATGTTTCTGAGCATGTGCATTGCAGCCCCAGGCCTGGTGGCCAGACGCCTCAGCCTCAGGGTGATGCATTAACCAGGGCAGATAGGTGCTCCTCTGCTACCTGGAAGGTCTGATCAGAGCTGGACTCTGGAGTTGGGCCAGCTGTGGCGGGGGAGGACCTTCTTCATAGCTTCAGTCCAGTGATAAGGGCACTCACTTGGCATGCAGGAGTCCCCCCACTCACCTGAGGGATGGGACAAGAGGGGATTCTCTTAGTCTCTCCTGATGAAGCTGTTCGACTGTGGATAATTAATTTTAATAAGTCATTGGAACAGGGTCCTCTTTCCTAGCTCCTCAGTGCTAGTCATCAGGCTACAGTCATTTTCTCTCTCTTTTGCCCAGCGATTCACCGGTTATTTAATCCAAAGTGGAACAGCTTTAACAGGTGAGACGGGGGAGCACCACATCAGAATATCTTGAAACCCAGTGGTTAGGGCATGTAGGTGAGAGATGGCAGATCCCAGCTCAAATCCCTTTTCCCAGGTAGTGGAGGGGGGACTTGAATTGGGAGGGTCTCCCCCGATCCCACCTGACTACCCTAACCACTGGGCTAGAAGTTACAGGGGAAGGCCTTCTCCCAAGTTTATTTGTGAATGTATCCCTAGGTGTAAAAGTCTAATTGTGTTGAAAATGAAGCCCATAACCGTATGCACGAGTCTGACATTTAGGATGTGATTTATAACATGTGTAGGGGAACCAGAGGCCTAAATCCCACTAATGCTAATGGGAATGGTTATCTGAGTCCCTTAGACTGCTTTGAAATCTCAGCCTCAGCGTGAGCTAGACCTGATTATGTACAGGTTTGGGGTGAAACTATCCCTTATCCTTGGCGGAGTGAAAATCATTTGGTGGGGAAAAACTCCTTTAACAGAATCTTTTCTTGTGCTAAACCTTGAAATAAAGTTTTGTTCCTGAAATGTATCACTGAGAGCTGGTAAAAAAAATGGTGATTCTTTTCCATGAAGTCTTGCAAGCCAAGTTTTTTTTGTTCATTTAGCTTGAATTTTTGGTGGAATTTTCCATTTTTTCCCCAACAAAATGATTGGAAAAGAAAATTCATTTCAAATGGACCGGAAATGAAAAAAATGAGTTTCAATTTCAATGATATGTGACTGAAACTTTTTGGGGGGGGGAGGTTATTTGTTTTGTTCCCTCTCTCTTTGTTTCCTTTCCCCCATCACAGCCTGGTTGGGTGCTCCAAGGGGAGATGGGCCTCAGCAAAGGCATTGGAACTAGGGCTTCTGTGGGTGCCAGAGCACCCTCCGGCTTCAAGGAATAGCAGCCAAATGCATGGCCTCCATCCTATGCAGGGTTTACAGCACTGTTCTATGGCTTTCTGTTCCAGTGCACTTGTGACAAGCCCTCACCTCTCCAGGTGGGGTGAATTAAGGTCGTGTGACCATTGGGTCAGGTGATCCAATCAGACCTTTGATAAGGGAGAGGCACAAGGTTGAGTGGAAGCTTGTAGTCCTGCAGCTAAACATGGCTGGGGGTGCCAGGCAGGTGGGCCAGAAGCTTGGGATGCTGCTGCTGGCCTCAGGAAACAGTTGCCAGTGAGTGCGGGACAGAGTAAAACTGGCTTCTTAGGGAGCAAAGGGGGTGTTTGGAGTATAACTTGGTTGGTTCTGGCAAGGACGGCTGTGGGCTCATGACTCAAGGGGAGAGGGTTATTTGAGCTGTGGAAGTGGTGATTAAAGGAGTCAGCTTCATTGTACGTTGGCCAAACTGGACAGTCTCTCCGCAAAAGAATAAATGGACACAAATCAGACGTCAAGAATTATAACATTCAAAAACCAGTTGGAGAACACTTCAGCCTCCCTAGACACTCAATTACAGACCTAAA
Organism: Mauremys mutica; assembly: GCF_020497125.1. Lineage (NCBI taxonomy): Eukaryota > Metazoa > Chordata > Testudines > Geoemydidae > Mauremys > Mauremys mutica. Next base: position 7,076,789 of record NC_059076.1, on the reverse strand, counting down.
AGTTGCAATTATTCAACAAAAAAACCTTCAAAAACAGACTCCAATGAGAAACTGCAGAACTGGAATTAATTTGCAAACTGGACACCATTAATTTAGGCTTGAATAAAAACTGGGAGAGGATGGGTGATTACACAAACTAAAACCTGTTTCCCCATGCTATTTTTTCCCCTACTGTTACTCACATCTTCTTGTCAATTGTTTGAAATGGGCCATCCTGATTATCACTACAAAAGTTTTTTTTTCTCCTGCTGATAATAGCCTTAATTGATTTGTCTCATTAGAGTTGGTATGGCAACCCCTATCTTTTCATGTTCTCTGTATATATATATATTCCTACTGTATTTTCCACTCCATGTGTCTGATGAAGTGGGTTTTAGCCCATGAAAGCTTATGCCCAAATAAATTTGTTAGTCTCTAAGGTGCCACAAGCACTTATCGTTCTTTTTGCTGATACAGACTAACACGGCTACCACTATGAAATCTGTTGTGATATGCTAATATCAGTGACTTGGGTCCCCCTCCAGGAGGGGAAACTTTTAAAGTGATATGGACTGGTTGGAGTTTTTGAGGAACCCTGTGTGAGAGGGAAACTGAGGCAGGGTGCTACAAAGCCACCCCTGGCTGTGAAGGGTTTTTCGGAAAGTAGTGGCCTGCTACTCTTTCCTCCCCCACTCCCCACTGAAAAAAGGGAATTATAGGAGAAAAACCCTTAAAAATAAAAACTGAAAATTAAAAATGTTCACTCTTCTTCCAGTTCATTTGAATTGCAATGTAATGGTTTTCATTTCAAACTGGTCCGTCAAAATTTCTGTGAAAACATTCACAATTTAAAAAGTCATATTTTTTTTTACACTTTCAAAAATGCATGTATTTAAAGAGGATAGTTGAATGTATTTGTGGAAGGGATTAAAGTTAAGATTGCCTTGGTAAGCGTGAACATAAGAATGACCATATTGTGTCAGACCAATGGTCCATCTAGCCCAGTATCCTGTCTCTGACAGTGGCTAGTGACAGATGCTTCAGAGAGAATGAACAGAACAGGGCCATTTTGAATGATTCATCCCCTCATCCAGTCTCAACTTCTGACAATTTAGGGACACCAGAGTGCGAGGTTGCGTCCCTGACCATCTTGGCTAATAGTCATTCCATGAACCTATCAGTCTTTTTTGAATCCAGTTATGGTTTTGTTCTTCACAACATCCCCTGGCAACGATTTCCACAGGTTGACTGGGCATTGTGTGAAGAAATACTACTACTTTTGTTTTAAACCTGCTACCTATTCATTTTAACCTGCTGCCTATTAATATGGCTTTGGAATCTCCTGGCACTTGTGGGTTTAAAATCTTAACCTTACTGTTGAATGAATACAGACTTTTATCCTTCCTCTGGGGTGACAGATGTGGCTATTGGTGTGTTCCATGAGATTCATGTCCCTTATGTTTAGAACACTAAGGGCTGAATATTTTTGCCCTTGAGAGAGGCGAAGCCATTACGGGAGTGGGGCATGGCATTAAGCCCCAGACTTGGTGGTGTTCTTCCTTCTGCTCAAAGGCGGACATTTCCCCCTTGGTGCCACTCTGCTGCAAAGCTGTGTGTCACTGGCAGAGGAAATCTGGGTAGAGTCCTTTTCCCAGCCCACCAATGGTGCTTCCAGATCCGCAGGAGTGGTCACTGCCTAACTACAGCTCTTCCCCCAGCCAATGAGCCCTCTGCCTCCTTAGCACTGCCTGTGCTTGTGATGCTTTGGGATTTTACCCAGTACAGTTAGGGCTTCTCACCATCTGCCCTGTAACATTGGGTGTGTCTGTGCTGTGTAGCTTCGGCTCAGAGCCCTGGTACCTGCAGCCAGATCAGAGCATCATCATCTCCCAGCAGCCTGGTTACTCCTAGTTGGGAAAAACCAGCAGCCCTCTCGCTGTAGCACTACAAAACCTTATCAAGTTTGCTGTTCCGTTAAAGAGACAGTGCAGAGCACCAACCCGTTACTTAGGCTGAGGATTTCATTCTTCAGTGTGTAATGCTGCACTGCCATGGTTGTGTGACAAAACAGGAATAAGTTTAGCCCCAAAGAACAGATATGTAAGCGATACCAAGTAGAAGGATTTGGGATAGAAAAGGTTATAAACCCAAGTGAAAATACGCTGATCAGACTAAAAGCTGACTTTACAAACTAGAGTAATCGTCTCACCACAGTCAGTCTTCCGGCCTGGCTGGCCAGTCTTTGGCCAGGAGCCAACACAGTGCTCAAAGTGGTTGGCTCCTTTGTCTCCTGAAGCGAAGGATGCCAAAATGGCGCTCTCTGCTTATATCCTGAAAGATTCTCTGTGTACAAAGGCAGGCAGCCCTCCTGGAGCTCAGCTTGCTGTCTCTGCCTGGCAGGTGACACCACGTTAACTTTCACTGTCTCCTCCCCCTGTCATAATAGTTAAGAGGCTTCCTCCGCTGCTTGCTAGTTAGATGACTTTGTGTACATTCATTGTCTCTCCTTGCTCAATTTACATTGCAGATACATTCAAGCAGGTGGGACTTCCTTCCTTGTCGAGGGCATGTGACAAGCCCTGCCTGCCAAACACCCTGTAAGGATTTATTTCCAGCATATAGTTATAACTTTTCATCCATCACCCGTCCATACACCACACCATAATATTAATGACCTGCATATTACCAGTTCGCATAGGACACCTAACATGACCCCTTTTAGATACAGATTATAAGAACAGTGGACTAGCATACACTGAGTTGGTGTGGCCAGCTGAGACTCACTGCTAGATATTGGGGTGCTCTTAAGGTCACAATGCTGATTGGTTCAGAGAGCAAGCGATGGGCACCCACTGATGGTCATGCTTAAGTACACTGTCTTTCTTTAATCCTTTAATCCTTCCTCCTCCATCCTTCCTCCCCTTACCACCTACTTCATCTTGCCCGCCTCCTTTTCCTGCTGGGTCATCTGTCTTCTCCCTTTCCTAGTTCAACCCACATGCTCTACACCTTCCTCAGCATGATCTTTCTCTTTGTCTCACCTGCCTTTCTTTGTCACCCCCTCCTGCACCCACACTTTCCCTCTGGTGTATATACATAGCCCCTCCTTAAGCTCTCTGTACTGTGGGCTATGCCACAACGGGGTTCCTCTGCCTCAAGGGTTAATACGAACGAGGTTAAAGTGAATGTGAACGTATGTAACTCCCAAAGATTTTGCTCTGTATTATTTATAGGCTGATATAAATAATATTAGGTATAGTGATGATTGTGTAAAAAAGATATTCCCTAGCCCTTGAATTAATTAGCTAATGCAGAGCTGAAGGTTGTCCAGCAGACACACAGATACAATATTTTTACCAAAATTAAAGAGCCTGGGATATGTTCGTTCAAATTTATTTACAATAAGTAATCACTCTCTTGGTTTAATACTTCAGCTGTAAAGTTGTCAATTTCTTTGGAAAATATCTGGGGTCAATCCAAGGCTAGTAATTATTTTCTTTCATATTAATTGATGAATTGTTGGCCAGGGTTATTAACTGGTTGATGGCTTTTATTTCTTTTTTTTTATGATTAATTTATTTGTTCTTATTCGTTCTTTCATTCAGTCACTCACTCACATTTGTTTAAATTTCTTCATATACGCCATCAAGGTCCTTGGTGGTATGTCTGCACTCTGCCAAAACAAAGTAAGCGGTGCCCTTGAATATATCGAGATACCTAGTATATGCAACATCTCAACATGCAATCATTCACACACTTCATTCTCAAACCTCAAAGTGCCCTGATTTTTTCCCCCTGACCCTAAGGCCCATTTCCTGGCAGTATAAAGGAGTATTAAAGTTGCCTTCAATATATATTTACATTCAATTTAAGGCCATTTCATACTGCCAAAGCCATGTAAAAGGGGGGCTTTCATGCAAATGGGAAGAGTCCCAAAATGTTAAAAATCATGGTCATTTTAATTAGTGTGATTTTCCTGCTAGACAAAGGGCCAGCTATAAACTGCTTTGGTCCTACATTGATTTCAGTAGGACTCCTTGCAGGGCAAGGTACAACCCCATGTCAGCCTGGGTTCCAAATCTGGCCCCTGAGAAGTATGTTGTATGCTTTCCCTGGGGCTTCTCTTTAAAACTGAACTACATCATAAACACAATCCCTGATGCCACCTTGGGCCCTGGCCTGTCATAGCCAATAGGAGTTCTGCCCTGGTGGGAGCAAGAACCATGCTATGCTGGGGGAGAGCATACTGCTGACCTCAAGTCAGTAGGAAATTTTATTCTATATGGCTCTTCATATCATGGTTGGAAGGGACCTCAGGAGGTCATCTAGTCATGCTCTGTGTTAAAGCAGGACCCATCCCCAGACAGATTTTTGCCCCAGATCCCTAAATAGCTCCCTTAAGGATTGAACTCCTAAGCCTGGGTTTAGCAGGCCAATGCTCAAACTACTGAGCTATCCTTCCTCCCTGAAAGAAAGCTGATGCTCTAGGTGAGGTTTGAACTCACAACCTCAGTATCACCCTATGCAACACTGCTCTATAAGCACTATACCCTAACATATTATGTTCCTAGGGTACCTTCCAGTTATGCATTAAGCAGCATAACAACACATCTGTCACTTGTGGCAATTTCATGGGAGACCTTACTGAACTAATTTTAAGTCTCTTTGTGGTCTGTTGTACTAAATGCAAAGTAGCAAAGAATCCTGTGGCACCTTATAGACTAACAGACGTTTTGCAGCATGAGCTTTCGTGGGTGAATACCCACTTCTTCGGATGCAAGTGGTGGAAATTTCCAGGGGCAGGTTTATATATGCAAGCAAGAAGCAAGCTAGAGATAACGAGGTTAGTTCAGTCAGGGAGGATGAGGCCCTGTTCTAGCAGTTGAGTGAAAACCAAGAGAGGAGAAACTGGTTCTGTAGTTGGCAAGCCATTCACAGTCTTTGTTTAATCCTGAGCTGATGGTGTCAAATTTGCAGATGAACTGGAGCTCAGCAGTTTCTCTTTGAAGTCTGGTCCTGAAGTTTTTTTTGCTGCAGGATGGCCAGCTTAAGATCTGCTATTGTGTGGCCAGGGAGGTTGAAGTGTTCTCCTACAGGTTTTTGTATATTGCCATTCCTAATGTCTGATTTGTGTTCATTTATCCTTTTCCTTTGAGACTGTCCAGTTTGGCCGATGTACATAGCAGAGGGGCATTGCTGGCATATACAATGTAATATATGCCATCATATTCACCCACGAAAGCTCATGCTGCAAAATGTCTGTTAGTCTATAAGGTGCCACAGGATTCTTTGCTGCTTTTACAGATCCAGACTAACACGGCTACCCCTCTGATACTTAAATGCAAAGTGTATGTATTAAGGTGGGTCAGGATGGTATGTAACCTCGCCAAGTGGAAGATGTGACGTGAGGCGTGGATGATCAAAGGACTGTATTGAACAATGTGCCAGTGAATGCAAAGCCTTTCTCCTCCATTTATGCAAAAGCTCAGGATCTCACTTCAAAAGGCTGGGGAGTGGACCTGGCTGCTTATCACCTGTTACATCAAAGGGCAAACTGTATAAAGGAAACACTGAGCTCTTCATGGTGGTTCTCCTTCTGAATCTGGGTTAGTTACAAACTTGTGACAATGGGTTATGTAACTTGTAACCTGGTTCTGTAGGTGCCAGAACCTGAGCTTGGAGTTGTGGTGATTCTGGTAACTTTTTAGTATGTGTGTGGGTTCTTTTTATTGTTTTTAATGTTCTCTGTAATATTTTCATTTTAAGAGTACATGTGCTTGCTTAGAAGGAGCTGTGTGGTAACTTGTGACTGAGGGCAAGTACACTAGTCATAACTTCTGGTAGACCACGAGTGGAGAATACAGGAGCCCTGAACCGTTACATGTTTGGTGTCTCATCCTCTTCCCGGGGAAAAGTGTATGCAGTGGAGAGTCTTATTCTGGTCGGGTCTTTTTATGAATACCTGTTGCTCCCCTTGTTAGAGAAGTCAAGGTCAAATAAATGTGCCTTGCACGTGGAGTGGTAAGGTTACTGGTGGTTCTTAGATCCTGGGGAAGTTCATTCCACAGTCTGGGACCGGCCCCCAGGGAAAGTTCTGTCTCCCATGGAGATGAACTTTACTCTTATTGTTGAGGTTTCCACTGTGCGGCCTGTGCCAGAGGAGTGGCCTTGTTGACCATGGTCTTTGTTCCAGAGCATAAGATGGTCTTTTGGAGATTCTGAGCCTCAGCCATAGAGTACGCTATAGATAAGGACTGAGCCCTTGAACTTGATAGAAATTCTATTGGAAATTTTCTTGGAGCATTTGTATCTGGGTTCCCTCCCCTGCTTCGCTCTCTCTGAAGTTGTGAATGGCCAGTTTGCAGCATAGTGCAGCCCTAGAGCATTGCAGATTTATTAAAATTTGCTGAAACAGAGTAAGCTGTCGGACAGGGGGAGCAGTGAGGAGGTTTTCTGCAAACCTCGGGCAGCCATGGATGGGCCTAGTGAGCAGAAGGGCCACAGTGATTTAGAGGACTGTCTGTAGACGTTCTTATCAACAGTTACTTGGCTGGCTAGCAGTGAGTGGGAGGACCAGGAAGCTGTTGGCATTCAGTACTTGAAGTCTAATTTATTATTTTCCAAAGAAGTAAGGCTTTTAGTGCAATTGCTCATGAAGAACACAAAGTGAGACAGGGAGAAGCAGAGAATGAATGGTGATTCAGAGGCCTGTCCATGAGTCAGTGCCTTCTTGTGGGGGCAGGCAGCCTACACCTCTGTTGTTCAGAGCTGTTCACAAAGCTATGATCTAGCCCTCACTTGCTATAAAGAGAATCAATGACTATTATTGGGCTAGATTCTGATACCCTGAACAGCATTTTACTCCACAAGTTGCCCCACTGAAGTGCACCAGAGCTATTACTAATGGAGTAAGATACCTTTTTTATGTGTCAGAATCTGGCCTGGTGTGTTGAGTGCCGACTTGTTCTCCACACTGTATAGCACATTGAGTCTACAAGGTCCCTAAACTTCCAACAATCAGTGATTAATTAGCAGGGTAGTTTCTCCTTGAATGGTGGCTAAACAGTTCAGAGCTCAGTTCTGTAGCCCTTACTCACTTGAACCTTACTAGGCAAGCGGTCCCCTCGTTTCAGAGGGAGAACAAGCCAAGGGCTCCATTGATGCCAATGGGGATCTTTCCATTCACTTCAATGGGAGCTGGACTGGGCCAAGGATAAAATGGCCATGAGGCTGATTCTCACAACACTAACAACCTTGTGTATCAACTAAACCAAAGTGTAATCTTACACCAAGCAGAGTTCTGACCCTGTAAAGGTAGAAGGGCCAGTGTCTCCATGAAGTCCACTAAGGGCTTTGCTATTGCTATTGATTTTTATGTGGAAGGCACCCAGACTCTCCAGTGATTGGCAGCAGTATAAAATGCTAAAATATATAAGATGATCAAGGGTGGCAGTCAGTTGTTCAGTCAAAGATTTCCTGTCATCTCCTTTTGCCTCACCACCAGCAATCTTGCCGGAGTATTTCTCATTGGGCATTGCGCTGATGTTTTGAGGCAGGTCAGAGATGACGTCATGTAGTTAATTAGTAGAATGAGTAACTTGTAGAAGTTCTGCTGTTTCAGTTTCAACACATTCCTAATAACAAGAGTGCTGCGGTTGTTTGCTGCTTTAACAAACCCAAACAAAGGATAGATGCTTTCTTTGGAACTAATACTCAGAACAGCAAAGAGTAAATAATCACTGAAGCTTAATTTATATGGAAATGCAACTGACAAGAAATAATTCACTGTTTGGAGTCCTGTTACTGATGAGTTTATTTAAGAAGAACGGAGCTCTCTGGGTATCTATTTCCTGTGTTTTATAGTAGACTTTTGCACTTGATTTACTTTTCATATTTAAACTGAACTAATAATGCGTGCTCATTTCAGAGATCTAAGATGCTGAAATGAGAAATCAATAACACAACATAAAATGATCAGTATAAAATGTTTAAATAGAGTATGCTGCAACAAAGGGCAGAGGGGTATCTTCGTTTTTTGCTTGCTAAACTAGTATAATACAATATAACTACTACTAGAGTATTTTCTAAGGTGACTAGTTCCTTGTGTTCTTGTTGATCAAACTCCTGGATATACCCAGAGACTTTTGTAATACTATTTATGAACACAAAAAAAAGACTCTCTAAAATCTCCTGTGGGGGACAATAAGTAATATGATCTTTATTTTGTCATGTCCAAAGAATAGATTTAATTGTACAACGTAAAGGACTCAGTTTAGTGAGATTCCCATAGTACTGGTGGCCTCACTTCCAAATCTGAAGCAGTTTGCTGTCGTGACTCGTAGTGAGGCAGAGAATTTCATAGGAGACTTTGGGCTGGGTTTTCATTAGCCCTCATCACTCATTTAAGACATCTAAATCGGTGGCTGGATTTTTTTCTAAGGAGTTCAGCATCCAACAGATCTCATTTAGGCACCTAAAAAAGTGATTGGCTTTTTCTAAAGGGCTCAGTTCCCACTGAGAAGTGGAAAATAGCCTCCCTTGTCTCACAGGGAGCTGTGGATCACTGAGCCCTTTGGAAAATCTGATCCAACCTGTTTAATTTGTGGAAAAACTGGAGCTAATGAAAGTTAACCAACAAAAAGAGAGGAAAGAAATAGAAGTCCCACACACAGAGATATTTTTCTATGTTGGAATTTATTTTACAAGTGAGTAGCAATGGAGAGGTGATGGTGGAGGGGGTTTTTTACATCTAATATCAGTATTTAAACCGTTGTCATCAAAGTGACACTAATACTCAAATTTGCATGTAAATCCGTGTTATCCGTCATTACAGAGCATGTCTAAAGGAACGAGAGGTTGCGCTTCCAGGCAAAATAGACGTACTCCAGGCAAGCTGGATATGTCCTGCTGATGTTGAGATGTAGGAGACTGGAGATGATGATTGCCATCTCAGTAAAACCTCCTCTAGGGAGGATCTGAGACTTCATTTTGAAGGGTAAATATTCCCTTTAGCTGAAATGCCACTTTACCATGGCACAGCATCTACAAGTTCCAATAAGCAGATTTTCCAAATTACATCTTTACTACATGCCTATCCCATTAGCACAGCCACCTTGTCACTCAGACCCCTTTAATGATCACTTTTCAGACATTTACACCCGGTGTTTGGCTGGCTGGTTGTGAGATTATTGATTTCCAGCACTTATTGAGAAAGTATGAGGCAATAAGCCATATGAGCTGTTGATAATTCAAGAGGCAAAGCTGGCAATTATATAGGGATCAGGGGGATTATTACATACAGGGCCTTGGTAAATATGACTGATTGCTATGGGGCTGCGGCGATGACTGCTTGAATTAAAATGTATTATTATTGATTTTGTTTGTTTTTATTGCATTTTAAATCTACAGCTTACTCTACCCTGCAGCCAGAATATGCTACTGTAACTTGCTGATTTATGAATATATCCCAAAGTTACAGTATTTTCATCCCTCAGTACAGGCTATTTTTTTCTCCTCAGCTACTGCTTTTGGAATATGACACACATAAAAAAATCACAAATGCTGCCTCTTGCTTTCATTGACAGTTTTGCGTTGCCATTAAGGAAGATTTTTCAAATTATGGAAAGGAATAAAGACTCTGAAGGAATGAAGCTTTAGAAAAACTCCCCCCACCATCCCCCCTTTCTCCTGCTTGGCTTTCAGATTTCCTGTGAATTCAGCCTTCTTTTCAAATAAGAAAAGCAAAAAGCTGTAAAGTCAAAACAAAAGGATGTGCTTTTGAAGAAAGATGCGCACTGCCACAGGTCTGAATTCAGTAAGGCTTCCCTGATCATTTTACAGAATCTGGGCTATTTTAGATGTGCTATTCCATGATCCTAAGAATCTGTTTTCCTAGCTCTCCAATTTATAAATCTGTAGCTAATGATAAAATAGGTCCCAATTCAGCAAAACACTTGTGCTTAGCTATAAGCAGATGCTTCACTTTAAACCTGAATTCTGGATTTAAGCCCATGCTGTAATGCTTTGCTGAATCGGGTCCTCGGTGATCAGTCATTGAAAGAGAGGGAAGGACCGAGCGCATCCATCTGACTGGGTGTTTTCTCCTTCATAGAGGGTTTAATTTTGGTAGTTGTAAATATCAAAGATACAGGGCCTGATGGGTGCTCCACCCCCGCAGTTTCATGGTGGTATAACTGCACTGAAACCAGAGTTACGCTGGTGCAAGGGAGTGGTGAATCAGGCCTCTCTCTGGAGAGATGAGGATCAGTCATGATGTACGGGATGTGGGGCAGGGGGAGGAAGAACGGGTTGAACTATTGCGCATACAGCACTGGAGAATGAGGTAGAGGGAAGGAACTCCGCTGGGCAGAGCTGTCCTTGGTCACTCCTCGGGGTGGGGGTTCCCTCCAGTTAGGGTTTGTCATGACTCTGGTAAAAGGGGTGTTTCTAGAACGCATGGCTAACACGTTCTAACTCATGCCTCCTTAGACTCTCATGTGGATGACGCAAGGTCTCCTTCAGCATCTACTAGATGGTTGAGGGGAAGCCTGGGGTTTGACTAGATCAGCTAGCAGGTCTCAAAGCACAGCTCACCCTTCCACACTAGCATATTAGGATGGATTAGTTAGAATGTGGTGTGCCACAGGCTCCAAAAGCAAACCTTTTCTCCCCCTGAAGACCAATGCCAAGAGGAATCATTGGGTGGCCATGGAACCCCCCCAATGGCTCCTGTACCACCCCACCTCCCTGTATCTACTGCAGGCTGCTGCTCAAGGAACAGAGTACAGTAGGGAGGGCCTTTGCTCATGATCACTAGATGCTAAAACAGCTCCTTGGACAACTGCTCATGGTCCACAAATTAAACCAGCCTCCCAGCTGCTCCAAGGCTCTAGGCTGGCACCAAAGGGCAGCAGGATAAGATGGAGACAAAGCTGGTGTAAAGTTACCTTTATTATGCACCCCCACTCCTCTGGGCTTCTCAGCCACACCTGAGCATCAGAGCCAATGACATCATCAGCTTTTGTGTTCTCTTCTCCCCACCCACCCTTGCATGGGTGAATATAAAAACGCACAGAGGCAGCAGTCTCTCTCATGCACAGTCCCCGCCCCCCCAACATACATACACACAGATTGCATGTGATACATTGCATGGATTATTCTCCCCATTCAAATCCATCTCAGCTGATGCTGCTCCCAACATTCAAACCTCTGAGCAGCTTCAAACAGCTGTTCTTTAAAAATAATAATTACAAAACCCAACCAAGGAAACATTTCTTCCTCAATGCAATTTTTAAGGATTCCCCTGCATCTCAAGCTAGTCTGTGGCGCATCACAAACAACATTCACTATAACAGGGGGAAGGAGACCAAAGCCCTGAGGTAAGTGGAGAAGTGGGATACTTGGAGGAAGCACGAGCAGGAGAGAGCAAGAGGGGAGGACTCCTGTCTCATTCTGAGAAAGGGGGGTGATCAGTGAGTTATCTTAAGTGCCTATACACAAATGCAAGAAGCCTGGGAAACAAGCAGGGAGAACTGGAAGTCCTGGCACAGTCAAGGAATTATGATGTGATTGGAATAACAGAGTCTTGGTGGGATAACTCACATGACTGGAGTACTGTCATGGATGGATATAAACAGTTCAGGAAGGACAGGCAGGGCAGAAAAGGTGGGGGAGTTGCATTGTATGTAAGAGAGCAGTATGACTGCTCAGAGCTCCGGTATGAAACTGCAGAAAAACCTGAGAGTCTCTGGATTAAGTTTAGAAGTGTGAGCAACAAGGGTGATGTCGTGGTGGGAGTCTGCTATAGACCACCAGACCAGGGGGATGAGGTGGACGAGGCTTTCTTCCAACAACTAACAGAAGTTACTAGATCACAGGCCCTGGTTCTCATGAGAGACTTCAGTCACCCTGATATCTGCTTGGATAGCAATACAGCGGTGCACAGACAATCCAGGAAGTTTTTGGAAAGTGTAGGGGACAATTTCCTTGTGCAAATGCTGGAGGAACCAACTAGGGGTAGAGATCTTCTTAACCTGCTGCTCACAAACAGGGAAGAATTAGTAGGGGAAGCAAAGAAGAAAGGAGAGCAGCAGAATACGGACCCTGAACTTCAGAAAAGCAGACTTTGACTTCCTCAGGAAACTGATGGGCCGGATCCCTGGGGAGAACAACATGAGGGGCAAAGGAGTCCAGGAGAGCTGGCTGTATTTTAAAGAATCCTTATTGAGGTTGCAGGAACAAACCATCCTGATGTGTAGAAAGAATAGTAAATATGGCAGGCGACCAGCTTGGCTTAACAGTGAAATCCTTGCTGATGTTAAACACAAAAAAGAAGCTTACAAGAAGTGTAAGCTTGGACAAATGACCAGGGAGGAGTATACAAATATTGCTCAGGCATGCAGGAGTGAAATCAGGAAGGCCAAATCACACTTTCAGTTGCGGCTAGCAAGAGATGTTAAGAGTAACAAGAAGGGTTTATTCAGGTATGTTAGCAACAAGAAGAAAGTCAAGGAAAGTGTGGGCCCCTTACTGAATGAGGGAGGCAACCTAGTGACAGAGGATGTGGAAAAAGCTAATGCACTCAATGCTTTTTTTGCCTCTGTCTTTACGAACAAGGTCAGCTCCCAGAATACTGCACTGGGCAGCACAGTATGGGGAGGAGGTGACCAGCCCTCTGTAGCCCAGGACTATTTAGAAAAACTGAACAAGCACAAGTCCATGGGGCTGGATGCGCTTCATCGAGGGTGCTGAAGGAGTTGGCGGATGTGATTGCAGAGCCATTGGCCATTATCTTTGAAAACTCATGGCGATGGGGGAAGGTCCCAGATGACTGGAAAAAGGCTAATGTAGTGCTCATCTTTAAAAAAGGGAAGAAGGAGGATATGGGGAACTACAGGCCAGTCAGCCTCACCTCCCTGGAAAAATCATGGAGCAGGTCCTCAAAGAATCAATTCTGAAGTACTTAGAGGAGAGGAAAGTGATCTGGAACAGTCAGCATGGATTCACCAAGGGCAAGTCATGCCTGACTAACTTAATTGCCTTCTATGAGGAGATAACTGGCTCTGTGGATGAGGGGAAAGCAGTGGATGTGTTATTCCTTGACTTTAGCAAAGCTTTGATACAGTCTCTCACAGTAGTCTTGACAGCAAGTTAAAGACGTATTGGCTGGATGAATGGACTATAAGGTGGATAGAAAGCTGGCTAGATCATCGGGCTCAAGGGGTAGTGATCAATGGCTCCATGTCTAGTTGGCAGCCAGTATCAAGCAGAGTGCCCCAAGGGTCGGTGCTGGGGCCGGTTTTGTTCAATATCTTCATTAATGATCTGGAGGATGGTGTGGATTGCACCCTCAGCAAGTTTGCAGATGACACTGGAGTTCTGTGTCCAAGTTTGGGCCCCACACTACAAGAAGGTTGTGGAAAAATTGGAAAGAGTCCAGCGGAGGGCAACAAAAATGATTAGGGGGCTGGAGCACATGACTTGTGAGGAGAGGCTGAGGAAACTGGGATTGTTTAGTCTGCAGAAGAGAAGAATGAGGGGGGATTTGATAGCTGCTTTCAACTACCTGAAAGGGGGTTCCAAACAGGCTGAATCTAGACTGTTCTCAGAGGTGGCAGATGACAGAACAAGGAGTAATGGTCTCAAGTTGCAGTGGGGGAGGTTTAGGTTGGATATTAGGAAAAACTTTTTCACTAGGAGGGTGGTGAAGCACTGGAATAGGTTATCTAGGGAGGTGGTGGAATCTCCTTCCTTAGAGGTTTTTAAGGTCAGGCTTGACAAAACCCTGACTGGGATGATTTAGTTGGGGTTGGTCCTGCTTTGAGCAGGGGACTGGACTAGATGACCTCCTGAGGTCCCTTCCAACCCTGATATTCTATGATTCTATGAAAGGCCTTAGGAGATGGGAAGCCCTAGGCCAGCAACTCCCCAGGCTGCATTGCCTAGTTCTAGGACCACCTAGGCATTGGGCTTGCAGAGGGGCAGCTGGAGGGTGGGTAAAGGCAGCCAGTCCAAACCCCTTGTTGCCTGTGATGATCGGCTGATAGACTGCAATCTGCCCCAGGGTGTGGGGCTAAACAGAGACAGGCATAGCCACGACTGAGGCGATGTGGGGATAGGGCGTGGGGGTTTCCCTGGGGTGGGGAAACCCAGTAAGACTGTGGGGTACTGCAAGAGGCAGAACCCTGGGATAAGGGCACTGGGGTCCTAGGAGGGGCACGGGAGCCACCGGCACGCGGATCACTGGCCTGCAGAGGGCGCTTCTGGTTAGAAGAGCTAATTCCCAAGGATGACCAGCAGGAGGCACAGGCTGGGTGAGTCTGCGCCATGCTACAGCTGTATAAGTAGGGGCATTGCCAGCAGATCGAGGGACATGATCATTCCCCTCTATTTGGCATTGGTGAGGCATAATCTGGAGTACTGTGTCCAATTTTGGGTCCCACACTACAGGAAGGATGTGGAAAAATTGGAGAGTCCAGCGGAGGGCAACAAAAATGATTAGGGGGCTGGAGCACATGACTTGTGAGGAGAGGCTGAGGGAACTGGGATTGTTTAGTCTGCAGAAGAGAAGAATACGGGGGAGGATTTGATAGGTGCTTTCAACTACCTGAAAGCGTGTTTCAAAGAGCATGGATCTAGACTGTTCTCAGTGATGGCAGATGACAGAACAAGGAGTAATGGTCTCAAGTTGCAGTGGGGGAGGTTAGATTGGATATTAGGAAAAACTTTTTCACTAGGAGGGTGGTGAAACACTGGAATGGGTTACCTAGGGAGGTGGTGGAATCTCCTTCTTTAGAGGTTTTTAAATTCAGGCTTCACAAAGCCCTGGCTGGGATGATTTAGTTGGGGATTGGTCCTGCTTTGAGCAGGGGGTTGGAAGGGACCTCACGAGGTCATCTAGTCCAACCCTGATATTCTATGATTCTATGAACCTCCGTGGCAGGTCTATGCTATTTTGTGGCGCTCCAAGGCTAGGAAAAGGAGTGTTCTATTCCAAGTTTTCCTGGGAGACAGACAGCAATTTATAGTCTGGGAAATTCCCTGGAGATCTTGTACTTTAAATCTGTTACCTTTTTTTGAACAGAAGAGCTTTTTCAGGTAGCATCTCAAGGTGTTTTTATAATGTATTAGTTGCCATTTTTATCTCTCTGCCATCTGCACAGCTGGATTCCACATAATAACAAAATCTGGATTTACAGGTAGGGAGGATTCTAAAAATTCCAATGACACTTCAAACAACTCTCTGAAATCTTCTTAAAGTCCGCTTCCTATACACAGGACACATGGCACAAAGTCTATTGTCACTTGCTTGGGATGGCCTAGATCTCTGACTAAGGGCTTCACCACTTGCCAGTGCTATTGCTCTTGTTTACGATGGCAGTGCCTACAGGCCAGCCAAAAATGGGATCCAATTTGCTAGATGCTGTACAAATACAGGGTAGTAGACAGTCTCTGCCCTGGAGACACACAGTAAGGGAAGGGGGATGACTTAACAGTAGACTGAATACATGGTGTGAGAGGATATGTGCATGCTGCTGAAAAAGGAAAAGGCCACCACAGTGAGTCTATAGTCTTGTGCTCATACCATGATGCTAAAAATAGCAGTGTAGATGACCCCACTTTGGGTGGATCTCCGGCTCTGAGACCCACTCCCTTGCTGGGCTGGTCTACACTGCTATTTTTAGTGCAATAGCCCAAATCTGTAGACCCAGGCTCTGAGACTTGCTCCTATGGCTCTTTTTGCAGTGTAGACATTGCCTGAAATGGGGGAGGTGTTTGTGAGAGAGAGAGAATCAGCTAACTGAGAAGGACTGGGAGTCTGGTGTGGATTAATGTACTCATCCCAAACTCATGATGAAGAAAGCTTTTAAATTGCATTGTACATTGCACCCACAAATAGTGGTCATCCCTAAACTACCCAATAACTACATAAAAGAACTTCAGTATTTGCAGTGTTCCGTATAAGCATAGGAATTCTCTCTTACCTATAGGGAATATTCTAAAGTGAAGTAATGTTATCTATTTATAGAATCATATAATCAGAGACTTTAGATGATCATAATGGTCCCTTCTGACTTTAATCTGACCTCCTGCACAATGCAGACCACAGAATCTCACCCACCCACTCCTGTATCAAACCTGTGTCTGAGCCATTGAATTCCACAAATCATAGTTTAAAGACTTCAAGGTGCAGAGAACCTTCCAGCAAGTGACCCATGCCCCATGCTGCAGAGAAAGGTGAATAACTCCCAGGGCCTCTGCCAATCTGCCCTGGAGGAAAATTCCTTCCCAACCTCAAATATGGCGATCAGTTAAACCCCGAGCATGTGGGCAAGACTCACCAGCCAGCACCCAGGAAAGAATTCTCTTTAGTAACTCAGATCCCACCCCATCTAACATCCCATCACAGACCACTGGGCATACTTACCTGCTGATAATCAAAGATCAATTAATTGCCAAAACTAGGCTATCCCATCATACTATCCCCTCCATAAACTTATCAAGCTTAGTCTTGAAGCCAGATATGTCTTTTGCCCCCACTACTCTCCTTGGAAGGCTGTTCCAGAAGTTCACTCCTCTGATGGTTAGAAACCTTCATCTAATTTCAAGTCTAAACTTCCTAGTGTCCAGTTTATATCCATTTGTTCTTGTGTCCACATTGGTACTGAGCTTAAATAATTCCTCTCCCTCCCTGGTATTTATTCCTCTGATATATTTATTGAGAGCAATCATATCCCTCCTCAGCCTTCTTTTGGTTAGGCTAAACAAGCCAAGCTCTTTGAGTCTCCTTTCATATGACAGGTTTTCCATTCCTCAGATCATCCTAGTAGCCCTTCTCTGAACCTGTTCCAGTTTGAATTCATCCTTCTTAAACATGGTAGACCAGAACTGCACACAGTATTCCAGATGAGGTCTCACCAGTGCCTTGTATAATGGTACTAACACCTCCTTATCTCTACTGGAAATACCTCACCTGTTGCATCCTAAGACCGCATTAGCTTTCTTCACAGCCATATCACATTCGCGGCTTATAGTCTTCCTGTGATCAACCAATATTCCGAGGTCCTTCTCCTCCTCTGTTACTTCCAACTGATGCCTCCCCAGCTTATAACAATAGTTCTTGTTGTTAATCCCTAAATGCATGACCTTGCACTTTTCACTATTAAATTGCATCCTATTACTATTACTCCAGTTTATCCAGATCTTCCTGTATGATATCTCGGTCCTTCTCTGTATTGGCAATACCTCCCAGCTTTGTGTTATCCGCAAACTTTATTAGCACATTCCCACTTTTTGTGCCAAGGTCAGTAATAAAAAGTTTAAATAAGATTGGTCCCAAAACCGATCCCTGAGGAACTCCACTAGTAACCTCCTTCCAGCCTGACAGTTCACCTTTCAGTACGATCCATTGTAGTCTCCCCTTTAACCAGTTCCTTATCCACCTTTCAATTTACATATTGATCCCCATCTTTTCCAATTTAACTAATAATTCCCCATGTGGAACCATATCAAATGCCTTACTGAAATCGAGGTAAATTAGATCCACTGCATTTCCTTTGTCTAAAAAATCTGTTACCTTCTCAAAGAAGGAGATCAGGTTGGTTTGGCACGATCTACCTTTTGTAAAACCATGTTGTATTTTGTCCCAATTACCATTGACCTCAATGTCCTTGACTACTTTTTCCTTTAAATTTTTTTCCAAGACCTTGCATACTACAGATGTCAAACTGACAGGCCTGTAGTTGCCCAGATCATTGTTTTCCCCTATCTTAAAGATAGGAACTATGATAGCAATTCTCCAGTCATACGGTACAACCCCTGAGTTTACCGATTCATTAAAAATTCTTGCTAATGGGCTTGCAATTTCATGTGCCAGTTCCTTTAATAATCTTGGATGAAGATTACCTGGGCCCCCTGATTTTGGCTCATTAAGCTGTTCGAGTTTGGCTTCTACCTCCGATGTGGTAATATCTACCTCCATATCTTCATTCCCATTGGTCATCTTACCATTATGGAAGTACACCTGGGAACTCATTGTTTCTTTATTCTGGCTGTGCGCATCCATCTGTTGCCTCTTGTCTTAGACAGTTGGCTCTTTGGGGCAGGGACTCGTTTTGGTTTGGTTTGCTGCCTAGCACAGTGGGGTCTTGGCCCATGACTAGGGCATCTTGGCAATATGTATGAATAATAAGGTATTGATCAGAATCACAGCTAGTGTAAATCAACATAGCTCCATTATTAAAATCAGTGGGGCTACTCAACTGGATACGAGCTGAGGATCTGACCTGGCCTACGTATACAGATGTTATACACACACGTCAGAGATCCTGCATTGATCTCTAGAAAGAAATCATGGAACACTACTGTAGTGAGACACACTGTCTTGTAAAGGCAACAGCTTATTTTGCGAAGGTTTGTAGGTACAGGATGTGTGGATGCGTTATTACTGCAGAGATCCCCAACAAGCATCATAAAGCAACACATGCTGGCTTGAGAGGCTTCTTTCTGAATCGAGCAAGAGACAGTCAGAACAAGCACCGGAGAATCCACCCTTGAATAAAGTGCTTTGCGGTCTCCCTTTATTGCTGCCCCTCACATGTGATAAGCTGTTCCCTGAAGGGTGACAGCTATGGTCATTTAATCAATAGGCTGTTTTAATGGCAGCGGTGTCAAGATCATTAATAAGAATTTCATTCATGATCACGTGACCTGTAGCCACACAGCCCCAACTGTCTTGGTACCTCTAGGCAAACCCAATTAAGTTTAAAGAATCTGACTTATTTACTTGATGTGTCTTGGGCATCATAAATGCCAGAGATCTTGATAATCTGCAAAACTCTAGAAAACCGAGCAGGCAACAACATTAATTGTTAATGGATTTGCCTATTTAATGCAAATGCAATGTCAATGCAAATGATTTAAAATGCCAATTTTAATGTCATGATTCTATCACAATAAACCCATGCATGTTTGAGCCAGATTCTGATACCCTTATGCAGGTGGGTTTGGACCTTATTCCATGATTAACCCCACTGAGTTTAAGGGGACCCCTTGTGGAGTTGGTATGGATGCAGAAAATCTCCATGTTCTTGGTTTCCTGAGTTTGAAAATAAACTTTCAGTTGTGGTTTCGGGGGAGGGGAGAAGTGATGAAATGCAGGTGCTCAGGCTTGATCCTGAATCTTTAAAACACCTTTCATTTTCATGGTCCCTTGTGGTGCCAGCCAAGACAGGAAAGCCTAGATGAGGGGGTAGGGCTGGGACACAGAGGGTGGCCTAGTGGATTGCACACCATGTAAGGGTTCAGGCAAGTTGGGTTCTGTTCCTTGCTCTGTCACTAGCAGCGGGGTGACCTTGAGCTACTCACTTTCATCTCTGTGCTTCAGTTTTCCCATCCATAAAATGGAGAGAAAGATGTTGACTCCCCCTGTAAAGTGCGGTGGGATCAAGTGAGAAACGTGCTATATAAGAGCTCTAGGCCGTGGTGTTGTGGATCCTCCAACTAAAAACAGGAAGAAGAGCAAATCTTGTGAGATTAATGGCACGGTTTTTGCAAATATCCATAATGGGGTTGCTTCTCTGAGTAGGCCCTTCCAACCATCTGTACATCGTCCGATGCTAATTACTGTCCAGCTTGGCGATATTAAAGAAGTTTAACAATGTAGCACCTCAAGTCAATTTTTATGGTGTTGACACCAGCCAAAGCTGGAACTTGCATAATTAATTGAAAAAGGGGGTAAAAACAGTGGCTACGGAGAAACCAGAGATGAACCCAAGCACTAACCATCATGGAGGGGTGGAGTCATAAAGGTCTGAATGCTTTATCCAAATATCTGTCAGCCCCCTCGCGGCCTACACTGCAATCTTCTTATTAGTAGTGTGGTTTTTCATAAATAGGTTCTGCAGAGCTATTGAATCCTCTTCATTTCCCATGTCCAGTCCTGTCTCTTCCCCCTGGAACAGATTTCGGAAGCCTTCCTTCTCCCTTAGGAAGAGATGTGGGGGGGATACGTCTCTTCAAGCCCAGTGCCGCCCCATCTCTGTAAGGGGCATCACCAGAACCCTCGCCCACTGGTAGGGGAGACATTTGAGACCTGGGTTCCCAATTCCCTAATGTGCGGCTTGGGCCAATCTCTGACTCGAATCAGAATCTGGGTCCCATCTTGAAGCTCTGATGCGTAGCTATCATCCTGGCCATCCATAACCTCCTCAGTGTGCACCAACCCGGCAGAAGAGGGCCAAGGATGTGCAGTGTGAAATAATATGGACCCAAAGGAAGGATAAAAGGGAACATAGGATGATGAGAATGTGAGTCCAGAATAAGGAAGGAGAGAGGCTGGGGTATTGTTTTGGTCTATTAAGCCTAAGAGTGGACTACAGCTCTGTTTATATACCGTGTGAAAGGGTTCACAGAGGCCAAACCAAGAAAACCCACCCTCCCCCTTCATAGACTAATATTTTCCTCCTGAGGAACAGTTGGCGCATGTTGTGAGGACAACAAACAAATATATAAGGTGTTCTGCAACCGAAAGGCCTAGGAATCAGTGAGTACCTTCCCTCCCCTCAGCTCTGCAGGAACAGATGGACTGGAGGATACAAAGCATCGGGTATTTATGAATGGCTGGAATGGTGCTTGGTTTAAATAAAACAACACACCACAGGAAAGACATGGCCTTGATCCTTTGCTCTCAGGCCCCTGCCAGCTGAATTCCTCCAGTGGTGCCTATGGACAGCGCTCACGGAGACGTCACTTCTCAGTCTGTGTCTAGAATGATTAATGATCTAATTTAATGCTTTAATATAATGACTCCAGATAGTCAGTGGCTGGGCTAAAGAAATTAGTTCTTTTCTTTAGAAATGATCGGAATATAGACTGTGCATTGAAAAGATGCAGCACAGAGTAACTTACTTTAATCTTTGACACTGGTGTAGAACTTCAAAAGTATTTAGGCACCTAACACCCATTGAAATAAAATGCCTAAATACCTTTGAGGATGAGGGTAACTTCCTGGCTTGGTTGTTGCTGAGAGTAGTTCTGAATGTTTGGAGGTCAGGGTTGGTCAATATTCCCTTACAATACACTTTTGTTTCTCATCATTGTGGCCTGCCCTTGAGCCAGCAATATGCACTTTAAGAGTGTGAATAGTTCTGTTGACTTCAGTGAGACCATTCATGTGCTTAAACCTAAGCAGGTGCTTAAGAGCTCTTCTGGATTGGGGCCCAAAGGACTACTACTGATAGCAACTTGTTTTGAATTCTTCCTCTTGGGAGTTTTTCCTAATAGAATTGTATAATGGTATTCCATTGTATCGTGTAGATTCTAAGGTTATATCTACACTGGAGCGGGGACTGTGATTCCCAGCTCGAGCAGACATGCCCATGTTACCTACAGAGTGTAGCTGCAGCCAACCGAGTGGTCCGAGGGTCCCCAAGTACAGTCCCATATCAGGGGCTAGGCAGATACTCGGGGCAGCTAGCCTTTCCTGCCCCTCATGCTACAGCAGATACACTCTGTTTTTAGCCCGTTTGATCAATCAGGCCTAGTGCAGGTATATCTCCTTGAGCTGGAAATTGCACCTCCAGCTCCTAGTGTAACCATACCCTAATTCTGAAGGGGAGATCTAGCAATGGATTGCACAGGGGATTATTCTCTTCTGAGACCGGGGTTTCTTTAGTTTAGGGGTATGCCCATTTGTTCTCATTTTAAAGCCATTTGGATTTTTATATATCTGTTTCTTGTTGCTTTAGGACAGTCATGGACAAGTCCTGTGTGTTCGTACCCTTTAACTTTTTTAATGTTTATCAAGGTTAATTACAAATATTATTGGCAGGGACTCAGTGCTGTCTAATAGATGGGCTAGGAGCCAGGAGGCCTGAACTATCTCTCTCTTGCTCTGCCACTGAGTGGCTCTCTGAACCTGGGCATTTCCCTGCAAGCTGTGACCTACAATGCAGGTACCCCACATGAGGAGCTAAGGGAACACCCAAGTCCCATGTCTGTGCATAGGATGAGTGGCAATATCTCCCTCAGCGGCTGCTTTGAGACAGCTGTCTGGTTTAAGCATTACAGTCGCTTCAATGCCTTTTGTTGCTGTCTGCCTGATTTGTGGGGTCCTTCTTAATTGCCACATGGTGATTCATTGAGGTCGTTGGTGCTGCTGGGTTTTTTCATGTTATTTTAGTTCAGTAGTTTGTTAGCCTTAGTGGGTTTGTGACTCATTAGGAAGGCTTAACAGATAGTTCAGAAATGACACCTTGGTGTCCCTGTTTCCAGACACTCCCTTGTCATTAATAATGAGAAATTCCCCATTTTTCTTATTTCACTCACCCAAGGGAATTGCAGCTTTGCTCCCCTCCAGATAAGCAATGTAAAATCACGTCATTAGTTACCTGTTATTAAGGCACAATGGGCATGAGTTACAGAGCTCAGTGTCATTTTAGGCTCTGTCTACACTGGCACTTTCATTGCTAAAACTTTTGTCACTTAGGGGTGTGAATAAACACCCCCTTAAATGACAAAAGTTTTAGCAATGAAAAGCACTGGTGTGGACAGTGCTTTGGTGTCAGGAGACACTCCTGTTGATGAAGCTACTGTCCCTTGCTGGAGGTGGATTTAATTTGTTGCTGGGAGAGCTGTCTCCTGGTGACATACAGTGCACCTTCCAATGGTGCTACTACAGTGGCACAGCTGTGCTGTGTAGACATAGCCTTATTCAGGACTGGTTTTTGTTCATAGAATATCAGGTTTGGAAGGGACCTCAAGAGGTCATCTAGTCCAACCCCTTGCTCAAAGCAGGACCAATCCCCAGCCAGATTTTTGCCCCAGATCCCTAAATGGCCCCCTCAAGGATTGAATTTACAACCCTGGGTTTAGCAGGCCAATGCTTAAACCACTGAGCTATCCCTCCCTCTGCTGTTGTTTAGTTTCATTGTGGATTATTGCTCAGCTGTGCAGAATGAAGCTCCTTTACACATTTACCCATGTATGTTTTCAGTAAAACAAAGAGAGCTTATTTTAAACAGCTGCCATCAATGACTAAATCAAACAAATGCATCTGATGCGGGCACTTAACAGGATGCAGGAATGTACTTGCAATAATACATAAAGAGGAGAGCAGTTAAATTATGTTGGGAATTGCCTTTAGGGTCCACAAAGATAGACATGAATATTAATGGTTTCCCAATCATTTGATCAGCTTTCTGTTTTCATTCGGCAATGCATGAACAAACATACTGAGAATTATTGATTGGTTGGCAAACTCTAAATAAAAATCAACAAAAACTGTCTGCAGGCATAGTAGGACCAAGAAGAGTTAATTTAAGAAGCTGAATCATTTACAGTAAGTTCCTTTCTGCCATGCTGTGAGATCTGCTGATGGAAAGTCCTACTGTACCAGTAATAAGAATATTTTAAAATAACAAGGCCAAGATTTTCAAGTGACTAGTGACTTTGTTTCGGGGTGCTTCCATTCTTGGATACCCAATTTGAAACAGCTCAAAGGGACTTAATTTTCAGGTAGCACTAAAGAATGATTCATTAATCCTTTTGAACAATCTTGATTTGTATTCCCCAGTCCTGTCATGTAAACAACAGTCAACTGTCTTAAAATCCAGCTTGAACAACGCACCATTTCAAAGTCTTAAAATGTGCTCAGAGGATGTAGTCTTGATGACAAAGGGCATGGTCCCCTTTGATTATAATTAATTTATTTTTATGTACAAAAATGTGATACAAAGATAGACTGACAAAGAAAAAAATGAAAAATACTGCATTCGTTACTGTACAGTGCTGTATTGTAATGGATTTTCCTTTCAGATCCGAGGTTTGTACAAATTGTCCTCCATAGCAACGAACAGTGTTGAAGAATAATCAGCTTACTTGGGTGATCTCCAATAATTTAAAGTCTCTGGGGAAATTCAGAGGGGACTGAGACAATGCATAGGATTCTAAGATGGCATCATTTATAAATTCTTACAGTTCCCCAGTGTGTCAACATTCCCTTAAATGCTTTTTGTGTCAGTTACACTCCCTGAGGCCTGCATCACGCTAGAGTTTGCCCTACTAAATATGTTTGTGCTACAGCAGTGCTGCTGTAGCATAGGGGTTTCCCGCACAGGTGGAAGGGTTTTTTCTCTCAGTGTAGTTAATCCACCTCTCCAAAAGACAGGAGCTAGGTCGAGGGAAGCATTCCTCTATTGATACAGCGGTGTTTTCACCAGGGGTTAGGTCGACCTAACAGTGTTGCACACAGCGTGACATTTTTCACAGCCCTGAGTGATGTAGCTAAGTTTAGCTCATTTTTACATGTAGACCAGGCCTAAGTCTGAGCAAGTGTAAAATCCATTAAAGTCAGTGGGCCAAATTCTGTTGATAGTGCTGTTCATGGCCGCTATTTGTGGCCACAGTTCAACAAAGTACTTTAAGTATATGGATGAAATTAAATGCATGAGTAGTTTCATTCACCTCAATGTGACTAGTCCTCTTCTTAAAGTGACACATTCATCTGGTTGGGAGCAGGGGCTAGAATGGTACTTGCCTACATCTGAGGGGAGTGCCCTAACCAGTGGGCTATGGAGCCTCTCCCTCTGGCCCAATGAATAGTTCATACCGGTGGGACTCATTCAACAGGAGAGATTGAGTCCCACCCAGAATACCCTGCTGGTCAGGACACTCCTGGGGAGACTTGAGCCCAGGGCTCCACTCTGAATCTGTCAGCGCATAGATTTGAATGCAGCCTGGATTTGGGGGAGGCCTAGTTGCTGTAATCGTGGGGGTATATGTAGGGTGACCATATTTCCCAAAGGGAAAAGGGGACACTGCATGGGGCTAGCCAAAGCCCTCCCCTCCCTCACCATCCCATGAGCAGAGCTGGCCCTAGCCACGCACCTGAGTCTCCCTCCACACTCAGAGCTGGCCTGAGCTGCTTGCCCAAGCTTTGCCACCCCATCCCCTCTGCGTGGGGCTGGCATTGCCGCTGGCCCCATACACACGGTCCTCCACCCCCCCTTTTTTTTTTTCAAAAGTGGACATTTGTCCCATTTGCTATTGCCAACTTGATCACTTGGCAAAAGCAAGCAGGACAAATGCTCACTCTTGCCAACAAAAGTTGGGATGGCCAGGACCAGGCTTAAAAGGGGCGACTGTCCCGGCCAGAACGGGATGTGTGGTCACCCTAGCTGTAGGGGAACAACTGCCACCTCCTGGCTGACCAGGCTTAGGTGCCTAACTCCAGGAAGGGGTTGACAGCTGTGAATCCCGAGCTGAGGGATGGGTCTCCCTTTGACTGGAGTTAGGTGCATGAGTCCTTTTCAGGGGAAGGATGTAGGCCACACCCCTCTCCGCAGGATATTCTAGTGGCTAGCTTAGGCAACTCCCTGCTCAGCCTGCTGGCTCTTGTGAATCCCATTTTTAGACACCTAATTCTCCCCACACATTGTGTAGTGCATCTTGGTGCCTATGGAGTCCATGAGGCAGTTAGGCACCCAGACACATCCCTGCAATGCCTAATTTTAAGTCTCCTTTGTGGGTCTAACCCTCAAAGTGAAAAAGGTCCAAATTTAGAGGTGATGTGTATGGTAGTGTAAGCTACCTGTTGGTCAACAAAGACCCGACAGAAGGCTTACATGTACTAGGTGGTGGTGGTGGTGGTGTGTTGAGAATCCCTGGGGTAATGGACACTTGAATGTAATGGAGCTCTCCTTCCTTCTGCATCCTAAGATTTGATTTGTTTCTGACTGCTGCAGTACACTGAGCAGAGGTATTCAGTGAGCTGTCTATGGTGATGGCCAAGTCTTCTTCCTGAGCTCATAGTTCATATAGAACCCAGTCAGGTATCTGAGTAGTTCAATTTTTTCCTCGACATGTGCTTAACAGTTGTCAACAATTAACTTAATTTGCCACTGCATTACCCATTCACCTACCACATTTAGGTCCCTCAGAAGCTACTCATGCTCTTATCTGGACTCAACTAACTTAAATACTTTATATCACCTACAAATGTACCATCTCATTGCTTGTACCGTTTCCCAGCTCTTTAATGAATATATTCAACACCTGTTTAAGTAAAGAAGCCTGAAGCTACTTGCTATTAACCTTTTGCCATGAGGAAAATTGGCCACTTATTCTTGCTCATTATTTGCTGCCCGTTAGCCAGTTTCTGCACTGAGCCTTGCACTCCATGACTACTCATGTGAAATACTCCCTATGTTCCTAAAGTTTGCAAATCCAAACCAACAAAGAAACCAAAGTTGTAGGTGTATCTTTGGCTCCTGCAAAAGCCAAAAGAACACAGCTACGGGTTTGTTGAAACCAAAACAGTCTCCCCACATTTCCTTCAGTATCTGGGAAAATATTGCCAGTCACGTCAATCACTGTCATTATTTGTCAAGGGGGTTACCAACTCTCTCTGCGTGTTGCCTCTTATCATTTTCCATATGAGCAATATTTTCACTTTCAGTGTGATTCATGTTAATTCCCCCCCACTCCCTGATTTTTCTTGCAGACACATGAGTTATCCTTCCTAAAACCAGAATCCTGGATGATTATCACACACACACAACCTAGGTATTGCTTAAATAGCACAACACCCTGCAGTACATATTTTTCCCATGCAGACCTTGCTTCTGTCAACACAGAAAAAATATTTCAATTGTTATTGGCCTAAGCTTGACTTTTGCTCTTTTTTTCAGGCTCCAGACTCATCCTTGCAAGCCTAAGGCCTAATCAATACTGTGCTAACTGCTCCATTAATCCTCTCCCGCTGCCTTTCTCTCTCATCTTTCCAGGAGGCTGCTGACTGTTGTTACCTCAGAGCAGATAATTGATTTTTCTAGGTAATAACTGCAGAAGCTTATCAGTGATATTTTCCTCCATTCCCTCTGTGCCACAGGTCCCTATCAGGGTCTGACAGATCAGAGTTCCTTTCTGATTATCCCAAACTGATGACTGTATATAGTACAGCCTAATGCAGCAAGCGGCAGCCAATACAACCTCCAAACCGGGCTAATTGGCTTATACCTAAACCTTTACACCTCAGACACTGCAAGGAGGCAAGCTGGTTTGAGTGTTGCAACCTGGAGGGGAAGACACTCAAATAACTGTCGCATGCATAAAATGCCTGATTAAGAATGACTGTGGGTAAATTAAATTTGGACAGTGAGAGTTTTCCGAGTTATGGTTCTTAATTCAGGTTCTCATTTTATTCAATCCAATTTGTAACCCTACAATGTGGAAACCTTTGGTACAAGAGGGTGCGACCTGCAGATCTTGAGCTCAATTCTGCTCTTGGAAGCATTCGCAGTACCTCAATTGCAGCTTAGGCACACATCTGAGAACTTCATGTACCTGCTAATGGGAAATAAAATGAGCATTTCCTAGACAAGGATGATAATGCCATTGAACTAGTGACATGTTTTGTTATATTTTTCCTGTTAGTTGCTATAGCAGAAATAGTGATCAGTATGGCACAAATTCTCAAATTTTTGTAGACACCTAATTCCCATGGGGTTCAATGAGAGTTAGGTCCCTAAATACCTTTGAGGATCTGGGTCTTTGTCTTCAAGTACGATCCCAAACCAAGGCCCGAAGAAGTCAATGGAAAAACACACATTGGCCTCTATGGACTTTGGATCAGGCCCTGTCTTACTCTGAAATATTATAAGCCTTAAAACAAACCAACCAAAAATATGTTCAAACTTGTAAGAGATCAGCAAAGGAATGAGACATCTCACTGAATGATGTAAGAACATAAGAATGGCCATACTGGGTCAGACCAAAGGTCCATCCAGCCCAGTATCCTGTCCCGAGAGTGGCCAATGCCAGGTGCCCCAGACAGAGTGATCAAGTGATCTCTCTCCTGCCGTCCTTCACCACCCTCTGACAGACAGAGGCTAGGGACACCATTCCTTACTCATCCTGACTAATAGCCATTAATGGACTTAACCTCCATGAATGTATCCAGTTCTCTTTTAAACCCCATTATATATTATTACATTTATTACGGTACTGGTCTCTTCCTAACAGCTGAACAGTGATACCATTACCAGTGAGAGAGGACTTCATTCTATATGCTCCATTCAGTTTATTAGAATATTACATTTAAGATTTGGCTTGATACAGTGTTTAAATATGTCCCAATGCAGTAAAGGATAATTATTACTTACTGTTTGATAGTCAATAGGGCTAAACAAAACACATTGGTGGGAGAATTCCTGAATTTTTTCTCAGACGTCTACTATGAGAGCCTCTTTCATAAGCACATAATACTCTGCTTGTCTGGTTAAAATCAGGATTGTTCCTTCTTATCTGGCAGTTAAAACTAGCTACCCAGAAGGTGCACCATGAATGCATACTAGTAAGCTTAGGTCTGAGACAATGGCATTCCTGCTACAAGGGGCAGAAACCTTGAATTATTCTCTAGTGCAAAGCTAGGTATCACTGGCATCTCTAATTCAGATACCCATCATTAGGATCAGGGGTTGCCTCTTGTGTAGGGAAAGCCCCTGGCGGGCTGGTTTGTTTACCTGCCCCATCCGCAGGTCTGGCCAATCATGGCTCCCACTGGCCGCGGATCGCTGCTCCAGGCCAATGGGAGCTGCTGGAAGTGGCGGCCAGTAAGTCCCTCGACTTGCGCTGCTTCCAGCAGCTCCCATTGGCCCGGAGCAGCGATCTGCGGCCAGTGGGAGCCGCGATTGGACGGACCTGTGGACAGGGCAGGTAAACACACCGCCCGGCCCACCAGGGGCTTTCCCTACACAAGCGGCGACCTCTGTTTGAGAAACCCTGGTTAAGATAGCTATGCATTCTGATGGGGACAATAAACAAAATAAAGACTGCTCAGCCATTTGCCTTGCTTCTTTCTTCTTCAGAAAGGAAATATGGCAACATAAAATTCAGGGGGGAATGTAGCAGCCTCATCTCTGTGTAATCAAGTGTGCCTCATGCCAAGCTATAAAATCTAGTGACCTGCTTCCCTGATGACACTCTTTGGTGTTTATTTGTGACAGGAGTCACTCGGGATTTCAATGTTCTTTGAAAACTATTGGTAAACCACAGTTTATAAGTGTAGTTCCTTTCTACTTTCCTTTGAAAGAGGGAAGATATTTCATGGCCCATTGACTGTAACCAATGGGTTGTCTCACTCGGATCAGTATTCCTCATGAACGTGAGTCACCAGAGGGAAACAGCATCCTGAAGAAGAGGTGCAAGGTTCTCAGGCTGGCTTAGCAGATAGGACACCTAAATAACATGCAGAGGACCAGGGTTCTATTTCCTCCTCTACCACAAGCTTCCTATATGACCTGGTACAGGTGATGTGATGTTTGCTTTGCCTCCATTCCTTTTCAGTACAATAGCTATAATAGTACTTCCTTACCTCACAGAGGGGTTGAAAAGATTGATGCATTACAGACTCTGAGGCAACCAATATTGTGGTGGTGAGGGCCATTTTGATATTAGCTTAGCCTTCCATAGTGATCTTGCTAAAGTGCTTTGAGATCTACTATTAGAAAGTGCTGTATAAGAGCTAGATAGAGGAGTGGTTTCCAGACTCTGTGGATTACGTCTGAATCCATTAGATCAGTGCGTGGCTTATGTGAAAGGGGCTGAAATCACATAGGCATGTTGAGAACAGTAGCAGGGTCATTATTTACATCTCTCCACAGTCATTATTCTGCATCTTTAATCACACACAGAGAGTGTGTGTGTGTGTGTGTGTGTGAGCGCGCACACACACGTCTCTTTATATACAGAGAGTGTTTGTCTAAGGTACAGGATATTCTGGGAATTTTGAAATTCTTCAGATATCTTGAGAAGTAGAAGTATCTCTCTTTTGGCATATGTGGATCAGGTAGCAAATGCTAACTCTACAGGTGGTTTGTTCCAGACCCCTCTATATTTCTACAGAGAAATCCTCATTGGCTGGGCTGCTCATCTCGGTTTCTCCTCTGGATGGGGAAGGGTAATGTTACTATACCCACTGATGGAAATGTGCAACAGGCAGAGTTCTACCCCCTACCTCCCAGCTGGAGCACTGCTGACCTCCCCATTGGCTGGGAAGCAGCTCCCCAACATACCCGATGTGACTGCTGATTTCTCCCATGTGAAGGCTCCAAATCCTTCCTCCTCCATGCACCCCAATGATCTCATCCCCTCTGATGTGTCGGTGCATTCCAAACCACCCTACTGTGCCTTTCCTGGGTAGGAACCAGGACAATTTCCATCATATGGCCATTCAATCCCTGACCCTTACATTGTAAGGGTGCAGCTTGACCTGGGTTGGCATGGATGCAGCTGGCACTTCTCACTCTATCTGCAGATGCTAGCTCCTTCTTTGGACTGTGTGTGGGGGGCGAAGGGGGGTTGGTTACCCCTTCAAGCCAGGGGAGATCCCCTTGGGGATCCCTGTGGTAATGGGGAATTCAGGACCTGGGAATCAGGTATGGATGCTCAGAGCCAGCAGCACTTCAAGAGGGATGGAGAGCTTGGGCAAATAAGGGTCTGGGGGCCCACATGGCAAAGTGCCTGGGTCAGCATATAGGAGTGTGTGGGACCGATGGGATAGGGTCATCATCTAGGGACAGGGTACACAGTGTGGGGCACGTGGAGGGAGCAAGTGATGTGATCATAGAATATCAGGGGTGGAAGGGACCTCAGGAGGTATCTGGTCCCACCCCTTGCTCAAAGCAGGACCAGTCCCCAACTAAATCATCCCAGCCAGGGCTTTGTCAAGCCTGACCTTAAAAATCTCTAAGGAAGGAGATTCCACCACCTCCCTAGGTAACCCATTCCAGGGCTTCACCACCCTCCTAGTGAAATAGTGTTTCCTAATATCCAACCTAAACCTCCGCCACTGCAACTTGAGACCATTACTCCTTGTTCTGTCATCTTCTACCACTGAGAACAGTCTAGATCCATCTTCTTTGGAACCCCCTTTCAGGTAGTTGAAAGCAGCTATCAAATCCCACCTCACTCTTCTCTTCTGCAAACTAAATAATCCCAGTTCCCTCAGCCTCTCCTCATAAATCATGTGCTTCAGCCCCTTAATCATTTTTGTTGCCCTCCACTGGACTCTTTCCAATTTTTCCACATCCTTCTTGTAGTGTGGGGCTGAAAACTGGACATAGTACTCCAGATGAAGCCTCACCAAAGCTGAATACAGGGGAATGATCATGTCGCTCGATCTGCTGGCAATACTCCTACTTATACAGCCCAAAATGCTGTTCGACTTTTTGGCAACAAGGACACTGTAACAGGGACGTACTCACCCCTGCGGCACCTCCTGCTGGTGACTCTGGGAATTAGCTCTGTTCCAGCCCGGAGCGCCCTCTGCAGGCCGGTGATCCACCTGTTTACTATTGGCCCCGTGTCCCTCCCAGGACCCCGGTGCCCCTTTGACTGGGTCTCCCCCTCCCAGGGGAACCCCCACCCCACTATCCCCACTTTGCCTCAGTAGTGGCTACTGCCAGTCATTATCTAGCCCCACACTCTGGGGCAGACTGCAGTATCAGCCTACTCATCACGGGCAAAGGGGTTTGGACCTGCTGCCTTGGCCTACCCCTGGGCTGCCCTCTGCAACCCCTAGTACCTGTTGGCCCACTGCTAGGCCGCAGCCTGGGGCTTTCTAGGCTGGAGCTCCCCAGCTCCTCAGCCTTTCCCCGGCCCGGCTTCACTCAGGTACCCGGTCTCAAGCTCCCTGCAGCTAGGCCCTTCTCTCTCTACAGGCAGAGAGAGACTGTCTGTGCTTCTGGCTTCCCTGGCCTTTTATAAGGCCCTGGGCTCAGTTTGGGGCGTGGCCCCCAGCTGCAGCCACTTCCCCAATCAGCCCAGCCAAAAGCCCCTTCCCAGGGCTGTTTTAAAGCCCCAAAGGGCAGGAGCGGGTAGCCACCCCGCTACAGACACACTGTTGACTCATATCCAGCTTCTCGTCCACTGTAACCCCTAGGTCCTTTTCTGCAGAAGTGCTGCCTAGCCATTCACTCCCTAGTCTGTAGCAGTGCATGGGATTCTTCCGTCCTAAGTGCAGGACTCTGCACTTGTCCTTGTTGAACTTCATCAGATTTCTTTTGGCCCAATCCTCTAATTTGTCTATCCCTACCCTCCAGCGTATCTACCACTCCTCCCAGTTGAGTGTTATCTGCAAACTTGCTGACGGTGCAGTCCACGCCATCCTCCAGATCATTAATGAAGATATTTAACAAAACCGGCCCCAGGACCGACCCTTGGGGCACTCTGCTTGATACCAGCTGCCAACTAGACATGGAGCCATGGGGATGGTGAAGGGCAGCCAATCAGATGGGTTTCCCAATAGACATGAGATTTTCCCTATACATCTATAGGGGAAACCTGGTAGTGTTGGCAGGTTTGGGACCAGATCTGTGTGCACATGGAATGGATGGATGTAGAGCAGGGAGGATGGGTGTGCTGAATGACATGTGAGATATACTCAGAATGGAGATGTGTGTGCACACAGAATGAAAGGGTGGTGGACACAGAGTTGTCTGAGGTTGGTATACATGTGTCTATTTAAATAGTATGTGTAAAGACTGGGGGTGGTGTGAAAATGAATGTGGAATGAACAAGACAAATGTGCAACTACTAGGTAAATTTGTGCACATTTACCAATTTTATGAAAATTAGAATCTGCTGGGGCTTCAGTTGTAAATGTTGTTAGGACGGAGAACATCAAATAGTGACTGTAAGTCGTGTACCAGCAAAAATACTCATAAATCAGTGTACTGACAATGAGCTCTAGGAACAAGTATCAAGAGATAGTCAAATATATTCATTTATTTATCTCCACTAGTAACTGCCAGTGCTCTGTGTGTGTTTCTGAAATGCGATATATTTTTTCTGTTCTTAGAATCTTTTACCTTTGCCAGGAAGAATAGTACTGGCAGTGAGGGGATGGTTGGGAGAGGCTAGAGTACTAGTGACAATATTGTCTGAGTTGGTAATAGTAGAAAGGGGTATTTCTTCTTTACCATGTGATGGAATGATAACTTTCTCTTACAGTCTCATAAACATTCTTATCACCATTAAAAAGAATAGTATTTTAGCAAACATCAGTATAATATGGTGTATGATTAGGGTTGGGTAGGAAAGGGTTTTCTTATCCGAGAAGAATTTTCCAGATATAAAAATGTTTCCCATCCCAAATCAGGATAAAAAATGAAAGTTTGAAAATTTGTGTGAACTGACAAACTGGGGGAAAACCCCTGTTTTGGGATCAAACAAAACGTTTTGTTTTGATAATTTTGAAATGTTTCACTCCTATTTTACTTTTTTTCTCTTTACCCTTTTGTAAATTGTGCGTTAAGTTAAATTGTGAAACCAAAAGTCATTTTGAAATGAAAAAAACAAAATGTTCAATTTCAGAAATATCAAAATGAGATGTTTCAACAATTTTGATGTTTTTTTCAACTTTTTTGAGTGAGAAAATTTATCAAAACAACAAAGTCGGAAAATTCATCACTTTCTCCCTAAAGTTTCAGTTTTGACTCATCAGTATTTTTCAGCAAAAAATGTTTTTGTTGAAAAATTCCCAAACAGCTGTATAGATGGTACAAGGACCATTCCCACTCTAGTCTTCCCTGAAAAGTTTTCTTTTGTACAGAAAGCTTTTGAATATCAACTTCTAGCATTCCAAATATTCATCGATTCACACTGTGGTCTTCTGGTGACTCAACGAGAAATCTTTCATTTCCCCCCATTTCCTCTCTATTACTTTGTGAAGGGCTTGTTGCTCCTTGGCAAATGATGCCATTGGTAGATAGATTTCTCCCTGATTGGTGTGGAGGAATTATTTTGCTGGTTGAAGCGAGTGCACGCGAGGAAATAATACTTCAGAGAAAAGTCTGAATATACTTGTGTGGTTACATGTGTCGCCTCTTCAAACAGACATCCCAAGATGACAAATGCTCTCATAGGGCTGTAATTATGGAACCTCGGTGCACTCTTTACACATCTTTTTATGCTTGAATAGAAAGTAGTGACTGGAAAAAATCATGCAGATTTTCTTCTGCCCTAGTTACAAACTCTGGGTCAAATCCTCAGTCGGTTATAAGTCATCAGCTGCACATAAGGGCCATATCCATCTCTTAATGCAACAGGTGGCAATTTCCCTGTCGCACCGCCACCCTGATCCTCTACCCCAACTAGCACGGCAGGCGTTTTGTAGTATCTGTCTCTCCCCCGCATGCTCAACATTCTTTGCCAATCCTGACTGGTGGGAGGAAGCATTGTCCAATCGTTAGTGCACTAGACTGGGACTCCAGAGATCTGGGGTGAGTTCTTTGAAGGCTTCTTGTCTGAGCATGGGCCAGATTTTTAAAATCTGTGGGTGTTAGGCACCTAAATACTTTTTAAAATGTGGACCATAATCTCTCTGTACCTCAGTTTCCCTATCTGTACAATGGGAATAACAACACTTCCCTACTGCACATGGATGTTATCATAGAATATTAGGGTTGGAAGGGACCTCAGGAGGTCATCTAGTTGAACACCCTGCTCAAAGCAGGACCAATCCCCAGATTTTTACCCCAGTTCCCCAAATGGCCCCCTCAAGTATTGAACGCCTAACCTTGGGTTTTGTGAGGAGACGTACATTAAGGATTGCGTGGTGCTAAGATACTCTGGTGAGCAAGACAGATAATACCATAGATACCCTCTATCTACAAATATAGCACACTAGAGGAGCCCTGAGTCTGCCCTAACTTGAAGCAGGAGCTTATCTGGCCCCAACACCCCTACAATTTGGGGATAGAAAGTGGTGCATGGCTATCTATGGTCCCCTCCCTCTCGTCCAGTGCCATCTACATGCAATGTCTTATGAGGTACACAGCCTGCAGTCTTCATCTGGCTGCATAGGACAAAGGCAGAGCTAGTTTAAAAAGAAAAGCGGTATCTCTGATGGCAGTGAGCATCCCACTATCTGCTGAAATGAGACAAAATCCCAGGTATTAAGGTGGTGCGCTAAGCAATTCCACAAGTGGAAAGAGCTTTTAGTGTGTCATTAATCACCACTGTGCCCTAGCCGTTCTCAGGATGCTTTTCTTCCAATGATCCCTGCAACTCCAGTTCAATTTGTTCGGTATAGCAGCTTCAAGCGAAGATCACATTTTGAGCATTTTCAACCTTTTGTACCACACTAAGCCAAGGACAGATTGGACTGGGTTCTTTAAGGTGTGAAATCTCACTTTCCCTTAATTTTCAGTGTTGTCCTGACCTTCGGATCCTCTTTTAAGACTTAGACTGAATGCTGGATACTTTACTAAAGCCCATAAGAAGCACTTTCCAGTGTATGGCAACTTTGGTAGAATGAAATATTGGATCACTCGTAAGCACTTAATCCAAAGTGAACGGGTTGTACACTGGGAACTGTCTTGGTGTCTGCTCTTTGTGGTGCTCAGCAGCTTTCTTTAAACTGTTTGAGGGATTTGGTGCTTATAGATACTAGAGCCTGACAACACATGCTTGAGTTAAGCTTAATACAGGCAGGTATTGTGCAAAATTTAACAACATAGGAATTACTAGATTGGGTCAACCCCACTGTCCTTCCACTTCAGCATCCTGTCTCTGGCAGGTGCCAGCACCAGATGCTTCCAGGAAAGGTGTAAAATCCCTGTGGTGTGGGATGATCTGTCCCCCGCCCCAAGTTATGTCTCATCCTACTTTCTAACAATCATATTGGCTTAATCCCTGAAGCATGAGGTTTAATATCCCTACCCAAGTTGTTATAAATATGGATATTCTTAATGTCTATATAGAAATGTCCAATCTTGTTAAGCTCTTGGCCTCAATGACTTCCTGTGGCAGTGAGTTCCACTGTCTAATTACACACTGTGTGAAAGTACTTATTTTAATTAGTTTTGAATTTTCCACCCTTTTAATTGCATTGAATGACTAGTTTGTATGTTATGAGACAGAGTGAACTAATTCCTAATATGTCTTCCTTAGACCACTCATTGTTATATACATTTATATTGTCTCCTCTTATTCATCTCCCTTCTAAGTTAAACCTGTTCTTTTCAATCTCTATTCATAGTTTTGCCACACCTTAATTATTCTCCTCACACAAGAATACATCTTTGTTAATGCACATCAGCTGAAAGTTATAACACATTTGCTAAGGCAGTCTTTAGGCATCTCAAGCCCAGAGACTGCAGATCATGCTATAATGGTGGTGTGATTTTTTTTAAAGACAAATAGAGATTTGGGTGGGATCTCTGTACTAAAATGACTGCAATTGGTTGGTTTGGGTGGGTAGCTGGTGATGAAGTATAGAGACTTTCATGTATGAGCCACCACTATGAATTTTGTCAGCAGTGGCCAAAATGTAGCATGTGACATGCTGTGCTTTACATCACCCAATGAAAATTGGATGTGCATGTGCTTGTGAGAGACATCACCATTTGGGACTGAATCAGGTGTAACATTCAAGAGGTGAAAGGTTAGCCTGCAAAACCTACTCTGCAACTTGGTTCCTCCTTCCTGTTTCTCTCTACTCCCTCCTTAGTTGAGTTGGGGGAGCTAGACATTTTCAATACTTTGGCCAAGGAAGGATTGGCTAAGCCAAGGAACAATGAAAACAGACATTGTATAGATGCTGTAACCAAAACTAATGTAGGAAATCAACTTCAGCAATGTTGGTGGCTTGCTGGCGGTACAGCTGTATTGTGAAGCAGGACTACAGAAGAAACCTGACACAATGTGAGGAGTGATAGCCCCATGGAGAACAGTAAGAGCTGCTGGGTGGCGAGGCCTTTTTGAAATATGGCCAGCTTGTTTTGGTGCATAAATACAAGCTGACCTCTTCTAAAAATCTTCTATCCTCCTGCCTGTGCTGCAATGAATCAAGGAGCAGAGTGATGCCAATATTTGTGTGTGAGGACAATCTCACTGAGCCACAGAGCTGTATACAACAGCCTATATAAACTTCCAAACAACTACTCATTTGAGATCAATGCCATAGACCCAGTGGAAGTATCTGCCAAAGGTCTGAATTTGTTGCATGTCTTTTTCAACACAATAGTCCTCATAGTGCTTTTCAGATTTTCAAACATGTCTCCCCAGGGCTATGAAACAACACATTTAAAATATACTAAGCTATGAGGATAAGCAGATGAGTCAGAGAGAACAGCTTCAAACCGCCAATACAGAATGAAATGGTGCAAACAAGTTGAGACAACATGAAAAGCTTGAGTGAAAATAAAGCTTTTTAGCTTTGACTGAAGTGTTTGAACAGGTCTGTTGAACCAAATGTTTAAACAAACTCTGATAAAGATCCATTGCATATAATCTCAATGTGTCTGCAGTGGTATTTTAAACTTGGAGCAAGTAAACGTACATGAGACAAAAGTGTTGGAAGGAGCATGAATATTTTAGTTCTAAGCACTGCAATTTAAAAGTATTTTCATCTTAAAAGTATGCATTTCACAAAGTGACTCTACTCTCTTCAAATAGCACTTTGCACATGGGGAGAACCTTCCAGTTGAGGGTCACAAAAACACCCGGCAAATTAAGAATCATCTTCATCTGGCGGATGGGAAGTTAAGTACCTTGCCCAAGGTCACACTGAATCCAGAGCAAGTGACAATTTTGGCCAGTAAACCACACTTCAGTACTGGGCAAATAGGTTGAAATGATAGTAAAGAAGAGAATTATCAGACACATGGATGGACATGATTTGTTGCGGAAAAGAGTCAACAAAGTTTTTGTAACAGGAAATCATACCTCACCAATCTACTAGAATTCTTTGAGTGGGGTCAACAAGCTTGTGGACAAAGGGGATCCAGTGAATATAGTGTACTTAGATTTTCAGAAAGCCTTTGACAAGTTCCCACATCAAAGGCCCTTAAGCAAAGTAAGCTGTCATGGGATAAGAGGGAAGGTCCTCTCATGGATCAGTAACTGGTTAAAAGGTAGGAAACAAAGGATAGGAATAAATGTTCAGTTGTCAGAATAGAGAGAGGTAACTATTGGTATCCCCCAGGGGTCTGTACTGGGACCTGTGCTGTTCAACTTATTTATAAATGATCTGGGAAAAGGGGGTAAACAGTGAGGTAGCAAAATTTGCAGATGATACAAAACCACTCAATACAGTCAACTCCAAAGCAGACTGCGAAGAATTACCAAGGATCTCACAAAACTGGGTGACTGGGCAACAAAATGACAGATGAAATTCAATATTGATAAATGCAAAGTAAGACACTTAGGAAAGCATAATCCCAACTATACATATAAAATGGTGGGATCTAAATTAGCTGTTACCACTCAAGAAACATTTTGGAGTCATTGTGGATAGTTCTCTGGAAACATCCATTCAATGGGCGGCAGCAGTCAAAAAAAGCTGACAATGTTGGGAATCATTAAGAAGGGGATAGATAAAAAGAGAGAAAATCATATTGCCTATATATAAACCCATGGTACGCCCACATCTTGAATACTGGTGCAGATGTGGTTGCTTCATCTCAAAAATACATAAATATTGGAACTGGGAGAGTTTCAGAAAAGGGCATCAAAAATGATTAGGAGTATGGAACAGCTTCCATATGAGGAGAGATTAAAAAAACTGAGACTTTTCAGCTTAGAAAAGAGATGACTAAGGGGGTTATGACAAAGGTTTATAAAATCATGATGGGTGTGGAGAAAGTAAATAAGTGTTATTTACCCCTTCATATAACACAAGAACTAGAGGTCGCCAAAGGAAATTAATAGGCAGAGAGTTTAAAACAAACAAAAGGAAGTATTTTTTCACACAACACACAGTCAACCTGTGGAACTCTTTGCCGGAGAATGTTTTGAAGACCAAGACTATAACAGGGTTCAAAAAAGAACTAGATACATTCATGGAGGATAGGTCCATCAATGGCTATTAGCCAGGATGGGCAGGGATGGTGTCCCTGGCCTCTGTTTGCCAGCTGGAAATGGGTGACAGGGGATGGATCACTTGAAAGTATAACTGGATTCAAAAAAGAATTAGGTAAGTTCATGGAGGATAGGTCCATCGATGGCTAATAGTCAAGATGATCAGGGATGCAACACTATGCTCAGGGTATTCTAAGCCTGTAACAGGCACAAACTGTGAGTGGACAACAGGGGATGGATTCCTTGATAATTGCCCTGTTCTCTTCACTCCTTCTGAAGCACCTGGCATTGGCCACGGTTAGAAGACAGGATACTGGGCTAGATGGACCTTTGGTCTGACCCAGTATGGCTGTTTTTATGTTCTGCCATTTCCTATTTCCCATCCAGATGGAGAGAGACTGCCAATCACAACTGCAACATAGGCTGATGGACAGACTTGCCCTCAGCCTGTGTGACAAGCAAAGCTCTGTCCCATGCCTCCCAGGTGTGTAATCAAAGGGCTGCATGGACTGATGATCTCTCAGTCAGCTAGGAAACATCTTTCCAGCCCAGCTGAAATGGCTGCTGTCCAGGCTGCTACACCCCTCTCAATCCCCTATGTGCACTCCTTTCCCTCATTTGTATGTGCCACATCTTTCTCCCTCCATCTGCCCCAGTGTCTATGTCAAATAGGATGACCAGACAGCAAGTGTGAAAAATTGGGATGGGGGTGGGTGGTAATAGGAGCTTATATAAGAAAAAGACCCAAAAATCGGGACTGTCCCTATAAAATCGGGACATCTGGTCACCCTAACGTCAAAGCAAATGGGCTGCTAAAACACTACGTAATTACATAATGTATCATAGTGCTCATGCACCAGGGGGCAGATTAAGGCTGCCAAAGCCACCTTCATTTTGGCCTTTCCTAACACTGAAGTGTTCCACACTGCAGCTGAGCATTCTTTTACTAGGCATCATTGCCTAATGGATAGGGCACTTGACGAGTGCTGAGGAGAGTTGGGTCCTATTCCCAGCTCTGTCATTGGTCTTCTGGCTGACCTTGCATAAGGCACATCCTTCCCTGTGCCTCAGTTTCCCCATCTATAACACAAGGAGAATGATACTGACCTCCATTTTGAAACAATGTGAGATCTACTGATGAAACTTGCTACATATGAGGCTATAGGATATTATTTTAACATGGGTTTGTTGGATGTAATTTATTATTTGTACTATGGTTGTCCCAAACAACTCCTGACAGGGAACAAGGCCCTGTTGCCCTAAGTGTTGTATACGAAGGAAAAACAAAGATGGTTCTGGCTCCCAGCGAGCTCACAGGGTAGGGTATATCCCTTTTTAAAAAACTCTCCTCATTCATGGTTTTGCATACTCCAAAATGGTATGGCTGTAAGTTAACAAGTTCAGGGTGTTGCAGTACAGTGTCACATGGTTATGAGTTTCACAATATACATTTGGGTTTGTATTATAATCAAGATCATCTAATTATTCCCACATAATCCATCTAGTTTGCTCGCTATGAACTCCACTGCTGCTCTTTTCACAGCCCATAGAGCTGGTTGGGATATGATGATCCTTCCTCCTCCTCCAAACCCATTAGAAACATTTTTGATGACTAATGTTTGTTTTAGTTGACATTTATGGGATTCTCATTTAAATAAAAACCCAAATGTTTCAGCTTTCAGAAACCAAAACCTGAAACTTTTCTAGTTTTGTTTTTAATAAATTCTACAAAAACAGATGGTTTTGCAAAACGTGTTTTGTCAAAGCCATTTTCTCTTGTGAAAATACTTAACGTGAATGCTTTTCACCACCTCTTAAAGTTGTTATCAACTGAACTGAAGATGGGCATCTTCTTACCCACCTCCATCCCTTTATACCTTATGGACTTCATTGTATTATTTGCTCACAGATTCTCCTGCACAGTTTCTATAGGCCTAATCCACTGCCTGTTGATGCCAGTGGTAAGATTTTTATTGACCTCTGTTGGTGTTGTATCAAGCCCTCAGTGTCTGAAACAATTCAATGTAGGAGCTATGTAGTAAAAGGATATTTATTTCTACAAATGCCCCAATTCAGTAAAACATTTAAACACCTGGCTGAGTGCCAGTGATTTCAATACAATTTAGGTACATGTATAAGTGCTTTGCTAAATCAGGATCTGAATTGTAGACTAAGAACTTGGAAACTGTGTGTAACAACCAGGTTATAGATTCACCCCTAATATTCTACAACCCCACTTGTTCATCCTTTCTGGAAAAAGAGAGCATGGTGAAAAAGAGAAAATGTTACAAAGACTTGCCAGAAACAGAAAAGGAATCAAGAGAAGAAAGATGTTACAAAATAGAAGATAGATAATTCACAGGAAAAGAAGAGTGATATAAACATAAAAAGATAAAGAAAATAAAACATAAGGACAGAAAGCAAAGGATAAAGAAAGATAAATAAGAGATCAAAGGCAAATAAATAAAGACAGCTGAAAAGAGGCACAAAAAGAAAATAAAATAGATTTCAAAATATTTCATCCAGCCAAACCTAATATCGTGTAGAGAAGAAATTGCTGTGCATAAAAACACAGCTCTCACCCAAATATATGCATAAATCATATAATTATTTTGCAATATCATTTGCAGAGAAATAAGGAAAACATCTGAATGGACAATGTAATCA
The DNA here is from genome assembly GCF_020497125.1 of Mauremys mutica. NCBI lineage: Eukaryota > Metazoa > Chordata > Testudines > Geoemydidae > Mauremys > Mauremys mutica. Next base: position 7,035,281 of record NC_059076.1, on the reverse strand, counting down.
TGCAAGTCTATATCAAAGTAATATTAAGGACCAGAATTTTAGAAGGTGGTGTAAACCTACTCTTGCAAAAAACCTGAGCACTCTGACTGAACATACAACCTGGCAGGTGTTCCAATATTATTATAAGGGCAAAAGGGATGTTTTTTTGAGTTCTCAGTGGCTGGATGTCTAAGTGTGTGGGAATATATGCTGTACTCCACTCTGAAAATATCACCCTAAAATTCTCATCTGGCTGTGTATGGTTCAATCCTTTGTACATTTTGTTAGCTAAACGGGCAGGAGCCAACCACCTGATCACACTGACTTTTCACATGTTGTTGTTAACTTGTCATGGAAGGACATCTTCACTGTGGAGATGTGATATGAAGTTTTTGCACCAAAGAAAACAGGTGCAAACTAAGCAAACTAATTTTGTTGTGCAACATTGATTCTATGCAAATAATTTTGTCACTGCAGCTGATTAAATAAGAGTTTCATAGAAAAAAACAACAGTTTCTATTTAGCCATATTGCAAACTTTTAAATGATAAAAAAGCGTGAGATTATTTTTTTAAATAGTCTGTTTTTGTACTTTTTCTAGTTTCTGAGCCTTTATGGTTGTTGGGTTACCATTTAAAAGCAACTAAGAATCACGCCATAACATTGAGACATACCAATATACATTCACAGGAAAATTTCTGATGAAGATTCTTTTTAATGATTCACAAACAAAAGTGGACTTTGAATGAAAAGAGTGTAAAGAAGATAGGAAATGCTGACATTAAGAATCACCCAGGTCTTCCATGACTCCCTCCTCTCCTTTTTCGTAGATTAAGGGTAGCTCAGAATAAGATTTGTAATGTTGAAATATAAACATATTAATGGTCAGATTAAAAGCTTTGATAGCTATATAATTAATAACTTATCATTATGTTTACTGAATGAATGCAGATGAGATAACACTTAGGCCAAGGCCTTGCTGGTATAGGTGTGGTTTTGCCAATTCTTCTTTTACACAGAATTGCTAATCTACTTAAAATGTTACTGCTGACAGAACAAAGGTAACATGTCATGGTGGAAGATATAAATAAAAGATACCCAAACATGTAATGAGACATTTTAAAAGTTCCTTTTTTTTCTGGGAAGACCCCGAGCAGAGTGACATAAAATGACATGACCCATAAACTATAAAACCAGCAGGAAAAATATAGAAGTTGGGTAACTGAAGCTTGCACATGCGTTACATGAGGATAAACTAAACCCCAAAGCCAATTGGATAAAGATTAAGGAATCTGTAATGTGTAAAAGACGTAAGTGTACATGGGGCCAAACTGGAGAAACATCAGACCACATACTGAAGGACAAGACCAAGGGATCAGAGAAGTCAACAGCTATCTTGGAAGGTGGAAAAACATCCTGGTGCCTCAGAATGTCGTAGTTTGGACTCATTTACTAACTCTGCCTTGTCTGGACATACATTTATGCCAGATAGACTATCTGTTTAAGTGAGAGTAATTCTTTCTGAAATTGTATAAATAAAGGCAAAAATCGATTAAGCCTAAATTGGGCGGACTTGTGACGATTTCCCAACTCTTCTCCCCAACAGGGTGTACTCCTATTAGACTTTCAAATATCTGCTTTTTCTGCCACTATGAGGTCTAGAACATTTTTGTGTAATGAAAGCTGGAGTCCTACCATAATCACTTGACTCCGGGAGCTGGGGATTAGGGAAAATACTGAATTCATGAGACTAATGATGAAATAGAATTGCAGGACTGGAAGGGACCTTGAGAGGTCATCTAGTCCAGTCACCTGCACTCATAGCAGGACTAAGTATTATTGAGACTGTCCCTGTCAGGTGTTTGTCCAATTTTCTCTTAAAAATCTCCAATGATGCAGAATCCACAACCTCCCTGGGCAATTTATTCCAGTGCTTAACTACTCTGACAGTTAGAAGAAGTTTTTTTCTAATGTCCAACCTAAATTTCCCATGCTGCAATTTAAGCCCATTGCTTCTTGTCCGACTCTTAGAGATTAAGGAGAACAATATTTCCCCCTCCTCTTTGTAACTACCTTTCTATATACATGGAAACTGATAGCATGTCCCCTCAGTCTTGTCTTCTCCAGACTAAACAAACCCATTTTTTTCAACCTTCCCTCATAGGTCATGTCTTCTAGACCTTTAATCATTCTTGTTGCTCTTCTCTGGACTTTTTCCAATTTGTCCACATCTTTCCTGAAATGTGGTACCTGGAAAAGGACACAATACTCCAGTTGAGGCCTAATCAACTTGGAGTAGAGTGGAAGAATTACTTGTAGTGTCTTGCTTACAATACTCCTGTTCATACATCTCAGAATCTTTGCTTTTTTTTTTTTGCAACAGTGTTACTGACTCATATTTATCTTATGATCCACTGTGACCCCCAGATCCCTTTTGACAGTCATTTCCCATTTCGTATGTGTGCAACTGATTGTTCCTTCCTAAATGGAGTACTTTGCACTTGTCCTTATTGAATTTAATCCTATTTACTTCAGACTTTTTCTCCAGTTTGTCCAGATCATTTTGAATGTTAACCCTGTCCTCCAAAGCATTTACAACCCCTCCCAGCTTGGTATTATCCGCACAATTTATAAGTGTACTCCCTATGCCATTATCTAAATCACTGAAGATATTGACCAGAACTAAACCCAGAACTGATCCATGTGGAACCCCACTTGATATATCCTTCCAGCTTGACTGTGAACCACTGGTAACTACTCTCTGGGAATGGTTTTCCAACCAGTTATAAATCCACCTTACAGTGGCTCCGCTTAGGTTGTATTTCCCTAATTTGTTTATGAGAAGGTTATGCGAGACTATATTGAAAGCTTTACTAAAATTAAGGTATACCACATCTATCACTTCCCCCCTATCCACAAGGCTTGTTACCTTGTCAAAGAAAGCTATTAGGTTGGTTTGACATGATTTGTTCTTGACAAATCCCTGCTGACTATTACTTATCACCTTATTATATTATAGATGTTTGCAAATTGATTGCTTGATTATTTACTCCATTATCTTTCTGGGTACGCAAATTAAACTGACTGCCCTGTAATTCCCCAGGTTGTCCTTATTCCCCTTTTTATAGATTGGCACTATTTGCCCTTTTCCAGTCCTCTAGAAGACAGGAGAGATTCCATGACTTTTCAAAGATAACTGCTTATGGCTCAGATATCTCCTCAGTCAGTTCCTTGAGTATTCCAAGATGCATTTAATCAGAAATAGGAGCATTGAGCCTCAAAAATCTAAACCAATGTCAGCAAGTGTTGATTGTCAAAGTAGTTCACTAGTCTGAAGCAACTCTGAGCACTTACCAAAATAGAACTGGCATATAATTTCAGAAAGATAGAAAATGGCTCCATGTATGTTGCCTCTAACAGATGCTATAGTCACAGGGAATGTCCAAAGACTATTGTATCAACATGAAACATATTATGTGGAGCTGTACAGGCTAGGGATTGTATTCTGGCTCCCAGGGGTGTTATAGGAGTTTCCAACAGGAAATAACATCCCTGGGAGGTAATTACCTGCCTTGGGATTTGCATTAACAAGTCTGGAAAAGCCTTCCTCTTGGGGGAAATCTCATTAGACTAGTTTGACCTGGTTACAGTTCTTCGTGTGCCTGTCTCTTGAAATGATATAAATGACAGGCCTGATGTGGGGAGAGGTCGCAGCCACTCTTTCCAAGAGCTAACTGCCATGAGACTGTGACCAGAGGGGCCAGCCTGGTAAGAGGACCTGAAGTAGCTCACTGTGGAGGGAGGGATAGCTCAATGGTTTGTGCATTAGCCTGCTAAACCCAGGGTTGTGAGTTTAATCCTTGAGGGGGCCACTTAGGGGTCTGGGGCAAAATCACTACTTGGTCCTGCTAGTGAAGGCAGTGGGCTGGACTTGATGACTTTTTGGGGTCCCTTCCAGTTCTAGGAGATAGGTATTTCTCAATGTATTTAATTTATTTAATTTAACCTGGCAAGGTCACCATGTGGAAATGGGCTGACACCTGGGGAGCTACACCTGTGTTCAAGCTGTTGGTAGTTTTTAACATATCTTTCTCTTCTAATGCTTTTGCTCTGAATAAATAATACTTTGCTTTGTCCCGGCTGGCTGATCGCTGCTTAACCCTGTCACTGCCCCTGAGAGAACAAGGTGGTGGGTGCTGAATGAAAGACCCGCGGAGGTGATCCCAGTGAATTGCAGCCTGGATTCCCAGTCTAGAGGGGCAGAGTTGTGGGACTCTGGTGGCCTGAGACCTTAGTGGGGTGCCTTGTAGAGGCCAGGGAGGGGTCAGAGGTGCAGTTACCTCTGGAGCTGTGACAGTGGCTACTTATTTATCTTTGTTTAACCCTCCCCCAACCAGGAAAATACTGGAAGACCTAAGGATCCTACTCTACAGGTGAGCAGATAGTCAGAGGCACATCATTCCCTCTGCTGTGTGGTTTGAAGGGGAGGGTAGTAGAAAAAACCCTTCCTCAATGAGCCACAGCAGTCAGAGGGATGGGGGAGAGGGCAGAATAGCCTCACCCTCTTTCTCCAACCTCCAAAGAAGCCTCTGTCTGAGCGGCAGATAGTCTGGCTTCAGTGAGCTCAGTGGGAGTGTCCGTACGGAGGTGGGGTTCTGAGTGGGCTACTTTAGACAGAGCTGTATAATCTAAATGGTCTCTCTCAGGGTCCCCTCCCACTCTGAACTCTGGGGTACAGATGTGGGGACCCGCATGAAAGACCCCCTAAGCTTATTTCTACCAGCTTAGGTTAAAACTTCTCTAAGGCACTAATTCCTTAGACTGATATTGCTGCCACCTCCAAGTGATTTACACAAAATATTCAGGGAAGGGTTACTATCCCCCCAAAATAGCCTCCCCGCCAAGCCCCTTCACCCCCTTTCCTGGGGAAGCTTGAGAATAAACCACCAACTAATTGCCTTAGCAGTGTGAGTACAGATCAGACCCTTTATCTTTAGGGCACTAAAATCAATCAGGTTCTTAAAAGAAGAACTTTATTTATAAAGAAAAAAGTAAAAGAATCACACCTGCAAAATCGGGGTGGGAGGTAACTTTACAGGGTAATAAAAAGATTTAAAACACGGAGGATTCCCCTCTGGGCTCAGCTTCACAGTTATAAAAACAGGAATGAAACTACCTCTGTAGCATAGGAAAATTCACAAGCCAAAACAAAAGATAACCTAATGCATTCCCTTGCCCTACTCACAGTTTCTGTGGTTTTAGATGGATTATGCCAAGTATATTTCCAGGAGATATTGCACCTGCTTGGTTTCTCCCTCTGTCCAGAGAGGGAACAACCCACAGAACAACAAACAAATCCTTCCCCCCAGATTTGAAAGTATCTTCTTTTCTTATTGGTCCTTCTGGTCAGGTGCCAAATAGGTTATTTGAACTGCTTAACCCTTTACAGGTAAGGGAATCTAATAGAATTGCCAAGGATACATAAAGGTTGCTACCCTTCCCCCTATATTCATTACAGTCTCTGTTTCTGTATTAATTGATGCCATTCTTATTAATTATTTATACAACACCAGAAATGAACACTGCTAATGATTGGTGCTGCTATAAAGGATTTTGCATTAGCATTTGAAATGTGCTAGGCACTTTGCAAACACAGTGGGAGGGACAGCGTCTGCCACGAGGAGCGTGTGGTCTGAGGCAGGCCCCACAAGAAATGCTCATGCAAGATGCCAGCATGCCTGCCCCGAAGAGGTTACACTATTTATGTCTGCTGGTCCCAGACTGAATAATAGAAACACACAGAAGGTGGTTTGGATGGGTCAGTGGTCTTCCTCAAAAGGCTTGCAGGCCATTGGAATAGCTGTACTTGGAAAGCACTCCTAAGGAAGTTACGGCCAATACTTATCCTACTGTCCAGCACCATAGTTTCTGTGTGTCTTCCATGTAAAATCAACGGCAATAATAAGGTTCCTGTACATCCAGCAACTCCTGTTAGCTGATCCTCAGTTATCACAGTCTCCTCCTTAGCCTTCCTGGATATAGGGAAGAATTTGGTTCCAATTCACCGTTCCTTGCCCTGCTCCTGTGGCATTCATCCATAGTTGGGCAGTTAAGGGAAAAGTGGGTGGACGAAGCTGTCATTCTCATTTGGTAGTGTAATACGCTTATGTTACAACTATACAGGCTGCAGAGCAATGCTGAATTCATGGCCCTTCATCTTTAATTGGGAAGAAAATAGTGGTGGTAATAACAATGATAAAAGGACTGTAAATTAATTCCGAAGCATGGGTAGAGCATGTCATCTGAGAGAAAATAATTCGTAATGTTTTTGATCAGTCTGGATGTTGTAATCTAATAAGCAGGCATGGCATTATGCAATTGTAAATGAAAGTGCTAAAAGCTAACTTTGCAAATTGCTTCTAATCCTATACATTGTAGTGCACTCAGCGCCCCATTAACACATTAAGTCAATGGGTTGTTAATTCATGGCATAATGAGTTGCTGGATAGTTTCTGATCTTTAAAAAGTTTCTAATGAGCTGGGTTGCTATCAAAAAGGAAATTGGAATTAATGAATAATACAATGGCTAAATGTAAAGTAATGGGTTTGAAATGCACTCACAAGTGCTTTCATCTAAGGTGAGTAATTGGTGCTCATTTATAGCACAGGCTTGCTTTAGTAGCAGCACATAACTGCACCACCATAAGTGAAACATTGTGCCTCAAAACTACAAGTGACACTCTTTCATCCCTTGGGAAGATGTGCCATATGCTACATGTGTGCGTCCACTCTGCTTCGCTGGCCAGTGTAGAAGGTGGGAGGGCCACAGCCTGTCAACCCTGCCCCTTTTTGGGTTGGCTAGCACCACACCAGGCAGTTATATGCATATATAAAGAGACTTCAGAACAGCATCCCCTGGTACCTAGGTAGTTGTGCAGAGGCAAAGATGAGAAAAAAATTGAGGTTTTAGAATCTATCTGCATCTGAGTGAAACAGACCTTTTGTAAGTTTTAGTGGCCAGCCTTGCTAGTGGCCCAGTGGTTGGGAAACTGTTATGGGGGTTAAAAGAGCCAAGTTCCAGTCCCTGCTCTGCTGGATTTAGAAAAAGAACTCAGACCTGGTTCTTATGCATCCCCACTGAATGCCCTGACCCCTGGGGTATGGTCTCTGGCTTTGACCACTAATGCCAGCCTAGACCCAAGAATGTTCCCAATTAATGTCTCATTGAAACTGATACATTTCTACAAAAATGTTTTGTCAAACCGGGCAAAAAAGGTGGGGGAGTTGCATTGTATGTAAGAGAGCAGTATGACTGCTCAGAGCTCCGGTATGGAACTGCAGAAAAACCTGAGAGTCTCTGGATTAAGTTTAGAAGCGTGAGCAACAAGGGTGATATTGTGGTGGGAATCTGCTATAGACCACCAGACCAGGGGGATGAGGTGGACGAGGCTTTCTTCCAGCAACTGACAGAAGTTACTAGATCACAGGCCCTGGTTCTCATGGGTGACTTCAATCACCCTGATATCTGCTGGGAGAGCAATACAGCGATGCACAGACAATCCAGGAAGTTTTTGGAAAGTGTAGGGGACAATTTCCTGGTGCAAGTGCTGGAGGAACCAACTAGGGGCAGCGCTTTTCTAGACCTGCTGCTCACAAACAGGGAAGAATTAGTAGGGGAAGCAAAAGTGGATGGGAACCTGGGAGGCAGTGACCATGAGATGGTCGAGTTCAGGATCCTGACACAAGGAAGAAAGGCGAGCAGCAGAATACGGACCCTGGACTTCAGAAAAGCAGACTTTGACTCCCTCAGGGAACTGATGGGCAGGATCCCCTGGGAAAATAACATGAGGGGCAAAGGAGTCCAGGAGAGCTGGCTGTATTTTAAAGAATCCTTATTGAGGTTGCAGGCACAAACCATCCCGATGCGTAGGAAGAATAGTAAATATGGCAGGTGACCAGCTTGTCTTAACAGTGAAATCCTTGCTGATGTTAAACACAAAAAAGAAGCTTACAAGAAATGGAAGATTGGACAAGTGACGAGGGAGGCGTATAAAAATATTGCTCAGGCAAGGGTTTCTTCAGGTATGTTAGCAACAAGAGGAAGGTCAGGGAAATTGTGGGCTCCTTACTCAGTTGGGGAGGCAATCCAGTGACAGAGGATGTGGAAAAAGCGAATATACTCAATGCTTTTTTTGCCTTTGACGAACAAAGTCAGCTCCCAGACTGCTACACTGGGCAGCACAGCATGGGGAGGAGGTGACCAGCCCTCTGTGGAGAAAGAAGTGGTTCAGGACTATTTAGAAAAGTTGGACGAGCACAAGTCCTTGGGGCCGGATGCACTGCATCTGAGGGTGCTAAAGGAGTTGGCGGATGTGATTGCAGAGCCATTGGCCATTATCTTTGAAAACTCCTGGTGATCAGGGAAGTACCAGATGACTGGAAAAAGGCTAATGTAGTGCCCATCTTTAAAAAAGGAAAGAAGAAGGATCCGGAAAACTACAGGCCAGTCAGCCTCACCTCAGTCTCTGGAAAAATCGTGGAGCAGGTCCTCAAGGAATCAATTCTGAAGCACTTAGAGGAGAGGAAAGTGATCAGGAACAGTCAGCATGGATTCACCAAGGGCAAGTCATGCCTGACTAACCTAATTGCCTTCTATGAGGAGATAACTGGCTCTGTGGATGAGGGGAAAGCAGTGGATGTGTTATTCCTTGACTTTAGCAAAGCTTTTGATATGGTCTCCCACAGTATTATTGCCAGCAAGTTAAAGAAATATAGGCTGGATGAATGGACTATAAGGTGGATAATGATCTGGAGGATGGCATGGACTGCACTCTCAGCAAGTTTGCAGATGACACTAAATTGAGAGGAGTGGTAGATACAGTGGAGGGTAGGGATAGGATATAGAGGGACCTAGACAAATTAGAGGATTGGGCCAAAAGAAATCTGATGTTCAACAAGTACAAGTGCAGAGTCCTGCATTTAGGATGGAAGAATCCCATACACTGCTATAGACTAGGGACCGAGTGGCTAGCCAGCAGTTCTGCAGAAAAGGACCTAGGGGTTACAGTGAATGAGAAGCTGGATATGAGTCAACAGTGTGTCCTTGTTGCCAAGAAGGCTAATGGCATTTTGGGCTGTATAAGTAGGGGCATTGACAGCAGATGGAGGGACGTGATTATTTCCCTCTATTCGACATTGGTGAGGCCTCATCTGGAATATTGTGTCCAGTATTGAGCCCCACACTACAAGAAGGATATGGAAAAATTGGAGAGAGTCCAGCGGAGGGCAACAAAAATGATAAGGGGGCTGGAGCACATGACTTATGGGAAGAGGCTGAGGGAACTGGGATTATTTAGTGTGCAGAAGAGAAGAATGAGGGGGGATTTGATAGCTGCTTTCAACTACCTGAAAGGGTGTTCCAAAGAGGATGGATCTAGACTGTTCTCAGTGGTAGCAGATGACAGAACAAGGAATAATGGTCTCAAGTTGCAGTGGGGGAGGTTAAGGTTGGATAGTAGGAAAAACTTTTTCACTAGTAGGGTGGTGAAGCACTGGAATGGGTTACCTAGGGAGGTGGTGGAATCTCCTTCCTTAGAGGTTTTTAAGGTCAGGCTTGACAAAGCCCTGGCTGGGATGATTTAGCTGGGTTTGGTCCTGCTTTGAGCAGGGGGTCGGACTAGATGACCTCCTGAGGTCCCTTCCAACCCTGATATTCTATGATTCTATGAAAAAATTCCTGACTAGCTTTACTACTCCCCTCCCTACTTTGCATAATCACACACAAAGCTAACATAGCCTGAACCTTTGTTACAGATTGATTGTGTTTCACAACCTGAGCAATATGAGCTTCTTATGCTTCTAATGAGCAACAAGAGTAGTGTTCAGGTTCACACTGGCACTATACTAGTATTTTAAGCACCAGCAGGGTGTTCAGTGCTGTGTAAGATATGAACCACAGACAGTTCTTGTCCTGAAGAGTTTACAGTCGAAGGTCCCAATCCTGGGGCTTGTTCCAAATGACCAGGTCCATTGAGCTCAATGGGTTTTGGGGTGGGTGCAGGAGGTTTGCCCACAGACTGGATTATGCATCATTCACTAAGTTTTTAAATATTTTTCCACTTGTTTGATATTATTCAGTAAATACATCATTCAGTGAATTTTGCAGTAGTCAAATTATTGAACATTTTTACACATTCATCCAACTTTAATAATAAACAACAAAACAAGCACTTTAAGAACAAAAACCTAACTTTCATTTATATTTTGGGGGTCAAAAAGTACACAGAGGTCTGTTACTAAAGCAAGAATTATAGAAACTGCCATATTTAAGGCTAAAGTACAATATTTTTCATTATAAACACAATTTTCTAATTGGCCACAACTAAAGCTATTTGGAAAATATAATTTGGTTTTTCCTGGAAAACGCTGACATTTCAAAATTTACTTTTATTCCAAATTGGAACATAAAGTCTAACATTTTCACAAAATGAAAAATTCCCAAATGTTTCCAATCAAAATGTGAAAACAGTGTCTGTACTCTCTCTTGAAACTAAGCAACTTAATATGTCAAAACTCTTTTTTGTTTTGAAACAACAAAATGAACTTTTCATTTAAACTTGACATCTTGAAAGGAAAAAATGTCATTTCAAATCAACAAGAAAAACACGGTTTCATTTAAAAATGTCAGTTCCAAATGATTTTTTATTCTCCCTATTAGAAATTTGAAAAAAAAATAGTCAATCTTTTAAGTAAACCACAGTTTCCAATGGGAAAACTTTTTTATGCAAAATATTTTGACTAGTTCTAGTTATCCTCCCCTTCCCTGCCCCCCCTTTTTAAAGAAAAAAGAGCAGGCCAAACATTTTCCATTGTAGTCCCTTTCCTGAATTTGGATTAGGTCAAAAAATTGTGTTAAAATCTTCTAGCCATTTCTGGGTAGTGCTTGTGTAAAAATATAATATAATTTTCCTATATTTGTAATCAGAACAGTTGCAGTAATGCACCAATAGCTGAATGGATTTAATCAAGCTGGGCTTGTTTGAAAGAACTCACCAAGAATTAAAGAATTCTCCAAACTTGCAATAGTGTCCACTAATCTTAGGCCTTGTTGAAAAACTTACCAATATAAAATAGATACATAGACATGTTTTAAAGGAAAAGGATAATAAACCCTTAGAAATCAGTGCTGTGGGCTATGAGTGTGGTAAAATGGTTAGTAACATTACAAATATTAGGGATGAAATCCTGGCCCCATTGAAATCAACGGCAAAACTCTCATTGACTTCAACCGAGGCAAAATTTCAGCAATAGATAGATAGATAGATAGATAAGGGTAGCATCTGTATTTGCAGTTTTATCACAGATTGTGCAAGTCTATTCTCTGGTTCAGGGCATAAATAGATCACCAGCAGGGCTCCTCTTGTGAGACAAGATTGTACAATGATGTGTATTTTAGTGTGGGATTTCAAAAGCACCCAGCAATGGCCTGATTCCACCCCCTTTTAAGTCAATGGTACAACTCCCGGTGATATCAATGGCTAAAGAGCTACTCCAGCACTGAGCATTGTTGAGCATTCCAACCTCTAACGCATCTGGCACTGGTTGCTGAGGCCCAGATCCTAAAAGGTATTTAGGTGCCTCTCTGATTTCAGTAGGAGTTAGATGCCTAAATACCTTTGAGGCTCTGGGCCTATGTCACTGTTGGCCCATCGGTCTGTTCTGATTGGCAATTCTCATGTTTCCTCTCCTGTCTAGTCCGTTTCTTTCAGTATACATGTGTGTACTAGTGCTGAGAAAATACAGTGCTATGGCACTACAAAATATTACAGGGCTTTGTGAGAATTGTCAGTGTTTTTAGTTTGATTCATATTTGGATTTGTACCCAGCAGCTGCAAAGTTACTTGCCAGGAAGAAAACATTGAGCTTAACCATAAATTAAAGAGCAGAGCTCAATGAGGCCAAGTTTGGAGCAAATATTATAGTCATACATTTTAAAGTTTTAATTTCCGTAGAAGAAAGACTTAGAGAATATTTTATAGTGTTTTAAATGAAGATTTTCTTCTAAAGAAATTTTAGTTTTGCTTCATGAAACAGACCTTTGCAATGAAATGTCTTTCATGATCTACACAAGAAATGTGGGTGCCTTGAACAAATACACACCATATCCTGGAAATCAGGCTGAGATTTTTCTCAAACTGATTTTTTTTGCTATGGATAAACAATAGAGAACAAAATAAAAGTGTCACACAGAATTGGATTTGGGTCTAACAGGTTCCCCAAAATAAATGGCCTTAAGGATTACTTGGTATTACATTTGATTTTTAGCCAACAGAAAACTTTCAGCTAGAGCAGAAGTCTGAGATTTAACTGTAGAAGATGAGAAAAACCTCTATTAATTTTGTCTCCAAGAAATCAATGACTGGAGCTTCAATCTCTTTTAGGGGCATCTATATTCTTTATCTCCCTGTCTGGTCTGAGAAATAAACTCCCCATATACTCTGCCATATGATTTACAGGTTGTTGGCTTGAGACATAAGGACAGTAAGTCAATAGTCTCTTTCTGAAAATCCTGCTGAAAGTTCAGATTGTCCAATATGAGACATGCGATCAGAATCAATCTGCTGTTGTGGGGTTGTATTCTCCTACTTTGTACAGAAACAGCAACTGGGATAATTTCCCCAGAGTCTTCTGAAGACCCGTCCCTGAAACACAAGAGAGTTTGGAATGAAAATCTGGAAGGCAACCAAGGGCCCAAGAATGTCGTCTGTCGAGTCCTTTCAGTTTCACTGTAGCAGTTAGTCAACTCTATGAAAAGGAAGAAGGCACATACATGACATGCTCAAAGACTCAAGAGCTATAAAAATACTTTTTTATTGTAAATGGTTTTTTTCCCATACCGATACTTCCTAACATTTGAAAACAGAACATCACTCGTGACTTCTGCCTAGACTCACAAAAGTGCTTATGTGACCAAGTCTGGATTCAGGCACCTGAGTCTCAGTTTTGGGACCCTGTGACTCTCAGAACATCTTCTGAACCCTGTGGGCATCTAAACTCACTGGGTATGTTTTTTTGCAGTAAAAAGTTCCCTAGTCACCCACCGACGGTTTTGCCTCTGTATGTGCACTGTGTCCTCCCTGTGGGTGTCTGGGTGCCCATCTCCTGTTTAATCCCCAGAGTGATTCACAAGCTAGGGGAAGATGGACATTTGGCTACCTAGGTCAATTGCAGAGCCTGATCCAGTAAGTGTGCTCACGGTCATCTACCAGACTGGGTCCCTCATGTGAGTTCACACAACAGCTGGGGGCAAGGAAGAACTCCCTCATAACTTTTAGCCTGGTGGTTAATCACACATCTGGGATATGGGAGACTCTCTTGGCTCAAGTCTCCCCCACCACACACACACACACTCCTCCTAAGTGGAGAAAGGATTTCAAGAGGGATCTGGCACCTCTCAGGTCAGTGCCCTAGTCATTGGGCTCCTCCCACCCCCCAACCTCCAAATTCTGGCAAAAATGGCATAAGTGCCTAATTCCAAAAAGGGTGTCTGGCTGAGAATCACTAGCAGAGATAGGTGACTCCCTGCAGCCTGGATGTAGGCTCCTATCTCCCTGAGAGGGGTAGGGTTTAGCATACACCCCTCTTGTTGACAACTCATAGCCTAGTTTAGCTGGCTCTCTGCCTACCTTTCTGGCTTTTGTGGATCACATTCTAATCTCTACCCATTCATTGTATAGAAAGCCTAGGAGCCTAACTCAGGCTTTGTGCATCACAATGGGTTCCTGTGGCTATCTCGGTGCCTAAAACTTAGGGGCTGTAACTCTGAGCATCATAGTGCATAACTCCCTTTGTGCTGAATATTGACAGACTCCTTTGGGCCTTCACAATTAAGGTTTTGCACAGATTCCAAGGCCAGAAGGGACCATTGTGATCATCTATGCTGACCTGTATAACACGTGCCAGAGAACGTCTCCAAAACAATTCCTAGAGCAGATCGTCTAGAAAAACATCCAATCTGGATTTTAAATTTGCCAGAAATGGAGAATCTATCACAACCCTTGGTAAATTGTTCCAATGGTTAATTACTCTCACTGTTAAAAACGTACACCTGATTTCCAGTCTGAATTTGTCTAGTTTCAACTTCCAGCCTTTGGATTGTTTTAGACCTTTCTCTGCTAGATCGACGAGCCCATTATGAAATATTTGTTCCCCATGTAGGTACTTACACACTGTAATCAAGTCACCCCTTACCTTTCCCTTTGTTAAACTAAATAGATTGAGCTCTTCGATTCTGTCACTATAAGGCATTTGTTCTAATCCTTAATCATTCTTGTTCTTCTGTGGACCCTCTTCAATTTATCAGTTGTGGTCTTGAATCATGGACACTAGAACTGGACACAGAATTACAGAAGTGCTCACACCAGTGCAAAATATAAAGAGAAAATAACCTCTCTACTCCTATTTTAGATCCGCCTGTTGTGCATCCAAGGATTGCATTAGCACTTTTGGCCACAGCATCCATTAAAGAAGGCACAGAGGACTCCCTACCTAATTTTGTTTGACATTGCAAACATTTTATAAAGATCATTCTTTTGTGAGTAAAGTTCTATTATTTTTAAATAAGATTGGCCTACAGGCAAGTATGCAGTATAACAATGCCACAGTCCCCTCAGAACATGGAGTGATAGAAATCTAGGTTAATATATATTAAAATCTTGACACATTTTCTAAAGAGCCATAGTGGTTTTGAATGTCTCCAATTTTGAGTTCCCAACATGAGATATTTTTAAGCGTGATTTTAAGAAAATACTGAACACCTACTCTCTGAAAAGCAAGCCTGTTTAAAGTGTCTCAAGTTGGGCACAGGAAAACGGACTCACTCCAAATTATTAGCCATTTTTTGAATTCTAAAACCTTTTGCTGTTGCTTTTTTTTTTCTTTTCTGAATGTTTCAGAATTCCGAAAGCCCCTCAGTATAGGTCATTTAACCTTTTTCCTTCTCATACAAGAGATACACATCCAGGAATTCAAAGGGGAAAGAGATAATTGTGTACTTGGGAAAGGCTTTGTTATTTAAAAGGTCATATAGACTTAGAAAAATGAATACAAGTAGGAATAAGGTAGGATTGCAATCAACTTTGCCTTCTTCCAACATGTAAAAAAATATATAAAACCCAATTACGCAACAGAAAATGTTTGACTTTTTTGTTTGTTTTTTCTCATCCGGCTTTGCTACAGTCTCTGAGAAAAGAGTGGCATGTGGAAAGAAATGACAGACAACTAATGATCTCATGCCACATGCCAGCTCCAGCTATGTTGTATGTTTGATTTCTTATCAAGGAGACTGAATGCAGTTTGAGACCGGAATTTTTAATGCCCGTAGGAAAGGCTCCATGACAAAAGCTACTGTGAAAAGGTGCTGACATGAGAGAAGGCTTGCTTTTGTTAGATAAAACAGTGGCTCCTGAAACTTGGAGAGGTAATCAGACTGAAATATGGCACATGCTGGGAAAGGTGAACTGACCACTGGCCAACAAGATAGTTTCATTGACATATATGAATAACCTCAAGTGAACGCCCCTTTAAAAGGAAACCACAGGACTCAAATGCAGTATTAAAGAAAATCCTTAGACGTTAAATATTCCCTTTCTAAGATGAGCTGGGGTATTCTCACAATGGCAGCTGGCGGGAATTTTCCTGTTCTAAGCTGGGACCCAAGCTCCCATATACTTCTTCAAAAACCTCAGGCTGAGACCCCATAAACCAAAATGCTACCACTAAATCAATTTCAAAAAATTATCATAATCAAATACCCCAGTAATTAACAGGTCTGACTCTCCACTCATCTACATTAGCTTTACTCGATTGTAACCCCACCGAAGGCAGCAGAATTACCCCAGTGTCAGACTTGCTGTAACAGAGAAGAATCAGAGAATCAAGCCCAATATGCTTTAAATGTAATATGAGATGATAAATCACCTACTGAATTTTGTATTGTTTGACAGCTCAGACCATAATGTGGTTTTCAAATTATCATAACAATCTAACGCTTAGTCTGTCATTGTGTCTCACCCTATAGCAAATGTATTAGTTGATCGACTGCCTACCGTATTATTGATCTGGGATAGATGAAGATGAGAAAGTGCCTGGCATTCTCTAAAAAGCTTTCAAAATTTTACAGTGTGGATAAGCTTCTTGGTGGGATTTAATAAAAACAGCAGTGGATGTATTCATCTGAGTCCAAGCCCTTCCCCCAAATTCATCATTGTAAATTGTTCAAAATAAGTGTATCCCTAATAGATTGTCACACAATCAATCACTTTTTCTAATCTTCTCTGGATTGAAGTCCTTGATTAATCATCCGGATTTGATATTAGTGAGCTAGCAAAGAGTTTGATCCCTTATAATCAATGGTCCTTTGGCAGCTACAAAGCTGAGCAATCTGCCTTCAGTTGCTGAGTGAAATGGGAGTTCATGCTGTTGTTTATTTGCTGTCTGCCCAAAGGAACATTTACAGATTCCTAGGTCTTTATATTACGGTATAAATTGAATGAAGATGATCAGCTTCATTCAGGTTTGAGTTATTAATAGACTGTGAAAATTAGGTCTAATTGGGAATGGACTCATTTCAGATCTGAAATTTGAACACACCAGAGAATGGAGTAAACAGAGCCAAGCTTTTGGGTTGGCTTAGTACAAGAAAAGGCCAATTAGGGATTTGCAGAGTTCACACTGAGCTTAGCAATTCCCCCAGAGATGTGAGGCTGTTTCTTCATGGGGTTTTGGTTGGGCCCAGTCTCTAGATCTGAAACAATTTTTCAGCTGCTGGGGTTGCTGTAACAAATAGGTGCCCAAGGGAAGTGCTGGTACAAGTGGATGAACTTCATTTAAGTCAGCTGACATGGGCCAGGGTTACAGAATGTTAGTGCCTATGTAGCATGGCAGGGAAGATTAATATCCAGTGACGGTAGTGCCTATTTCTACAGTTGAAGACCACTCTAGTCACTCCCTGGCTCCTCGGTCCAGTCTTGGACTGTCCTTGGTTCCCTGGAAGTTTTCTTGGGGAAAACCTGTGGATCTTTTCATCCCCTCTCCCAAAGGACAAGGAAGGGGGAACGTAGCACATAGGTTATCTTCTCCTTAGCTCTGGATGATTAGAGACTTCAGCCCCTTGCTGCCTCCACTGCCCTCAGCTAACCATGTTTCTCTAGGCTCTTCCACGGTGCTCATTATCGTGCCCCCCGGCTGCCCTGTGAGGCAGGGAAATGCTAGTATCCCCATTTTGCAGATGGGAGGAACTAAGGCTAAGAGAGGTTATGTGGCTGGTCGAAGGTTACACACAGTCTGTGCCAGTGCCAGGAGCAGAGCCAGAGTTCCTCCTGATTCCTAGCTCCCTCACCATCCTTGATCTCAAACTCAAAATGGAGGCCTCTGCTCACCTCTGGCACTGAGGTATGTGATCACCGCAGGCGGAGTGGCCAAACTTGCAACCCCTTGATCCCCACATCATATTTTTTAGAAAAATCCTAAAACCATGTTTTGAATCTACAGAGCAGGAAGTTCCAGGTAGACTGTGGCTTTGTACAAAAGTCAGCTCTGTACAAAAAATGTTGATGGACAACTGAGCAGAAGAAAGGTGTATTGTGCCCCCTCTAGACAGGCAAATATTTGCCCAATGTCACGGAGCAGTCACAGAATCCCCAGTCTTTCTGCTTCTGCACCAATGCCTTCCCTACCAGGCAACATCACCACCCCAGTACCTTGGCCCCTGGCATCCCTTCCCTAGTCAAAGTGTGTGCACATGATATCCATTGCACGTGTCCAAGAATGGCTCTGCCATGATCCAAAGAGTCATGCTGCAGCCAAAATCCATAACACACCATTTCAGATTTCTGAATCAGTGGGCTCCATTCTGACTCTATGTAGTAAACAGTTAATAGAGAACTACCCTGATCTCGCTCATCCCTAGAAATATGACTTTTAAACAATTTGCCACATACACTCCTCAGTGAATTCAGGCTGAATGGGGGTTCTAATCTTAAGAAATGCCAGAGTTAGTCTGAGGAAAATAAGTGAATTTCCCCTTTATGAACATGAAACAATACTGCAGCGATTGTCTCCCTCACCAATTAAAATATTGGGGGGGGGTGTGTCTTATTTTAATTGGCTCATTTAGTTTGTGAACCCTAGCCTCCTTTCCTTCACACAGGGAGTGTCAGAAATACATATGCTCTTCCTATATGTTGTATTTTGCATTGGGATCTCTGATTATCTGGCAGATGTGTAAAATCCCAGTAGCCAGGTGATTCCCTAGTGACTGCCCAGTTGATAATACTGAAGAACCCAAGTTATTCAAGCAAACATTGGCATTTACTTATGCTCACAGTTTTCCCTCTGGATCCAACTTTTTGTAATTTTATAATATAGTTCAGTGGTTCTTAACCTGGGGTTCACGCACCCCATGGGGGTGTGTTGGGATATAGATATTCAAGCCTGTCTGTAAAGGCCTATACTTTAAGAATTTAGATATATGTTTATCATTTAGCTAGTTATAGAGGTATAAAAGAAAGAATCTGTGTAAGGGCCTGTAATAGTCTGGTGTTGGGGGCCGTGCCCTCTCAGGGGCCGTCGGGAGCCAGGCCGCCTCACTACACGGCCCAAATCAGTCTCTGGATTCGGAAGGTCTCGGGGTTCTGCCCCTCAGGAAGGGGCTGAACAGAAGGCACATGGTCACTGCAATGAGCCCCAGCCCTCAGTCAGGGCGGGGCAGCAAACACTAGTTCTAGGCTCAGATCCTTCCTGCAGGCTGAGCACCAAGAAAGTCAATAAGCCCCGGCCCTCAGTCAGGGCGGGGCAGCAAACCAGTTCTAAGCTCCGGTCCTTGCAGCCGGAGCTGAGCAATCACAAAGTCAATAAGCCCAAGCCCTATCTCAGGGCGGGGCAGCACACAAGAGTCCAAGGGCTCCAATCCTTCCTGCAGGCGGAGCCACAATAAGGTTAAGAAGCTAAGCCCAGGCCCTCAATCAGGGCGGGGCAGTAAACCCTATGCCATTCTCCATTGTCTATTGGTCTAGATAAAAGGTCATAGACATAGACGTGGGTACTCATCTATTTAGGTAACAAGATATAGGTCAACTTTGCTTTCTGAGTAAAAGGTCTTAATATAGATATGCTAACTTTGCCTTAGCTTAACATACAGGATATGGCCTGTAGGTCTCTTGCATTACAGCCAAACTTACTTTAATATAAATCTATAAACCTATTACAATAAACCAAATACTTAAACTATAAGCAAGCAGGTTAGACCTATAGGCTATATATATACAAGCAAGCAGGTTAGTTCTATAGGCTACAGGGTGCAAGAACATATTTTGATTTTTGATAAGGGGTGTGAGAACATATTTTGAGAACCATAGGGGCTGCAGGCTGCAGTAAAGGTTAAGAACCATTGATATAGTTTAAGGTTGGGTTTGTGCTGATTCTCCTCCAAGGGCAGCTCTAGACATTTCGCCGCCCCAAGCACGGCGGCATGTCGCGGGGGGCGCTCTGCCAGTCATTGGTCCCGCGGCTCCAGTGGAACTCCCACAGGCGTGCTGCCGAAGGCAGCCTGTCTGCCGCCCTCCCAGCGACCAGCAGAGCGCCCCCTGTGGTATGCCGCCCCAAGCACACGCTTGGCGTGCTGGGGCCTGGAGCTGCCCCTGTTCTCCTCATATTTCTTGAAATCATGTCCTTTTGGGAGGGGTCTCTTCCAGCACAACCACAGAAGATGTGCAGATGGACAGCTTTCCAGTTAACTGAGATCTCCATTATATATCCCCTAAACACCAAACTCTGTGAACTAGCACACTGGGCAGGACCGGATAACTTTTTGTGGGCCTGGCAGAAACAGATTTGTGCCTCCTCCCCCCACGGCGTATGAATGGGCCAGAGTCAAGAGCACAGAGGGCAGTGTGGATTTGATTTAAATCATGATTTAAATCACTAATCAGGAAGACCCGATTTACTCATGACTCATCATTTACTCACTTTTCTACATAAAAGTGCATTCTTGTTGGTTGTTATAACCTTAATACATATTCTTCATAACTCAGAGATAGATGTAGGTTTCATTTTTAGAAGGTACACACTATACATTTTTAAACAGTGATTTATTTTGAAAACTTTTCAGATTAGTTTTACAGCTATATCAGAGAATGAATGATTGGTTGGTTATTTCATTTACCAAAGAAAATTGAAGCAGATATTTATGAAGTCATTGGAAGGGGAACTATCTCCAATTCAACAGGTTAATCATTAATATTTGGAGGATTTTCTTGCCAGGCTGTATTAGGAGGAGAACATCACCAGACAGTTAAATTGTTTTATTTAACTAAAACAACAACATTAAGTATTCTGGATTTTTTTTCTTCAACAGCAAACATAATATTTTAACAAAAAAGCATATGTCCCTCGCCTCTTACATTTATCTCCAGACTTCTCCTTTTCCAGATCTATTCTGCCCCCAACAATCTTTTATCCATTGAACTTTTTGAAACTTTTCACTTTTAAAGAGAGGTAAGGGATTGACTCTGTGTAGAGAAATTTGCAGAGGGACAATAGAGTTAAGGTCTGTTATTTCTCACCTCTATATACTATTTATCAGAGGGGTAGCCGTGTTAGTCTGGTTCTGTAGAAGCAGCAAAGAATCCTGTGGCACCTTATAGACTAACAGACGTTAGTCTATAAGGTGCCACAGGATTCTTTGCTGTATATACTATTTATTTATTTAAAAACATTTTTGCTGTTAACAAGCATGTTACCTCTGGAGACACAAATCCACAGTCTGAGAACTGCAAAACTAAGCATCTCTGATGGTATCTTCTAGACTGAGCGCTGAGTCCCATTGGGTAGATAAAAAGATTAACCTAAATAATCTATACAGAAGTCTGTGGAACCCTATAAGAGTGGGTCCCTAATCCATGAACTATTAGAACTCATTTACAATTTTTTTCTTAAACATTACATGAATATATTGTCTCATACTATAGAATTAGAATTTATAATCCCTAGTCCATGATGAGATATCTTTGAGCTATAATGTACCTTAATTAAAACTATCTTTAGATAGGTTTTTCCCTCAAAAATCTGATTTAAATTTAAAAAACTCTGATTTCTTTTAAAGTCATTGATTTTTATCCACCCTGACAGCAGGGCATGGTGGGGGGAAGGATTGGTCCCCAGCTGGAGCGAGGCAGGAGCCAGGGGCAAGATGAGCACAGTGGGCATGGGGGAGGATTAGTCCCTGCTGACTGGAGCAATGCACGGGCCAGGGGCAAAAGCACAGCGTGGCAGGAGCTAGGGTTGGTCCCTGGAGCAAGGGAGGGGCCAGGGTAATTGCAAGCGCAGCAGGGCTGGGGAGGGGGTAAACATGTTCCCCCCCCACCCCTGCCCACATAGAGTGGGTACCTACCTTCTCCCTGGTTCTAGCCCATTCTCTTCATCTCTCTCGGCACCAAGCTGAGCACAGGGCTGGGGGCGTAGGGTCTGGGAGGGAGTTAGGATGCAGGAGCAGGCTGGGGGTTGGGGTGCAGGGTCTGGCCAGGAGCTAGGGTGAGGGAGGGGGCTCAGGGTCGGGGCAGGAGGGTGGGGTATGGAGCACTTACCTGGGGCAGCTCCCATTTGGTGTGAGGGGTGCAGGTGGGAATGTGTGTGTGGGGGGGGGTGCAGGAGCTCCCGTTTGGTGCTCAGGGTGGGGGTGGGGATGTGTGGGAGTTGCAGGAGTCAGGGCATTGAGGTGTGGGGGGCTGGGTATGTGTGGGGGGTGCAGGAGTCAGGGCTGGGGTTGTGGGTGTGTGGGGGAGGTGCAGGAGTCAGGGCAGAGGGCCGGGGGTGTGCACTGGGGTTGTGGGGGTGTTCCTAGCCCTCTGCCCTGAGCGACTCAAGGCAGGGGGCTGGAGGGGGTATGATGTGATTCCACCCCTTTCCCCAAGGCCCCGCCCTCACCTCTTCTCCACCTCCTCTCCCGAGCGGTGAGCACACTGCGGCTCCGCTCCTCCCCCTCCCTGTTCGGTGCGGGGGGAGGGGCGGGAACACAACATGCTCAGGGGAAGAGGTGGGGGACGGGGGAGCTTGGCTGCTGGCGGAGCCTGCCCTGCTGCAGCAGGAGCCGGCAGGACCCAGCTTATGCCCACTACCCCCGCAGGAGAGAGCAGTGGGTAGGGGGGCGGAGAAGACCAGGCCAGGCCAGGCTAGGGCCCCTTTGGTGCGTGGGCCCAGCGCCATGGCACCAGTGTTGCCATGGTAAATGTAGTACTGGGAGCTAGAAGACCTGTGTTCTACTCCAGGTTCTGTTGTAAACTAGAATTGGAAAAGGTACAGCGAAGGGCTACAAAAATGAGTAGGGGTATGGAACAGCTTCTGTATGAGGAGAGATTAATAAAACTGGAACGTTTTAGCCTGGAAAAGGAATGACTAAGGGAGGATATGATAGAAGTCTGTAAAATCATGACTGATGTGGAGAAAGTTAATAAGGAAGTGTTATTTTCTCCTTTACAGAACACAAGAACCAAGGGTCACCTGATTATATTAATAGGCATCAGATTTAAAAGAAACAAAGTACTCTTGACGCAACAGACAGTCAACCTGTGGAACTTGTTGTCCGGGGATGTTATGAAGGTTAAAAGTATAACTGGGTTAAAAAAAGAATTAGATAAGATCATGGAGGATAGGTCCATCGATGGCTAATAGCCAAGATGGTCAGGGATGCAACACTATGCTCAGGGTATTCTAAGCCTGTAACAGGCAGAAACTATGAGTGGACAACAGGGGATGGATTCCTTGATAATTGCCCTGTTCTGTTCACTCCTTCTGAAGCACCTGGCATTGGCCACTGTTGGAAGACAGGATACTGGGCTAGATGGACCTTTGGTCTGACCCAGTATGGCTGTTCTTACGTGTGACTTTGACAAAATCACTTTTCCCCTTTTTCCCCTCCCACCTTTGGCCATCTTGTCTATTTAGATTGAAAGCTCTTTGGGGCAGGAAATCTCTCTCATTTATGTGTTTGGTAGCTGCTCTCACAATTGGGGCTCTGATCTCAGTTGTACTATTATACAAATAATAGTAAGCCATAATGTGGAACTGATGGCATTAAATGGCCGACTCTTTAAGATTATCTTTTCTCAAAGTACGATGAACAAGTTGGTTAAAATTTAAAAAAGCAAATATGTTTCCAAAGTTAGACAGAAGATTCTGATTTGCTTTTTTGGAGCGCTAATTCGTTCTTCCAGAGCACCACTGTTTAGTCCCTTTCTCCTTGCTACTCCTGTTTCAGGTTACAAGTGAACACGAAAGGAAATTTAAATAAAAAGAAAAGTCCATCATATCACAACTGCAATCAAACATTGAGTTGAAACTGATAAAACTTTTTTAGATCTCTACAAAATATCAGTGAATTGATTCAGACTGCACATGTAGAAAAATTAAAGGCTAAAGTACTACTACAGTGATCAGGTAAGGCCATGTCTACTCTATAAACTTTCGTCGATGCAAGTTACGTTGGCATAAAGCTGCAGAAGTTAATAATCACTTGTGGATGTTCATATATGGCTCATTGTGTCAGCACTGTGTATACTCACCAGGAATGCTTGATTGATGCACCTTGTGGTACACCAGGTGTAGGTATCTTTTGGGAAGTTTTGGCAGTGCATGGTGGGGCAGAAACCAGTCACGCAGGAGTGAATGTGAGCCAGGGGTCAACTTCCCAGAATGCTACTGTCTCTAACCCATAATGTCCTCTATATCCCATAACTTTTGCACATTTTTTAAAAGAAAATCCCTTGCATCTGCATGGCCCTCCTCACTGTTCACCATGTCTAAGAGAAACTTGGCACCTGCACAGCTCCACACTATAGTCATGAGCATTGCAAGCACAGGATGCAGGATCCTCCAATATTTGCTGACCTTCCCCAACATCAGTGTTGACTGGTTGGGGAAGATGTTTGACACTTGCATTTTTAAGAATGCTGGACTGTTCAGAAAGCTACAAGCAGGGACTTCTTTCCTTACCAGCGATTACCATTGGTGATGTTAAAATGCCAATAGTGATACTGGGAGACCCAGTCTATTCCTTGCTTGCCTGGCACATGAAGCTATCCACTGGCCACCTCAACAGCACCAAAAAAATATTCAACTACCAGCTCAGCAGGTGCAGAATGACAGTTGAATGAGCTTTTGGTTGATTGAAGGGATGATGGTGGTGATTACTCAAAAGATTGGGAAAAAACATCCCAATGGTTATAGCTGCCTGCTGTGTTCTGCAAAAAATCTGTGATGCAAAGGAGAAAAAGTTGGCATTGGGGTGGAGTTTGAGTGACTGACTGCTGCGTTTGAACAGCCAGACAAAAAGGCTGTTAGAAGATCTCACTGCAGAGCTATATGGCTGAGGGAGGCTATGAAAGATCACATTAATAGTGAGTAATGTGGTATGGTGCACTGTGCTTTACCTGGCCTTGCCCTTTCGGGGCCTGTTAGGAATTGTGGGGTGTTTAGTGTAAATCTATGATGATTGCACTGTTTCACTTCACCTATGAGTTGTCACGCTGCATAGTAACAACTAAGTGGGTGCTTTCAATATCGGTAGGCACCTGTATTGTATGTTGGAAACTAATAAAGATTAATTATTTTACAAACAATAGCCTTTTACTGAGTAATGAACACACTGCAAAAAGATCCCATGTGAGGTAAAAGCAAATACATTAAAAACTTAAGTTATGGAACAGAGCTTAAGAAGGGGAAAGAACATTCATCTCCATTTTAGCTACGCATACACTGACCGGTGAGAGCCATGATGCTGTGGTTTTCCTTACTGTCCCCCCAGTGTGGAGTGGCAGGGGTAGTGCAGCAGCTCCTGATGCTACATGGAATGTGGAGGGGGAGTGTAGGGAGGTGCGACAGTGGAGTTCCTCCATGGACTGCAGAGGGAGGTGAGCCTGGGCTTGTTGAACTTCTCTGTTTGCTGCTGTATAAGCTCCATATGTCCTGGTGCCTCTCCCTCTCCTTTTACTGCAGGGATTCTTGGGCCCTTCTCCTGTCTGCTCTTCCCTTCTCCATTCAGTCTGAAATATTCATCTTCCCAGGCCCTCTGTTCACGCTCTGTTGCAGCACTGGCTTTCAGGATCTCACTGAACATGTCATTCTGAATCCTCTTCTTTCTCCTGTTTATATGCCTGAGGTGCTCCATAGGTATGGAGAGGGAATCCCTCAGGACTGCAATGGCAGCAGCTACAGATAAAACGCACAGAGGTATCACTGTCAGTATCATAGGTGTCAACCCTCTCCCGCGTCGGTGGGAGCTCATGCCCCCCCGCCTCTGGCCCTGCCCTGACTCCACCCTTTCCCCACCCTAGCCCTGCCCCCATTCCAACCCCTTTCCCAAAGTCCCAGCCCCAACTCCGCCCCCTCCTTGCCCCTATTGGATCCCTTCCCCAAATCCCTGCCCCAGCCCCGCCTCTTCCCCCAGTGCGCCGTGTTCCCTCTCCTCCCCCCTCCCTCCCTGCCCCGTGAAACAGCTGTTTCGTGGTGCAAGTGCTGGGAGGGACGGGGGAGAAGCAGGATGCAGCAGCACGCTCGCTGCGGTGGAGGTGAGCTGAAGCATGGGGGCGGCGTAGGGCACGGGGAGCTGCCGGTGGGTACTCAGCACCCACTAATTTTTCTCCATGGGTGCTCCAGCCCAGGAAAATGAGGAGAGAATTGCTCAGTTGTCTGACACAGAGGCAATGGCAGTGGTGGTGTTAACTGATGTCTCACTCCTGAGGGTGACAAAGGCACAGATATCACAGCTGCTGCTGGTCTCCTGAAGGTACCCGAGCCCATATGCTACTAGCTATTTACAGCAATAGTGCCTGCTCAAATTATCGCCAACTGGCCTGGGGAAGTGTCCTACCACAGAGGAAGAAACAGGGCTGCTCTCCCTAGGGACCTTCTGGAGAGGATTGCAGAGTACCTCCATGGAAGTTTTATTGAGCTCTCTCAGGAGGATTCAAGGGACATCCCTGTGCACATAGACAGACTACTCTGCTTGCCCCCTCACCCGACTTTACAGGGGATTGAAAAGCAGATAACAACGCTACCTCTCTTTACACTGCTGCCTTTTCTAGCACAAGCACATTAACAGGACACAGCTAGTGACTTCTCATTAAGTTAGGGGCACCATCAGTACATCACTGTAATGGAAAATACATTTACATGTTTACCTGAGGTTCCTTCTCCTGTATCGGGCTCATATATACTTGACTGCAGCACTGACTGGAATGTGGTGGAGTCTCAAACAGGTCCTGGCTCATGGCATAGCTGAACCCTGCACTCACCGTTCTGATTGCATGTCCTCCATCCCCCGGCAGAGACCTGTGACTTGGGCTCCTCAGCGGTATCCCCGGTGGTCTTCGGAGTGGTAGGGGGGTGTAAGCTGTTGGTCGGGGCTCAACTCTCCGGCTGGCGGGAGGGGAGCCACACCGACTCGCTTCTTGTCCCCTCTAACTGGTGGGACGGTAAGACACCAGGGTTAGCACCGCCTCCCGTTCTCAGGCCCTCTGGATCTGGGGGCGGGGCTGAATAACAATAGTTCAATATAAGCCCAGGCCCTCTGGAGCAGGGGGCTGGGTGACAGCAGTCAGTCTCAGTAAGTCCCGGCCCTCTGGAGCAGGGGGCTGGATAACCACAGTTCAATATGAGCCCCGGGCCCTCTGGAGCGGGGGCTTGGCTAACAGCAACCAGTCTCAATAGGCCCTGGCCCTCTGGGGCAGGGGTTGGGGTAACAGCAATCTCTATAAGCCCAGGCCCTCTGGAACAGGGGCTGGGGTAATAGCAATCAGTCTCAATAAACCCAGGCCCTCCGGAGCAGGGGCTTGGGTACCAGCAATCAGTCTCAATAGGCCCAGGCCCTCTGGAACAGGGGGGGCTGGGCAACAGCGATCAGTCTCAATAGGCCCAGGCCCTCTGGAACAGGGGGGCTGGGCAACAGCGATCAGTCTCCATTAGAAGGTTCACAGGTTCAGACCCTCAGGCAGGGGCTGAACACAAGGCACCCAGCCAGTTAGTGGAAGCCCAGGCCCACAGTCAGGGCGGGGCCAGGGGCGGCTCTAGGTTTTGGGCCGCCCCAAGCAGTCATGCCCGGGAGGCGCCCCCGAGCCGCGGGAGCAGCGGACCTCCCGCGGTCATGACTGCAGAGGGTCCGCTGGTCGCGCGGCTCGGCTGGACCTCCCGCAGCTGCGGGCGGTTCGCAGGTCCGGCGGCTCCGGTTGAGCTGCCGCAGGCATGCCTGCGGGAGGTCCAGCCGAGCCGCGGGACCAGCGAACCGTCCGCAGTCATGCCTGCGGGAGGTCCACTGGAGCCGCCGGCCGAGCGTCCCCTCCGCAGTCATGCCTGCGGCAGGTCCGCTGCTCCCGGGGCTCCGGTGGACCTCCCGCAGGCATGACTGCGGCAGGTCCACCGGCCCAGCCTGCCACCCCCCCGGGAAAGGGCCGCCCCAGGCAGGAGCTTGCCCCGCTGGGCTCTGGAGCCGGCCCTGGGCGGGGCAACAGCAGTTCAAGTCTATGAGCCCAAGCCCTAGCTCAGGGCGGGCAACAACCAACACAGGGCTCAGACCCCCAGACCGGGCTGAGCAGCAGTTCGAGTCTATAAGCCCCGGCCCTAGTCCAGGGCGGGGCAGCAACAAAAGGCAGGGCTCGGACCCTTAGGCAGGGCTGAGCAGCGGTTCGGTCTATAAAGCCCCAGCCCTAGCTCAGGGCAGGGCAGCAACCCACAGAGGGCTCAGACCCTTAGGCAGGGCTGAGCAGCAGTTCAGTTTATAGGCCCAGGCCCTAGCTCAGGGCAGGGCAGCAACACACAGAGGGCTCAGACCCTTATACAGGGCCGAGCAGCAGTTCAGTTTATAGGCCCAGGCCCTAGCTCAGGGTGGGGCAGCAACACGCAGAGGGCTCAGACCCTTATACAGGGCTGAGCAGCAGTTCAGTTTATAGGCCCAGGCCCTAGCTCAGGGCGGGGCAGCAACACACAGAGGGCTCAGACCCTTAGGTAGGGCTGAGCAGTAGTTCAGTTTATAAGCCCAGGCCCTAGCTCAGGGCGGGCAGCAACACACAGGGGGCTCAGACCCTTAGGCAGGGCTGAGCAGCAGTTCAGGTAAGCCTAAGCCTGAGCGCTGGGGAGAGGGGGAGACTGCCACCCGTGAGTGGGGTGGCAGTGGGGACACAGGCCCACCCACTCCACTGTGTCCCAGCCCAGGGCCCTATTAGCGGCTAGCACGGCCGCTGGTCAGTGGGGTCCTGACCGAAACACACCGACATGGGCACCTCGGTGCCTATAGCCTGACAGGGGTCGGCTATCCCCGGGCTACAGTCCATCTCCCCCTCCGTGGGTACCTGCTCCTCGGTCGCCGGGAGGTCGGGCCAGTCCATCTGCATGGGCTCCTCGGGACCAGGGCTTGGGGGCAGGTCCGGCAACTCCTGCTGGAAGTCCGGCCCGGCTGCCTCCGATGGCTCCTCCGGGTAACAGCAGGGCGGAAGCGGCGGCGGCGGCTCCTCCTCGTACCGGGCGGGAGGAAGTCCTGGCGGCAGCTCCGGGTTCCGATCCCAGGGAAGTTCCGCAGGTTCCTCTTCGTACCGGGCGTGGGGCAGTGGGGGCCAGTCCAGATCGCCGCCTCGGGTCCTGGAGGGTTCCCAGTCCGGAGCTCCCGCCGGCACGTCTGCTCGCGGCGGTGGCTGGCTCCTGACTGAGGTCTGGCGTTCTCCTTTTCTACTTCCTGTCCCGCCCCTTGACTTCCGGGGGGCGGGGACAGGAAGTGGTGGCTCAGCCCAGCTGGGCTTCTGGGAGGGAGCGCCCTCTGCTGGGCAGGAGGGGAGCCACACCGACTCGCTACAGGGGGTCTCTGCCGAATATGGCATGCAGCTCTTTGTAACACCAACAGCTCTGCATCTTGACACTGGATCGGCTTTTGGCCTCCCTGGCCTTCTGATATGCCTGCCACAGTTCCTTGTCTTTCACATGGCACTGCTGCTGGTCCTTGTCATATCCCTTCTCCTTCATCCCCGGCGCAATCTGCTCATAGATGTCCATCCTTCTACAGCAGGTTCAGATCTGTGCCTGCATAGTCTCTTCTCCCCACAGGCCCTGGAGATCCAATATCTCCTGTCACCTCCAGGCCAGAATGCGTGTGGAGCATATACCTGGAATGGTCAACTGGGCAGTTTCATATAACAACGAACAGCTGTTGGGTGTGCTTGTCAAGCCGGGCAATCAGGAAAAGGAATTTTAAAAATTCACAGGGTTTAAACGGTGGGGCAGGGCTCCCAGTCTTCATGACCCCTGGCCAGTGGAGTTCACAACTGTGATCAGAGCAATCAGTGTCTGGGGATTGTGGGACAGCTGCTGGAGGGCTGTTAGGCTCAACATAGGTAACACCATGCCTGAATTCACACTGAGTCCACCCTGACTCCATCAACCCTGGCTCAGTGCCACTATGGGAGGTTGTGTCACTGTATTGCCATAACAGATGCTTACAGTGGTGGGAGACAAATTGAATTGTAGATATGTGCACATTAGGTCAATGCAATGTGGCTTACATTAATGTAACTTTGTAGTGTAGACCAGGGCTAAGAGAATTTAAGTTCATATTTTAGGCAGAATAGAAAAATACTATACCCACATTTCTGGTTCAATGAAATTAAGGGCTATGTGTGCATCACACGTCCTTTAGCAGGGCTCATTCCCAAGCAACTTTGCAAAGGGAGACTGTAAATGTATTTTTTCACCTGCATGTAAGATGTGGATGCCTTATTAAAGGCTCTGGTTAAGAGTAGCTGTATTTCCAAGGGTTATATGCTTGTATGAGCTACTCGATATGGAGTGAAGAGAAATATCACAATATTCTGCAAAATTTGTATTCTGCTCTTAATGATACCTGGCCAACACACAGGCCCCAGAACCCCACCCTAGAATCTGTGCAGGTTGAGGAAGATGGAGCAATCCTCTCTGGCCCCAGAGTGGTAGTGGAGTTATTCTGAAGAGGCTACTCAAGCCCAAAGTCCCTATAACCCTTCCATGGAAGAGGAAGGACCAGAAGATACACGTAGACTGCTGGTGCATGGAAGAACTGCAGTCCTCTCAGTCCTGTCCTCCCATCTTGCATTGGTTCCAAGGCCTTCCAGCACCTGGAGGTAAGTAGCAGTATTTACTCCCAGTGGCAGCTTTACTACCAAAATAACTGGATGGGCAAAAGTGGGAGGACTCGAATCACAGGATTATTTATGTATGCAGGGGGAGTGATGATTTTAAAAGACACATGAGGGAGAAATAGGGGCTCTCACTTTGGAAGTCAAGGCCAACATTTTCAAAAAGACGTGCCTAAAATTTCCTAGCACCCAACAGCTCTTATTGACTTTGGTGCTCAATACTTCTGAAAATCAAGCCACTTGCTCAAGTACCTCAATATGGACTTGGAAGTAGAGATTTTTGTTTGTTTATTTATTTTTGCTTCATTTTCATTGAAATTTTTCACAAGACCAATTTTTTCAAAATATTTCTTCAAAGTTTTTTTCGGGCTTTTGTCAAAAACCTGCAACGCAAACACTGACATTTGTCATGTGCCGGGCAAACTTCATCAAGTTTTGGTTGCCAAAAAACAACAACAACAATAGTATTTGTGACAACCCTCTGCCTCCCAAACTGTTGTCAAAAATGGAAATTTCCCATGGAAATTTTTATGCCCCCTCCTTTTTCTTGAAAATGGACATTTTCTGCAGAAATTTTCATTTTGATTAAAAAAAAAATCATTTTTCATCCAAAAAAAAAAAGAAAAAAAAAAGGAGAGAGAGAAAGAGAAACTTCCAACCATCTCTACTTAGGAGTGTGACTTTATCCACCTGATTTTGAAACCTTTGGCATAAGAATATAGATCATTTCATCCAAAACACATGCACAATATGAATATGCTGAGACTCATTTGATACTTTATCCACTATGTAATCAATAAAGAACCTACACATGATTATAAAGAGGCAAAATTAGTCTACTTACTTGGCTCACTCCTAAGAAATATGTTTTTATCCACCCAAAACTTTCATGATGTGGGTAGTCAGTTTCTGAAAAGATTCAGATTACCTGGCTGTTTGTGTATCCCATGAATGGCTACAACATCCTGTGATGCATTACTTTATCTCTTCTTTTATGGCCCAGGTGTCTGTTGGATCTTATTTCATTGCATTGAGTTGCTTAAGCATTGTCATGGGACTTCAGCAGTAACTGCTGAGTGGTATTTTAAAGTGTGAATATGCTTTGGAGCCTTCCAGTACAGTTTATTTGATTTATAAAGGTCAGCTGGTGACTGCATAGATCAAAATTTGACTTGTTTTCAATAAGGGTCTAGTTTAATCAATCAATAGGCTAGCGCGTTTCAAACTATGGTCCCAAAAGTCCTTGGAAAAGCTCTCCTCCAATAGGATAGACATCTCACACTTCTCTCCAGCACAATGAAGCAAAATCACAAAGATCTTCTTTCTTTGTAAGAAAATACAAATTCTTTGTTTATTGCCTGAATTTCAAATAGGCTATAGAAAATCTCCAAGTGTGAAGGACACAACAGTAGTAAGCGTTGTCGGGTTTGGTTAGTGCTTTCTGTAGTGTAATGCAGACTATATTGATACAAAGGACAAGTCATGATCTTGAACCATTAGCAAAATACCTCACCATTCCTTTTCAGATCTTATTATAAAGCAGACCTCCCCACACACCTATAATTTCTAATTGTCCTGGACTCCATTTGTGCCTTCATGACTGAACAAAGGCATCTCTTTTCCACACAATGTCTGCTTTCTGTTGCGTGTTAAAAACAAAGTTGTATAGTACTAGCAAATTAGTTACATGTATGGCATTCATGCTGTTTTTCATGAAACTTAAAACGCATGGGAAAGAATTTGATTCTTCATTAAAAGAAATATTCTGTGCAAAGTAAATGTATAAAACATAAGCAATTTTTCTGTCTCTTCATTAAATGACTGCTGCAAAAGAAGGTGAGTCGACACACACTGCAACAGCTAAAACAGCAGATTAAACAATAAGAACTGGATGAATTTGTAGGTATTGTTCTACTGTGAACCAGCTCCCCAACCCCTCTTCTTACTTTTGTCTGGCAAATTACCTGTATATAGAATGTCTTCGTGAGTCTCTGTATATTTGTCTTATTATCTTTGATCAAATAAACTATATTAAATACAGAACGAAAAAGGTACTTTTATTATTATAGTTATGTTATTGTTATTGTTTCTACTATCTTACACACAGACCTATTCATCATCATTGTCATCATAAATAATAATAAAAGGATCAGGACCCCATTGTGCTAGGCAATGTAGACAAAACAAGAAGATAGTCCCTGCCCCAGAAAGCTTATAGTCTTGGTCTTTCAAAGTCATGTTGTGTACTTTAAGGACACACTATTTGTGGCCAAACATATCTGACAGATCTTTCCTTATCACAAGGTCCTGGTCATTCACTGAGGACAGAATTGTCAGGTTATTTAATACTTAACTCTGGGAGCCATGTCCTCATGAAACTTGCATTGAATCCAAGAAACTGCCATCTTTCCTCTTTGGCTATATGAGAGACTGCAACTTTTCTTCTCAGGTGCGGACCTAACGTTTTCACCTCAAGGCTACAGAACTGGACAGCACTCTGCAGACCTCATTTGGAGTATTGTGTGCAGTTTTGGTCTCCCATGTTTAAGAAGGATGAATTCAAACTGGAACGGGTACAAAGAAGGGCCACTAGAATGATCCGAGGAATGGAAAGCCTGTTGTATGAAAGGAGACTTGAGGAGCTCGGTTTGTTTTCCTTAACCAAAAGAAGGATAAGAGGAGATATGATTGCACTCTTTAAATATATCAGAGGGATAAATACCAGGGAAGGAGAGGAATTATTTCAGCTCAGTGCTAATGTGGACACGAGGACAAACGGATATAAATTGTCAGTCAGGAAATTTAGGCTTGAAATTAGATGAAGGTTTCTAACCATCAGAGGAGTGCAATTCTGGAACAGCCTACCGAAGGAAACAGTGGGGGCGAAGGACCTCCATGACTTTAAGATTAAGCTAGATAAGTTTATGGAGGAGATGGTATGATAGGATAACGGGCTTAGTCAATAGGTCAATTAAGTGCCACACTGGTAATTAGTACAATGGGTCAATGATAGGATATTGTTAGCCTTTTTCCAGAGGGTATGGCTGGAGAGTCTTGCCCGCATGCTCGGGGTTCAGCTGACCGCCATATTTGGGGTCGGGAAGGAATTTTCCTCCAGGGTAGATTGGCAGTGGCCCTGGAGGTTTTTCGCCTTCCTCCGAAGCATGGGGCAGGGGTCGCTTGCTTAAGGAGTGGGTGGATCGGCTTATGTGGCCTGCATCTTGCAGGAGGTCAGACTAGATGATCATAATGGTCCCTTCTGATCTTGAATTCTATGATTCTATGAACATTTCGAAGATTTGACTGCTCCAAAATACGTCTGCCTAACTAGTGAGCAGGACAGATGAGGGGAAATGTTTTGTATTGCACTTCTGCTCAAACATCTCCACTGCCTGTCAATTTACTTCCTAGTGAAATTCAAGGTGCTAATTGCTCATCTGTCTATCTAGGTTATAACCTCTTAACCTTTGGCCTAGTATTCCTTCTATCCGGTCATAGAGTATAAGGCCAGAAGGGAACACAAGATCCTCTAGTCTGACCTCCTGGACTTCACAGGCCACTAAACCCCACCCAGATACTTCTGCACCAAGTCCAACAACCAGAATTAGACCAAAGTATCACAGCCCTCAGGCGACTAAACTATTGTGTGCCACAGGCAGAGAACAAGAGGTACACCAGTGCCCCATGGAGAGTTGAATGGCAGGAAATTAACTGAGATATACCCAAATGATCCCATCAGGAGAGCCATGCCTCACACTGCAGAGGAAGGTGAAACTCCACAAGGTCATTGCCAATCTGACCGGAAGGAAAATTTCTGTTCAACCCCACATACATTGAGCAGCTAGACCCTGAGCATGTGAGCAAAACCCACCTGCCAAGTGACTTTCAAGGATATTGATTCAGTGTGATGAGTGAACGCTTTAATAATAATAATTGGACATTCACTCGCCTCCACTTTCTGTTTGGATGGCTCAGTCTATCAGTTGCATTTGATTGTTGTTGTTTTTTTTAAATGCTGATACATTTTAATGTAAATTGTGAAACAGCATGTAACCCATGGCAAAGAATGTTTTAGAAATGGATTCTGCTGATATTATTTTAGATGCAGTGGATTTTTTTAAAGCAATATACCACATAAGCCATAGAACCTTCTTACTCTGAATAAAACTAATATAAATAGATACAGTATTTAATCTGACATTATTTAATGTCTTTTTTTTTACAAGTAGCATTTCAATCAGAGGCTTCAAAGGTCATATTTAATGTCACCTAACCTCTCTCCCAGAAAGACTCATATTTTTTTGTTCTGGGCTTGGCAATGTTAAACAAATATCCTAGGTTCTGGTCTTTATCTTCAGTAAGGTCCTTATTTAAACATTATATTCCAAAAATATTAATATTAACTTATATTTGATAATCTTGGCATTTAAGTGCCCAATTCAGTGCTCCTTTCACTGAAAAGGCTCCCAAGGTATGTCTACACTGCATTGCAAAGCCAGGTCTATGGGACCCAGGCTTGAGGAATCAGTATTTCCAAACCCCTATTTCAGCATCCCCATAGCATCTCGGGTCTGTGTCTTGAGCTGCATCCATGCTGCAAAATGACAGGGCTTGGACCTGAGTCACAGCAGGACTTGGGTTCTGACCCATCCTCCATGGCAAGGGCCTAGGCCCCAGGTCCCGAGGTGCTTGCTGACCCACATCACACTGATTTGTGTGTGGACAGAAGCGGGGCTTGGGCTCAAACCTGAATCTGAGTGCAGGTTTTGTGTGCAGCAAGCCGTACCCCTATTTGCCTCGAGGGGCTTCAGATCAGACCCAACACGAGTAGCGCCCATGTACAATGCGTCAGGTCATGCTCACATGTTAGTGTTACTGTGGCAGAGAATCACAGAAGCTGGGGAGCCTGGGATTTTGAAATGATGCTCAGGAAGTCAGGCATCCTATTTCCATTGACTTTCAGTTAATGTTGATGCCTAACTCTCCACTACTTTTCTTCTAAGATTCCTCCATGGGTGATAGAGTTAATGCAATGGGATTAGAGTTCTGATCTGGTTCAGATGAGGATCGAGTCGTTATCTGAATGTACCAACCCCCTTTGGTTAGTCAGAATAACTTTTCTCACAATAGTTTGATTATTCCCCTTCTGGTTCTAGCTGAAAGCAGAAAGTTCATAGATACATGAAAATCAATACAGAAAAGTAAATGAAAATGCAGGTATACAAGAGGGCAAGGGTAATGCTGCTCCTCAAGATCGGGAAGGGAGACTGGAAAAAAGAGTTATTTAAACACAACAGTTGTGGCTAATAAAGCAGAAATGAAGAGACAAAGCAGGGCACAGCTAATACAACTCTATTGAGCTTCAGAGGAGTCAAAGTCTAATTGAATTATTAACAATTATACCAATCCTGCATTGTGACTCTGATGCCCTTACCCCCTGGAGCTGCAAAGATTTTACTTGTGGGAGGACGCTGGAAGCACAAAAAAGCGAGTCTGAAATGCAACAGATTGATTTGTATCAGGATTGCACAAAGACTACTGACCAGTCACAATGCAGGACTCTCTTGTCTACTTTATAATCCCCTGGGTTTTGCAGTGGGTGCACCATAAAAATATGTCAGGGAAGCTTATGACACCCTTACTCATGCTCAGTGAAAACTGGGACCCTCCAAGGTGTCTTCTAATGGGCCTGCAAAGAATGAGGCATCCCAAATCACTCATCATTTTTGAAACTCTTGGTCTAAGATAATGATGCAATTCTGCCTGTCCCTATTCAGAGAGAGAGCAAGCTCCTCACTTTTCCATTGCACCACTGGGTAGGGGCCAGCCAGAATCTCACATAGCAGAGAGGAGGACAACACCTTAATCAAAAGGACAAGGTGGTATGGATGTTGTGCAGGTGGCTTTGGGGACATTCAGGGAAGGGGCACTGTGGGATACCAAGGTGCAAGGAGAACTCCCAGGCCCAAGGATGCTAAGGACTCATTTGCTTTTAACAAGGAAAGTCACTATTCACTTCTGTCTCACATTTAAAGTGGCTGCTGCCTGAAGGCTCTTCTGAACTACCTACACTGTTAACTACACACAGGTCATCTCCTGGCTTCCTACGCAGGCACGTGAGTGACACTGAAGTCTTTGCCTATCAATGTGACAAAGACAGGTCTGCTTGGTTAGCAACTTCCCTTTGAAGTGCAGCAAGATTCAATGCTTTTTGCTTTGCTACTGAGGCTCCTTGCTGAAAACTTCTCTGTATTGGACCGCCTGAGAGCTAAATTCTGCTCTCATTTACAATGGTGTACATCTGGAGTCACTACACGGAACCCAACTACTAGACTCCAGATTCACCCAGCTGTAACTAAGAGCAAAGTCAGGCTGCAAGAATCCACTTGTCTTGAAACACCAGAATCTTTTGGTCCTTTGATAGTGTGTTTGCAATTATG
The DNA here is from genome assembly GCF_020497125.1 of Mauremys mutica. NCBI lineage: Eukaryota > Metazoa > Chordata > Testudines > Geoemydidae > Mauremys > Mauremys mutica. The sequence goes on along the minus strand of NC_059076.1, from coordinate 6,998,660 downwards.
CACAACAGTTACTGTAATGGAGTATATACCCCACCCTGGCAGAGAAAGGGTTAACATCAGATTGCAATTAGTGCACCCGATTGCACCAGGCTTGGTTTAGAATTCAGCCCAGATGGGGAAGAACTGGCTGGCTGAACTGAGGATAATCTCAGCTCAGAAGACTGGAGTGACTAATAAAGGAAAGGCTTCAGGGAAGTAAGAGGCTTGGAGTTCTCTGGCAAAGCGCTAGGAGAGACTCTGGGAAGTAAAAGAGATGGAGAAAGTTCCTGTGATGAAGGGCAAGACCCCTAGGCAAGCAGTGTGGGTGTTGGGTCTCTGAAGGAAAGAGGACTGGACACACATGCAGCCTGCAGAGAGGCAGATGGGAGTCAGGCCTCGAGGGAGAAAGTCCTGGGAAGTGATGCTCTGTAGACGAGCTGGCAAGAACTCTGCAAAGCCGGGGTAGGATGAGGGGTCTGTGGTGGAGTAAGGCCGGGAAGGGCTGGGGGAAAGGGCCTAGAGACAGGCTGACGTAGCAGATGGTTCAGGGAGAAACAAGAAATCTGAGGAAGCTCCTCACTAGCTCCTCTGGTTTTAGGAGCAGGCTTTTTAAAACCCTGGTCTTCCTGAATAGCTCCACCCCCCTGGTTAAGGTTGATGGGTGCTAAACGGCTTAGGGATCAAAGCCTCGTTAAGAAGCTCTCCGCTTTGCCTAGCAGGCAGCTAGGCTCAGCACACAATCCCCCAAACAAACAGACCACATGGTATATTTCAGTCAAGCAGCAAGCACACCACAAAGACAAACACACACACACATGCAACAGACAACAAACTTGCCCCAAAGGTCACGTAATCACTTCTCCTTAACCTGGAGAACTCCCTTGCAAAACTCCCGTTAGCTGCTTCTGTTCACAGTGTAGACAGCTGAATTTTCATGATTAGATTCCTGGGTCAACACCCCATTACTCAGTAGGACTGTAAGCCTTCTCCTGAAACTATTGTTTCATTCTCTATTACTGCAGACTCAGTAAGAAGAAATTGGGTTGTGCTCAGAAAGTTCTTTGCTTCGAGAAGGACTGCACACTTAGTGCTAGATTGTGTGCTTGCATGATGCTCATAGCTTAAGGATCAGTGCATAGGTGCATTGCACCAGGGAGAGCACCAGGAGCAATTGTGATCAGGTCCAGAAATAAGAAATGTTCAGTAAGTCACTTTCTGTGACATACACCCTTATCAACAACACAAATAGACACATCCGATTATTTTTTACTCAGGGCAGTAAAGTGGGGAGGACAAACACACAGAGACCTAGGGAAGCACTTTGTCACGCTGAAGGTAATAAATGTTTGGGATTGTCTACCTGGCAAGATTTCTGAGGGTAAAATACTAGGGTCATTCTAGAAACAAGCTGATACAGTCCTAGAAAGAATGAGACAGTTGGAGAGGTTAGCTATTGCGCACCAGATTGCTTTCCTCGATCCTAAATTTCTTATGTTTTTTATCATGTCCAACAAAAGCACCGTTCAGCTGCATCTTGTCTGACAGTTAAGGTACATAAAATGGCCATTTTGTTTAAATGAATGGCAGTAACCTTTATACTGCATGAACAGCTAGTCCACCAGGGCAACAGTATTTTCTCTGCATTTCCTCTACATTAACTCTTTGCTTGTTATGGTTGGATTAAAATCACACATTTTTCTCTTTTCCAATTTGCTACACTAGTGATACACAGGAGTCAATGGAACAACACTGATGGACACCAGTTGATAACCTGGACTATATTTTGCAAATAAGGGGATAGGATTTTCAAAAGTATATAAAGGAATTAGGTAGCCAATGGGAACTGGGTCCTCACTCAGGAGTTATTGGATATGGTTATGAATTTATGGCCTGATCCATAGTTCACTGAAATCAATGGAAAGACTCCTATTGGCTTCAGATCAGGCCCTTAGTTCTCATGGAATGTGCTCAACTGGCAACCATGTAGGCTTTACTTACCTATAGACCAAGAACATCCTTGTGGGGTAGCACAAGCCACTGCAGAATGGGGCTCTACTTTAACTCAGATGAAATATATGTGTGAGAAGTAGCTCATTCTCTGTCCCATCAGTCTGCAGTAACTTTGTCACGTAGGCATAATTAAAGTATGGTTTTGTGGTCATTGCCTTTCAGAACACTGCTGTTTCCCTCCCTTTTCCATGATGCTTAACTAATCATCCAAACCCCAGACAGTTTGTCCCATCTGCCAGCTATCTCACTGAACTACTCCACATTGAAACCCACTCCTCTCTGTGACTTGTATTGTACAAATGTCATTGATTATACCTTTTACAATATCTAAAGCTGGACATATTTCTTCCAATATGGGGATGTGATGTGTATGAGGTCTGCGTATTGTGGTGACCTTTTCTGACGAAAAAACCCAGAAGTTCATCCAAATATTATTTGGAGCAGGGGCTTGAACAGGAATCTCTTATATCCCACGTGAGTATCCTCCCACCAGACGATAGAGTCGTTTTCACATTCGGTTCCCAAGTTCCCAACCAATGAATATTTAATTATTTTCCAAGTGGAACATCTTCAAAAGGAGAGATTGAGAGACCTGCTCTAGAATGCCCCTGGAATGTAGGACAACTAGTTTCGAGTCTGTGTTCCCAATCAGGTAGAGTGGAAATTCAGACCCGCCTGCACATCCCACGTGAGTGACCCAACCACTGGATTGTTGGTTATAATGACACTCTGAAGGGGTGTGTGGGAGGAGAGGTTTGTGCATGCATGTGAGAGAAAGGGCTAATGTCTGTCCCGGAGATATGCACTTGAGGATTCATTGCTGAGTACTCTGTGCAGAGATACGTGCCTCCTTCCAGCTTGTCAGTCACCTGCTTAAAGCCCAGATCAGCTCAGAATTGCAATACTTAAGTCCTCTTTGTGAATCTAACCCTACCTGCCTAAGTCACTTGAACATGGGACTGGCTCCTAAGTCACTTACATGCTTTTGAAAATTCTACCCTTTGTCCTTGAGTGTTTGTTTGGTGTGGTTTCCACCCTGGCTGTGGACCCATGCTAAATACATGAGCAAATAACTGTTTTGTTTATCAATAATTATTCCATGTTAAAATATTAATTGCACTCGGCATATGTTAGCACTTCATGTTTTATAGGAAACATATTTTTTCAAAGATGTATCACTTTAATAACTAGTAAAGCCCTAAGTGATCCAAGTACTTGAAACAGGGAGGGACATCCTACTCTCATTGTGGTTAATGGAGTTCTTGAAAGCTAGTATACAGATTGATAGAAAACATTTGATTGAGATCAAGACCCATTTTTGACATCACTTTGTACATGAGAAGGGGCCTGAATCGCCATGGTCTAAGTCTGCTGGACTTTTAACATTGTCATAAATGCAACCAAAGTGTAAGCACAAAGTATTGCTTTAGTAACCACAGCGTGATAAGCAAATGCTCTTGCAGTGAAAAAGGAAGAGCAAGATTTACACTGTGTTGGTTGGGCTTGGAGATGCTGATGCTCTGGCTAGGAAAAGCTCTGAATGCAGGATACTAAGATAAGTGACTTAATACAGCACCTTTGGAAGGACACTTTTCTCCAGCGTACTCCCTTCCAAGTATTCCTGGACAATCTAAATACAATTTATTTATTTATAATTTTTTGAAGAATATTACCACTTCCCAAACAATTAGCTACATTAGGCGGTTCCATTCTTGTTCAAGCTAAGACTATTATAAGGAAATCCTCCTAATCCATATTAAAATTGCTATTGGATGTAGCTTTAAATTTCATCCTGGTTCAATAAATCCAGTTGCTGTAAGTGCCAAATAAATACATCTCACAAGATACTGTAATTATGTAGCCAGGAATGATCAAAGTAATTTTCATTATTTTTAATACTCCCCTTTTATGAATAAGAACAGTGATACTATTTCTGAGATCTCGGGCTGGTATTTGCTGGAGCCAGAAATAGTATCTAAACATAAGCTATTGCCTTTCATCCTAAAAATTGTCCGGAAACTACAACATAATAGAACTTAATAGGAAGCACTTTTGCACTAACAAAGTGCAGCGGAACATAGCAGCACACCGAGACTCAGCACGGAATACGTAGGGAGTCCTACGTCTGGGAAAATATATATAAGGGAGGACTTTTCAGTTTGGCTCCCACATCGGAGCCAAACTCAGATCAGAATCTGGCCTAAAGTAACTTCTTTAATTGTTTTTTTTTTAAACCTACAATGCTCTCATCTATTCAAAAGGTACAGGGCTATTGTTTATGAGCACAGTATCTTCCCCTAGAGCTGTTTGATACATAGCTACAACGCTACGGCCAGGTTCACAGCATTAGAGCCCTGTACAGATGGGTGATAAGGAGGGGGCATAGTGCTTCTATGGAAGCTGACATGGGTTCTTTACGGCGACACAGAGAAATACAGTAGTTAGCCTTACTGAACTGGCAGGAAGATTGGCACTTGGTAGGAGAGTTACAGGCTTGGGGCAATGCTGAGCTGAGCTGTAGTTATAGCAACAGATTGCTGGGCCATGGGCGTAGAGCTTCTGAACTGATATGTCTGAGTGGCTGGCCATTGCTGCTGGTTCTTCCCTCTTTTGTGCTCCCTGGGTAGCTGGCCCTGTCTGTAGGCAGGTATACCTTTTTGTAAGGCAAACAAGGGGTTTGGTGCTGGGAGGAACTTCGCCGCCGTAATGCAGGCACCCTTACGGAGTGGTGCATCTACTGTGCCCACTAGCAGCATGGGCCGTTAGCAAACTATTATGTACAGGATCTGGCATTTCCTGAACATGGCAGTGGTTCACTCACCAGCAATGCTGGAATTTTCAAAGCAGCCTAAGGGAGTGAGGCACCCAACACACATTGACTTTCAATGCACTTTGGGCCCCTAACCCTGTTTGATGCCTTTGGAAAATCTCTGCCTGAAGATGTGGGAATTTCATGTACCCTACAGACCAGAGCCCCCCTCCAGCAAAGAATAGACTTAAAGTTAAACACATGCTTAATAGCTTTGCTGGACCAGGGCCCAAATAAGTTATCTGGCCACTGCAGTGTTTCTTGGTCACACCGTCAATCAGATAACCTAGGAACATCTAGAACTCTGAACGCAGCCCATACATACAGGATGGGGGACTCTATCCTGGGAAGCAGTGACTCTGGAAAAAAGATGTGCGGCTTGTGGTGGAGAATCAGCTGAACATGAGCTCCCAGTGTGATGCTGTGGCAAAAAGACCTAATGAAATCCTGAGAAGCATAAACAGGGGGATCTTGAGTAGGAGCATGGAGGTTATTTTACCCCTGTGTTTGGCAGTGGTACAACCGCGGCTGGAATTCTGTGTTCAGTTCTGGTGTCCACAACTCAAGAAGGATGTTGATAAATTAGAGAGGGGTGGCTCCTCTCCGACAAGAATAATTAGAAAACATAGTAATAGACTCCAGGAGCTCAATCTATTTAGTTTAACAAAGTGAAGGTTAAGGGATGACTTGATCACAGTCCATAAGTACCTACCTGGGGAACAAATATTTAATAATGGGCTCTCCGGTCTAGCAGAAGAAGCTATAACACAATCCAACAGATGGAAGTTGAAGCTAGACAAATTCAGAGTGGAAACAAAGTGTAAACTGTTAGCAGTGAGAATAATTAACCATTGGAACCCTTTATCAAAGGTCATGGTGTATTCTCCATCACTGCCAATTATTAAATCAAGATGTTCTAAAAGCTCTGATCTAGGGATTATTTGGAGGAGGTTCTCTAATCTGTGTTATGCAGGAGGACAGGCTAGATGATCACAATGCTCCCTTCTGGCCTGGTAATTTATACATCTATTTTAAACATTTTCTAGCTTAATTGTGTGGGAGGTGGGGTTCTATTTTTTTCTGACTTGTATCATTTTAAAAATTAAACAAACCCTTCTCCCCCGATCACCATCTTCCACATTTTCACTCTGCTATGTGGCAGGACTGTCTGCAAGGGGAAGGTTGGACTATGCAGGTCTTCAGCAGCCATCATCTGCCTTCCTAACAAACCATTTCATTTTTGCATGTCTCATCAGCCTTGTAAATATAGGGCACTTCTCCACAGCTCAACCTGCCATCTGGGACTGAATTCCAGTAACAACCCACCATAAGGAATAAGCAATGAATAAATGTGAGTCATCTCTGTTGTCAAAAAATACAGCTTTGCAAGTTCCCACTATAAATTTAGAGGATTTTTTCCCCTTCTCTTCTGAATAGAGATCTGCCAAATTACCAAGAAACAATTATGGTAGTCTACAAACAGAGCTGTTCTCTGGATGGCACAGTTAAATTCCTAATAATTGAGGACACTTCTGCCTACAGAAACTTTTTGTTGCCTGTTTGTTTTATTAACATGGGAGCCAAGAGATAAGAGCGCAAGCTGTCATTAGAGCTATACAGATATTAAAATGGACTCTACCCGTGCTGAGACCAGCATACTAAAGCAACCCCATAATAACAAGAACAAAAATAATACATCTCTCTTACAGAGCTCTTTTCATCTTTAGACTATATTCCAAGCATTAACCACTTGGTAGCCCTTCCAGAACTGGCAATCAGCCAATCAGGAATTTGAAAATTGGTATAGCTCCATTGACCTCAAATGGAGTAGTCTGAATTACTCACATGAATAAGTGTTTGCAGAAATGTGGCAGAATTGGGGTTTAATGTAAAAAAATGAGGCTCAGGAAGTGGTTACATAGCATGTTATTGGATCCATTGCAAATCAAGGTGTAACAAACTGCAGGAGGTGAGATATTGGAAACCCATGACAGAAAGCTAAATCCAACCGATATTTTGTGGAGAATTTGGCTGTGATACACTGCTATGATCTGACAGTTATCCTTGGACATTTGGCACGCGAAAGGCATAAGTAGGTGTGCGGCAAGCGTTTCCAAGCACCATGCGGTCTGAGATGTCGTTCACAACCTACAGCCCACACACCAACCACTACCATTTCCAGATGGCTTCTGCATACTTGGAATAATACCAACTTGTTTTATACAACCAAGGGGCAGGGGCCTGCTGAGTGCAAGTTACTGCTGGCCAACCAGTACAGTAATTTACAGTGACTTTTTCTCCATTGTGTTTGCAGGTTTTCCTACATTACTGTGTCTATCCTCACTCATGTTTTTTCCAGTTTTCTGGAATAAATAAGAACAGCATCATACAAAGGAAGGAGGATGTGCAGCTTGAACTTTTGAGGCAGATTTTCATCCATTTTACTGTGATTTCCACTCACTTACGCCAGCTGGATGAATATTTGCAATTTCCCAAACTCAGAATGTAGTGCTATAAAACAGGTACAGCATAAGCAGGGACAATGCAGGCTCCTAACACTCCCTAATGGCTAGCTTGCAGGTACCACCTCTAAGAATGAGAGTGCAGCTCTATCCTACCAACTGCTGAATGTTGCTTACTGTTGTTATTTGGGCTGGTTTGGTAATGCAGTCGTTTGCCCTCTGGAAACAGGGCTGAGACTACCATCCTCACTCCACATAGCTATTAAACTTTAAACGTGTTTTGGTTGCTACCAATCCTGGATGAATTCAAACCAATAGCTTGAAAAAGCAATTAAAGGCTCTGGAGACCATTATCAACTTCTTGAGCCACCTAGAACCACAACAAATTTGTTTGCAATCAAAATTTAGCCCATTGTATTATTTATAAAAAGTTCAGACAGCCCCTTATATACTGTGGTAGTCTGCAGTGTCATGTGAGAGGGCATTAATTCCCACAACTTGCACCCAAGAGGATTGGGGTTCATAAATGTGAAGCTTCTGTGTCTTGATCTGCTTTTTACTTCTCTCTGGCAAAGTTTTCAAATGAATTACACTTTTTTCTCATCTGAACAATTTTGCCTGGGGTAGATACTCATTTCATTTTAAGCTCTGGACACTTGTGTGTTGTGTATTTGGTTGTCATGGTTTTTGTTCCTATGGCAACTGAGTTAGATTATTAGGGGATAGCCCAGCCGGTTTTGGCCGGTTGGGTGAGCTCTGTGTCTGTAAATAAAATGGTAGTTTTGTTAGCTGTCGGCTGTCTGGCCTCAAGTGATTTCTTCCTAAACCGGCTGCCCCCAAGGATATAACAAGTGGCGACGAGGTAGGGTGACCAGACGTCCCGATTTTATCGGGACTGTCCCGATATTTGCTTGTTTGTCCCGCGTCCCGACCAATGTTAGGTCGGGACACTGGACAAACAAGCAAAGGCTCCGGAGCCCGAAGGGCTCGCGCCCTCCCCTGCCCCGACTCCGCCCCCTCCTTCCCCCATTGGATCCTTCCCCAAATCCTCGCCCCCATCCCCGCCCCCTCACTGCCCCATTGGCTCCCTCCCCAAATCCCCGCCTCTTTCCAAGCATGCCATGCCCAGGAGACGCGGGGAGTGCGGGGCCGGGGTGAGTGTGAGTCTGGCCTGGTCCCGAGCAGGCAGGACTCGGTACCTGAAGGGAGAGTAGGGGGGCGGCCTGTGGGGCTAGGTGGCGGCTGTTCTCCCCACCTGGGCAGGGGACTCGGGAGCAGCCGCTGCTGCAGCTCCCACTGCTGCGGGGGGAGGAAGTGGCCAAGCACATGGTGCTCGGCGGCTGCGGCTTTGGTGCCCGGGCCCGAACCCCCCGAGCCCGGGCCTGCTGCAGGGCAGCGCGCACACTGCGCTCAGCCCCTGGCCAGTCGCATCTGGGCTGGCTGCCCAGCTGGTGCAATCCCGTGGCGGAGGCATCGGCAGCCCAGTCCCGTTCGTTCCCCTGCAGGACCCGAGCGGGATGCGGGGGGCTGGGGCCTGCTGCCCCCACTCCGAGGCCGCCCGCAGGATTGCACCAGCTGGGCAGCCAGCCCAGACGCGAGTGGCCAGGGGCTGGGTATGCGCAGCGTGCGCGCTGGGTCCCCGCAGCAGGCCCGGGCTCGGGGGGTTCGTGGGTGCCAGAGCCGCAGCTGCCGAGCTTGGCCAGCGGCCGCTTCCTCCCCCCGCGGCAGTGGGAGCTGCAGCAGCGGCTGCTCCCGAGTCCTGCTGCCCAGGTGGGGAGAACAGCCGCTGCCTGGCCCCGCAGGCCACCCCGTACTCTCCCTCCAGATACCGCGCCTGAGTCCTGCCTGCTCGGGGCCAGGCTGGACTCACACTCACCCCGGCCCCGTGCTCCCCTGAGTCTCCCGGGCCTCCCTCCAGCGCTTGCGGAGGGAGGAGGAATCGGGGGTGGAGGATTTCTTTTTTTTTTTTGCTTTGCCGCCATTTTTCCCCCTCTGCCCCCGCCCCGCCCCCCCGCGTCCCGATATTTGACCTGGGTGATCTGGTCACCCTACGACGAGGGTGGGATTCCGGTGCTGCTCCAGTAACAGAAGGAAGTAGAAGTCAAAGTAAAGAACAAACAAACAAAAAACCTGCTTGTTTGCACTGACTGTGAAAGTGAAACTAAAAATCATGGCTACTCTGATCAGGCCACTGGAACCTTTTGATGAGAATATAGAGCGGTGGCGGCGACATGTAGATCAGCTGTTGCCAGGTCATGCCAGTCCTCAGGACCCATCTGCAGTTGAGGGGTCTGACTTCACCTCTTCTGGTGAGGCACCGAATCACGAGTCACCTGTTCCTGACTGTTCTCCTCCATTACTGCCGGCAGCTGAGATACCCCTTTGCCCAGCACGAGCTGATACCACCTCCTCACCTATTGGTGCTGCGGACCCTGAGCCCCTAGTACTTTCGGGTGCAACAACACCAGAAGTTCGCCGTAATCCACCTAGAGACAGAAGGCCTCCTCATCGGCTGGATCTTTAGCTAGGGCGAACCCACGGTTATGGGGCAAAATAATCCCCAGGGTTTAGCCGGGAATGGAGGCAGTCTACCCTCCTTCTCTAGTCTAGTGTGTGTTTTATTTAGGGGATGTTCTTATTAGGCGGGGAGGAATATGTTGTGTATTTGGTTGTCATGGTTTTTGTTCCTATGGCTACTGAGTTAGATTATTAGGGGATAGCCTCTGTGTCTGTAAATACACGGATACAAGGATATAACATTGTGTTTGATGTTTGTTTCATTAGTATTTATTTCGACTGAGTAGCCACCATAGCTTGTATGAATTATCTCCAAAGTAAACTAACCCACATCCCAACACACAGTGCCTTTGTGGGACTCATTCATCAAAGAACCTCTGTTGGAGTTACCACTGTATGGGCTGAACAGTCTTTCTTTTTCCCCAGTGCAAAGATGCATTTTTCTCCCATTAGTATAGTAACTGTTCCTAAGACTGGTGCTTTATACAAGCCCATGAATTCATAATGAAAGAGGAGAGAGCTGCTGTATTTCTGCCTAACTGATGGGGTTAGCAAATAAGTGCAGCTATCCTTATTCTGCCTTCAACTCAGTGTGCAGCAAGAAGTCATAATGTACATCTTTAAGTAGAATTGTCCATTGTTTGTGTTTTTAAGCACTGGGGCAGAGATGATCCATGCCAGCTGATAGTGGGGGGAGGGGCAGAGTGAGGGCAGCTGGCTTCAGTAGATTACTGAGCATGCTCAGTACAAGCCAAGCAGCAAATTTGGGGGGCACCTGACCCCCCTCATATGCTTCTGCTGGGGGAGTTTATAAGAACAGGCTACATGATATGGCCCTAGGTAAATGACACAAGGGATGCAACTAATTATAATAATTTAGAAGAAGGGAATGAAAGAGGGAGAAACAGAAAGTAAAGAGGAAGAAAAAAGAAAAGTGAAGACGAAAGAAAGAAATATTAATAATGAGAAACATTGGTTCGAGCATTCTATGGAATTATTCCAGACTTACAGTGGTTTTAGTGGGAGCAGAATTCACCGTCATCCAGAACCACTCTACTTGGCGTGTCTGTTGTGCTATATCCCGTTGTGAAAACTGGAAGAGAGACAGAGCTTTCTCTGTCAAGGAGCTATGCTCTATAATATTCTATTTGCCCAACTCTATCTATGGCGTCTCATGGGTTTTCTTGTTAGTGTATATTGCCATGTGTCAATATACTGGTAGCATTTTTACTCCTGCTCTTGAATTTGTTGGGTAAGTTCCCAGTTAACTGTGGCCAGAACTAAACATATTCAGAATTGGAGATCTAGAGATGGGTTTGAAAGACAGTCACTTTTATTTTGGAGCCGAAATGTAGATTTAAGTGCCCTCACTTCAGAAACTTTCATTAAGGTATTTAAAAAGTACAATTTATGAATGCATTTAAACACACTATACACTGACTCAGGTCAACATTTTCAAAAATAGGTGCCTCAGTTTAGGACAGATTTTCAAACACCCAGCTTCAACAATGGGTTTGAGTTTTCAAAAGAGCTCAGCTATAGTTTAGACACCTATGTGAATTGACTAGACTTTCAACAGGCTTCCACATCCAACAACTCTCATTTTTCACAATGATGTTTTTAGTGGGAGCTGCTGGGAACTTTCTTTAAAAATAATAATAACAACAACAATAATAATTAATAGCCTTTAAATCCTTATATAGTCTTCTCAATAAATGGCCTTATTTACAAAATTACTGAGTCCCCTGACGCTCCCAGTGAAGTCAATGGGAACAGCTAGGTGCTCAACAGTTTTGAAAATTGGATTACTTTTTTGAATGCCTACATGGATGCTGAGACTAACTTTAGTTTCCGATCTTTGAAAATAAGAACATAAGAACAGACATACTGGGTCAGACCAAAGGTCCATCTAGACCAGTATCCTGTCTTCTGACAGTGGCCAATGCCAAGTGCCCCAGAGGGAATGAACAGAAAGGTAATTATCAAGTGATCCATCCCCCTGTCGCTCATTCCCAGTTTCTGGCAAACAGAGGCTAGGGACACCATTCCTGCCCATCTTGGCTAATAGCCGTCGATGGACCTATCCTCTATGAACTTGTCTGGTTCTTTTTTGAACCCTGCGATAGTCTTGGCCTTCACAGTATCCTCTGGCAAGGAGTTCCACAGGTTGACTGTGCATTGTGTAAAACAATACTTCCTTTTGTCTGTTTTAAATCTGCTGACTATTAATTGCATTTAGTGACCCCCAGTTCTTGTGTTATGAGAAGAAGTAAATAGTACTTCCTTATTTACTTTCTCCACATCAGTCATGTTTTTATAGCCTCTATCATACCTCATTTTGTCATCTCTTTTTCAAGCTGAAAAATCCCAGGTTTATTAATCTTTCCTCCATGGAATCTGTTCCATTCCCCTCATCAGTTTTATTGCCTTTTTCTGAACCTTTTTCAATTCCAGTATAAACTATTTTTGAGATGGGGCAACTACATCTGCACGCAGTATTCAAGATGTGGGCGTAATATCTATTTAATAGAAGTGATACAATATTTTCTGTCTTATTATCTTTCCCTTTCTTAATGATTTCCAACATTGTGTTAACTTTTTTGACAGCCACTGGACACTGAGTGGATGTTCTCAGAGAACTATCCACAATGAGTCAAGATCTCTTTCTTGAGTGGTAACAGCTAATTTAGACCCCATCATTTTATATGTATAGTTGGGATTATGTTTTCCAATGTGCATTACTTTGCATTTATCAACATTGTATTTCATCTGCCATTTTGTTGCCCAATCACCCAGTTTTGTGAGATCCTTTTGTAGCTCTTTGCATTCTGATTGGGACTTAACTATCTTGAGTAGTTTTGTATCATCTGCAAATTTTGCCACATCACTGTTTACTCCTTTTTCCAGATTATGTATGAATATGTTGAATAGGACTAGGCCCAGTACAGGCCCCTGAGAGACACCACTGTTTACCTCTCTCCATTCTGAAAACTGACCATTTCTTCCTACCCTTTGTTTCCTATCTTTTCACTAGTTATTGATTCATGAGAGGATCTTTCTCTCTAACTCAGCGCCCACTGGCATGCACAGTGTGGAATCTATGTGTGCAAATGGGTGAATGCACAATCTGTATGTGCGGTCTCTTAAAGTCTACTTTAAAAATGTGCCTCAGGCCAGTATTTTCTTACGAGTAGGGATTTCAGGCTTCTGTGTCCTTTACCGAGTAACGACATTCTTAGCATATGGATAGTGGTGCAGATGTAGAGGAACTCATTGGGAATAACCAAAAACCCATTGAATTCCCAGTTATGGCAGCAAAACCAAGAGTAAAATGTGAAACCGATTAGGCATGGAGTGGTCTGTGATAACACCTAGGGTGTGTTCTGTAAATCCACAAAGCCCTCAACTGAATTACTGATTTATTCTACTAACAGCGTCTGTAATTCTTCTGCCACTTATCTGTCCTCCTGCTCTGGGAACAGCAAAATATAGACAGAAGATGAGAAGGGGAGGCAAAGTGTCTACACAGGTATTCATATTCAGGTTTGAGTTTGATTTGGGATGCTGATGGGCAGCAGCATACATCTGAGACCTTTCTCTGGACTTCCTCTGGGGCTGTTCCACTCCCACAATCCCTTTGTTTGATCCTATCCAATGGGAGACATCTGTCTTTAGCGTTCTACAGGCACATGTAGGTTGTAGAACCCTTGGACGCCCAGGGAAGGTGGCGAGAGCTGTGAATAACAATGCCATGAATAATTTATTTGATACTTGTGATCCATGTTATTGTTCAGAACAATATGATGTTCCAGTGACTTGATGCTGTGACTGGTATCTTTGAAGCTGCATATGGGGAATGGAAAAGGCAGGACAGGATTAAGGAAATAGTAGTGTTGGAATGATGGGGTGTATAGGGAAAATAAACGATGGAAAGACTAAGGAAGAATACAGTCATGTGGCCTCTTAGAAGCCCATGGTGTGAGAGGGGGAACAGCACAAAGAGAGATAGAATACAACTCTTGCAAACAAAAAATGGATACTTTGTCACATGTCTAGGACACCTACAAATTAAAATGTGCTCTCATGCTGGACAAACTTCGCCACTGTAATAGAAGCATGTCTGCAACAGCCTTCCACTTATGCTCCCAACAGTAGTTTCTTCAATTGCTCTGCACTGCAGAGCTCTTCATAGTCACAGAGAGCCATAATTCATACAAAACCCTTTCTGCTCTCTTAATCCTCCCATGGAACAAAATTGGCCAGAATAGAACCCCGAGGAAAGTTAGGCAGCCAGCAGAGCCCCATCCATCAATGCAGCTGAGGCCTTTTAAAAAGAAACATTGTATTCCAGGTAGCCCTAATTGGAGAGGCCTGGTAATGTAGGGCCCATTGCTGCAGCCCCATCAAAGTCAAACCCCCAGAGAAGTATTGCCTGCAGGGCTGGTGCCTAAAATAGCCAGCTGGGTTACAATATTTTTTGTAACAGAATATAGTCTCAAAGTTACCTTTAGCAGATGAATATACATTCATCAGTTCAAAGAGGAAGGCTGAGGTTTCCAAAAGGGCCGATGGGATAACGTACCCAACTGCTTTGAAAATCCTAGTGGAGATTTTTGGATTAAGATCCTGACTTTTGAATTCTTTGTCCCACCACGTTCAAATACTGGGTGGACACTACATAAAAGGGAGAAGCTAAAACTCAGTTTTCCAAAGGGATGACCACTCAGCAGCTCTCACTGGGAATAATAGAGGCGTCTCCACTGTGCTGAGAACATGGGAGGCTGCAAGATACTGGAAAATTGTCCTCTGCACTTAAGTACCTAAGTGGATGCTTTGGGTAATTTGACTCCAAGCATCCATCTGTACATCATAAGGGTTTTTTAGGTCCCCCTCCCACCAGAGCAATCTCATATTACATATGTCATTTCATTTACTGCAATCAATCAGTGGAAAGAGAAACATACTCAGAGATTTCCTCTCATGTCTTCATTTTGAAAACACTTATTCAAGAAAGCATACAGAGACCAATTTAAAACATTCATTTCAGTCTTCTAACCTTCATCAAAATGGTCCTTTTTCCTGCCACATGCTATTTTTTAAATCAATTTATTCCACAAGTTTCAAACATCAATTCCACAATGGGGAGGCAGTGTGGCCTAATGGACAATGCACTGGACAAGGTTTCAGGAAATTGGGGTTCCAATACAATTTATACCACTGGCCTCCTGGATGACCATGGGCAAGTCACTTTGCCTCAGTTTTCCCACCTGTAAAATAGGGATATTGATACTGACTCTCCTGGGTAAAGTGCTTTCAGCTCTACTGATGTAAAGTGCTATTATTATCTATAGTTTTCTACTGTATTTTTTTTTAAATTAGGCCAGTCCTGTATTTCGGGGATGTGGTTTTTTTTAATAAGTATTCTAGGAAATTTTTGGATCACTGGCTAAGGAGGCATGCTCAGGGTTTAACTGATCGCCATATTTGGGGTTGGGAAGGAATTTTCCTCCAGGGCAGATTGGCAGAGGCCCTGGAGGTTTTTCGCCTTCCTCTGCAGCATTGGGCACGGGTCACTTGCTGGAGGATTCTCTGCAGCTTGAGGTCTTCAAACCACAATTTGAGGACTTCAATAACTCAGACATAGGTTAGGGGTTTGTTATAGAAGTGGGTGGGTGAGATTCTATGGCCTGCATTGTGCAGGAGGTCAGACTAGATGGTCATAATGGTTCTTTCTGACCTTAAAGTCTATGAGTCTATGAGGCGAATGGATCCCAGTGCTGAGTACTGGGCATCTTACCGGTATGTAATACCGTGTGATCGATGTTCATTTCTGGTTCTGTCATCCATTCTCTGGAGCATCTCACTGCACTTTCTGTGCAGTGGGGGCACTCTCGGAAGTTCTGTCGGAAGCTTGATTCACAGCTAATGGAAAGTAAAGTGGCCCCACTGAAGTTAAAGCAGCCGTGCCAATTTACACAGCGGATCCCCTTCACAGGCCAATGCTGCCATCTCCCTAGAGCTGCTCAGTAGTGGGGTTTCATTGCTGGTGATTTCACACCGGGAGCAGTTTTGGCAGTGGGTGCTGGCCAAGGTGTGTGTGAGTGCACATGCAGATCAGGCCCTGAGGCTCCCTGTAGCAGGGTGCTGGTGCAAAAGCACCTAATTAGCAGGGGCGGCTCCAGGCCCCAGCACGCCAAGTGCGTGCTTGGGGCGGCAAGCCGCAGGGAGCGCTCTGCCCGCGCCGCGAAGGCGGCAGGCAGGCTGCTTTCGGCGGCGTGCCTGTGGGAGGTCTTCCGAAGCCGCGGGGCCAGCGGACCCTCCGTGCTTGGGGCGGTAAAATGCCTAGAGCCGCCCCTGCTAATTAGCCCCTGCCCAGTCAGCTCCAGTCAGGGGAAACAGATTGGGGCTGATGGAAAAGGCCTGATGCTGGCCTGAGGATTGGCAACACCTGCTGTCCGGACAAGCCAAGGGCTATAAAGGCTGGGAGTAAGCCAGACTCTCTGAGTCTTATTGGGGGCAGCAAGCGGGCCCCAGGAAGAGGGGCAGGTCCTTGACCCTGTTACAATCCCAGATTTCTGGATGGAAATGGAGGTTGGTTTTGGTAAAAGCAGCAGTTAAGGCGAGTTAAAGGAAATATTTCTCCTCCTTACAGGTCTTACTATATGCATGGGGGAGGCTGTGCACTACACAATAGCCCCTTTGTGCCACTCCAGTGGGACCAGATAGCTTTCTTAAATACCCATCTAGAGAATCCCAAGTGTCATAAAGATGGAAGAGCCAACTGCAAGCCATCCTGTCCTGACCTTCCCTGGGTGGCAAGGAGAGGAGGAGGTGGCCAAATGGAAATTGCGGCTCTTTGAGGGCAGAAAGGAGGCATAAGTAATACTAAGATTTTACCATGAAGTGACAGAAATCGTGAATTTGAATAAACCTGTGAAATCGTGGAAATGGCTGTAAAAACACAGGAATGTAAACACAAATATCCAAACTGAGTGGCATTGCCCCCTGGCATGTGAGTTTTGCAGTGCCCCTCAGGTTTGGACCATCCACCCTTCCATCTCCATAGGAGCGGACAGGCCAAACGTGAATGGCATCGCGACCTTGTGTGCCAGGTCACAACTGCTGGAATAAGGACCTTGGCCCAGTCGCAGAGCACAGGAGCTGCCACTGCGGGTGGACTTGCTCTCCGACACCTTCTCCCTGACCCCGTTTCCATGACTTTTCTTTCTTGCACCTGTGCTGTGAAATTTACTAAACATTTCTGTACCAAAAGCATAGTCTTAGGTCTAACTCCTGGAGCTGGTCAAAGACTACTGGGCAGAAGTTTTTCATCCAAAAATGCAGTTTTATCATTCTAAACATTTTGTGGGAACATGTCAGTTTTGACAATTTTTAATTGCGGGGGGGAGGGGGGAAGTCCATACAAATCTCTTTAGCTTTCTCATTTTGTCTCAGTAATGTCAAAATAGTTCCTTTTGGTAAGGTAAAAATACACCACTTCAACATGACATTTAGTTCCAGCTTTATTGTTTGCATTTATTTGGTTTTGACTTTTAAATGTAATTAAACTATGCATTTTAATATATTTAATATCATATAACAGTGAAAAACAAGTGGTTCACAATGATAGTCAAAAGGAAACATCTTACTGAAATGATACAGTTCAGCATTATCAAAATGAAATCTCCTGATTGATTAAATTGATTTTTTTTTTCTGAATTGGAATGCAAAAACAAAAATTCAAAATGTCAAATGTCCTGTGGAACAGACATTCTGGTTTCCCAGCAACTCTAGTAATGCCACTTCTCTCCCCCAAAAATCGGAGGCTCCAGACCACCTGATTAATTGAGTTCTAGTGATGATCGTGTAACAGAACAACGGTACTCAGTACACAGACGGGCACTGGTGCTGGTCCATGGAAAAAGATGGGATAAGCTGATCATCCCTGCAGAATGCGGAAAACTTCATATTCTTAGGTCCTTTGTACATGCTCATCTACGGGGTAAAAATAGGGTCAGGGCAACTTCCTTCCTGGTCTCTTTATGCGTTAGTAAAGTGACGAGCCGCCCCTCCTTACCCTTACTCAAGCTCAGAGACTGCGGCAGATGAGGGCTATTGCTGCTGCTCATGCTAACTCTAAAGGGAGAAGTGAGAGGATGTGAAAGTGGGGTGGGTGGGAATAATAGATCAAGCATGGAAAAGTAGGAGAGAAATGAAGTATGAGGAAGGCAGAAAGGCATGAGCTTAGCAGCTAGAAGCAGAAAGCCCTGATCGGATGCCTGAATGCAAGACATAGAGGATGAGCCAGTTATTAAATTGCTCCTACTTGATCTCAGTCAACATGCAGAGAAGAAGGGAGCATGTGAGCCAGTTATCAATAGTTATATTACAGTAGAGAGAGCCATGAATTTAAACTAGAATACTAGTCCAGAGTCTTAAACACAAGAAAAATAACTGCAAAGGGCCAGGTAAGCTTTGATGAGTTCCACAGTTTGGGAACGTACCCCTACCAAACCCTAGGTCAGCTGCAGTTACTAATCCAACCCACCCTATACCTTTACAAGGGGCAGTTTGGTCCATGTCACATTTTTTCTAACCATGTGTGTTCTCCTCAACCAGGAGAAATAAAATTATATTTTGTTCATTTTTAAAACCAGTAAATTCATGTGTTAGAGTCCAATTTTCTTTCTTTCTTTCTTTCTTTCTTTCTTTCTTTCTTTCTTTCTTTCTTTCTTTCTTTCTTTCTTTCTTACTTATTACAATCTCTCTCATTCCTTTCACAAAATGTTCCCAATAGAGTTTTTGTATTTTCTTTGCTTCTTTATTGGCTGTTAGATGCATGCAATGGCTAATGACTTTGCCCTACTTTCCTTCATTTTTTCTCCATTATACGAGTCCTATAAGTCTTCACAACAAACCGTGAAATATATCCTTTCCTTTTTCTAAAAGTCACTGGGCAGAAAGGAGAGAGAGTTTAAAAAGGGAGAGAGAATAAAAGACACTATAAAACAGGGACAGGGACTAGCCAAATGTCTTGGAAACAATGAGCCAAAAAAAAAATCTAGAAGCATTATTCTATTCCAGTCATACTTGGGGACAAGCTGGGCTGTCATTCATACCTGTGAATCCTACTGAAGTCATCACATGATGACAATGGGTATAAGACCTGACCTAAAGCCCACTAAAGTCAACGGGACACCTGTCATTGACTGCGGTGGACACTGGATGGGAACCTAAATGAAGACAAAACCTGCCCATTTTCTCCTACACAGCAACTTTCATCTGAGGATCTCATGGTGCTTTGTAAACATCAATTAAACCTCCCATCTGAAGCTGATGATTATTATACCCATACTAGAGATGGGCAACTGAAGCACAGAGAAATTGTCTTCCAAAATTTCCCTTCTTGAATTACTGACAGAGTTGGGAACAGAATCCAGGAGTGCCAGATCCCTACCCTGACTCTCTCCATTAGACCACATTCCCGCCCCTTGGCTTGCCTGCTCTGTTCTTCTCCATGTTTCATTTCACAGCACTCAATCTGGTTATGACAAACTTACAGTATACTGGACAAACATGGAAGGAAGATAAACTTTACTGAATTTAGTTCAAAACCTTTGGGGTCCATTGTATTAAAAATGCAATTGTTTCTGTGTTACTGTAGGATTGTTTGTCATTTTTCTAGGGAACTAATGCAAATGATGGGAACTTCAAAGGACTTTTTGGGACAATGCATGTAAAGTGGATTTATTAAGAGATACCTGGGGAATGAGGGGAATGTAAATGACCCACTTTGAATTCATCCTTTTGGAGTTACATGCTGGGGAGAGAAACCTGTTCACCTGTTTCAGGAAGCTCCAGCTCAAAGACCCCTGAACTGTATAAAGGGTGGACTAAACATTTAATGAGAGTGCTTGTCCTGAGATGAAACTGTGATGAACTTGAAACTACAAGGAAACTCCTCGGGTGGCACTTTGAAGGACTGCTCCATCGCAGGGTTGAGGTGATCTCTGTTGAGTGTATTAGCATGCATGTAGGGGACTTTTTATTTTATTTTTAATAGGTTTTCTCTTCTTAATGTACCTTAAGTACAAAAGAGCCTTGCGTAGTAAATGCTACGGTGTATCTTATAACTCTGGGCAGCACACTGTTAACTCTCTCCAAAGAGAAAGCAAGTAGGCCGCTTGGGCAGCGTGTCTCTGCTGGAAACAGCAGTGAAGGTGGAGAACTGTTCCGCCTGGAAATAAGTGATAAGTCTCTCTTGGTTCTTATATCTCTTCAATCGTGCCTCTCTAATCTCGTGCCTCTGCAGTTCCTGACAGATGCCCGCAGTGTGCACAAGTTGGTGCTTTACCACCCCCACTGCCCCCCCAATGACATGTCACTGATGAAACCAGTGTTTTTAATCCAAAATGGAAAAAAATGATCCTGGGTCAAATTTCAAGCCCTACAAAAACCTTGTACTTCGAACATTGCTATGACAAGGGAAAAGTGGACATTTTGAACAACTTTATTGTTCAAAGAATTTCTGTAGAACTTAATGATAAACTTCTGTGGAATATCTAAGTAAATACTTATTCTGTAGGTTGCTTTCAACATTCAATAGGAAGGATGCATTTCTCTATTAAATGTAATAGCTTTTTAGAGTACACGCTATAATCCTATTTCATTTGTATAGAACGCTACTGCTTTCATCCCTATTATATTTTATATGACGGTTCCATATGGAATATATTGAGAGGCATGAACAAGAGGAAGCAATTAGGAAATTAGGTTAATATTCATCAGCAAAGAGACTGAGAGGACATGATTAAAATGAATACATGTTGTGGTATAGAACAAGTGCATGATGTAACTATCTAAGAGGTAACTGACTCCAAAATAGCAAGTCAGCCAATTAACCCCCCAGATCCTGCACATATGCACACGAGTGAATAAAATGCATGTGAATAGGCCCATTGAATTCAGTGGGTGGGATTTTCAAAAGGACTCAGCAATACCTCTGCATGGAAGTCAATGGGAGCAGAGTTAGGGCACCAAAAGGAACACGCACGTGTGCGGGGTTACTCATTTCATATGGGCTGACTGGCTTATTCATGTCTCCACCTTACCATGTTGTTGCGATTTTAAATAAAGCAATTAAAATAATCAATGAAGTAATGAGCAAATGGATAATGAACATCATAAACTATATACATTAAACAGAGCTGGTAATTCTCTGCACTTCGCAATGACAGAGGAGTAACAATCGCTCCCTCAATGGCCCTGCAGCCTAAATATGCCAAGATGCAGACGAGCAGCTCAGAAAGGGTGAGTGTGGAGATTGCCAGAAGGAGAATGGAGGAAGGACGGCTAGAAGAGGTGAGTTGTAAGAAGAGATTCAGAAGGGCGAGGCTTGCTGGATGTGCACAGGCAGAGGGGATGTGCAGAGTGGCCGGACCAAGGAGAGCCATAGAAGGGAGCAGACCAGGAAAAGAAACGGGATGTGTTTGAGGAGCAGGCAGCTGGAAATGAGAGCTGAGATGTTAGAGGAGAGAAGACAGGGTCTTCTAGGTGAAGATGAGGTGCTAGGTGCAACAAGAGACAAGGAACCAATGGGTGTATTCAGGCTGTGATTCAATGTACACTGAAGTCAACAAGAGTCTTTGCACTGCCTGAGTTGGGTATTGGATCCAGGCCTGAAAGAGGATGTGATGTGGCTGGGAAAGCTGGAGATGAATATGATTTTGGCAGCAGAGTTTTGGACAGACAGGAGTCACAGGGAGGGGAGTGGCAGGGCAGCCAGAAAGGAGGAAGTTGCAACTGTAATCCCAACCCAGTCAGTATTACTTTCTGTCCCCCTCTAGTGGTGGCTGGGTGCCACAAAGAGGCTGATGAGCCTGCTACAGCCGTGTCTTGCAGAGGAAGGTCTTTTAGCTTAGGCAGCTGAGGTTCATATTTTACAATCCAGGTATCCTAGATTTGATTCTTGCTGTTGATGACACAACCAGGAGTGTGATGCAACACGGTCGGGCTCGAGACAGACCAGAAAAGAGCAAGGGTGGCGGCACTAGAGATGTTTTATAGTGGGAAAAAATCCAGTACCGTTTCATATTTAAACTGAAATGTGCACTCATTTTCCCCTCCCCCAGCCCTCTCTCCACACTTGGCTGCACATACTTACTGACCCAAACCCAGCGTTCCATGTAGTCTGCACTGCGTTTCCAGGAGTGGTCTGGTGTATCTTTCTCTCCCACCATGTGAACATTTCTCTCTCTGCCTCCCAGGATCAGTATTCATGTGTGGATATTGTGGAGGGACATTAGAGATAATAATTAATGAGATGCCAGGCATGAGCATTTATCATCTTCAAGAATACAACCCTAGAACTCCATAGTGATCAAGCCATCCCTGCCTTCATGAGACAGGACACATAAGTTACCCCCAAATCAATCCTGTTATATTGCCAGTAATATTTTAAAGCAGAAGTTAGAGGAGACTGAAACGGAGCAGCATTTGCCTGTCAGAATGTGAGTGGGCGAGAAGACAGAACTTAGTGGAGGAAATGGGGCAAATACACAGTATTTCCTCTATCTAAATAAGCATTACAAAACTGAAACTCAGATGACTGGTGCAGATGTGTGTTCCCTGCTTATAGTGGGAAACAGGAAGCTTTTTGTACTGTGTTGCTCGGATTTACTTCTGGTTAAACGTTTCAGTAGGTATATTAATGCCTTAAGTATCCTTCCATACAGTGGAATATCTACGTAATATGCTGTTAGAAAAAGCAAGTAGGGTCTTACTGTAATTTAGTGATCAAATGAAAATCAGGCATAGATCGTGCAAAATGTATTCACATATTGAAAGTTATGAGCTGCATTAATTCTGCCAGTGCCATAATTCCCTTCCAACAGCCCCTGAGGTGCTTAAGAACGAAGGAATTATGTGTGATCAAGCTAGTTTAGTATTCTGATTGGAAAATGCCCTGTACCCACCTAAAGCTTGTTGAAATTTTGGAGGCTTCTTTACATGATGAAGCATTAAAAACATTTTACATTTTTCTTAACTCATCATATTTTTCCCCAGTGAAGAAAAAGGAGGATGGGAAGAAAAGGAGTGAAGGAAAGTGGGAATCTCTCCATTATTTTGAATGAAACAATTTCAGAAAGTTAGAAAAATTTCAACATTTTTGTTTTGGAATTTTTTAAAGCATGTTTTTTTGCAAAACCGAAGTCATTAAAATGATTTTTTGCAGAAATGTTTATTTATAAACATATCATTTTTTGGATGAAAAAACATTTTAACCCCCCAAATTTTAAACAGTCCTTCCTGTCTGTACTACATATTTCAGAGGAAGATTCAAAAATTGTACCTTGAGTTGATTTGGGGGATAGGGACACAATAGGGGCCTGGTGTCCATTGGACATCTTAGGCGTTACTGTAATAATAATCATTTTTATTAACCACCACAAGGTCCTGTTTCTAGATTTCAGATGGAAAAGACATACCTCTGCTAAAAGTGGAAAAGGGAGGAGGTCTCAAAATCAAAATAAATCTGAGTCAGTTAAGGCTGAAAGGGAAAAGAGAAGGCATGAAATCAGCATGTGTTAAAAACAGCTCATGGGATCACAGAGGAATAAGATTGTTTTTATAAACATGTAATAGGCAAAAGGACTACTAAGGGAAAGATGGGTCCATGAGTGAATGAGGAGTGGGGAAGAGGAAGATGCCTCAGAAATAGATCAATTTTCCAGTAAGATCAATGGTAGAGCTCAGAGAATTGGGAAGTGAGGAAGATTTTATGACCATAATCATTGATGAAGATCAGGCAAGGGGATATTTGAAAAAAGTTCAACATCAACCAAGGCGCTGGGTTGGAGGTTGTGCGTGGTATGCTCAGCCCTGGTATAAATATCTGCTGCTCCACTGAAGGCAACTTGACTGAAATGAGTGTTAAGTCTATAGAATCATGACTGGTGTGAAGAAAGTGAATAGGGAAGTGTTATTCATCTCCCTTCACGTAACACAGGAACCAGGGCTCACCCAATGAAATTAATAGCAACAAGTCTAAAGCAAACAATAGGAAGTACTTCACACAGCTCTGTCAGGAGTAAGGCCCTTGTCCGTGCCTGCTCAGTACTCCTGACACCCTAATGAGCCAGCTAGGCTGCCTGATGGACTGCCCTGCCTGATTGGCTGAGGAAGCCAGCAGGCCGGTTCTTAAGCTCAGCAGGTACAGTAGCTGACTGTTTAATAAACCCACCCGTGGACTCCCTGCCTCCCTGTGCTCCTCTCTCCAAGTCCTGCTTCTCCACAGCTTCATCACAGATCCTGCCCTTCACCCATCCTGTCCCAGCCTTGCTCCTGCCTTCCCTAACTCCTGGTAATCTGAGTCCTGACTCCCACTCTGTCTCAACCCTTGGCTCTGGCGTTTGGACTTGGACTCCAATTCTGACTTTCAGCCCTGCTTCCTGGATCTGGCCCTGGCTCGACTTTGGGCTCTGCCACTCAGACGCTGATCAGTAGGCCTGACTCCCACTGCGACCTGGTCTCCTGACAAACACACAGTTAACCTGTCAAACTTGTTGCCAGGATATGTTGTGAAGGCCAGAAGTATAACTGGGTTTAAAAAAAATAGTTAGGTAAGTTCCTGGAGGACAGATTCATCAATGGCTATTAGCCAGAATGGCCAGGGAAGCAACCACATGTTCTGAATGTCCTTATACCTCCAACTGCCAGAAGATAGAACTTGATGGCAGGGGATAGATCACTCAAAATTGCCCTATTCCGTTCACTCCCTCGGAAGCACCTGGCACTGGCCATTGTCAGAAGACATGATACTGAGCTAGATGGACCATTGGTCTGATCCAGCCTGGCCATTCTTATGTGGTTATTCAGTACATTACAAAAACCAGCGGACCCTCCACAGGCACGTCTGCAGGAGCTCCACCGGAGCCGCGGGACCGGCAACCGCCAGCGCGCCCCCCAAGGCGTGCCGCCCTGCTTGGGGCGGCACAATTCCTAGAGCCGCCCCTGCTCCCTCCCCCATACTTGATGCAGCATTGCTCCCTGGAAATTGAGCATTGGTATTGGGTTGAGATTTCTACAGAGGGTATTGGCTGAATGCTGCTTGTGACCACCTCTGTTCCAGAGTTGGTGTATACAGTGTAAATAAACAAGTTACACCAGCAGTATACCCAGACTTTCTGTCACTAATTTTTAGTCCAACAGGAAAACAGTCTATAAAGCCCCAACATCTGCTACTGCTCATCAGAGGGCAGATATGCAATAAGCACAGAGGTAGTGGTTAGGGTACGGGCCTGGGCTTCTGCAGACCTGGATGACCTCCTGTGTGACTTTGGACAAATCCCTGCCCGCCCTTTGGCTGTCCTGCTTACTCTAAGTTATAAGCTCTTAAGAACAGGGCCTGTCTCTTGCTGTGTTTGCACAGCGCCTGCTATGAAGAAGTCCAAATCTCAGCTGGAGCCTCCAGATGCTAGCGCAATTCAAGTAATAATGATACATGTAGGACCTTTTTTAAAAAAAATTCAAATCCTCTGTATTCCGTATGGAACATACCACACACTTCTAATATAAAAAATAAACCTACAATCAGATGGAACTCTAATGAAAGTGTGAAATCTTCCCCCACCAGAGCAGCGTATTGATCATTTTGCCAGATCTATAAAGCAAAAAGAATTTAGCTGAAAAATAACAGGCTGCTAAAGGAAGGAGCTCTTGGCTCCAGCACGATGGAAGATATAGCATCTTTGTGGGCATGTGGATAACAATAGCCTCAGAACTGAGGATGTACCTCAAGGCAACAGAAGGTTGATTAATTATAATTGAAAAGGTCTCAACGGGTATCTAAGAACAGAATTTGTGATTTGTCACAAGCTGCGACTGAAAAACAATAAAAAATCAGTAAACAGGAACAGTATATGTAGCACATTGGATGTAAGACATTCATATTTTTTTTCACAGCATCTTTATCTATACCTGTAACAGCTACTGTAGATATGAAAATATATGGGCTGTTGGTATCATTCGGGGTTGCTCATGTAAAACTGATAATGCCTCCTGCGACATTAGAGTTTTATCTGCAAAATTTGTTCCACCTGTTTTTCTTTTGGAGTCATTTTGGCTTTAAGGGGTTTTAGCAGTAAATATGACCAAAATGAATGAATCTTGGTTTACAGCACAATCCTAATATATAGGGAATTTTTTAAAATTATTTTTAATGTGAAAAGCATAAAACTCCACACATACCCCCACTCACATTCCAGTTATGTTTTGTCTAGTACAGGGAAGAGAAGCCTTCATGTATTGTTTGAAATTTTTCTCGAAAAGGTCAGATCGCCGTAGAATTGATATTAGTAATTTGTGCAAAAGCATAGCTGGCCCTTCAAAACATCTTTCTTCCAGCACTATCCGTTCTTGGACCAAATTAGTCTGAAAGAAAAGTGCTTGAGCTGATCTCTGTATTTAAGAGACGTTCATGCCGAGTAGTTGCAGGGACAGCTGTGCCCATTTGGCGGGCCTCAGCACTTGGGAAGTGTTTTGCAGTCGGAAGTGCTTCCAAGCCCTGTCAGAACCTTGAATCCCATTTGTCCACTAAAGTTAAAATTGGCATTTTTAAAGAGCCCCTTCACTGCTCCTCTCTGGCAGCTGCCAACTTGCTCGGAACAGAACTGCATCTGCCATCCTTTGTGACACCTTCAGCGGGGGGAGCTCTGATAGCATTCTGGTCTGTATGTTGCCATAGCACTAATTGAACAATCAAAGAGTCAGTGTTTTGTGCCCAGGGGAAGGCTGTGGGATGAGACAGGTGCACTCACATACCTTGTTTGCTCAAGAGCCATTAGCTGCGCACCAGAACTGGACAGTTTGTAATAAACTGATAGCACAGATGGAACTGGGCTGTGATCTGACTGCACCAGGCTGGTAGAGAGGGCATCATGCAAGCCACGTATCCCTCACCACCACACACAAGGTTGTCTAAAAGATCTGTGATAGCTCAAATAGAAATTATGGGCTTGAGGCATAGGGCGAGGGGTTCTCTGAGCTGTGCTGTGCAGGAGGTCGGGCTAGATGATCAGAATGCTCCTTTCTGGCCTTAAAATCTATGGACAATCTATGTGGAAGAGCAGAACACAGTAGCAGTCTCTGGCAGCAGGGGCTGCTTAGTTCTTGTATAACCCGTTGTTCAGTGTGTATTTTACACACACACCAATTGTTCCTGATTCACAGTAGATATGAGTCTGTTTATAGCTTTTAATGCCAGAACCTGCCTCTTTAACTCAAGCTGTAGATACCTCTGTATCCATCTCCAGAGGTGCTTCATTCAGGCCTTGGTGTATCAACTCAGACGTCCAGAAAGGTTTGGGCAGGAGGTGGAGGCCATGGAGCAAAACAGATACACAAGGAGGAGTAAGAAATGCCCTGCTACTGGCAGGTACAATGCGAATGCTCCAGGACTGTGCTTGCCAGCCTGCCTGCAACATCCAACCAAGCAGCTCCCTTTAATTATAAAGCCTCAAAGACCCTTGGTTGGAGGTGAAATAATGTAAGTTGGTCTGTCCAGACTCCACAGTGCTGCTAAAAATGGTTAATCCCATGACAAAGAAATACACCACAGGGATGTGAGATGAAACTCAAAGAGCCTTGCCTGCTGACAGCCACTGGCTAAATAGCCTGCTGAAAGGAGTGACTGACCCAACCGCCATGGCTTTAACAGTGAGCAACAGTCATCATGCAGTAGCTAAGGTCCTCTCAGGAGAGTCAGTGCTAGACAGAACAATAGCATACATTGTTTCATAAGACTGCTAAGCAAAAAGGAGGCCATCTGTCATGTTAGCCAGCATGACTGGAGCAAAGGATTTGGGGATTAACTCTTTGAAGTATGGTTTCCTGACTCAGTTTGTCACTGCAAAGAGACTCCTTTGTTTCTAATGCTCAAGAGTGAACAGATACTTTCAGCTGCAAACTGAAGTCGATTCAGGACTTTTCTGGGCTCTTCTGAACACAGCTGTGTGCAATGAAAAATCACTGATTCCTTTCTTGGGCTTTTGTTCCTCTGGCTGCCTGCCAAAACAAGGGCTGAACATGACCATTGTAAGGTCAGGCTCGGATCACTGCCAAAGCAGCATTAGCATCGAATCAGCATCGGAACCGTGAAGTGCTCTGGGAACAGCTGGGGGCAGCTGTGAAGAATGGGGAGTAGAGAATGGGTATGGTGTGGTAATGCCCCTTTACCACACCATCAGCCCCTGGACCCAACACACAGGGCCAGTATTGCCAACCCCAAAAGCTAAAAAATCACGAGTCTTACCTGCAAAATGTATGAGACTGGCCCAACATACTTGAGGGGGGGGGTTATCTTTTTGATTAGATGTTGGCTCCCACATCAGTTCTGCCCCCATATCTGCCTGTCTCTTTTTGCCCTGCCTCTGCTCCTCGAGGAGTTCTTCACCGACCTCTATCAGGCCTGAGGGGGGCAGCTGTGCCACCTTTTGCCCCTTCTCAGGCCTGAGGGGGAGGATGGGGAGACTGACACTTTTCTCACCAGGGAGGGAAGAATGGAGATGCCCTGAGCTGATGGGCTGTTTCTGCTCCCTCTCCCCTGAGTGGAGCAGGGAGAGCTCTGCCTCCTCCTGCAGCAACCCTGACTGGCTGCTCTACCTCAGGAGGTGGGACAGTGGGGAAAGCAACCAATCAGAGAGGGGTTTCCCGTGGGCAGGATTGAAAATGCATCTGAGAGCTGGAGATTTTCACGTAGTCATGGACAAATTCCAGCAGGGGCTGAAATCTTGTCAGTAGTGATGGCGTCATGAGGGTTGGCAGCACTGTGATCCCAGCTGGGTGCATCACATGGGGCAGGACTCTCCACCTCCTGACAGTGGAGAGAGAGAAGAGAAACAGAGATGGATTGGGCTTCTGGACCCAGCACCTGACCCCAGCAACCTCCTGTCTCTTCCTCACCCAATTTTGAGGCACCACATGGGGCCAGGACTCTTCTGATGGAGGAAGTAAGAGCTAGACCAGACTATCCTAATGCCATGCCCAGGACCATACTTCATTCAGCAGATAGCATGGATGGCACAAGTTGCACAGGCACCTGTAACACTGGCATTCCCCAGTGTTGGCATGCTTGAGGTTGCAACCTTAATAATTTTCTTTTAAAATATTTTTTGGTATGTATTATCCATATTGTTTGATATAAGCCTGCATACTATTTTTCATTGCCTCTGTTTTCTGAAAGTTCTTCTACGTTTGGGTTTTCAAACAGTAGACGGGATCTGATAATGAACATACTGCAAACTCCTACAGTCCTAGGATGTTCAACAAGGCATTTAAGCACATGCTTAAGTGCTGCAGTGAATTGTGACCCTAACCTGCATGCAACATGCCCCTTGACTTCAGTGGACATTATGCACATGGAACAAGTAAAGGCGCGACCTTAGGTATCCACATTTTTGGTTTAGGGCCCCAGTCTTCAAGGTTCAAAGTACCTTGAACTCCTGTTGACACCAGCAAGATTTTATGGTGCTCACTCCTCAAGTGGTGCTCAACAGTTGCAAATTCAGGCTTTTGGGGCCAAAGTTTTCAGGGCCTCAGACTGAGAACAATGAGCAGCTGTTGAATGCTCAGGGACAGATTTGTAAAGGTATTTAGGTGTCTAAAACTACATAGGAACCTAGTGGGATTTTCAAAAGCACCACCTAGGCATCTGTCTGCATCTTAGACAACTACATACCGTTACCGATCTGGCCTTTGGCCCTTTGGGAAATCTGCCAAACTTCGCTGAGGCGGCTCCATGGCAGCTGAGCAATTTTTTTAAATATGGTGTCGACTTTAGGTGCTGAGCATTGTTAAAAATCTGTCTTAGCGCATAATTCTCTCATTTGAAACACATTTATAATTAAGACACATAATTTCTATGTGCTTAACATTTTTATATATTTAACACTTAATCTATTTATATTGATTGCGCTTGGGTTTAATCAGGATGCAGGAAAACAGATGGTATAAAAATTACTCTACTAATAATTCATTTTCAAATTGTCCGTTCAGAAGGGTAAGAGATTTTACAATCTTAGAATGCACTTTCAGTTGGTGAAAAATTCTGCTCTTATGGAGGAGGGCATTTTTTTAGCTACATTGTGTCGGCAAAAAGTGGAGCTTGCTGGTTGAATTATTTATTGCAAGGAATGTTAACTGTGAATTTAGCCTTAGCTTCTATTCAAGATTGGTCATGAACTGACCTGATTCCTTTTGCAAATTCACCTGGTATTCATAACAGTTTGCCAAATAACTGGGATGAATTATCAGCCTATGTGCTGTCCTATACAGCTATCTGTTGTTCATGGAGTGTGATTGGTCATCAGAATCACATGGTTTCATTTCTTCTCTCTCATTGGATAAATAAGTTTTAAAATAACGCATATACTAGTTGATGAATACCCATATTCTCATGCAGCTACAGACGTTTGTATGAAGAACATCCATTCCCCAATCTTTAGTGCAAACAAAATCATGCAAATAATCACAAACTGTTCAGATAACATGAGCAATGAACTCTGCTGAATTGAACAGAGTTTTAATATCAAAATGGATACTTGTGAACTCTGTGTATAAACATTCTGAAACATGGCTCTTAATGTGGGTGTCAGTCGTGCAGTCCTTAGTCACCTGAGTGCAGTGTCTTCATTGGGACCACTCACTTCAATAAGGGCTATCGGTTCACGCCAATGGGCAACATTTTCAAAAGTGCCCAAATCACTTAGGACCCTAAGTTTCATTGAAAGTCAATGGGAATTAGACTCCAAAGTGACAAGGCATTTTTGAAAATGGGACTTAGGTTCCTAAATGACTTAAGTGCTTTTTAAAATTTTACCCATCATATGGAAAAGGTGAGAAAATATTTGATGAAGGAATTTTGCCCCCTGTAAAAGTTTCCTTATAAGCAAAATAGCTGATGATGATTCCACTGTGAAATGATGTCTGGTTGCTCAGATTTTGGTGGATCAGATGTGTCACAAGCATAAATTACAGTAGCTTTGTTTTAGAAAAATCCATTAAGAATTAATAGTGGTTTGCTTGACTTTTCTTAACATGGATGAAAATAATCATCTTCATACAGCAAGTTCAGTTCCCTCCAAGCTAAATTGAGAAGATTGTTTGATTTTTATATCTGATCTGTAAGCAATTCTAAGGAAAAGCTTAATATTCCATTTTGATTTGCATGATACTCTAAACTCCCAAGTTTTAGTAAAGTCTCTGCAGACATTTTGCCTTAAATCAGTTATGAAGCTAACACTTTCCTGCCAGTAATTAAGTCTGCTTCGGTGTCATAACATGTGTCCCAGAAGTTGCATTTCCTGTATGAAGTTATTCAACTTACTAAACTGCTAATAAACCCATAATGCATGGTGAATATCAGTACTATGCAATTAACACTGCCGTTTAAACCTTAATTAGACCTCTCCTTTGAAGGCAGAGGATTTCAATGCAATTTAATGGTTTGTTTGTTCAACTGTGCTCTACTTCCATTGGGCTTCTGTAAGTTTTATGGCATTGCTTTTAAAAATAATATCTAATATTGAAACAGAATGGAAAGGCTGAAATGGGTTGCAAGCTTGTTCAGCAGTGAAAAAGACAGATGGGGAGATCATTATTTCAGGTATCTGGCATGCCTGACTTGAGCTATATTGATTATGCACAATTCTGCAGCATAACCATAGTACCACAAGGATGAGGTTTGCCTTTGACAGCTATGGAGATTGATTAGAAAATGTCGGCTTTTGGAGTCCTTTAAACTCTTGTCAGTGAAGTAAACCTCAATTCTTCTTCCAGTATGTGTCAATATGGATCCCACTGTAGGTGCACCTGAGCTTCCTACATGTGGACATGGGGTTTTTTGAATAACCCTGTCTGTTGCAGTTGTCCAGGCAGCCTCCATATCCTGATGCTCTTCTGCATAAAGGACAAGTGG
The DNA here is from genome assembly GCF_020497125.1 of Mauremys mutica. Lineage (NCBI taxonomy): Eukaryota > Metazoa > Chordata > Testudines > Geoemydidae > Mauremys > Mauremys mutica. The sequence goes on along the minus strand of NC_059076.1, from coordinate 6,966,910 downwards.
CCACCCGCCTTGGTTCCTTCCATCAAGACAGAACCCTGTAAGTGCCAGACCCACTTCTTTTGTCCTAGCTTCAAACTCATCCCTTAGGAATAGTTTGAAGAAATACATCTTTGTCCTGTTCATTCTCTAATCTGGACATTTCAAAAACAAAATGTCACACCAGAAAACCCAGGAAGATGCCCCCTGAGAGCTGGGTGAGTTGCGTCACACCAACTGCCCTGATGGATTCTAAACCGTCAGGGATTAAGCCCTGCCCTAACCCCCATGGACTCACCCTCTGGTTGATGAGCTCACCCAATGCCTCTTCTGTCTGAGGGAGAGCTGCATCCCTGATAAGGGCTCAGTATATAAATCCTTCTTGCTGAGGACTCAGAAGTCGAGGGACACATGGCTAAATCTCTATCTGCTTGAACAATTGGTGTACATCACCTCAGACCTGGAGAAGACATCCATCTCACAGGATCCCAAAGGGTTCTCCTCTGTGAGTGCTCCTCCAGGCAGACATCACTCTCTGAAGTTTAGCAACAAAAGGGAAGGCAGGGAAGAAACCTGTGTGAAAACTGCCTTATGTCACCTCAGTGCTGATTCTCCTGGCATACGGGGTGCTCCTTACTGGTTCAGAGTAGGAAAATGTCTACTGGACGGACATACATACTCATCTAAATGGAAGAGGTTCTCAATATGGGCAGCCCAGCATGGTCTGGATCTAACCCAGGCCTGGATATTAAATATCCTTTACTCACTGTTAAACTTAAAGCAGATTTTTATTAAGCTCTATTAAAATCCATTTAATGCTAATTTTTGCTTTGCATCCGTCTGTATGGTTGTGCTCAGTCTTTTCACACTTCATGGTATCAAAATTTCTCAAGGGGCTCTTACATGCTTACCCAACGGTCAGAGAACCTACTTCTGGTGGGGATGTCAATTTGGTCCTCCTGGGACTTAAGGAACTTCTACTTGAGCCTTTTTCCAAATGTTCCCTACATCATCTCTCTCTGAGATTAGTCTTCCTGGTGACTATCACTTTAGAATATAACAATCGCCCAATGTTCCTTCTATTCCAGTATCCTGTTGTCTAACAGTGGCTGGTGCCAGATGCTTCAGAGGGAATGAACAGAACAGGGCAATTATCAAGTGTCCACTCTCACCTTCAGAGGTTAGGGATACTTGGCGCATGGGTTTATATTCCTGACCATCTTGACTAACAGCCACTGATGGATCTATCCTCTATGAACTTATAAAATTATTTTTTAACCCAGTTATACTTTTAGCCTTCACAACATCCCCTGGCAATGAGTTCCACAGGTTGACTATGCGTTACATGAAGAAGTACTTCCTTTTGTTTGTTTTAAACCTGCTGCCTATTAATTTCATTGGGTGGCCCCTGGTTCTTGTGGTATGTGGAGTAAACACTGCCTTATTCACTTTCTCCACAACATTCATGATTTTATAGACCTTTATCATATCCCCCTTAGTCAGCTCTCTTCTAAACTGAACACTCCCAGTCTTTTTAATTTCTCCTCAGATGGAAGCTGTTCCATACCCCTAATCATTTTTATTGCCCTTCTCTGTACTTTTTGCAATTCTAATACATCTTTTTTTCAGATGGGATAACCAGAACTGCAAACAGCATTCAAGGTGTGGGGAGTACTGTGGATTTTTATAGTGGTATTATGATATTTTGTGTCTTATCTATCCTTTTCTGAATGGTTCTAACATTCTTCTAGCTTAATTGACTGCCACTACACATCGAGCATATGTTTTCAAAGAACTATCTGTGATAACTCCAAAATCTCTTTCTTGAATGGTAACAGATAATTTAGACTCCATCATTTTATATGTGTAGTTGGGATTATTTTTTCCAATGTACATTACTTTGCATTTATGAAAACTGAATTTTATCTGCCATTTTCTTAGCCAGTCATCCAGTTTTGTGAGATCCATTTATAACTCTTTGAAATCTGCTTTAGACTTAATTATCTTCAGTAATTTCATATAATTTGCAAACTTTGTCACCTTACTGTTTACCCCTTTTTTCCAGATCACTTATGAATAAATTGAACAGCACTAGACCCAGTATGGGTACATTTACCTCTCTCTCTATTTACTGACCATTTATTCCTACTCTTTGTTTTCTATCTTTTAATCAGTTATTGATCCACGAGACTTTGAAAAGAGGATAGAGAATAAGAAGGAGAATATCCTATTGCCATTATATAAATCCATGGTACGCCCACATCTTGAATACTGCGTACAGATGTGGTCTCCTCATCTCAAAAAAGATATACTGGCACTAGAAAAGGTTCAGAGAAGGGCAACTAAAATGATTAGGGGTTTGGAGAGGGTCCCATATGAGGAGAGATTAAAGAGGACTTTTCAGCTTGGAAAAGAGGAGACTAAGGGGGGATATGATAGAGGTATATAAAATCATAAGTGATGTGGAGAAAGTGGATAAGGAAAAGTTATTTACTTATTCCCATAATACAAGAACTAGGGGTCACCAAATGAAATTAATGGGCAGCAGGTTTAAAACAAATAAAAGGAAGTTCTTCTTCACGCAGCACACAGTCAACTTGTGGAACTCCTTGCCTGAGGAGGTTGTGAAGGCTAGGACTAAAACAGCGTTTAAAAGAGAACTCATGGAGAATTCATGGAGGTTAAGTCCATTAATGGCTATTAGCCAGGATGGGTAAAGAATGGTGTCCCTAGCCTCTACTTGTCAGAGGGTGGAGAAGGATGGCAGGAGAGAGATCACTTGATCTTTACCTGTTAGGTTCACTCACTCTGGGGCACCTGGCATTAGCCACTGTCAGTAGACAGGATACTGGGCTAGATGGACCTTTGGTCTGACCCAGTGTGGCTGTTCTTATGTTCTTATGTTCCCTCTTATACCATGACTGCTTAAGGGATTTGGGTGATAGTGAGAGTACACTATTTCCATTAGATCACCCTTGTCCCCTGTTTGTTTACCCCTCCAAAGAATTCTAATAGATTAGTGAGGAATGATTTCCCTTTACAGAAGTCATGCTGACTCTTCCCCATCAAATGGTATTCATCTGTGTATCTGATTATTCTGTTCTTCACGGTAGTTTCAACCAATTTGCCTGGTACTGAAATTAGGTTTATTGGCCTGTAATTGCCATCACCTTTGGACATTTTTTGAAATTAGTATTACATGAGTTATCTGCCAGTCATCTGGTACAGAGGTTGATTTAAGGTACCGTTCTGCAATTTATGGAATTTCATATTTGAGTTCCTTCAGAACTCTTGGGTGATACCATCTGGTCCTGGTGACTTATTTCAGTTTAATTTATCAATCTGTTCCAAAAGCTCTTCTACTGATACCTCAGTCTGAGACATTTCCTCAGATCTGTCACCTAAAAAGGATGGCTCAGGTGTGGGGATCTCCCTCACATCCTCTGAAGTGAAGACCAATGCAAAGAATTTGTTTAGCTTCTTCACAATGGCCTTGTCATCTTTGAATGCTCCTTTAGCACCTGAATCATCCTGTGGCCCCACTGATTATTTAACAGGCGTCCTTCTTAGTTTAAAAAAAATGCTGTTTAGTTTTTGTGTCTCTTGCTAGTTGCTCTTAAAATTCCTTTTTGGCCTGCCTGATTATACTTTTATATTAGACTTCCAGACTTTATGCTTCTTTCTATTTTTCTCAATAGGGATTTGACTTCCAATTTTTAAATTACGTCTTTTTGTCTCTAATCACGTCTTTTACTCTGTTGTTTAGCCATGGGAGCATTTTTTGTCCTTTTTGTGGGGTTTTTTTGAGGGGGAGTCGGGGAGGAGGGCAGGTTATATGTTTATTTGAAAATACCAAAACAGGCTCAAATTAGTCTCCATACAATTTGCAGTCATTTCATCCTTGAGACTGTTCCTTGTAATTTTCATTTAACTAACTTCCTCACTTTTGTATAGTTCCCTTTTTTGAAGTTAAATGCTGGTGGGCTTCCTTGGTATTTTTCCCATACAAGGTTGTTACATTTAATTACATTATGGTTGCTGTTACTGAGCAGTTCAGCTATAGTCATCTCTCGGACCAGATCCTGTGCTCCATTTAGGATTAAATGAAGAATTGCCTCTTCCTTTGTGACTTCCAGGACAAGATGCTCCAAGAAGCATTTGCTAACGGTGTTTAGAACTTTTCTCTCCACATCCCATCCTGAGGTGATATGTACCCAGTTAATATGGAGATAATTGAAACTCCATATTATTATTGAGTTTTCTGTTTTTGTAGCCTCTCTAATCTCCCTGAGCACCATCCTAGTCAGATGTTTAGTAGGATATTTCTACTGCTGTAGTCTTATGATTCAAGCATGGAATTTCTAGCCATAGAGATTCTATGGTACTGTTTCATTCATTTAAGATTTTTAGTATATATGACACTGTGCTGTCTTTCATATATAGTGCCACTCCACCACCAGTGCAACCTCCTCTGTCAATCCTATATATGTTGTATCTTGGTATTACCATTTCCTATTGATTATCATCATTTCACAAAGTTTCTGTGACACCTGTTATATCAATATCCCCATTGAATAACAGGCACTCAAGTTCACCCATCTTAGTATTTAAACTTCTTCCATTTGTATTTAAGCATTTCAAACGTGTATTTACTTGTCTGCCTTGATGTGATATAATTGAATCGGACTCTTTTTCATTTGACTGTTTCTCTTCAGCCCCTACCTCTACTTTATCAACTTCTATCGTTTCATCTTTACTAGGATCTAGAGTATCTCCTTTAATAAATCTTGCCCTAAGGGATGTCTCCGTCCAAACTATGTGCTCCTCCGCACCTGTCGGCTTTCCCCCCGCCCTTACTTTAAAAACTACTCTACAACCTCTTCAATTTAACATGCCAGCAATCTGGTTCCATTTTGGTTTAGATGGATCCTGTCTTTCCTATATGGGCTCCCCCATCCCAACACCACTGTGTCATCCACTTATTGAGACCCTGCAGTCTAACTGGCCCTGTGTGTGGAACCGAAGCATTTCAGAGATTTCTGCCATGAAGGTCTGGGACTTCAAACTCTTACCAGCAGCCTAAATTTGGCCTGCTAGACCTCTCTCTTATGCTTCCCTATGTCATTGGTACCTACATGTGCCATCAACCAAAAGAGTGAGTGAGCTTCAGGTGCTTATGATCAAACCAGCCTATCCAACATTCCCTAGGGACAAGGTCTTGCTCAGACCTCACCCAAACTTCACTGTTAAGGTGGTCTTAGATTTTCATCTAAATCAAATGATCAATTTACTTTTTAATCTATACACCATGGATATACCAGCAACGGAGACAAGGAAATTCATCTGAGTGGATGACTTTGCCCTAGCTGTTCAGCATTCAGGCCTTCATCCCATCAGTTGCACCCTAACCCGAGATTTTAGCATAATGGCTGATTATTTCCGATGCTGGAAACTTAGGCCTAACCCCCAAAATACCCATGGTAACAACTTTCAATCTGAATAATAAATTAGCTAATACGAAACTTGATGTGCAGGTCTGTGGTCAGAGTGTCAGCCACGAGGCTAACCCAAAGTATCTTGGAGTTACACTGGACTGCAGTTTGACCTTTTGACAACACCTTGAGAACACCTGCAATAAGGTCAGGTCTCCTGTCCTGCTTATCAGAAAATTGGCCAGAACATCATGAGGCTCCAGTCCACGGACCTTACAAATCACAACAATTGCCTTGGTACATTCTTCAGCTGAATATTGTGCGCCAGTGTGGTCTCACAGCAGTCACACTAAACTCTTTGACACTCAACTTAATAACACTATGCGCGTAGTGCCTGGGATGCTCAAATCTATTCCAGTTGACTAGCTCCTAGTCCTATCACACATCCAGCCTCCACAGATTAAAAAACATCTCATTTTCTTAACCATGTCAATGCAAACACGAGGATCCTGCTGCACGATGACCTGTAGAACCTGCCAAAGACAAGATTAAAATCCCACAACCTTCTGTGGAACTGCATCAAGACCCTTACACCCAACTTCGATGTTGAGGCTCAGTGGAGAGCCACATAGAGCATTTTGATTGCTCAAAACAAACAGCTCATCATTGACCTTGCTAAGGAACCACCAGGTTTTGGTTTATGTCAGAAAGACTGGTGCAGATCGAATCACATCAAGTCATCTCATGGGAGATGTGGACAAACCCTCTTTAAATGGAAAATGAGGCAAACACCTGTATGTGACTGTGGTCACCAGGTATAAATGATGGAGCACATCATATCTGAGTGTCCCCTTCATTCTTTTGCCAGGGGCCTAAAGGACATTCACCAGTTTACTGCTGCAGCAATGTGCTGGCTATCAAACTTAGATATAAATTTGTAGTTGTTGCCACTTACCCAAGCCATATGAAAGAAGAAGAATGTACTGGTCTTCTTTCAGAAACCACACTCTGTACACTCAGTGTATCTCACTGTGCTACCAGCTGCCCGGTGCACCTGTCCTACTAAATACCAAGACTCACTTCACCGGAACGCAAGCAATATCCTCTACCTGATTCATGCCAGTATCACATCTGCAGGGTGGTGACATGGAGTAACCCACTGATCTCTTTCAAGAACCTAGGTTGGATGCTGAGTTCTGGAGATCCATACTACATTCTTTGTTTGATTGGTGCACCTGGAACCCTTCACTTCCACCATCCTGAGGGGATACAGATTGCCATTCACCTGCCATTGGGTCCACACTGACACACTCAAAGAGAGAACAGTTACTTACCCTTACTCAGTGTGGATTCCAGAACCCACCCTCCATCCCTGTGTTTTGGAGTCCTCAGACCACCACTGGCTTCAAGTTGTGTGAGAACGGAGGGAGGGTCATGGCCATCCCACCCTTTATGCCTTCATTTGGGAACCCAGTGAGGCACAGATTGCAGGCTCCAATAGACACTGTGATTCAAAGGAACTGATCTTGGGAGCATGTGCTCCAAGAGTGGGATCAATATTGACTGCATCTCGATGAATAACAGTTACTGTAAGGGTATGTGACCATTCTTTATAAGCTGGGACTCTGAGTATGGAACTTCCCATGTCTAACTAAATCAACTCTCCTAGCAAAATCTCTCTCTCTCTTAAAGAAGCTGTGTCTTCTGCGTCTTCCAAAAGGGGTGGGGGAAGATCCCAGGCACTGTAATAACCTATGTGTATTTGTACGAGTTTGTCCCTATGTTAATAAGGGTCCTCAGAGTGGGAAATGTTACCGATCAACAGCAGTTTAAACTGACCACAGTTATTTCTTGAGCAGAATCAAATCTCATAGACTCAGACTTTAAAACTTTAATAATTGCAGAAACGTCAAAGCAAGGAATGGAGACAATTGCTCCAAAAAGAGCATGGTAGAGGAGGGAGAGGAATAGAATTAGATGGTTCAAAAAGGGTCTGTTTGTTAAGCTGCATCTGGGGGAGTAGTTTCATCTCTGAGTAGAGAGGAGTGGAGTGGCCGGTGCTGTAAGGGCTGGAATTTCAAAAGGCATCAGCTCCCTTTCTTCTTGGGGTGGGGAGGAGGGGATGGAGCACATTTCTCCAGTGTTCTCATTAGCAGCTGCTGGGTCCTCAAGTCTTTTGAAACAATTGTGCGTGATGGAGTTGGATTCAGGATGACTTAGAATGGGCAATTAGACCTCAAAAAACGTTAGGCTTGAACAAAAAGCAAACAGCTTCAGGTGTGGAAAAGGTCATTGGGAAATAAGATGTGAAGGGAAAAAAATGATTGTGCGTGTGCACTTTCTAGATAACTTCGAAAGCTGTCACCCAGATGGAGGGAAAACAGAAACTGAAACCGTTTGTCCAGGGCAAGGAATCCAGTGCTGTATGGATTGGAAACACAGCAATGGGCATCTGATGAGTGACTGTCGTCTCCTCCTGAGTGGGCCTGATGTCACAGGGGAGCAGACTACAGTAGCCTGAGTGGTATAGCAGAGGGATCTCAGGGAGGGAGGGAGAGACAAGGCACCTGAGAATGGAGGTTGCATCTCTCCCATACCGATGGCCATGAAGGGTGAGATGGGAGTAAAATACATGCTCTAGAATTGTCAGATACTGTTTCTTCACTTGCAATGGCATAAAGGGGAGGTGGCCAGGCTGGTTCTGTGGAGTGTAACACTACAGGTGCTGTGCATTCCCTTCTGTTGTGGGGTAGGTACACTCCGTCCTGGGTGCTGGGTCACACATGGTGAGAAGAAGGGGAAAAAACCTTCATAGCAGCCAGTTAGGTCCTGCGTTCCTGACCCTGACTATAAAACATGGCAGTACGACCTAGTGGCTGGAGTCAATAAAGCAGCCCTTCCTCTCAGGGCAGCATGGCCCAATAGCCGGAGACAATAAAGCAGCCCTTCCACCAGGGCAGCGTGGCTTAATGGCCTGAGTCATTAAAATAACCCACCTCTGTGGGATTGCATGGCCCATTGTCCCGTTGGGGAAGTGGGGCACCACCTAGGGGTGTGTGGCACCCAGGGTAGGGGGACTCGGGCCCTCCCTGCTCCTCCAAGTCCCAGCCAAGGGCCCTGGTGATGATGGGGCTGCTCACCCAAAGTCAGCGGGGATCCTCCTATAACATGCTGACTGGCTCCCTGGTTCACTCACTGGAGAAAAGTCTAAGTCCCTTGCTGTTTCCTACCCTTTCTCCGTCAGTGATTCTCCACAGTTCCCCAGTGGTGTAGCTCCTTCTGGCACAGTCCCTTCTCCGGGCTCCTCAGGAAGCCTGGAGTCCGCCTGGACCTCTGTGTGCCATGGCTCTGTAATCAGGGCCAGTAGCAGCTCCCTGGAGAGCGTCTGCATCCTCCCCCTTCAGCAGCCTGCCCAGACTGAGTTGGGCTGCTTCCTTTTATACTCTGCTTCCAGGCTGAGCATGCTCAGCAGAGTCAGAGAGGTGGGGCTTCCTCAGCCTGCAAAGCACAGTTAACTCTTTCAGGGCTGGTGCGGGATAGGCACACCCTGTCACAACTGCCTTTTGTTTTAATCTCATTTTTGTCTCTTAATAAATGCCATTTCACTACAAGGTGGGTTTAGATTCTTTGGGAGTTTCACATAGACCACCCTTCAGACTCTATGAAGGGCTGGGGAAGGAAAGGTGTCTGGAATCCACACTGTTTAGGATTCTTGGTCCAATGACAGAGGCTGAAAAGTCAAATTTTGGTGTAGACTCATTGATAAGCCGACCCCCGCTCTTTGATGCTTCGCTTTTTTACCAAAAAAATCAGCTTATGAACAAGTATATATAGTACATGTTTGCTGTGGGAATGCAAGTTCAGTGCTTCCAGTGAATTAAGTACATGTGAAATCTTGAATGGGGAGCACCTTGGTAAATAAATGGTGACCTCTATTTCAGGTGTTTCGTACAATTAGAGTGCATATTGTTTAGCACTGGGAATGGAATGAACTCATCAGTTATTTGTTACACTTCTGTAAATGTCCCTCTACAATTTATAATAGTTAGTGGGCAATAACAATAACATGATTTCTGGATTTGCTTTCCAATTATATAAATGATTTCCTTGCCTTGGTGCTGCTGCCTTTACATTACCATGGGCTATGGATGAGACTGTGCGGTAGGGTAGTAACATACTCTGTGCCGTTCCTCATGTATTCGGACTGATGTGTCTTTTCCATCTATACAGCTGTAATGCCTTTCTTCTGCAAACCTAGATTTCTCCCCGGCCCTGGGCAGTCTTTCCACATGGGGTCACCCAACAGCAACTCCTGCAGCTAGTAACTCCATTTTAGATACCTGCATTCATAGCCAAAAAAGCCTTCACTGACTTTTCTCATTGCAACAGTGCAGAGCACCAGTTAATTCCCCCTCCCCTTCTCTCCTCGCCTCGTTTGGAAACCAGCTATTCGCTTCTTCCAGTGTTCTTGCCAACCTAAATAACATTTATAGAAGAATCCGTCTTTCCACAGTCATGTCCACAGGGGCTACATCTGCAAGTATGTGCCTCAAACATGAAACAGTTTCTGTTATTTAAACCCCCTTTTTTACCCCTTGTTTCTGAAATCTCATCAGCTTATAAAACACCTTGGCATGTAGACATGCATTTTTCTTGCTTATGAATTTCAGTCAATTGCTTTCATTTTTCAATCTATTATAATAATCCCTTTCTCATTCAGCATGCCTACCAAAGAACATTGTTTATATGCAAGGGCACACCTGGAATACATTTTAGGTGGACACCAAAATGCAGTCTGCAATATGCCTTTGACAGTCACAGGTGACAAGCATTTGCTAGCAAAGCCTGCAGACAAAAAGTAGACAGGCCAGGGGTTCGTCTTTCCAACAAGGCAGAGGATAACTGGACCCAGATTTCTGTACCTGGCTGTATGCCCGAGGGACGTCTTGCATCACTCTTCATTCCTTAGCTGATGCTCAGCTCCCATTTAGACACTTGTATGAAGTGGACAGATTTAAAATAAAAGCCAAACTCAGCACACCACAGTTCCTGTTGAGAACAATGGGGACTGAGGATGGGGATTCTCCATTGTTCTCGATGGGAACTGCTGAGTGCTGAGCTCTTTTGAAGTGTGGCCTGTTCTTTCTCTCTTCCAGCTCAGACACACTCACAACCACTTTCGGACTCACCATATTTGTTACATTGTTGGTTACAGGTAGTAATATTTGGCAATAACTGTGCTTGATTAAAGTGCTGTGTTATCTCACACATCCTTTGGCTTTAAGTTTGTAATGACATGATTCTGTATTAGACTGCACATCCTCTGACACTTTGTTATGACCTGATTCTCAGAGTCCCCTTTCTTTTAAATGTAGTTAAATCTAATAGAGAAACCTGAGCTAAACTGTTCAGATTCTAAACAGATATGACAGTTTGGAGTGGCCATGAATTGGTCAGACATATGGAAGATGTGAAATGGGTAAATAATCTCTGCTTATCCCCATATACCATTGTTATGGAATAGTTACTACTTTAAGTTTCTTCTTTGAATCACTATTTTAAGTTTCTTGATGAACAATTACCTGTAATTCTGCTTATAGTTATTGGTTGCTGCTTTGTGTTGCATTTACCTTAGTGTGTAATATGTCTCTGCTTAGAACTGTTCAATAACCTGGTCACCATAACCATGGGCATCATAGGGGATGGTAATACAGCAAGTGGATATTCATGGAAAGAATGATCATGTCTCATCCAAATTGTGTTGTAATAGGGGAAGGAAATAACATTAATAATTACCTTGGTTATGGACACATTAAGAGGATTTTCTGAAGAGCTGATCATGCAAGGTGCAGTAGGCTTCACTGATACTTCCCAGGGAGAAATTTAAGAGTCTAAGCCCTAGTCTACACTTACCGCGCGGGTCGACGCGGTGAGTTCGACTTCTCGGAGTTCGAACTATCGCGTCTGATCTAGACGCGATAGTTCGAACTCCGGAAGCGCCGCGGTCGACTCCGGTACTCCACCTCGGCAGCTGGAGTTAGCAGAGTCGACCTTGGAGCCGCGGAGTTCGGTTCCGCGGCGTCTGGACGGGTACGTAGTTCGAACTAGGGTACTTCGAATTCAGCTACGCTATTCACGTAGCTGAATTTGCGTACCCTAGTTCGACCCCCATTCTTAGTGTAGACCTGCCCTAAGAACTACTGCTCTCCCTTTTTCTGATAACCTTACACTAACAGTCCTTGAGTAAATAAGTTAGGCCAGAGCTCATTCTGAATGCCTCCAGCTGGGTGTACTGCAGTCAATGACCAAGTTCTCTTGATGCTAGGTCAGTCTCTGGTTCTGATTGTTCCATCCTGAGCAATAACTCCATGGTCCCTGGTGAATTCAATTCTTATGGATTATGAATAGAGAGGTGGACTCTAAGGTAGCCTCTTCCCTTACCATTGAGGACCTTGGAGACTAGGATCAGGATCTTCAGTTAGACCCAGAAGCAGATTTGGAGCCATCGGAGGCACAGAACGTTGGTTTGGTGTGCTCCTGATAGTTAGCCCTTCATGGACTGTCCCATGTTGCAGAGCTTGGAATTTGCCTGGGTCTGACTGTCAGCTCCTATGTAGAGGAAGTTACTGTAATCCAGCCCTGAGGTGGCAAGTGCTTAGATCACAATTGCTAGGTACTTGTCCTAGCTAGAGGAATAGGAAAGCTAGAGGCTGAAGAAGACTTGACTTGCTACTATTAGCATCTGGTTATCAAAAAGTGGAAATTAGTCTGGTAAAACCATGAAGTTTTGTACAGTTTTCACAGCTGGGGAGTAGAAAAGTGGTGGGAGGAAGACTGTGGAGGTGAAGTCTGGCTCTTCCTCAAAATGCCCTAGTGGTTAGAGTACAGGACTGGGCTCAGGAGACGTGGGTTCTCTTCCTGACTTTGCTACTGGCTTGCTAGGTGACCTTGAGCAAGTTCATTTCAGCTTCTCTATGCCTTTCTTTCTGGAGCTGTAAAATGGGGATAATGACTCTGATCTCCTTGGTACTGCGTTTAGAGACCAGCTGATGAAAAGCGCTATGTAAGCTCTGCAGTATTATAATATTCCCACCAGCAATGCTTCCAACTTCCTTGGATTTAGCTTCCACAGCTGCCTCTAGCGCTAATGAAAAATAATCATACTTCCAATATTCCCTTTGAGCTCTCGGCGCTCTTAGAGATAGAGGAGCGACTGAGTGGCTCCGTTTTGCCTTTCCCCAGTAACTCTGAGTTTTTAATGACTTTAAATCTCATAAGTGACACCCTTGCCCCTTCTAGAGGTGCCACATCCTGAAATTACCTCAGAAGCTTAGTATAACCAAACCTCTCTATGACCTTAGATTTCCCCACCACTAACAGTGAAGCAGTCCCACAGTGCACTCCAAGTGCATGCCTGCATTTTGTATCCTCCATCCAGAGCACCACTTACCGTAATATTTCATTAATGCTCTGCAGAAGTGCTTTTCTCTTCATGGAAATTAAATTGATTTTCTTCCTTTTGTTTGAAGAAAAATCCGTGGAGGGCCCCGTTTTTAGCCACAGCGTGACAGTGGATCCTGGTGCTGTAGCAGAGGATGCAGCGAGGGGATAAAGCCCATCAGTAAGTACAGTCTGTGGTGACAATTCACAGACATGGTGTGGATGGTAATGCCTCCCTGAGGGAGTGAGTTGCTCCTGTTAAGACTAGGATGGACAAGAGGGTGAGTTTGTTTTTCTGCCTCTTGCACGGTTTACTTTCAGCTGTTAAAGTCATTCGCAAGTAGACACTATCTGACGTAACCACCCTCCTATGTGTGCCTCACACATTATGGGGATCATTTCTAGCCACTATTAGTGACTCTTGCCTGATGTTTCCCGCTCTGTCAATCTTCAGTTAAACCAGTAACGGGGACTGGCCACCGGGGACTCATACAGGTGTAAGTAATTTCTGAGTCAGCAGCTGTACACACAAGTGAGGCCCGAGTTCAGCAAGGCACTTAGGCAGATACTGACGACCATTCCTGTCCCGTGTTTAAGTGCTTTCCTGAGCGGAGACGCTTTCCTGTGTGAGGGCCGACGTTCTGATTTACAGCGAGCACTCACCAGTGAACTAATTTTGACACCTGACATTAACAATTTCCCCCCTCCTCTGTGGTGAATAGAACCCAGCACCGCCGCACGAGGCCACAAAGATCACAATCCCTGCACCGTTTATGACCGTGCTGAGTTCAGGCAGGTGACATCCCCTTTTTGGTATCCCCAGCTCTGAAATGATTTCTCTTCACTGCAGTGTTATTTTTGGCTCTCAAGTGAAGGGAACTGTTGGACCTGTAACCAGGTCTCTCTCCATCCCTGTGCTATGATGACCCTCAAGCACTTTAAATCATTCTCCGGGCTAACCACTGCTCTCTGGAACGGCATCTCCCCAGTCCTCTTGGTTATTGCAGCTGCATCAGCACTGCAGAGCATGGGACTCCTGGGTGCTTTCAGCCAGTCTGGTTACTGGTTACCCAGACTAGTTACCAAACCCGTTGGGTGAGCTTGTACTGCACCTCTAAGAGAGATGTTTAGTGACCTGTCTGCCCTGATCACCCTGGGCTGTTCTGGGGGCTGGAGTGGCCCCTGAGGTAACTGATACAGCCCTGGGGGCTTGTCTAAGTTATGACAGATTCCCTGGTCTGCCCAGAATTTCTGCAGCACTGCATGCTGTGGCCCTGCCCTGGCAGGCCCCTCCCCTCCCGGGCACATCCCATGGAGCACAGCTTCTGAGGGGGTCCCCTGAAAGCAGCCTTATGTCTGTCCTCCACAGCGCTGGCACCAGGGGAATCCTCCCCCAGCCAGAACCAGAGCTGCTGTGTTCACACAGCATCTAGCACAAGGGCACCCTGGTCCATAGCTGGGCTTCCTAGACTCCATGGTGATACTACTACTAATCATTGTAGGGTCTCTTGCTGCTGCTCTGGCTCTTTTGCCCTGTGAAAAAGGGGCTGGAGTGGGGGTGAGGATCATACCCTCAGTCTACACAGGCCAAACACTTGGGGATTTAAGTCTCCTGATGCGCAACCACACATCCACACAGCCGGATTATTATTAGTAGTATTACTAGGTGAAAGCCCACCTCTCACACGGGTGCCATTCGTAAAGTGTAAAAGCCAAAAATGGCTGAGAATTTAAAAAAACTGACCACAAATCCCAGTGCTGATTGATTCTGGTGATATTCTGACCAGAAGGAGCTTTCAGCCATCCTTGTAGCTTGTCTCTATCATTTCACGCTGACTGTACAGATATTCGAGGCCTCACAGCAACACACAGAGTGACAGTCGTGTATATAGATTGTTACTGAGCCAGATCCTCAGCTGGTGACTTCACTGACTTCAGAGGAGTTGCGCTGATTTATACTAGCAAGGGCTCTGGCCCATTGACTCCAATGGAACTATGCCGGTTCCAGCAGCTGGCCCAAGAGGTACATAGCACATTGCCCATGCTAGGTGCTTTACACACACACACACACACACGTTCGGTACCTGAGAGCTTTGGGAAGTGAGTGATGCCACCGCGTGGTCACACTTTAGGTCTGGGCAGCACATCTCCCTGCCCGGGGCTTTAGTATACTGCATAAAAAAGGAGGTAAAGTGCCCTATGCAGCTAGCCAGTAAGGGGTTGGTTACTATGCTAGCTCTGGCTGCTGCCTCTCCTCACACGCCCCCATAGCCATATTTGTGGCAATGCTTGGGGTGGATTTGTAGATGGCATATCCTTATCTTGCCACAGCAGCTGTTCCCCTCCCTGACCGGGGCTCGCTCTGTGAGCTTTGGAGAGGAGATGGGTAGCCTGCATTGCATATCACTGTGCTTGTGTAGTTGTACATGCATTGCCCCCGTCACAGCCTCTGGAATGCTACGGGAAATGAGAGCAGCATTTGTGTGTGATCGTTTCTCTCAGAGTGGCTCAGACTCTCGAAGCGAGGGGCATACTTTGCTCATGCACGTAGGTGCGCTGCCCACACAGGTGAGCAAATGTGGGAGTTGCACACACAAAGCCAGTGTTTAGCTACACTTGTCATTAGTCAGACACCTTCCTGACCTGTCTAGACCCATCAAATTAACTTTATTGTCCTGTTCTCGGCCTAGTTTTTAAGTGTCAATTCAGCCTTGAAAGACCACAAAGTATAGTGCCAAAAGATGCCTATGTAGAGTTAGTGAAACAAAGGCTGTCAAACAAGAGTCAGACTAATGACAACATTCCTGTCCCTTGGTGCTATTGATCTCCAGGCAGAGATGAATAAGGGATTGTAATGTAGCACCTCACAGGTTTATACTAAAGTTCAATTGATTACTTTAAAGGATACTGCAAGATTAGAAGATTCCTGGATAGAGATTGCTCTGATTTGCTCTTTATACCTATCTGAGTTTTGCATTTCCAGCTAAGATGATAAACAGGAAGCAGACACACACTGAATTAGACTTGAAAATAGCTGGCAACTCTTGCTGGTGTCTCACCACTGAGTTACTCCATGGATTAATTGGGAGCTGCTGTAAATAATTTAGTAATAGAAAGGGCCAAACCCTCAGTTGGTGTAAATCAGTACAACTCCATTTGAAGTCCATGAAACTGGCCTTTCAATCATATACAATACTTTAAGGATTATTTCCAATAGTCGTCTGCTTTAGGGTATGTCTGCACTGCCAATGCTGCAATTGCACCGCTGTAGTGTAGACACTTACAACAGCAACAGAAAGGGTTTTCCCTTGCTGTAATAAATCAGTTTCTCCAAGAGGCAGCAGCTGGGTTGGTGGAAGAATCTTCCTATTTAAGGAGATACTACTCAATTCCTACACAGCACAAAGCCTAGGGTGACCAGACAGCAAGTGTGAAAAATCGGGACGGGGTGGGGGGTAATAGGACCCTATATCAGAAAAAGCCCCAAATATCAGGACTGTCCCTATAAAATCGGGACATCGGGTCACCCTAACAAAGCCTGAGCACCTCGCAAGTCCCACTTAATCCCTCAAATGGGATTTAAAGGGAACTTGTGCTGGCTCCCTGCACAGGGGTGAAGTTCACCCTACAAACATAGGAAAGACAAGAAAAGTGGAAAATGATCCTGGTGCAAAAAGTGGTTTGTTTTAATAGTCAGAACTCTCTTGAGAACCTGGAGAAGTGTTATCACAGAGAGAAATGTGTGTGTGTGTGTACTGTACTGATTTACGGCTCAGTTCTGTTCTGGGAGCTGCAGCTGTGCACTACTGTGGATCTCAGAAATTCTGCCGCTGTGTTTGTGTGCACCAGTGCACTGGTAGATTTTTTAACATAATCCTCAATGGATGTTCACATAGCTAGAGGTCAGATCTGAGCATTCTGTAAACAGCTTCAACTCCTACCACCAGGGTTAAGTTCCTCTCTTGAGGGATAGGAGCAGCATTAGATACATTTTTTTTCCAATAAAATAAAATCACTGTAGACAAGCACAAGAGCATTTCAATGTGCATTTATATTAATACAATGATTATAAAAAAATCTTAGAGAAGTAAAACAATTGAAGTGTTATTGTATTCATTTAATTTCAGTAGGCATAGCATGCTACAGACCACATAACCTATTTTGGTGATGTTTTCAGAAGTGCCTCAGGGATTTAGGAACACTTTCAATGGGACTCCTGCATCTAACCCCCCTGGGCTCTATTAAAAAATGTCCCCTTTGAGTCCGTCTCTTGAAGTTTTCGGAGTGCCACTGAGTGCCCTTCTGGAAGACACGTGTTAGTCAAATGTAAGTTATTGGGCTCAATGCAGGAGTAAAGTTCTAAGGTATGTGTTATACAGGAGGTCAGGCTGGATGATCTAATGACCTTAGAACCCAGTGATTAATTTTGTCTGGGGAATTTTCTGTGTCCCACAAGGAGCCCTGGAGATATCCCAGTTTCCCCACACTCTTCTGCTCCCACTCTTCTACAGCCTGAGACCTAGCGAGCGTTGATTGGGAATCCCTTCAAAATTCAGGGATGCTTTTTTCAATCTGCTGTAGGGGTCACTGTTGAATGACAGATGGAATTGTCATGATCCATGTTAACTTCCCACTAGCACTGTCTCCACTACAGCTGGTTGGTTATTTTCAGAGAAAATGTGTTTCTTTTTGTCAAAATGGAAACTGGAAAGGGTCAGTTTTGACAAATCGTCCCATTAAAAAAAACATTTTGAAGAAAGTTTCAAAATGTCTCATTCTGCCTTTTTTTTTAAAAGAAATATTTAGGGGCTTTTCCAGTTCAAAACAACTTTTCATTTACAGATTTTAGTTAATATATACTAAAAAAGGTTTAAAAATATTAAAAAGGCTGAAATAAAAAACAAAGTGATCAGAACTAAACATTGAGACTAGCCTGAGCTGAATTCTTCTTCTTCTTCTTCTTCTTCTTGCTTCATTAGCATTTTTCAGATTTTGACTGCGTCCCAATTCAGTATGGAAAAAAATTTCGCACCTTGAAAATTCTTGTGGTGCCAGGAAACCACACCAGCTATCAAACTTACCTTTCCCACATGGAACTGTGGATATCCAACACTTCAAATTACCAATCCTTGAAGGATCCTTGCCTAATTTTAATGGGAACTGTGCAGTCACATTCCTTAAATGACTGAAAATCTCAGCTGTAGCCTTTATTATGTTGACAAATCATTCCCAAAGTCACGCTTATAGCTGTAGCTATATTTGTAGTTCGCAATTACATTATTGTCAAACCCAGGCATTCAAAATTATGTCAAGTATCAGAGGGGCAGCCGTGTTAGTCTGGATCTGTAAAAGCAGCAAAGAGTCTTGTGGCACCTTATGGACTAACAGACATTTTGTAGTATGAGCTTTCGTGGGTGAATACCCACTTCGTCGGATGCATGTCATCCACGAAAGCTCATGCTCCAAAACATCTGTTAGTCTAAAAGATGCCACAAGATTCTTTGCTAAAATTATGTCAGGCTTCCAAATATCATGAGACTTAAAATAAATAAATACAAAAATTGTAGGTTCTTTATATTTGCCCTCTGGCTTCTGAGCATTTATGGGTGCACTTGGGCCATATTTTCAAAAAAAAATTCTACAACCATAAAGGCTAAAAACATACTTAAAAAAAATGAAAACTGGAATTTTCCTGTAATCAGAGGACTCCAGGAATTGGGACTTTAAGGAACACATAAAATATTGCAAGGCTTGTGAGAGTTGGCAACATGAATTATTTGCAGAATAGTTTATGTGGACGAATTTCAGCCAATGGAATACAGTAACTCCTCGCTTAACGTTGTAGTTATGTTCCTGAAAAATGCGACTTTAAGTGAAACAATGTTAAGTGAATCCAATTTCCCCATAAGAATGAATGTAAATGGGGGGGGAGTAGGTTCCAGGGATTATTTTTTTTTGCCATACAGCACAGTACTGTAGTTGGGAGGTGCCCCCGCCTTACCCCTCACAGGCACAGCCCACTGGCACTGGAGACAATGAGGCTGGCAAGGAGGCTGAAGGTGCTGTAGACTAGGAGAAGCACGTTGCACAGCAGCAGCGGCAGCTTCCCCTACTCTGCAAGCACCAGGGGTGGGGGCTCAACCCTTGGCCGCCCACTCCACCCCTTCCCCAAAGCCCCCACCCTTAACTCTCCTCTTCTTCCCCCCCTCCTGCCCCTTACTCCGCATGCTGTGTCCTCACTCCTCTCCCCTGCCTCAGGAGGCAGGAGGGAGGGGGGAGAAGTGAGGACTCGATGCACAGGCTCCCCCCTCACTCTGCTGCCTCATGACCGCAGCAATCAGCTGGTTTGCGGTGTTCGGGAGGCAGGGGATGGAGGGAGTGCCTGCACGCCGAGTCCTCGCTCCTCCCCCTCCCTCCTGAATGCCGCAAGCCGGCTGATTGCCGCGGGCAGGAGGCAGGGGGAGGAGGGGAAAGGCGCTAATCCGTGGGGTCTGCTGGCAGGCGGGAGGCACTGGGGGTGGGTGTAGGGGAGCTAATAGGGGGGCTGCCAGCTGTGGACAAAGCAGGCAGCCAAACAACATTGTAGCGAAGCATTGCACAGCTTTAAATGGAGCATGATCTGTAACTGAGCAGGGACGTAAGATCGAAACAACCTTAAGCGAGAGGACGTTAAGTGGGGAGTTACTGTATTTGTGAAACGATCATTTCAACCATTCACTCTTAGTTACTCTTGATGTGTGATTGCTCAGTAGCCCTGGGCAGGATATGTTTTTTCCTGCCCCAGGAAAATGTTCAAGATATCAAAAAAATGTCCTGTCCCAAATCAGGATGAAAGGTCAAAATCTCAAAAAAAAAATTACAAACTGAAAATCTGAATAACTGGCCGGTTCAGGTCACTTGAAACCTTTTGTTTTGTTAATTTGGAAAGGTTTTGTTTCAATGTCGACTTTTTTTTTCAACTTATTTTAAATGTTGCTTTGTGCCAAAACCAGATTTTTTTTCATTTCAAAAATATCAAAATAAAATGTGTTGACAATTTCAGATTTTTTTTTTAAAGCTGGAAAATTTGTCAAAAGTAACCCTTTCCCATAACAAGTTTTACTTTCAATGAATTGGCATTTGCTGACAAAAAATGTTTTGTCAAAAAATTCCTGACTACCCTTATTGCTTAATGTAGCGGCCCTGGAAGGGTACAAGCAGCCCTGGGGAGGGCTGCAGCTTTGAAAGCCAAGCTGATTGGGAAAGCAGCCACAGCTGTAGCTGGCTTAATAAGGGCCCAGCTGGCCCTTATAAGAGGGCAGTGGGCCAGGAGCAGGCAGGCTCCCTCTAGCTGAGGAGGGAGTTGGACCTGGCTGCCTGAGTGCTAAAGGGTACTGGAGTGAAGCCAGGCTGGGGAAAAGCCAGAGGAGCTGGGGAGCTCCGGGCCAGCAACCCCCCAGGCTGCAGGGCCTTGTCCAAAGCCTGTGGAGATACTGGGTGCAGGGAAAGGCAGCAGGTCAAAACCTCCCTTGCCATTGATGACTGACTGCAGTCAGCCCCAGTGAAAGGGGGCGAGATGGTGACTGGCAGTAGCCCATTGGCTGAGGCAAGGTGGGGATAGAGGGTGGGGGTTCCCCAGGGAGGGGAGACCCAGATCTGTGGGGTATTGCCTGGAGGGGCAGCACCCCAGGTAAAAGGGCACTGGGGTCCTGGGAGGGACATGGGGGCCAGTGACAGCAGGACAACAGCCTGTAGAGGCACTCTGAGAACTGGAAAAAGAGCTAATTCCCTGAGATGACCAGCAGGAGGTGCCGCAGGGGTGAGTCCCACACCTTTACCCTTACCCAAGTCACATTCCATTACCTCATCTCTCTGACTGGATAAATGATTTTTTTTGGAACTGGAGAATGATGAAGGAATAGTGACTATTGCAAAATGCATTGTTTTGGAGTAACTCTAATTGGTGCTACAATTCTCAAAACTTTCAGAATTTGCAATCAATTACAAAACAAGCAAGCAAACGAGTAAACAAACAAACCTGGCAGGCTTCCAAAGATGTGCAAATAATACAAAATGTAACCCCATAAAGAACAGTGAACTGAACTCATCCCCCACAGCCCCCACCCATGAATAAAACCAGTACTTGCTCATGAATAATTCTACTGATTTCAGTGAGATTGTTATTTGTGTAAAGATTAGTTACATGAGCTCCCTGGATTGGGCACTTTACGACTGGTCCAACTATGATGGTTAGAGATGGGCTGAAACTGAAAAAAAAAACGGCTCTATAATCAACGTATGCACACCTCAGAGGAGTCTGGGTCTGGGTTTTTGTTTGAGCCATTACAGAGTTAGGAGCCAGATTAGAGCTGTGTGAGTAAAACATTTTCAGGTCACTGGCTGATCTCTCTCGTTCCCCACTTCCTTCCCCCCCCCCCCCAAAAAAAATTGGGTTGAATCAAAGCAATTAAAAAAATAACATATTTTTGGTAAACAAATAAGTTTTAAATAGTTTGAACTGAAACAATGTTTTTAAAATAAAACTGAAGCAAATTTTGAAATGAAAAGCCATTTTGAATTGAAAAATCAAAATGTTTCCTCTAAAAATATTGAAATAAAACATTGCAATTCTTTTTTGTTTTTGAATTTTCTTGTTTTGACTAAAATAATTTGGATTCAAAACAAAATTGTGAAATGTTGCAGTAAATGTGAATCTGCACTTTACCGCAAAAAATTGTTTTGTATGAAAAATCTTGCCCAGTTCTAAGCCATATGCAAAGTTTGGATGTGGGTTCAAACTTCCCCAAAGTTTGGGGTGGTTAGATGGGAAATTTTGGTTTAAGTTTGCCTTTAATGATAAAAATTACTATTAGTTTGTAACTCTAGTTCAGGGGTAGGCAAGCTATGGCACGCGTGCCGAAGGCGGCACATGAGCTGATTTTCAGTGGCACTCACACTGCCTTGGTCCTGGCCACCGGTCCAGGGGGCTCTGCATTTTAATTTAATTTTAAATGAAGCTTCTTAAACATTTTTAAAACCTTATTTACTTTACATACAGCAATAGTTTAGTTATCTATTATAGACCTATAGAAAGAGACCTTCTAAAAACTTTAAAATGTATTACTGGTACGCAAAACCTTAAATCAGAGTGAATAAATGGAGACTCGGCACAGCACTTCTGAAAGGTTGCCGACCCCTGCTCTAGTTAATTCTATGAGTTCTACAGCATATCAGTAGAGGTCAGAGTCCAAGTTGTAAGCCATGACGGGAAGTGGAAAAAGGCACTTATAAGAAGCAGGAGGAGGAAGAGAAGTGAAGAACTTATTTTGGCGAGATCTCTGGTTTAGACTTGCAAAAGAGCTCCGCATTCAACAGTTTATACTTATTTAGTTGCCTAAGTAGAAGCTTCTGGGTCTTTGTCTTTTTTGAGCATCTGGCCCATCCATATTTAAGGGTCCAGTCAGAGTTCCATTAAGGGACCGAAATTAATTTCTCAACAACTTGTAACTATATTTTCACATTTTCAAGGTTCATTTAAGGTTCATTTTCCAGGTTAAATAGATTTTTTCCTGAACATTTCTGGGAAACTGAGCAAACATATTTGACAGTGGAAGTCATTTTAAAAAGAGGAGAATTCCTGGTTAAGCCATTACTGCAAAAGACTGCAGAAAGCTAGTTCATGAACGTGGAAGGAGTGGATGTGTATGGAAAAGGGTGAACCATGCTTTTTCGTAAAACGCTTACATGGAGCACCTGGCCTCCGACAATCAAGCCTTTTTAACGTGTCTCAAGTTGTGCAAAGAAAAGTTGAGGCATCCAAAATCACCAATTATGTTTTAAAATGTAGGTCTCCAATTATTATTCTATTGACTGAGAACATCCTGAAGCTGAAGTTTCATTAGGGTGAAAAAGCACGCTAAGCACACTTTTAAAAACCATAAACAACACTAGTTCTTTGTGTTGGTTCTGTGGTTTATAACTGTTTTGAATCCAGCTCTTAGCTTCACTGGAATTTCAGTGAAACTTTGTGATTTATGGAAAAACCTTTAAAATTGGTTGAATGCTCATTTACATTTGGTAGGCAGTTAAAATTCTAAATACAAAATTATCATCTGACCAGACATGAAACATGACACATTACAGATAACAGGGGGGTGGGAGGGAAAGGTATAATTTCAAGTAAGAGGTATAAAAGATAACAGGATATTATAACAAATGACAAAAAATCTATAAGCTAGACCTGAATAGCGAGAAAGATATTTCACAACAGGCATTGATTATAGTAGGATGACTACATTTGAAATTAAGATGGAGTGATGCTGTTATAACAAGCAGAAGATGATTTGAAGATATGATAGACAGAAACATATTGAAAGCAAGACAGTGCAGCAGAAAATTAAAATGCAGAAATATGTAGTGATTAAAGTTCAGATCCTGCAAATAACTGCTGATATGTTTATCTTCACATATGGCTTCAGGAGGGCTTCTCATGTGTGTTGAGACAGGCACATGCATAAATGACAGAAGATATCAGGGGAATGTTATTGTTACACTATATTCTGAAAGAAGTAAGAAGACTAAAGACGTCAATGAGATTATACCTATAGAATACATAAGTACAAACTTCTCTCAGCCAACAATCCAGATATAATATACACACCAAAAAGTGCACTGGACAATTGAAATCACACAATCACATTATACAACTCCACAGCCTGGGAGGGATAGCTCAGTGGTTTGAGCATTGGCCTGCTAAACCCAGCGTTATAAGTTCAATCCATTTTTTCTCCCCATACAACTTGTTATCTATTCCCTCGTCTTTCCGCACTTTTATTTAAAATGAAGAAGTAACAGCTGCAAGAGCCAGGGAGAGAAGGAGAAAAGAGGGTTTTGTATTATAAGATTTACATGATAGTCTTGGAGCAGTGAGATATTAGTTAAGGCTGCATCAGAGTTTTCTCACTGTTTTTCAAAACCCTTTTTTGTAAATGTGCCATGGGCCATTTGAACCAAATTTCCACCACTGATTGGTGTGTATGTGGAGTGATTTCCAGTGTGTGTTTTAGGTTTGTATGTTGTGATTTTTTAGGATATTTGGGAAAACTGGAGCTTTGAAAAAGCCTGATTTCCCCCCGGTGAACATTTTCTAACCCCAGGCTCCTGTGTGAGTAATAACACTGGGAAATCAGAAATAATCAGCCACTTACTCCTTTTAGTTTATTTGCATACTTGGAGAGTCACTATTGCTCTGGTTGTCATGGATTCTGCCTTTGATAACTGATTTCCCCCAGACAACCGTAATGTTATTATAGAGCAGGGTCCCAGGAGGTGCAGTCAGGAAAGCAGACTGGATTTGGATAAGCTCCTGCTGTGCTTCCTTGGGTTTGTCCTGGGGGTAAGTTACCTTTGTTCCTTTTCAAAGGGTTATGGTTTGTTACTTTCATCAAAACATGGTTACATGAAAATAAGATACAAACTTCTAGCTCCCTTTCATGTAGATTTTATGCACACGGCTGCTTACAAATTGGGGGCTGTGACTTTCTGAGTATTTACCTTATTAAAAAAGCAGAACATTATAGATCAGAGCACCCTACTCTGTTACAAATTTTTTTTTAGAAAAGATGTCATTTAGATGTCATTATCCAACGTGGCATAAGTGGTGAAATATGGAGCTTGACAAAGATAACCATGGCAATAAATACACATTAATTGTCTTCAATGTATAAGTGTTTCATGATTTAAATAACACACACACAAAATATTTTTTTCCATTAAACTAAGGAAATTCACAAACAAAAACTGTGTTTGGTGTTAAGTTTAATGTTAATTAAGGTTGCTCTTATCAATAAATGGAACCATAAACAATTAGGAAATACAAAGTTAAGGATTAACTTAACTCCAGTTAGGAAGTGCCAGAAAGAGCATTGCCCATTGAAACACAGAGGCTTTTGGTGGTTGACTACTCTGTGTCAGCGGCTCGTGCCAGGCCAGACATACTCACTACACCTAACACAGTGTTGTCAGGATATTTACCTAAAAGGTGGCATGTAATATATCACTGGAAAATTAATAACTCCCTGATCATTGATATTCTTGTGTGAATTATGTACGGTCAACCCACAAAGGATTATACAGATGTGCTGGAATTATGACTAAAATGTTTTTAAATCAGGCACATCAGGGGGAGTATATCAACAAGATTTTTTTCCTGACAAAGGAATGAGGTTCTGCTTGTTTGAATGTGCCTCCGATGTAAATTGAGCAAGGTGTGACCACAGACAAAGAAAAGCACATTTGCATCCAAGGCAAACGAAGCCTTCAGGACAGAAAGTGGGGAGTGGGGAAGTGATCACTTAACAATCTCTTTGGGTGTGGAGACTGCACCCCCCAGGGAGCCTTCCTGCCTCTTGAAGGAACTTTGAGAGAAGTACTTTTCAAAGATTCACTGGACTATAAAGAGAAGGGCAGAGAACCCCTAAGTTACCCGCCACCTGAGGAGACAAGGAAATCCAGCGCCTGGGTCTCTGTGGGGATCCTGGCTAAGAGCTCATCAGCCACATTGCTGGAAAAGGAAGATTGGTGAGGAAAATACCTCGAACGAGGACTGGATCACGTTAAGTTGGGACTTAGCCATTAGAAAGCGAATTTTCACTTTTTGTTTTGTTTGAAACCCTTCCAGTCTTTATCCCTTTACTTGAACTCACTTAAAACCTCTCCTTTCTAACTGAATAGCTTTGTTTTACTTTTTATCTATACCAGCCCAGTGCTTGGATTTACTAAGCAATTAGTAACGCTGGTCTCTTTGAAGGGGCAGTGAATCTCACAACTCCTCAGAGTGCTCCAGGACCAGGCTGGACACAGCAGGGAGACACCTTTTGGGGAAATTCAGAACTGGGAGGGCTCTGGGGCCACTCGGCAAACAGTCACTGAGTGGTAGAAGCCAGGGCGTGACCTGCATGTCACACCTATGCTACCTACATTCAGCCCCTTTATGCATTATGGGACAGAGTTTACTTACATGGTCCCATGTTCTTTTTTACACAGGATCCCTGTTTCATTCCGTGCACAGGGTGGGTCTGCTTTGGGGATGAATCAGGGCTGTGTGGTAAAGGAGTCTGTCTGTAGGACCCTTGCTTCATTTGTTGCAGAAGCTGGAAGGTTTGTACTGAATGAGGCAGGGACTACCGGAAGCGCAAGGATAGCCTTGTGTTTAGGGCAGTTGAATGCTGACCTGGAGAACTGGATTCTGGCCCTGTAGCCACCACAGAGTCCCTAAGTGATACAGGACAAGTCACGGATACCTAATTTTTCACGGGTGGCCACTTCTGCATATGATTAAAGGCTCTATCATAATGCATATGCACTAGGGGGCTGAGTGAAGGTTGCATGGGTGTGACATTTTGGGGTTCAAAATGGGCCTAATTTCTTCTGGCTTTTCCTAACTGGAGCGTGCTTGACTGTGCAATCTTTTAATCCTTAACTTTTTATTTCCTGGGCGGGGGGGTTGTTTGTTTTGTGTTTTTATGGTTTAGTCTACTGATGCAAGCAACTGTAACTAACTTTAAAAGAAGTGGGATTATTCATGAATTATAAATTGTCACTGAAATGAACATCAAAGTGTGGCTTTTTCATCTATACCTGATTAAACATTGTCCGTGGTTACTTTTGAATGACAGAAATACCCCTGAGATTTGCCAATGAACTGATAGGTACAAGAGCGACCAGGACTAGCCCTCAAGTGAAATGTTGATGTGAAGAAAATCCCGTGGGCTGAATCGCCCCTTTCTACACTAGCACCCACTGGCAGAGGCTTACATAGAAGAAATCTCTGTGGGCATCTCTGCCTATGGGAACCCTGCCACTCCCTAGAGATTTGCATGAAGGCTGGAGAATCAGCACAAGACAACAGGCAACCGTGCAGAAATCTGCCTGAACTAGGCTTGGTGCAGGCCCTAAAAAGGTGCAAAGATGGATTCCTGGGCTGGTTTGATCCCTAAAGGGCCATTAGGGGATTGCTAGGGGTGTGAACCTCATGCTGGGGTGTGAACAATCCCAAAGCACAGGGATTCCCGAACGCTAAAGGAAGCTTCAGCAGATCAGTCAGCCAAGTTTTAGGGCAATTGGGCAAAGCCAGAGCAGTACAGCTGTTTCTCGTGGTGGCTCAGACTGGCCCACTTTCCACACACAAAAAATAAAATCACTGTCCAATGTGTACAACGAGTGGCAGGCACTGTAATTTGCCAAAGACACTATATTCCACTCCAGCAGTTCAGCAAAGGTATCAGTGAAGACAGATCACAATTAAAGAGATATTGCTGAATACAGTGATGTTTACAAGACCCTTAGGAAACAAATCACAAAAGGCACATGTCTACATGGTCCAGGCTAGTTCCGAGCAGAAATAGAACAGGGAGATGCAGCTGGTGTCGGCCATCACAGATGTTTTCCCTAAAGGGCAGTGATGGAACAGCAATCACAAACAGACGTGGCATCCCTCAAGGAGCATATTTATTTTTACAAGCATTTCCACAGGAATATATTTAAACAAATAGGAAGCATCCATGTCTTTAATATCGTTAAGGATCCTGCATGTAAAGAGAAAAATGGCATCTTCCATGTGCTAAGCAGAGAGTCAGGAAAGGCAATAAAAGAAGCCATATGGGAATAACCCCTTGTCAAATAAGATTCTAGTGTCATTAATGGGACCAGTAGTCCAGTGTATCTCAATACAGAAATAAGGAAATTTCTGAGAATTTAACACCATGGATGAAAGGTAGATGTACATTCCCCAGTCCGCACACGTTTCTGGTGATAACTATTCAGTGTACCTCATCTGCCAAGGGGTTAGAAATATTATGAATATTCAACTTCTAAAAGCTGACAAAAAAAATTGCACAGTACTATGCCTTAATTAGTTTCCTACCTTCCATTTACAAAGATTACATGTCATTAGGCATGCTGGATTTTGTCTATCCAGAAGAATCAAATGCTTTTAAATTAGAATATAATTTAAAATTGTCCAAAGCCAAAATCATGGATTATCTGGTAGCTTACTGTGCAGCTAGGCACTGCATAAAAAATTCTGGGCTAACACCATCAGTAAAGGTTATATTTGTTATAAAGAAATTTGTGAAAATGATACTTCATTTATAAGCCTGTGTCATGAGATGCAAATGAGTAACATAAGGAAAGAGTACAAAATTGGAATGGGAATTGATATTGCATACTATTATCTTGGTAGTATGCTACAAGAGTCAGGGGCGGCTCCAGGCACTGGCACGCCAAGCGCGTGCCTGGGCGGCAAGCCACGGGGGACGCTCTACTGATCGCCATGAGGGCGGCAGGCAGGTTGCCTTTGGCGGCATGCCTGCGTAGGGTCCGCTGGTCCCGCGGCTTCGGAGGACCTCCCGCAGGCGTGCCGCCGAATCCATGGGACCGGGGACCTCCTGCAGGCAAGCCGCCGAAGGCAGCCTGCCTGCCGTGCTTGGGGCGGCAAAATACCTAGAGCCGCCCCTGACAAGAGTTGAAGACCTCCACCATAACAAATCATGGGACCAAATTCAGAGATGAGTCTAAGTGAGACTTACATTAATGTCATGTAAATGTTGTATTTACACTTTCTCCACTACCAAGTATATAAATCATAATAAAAGAGACTCAACGTCTCCTGGACTACCACCCACTCCCTAGCATATAGTTTAACACCTGATTACACATTACCTCTGAATTTCGTCCACTGAGTCCGAATCTAAGACAGTCTACATTAAGTAATTTACATGCCAAGGAAAAGCAGAAGAGGTGGAAGAAGCAGGAAGTGCAAGTAACAGAATGTTACCTCCTACCTCGGTTTGGGTTTAAATTAGACAGGCTTAGATTCTCATAAACTCATTTATACTCATCTCTGAACACAGCCTATAGAGCTAGATTTTGCCCTGTGATACACCCCTGCAATCCAGTTGACATCACTGTAGTCAAAGGCATAATTTGAGCCTCAGAATAGAGATCTTACCTAACAGAAGTCAAACAGGATATGCTGGTGAGAATGTCGATAGGAGGATGTTAAATCTGATTTAAAGAAATGCTTAGAATACACAGAAATCAGAGAAAAGAATTGGGTTGGACTCGGGCTTGCTATGGAAGGTAGAAATCATCAGGAAGAGCTTCAGGAGAGCATCCTACAATCAAGTGACTCTTTCAAAAGTGACAGATTATGAGAACAAATGAGTGAATGAATGAAAGGGCTCAAACAGATTGTCTTGCAAATAAACCAAACAAAAACTTAGAGCAAAACCTTGACTAAAAATGTAGAGACATCCGGGATGAAAATTACATTTCAAGATGCAAGGCATATCTGATAATAAAGTGAAGCACAAGGCACTGAGGAGATTAAGGGGAGCAAACAGAAAAAGGCAGATTTTGTACCCTATCACAGAACTGGACAGAACAACTGGTGCAGAGATGATGTAACAGTGTACCTGGGGCTCCTGGCAGAAGAACATGTTTTCTACATAGAAAAGAGAGTCTGTGAGAATTATGGAAGGACCAAAACCAAAACATGCCACCATGGCGAAAGCACAGAGTGAAAGAAGTGATTAGAGGCAAAAAGGCATCCTTTAAAAGTGGAAGTCAAATCCTAGTGAGGAAAATGGAAAAGAGCATAAACTCTGGCAAGTCAAATGTAAACGAAAAAGAAGACCGTCCAAGAAAGAATTTGAAGAGCAGCTAACTAAAGATGCAAAAACTAATAGCAAATTTTTAAAGTAATTTTTGTAAGGAAGCCTGCCAAACAGTCAGTGGGGCCACTGGACAATCGAGGTTCTAAAGGAGCACTCAAGGAAGACAAGACCATTATGGAGAAGCTAAATGAATTCTTTGCATCTGTCTTCACTTCAGAGGATGTGAGGGAGATTCCCACACCTGAGCTATTCTTTTTAGGTGACAAATCTGAAGAACTGTCCCAGATTGAGGTGTCAGTAGATGCAAATGAGTAACATAAGGAAAGGGTCCAAAATTGGAATGGGAATTGATATGGCATACTATTATCTTGGTAGAATACTACAAGAGTCAGGGGCGGCTCCAGGCACCAGCACGCCAAGCACACTGAAATTGCAGAATTATTGACTGTGGTGTGTAACCTATAGCTTAAATCAGCCTCTGTACCAGATAACTGGCAGATAACTAAGGTAACACTAATTTTGAAAAAAGGCTCCAGAGGTGATCCTGGCAATTACATGACAGTAAGCCCATTTTCAGTACCAGGCAAATTGGTTGAAACAATAGTAAATAATATAATTGTCAGATACATAGCTGAACATGATATTTGGGGAAGAATCAACACAGCTTTAGTGAAGGGAAATCATGCCTCACCAATCTTTTAGAATTCTTTGAGGGAGCCAACAATTTTCACAGTGAAAAAAGGTAAATAGTGAGGTTCACCAAGGATCTGTACTGGGATCCGCGTTGTTCAACCTATTCATAAATGATCTGGAAAAGGGGCTAAACAGAGAGGTTGCAAATTTTGCAGATGATACAAAATTACTCAAGACTGTGAATAGCTACAAAGGGATTTCACAAAAATGGGATCTCATAAAAATGGGTGACTGGGTAACAAAATGGCAAATGAAATTCAGTGTTGACAAATGCAAAGTATTGCACATTGCAAAAAATCATTCCAAAAATAATGGGGGTCTGAATTAATTGTCACCACTCAAGAAAGAGATCTTGGATTCACCATGGATAGTTCTCTGAAACATCCTCTCAATGTGCAGCGGCAGTCTGTGACAGGGTGTACCAAGCCCTTTGAGGCCCCCTACTAGAGGCTTTGTGGTCCTACCACACCTGGCCCCAGGATAAGAGCAGTGAAGTCTCCAGGCCTGCCTAAAATGGCTGCTTCCCCACAGCCTATCAGAGCACAACAGGCTCAGTTAAAATTTGTTTCTTGGCCTGAGCAGGTCAGTTCTGGGTTGGGATCAGAAGAGCAAGGATGGGTGCTTGATGCTGGTCACAGGAGGAGCTCAAGAAGAGAACTAGAAAGAGGGTTCTGGTGATACTTGCATGCAGCAAGGAAGGAGGGGGTTTGAAAACATCAGCCCTGAGGCAAGGGTGAAGAGACAGGTTTATGTGGGAAAAGACCTGGGGACTAACTGAAGCAACCAAGTAAAGGAAGCAGTACATGGCTGCCGTGTGAAGGGTCCCTGGGCTGGGACCCAGAGTAGAGGGTGGCCCCTCTGACCACTAGTGAAGTGCTCTAAGTCCCATGAAGGGGACAAGGCTCTGTTGGGAAGCTCAAGTGAAGGGCAGGATTTATAGGGTCCTAGAGGCAGGGCTCAAGACCCTGGTGAGGGCAGAGTGACAGTTCCAGATAGACTCCTCACTAAAGGCCAAGAAAGGGATGAGATTTAAAGGGCCCAGAGATGGTGCTGAAGATCCTAGTAAGCTCAGACCATGCGTCAAACCTTTGTTACCCGGGAAGGCGTTCATTCATGCATATTGATGCTATGACTTGGCTGGAGGGCTGAGTCACTGCAATCCTGCCTGATGAGGGCAACCACCTACAAGGGGCATCAGGACCAGGAAAGAGTGCAGGATCACACCCAGCCAACAGGAGGCACTCACAAGAGGTGAGTGCACCTTGTCACAATCAAAAAGGTCACAAAATGCTAGGAACCTTTTGAAAAGAGAAAAATATAAATAAATAAAATGGAAAATACAATCCCACTATATAAATCCATGGTATGCCCACACCTTCAATACTGTGTGGCGTTCTAAGCACCCCACTTCAAATATGATATATTAGAATTGGAAAAGGTGCACAGAAGGGCAACAAAATGATTAGGGGTATGGAACAGCTTCTGTAGAAGGAGAGATTAACAGGACTGGGACTGATCAGCTTCGAAAAGAGACAACTACAGGGTGATATGATAGAGCTCTATGAAATCATGAATGACATACCACAAGAGCTAGCAGTAACCCAATGAAATTAATAGGTAGCAGGTTTAAAACAAATATAAGGCAGTACTTCACGTAATGCACAGTCAACCTGTGGAACTCATTGCCGGGGATGTTGTGAAGGCCAAAAGTAAAATGGAGTTCAAAAAAGAATGAGGTAAGTTCATGGAGGATAAGTCTCTCAATGGCTATTAGCCAAGATGGTCACAGATGCAAGCCCATTTCTGGATATCCCTAAACTTCCCACTTCCAGAAGCTGGGAGTGGACGACGGGATGAATTGCTCAAAATCAACTGTTCCGGTTATTCCCTCCTGAGAATCTGATAGTGGCTGCTATCAGAAGACAAGGTACTTAATTAAAAGTCTAATTAAGCATTTAAAGGCCAATTTTAGACTCCATTTTTTTTTAAACCTTGGCCAAAGACTATTGTACATCCTTCTGCACATCACCAAATCCAAAAGTGATTCATGTATGATGTGACACCATCCCACATCTAATAAGAATACTAGGTGAATCAGAAGATTCATCCCAAGAAGAAGTCCACCTCCTTTTGGGGGCAATGGAGAGAGTTGAGACATGAGGAGATCAGTCAGCATCTAGTTTAAACTTCTTGTTCATTCTCTGGGAAAGCAATTCGCTGTGCAAGTGAAGAGAAGATGAAAACACCAATATAAACTTGGCATCCCTCTTGCAGCCTTGGAGGCTGAGAGAGGCTTGTCAGAGGTAGGATTGGAATCCCAGTTATGTGCTCCAACCTTCAGACCATAGCTGTTCCCATCGTCACCTCAGATGTGCTGCTGCCACCTATTGGAAGGTTTGGAGCAGCCCAGGTGCCATAGCTGGTTAGAACACACAGAGCTGAATGAGAAGTGGTGGGCACTGTTTGTTCTATGGCTCCCTGCAGCTCTCTGTGGGATCATGTCACAGGTTAGGTTCCTGCACCTGTCCTGGCCTTCCTCATGAGCCCTCCCCATATTAGGACAGATGAAGCCACTGCAGAGCACAGATCTGTGATATGCAGAACATCCCGGGGAGACGGTCACATCCTGCCCCACGCCCCCTTCTCATTTGACAAAATCAGTGTTCAGGTCTTCGCGTGCCTCTGCCTTGGGACAGAAGTTATGGCTCTGTTCTTGGGAAAAGGGCTTCAATTGTGCAAAAATATTAGGAGCCACTGTTCTAAACCCCTCTTGTGAAGGGAGCATACTTATGCCTAGCCAATCATTTCCACTTGGCCCCAGAGACCATTTGGAAAAAAATACCAAATGTACAAAGGTCAAGAATATTTCTATTGTACAACTTATGCTCTGCCCATTCTGTGGCTGAGACTACTGTAATTCTAAACAGACAGAAAAAAAACAAATTTTATGTCAGATTCTTGATATCCCCCTTTACACAGGAGAGAGCAGAAATACCCATAAGAAGGGACTGAAGTAAGAGCAGAAGATGAACTATTCACTGAGGTCCAGATCCTCAAAGGTATTTAGGATCCTAACTTCTGGGGAACATCAGTGAAAGTTAGGAGCCTAAATATCTTTGAGGATCTCTAGACCTTAGTCTCCTGCTGAGAATTGTGCATGCTAACAACAACCACTTTGTGTTACCTTTTTACCACCAGAAGGGTGAGTAGTATGTTAAGGAATCAGATTGTTTAATAACTTGAAAACAAACACCTGTGGATGCAACATATTTCCTTACTGGTTTCAGCAACACTTACAGGATCCTGAAGAGCAGAGCAGCTGTGTAATGGCTTGGTGGACGTTCTGGAGTGGCTCTCTGGATTCTCTGGGGGAGATCTTCAGCTAATATAACTTGTCATAACCATGACTATTTACACCAGCTGAGGATTCATAGAGTTATGTCTGCACTACATTTGGGAGATATCATTTCAGCATTTGTAGAAGTTCCCGAGCTAGTGATCTAGCTAGATCAAGGCTAGTTTAAGTTACAATTGCAGTGGAGCTGTGGCAGCATGGTGGGGGGGCACATGGAGGGCTGCATGGGTTAACTCCACCCTCCCAGGACCCTGGATAGACACTCCAGTGTCTACCAGTGCCCCTGCCATGCTGCTGCAGTGTCGCTGCTGTCATTACTCTGGCTATCTCTGAACAAACTAGATCAAAACTAGTTCCAGTATGTCTAGAAATGCTGCAGTTGTATCTCCTGATTACAGTGTGGCCACATCCATCAGTGCTTAGATTTCTGAGTCCAGAAGGGACCATAAGATCATTTAGTCAGACCTCCTGTATAACACAGGCCATTAAATGTCACTCTGTTATCCCAGTATTGAGACCAGCAACCCCTGTATTCTACCCTTCTGATACCAATGGCAGAGTTTCTGATCATCCAGCCCCAGCGGACCGGAAATATGAAAAGCTCACTTGCTTTGCCCTGGCTCAGGGAGGCAGGCCAAGGACTCGGAGGAAAAGTGAAGCAATGTTAGAGAAGACAGTTGCAAAGTAAGAAGTCTTCATGCCTTAAAACCATGTCTTCTTTTGGATGCCAACTTTTGACTAGATAATTTTGTTATCTGGATATTTTTATAGTTTAACATGAGTCCATAGACTACATCTACAGACTTCTAAAAGTGAATATGATTTGATACAAAACCAAATGTCCTTATTAAGCACTGGTGAGTATTCTAACAGAAGACACTACAGTTATTCATTTTTAAGAATATAAGAACATAAGAATGGCCATACGGGGTCAGACCAAAGGTCCTTCTAGCCCAGTATCCTGTCTTCCTACATGGCCAATGCCAGGTGCCCCAGAGGGAATGAATAGAACAGGTAATCATCAAGTGGTCCTTTCTCGGTCGCTCATTCCCAGCTTCTGCAAAACAGAGGCTAGGGACAGAATCACTGCCCCTCCTGGCTAATAGTCATTGATGGACCTATCCTCTATGAATGTATCTAGTTCTTTTTTTAATCCTGTTATAGTTTTGGCCTTCACAACATCCATTGGCAAAGAGTTCCACGGGTTGACTATGCGTTGTGTGAAGAAATACTTCCTTTTGTTTAGTATCAGAGGGCTACCTGTGTTAGTCTGGATCTGTAAAAGCAGCAAAGAGTCCTGTGGCACCATATAGACTAACTACATGCATCGGATGAAGTGGGTATTCACCCACAAAAGCTCATGCTCCAATACATCTGTTAGTCTATAAGGTGCCACAGGACTCTTTGACCCTTTTGTTTGTTTGTTTTAAACCTGCTGCCTATTAATTAAATTTGGTGACTCGTAGTTCTTGTGTTATGAGAAGAAGTAAATAACACTTCCTTATTTACTTTCTCCACATCACTCATGGTTTTATAGACCTGTCATATCTCCCCTTAGTCGTCTCTTTTCCAAGCTGAAAAGTTCCAGTTTCATTGATCTCTCCTCATACGGAAGCCATTCCATATCCCTAATAATTTTTGTTGCCCTTTTCTGAACCTTTTTCAATTCCAATATATCTTTTTTGAGATGGGTGACCACATCAGCACGCAGTATTCAAGATGTGGGCGTACCATGGATTTATATAGAGACAATATGATATTTTCTGTTTTATTATCTAGAATCATAGAATCATAGAATCTCAGGGTTGGAAGGGACCTCAGGAGGTCATCTAGTCCAACCCCCTGCTCATAGCAGGACCAAACCCAACTAAATCATCCCAGCCAGGGCTTTGTCAAGCCTGACCTTAAAAACCTCTAAGGAAGGAGATTCCACTACCTCCCTAGGTAACCCATTCCAGTTCTTCACCACCCTACTAGTGAAAAAGTTTTTCCTAATATCCAACCTAAACCTCCCCCTCTGCAACTTGAGACCATTACTCCTTGTTCTGTCATCTTCTACCACTGAGAACAGTCTAGATCCATCCTCTTTGGAACCCCCTTTCAGGTAGTTGAAAGCAGCTATCAAATCCCCCCTCATTCTTCTCTTCTGCAGGCTAAACAATCCCAGTTCCCTCAGCCTCTCCTCATAAGTCATGTGCTCCAGCCCCCTAATCATTTTTGTTGCCCTCCGCTGGACTCCCTCCAATTTATCCACATCCTTCTTGTAGTGTGGGGCCCAAAACTGGACACAGTACTCCAAATGAGGCCTCACCAGTGCTGAGTAGAGGGGGATGATCACATCCCTTGATCTGCTGGAAATGCCCCTACTTATACAACCCAAAATGCCATTAGCCTTCTTGGCAACAAGGGCACACTGTTGACTCATATTCAGCTTTTCGTCCACCGTAACCCCTAGGTCCTTTTCTGCAGAACTGCTACCCAGCCATTCGGTCCCTAGTCTGTAGCAGTGCATGGGATTCTTCCGTCCTAAATCTATCCCTTTCTTAATGATCTCCAACATTCTGTTCGCTTGTTCAACATTCTGTTCATTTTTTTGACTGCCACTGCACATTAAGTGGATGTTTTCAAAGAACTATCCACAATGACTCCAAGATCTCTTTCTTGAGTGGTAACAGCTAATTTAGACCCCATCATTTTATATGTATAGTTGGGATTATGTTTTCCAATGTGCATTACTTTGCATTTATCAACATTAAATTTCATCTGCCATTTTGTTGCCCAGTCACTCGGTTTTGTGAGATCCTTTTGTAGCTCTTCGCAGTCTGCCTGGGACTTAACTATCTTGAGTAGTTTTGTATCATCTGCAAATGTTGCCACATCACTGTTTACCTCTTTTTCCAGATCATTTATGAATTTGTTGAATAGGACTGGTACCAGTACAAACTCCTGGGGGACACCAATATTTACTGCTCTCCATTCTGAAAAATGACCATTTATTCCTACCATTTGTTTCCTATCTTTTTACCAGTTACCAATCCATAAAAGGACCTTCCCTCTTAGCCCATAACAGCTTAATTTGCTTAAGAGCCTTTGATGAGGGACCTTATCAAAGGCTTTCTGAAAATCTAAGTACACTATAGCCACCGGATCTCCTTTGTCCACATGCTTGTTGACTCCCTCAAAAGAATTCTAGTAGATTGGTGAGGCATGATTTCCCTTTACAAAAAACATGTTCCTTCTTCCCCAACAAATTATGTTCATCTATGTGTCTGACAATTTTGTTCTTTCCTATAGTTTCAACTATTTTGCCCGGTACTGAAGTCAGGCTTACCAGCCTGTAATTGCCGGGATCACCTCTGGAGCCCTTTTTAAAAATTGACATCACATTAGCTATCCTCCAGTTATTTGGTATAGAAGCTGATTTAAATGATAGGTTACAGCAGGGATTGGCCACCTTTGGCATGCAGCCCGCCAGGGTAAGCCCCCTGGAGGGCCAGGCTGGTTTGTTTACCTGCCGCATCTGCAGATTCGGTTGATCGCAGCTCCCACGGATGTAGTTCGGTGTCCCAGGCCAATGGGGGCTGCAGGAAGCAGTGCGGGCAGAGGGATGTGCTGGCTACCACGTCCTGCAGCCCCCATTGGCCTGGAGTGGTGAACTGTGACCGTGGGAGCTGCGATCAGCCAAACCTGCAGACGCGGCAGGTAAACAATCTGGCCCGGCTCGCCATGGGGATTACCCTGGCGGGCCGTGTGCCAAAGGTTGCCGATCCCTGGGTAACAGACTACAGTTAGTAGTTCTGCAATTTCACATTTGAATTCCTTCGGAACTCTTGGGTGAATACCATCTGGTCCTGGTGACTTATTACTGTTTAATTTATCGATTTGTTCCAAAACCTCCTCTAATGACACCTCAATCTGGGACAGTTCCTCAGATTTGTCACCTAAAAAGAATGGCTCAGATTTGGGAATTTCCCTCAGAACCTCAACCGTGAAGACCTATGCAAAGAATTCATTTAGTTTCTCCGCAATGGCCTTACTGTCCTTGAGTGCTCCTTTGGCATCATGACCTTCCAATGGTCCCACTGGTTGTTTAGCAGGCTTCCTGCTTCTGATGTACTTTAAAAAAAATTGCTATTACTTTTTGAGTCTCTGGCTAGCTGTTATTCAAATTGTTTTTGGCTTTCCTAATATTTTTACATTTCATTTGCAAAGTTTATGCTCCTTTCTATTTTTCTCACTAGGATTTAACTTCCACTTTTTAAGGGATGCCTTTTTGTCTCTCACAGCTTCTCTTACTTTGTTGGCACTTTTTTGGTTTTCTTACTATCATAGAATCATTGTTGGAAGAGACCTCAGGAGGTCATCTAGTCCAATCCCCTGCTCAATGCAGGACCAACACCAACTAAATCATCCCAGCCAGGGCTTTGTCAAGCCAGGCCTTAAAAACCTCCTTCGGTAACCCATTCCAGTGCTTCATCACCCTCCTAGTGAAATAGTGTGTCCTAATAGCCAACCTAGGAATTATGGAACATATGGGAAACAATGTTTTTTAATTTGGGGTACACATTGAAGGTGATCGTCTATTATGGTGTCTTTAAAAAGTTTCCAGGCAGCTTGCAGGGATTTCTCTTTTTGCGCTGTACCTTTTAATTTCTGTTTCACTTTCGTGTAGTCCCCCTTTCTGAAATTAAATGCTACAGTGTTGGGCTGCTGTGGTGTTTTCCCCACCACAGGGATGTTAAATTTAATTATATTATGGTCACTATTACCAAGCAGTCCAGACATATTCACTTCTTGGACCAGATCCTGTGCTCCACTTAGGACTAAATCAAGAATTTCCTCTCCTCTTGTGGGTTCCAGGACTAGCTGCTCCAAGAAGCAGCCATTTAAGGGGTCAATAAACTTTATTTCTGCATCCCATCCTGAGGTGACATGTACCCAATCAATATGGGGATAGTTGAAATCCCCTATTATTATTGCTGAGTTTTTTTTATTTTAATATCCTCTCTAATCTCCCTGAGCATTTCACAGTCATCACCACCATCCTGGTCAGGTGGTCGGTAATATATCCCTACTTCTATGCTCTTATTATTAGAGCATGGAATTACTATGCATAGAGAGTCTATGGTACAGTTTGGTTCATTTAAGATTTTTAATTCATTTGATTCTACGCTTTCTTTCACGTATAGTGCCGCTCCCCCACCAGCACGACCTCTTCTGTCCTTCCGATATATTTTGCACCCTGGTATTACTGTGTCCCACTGATTATCCTCATTCTTTCAAGTTTCTGTGATGCCTATTATATCAATATCCTCATTAATAAGAGGCACTCTAGTTCAGCCATCTTATTATTTAGACTCCTAACATTGGTATATAAGCACTTTAAAAACTTGTCCCTTTTTAGCTGTCTGCCTTTACATGATGTAATTGAATGGGACTTTTTTTTCATTTGACTGTTTCTCATCAGATCCTACCTGTATTTTATCATCTTTCATCCTCTCCTCCTTACTAGGACACAGAGAATCTCCATTAGTAGATCCTCCCCTAAGGGATGTCTCTGTCCGAACCATGTTCTCCTCCACCCCTGTCAGCTTTCCCCCAGCCCTTAGTTTAAAAACTGATCAATGACCTTTTTAATTTTAAGGGCCAGCAATCTGGTTCCATTTTGGTTTAGGTTTATTTGGTTTATTGTAATTTCAGTGGTGTATACCAACTACCATGGTTTCTGAAGCTATTCCAAAGGATTAGCCTTTGAACTGAAACATACTGTTTTCATGCAAGGCTCAGGAATCTTTCTGGAATCCAGATACATTATGAACTTCAGACATACTGGCATCACCTATCCCCTCTACAGATGCTATTCCCTGGTATCATCTTAATAATTCATTGTCAGCCTGCGCTTTTATGATTTTGTTTTTTTGAAGTTTCAGACTACAACTTCTCCATTTCCTTTTGGGTTGTAGTTTTAATTTTGTTGGGTCTTATACCATGAAAGTCACAGTGCTTATAACTATCCCTGCTCTATGACACGAAGGCCAGCTACTTCCATTATTTATTGTTTATTTATTCATTTATAGGGCTGTCTATGACATTCCTCACCGTAGTACTGGAGCACCTCAAAATATTCACAATATATCAAATGAAAGGTCTAGCTCCCTGCCCTTTTCCTTAAAGCCCTGTATTTGTTTGACACAGATAGAGGCTGCTTCTTGATCACTTCTGCATCGGTTGGTCCCCAGGGAGTACCATTATAAACATAAGGCATCTATCGATTCATAGCTTGGCAGGCCAGAAGATACCACTGTGCTTATCTTGTCTGACCTCTGCATGACACAGACTAGACAAATTCACCGAATAACCCTGGGCCTTTCACTGACAAGGTTCTTCCCTGTCACACTGCAGTTGAGGTGTGAGTGGCCTGTGACATCTTTATTACAAACAATAGATACCTGTACTTCTGACCTGCTTACACCGTGTTCATCACTGTGGTAGCTGATACCCAGAGCCTCAGTGGTATTTAGGAGCCACTGGTTTTCATTGGGAGTTAGGCACCTAAGTACTATTGAGGATCTCGGCCTGAGGGTCTGCTGTTGTCTATTCATCCCTCTTCTCTCCTCACCTCACCTCCAGGATCAGGAGGGTGTTTTGTCTGCTTTTTATATTGATCTAATTATGGGAAATCTAGGAAGCAGCCAGATGATCCCTGCAAAGGGCTGGGAGACTTTGATTGGAAGGGGTTCTACAGAAGGGAGCTTGGGTCCCGTTATTGGTCCCGGAGCAGAGAGAGAGAGGTACAGAGTCAAAAGCCTCTGGCCCTCTGAAGCCTGTGGGGGGCAAGGGGAAAGCTCAGTTGTGTTACTTTGCCAGCTTTTTGCTGAAATTAGTAAACTGTGCCCTGAAAGAAGGGCCTGAAAGAGACCTGGCTGAGGAGTTAGCCCTTCCTGGGGTGGGACAGATGTATTGCCATGGGCCACCAGCTGCAGTGCCCTGCAATTCACCAATCAGGCGGCTTTCCGAGAGAGTGCCATCACCCCTCAGGGTTACGGCTCTCTCCAGACATTGTGGTTGCAGATGCAGTGGTGACCTTTGAGCTAGCCTGGCTGAGTCTGTTAAGCACTCTGAATATTAAGAACATGATTGCAAATTAAGTATGTGATTGTAGCATATAGCAGTGGGGTAGGATCTCTAAACATTTTGTGAGGTCTCTAGTGGCATCCACTCTGCTCCACCTTTTAGAAGCTGCCAAAAATCAGTCAGAGCAGTGTTGTTTATGCAGCCGGACTTTGCATGTCTGTTGTTAAACATTGTTATTTGGGACCCACCTGTGCCCTGTGCTTTCTTCAGATTGTTTTTATATAAAGAGCAAGGCCAGAATAGTGATCGTGTAACTAATGACTGTGACATGATAAATGCACACAGGGGGCTAACTTTAGGTTGCATGGGCAGCTTTAATTCTGATTTGCCTACTTTTGATTGTTGGCTTGCTTGAAGCTGGTTTTTAGACTGAGCTCAGATAGCGATGAATTCTACGGGCTTAGTATGTGCAGTAGGAAGAAATATTTGCTTTACATTTAAGTGTAGC
Organism: Mauremys mutica; assembly: GCF_020497125.1. Classification (NCBI taxonomy): domain Eukaryota; kingdom Metazoa; phylum Chordata; order Testudines; family Geoemydidae; genus Mauremys; species Mauremys mutica. The sequence goes on along the minus strand of NC_059076.1, from coordinate 6,925,777 downwards.
TGTCATTAACTTCACAAGTCACCACATGTCCCCAGAGAATCCCCTTGCCCCTAGCCCATGCTCAATGCGTGGGATGGGGGAACACAAAGAGCTCTCCACATGCCTCCGGCAAGCACCTTTATACACCCCAGGGGCATACAACGCCCCCAAAAAGGGCAGAAGGAGGTTATAACATGCCCCTCCCCACCCTGCACAGACCCCCTGTGCACTTGAGAGCTGGCAGAGGGGCTGTGACGTCTTATGGCCCAGTTCCTCCTTGAGCTCCTTCTGGGCAGGGCGAGGCGGCTCTATGTTGCTTCCTACTCAGGACAGTGTCTGGACAGCACAATCTCCAGCATACCATTATATGGAACAGCTTAAAAAGAAAGGAGTGGTCAGCTCTTAGGGTGCCCTGCCTCATCTTACATACCATATCTTTATTCAGTACTCTCTGGAACTCCCCCTTTTCTGCACAATTTCACCCCCACATTTCATTCCTGCTTTTCCTGGTAATTCACCGGAAGCAATTAGAAAGGAGCGCAATACTGCAAATGAGGGCTTTCCATTGTTCAACACAATGTAAATATAATAGGTCCTGTAGTATTTACTATTGGGGCAGCTGCAATGGCCCCTAAAGTGCTGTTTTGGCAGCCAGGGGTTGCGAAAGCATAATAATGCTCCAGGCACATCCCTTTCCTGTGGCCATGCCAGGTAGTGGTGGAGTTCCTGACTCCAAAATGATCCCCCACTGGCCAGTATCAATCCCATGTTGCAAGTTTCCACAAAGCGATTGCCACTTGCTTCTCTGCTGTCCGTGCAGCTCTTATTCTGGAGCCCCTGCAGTGGAAGGCAGGGGTGAGCTCCGAACGTAGATCCAAGAATGTGGCCTTGCACATCTGAAAGTTCTGCACCCACTGCTCATCATCCCAAGTTGCATGACAATGTGATCCCACAGTCAATGCTTGTTTCTAAGGTTCAGAATTGGCGTTCCACTGTCTGCAGCTGCTTCGTGAATGCCACCAACAACCTTGAATTGGTTCTCACTGTGTTCCTCAGAAATCTGTCCTCCACAAAATTGTCACATTCCCCACTGATTCGGTTCTCCTTGCAGCTCTGGAAATACCAGAGGATTGTGTGCCCTGTGCATGCAATGCTTATGACAATAGTGCAGAGCAGTGCAGGCTCTGTGCTTCTGTCAGAGATGGCAGACAATGAGAAGGGCTGAGTGGGTTTATGAGATTTGTTTTAAAAGTGCAAAAATTATGGGCTATGGACGACATTATGGGATGGATAAAGTTGCATGATGGGCACTTAAGATCTCGCTCCCAGTCATCCCTGCGTGACTCATTTCTGCCCCACTGTGCATTGCCAACACTTCCCAAAAACCAGCACACTGGATGATGGCCAGATGCACACTGGGATACCTTCCCATGGAGCTACAACACATGCACTCTTGGTGAGCATGAGCGGCGCCAATGCAAAGAGCCAAGCATGCACGTGCACAAATGGTATAATAACAGGGGCTGCTTTATGCTGATGTAATTTGCATCGACCAAGGTTTGCAGAGTAAACATGGCTTTAGACTCCTCCAGCTCTGTTCCATGGTCAGGAGTCATTTACTCACATTTTCTGCCCCTAGGTATTGTGAATATTCACCTATCTTTTCCCCTAAAACCACTGCTGTTTCCTCTTTATCATCTGTCACGGAGTGTGGGGGAGTCGGGGCCCTGAACCCCAATTCCTCAGTCAGACGTGACTCTCAGCCAGCCAGTAAAACAGGTTTATTAGACGGCAGAAACACAGTCCAAAACAGAGCTTGTAGGTACAGGAAACCGGACCCATCAGTCAGGTCCATCTTGGGGTAGGGAGCCAGATCCAGTTCTGGCCTCCCTCCGTTTCCCCAGCCAGCTCCAAACTGTAAACCCCCTCCAGCCCCTCCTCTGGCCTTTGTCTCTTTCCTGGGCCAGGAGGTCACCTGATCTTTTTGTTCTCCAACACCTTCAGTTGGCACCTTTGCAGAGGAGGGGCCCAGGCCATCTGCTGCCAGGAAACAGGGTGTCGGCCATTCTCCCTGCAGACATCATCACACTGGCCCTCTAGGGCTCTGCAGCAATCACACACCCTTATCCCACCACCTAGATACTTAAGACATGCATAGGGAAACTGAGGCACACACACAGTATTCAGAGAAAACATGAAGAGCATTCCCATTTTGTCACATCATCTCTAGCCTTACAAAGCTGCCTAATCACTTTCACTTGCAATTCACTCTAAAGAGTAGTCAGTTCTGTGCTGCTTCCTTTCGGTCGTCCATTCTACCTCCGTTATTTGCATCTTTATTCCATTTAATTTTCAACATTCTTTTCTTTTCCTCTCTTTCATCTCTGAACTTTGTTGTACCTTTTTGTCTGTATGCCCGTCACTGTACTGCATTCTCTCTCTATTGTACCAGCTTTCTCTAAAGCATTTTGTGATGTGGCCCCTGAAGTATGCTACATAAAAATAAATTGTATTCTATTGGATTCCTTTTCAAATGTGTTTTTTTAATTTGCCTTTCCCCCCCCCCCCCAAGGGAAATGCAGCATCTTAGCAAGAACAGGCTCTTTTCATTAATTTCATATGCTGGAGTGAAGTACAGAACACTTGAATGTTAAATCCATACATTTGAATCAATTCAAAAGCAAGTGACTATAATGCTTCTCATATACTCACCCAACATGTAAAAAGAGAGATTCCAGGATCCTTTTACAGAAGGCAATTAGTACATTTTATCTATATTGCTTTTTGCAGATTAAATTCTAATGCTCTGAAAGCTTCAAATGTAGTGTAAATAAATCAAACTGAGCCATCGGGCACACCTGCCTAAGTGCACTTGCAAACATTCTCCCAGCTGTCAAAGGAATTGTGAAGTATTCTGAACCAATGGCCATCTTCAGGAAGATATCACTGGACCTGTTTCAGGAAGAGCAGTTCTGAAGTCATGGAACAAACTACATACTTAGACAATCAGTGTGAGCCAGCAAATGCTACAGGGCTGTGAAAAATTGGAATGATGGACAAATGTTCCAGGACTTCCTTGTCTCTTCCATCAACATTTAAAAATGACATTGGAAATTTAATTAGAACTGAAACCTACCATTTGTGTTCATGGTATTTATAGCTTAAAGAAGATGTATATTCTTCAACAAAGAAGTCTTCTTGGTTGGCTTCCTGAGTGAAGTCCACAAGGATAAAGTACCAAATACATATATTTTAAGTGACATTAATTATACCTGGGACTCATCTATTTGGGTCACATTTTCTTGATGGTTGATGAATGGACCAAACTTAGCCAGTGGATTATGTTACTAATAGTCTGCATGCCAGTAGCACAAGGAATGCCCTTACAAGCTGATCCTTCTTACCATGTCTGTCTTGTTTTAGCATCTTTCCTTTACTTCAGCAGAGCAGCATCCTGTGAACAGCTGGCTCGTTTGCCCATGGCATGTTTCAATGCTACTTCTGTGGTGATTTTTAATGTAACAATTGCTTAATGCTGGGCGTATTTCTTTTACAGCTTCTCATCTTGCTAAATCAGTTAAAGTGAATCTTATGAAAGCAGAAGTTTAACCTTCACTTGGAGAGTGAGCCAAAAACACTATATTGGGATAAGTAAATTAGCTATGGGCAGGACAGCTGTAGATTAGTCTTGATTCCAACTTTGGGCTTTCATAAAATATTCAAGTTAACTCTGACTAAATTAGATAGAGCAGCATGATGATAGATGAAATTCAGTGTAGGTCACTGCAAGAAATGCATGTTGGAAAAAAACAATGTAAGTACTTATTTTGATAACATGGTAGCGATTAAATAGTTAAGGCTGAATCTCCTTTGCTGTCATGAGTCATGCTAACCATTGATCAGTCCAACTGAAAATTGGCATAGGTGTTCCCTTTTCAGGGTAGTTTTTTTATTTGCCATAAAAAAAATATTAAGCAAGGTTTGGTGGAGGTAGTTTTAACAAGGAGGTGTTTGGGAGGCTTGATAATGTTTATTTGACGTGATAAAACAAACACAGATTGATTTAGGACTTCAGACATGGCGATTATAGTAATCCTCAAGCACTAGAATGCCTTTGTGTAGCTTTCAGAATATTGCATGGATTTATTACAGAAAGATAATGCGTATGGATGCAGAGACACATGTATGAGTACAGGGTTGGGCAGAGTGCATGGGAGCAGGGAAAGCACTCATCCTGTAGAGAGCCTAAACTCCTCAGTGTAGATTCTTCTTTCCCACCCTGCTACAAGTGTCCTGTGGAACTCAGGAACAGAACCTGTTTTCCCATTCCTCAGACTTTTCTGAGACATTCAGTTAAGTTCCTTATTGGGACAAAACTAAGACTTTTCAAAATTTTCCACAGCAGAAAAGACCGAGCTCTCCATCCTAGAACAGCCCACAGCCCAGTAGTTCAGGCCCTTAGCTGGGAGACCAAAGTTCATGTCTTGACTCTGCCTGATCCTCTCCAGCCCAATGTGTATCTAAGAAGTCCCTGTGCTATCTGGTTTAGAAGAGGGACTTGACTGCTGCAATCACCGGGCTATTGGCTACTCTGGGATAGATCAGCCTCCGTCACTCCTCTTGAAGCTTTGTATAGATAATTTAGTATCCACTGAGTGAGAAAGAGAGACTGCCTCTAGAGTCTGCTGAGAAGATGCAGCTCCCAATCCCTGCTCCAAATCAGGGAAGGTTGGGACTCAAATCTGTGTCTGCCCATAACTAGTGAATGCTCTAATCACTGAGCTATTGGCTATTCTGGGACAGTCTTTCTTTCTCTTGGTGGTTTTGATCAGAAATTACCTCCTGCACCACAGAAACCTTGAAACCAACCCTTTCCCGTGGAAAGATTTGGTTTTGACTGTCTGTTACAGCTCCATTTTGTTTCTTAAAGCTGTCCCCTTACTCCATTTTGTTCTTGTTCTCCTCTGTGGCCGCCCCTCCCTGGCTGTTAAGTTGTTTACCAGGGCCTCTGCCCTTCTCAAAGGAGGGCCCCTTAAGTTGTTTAACAAAAGCCATTGCCCTTCTCAAAGGGATGGCCACTTGTGCTAAGTGGGACCACTGCCCTGTTCAAAGGGTTAGTCCTGTTATCACCTTGTTAAAACCTAGGCTTGGTGTAGGGTAGGCTCTGTTCAGAGCTGCAAGACCTATTGTGTTTTTAGGATCCTGGGCATGAGTCATACCTCTGGGCTCAGGGCTAGTCCAAACATGTCTTGGTGGCTGCCTGCAGTTTTTTTTTCTCTGCCTTCTCTCCTACCTGTAAGAGGGGGAGCCAATCAGAGTTACTGGTGGGAAGCTGCCAGGGTTTGCCTTTATAAACAGACATTTTTTGAACAGACTTCAGAAAGGTTCTTGCATTGCTGCCTGGTCTGATCAACCAGGGGTTCTGGGGGTCCTTTCTCCGCTCTCGTTTTATTTTTGAGCGTACCCCCGTTTTTTAACCCCCCCCCCCACGAACAACAAATTTTGCCTGGAGATCTCCTGATTATTGTGAACGAATTGAGCCCTCTCTGCACCCTCTGATGCTGCTGTGCCTGCTTCTGCCCCTGCTGCTGCCTTGTAGGATGGTAAGAATCCCTCTGTGAAACTTTCTACACTTTTATTTTATTATTTTAGCTGCTGGCTCTGTCTCCCCAGCACACAGACTCAAGCTAAACCTTGGTCTGTGTTTTAAAACCTCTCTCTTAAACCCCTTGGCACTCTGCCACTGAAAATAAGTTTGTGCTGCTGCTAAGTTCTGCTCCTGTGGGCTTTGCCTTGGACTGTTTTCAGCTGTAACCACTGCTGCAATCACCCCCCCCCCCTTGGAGCTGTGTCCTGGACACACACCACTCAGCCCTCTGGAACTATCCTTAGCATAAGGTGCACCCATTAAGTTAAGTTTAGCATTATACTTTGTAAGTTAGGCTTAGAGAATTGTTGCATTGTGTTTTGTTACTTGCTAATTTGTGTAGTCTTGGTTAAGCTAGATCATAGATAAGATTTTACTGTGTTCTGTACAATTGTAATTAAGTCTGTCTTCCCACTGCAAACACCACCACCCCCCCAGCTTCTCTGTGTCCTTCTACCTTGTTACACTCTCTCTGCTGCTTAAAACTTGCAGCCTGTTTGTTCTTCCTAGCCTGTTTGCTCTGTGTGTCTGTGTCTCTGTGCTCCTACTGACAAACCTCAATTGTATTGCTGAAGTCTAGCACAAAACCCCACTGGTTACTTTTTCCTCTCTGATACACCTCACATTCTACATTTACACCACTGTGACACATTTTACCTAAAATTGTTTGTTATTTAACATATTTTTCCATAACTGTTAGTTGGTTATATGCTGCTGTGACACACCTTTTTACATAGAAATCGCTAGCTACCTGTTACAATTATACCTCAGTGTTTAACTGATTACCCACTGTATTGTATCCTGCTGTGTTGTACTGTTGGGATCAAGGAGATGCGGAGTCAAGAGGTTTGTTAAGCAGGCGTCCCGAGCTCTCTTGAGCTGGGTTTTTATTAGTAATTAGAACAAAGAGCATGAGATCATAGTTACTTGTAACATATTGATTGGTTCACCCATAGCCATCTCCCTTTGTGCAATATATCATAATTGGTGAAGGGGCTACGTGAGCTATTGGAGGGGCTACGTGCGCTATTGCCTAGTCTGTGCTTAATCAATAACCTGAGCATTGCTTTACCTTAAGCCAGGAGTAAATGTAATAAACATGTGTGTGGTTTGCCAGCACAGCATATTTTCACTACATCTCCCCCTTTTTGTTTTTAAGCAATTTGCAGGCATAATGAATGCTCTGTTTTGTATTAAGTCGTTGCCAAGGGCAGCCATGGACAAATAGGCTAATAAGTGAAGGAATACACTGTAATATGCAGCAACAAACTATTAATCCTGCAGCTATAACAATAACATATGCAAACATTTGCTTTAGCCAGGATAGGTCTGGCAGCCATCCAGTAAGCCAGTCCCAGAATCCTGAAAAACCAACATCCATAGTAACTTCTTTTGTTAAATTATGTAGCTTTACAATTTGGTTGTGCACTGCTTTTTCATTATTGCTTAGGTTAAAGCAACACATACCATCCAATTTTTCACACCCATAATGATGTTGCATTAAAAGATAATCTATGGCCGCTCTGTTTTGCAAAAGTCCATGTCTTAATTCGCCCTGTTCCTCATTTAACAAGGCTAGAGCTTTAGAAGTTGTATTTAAGGCTTTTACTGCCGAGCAGGCTAAGGCGTTAATGTTTTTACTGTTTCGTGCCGCCAGACCGGGCACCCCAACCAGGGATACGGCCAGCGCAACGTATTCGGCCTTACTAATTAGGGCCGCGTGACTATCACAGCTTTCATCAAGGAATACACTCCGTTTTGTTTTAGTAAGTGGTGTACCCTTAGTTTCCTTTTGAGGCAAAACCAAAGACAGCCTACTAAGACAGCATGGAGTTTCATGACTGATGTTGGCTGGAATGTAGTTAAAGGTATATCCGGGGCAGGACCAGAACCAGCCCCTTGGCAATTGTAGGTACTCATACATATATGATATATTAACCATACTTGAGCAATTGAAGTTCCCTTTTGGGAATTGAATACAAGTCTTTTTGGTACAATTAACCATTCTAGCACAACTAACATTAAAACTAGCAACATGCGGTGTTAACAGGGTAACGGCAAAACGCGGTTTGTGCGTTAGTCGATCTCCCCAATTATGGTACCCGGGGTACCCTAATTCCCTAAGGGTAGAATTTTGTTCTAGAGAATTATAAAACCATGTATCATTGTTGATGTCTTTGGGATTATGGCATACTGGTATTAGGCAAGATCCTAGCACCTCCCCCACCGCCCTCTGCTCCGTTAAGCAGAAGGTACTTTGGTTTAAAGTCTTTGCAAATACCTCCCATATATTAAGATGAACCCCCCCAGTCACTATCGGTCCCCCTTCCGTAGGGACAGTAGTTAAACTGAAAATAATTATTGTTAACAAAAGTACAGAATTGGCATTTAAGGAGGCTATTAATGCCATCATATAGTTCTCTGCCGTTTTCTCTTGTCCTGTTTTTTCCAACAGTTGTTCAGCCTGATTAGCTAGGTTCTTTACTTGGCCCCATGTGGCAGGTGCATTTCGCTGGCCCCCTCGTTTTCGGCCCGTTGTTACTTTTCCTTGTTCATCATATAAGTGTATGTTGAAGTCAGGGATGGGGTTGCTCAGTCCCTGATGCCACGCCATCCTTGTATGGTCGAACGTATCGTGCAGGTACCCAGAGCGGGCCGCTTGGTGTTGATACAGCTGCGTAACCGCGCCCCCAGGTGATTAGTGGCACAGGTCCGCTCCACTCCGGGCCAGGTAGCTGACGATAGGTTACCTTTGGAGCAGGAAGAACTTCGGTCGTCTGATAATGCCGTTGTGCCCTGGTGAAAAATTGAGAATTGAAAGGTAATAGATTTAAATGATTGAGTGTAAACAGTACTTGAGCCAGCCATTCTTCCTTTTCTGTCAGGCTGCCGGGGACAATTCCCCCTTTCTGTTTTTGCCGCAGGAGGGCAGTTTTTAATGTGCGATTAGCTCGTTCTACAATGGCTTGTCCTTGGGAATTGTATGGGATGCCAAAGGTATGCGTGATTCCCCATCGCGTGCAGAACGCTGCCATCGCTGAAGAGCAATAGGCTGGGCCGTTGTCAGTTTTTAAAGCTGATGGCTTTCCCATCACTGCAAAGGAACGAATGAGGTGATTACAGACGTGTTTGGCTTTTTCCCCTTTTTGTGGCGTTGCCCATATATAGCCAGAATAAGTGTCTATGACTACATGCAAATAGGACCAGGGAGCTAATGGTGGGAACCGAGTGACGTCCATTTGCCACAATTGGTTTGCACCTAGCCCCCGAGGATTTACCCCGATAGCGGGTCCTGCGAGGTTTCCAGTACACTCAGGGCACTGCTGAATAATCGCTTGTGCATCAGATAGTGGTATGGAAAATTGCTTGGCCAATGCCCTAGCATTTTGGTGATGTAAGGAGTGACTTTCCATAGGAGAGCAGGGGAAAGCCTTTAAGGCGTTATCAGCATAGGCATTGCCTTGTGAGATTTCTCCGGGGAAAGGCTGATGACTTCTAACATGTGCGATAAAAAATAGATGTCGTCGGTGACGTAATATCAGTTGTAGGGAAAGAAATAAACCAAGCAAATTATTATCCAAAGATGCAGTAACACAACTAGAAGCAATATTACTAACAACATTGGCAGCATACAAACTGTCTGTTATGAGGTTAACTGGTTGATCAGAAAATGTGTTAAAGGCAAGAATTAACGCAGCTAGCTCCGCACGCTGAGGAGAGCGTTGCGGTAAGGTAAACTGGGATTTCCACTGGTCATTTTTCTTCCAAGCAACCACCCCTCTGGAGGGGCCACCATCGGTGAAAATGGTAAGAGCTTCTGTTATGGGAATGGGAGATACCAAGTAGAATACTTTCAGTGGAATATGCTGAGCAACTTGGAGACGAGGATCCTTGGGAGTATGGTAAGTTACGGACCCAACATAATTGGCTAGGGCTATTTGCACCTCCTCCGAGTGCATACATGCAACTTCCCAGGTGGCGATGGGGATGGGGATAATAATGTTTACTAAATCCATGGCAAACAAGTTTAGTGCTCGATTGCGTCCTTTAGTGATTAATTGAGCAAACATTCCAGACAATGGGACGAGTGTGTTTTTGTGTGTGTGTGGTAAATACATCCACTCGAGGATAAATTCTCTCTCACTTGTATGTTGAAGTAATGCCCCCATGAATTGCTTAGTGTCCCCAAGAATGATTAAGGACGGGGGCACGTCAGGTACTGCTCTATCTACCCACCTTTCTGCCATGGCTTCGTTGACCTTATGCACTACCTCCCGTTGTTCGTTTGTTAGTGATATTATGTCTCCCGGTTGCTTTCCTAATTTTAGGGCATTAAACAGTGGAGTTAGCATAGAAGTGGGAATCTTGTAATACGGTCTTATCCAATTTATGGATCCCAGAATTTGCTGTAGTACTACATATGTTAATTTGTTTGGCAAGGTAAGTTTTGGAAGTATGGGCATGGAGTATGCTGCAAGCATTTTATGACCTAAATATTGAAAAGGTTCGGATTCCTGTATTTTTTCCGGGGCTACTACCAGACCCGATTGACTTAAGATATCCGTTAACTCACTTTTCCATGTGGTGGGTAGGGGCCTACCGGCTATTAAGATATCATCCATATAATGGTATACAAGTAGCTTTTTGAACTTATTTCTGAAAGGTTGAAGAGCAGTGTTTACAAAATACTGACACATGGTAGGGCTATTTAACATGCCCTGGGGTAACACTTTCCAATGATAACGTGTTGTGGGTTGGGCATTGTTCAGGACTGGCACTGTGAATGCAAAATACTTTCTATCCTTTTCCTGTAACGGTATTGTAAAGAAACAATCCTTTAAATCAATTATTGCCACCTGGTAGTCATAAGGGATTAAATTTGGATTGGGGAGGCCACACTGCAGGGGGCCCATTGGTTCTAGTATTTTATTAATTTCCCTCAAATCGTGAAGGAGCCTCCATTTTCCTGATTTTTTCTTAATTACAAAAACAGGAGTATTGTACGGGCTTGTAGTATGCTCAATGTGTTCATCTTTCAATTGTTGCTCAACTAATTGCTGCAAAGCTTCTAATTTTTCTTTAGGTAATGGCCATTGTTCTACCCAGACTGGTTTATCAGTTTTCCACTGTAACGGAAGAGCCTGAGGCTTACTCATCTTCCAAAATCAGTTTCGCCCCTATCTGTTCTAACAAATCTCTTCCCCAAATGTTAAACTGTAAAGGCAATATGCAGGGTTGAACATATGCTATTATGGGACCTTGTTCCTGGGATTTTACCGGTAACCATTGAGAGCTCTTTTTAGATGCTTGGCTTCCTCCTACCCCAAATACCGCAGGGGCTATCTCAGAGGGCCATTTAGGTTCCCAATCCTTTTCAGCTATGACAGAAACATCCGCCTCTGTGTCCAACAAACCGGTCAGCCACTTACCTTGGAGGTTATACTTACGTTGAGGTTTGTGCAGGGATATTCGGTGTACCAATGCCGCCACCTGTGGGTGAAAGGAAGAGTCGCCGTCGCCTTCAGTACGGGTTGATCCAAAGCCTCCTGTACGTGTTACCTGTGATTTTTCTCCAGGGAGCTCATATGGCAACAGTATCATTTGTGCCCAGGAGTCCCCTCGTCTTAAAGTAAAAGGCAGGTGACTCCAATACTGAACATATATTTTTCCCTGATAATCAGCATCAATCACTCCTGGAACTACCATAATTCCTTGTTTGCTTGCTGATGACCGAGGGAGTATAATGCCCACCGTCCCTTCAGGAAGGGGCCCTTTTAATTGAGTAGGCATTAAAAGAACTTCCCCCGGTAAGAATGAGGATTTTTCTTCTTGATTATACAAGTCTATTCCAGCACTGCCGGTCGTTGCCGGTTGCGCCCTAGTCAATTCTTCCGCCCCCATTGTTTTTCCAGGGCCCGGGGAGGGCCCGGTTATTGGTTTCCCTGCCCCAGTCCTGATCGACATTGATTTGCCCAATGATACCCCTTGTTGCATTTAGGACATTTTTTGGAGGGCCTACCCCCTTCCTGGGGTTTTCCTTTATGTGCTCCCCCTCCAGGTGCCCTACACTGGCTTTTAAAGTGACCCGGTTTTTTGCAATTAAAACAATTTCCTGTGGGTTTATTACCTTGTCTTATAGCCCCCGCCAAAAGAGCCATAGCATGGGTTTGACTACCGACATCCGCGCAAGCCTGAATCATGTCCGCTAAAGTGTACGAGGGGCGATGTATTATAGATTGCAGTACCTTCTTGCAATCAGCATTAGCTTGCTCATAGGCCAGTCGCCGTAAAAGCTCTGTCTGTGCCTCCTCGTTATCAACCTGCCGCTGTACTGCTTCCTTGAGCCTATCTATGAACTGCGGATACGGCTCTGCAGGCTGCTGCCGGGTGGCTGTGAAAGACCTAGTCGGTTTCCCACTTACGGGAACCCTTCTGAAAGCTCTCATAACACTAAGTTTAGTACGAATATATGTATCTGGGTCTAACTCCAACTGTCCCTCTATAGTGCTAAATTGGCCTGCTCCATAAATCTGGTCAGGCGTGGCAGCTGGGGTTGAGTATCCCACAGCAGCTAACCTAAACTCACTGTCCCACACCATATACTGGGCGGGGGTCAGCACCATACGAAATAAGTCTTTCCAATCTTGTGGAGCCATAATGTAGCCATTTCCAATTCCTTCTAAGATGCCTGCCACGAAATTAGACCTGATGCCTGTCTCTGTGATAGCTTTTCTCACCTCCCTCAGTACTGTATACGGTAGCGCCGTCCACTCTCTGGCGGCATTGCCCTGTGCATCGACTCCTGCCGCTATAGGCATTAACATGGGCAACTCTCCCTCCCACTGATGTTCTTCCTCCAAATTCAATTCCCCCGTCTCACGCGCCAACGCAACCGCCGCCCGGACGCAGCCCCCACGATTCCCCCGGAAACAAGGCTGATCAGTTCCTTTATTAACGGAGGGATCCGAGGGCCGCTGCCCCGTATCCGACACCGCAGGTGCTGGTGGTAGCACTCGCGGGTACGGAGGCGGTGTCGTCAGCGCGAGAAGCGGGGCGGCAGTGAGAGACGCCTGTGGCCCCAGTTTTCCCACTGCCTCAGTACAGCGCTGCCACATGAGCAGGTGCTGTACTGCTGCTCTAGGTTTCTCAAAGAGCTGTGTTCCTATCTTTTGCCAATCTGCTTGCTGCAGGGACCCCTCTTCGGGATACCAGGGGCATTGGCATTCTATTTCCTTAACAAAATCCTCTACATGCCGCAGCGTAACCGCTGGGCAACCGCTCCCCTCAATGAGCTTAAATAATTCCTTAGCATGAGCCTTTTGTGGCACTGATTAATCGCTCCCCATACTCACGAGTGGCTGTTTCCAGCGGGTGCACCTAGACTATTCCAGTCGGATGAGCAGGGGTCCTCGGGATCCGGTGTATCACGTCGGGGTCACCAGATGTTGGGATCAAGGAGATGCGGAGTCAAGAGGTTTGTTAAGCAGGCGTCCCGAGCTCTCTTGAGCTGGGTTTTTATTAGTAATTAGAACAAAGAGCATGAGATCATAGTTACTTGTAACATATTGATTGGTTCACCCATAGCCATCTCCCTTTGTGCAATATATCATAATTGGTGAAGGGGCTACGTGAGCTATTGGAGGGGCTACGTGCGCTATTGCCTAGTCTGTGCTTAATCAATAACCTGAGCATTGCTTTACCTTAAGCCAGGAGTAAATGTAATAAACATGTGTGTGGTTTGCCAGCACAGCATATTTTCACTACATTGTACCCCACTATTGAAACCCCCTTACTGTTCACCAAAAAGAAACCCCTCCCCAGTTGTCTACCTTAACAAACCCCACACCCCTCACTATTGAATTTTCCCTGTTTTTTGCATTTGCTTAATAAAGTTTATTTTGCACCCCACCCGCGTGGTAATTGCTCCCCAAGATCCCATATACCTGCTGGCAGGGACATTGACAAATTGGCATTTTCTGATGAAAAACCATTTTGTCCAAACACTGTCTAACTGTGAGGGGAAGAAGAGGAGTTGGGTGGGGGTGGTGGGTCAGACCCCATTGAACTCTGCCGGGTAATAAGCTGGAGAACCTCCAGAGCAAATAAGCTTTGTTGCGTAGTGAGAAGCTGGACGGAGCTAGGGAGGGACTGACCTTGCAGAGATTATTTTCATTACGCTCATTAGGTCTGAGGCACCTTGTCCTCCTGCCCCTCTCCAAGTGCCTCGGGGCTCTGCAAAGGAGTGGCTGTGCGCATGGGTTCAGTGTATCTGCAGGCTCGTGTGGACTTTCAAATATCCACCTAGTGACCTAGACCTAGGCGTGGTTTACAGCAAGCAAAGCGCAAAGAGATTCAATGGCAAAACCCCTCGCTAGCTGGTGGTTAAGCTAGTGGTACATACTTACCCTTGTAAGGGAAAACTAACGAGACTGTTGGAACTCTGATTCTCCCCTGTCCCATGCAGAGCTTCATTACAGCTCCCTGACTGACAAGCTGCATCTGCTCCAGCACCAGTATAAAGCAGAGTAGCCTCGGTCCTCCTCTCACTCATGCTAGCTCTCTCTGGTGCCCAAGCTACCATACTCCAGTTAAAAACTGGTGGTGCTCAGGCTCCTCCAACAGCCCCGATGTGTCCCCATGCCACATAGGGGTTAGGGAAGTTGACCTGAGAGATGGCTATGCAGATTTTACACCAGTTCCCTGAGGCTGGGGAACTTCTAGGCTGGCCCGTTAGGCAGAGAGACTCTGTTGCTGGAGTTTTACAAAGTCAAACACTAGAAAACTAGGAAATATGGATTCACATAAAACTCCAGCAAAAAGTTGGACAGTCTGAAAATGGCCCATTAGGTTCTTCAGTCAACCTGATCTCTGCCCTTATATCCCCGCCACCCAGTGCACCCTCCGTGTAAGGTACACACGTTTCTACGGAAAGCGTCATCACAACTGCGGTGCTTTACATCTAAAATTAGTGGCTGCATTAGGAAACCTGATGTTTGGGACAGCTCCAATCCTGTATATGTTTGAGGTTTACCCATGCCATCAGCATCCATGGATGTCCGTAACAATACCTCCCCTCAGCTCCTGGAGCAGGGTATACAGAGTCTGAGGCATCAGCAGTTGCAGGGATCCTTGTCAGGGTGGTAAGTAAAAACATAAGGCCCCGATTCTTCTCTTACACCCCTTTCACAGCAGTGTCATTTTTAATTTACTCCAGGAAATCAGACCCTCCAATGTCTGTAAAATGTCCAGTGATTGCTGCAATACTTCGGGAAGATGGGGACATGGGCAGAATAGACTTTTGGTGTGTGAGGTGAGATGATGTTGGTTTCTTGGCAACGGAGGGTGAATATGTTCTGTGCTCAATGTTTTGAATGGCTTCAGTATAGATACACAACTTGGCAATTACAGAGCTCTTTGGGACGGGACTGCCTCTTCGGTGTTTGTTCTGCACCTAGACCAGTGGGACCTGATATAAATACTGACCTACAATCTAATACAGTGTCAGCACTTTGTGGATTTTCCAAAGCCATGAGAAAACCAGGGAACTACGTAACCTTCAAAATACCAGTGAAAATGGTTTCTATAAGGATGTTATTTCATACACCAATGTGTGTTTTTAAAAATCACCCAAGTCTTATACTGATACCATTCATGGGATTAAAGATAATCATGAGAGTTTGGGCCACAATCCCAGAGTCTGAAACCCCGTCTTTGATGAGATTTTCAGTGTCAGAGTTGACTTTTCATTCTGGCATGGAAGACATTACAGCTGTGATACAGGGACCAGCAGACTATCATTCATTCTGTTCTCAAACAGCGAGCACATATTTCCCTTTGCGGGCTAGCCCTAGTGGGAGCACAGGAGGGCTGTAACAATGAAAAACGTGTGCACGGAAAGGATGTGATTTAGATTGGGATTTTTAAAGGTTCCCAAGGGATTTAGGGACCAACCTTTCATTGGAATTCATTGGTTAGGTGTAAAATGAATTATTTGTTTATGGGAGTCTTCTGGAAGACTCCAGCCAGAGAGGTACTGCATCTACCATACAGACATAGCCCAGAGTGTCTCCTAGCTCTGCAACTTGGTAGCTTCAGTCCCATTGCAAGTTGTGGGAAATGACAGCCATTTTGAGCAAGGGAAAACTGTGAAGTGATACAATAATAAGAAAGATGGGGGAAAATCACCTTTAAGAACTTGGCTTAGTTACAACCTACTTTCTTTAGTGAAATTCAAGGAATGCAGGTGATGAGCTTTAACTACATGTGAAGCATGAATGATACAAGCCAGCCATTTGTGAGCAAACGGGGTGTGTCACAAAGTGACTGGGCCTCCACCTTAGCTGTGATAAGCTTAGATCATCTCCCCAGGTGGGAAGAATGAGTAATAATCAAGGAGGTAATCAGGTCATGTGATTTAATTTAGGCCAGGCCTGGGGATATAAGAGAGGAAAGGACAGCTGCCCAGTTGGCTTCTGAGGGAAGGGAACCTAGGAGGGGTGGTGTGTGAACTTCTCCAGCTAGGCAGGGTTGGGTGTACTGGGTAGGCCAGAAGCCTGGGGAGCTGTGGATGGGTGAGTGCTGCAGGGAACAAGAATGACTCCTGCAGGATCTGCTTGGTTGTAACCCAGCTCTGGAAAGGAGGGCTGGGGATTCCTGACTTGAGGTATGTGTGAGCTCTGAGGGGAAGACAGACTTTCAGAGAGGAGAAAGTAGGCCCAGCTTAGAACTGGAGTGAGGACTATGCAGGTTTTAATAAGAAGGGTGCTGCCAGGGGAAGACTTGGAATGTTTGGACTGTGGACTTCTTAAGGGGCCTCTTCTCAAAGGAGAAACTGAGGCAGGGTCCTGCAGAGTCACCCTAGGCCATGAGGGGGCACTTGGGAGGTGGCTGACCCTATTACAGCACAAAAACCAGCTGAGACTGAGAAAAAGGCCCACAGTTGCCTTCTAGCTAGCTTATTGGTTGACATGAATTTTAAGTGTGCCAGATCTGAGTGAGCGTTCCTTCCTGGCCACAGTAGGACTGCTATCAGGGGAATCCTAGCTTATGCTGCTCTAGATCCTCAGCTGTGTTTCAAGGTCCTGGAGCCTGATTGCAATCCAGCTGCTGTCCCAGTGTTCTGCCCCCTACTCACTCTCTCGGGCCCCAGGTCTTCTGCCTGGCACCCCCTTCCAAGTGTTGAAACCTGCTGTCCACCCACATAGCCCCTCTGGGTGCAGTGCTGACACTGTAGGCTCCCCAGGACTCTCACCGCTCTTCCAGAATGCCACCCACCAAGTGTGAAGCTTTGCTTTGCAGTTTAACGCTCTCAGGGGCATGCAGCTGTTGTGAAGCAGTCAATAGACACATTCCCCAGTCACACAGCTTTATATCTAACCCTGTAAAGTGCAGGAGAGTACAGACCATATAAAACACCCTAAAGGAGATGGCTTTCACCAGTGCACCCTTTCCTGGGGTGATCAACTGTGTGCAGGCAGGCAGGTTGTCCCCATGGCCCTCCCTTGTCCTAATCTGGTGCAAAATGGCCATCTCCCTCATAGGAGTCCCTCTATAGACTCCTACTGGGGTCACCTGCTCCTGTTCTGTGCTTTGGTAGCTTCCCATTCCTCTCAACCCCTCTCCCTTCACACAAGAGGAGGTGTGTTCTCCCACGTACAGCAAACCTATTATCCCAAGGTTGGTTGGTTTGACAAGACATAATTGAGGGGCTGATCCCCCCCCCACACACACACACGACACAACCCTGCAAACTTGGGGTGGATCCACACACATATCAGCTTTCCAGCACATAGCAACTCCATAAAGGCATCCACAATTCAGAAGTGGTATAGACAGGCTGAGATGAAAACCCCTAGAACACTCAGTCTTTTCACACACCTAATGTGCTGCGGGCTTTGTAAAGACAAAGTGTGTTCTTCTTACCGAAAAAAGGAGATTAGATCCCTGCTTTAAGTGAAAAATTGAACCCAACCTTAATAAATGCAGAGGCGCTACCAAGCCTCTATAATAATAAAGCACAGGTTAAAAATAACTAGTGTATAAACCATTTGGCATATGTACAAGTGTTTCTTGGCAGGGATATTATGGATACAAAACTGTCATCACATACATTTGTGCACCTGTTACATTCATTTCAGTAAAGATGCTCACACGCTCTCATTTTACATCCACATGCATACAAGGTATGGACAACTTTACTAAAGTGAATACAACATGTTCACACTATCTGAATGACTGAAATACAGAGTGGGAATGGTTTCGGTTTTGGATACAGATTGTCATAATATGAAGTATTTAGCACTTTCCAAGTTTCCCTGCCTTTATTGCTCAAACTGAAATAAAGTTCTGTTTTCCCCTTTAGCTGATCCTATCATCGACTCTTTCAAACATTATAAATGGAATAAGATAAATTGCCAACTCTGCCCCCCTCCCAACACACCAATCTCTATTGTCAATACAGCAAAAATACAAGTAAGAACAGCCAGAACCCTGCCATCATAATGCAAATATGGCAAAACGTATAAATCAAACCGCCAGGAACCAACCCCCTTCCTGGGGACAGAGGCTAGAGGCATGGGGGAATCAAGAGGAGCTGGCCCCAGATTACCAGAATCAGGCTCCGGCTTGGACAGTTACTAATAATACTCATTTGTATTCATGTCTAGGGACTTCAGGCAGCACGAGGCCCCTGCAGAGCCTGTAGCCTTAAGAATAAGACGCAACAGGTGAGTGAAACAATCAGAGGGAAGGAAAGAAGGAAGCTTGAGGTACCGATCATAGAAATGTGGTTTGGCATAGACTAGTCATGTGCAATTTATTGGTGTTGCTCAGCAGCAGAATTCTTACTAGTGCATCAGATTCCCTCCACCCTCCTGAGAAGGACTTTTTCCTCCCATCTGCTATCCCCTAATCTGGCATGTGGCTCTATAGGAGGCAGCCTGGTGGGCCACTCTTGAACATGGGTGATTAGGGAGTGCTCTTTGGTGTAGTGTGAAACAATCACCACCCTTGGGTCCTAATCACCTGCCACTTCAGAATTTACAGGGCACTCTGAGACTTCTCTCTCCAGCATTGTTATATCATGGAAAATACACAGCCCCAATCTCTCTCTATTTCCTTTCCATTTACCAACCCTTGTGACAAGGCTAGTCATCCAGAGCTCCTGTATAACACTCTACACCATTATAGTTCTCTCACTTTCTCTTTTTTTAATCAATATTTTAGGTTATTTGTACCCTAGTGTTTGGCTGGTAAATGACCATGTTTCATGCTTACTAAAAAAGGGCCTAATCCTGGATTCTTTACCCTGGCAAAACACATAGTGAAATCAGCCAGTCAAAACCTCAGCAGGCTTAATTTGCAAAAGGACGACAATGTGGTATCGCTATGTATGCACAACACATTGCGAATCATTTGTAAGAGCAGTTTTGATACATTGAGACTTGCACTCTTAGGGTATGTCTACACTACGAAATTAGGTCAATTTTATAGAAGTCAATGTTTTAGAATTTGATTTTATACAATCTATTGTGTATGTCCCCACTAAGAGCATTAAGCCGGTGCAGTGCATCCTCACTACTGCGGCTAGCATTGACTTACAGAGCGGTGCACTGTGGGTAGCTATCCCACAGTTCTCCGCTGCCCACTGGAATTCTGGGTTAAGCTCCCAGTGCCTGACGGGGCAAAAACTTTCTTGTGGGTGGTTTGGGGTACATGTCGTCAGGCCCCCCTCCTTCCATGAAAGCAATGGCAGACAATCATTTCGCACCTTTTTTCCGGGGTCCCATCCACCGGACCCGCTCAGCCCACTGCCGGTCTGGGGCTCCATCTGCCGGCTCCTGCCAGCCGGGGTCACGCTCAGCTGGCAGACCTTGGTGAGGTTGATCAGGGGTGCCTGGACAGACATGGCTATCCTCCTCTTAGAGCACCGAATGGGAGTGACTCCAGTTCCTTCTCTTCTTTAAGTTTTGTCTCATGGAGATTCAGTCCTGCCTGGAATATCATGCGAGCTGGAGGCTTCTGCCTCAGGCTGCTCTCCCAGCCAGCAGCACCCGCACAGTCGCACCTACCCCAGCCTGCCCCTTGCTCCCATGGCTCATGAAGCCTGGACAGGAGTAAGGAGCAGTTCAACTTGTGGAATGACAAATCCAGAACGAAGGATCGCACTCCATGGGCCACTTTAAGACTATTTCAGAGCCCTAGATAGTCCCTATAAAAGGCTTCATGAAAATTTCCCCCCGCCCATAACAAAAATGTTAATTTATCAGAGCAACTGAAAGGATAAAGACTATAACTCAGAGAGAGCTTCCATATTATTTAACTCATAACTGATATAATTCAAAGTAAAATTTCTAAGACTAAAAATGCAGGAGGGGAGTCAGAAAAAGGAAGTGACTTGTTTCAAACCAGGGCTGTTTTGTGTGTTAGATGAACATGATAACCACTATGCTACGGGGCTTTCGTGTGTTAGGTAAATGTGATAACCACTACACTATGGAGCTTCTCTTTTTTGCCACAGACTTGCCAAATGCACAGGAATGTTTTCTCTAGCTACAGAAGCTACCCAATGCAACGTCTATATCTATGGCCTTCCTGCTCACAAAGCGGTCATGCCCCTGCCCAAGGCTGACACAGCGTGGACTGCATGTGAATCAATTTTAAGAGCCCTTTAAGTCCACAAAAATAGCTTAGTAGTGTGGATGGGTGCAGGGTTAAATCGATCTAACGCTGCTAAATTCGACTTAAACTCGTAGTGTAGACCAGGGCTTAAATGATATACAAAACCCATTTGCACTCAACCATATGCACAAATGGTATTTGTGAGTATAAATGCTATCAATTTTGCAAACTAAATTCTAGGGCATGCGAAAAACAGAAATCATATTTAGAAAATTCTACCCCAAAGCTATGATCTGAAGTATATGGCTTGAGGTACTGGAAAGAATGAATGTCAACAACTGGAATTAATGTCATGACTAAGCCAATGTTCTGCAGTACAAGAGCAAAAAAAAAATGAAACAATTGTCTAATCACTGCTTTTCCCCTGGGAGAAGGTCCTAGAATTGTTTTCTTTGGGAAAAGTGGGTTTTTTTGTGAATGGGTGAAATGCCAATTACATCTTTCTCCACAAGTAAGAACTCTGATTCAGAATGAGTAAAAAGATTTTCCATAACTCACTGCACTCCATGTTGAATTTGTTATACAATGGGTAATTTTAATAATTATTTCATTATTAGTTCACTTTTTATTTAATATAACCCATCTGTCCAAGCTAGCAATACTAGAAAAATCTCATCTCAGATAGGATACCAGATGTTTAATAAATGGAGAATGTGTTTTATCAGTTCATTGTATATGAAACATGATACTTATGGCATAAAATGGAACAATTCAAGGCTATTTCATCTAGATTTTGCTGATGACATCACTCTTATCAATGAAGATGCCAATGGACTACAAAACTGCACACACCAAGTAAAAGAAGTAATGGAGAAGATAAATTTGAGATACAATGCAAAGAAATGTGAAGTCATGTTACCGGGGATTACAGGGACAGAAATCAAAATAGAAGAGTGTAGCAGGGTGGACCCTGCTCCTGCCCGGAGGGGTTTAAAAGCAGCCTGGCAGGGCTTGAGAGCTGCTGCTCTCAAGGCTGGGCTGATTGAGGGAGTGGCTGCAGGTGAGGCCATGCCCCAAACTGAGCCACAGCTGGCCCCTATAAAAGGCCAGGGAGGCCAGAGGCCCAGACAGTCTTCCTCTGCCTGAAGAGGAAGAAGGGCCTGGCTGCAGGGGCTATAGGCAAGGTACCTAGGGTGAAGCAGGGCTCGGGAAAGGTTGAGGAGCTGGGGAGCTCCAGCCTGGAAAGCCCCAGGCTGTGGCCTAGCAGAGGGCCAACAGGTACTGGGGGTTGCAGAGGGCAGCCCAGGGGTAGGCCAAGGCAGCAGGTCCAAACCCAACCCTGCCAATGATGAATAGGCTGATACTGCAGTCTGCCCCAGGGTGTGGGGCTAGACAATGACTGACAGTAGCCACATACTGAGGCAAGATAGGGATAGAGGGTGGGGGTTCCCTAAGACAAAAGGGGAAGCCCAGAGCGAAAAGGGGTTACTGCCAGGGGGCAGCACCCCGGAGAAAAGGGGCACCGGGTCCAGGGAGGGACACGGGGGCCTGAGAACAGGTGAATCACCGGCCTGCAGAGGGCGCTCCGGTGCTGAACAGAGCTAATTTCCAGAGCAACCAGTAGGAGGCACGCGGGGGTGAGTCCGACCCGTTTACAAAGAGAAACTGGAGAAGATGGACAATTTTAGGTATCTTGGAAGTAAGATCAGCCAAGATGGTGCCAGTTCCGAGGAAATAAGAAGAATTGGGATGGCAAACGCTGCTTTTGGAAGACTCAAAAACATCTGGCAACTCAGAAACATCTGGCAACTCAAAACAAAGCAATTGTTATCACCATCACAACATATAGCAGTGAGACATGGCAACTTACCAAGAAAGATACGCAAAAGCTAGATGCATTTTATCACAAATGTCTGAAAAGAATATTGGGAATAACATATAGAGATAGGAAGATGAATGAAGAAGTCAGAAAAATGACTGGACAAGGCACTCTCTCACAAATAATCTACAAAAGACGACATCAGTGGCTAGGGTATGTGCTGAGAATGGAAAAAGAATGCTTACCAAATAGCATCCTTGAATGGAAGCCAGAAAACGTAAGAAGAAAGAGAGGAAGACCACGAATACCATGCAAACAAACAGTTCGGAACGAGAGAAAGGTGGAGAGAAAGGCAGTTGATAGGCAAGGATGGCAAATGTGGGTAGCCCAATGTGCAGCAAATCACGGGATGGACTAAGGTCTAAGGTAAGGTATATGAAACTATTAGAATTGGCCGCTAGATACACAAGGCTGAGCCACATGAAAAACAATACTTCTATCGCATTTGAGGCTGTAAGAAAATACTGTACATATCACAACTCTATAGGGATGTTAAACAATGAACAAATTGATTCAGTTCCTTTACATGTAGGGTTATTTAATTCCATTTTTGGAATCCATCAGATGCAAGGCTGATTTTATTACAAAGCAATATGTTAGTGCAATTGTGGGTTTCCTATTGAGGATGGATAGTCAGAGTATTTGAGCTACATAGAAGTATTATTCTAAATGCTGTCAGCCTCACTGTTGATATGATGCAGGGGTGCAATAAAAGTATGTTACAATGACATGCAGCTTTAATGTGTGTCACAATGAATAAACTCTCCCCCACAAGTACAGTTTAAAAAATTGAATGGGAAAATTGAGTTTTGCCAAATCCATTCATGCAATAGCACTAGGACTGTATGGTTATTCTATTAAGTATTAATTTTATTTATGAACAAATACATGAAGGATAGGAATATTGGCAGGCATTTTCACTCCAAAACTGGGAGAGAAGAAAGATGGCTAAGGGCTTGGCTTGTATAGCAAGTTACTATGGTGCAAGCTCAGGTGTGAATCTACAGCACGGTGCTTTGCCATGCAGTAATGCCCCAGGAGGATACCACTGCTGCAGAGTGCAAGTCCCCAAGTATACTAGGCGACACACCAAAACTTTCTCTGCACTGTCGCAGTGTCTGTACAGCACGCTGCTGTGCTGTAATTCACACCCAGCACCAGGACTCACCGTGAGGCAAGCCCTGAGAGCCCCTGTGCCTGCATAGCGAGGCTGGGCCTGGGGCTGTGGCCAAACTGTCCAACGATATCGCACTGATTTCAAACACTTTTCAGGATGGTCTTTTTTTTTTTAATAAAACTTCATTTAAAAATCCCAGTTTTCAAGAGTTGCTCATGGGCGCCTGAGAGCGCATACTGCATGCTGAATGGCTATACACAGTGTACGTGGGTGCAAAGATGCTTGCAGTACGTCAGTCTCTGGCTTACTGACATGGCTCATTTCCACGTGCCCATTGAGCTACCCTCGTGCCCCACTCATGAGGGGCTGTGGAATAGTCCCCGATTGGAAATCTGACCTTTCCATCACAAAGGACCAAAAGGGCATCTGGCATTTCGATCAGGCTTCAACCAGCCATGTGCCTGCACATGCAGGTTTGGGGAAAGGAGGTCTCTGCTTTTGGGGACGCCGGTCACCTGAGATTTGGTTCTTCTTAAAAAGATTGCTGGAAGTGAGCAAGTAATGCCAAACCTACTTGAAGTCCACCCTTTTGGTGGCTGTGCCTATCGACTGGGATGTAATATATACACACACGTACCTGTAGCTAATGGGCTAATTCTGGCAATCATGGTGTAAAGGGGATCAGAAACCCCTCAAAGACTAGGAGGAATGTCAGAACTTTCCTATCCCGTTTGCCCATTTCCATAGTCCTGAAGAGAGACCACTCCCCTCTTCTAGTGCTACAGAAAAATGTGCTGAGACGCAACAAAGGTCAAAGGATGTGTGTCTGCTCATACAACCTGTACCCCAACAATGGCTCAGTTCAGACTAATCCCCACTCTCAAGAAGAATTCTTGCCCTGTGGTAGGAGTTTGGCTGGCAGGAGACGGCTGCACACTGATCTGAGAGGTTATTTCAAATGTGAGAATTTTTGGTCCGTGTTCGGGGAAGAGCTAGAGTGAGAGCCTCTTCACTAAACCTGCTGCTATCAGCTACATGGATTCCTGGCTGATTTTCCCTGACCCTTGCCACACGTAGGCATCTGAAAGTGACCATCAACCTGAGCCTAGACCAATCCACACAAGTGGTCCATTTCCTAGACACTACTGTGCTAATAAACGATGGTCACATAAATACCACCCTATACCGGAAACCCACTGACCGCTATACTTACTTACATGCCTCCAGCTTCCATCCCGGACACACCACACGATCCATTGTCTACAGCCAAGCTCTAAGATACAACCGTATTTGCTCCAATCCCTCAGACAGAGATAAACACCTACAAGATCTCTATCAAGCATTCTTAAAACTACAATACCCACCTGCTGAAGTGAAAAAACAGATTGACAGAGCCAGAAGAGTACCCAGAAGCCACCTACTACAGGACAGGCCTAAAAAAGAAAATAACAGAACGCCACTAGCCATCACCTACAGCCGCCAACTAAAACCTCTCCAGCGCATCATCAAAGATCTACAACCTATCCTTAAAGATGATCCCTCACTCTCACAGATCTTGGGAGACAGGCCAGTCCTCGCTTATAGACAGCCTCCCAACCTGAAGCAAATTCTCACCAGCAACCGCACACCATACAACATAAACACTAACCCAGGAACCTATCCTTGCAACAAAGCCCGATGCCAGCTCTGTCCACATATCCATTCAAGTGACACCATCATAGGACCTAATCACATCAGACACGCCATCAGGGGCTCGTACACCTGCACATCCACCAACATGATATATGCCATCATGTGCCAGCAATGCCCCTCTGCCATGTACATTGGCCAAACCGGACAGTCTCTACGCAAAAGAATAAATGGACACAAATCTGACATCAGGAATCATAACATTAAAAAACCAGTGGGAGAACACTTCAACCTCTCTAACCACTCAGTGACAAACTTGAAGGTGGCAATTTTGCAACAAAAAAACTTCAAAAACAGACTCCAACGAGAAACTGCTGAACTGGAATTAATATGCAAATTAGATACAATTAACTCTGGCCTAAACAGAGACTGGGAATGGTTGGGTCATTACACTAATTGAATCTATTTCCCTATGTTAAGTTCTCCTCACACCTTCTCTGGGCCATCTTAATTATCACTTCAAAAAGTTTTTTTTCCTCCTGCTGATGATAGCTCATCTCAATTGATTAGACTTTTCCTGTTGTTATGCATACTTCCACCTTTCATGTTCTCTGTATGTATAAATATCTCCTGTCTGTGTGTTCCATTCTATGCATCCGAAGAAGTGAGCTGTAGCTCACGAAAGCTCATGCTAAAATAAATTTGTTAGTCTTTAAGGTGCCACAAGTACTCCTGTTCTTTTTGCGGATACAGACTAACACGGCTGCTACTCTGAAACCTGAACTTTTACTGTTTTTCTACAGTGATTTATGTTAGAACTGTGTAGATTGTTTAATACTTGTTTAGTACAAAAGCTAAAGGGGAATTTCGGGCATTTTGCTTGAAAAAACTGACATAACAAAAAGCAAGTTTGTTGAAAAACTTTTCTACCAAAAAAGCCCTTTCCTCCTAGGACTATAGAGAACCTAGTATTATTTTATTATTACTACTAATTATTTTGAGTAGCCTATATTTTTACAATACACCCTTTCAATGGGAAGAGACAGATTTAGAATGATTCATCTCACACTTCCCTTTCATTCACTTCTATGCCATATGCAGAAGAACATCTGCCATCCGAATTTGGCCATTAATCAGGAAATTTACATTGGACTAAGGAAGAAAGGTTAATGATCATCTTGCTATTTTTATAGACCTCTTGTTTCTTTTCTTACTTTTAATGATTAATAAAAAAATTTCACTCATGGTCAGTACATCTACTAGTTGGATTAAAACTACATTTGATAGTTGAATTACTAAAAAACAGAGTAAATAATAATATGACACAGTTTCCATGTCAGGGTACAACAGGAATAGCCCCTGCTTTTTTACTCAACCAGCTCTTGATACAACAACTTTCAAGACCCATTTGGAGAATTTGTCACTATAGCACATGACACCACCAGGGATCTAACAAATCTCATATAACAAGGAGAATTTTGCCCCTGCTTTATTTGCAGGTACGCACACTAAATTAGGGTCTGGTCCATAGCTTAGTGAAGTCAATGGGGATCTTTCCTTTGACTTCAATGGGCTTGGAATCAGGGTATGTTTATATGAAGAAAGAGAATTGTGCTGTCTTCTTGTCCCATAATCTGTCCCTCAGTTTGACCTTCTAGACAGTCTATTTAACTTTTTTTAAAATTGTGAAAGTCTTTTTAAAATTAAAAGGAAACCCCTTATAAAGCACTACTGTGCTTCCAAAGCATTCTTTGAGATCCGAGAAGCTAAAATAACGTTCTATGTTAGCCTAAAAGAGAGATCACTTTCTAAAAATATTTCCTTTGGCTTCTAATGCAAACATATGATCTTTTAGACTCTCTTATTCTGCTAGATGTTTATCTTGAAAATTCGAGAACTGGGAGTATTGAAATGATAACCCATCTGGCGTGAGGACGTTTCAGGCTCTCCTATTCCATCAGGAATTCCTGCTGTTTTAGAACTTCTCATATTTATCTAAGGCTCCCTTCAGACATCTGTCCATATCTTGGTGTTAGGAATTATGGGTATTATATGCATCAGCTGCTGTTGGCTCATGCTAACAGGCCTCCTTTCACTGAAACGACAGAGTACTTGCCTATGAGTACTTGGGCAGAAAAGATTCTGCTCCCTGTTCTAATCTGTCATGTTGTTCCCTTTTTGGGTCTCCCTGGGATCATGCCCTCAAATCCCTTACCTGGCTTGGGTGGCCCCTGGTGATTCTCCCAGTCTTAGACCAGGAGTTGGGTGCATCACTCTGTCTGTGTATGCCACCCACTTATTACTCCATGTGTCTGACTGGGATTCAGATCTGGTTCCTCACTTTGGGAACCTGAAGCCAAAAGCCTCTCAACAAAAAGTATTTTCATTTAGCAGCTGGAACACAGCATGAGAGAAACATGGATTTTAAAACAGCCTGTGTGCATATTTAGCCTCATCTACTCTTAGGCTTTAAAACCAACTAAGTCTGATAAACTTTGCTCTGAAGATACAGGAACAGAATCTGCTCACATCCTCTTGAATGTCTGAAGGGATCTCAATCTGCTTTTCTTTCAGGGCTGGCCTTCAGGGAAGGCTTACACATCTCTCAGGGGTGTGAAAAATCCAGTGTGGACAGTGCTGGGTCAACGGATAAACTCTTCTGTCAACCTAGTTACTACCTCTCGGGGAGGTCGATTAACTACAGTGATGGGAGAGCCCCTCCCGTCTCTGTAGTGAGTGTCTATATTGAAGTGCTTCAGTGGTATAGCTGCAGCTGTGCCACTGAAGTGTTTTAAGTGTAGACATAACCTTAGAAAGGGTCTTCTTTCTCTTTCCTTAGGTGGGTAGGTTGGGTCTATGACCCAGACAGACCCTCTAGAGAAATGTCCACCCCCGATTATGGGCCAGACACACCATGGTATTGCTAGATCCACACACAGTATTGACAATCACCAAAGAACACCCCCATGTTTGTCACACAGACTCTGAATGCAAATTAATTAAACTCTGGCAGATGCAGCAGAAGACCAGATTCTGATGTCGGTTGCACCAGTAAACAAAAATTGCATCCATGTTGTTTCCTGGTGCAACTTAGACCCAAATATGGCTGGATTTCTTTATAGTATTAAGACATAGGGTGACTTCTCCTGGAGGCTGTCTACATACACAATGGAGCCCTATGAAACCTGAGACATTCCCAGGGATGTGAAGCCTGATAATGGCTTACATGAAATGGTGATGTATTGTGCTTCTTAATAAAAACAATCTTCAGAGGAACATTTTTATTGGAATCTGCATCTGTGGGCTGAGGATGAGAGGAAGAAGGGAATTTTAAAGGCATCTTCTCAACAAATAGAAAAACATAGAACTAAGATTCAAAGCCAATTGAGCTCGTGAAGTATAAAAATAAAAACATTTATTCAATTTATCCTTGAAATTCTGCACAATTTTCCTCCCCCAAAACTATCTGTGATATGAAGTCAGAATTCTCTCAAGCAAATAAAGCAGAAGATACAAAGGCACAGGACAACAGGGAAGGCGTCCTTTTCTAACATTAGGGAGAGAGAGAGAGACTATAAAAGAAACAGGAAAGTACAAAGAACATTTTGGACTGTCACCAGCGACACTTGAATCTAGGATGTTCACTCCTAAATGCATCAACTGCTACTGCTTCAGCCCAGGGGCACCTCCACTGGCAGGGAGTGGAAGACTCTTTACTGCTTTTCTGGACCAGCTACTAAAGGGGGAGAAAGATGCACATAGTCCAAGTATGGTTAACACCTGGATTTGCTGTTATTAAAAGAACTAGCCGTATTATTCATGGATTTGTCGATTCATTGAGTTGAAGGCCAGAAGGAGGCATCTAGTCTGACCTCCTGTGTGACAGAGGACATTAATTTTCACCCAATTACCCCTGTGCTGAGCCCAATAATTGCTTTTTGTGTTTACTAAAGCATATATTCCAGAAGGGCATCCTTTCTTGGTCTGAAGATACCAAGAGATGGAGAAGCCATCATTTCCCCTGGCAGATTGTTTCAATGGCTAATCATCTGCACTGTTAAAGAAAAAATTCTCATTTGAATTTGTCTGACTTCAGCTTCCAGCCATCGGTGCTTGTTCAATAGATTAAAGAGCCCTTTGGTGTTTTCTCCCCATGAACGTTTTTGTACATTGCAATCAAATCAGGCCTCAATCTTCCTTTTTATAAACTACATTGATTGAGTTTTTTAAAGGCTCTCACTGTAAGGCATTTTCTCCAGGCCTCAGATTAATTTTGTGGCTCTTTTCTGAACCCTTGCTAATTTTTCAGCATCCTTTTTAAAACATGGACACCAGAACTGAATGCAGACTCGCCAAGGCAGTGTACAGAGGTAAAATCACATCCCTCTCCTCACTGCTCCTCTGTGAATGCATCCAAGTGTTGCACTAGTCCTTTCGTGCCTCAGTGTCACACTGGACTTTACAGCAGTATAGGACTTTACCTACTAGTCATCTACTTCTCTATCTCATGAGTAAACTGCTTAATCTATATGGGTTTGAACATTAGCAGGACACTGGAGTTGTAGTTGGAAATCAGTGGGATAAAAGGTGTGCGCCTATCATCACCCTAATCAGTTTGCATATAGGTTGCATGCTTTTCCCACATCCCGTGGACTGTCTTCTGTGTTTAGAAAATGTCTAGGGTATTTGGGCACTATTGCAGTCTAGTCAATAACTATTATTAATAGCTTCAGCTAGACATCCCCTTATTCTGCCAATGGTGAATAGACTGTTGCGACACATTTCAAACAGTTTCAGGTGTTTCCAGTTATTCTGCATTGTGAAAAACTTTATGTGTGATGGACCTGATTCCAAACCCACTGGAGTCCATGGGAAGAACATCAATGGGATTTGGAAGAGGCCACTCATTTGGTTACATGTTGGGAATGTCTGGGGAATCAACTGCTGTGAGATCTGTTGTTGGTGGGGTGAAATCTATCCTGGCTCTGTAATCTATTATTTGCATACTGTATGTGGAGAGTAATTGCCCTTGGCATTCACAATCACGGAATCTTTCGTTTTGCCTTAAGGAATCATTTAATCTCTCAGCTCATGTAAATTGGAATTACTCAATCAGTTTGAAGAGTATTGTCTTCAGCTATATAAGTTTACACCAGCTGAGGATCTGGTGTATATATAATGAGAATAATAGAATAATATTTATCTCACAAGGTGTTTAGGTGCTTAATTAATGTTTTCAGTCACATTAAGATCTTCAGATGGAAGTGGCTAAGGAAGGGCTCAACCTGGAAAGTGCTTAGCTTTCTCCATTCTCCTCGAAGGCAGTGGGAGTTGAAGGGCACTCAGGACATTGCAAAGCATGCTAAGTAGAGGTGGAGTTTGCTGCAGTTCCAAAAATTGGGGAGGGAAAGGGAGATTTCAAGCTGAGCCAAAACCAAAAAGATTTTTCAACAATTAACTTCAGGTCGAACAAATATTTCATTTTGTCAAAATGAGTCGTTTCATTTTGATTTTGATCAATTTTTTTTGATAAAAGGAATTTTGAAATAAGTAACTTCATACCAAGCCCTGCCCCCAAGTGTTTCTTTTAGAAAATGTCAAAACAAAACAATTCAATTTTAAAAATCTTTGGCTGAAATTTGCCCCCAGCTCTTGTGCTGATTAACTTGTAGGACTGTGTGTGTGTGTGTACACGCACATGCGCACACACACACTTATTCATACACAATTGCAACAAGAGACCCCACTACCTTTTGGCAGGCAGCACTGTAAAAGTTCTGGAATGGAAACAAAGGGCACATTTTCCTCATATTTTACAGTGTGTTTTGGCGAGTAACAATGTTACATCTTTATTATTAGTATGAAATTGGAGTTGTTCTCTTAACTCAGTTCTGTCAGGCATACTGAATGAAGAGTAAATCTCCCACCACACTCTCTTGCTTGTTTGATTAATTGTAAACAATGTGTCTCCTATTTAAAAATACACAATGCAATTTCTAATTCCATTCTTTCCATTTTCTTGATCCTTAAAATAACAGAACCTTACTCCCAATATTCACCCTGCTCAACATATGTAAGCCACTGCTCACCAAGATCATAACATCAGGTACAAGTGGAGTCAAATATTGTAGTCCAGATCGATCACATGGATCTAAGAGGAAAATTGTTCCATGAGCTTTCAAGGCAAAGAGATATTATAATCAAATCCAGAATTTTTAACATATATATTGCATTTGAAAACTAGTTCATTTAAGGAAGCAGGGAATGGAATGCACAAATAAGTCTTTAATATGTGCTTCTCATATTTGATGAGGAAAATATTTTTTCTTTAGCCAACCAAAATGGTAGCTCTGTAATTAAGCGCTGAGCTAAGCATTAGGCCAGAGAAGTATACAGTGTAATAGTAATTCCTCTCTCTCCCTCTCCCACTCTCTCTTTCTGAGTATCAAAGTAGACCCGAGATGTTAGATGTGGAATGTAACCTAGTATTAAGTAACAAGTCATTTAAACTGCCAGACAACATTTTAATGGTCCTATATTGAGAATGCAACTGGTACAGGACACCAGACAAAGCCAAACGTTTTTTTTTCTAAACCCTTTGCAATTTTGAGTGTCACAACAATATTTATCTGAAAATCCTGCCTCACGGCAAATCCTGTAAGAAATCCTGCCAGGCTGAGAAAGCTAGTTATTTCCAGACCTTTCATTCAAAGATTACATACTGTGCCTATGAGAGATGAGTGAACCTCAAAAGATACTGCAGGTCTAAAAGATTTGGCTAAGCTCTGAGAAAATCTGAACTTTATCTCAATCTTTTCTGGTATTCCTTTTTAATTTTCTGCTCTTTCCCGTCTCAAAAAAGTAGTGCCTCAGGCTATCAAGTTATCTCATTACCCATGATTCTCCTTTTCAGCAACAAGTGCATACTGACTAAAACCAAGATTAGAAAAAAAAGTGCTTAAATAAGTGATCTGAGTATCAAAGGTGCTGTGCACCACTTATTTCAGCGTGAGCTCCTTTAGTGCTCAGCTCTTTTGAAAATTAGGTCTTCACAGGGACACTAATCCAAATTAACTGTTAAAGTGGATCCCTGTGCTGGGAATTAATGTGGTTTAATTTAACTCATTTTGGAAGTGAGTTAAACTAAAATTTATTCAGGCCACTTTAATTCTGAATGAGATCATCAGCACGGGGGTTTATTGCAGTTTAATTAATCTACTTTAAATTTACATCTTTTGCTAATTCGGATTATGTTTCCTGCATGTTACTGTGTAAACAAGCCATGTCTCGCTCCCATACAAAAGTCTGCTGATAACACACACACGATACACATAGATCTTTGTGTGTTCTGTCAGTTTTTCATTTTGCCATACCCTCTTGTTCAGTCTAGACATTGTTGTGGCGGCTTTTCCAATGCAGATGTTGAGTTCCGTTTCAAGTGAGAGGTTCACCACTTCAAGTTCATAGTTGTTGATCTTGATGGAGGGTGCTTCCTCAACTCCTCGGCACATTATATTAGTCTTTTTTTAGACTTATAGTAAGCCCGAAGTCTTGGCAGGCTTTGAAATCTGTCCATTAGGCTTTGAAGATGAGCTTCTGGGTGGGTTGTCACTGCTGCATCATCAGCAAAGAGAAGGTGTTGGATAAGGGCCTCTCAAGTCTTGGTTTTAGATCTGAGCCTTGCAAGATTGAACAGTTTTCCATCAGATCTTGTGTGCAAGTAAATTTCCTCAGTTGAGGAATCAAAAGTTTGTTTCAGTAGCAGGGAGAGGAAGATCCCCCAAAAATTTGGGTCAAGTATAGAACCTTGCATAACTCTATGACAAATCTGGAAATCTTCAGACCCTGAGCCATCATATTAGACTGTGCCATACATGTTTTCATGGAAGGATAAAATCATGCCTAAGAACTTGGGGAGACATCCAATCTTTTCTAGAAGTCCATATAGTCCACTTCTACTGACAAAGTGAAAAGCCTTTGTAAGATTGATGAAGGCTATGTAGAGGGTTTTTTTTTGTCCTCTGCATTTCTCTTGTGGTTGTCTCAGTGAGAAGATCATGTTGATAGCAGACCTTTCAGCTCCAAAGCTTCACTGTGATTCAGGATAGATTCTGTCAGCAAAGGTCTGAAGTCGGTTCAGGACAATGCAGGTAAAGGCTTTTCACATAATACTAAGAAGGGAAATGCCACAATAGTTGTTACAGTCGCTCCTGTCAGCCTTGTTTTTATAGAGAGTGATGTTGGCATCTCTCATTTCTTGTGGTACTTCACATTCTTTCCAGTTCAGGCAGAGCAACTGCTGAAGATGTTGCAGTAGAATAGGCTTCCCTCATTTTATGACCTCGGACGGTATGCATTTTTTTCCGGGGGCTTTTCCATTGGGGAGGCCACCTATGGCAAGGTTAAGCTCCTCGACAGTCGGTTCATCATCGAGTTGGTTCATAACAGGCAGGCTTTTGATGGTGTTGATGGCTGCATCCGTAACAATATTTTCATGAGAGTAAAGCTCAGAGTAGTGTTCTAATCAGCAATCCAGCTGTTTGGTGCAGTTGTTGATTGTTTCCCCAGTTGTTGTTTTCAATGGGGCTGTCCTCTTTGATGTTGGATCCAAGTCTTTCTTGATCCCGTCATACATGTTTCTGATGTTGCCTATATCAGCTGCTTCTTGGATGCTCTCACATAAGTGCAGCCAATAGTCATTGGCGCAGCGTTGAGCAGTTTGTTCTTGCCACTCTCAACTCTTGTAAGATTTTTTCATTCGGGTCTCTCTTGTAGTTGGTTTGGGCTATGCGTTTGGCCTCTATGATTGGTGTCAACACACTAGAATATGTGTCAAACTAGTCATTGGTCTTGTTTTTCTTCTTCCCAAAGACTGGTGGAGCTGCATCGCATATTGTGTTCTTCAGTTGCTCCCACTTCGGCTGGGCCCTTGTGGCACAATCACTGGTGTCAAGGGCTTGTAGCAGTATGTTCTTGCACTGCTGTGACTTTTCTTGGTCCGCTGTGGCATTGAGGTTAATACAAGGACATCCTTTTACTTTAGATCTATGTATTTTCTTTGGTTTGTCTGACCTTGCTGCATACCAGAGAGTGGTCTGTGTCGCAATTAGCACTTTGATAACTGCAGGTAATGAGGATGATGTTAATGTTGGCACACTGTGATGATAAGATCCAGTTGGTGCCAGTGGCCAATCCGGGATGTTTCCAAGACACTTTGTGTTGTGACTTTGGAAGCATGAATTTGTTACACAGAGGTCATAATAGGAACAAAATTCTAGCAGTCTCTGACCATTTCCATTCATCTTACCACCAGTTCAGTGTTGACCTAGACAGTTGGTCCATGCTTCATGATCAGCTCCCACTCTAGCTCCCCTAGCAGGAAAATATATTTGTGTTTCAGAATCTTGCTGGTGGTGGTGTTCAACTGATCGTAAAACTGGTCTTTGAGGTCAGAAGACGAGAAGAGTGTTGGGTCATACACTCACAAGGTTGCCTGGGCCCTCAGATGTGAACAAACATAGTGCCAAAATTCTCTCTGATCCATTTGTAGGTGACTCAGTCAGCCCCAGAAGTGAGTTCTTGATGGCAAATCACACTCTGTGCTCTCGTGTGTCTTCTGTGCTTTTCCCCTGCCAGAAAAAGGCGTAGTTTTTTCTACATGCAGGGGCGAAAGAAAATGCAGGCCTGTTATTTACCAGGCTGCACATGGCAATAGACTATATTGGTAAGGGATGCAAGGAGAATATGGGTCACGATGCAAACTGCAGACACACACACACAGCTAAAGTTAATCAATTTAAAGTTTTATTGGGGATAATTACAGGGGTAAGGGAGCAGCGTATTATTAGCTAATAGAGTTAATGAAACTTAAAACACACAATGACTAAAATATCTAATAACAATATTTATAAACAAAGATGCAGCATTTAGTAATAACCGATACTTACAAATACAAACCAACGCATAACGACCGGCAAACGTAGAAACTCTGTTTGAAACACGTGAGCTGAGAGAGAGGATTCGAGGTGATCAGGCTCGGTTACGGGTGTACACAGGATACACAGGATTCGTTTTTCTTTCTCCTCTCCCTGCCTGCACATGGCAGGCAGGTCTAAAGTACCAATTATGACATCATAGAAGTGTCATAGGGGACGGGGCCCAAAACCTGTTTGTGTTCGTTTCTGATTGGCACAAGCAAAGTTTACACCATGTAGGGGAGCAGGTGCCTTAAAGTCTGGCTTTGCCCCCAAAAGGTGAGGAAATGCATATTGTTTTAGAATGCGTTCAACACTGAATGACAAAAGAAGAGGCCAGGGCAATACCGGTATGGGCAAGTTTTACAGGACGCAGACAGGAACTCATTTCAACACCTGGGCCCTCAGATGTGAACAAACGTAGTGCCAAAATTCTCTCTGATCTATTTGTAGGTGACTCAGTCAGCCCCAGAAGTGAGTTCTTGATGGCAAATCACACTCTGTGATCTCGTGTGTCTTCTGTGCTTTTCCCCTGCCAGAAAAAGGCGTAGTTTTTTCTCTGAGAGATCAGCTTGATGCTAGCCGCGTTTCTTGGAGGGATGTGATATCCACATCGAGTCAGAATTAGAATTAGAACTGGAATTAGTCCCCCCAAAACTGCTCCCAAAGGGCCTGATTCAGTGGTTATGGAATCAATGCTCATTGACTTTGGTGGATTAGATCCTCAGCTGGTGTTAATAAGCAGAGCTCGATTGAGCTGAAGGAAGTTAAATTGAGTTACACTAGTGAAGAATCTGGCCCAATAAGCTTTGAGTCACAACCAGTGTTAGGAGTACTGCATTGATGTTGCTGGGTTTCAGTAGCTCAAGCGCTAAAAAATGAAGCAAATGTACCAGCTGGCCAGAGCAAAGTAAACCTTCCGAGTGTGAGTCCTTTTGACTGTTTTATCATTACACCAATTGAATCTATTTCCCTATGTTAAGTTCTCCTCACACCTTCTATGGGCCATCTTAATTATCACTTCAATAGTTTTTTTTCCTCCTGCTGACGATAGCTCATCTCAATTGATTAGACTCTGCCTGTTGGTATGCATACTTCCACCTTTTCATGTTCTCTGTATGTATAAATATCCCCTGTCTGTGTGTTCCATTCTATGCATCCGAAGAAGTGAGCTGCAGCTCACGAAAGCTCATGCTAACATAAATTTGTTAGTCTTTAAGGTGCCACAAGTACTCCTGTTCTTTATCCAAAGTTGTGGGTCCTGAATACCAGCATGCAAATTGTTTGAGGAACTGGGCTATCTAATTAGATCATCCCCCTACATTTTAAATATGTGGTTAGTCTAGTTACTTCATAGCACTGAAGACGCTTCAAAGACAGAAGAAAGCATAGTGATAAAGAATGGAAGGCAAAGATTAGTGTCTCCCTTGTACCAAGCACAGAGGAAAAAGACGGACGTACAATACAATATGTACAGTGTAATGAACACCGAGCTGTAAAAACCCCCAAAAGAGAACATTTTAAAATGACATACTTTGCTTTTGTTAAGAATGTATTTGAATAGAAGAAAGCTTTGTGTATGCCAAGAAAGAAAGAGAAACCTTTCCAAGATGCTTTGCCATAAAAGACTGTTGTGGAGAGAATATAAAATATTGACATAGCGGAGTACAGCCACATCTGTGTTCCATGACACTATTGGAATGGACCATAGGGAAATGAATCTCTGAAGTTCTTTAACAAAATAATTCCATAATGCCGACATGTGGACAGGTTACTTTAAGCCTTATAAATGGTAAGCCCCAGAGGGTATACAGGCTCAACTTCAGTTTTCATCAGACCTGAACCCTGTAACAATTTTTCTTCCATCCTAGCCTTCTTTTGGTTTGCTGTCTGATGGGTTCTAAGCTTGATCAGCTTTGGAATGGATTGCTCCATTATGGCATTGCTGTAACCAGAATGGCAGGCATAAATCGTATGAACATCCTGATCCTTGTGGGAAATGAGGTGCCTAGACCAATCCACACACAAGTCCTTTCAGAGTGGGATATGAGCCAGCATGCAGAGGCTAAAATTCATGCCTGATCTTTGTGTATTGCTTCCTGTCTGCAGCACATGAATGAAGTAAGCATCGGAAACACAGAAACTTTCCCACTCTTTTTGATCCTTCCTCTTTTCCTCCAGTGTATATTTTTTCTATTTGCCTTGTTAGCAGTGTTGATCCTACAAGACAACTGAACCTAAATTCAGTAATTAATTAGTTCTTCCCTTTCCCAAAAAAGACATTTGGCTACCAGAGGACCTTAAAGGGAAACTCTGAGTAAAAGACTTTATGCAAATACAAAAGAAAGAAAAAAGAATCTTTTCAGAATGATGTTCCTGTTCCTTTTGATTTCCAAGTATTATAATCTGGACAGGGCTTTTTTTTAGCATTTCTTTTATTTGTGTTCATAAAGTTTGAAAAGCATTTTTTGTCCAGTTGCTTATGGAAAAGCTGCACTAAATCCCTTTGCAAAAATCCACAAACCCAAAATTAACTGTCTAATGTTTGAAAGAAAAGTGGTTCTAATAACACCCCGTGAGCTCAATATCTAATCACTAAAACAGTGGGAAGTCTAAAGGGCTGTTAATACAAAATAGAAGTCTTCATTAATTTGATCAAAACAAAGCATTTAAACTGACAGCTGATGTTTCACAGAGTGGACTGGGGTCTGCTTCATTACAGCATGATGCTTCAAGAGCAGTAACTCTAATGGGGAAAAATCTTTGTTCAAATAGACACAGAGCCGGTTTGCCTACGATCTGGGGGTGGGAAGTTCACCCCTATGTTTGCGATAAATATGACCTGGACCTGACCATAAGCCCTTAGAAGTCATTGTTAAAATGGCCTTTGACTACAGCACCACCCAGAATACAAAGATAGTGTTATGACAAAAGTACAGTGTGCTAGAACCTTAATTGTGGGATGAAGTATACCCAGGCCATAGCATATAGAAGAGAAGCTGAGGGTAGCATGGACCATGATATAGAAGCTCCAGGTACAAATGCTTCTTTCATTCCCCTTCTTTTTTTGTTACCAGATTTTACTTTCAAATAGCACGGAAGTCCCCTCTAATGCTGCAAGAATGCAAGGTACAGTATATCTCACAGGATTTTGTGTGTGGAGATTCATCCCAATGCAAAGGGCCAGCACTTAAGACTTTAGCACGTTTGGTTTAAAGTGGATTATGGTCTATTTTCTATTAGTATTAAGGGCCCAATTCTGCAAGGTGCTGAGGCCCAGACCCTTAAAGGTATTTAGGCACTGATTTGCACTCAATTTTCATATATTCCCATAGGAGTTCAAGACTCAGCAACTTCCAGGAGACTGGTTCCTGATTTAATACGTGCAAATATTTTGTTTTCCTTTTCATTCTGAATATTTCTTCCTCCTTCCATCCACTCATTCATGCTAACTGTTATATCCTTGGGGGCAGCCGGTTTAGGAAGAAATCACTTGAGGCCAGACAGCAGACAGCTAACAAAACCACCATTTTATTTACAGACACAGAGAGCTCACTCAGCCGGCTGAAGCTGGCTGAGCTAACCCATAATAATCTAACTCAGTTGCCATAGCAACAAAAACCTTGACAACCAAATACACAACATATTCCTCCCCCCCTAATAAGAACATCCCCTAAATAAAACACACACTAGACTAGAGAAGGAGGGTAGACTGCCTCCATTCCCGGCTAAACCCTGGGGATTATTTTGCCCCATAACCGTGGGTTCGCCCTAGCTAAAGATCCAGCCGATGAGGAGGCCTTCTGTCTCTAGGTGGATTACGGCGAACTTCTGGTCTAATTGCACCCGAAAGCACTAGGGGCTCAGGGTCCGCAGCATGAACGGGTGAGGAGGTGGTATCAGCTCGTGCTGGGCAAAGGGGTATCTCAGCCGCCGGCAGTAATGGAGAGAACAGTCAGGAACAGGTGACTCGTGATTCGGTGCCTCACCAGAAGAGGTGAAGTCAGACCCCTCAACTGCAGATGGGTCCTGAGGACTGGCATGACCTGGCAACAGCTGATCTACATGTCGCCGCTGCAGTCCGGACTGTGTAGGAAACAGGTCCTGTTTGAGTGATGACTGTGGCCGGGACCCATTTAGCTCTGGAAGTATAATTCCGAGCCAAAACTGGCTGTCCCGGGCTAAAGGTTCGGTCTTTTGCTCTGGGTGCCCGTCTGATGACTTGATATTGCTGCTGATGTTGCACAGTTTGGGTTCAGAAGGTTTCAGCAGATCAAAGCAAGTGCGCAGCTGTCATCCCATCATTAGAAAGGCCGGGGATGCCTGGGTCGTAGCATGAGGTGTGTTTCGGTAGGAAAGTAAGAAGGTATCCAGACGCTTTTGAATAGAGTGTTGTCCCCTTGCTGATTTCAAAGCGTGTTTCATTGTCTGCACAAATCTTTCAGCTAATCCATTGGTGGACGGATGATATGGTGCTGACATGATGTGGTGTATCCCATTTGTCTTCATAAAATTTTGAAACTCCTGAGAGACGAACTGCGGTCCGTTGTCGCTCACAAGTTGTTCTGGCAGACCAAAACGACTAAAGAGTCCTCGTAGTTTTTGGATAGTACTCTCTGCAGAAGTGGACTGCATTATAGAGACTTCTGGCCATTTAGAATGGGCATCTATTGCCACCAAGAACATGCTTCCTTCAAGGGGGCCAGCAAAGTCAACGTGAATACGTTGCCACGGGTTTTCAGGCCAGTCCCATGGGTGTAGGGGTGCCCACTGGGGTGCATTCCTCACACCTTGACATGACATACAAGCTTTTGCCTTCTCTTCAATAGCGGTGTCCAATCCAGGCCACCAAAAATAGCTTCGTGCAATTTCCTTCATGCGCACTATTCCACAGTGACCGGAATGTAGCTCTTCTAACATCTGTGATCTCAGTGGTGGTGTAATAATGACACGTCTCCCCCACAACAAACAACCAGATTGGACCGATAAATCCGTCCACTTGGACATGTAGGGAACAAGGTCGGATAAGACCGGAGAGGTTTGTCGAGATTTTCCATGCATCACCAGGTCCATAACTTGGGACAATACTGGGTCAACGCGAGTTGCCTTCTTTATCTGAGTAGCAGTGATGGGTGTATTCTCTACCTGTTCAAAGTAGAAGATTTCCTTTTGGGCACTATCTTGAT
This sequence comes from Mauremys mutica, assembly GCF_020497125.1. Lineage (NCBI taxonomy): Eukaryota > Metazoa > Chordata > Testudines > Geoemydidae > Mauremys > Mauremys mutica. The sequence continues at coordinate 6,885,747 of NC_059076.1, read as the reverse complement.
GTTTGACCGGCAAAGGCAACCTTGAGAGGCCATCTGCATTGCCGTGCAGAGTGGATTTCCGATATTTGATTTCATATGTGTGTGCTGAAAGTAACAATGCCCAACGTTGCATACGACTAGCAGCTAATGGGGGAATGCCTGTATAGGGTCCAAAAATTGACGTCAGAGGTCGATGGTCTGTAAGAAGAGTAAACTTTCACCCAAACAGGTACTGATGAAACTTCCGAATTCCAAAAACAATTCCTAATGCCTCACGTTCGATTTGGGCGTAGTTAGTTTCTGCTTTGCTTAGAGTGCGTGAAGCAAAAGCAATAGGTCTCTCTTCTCCCGAAGGCATAATGTGTGACACGACTGCTCCCACTCCATAAGGGGAAGCATCGCAGGCCAATTGCAGGGGTAAGGATGGATCAAAGTGCATTAGAACTTCAGAATTTAACAATACATCTTTAGCTTTGTTAAATACAACATCACAGGCTTCAGTCCACTTCCAGGCCTTGTTCTGCCCAAGGAGCTCATGAAGTGGTTTTAGCAGTGTGGCTAACTGTGAGATGAACTTTCCATAATAGTTCAGTAGTCCTAGAAACGAGCGCAGCTGGCTTACATTTCGTGGTCGGGGAGCCTTCAAAATAGCTTTAACTTTTGCAGGGGCCTTATGAAGACCTGCAGAATCAATGATGTGTCCCAAATATTCAACAAAGGGCTTGAAGAATTCACACTTGTCTTTGCGAACTCGTAGGCCATACTCTTCCAGTCTTTGTAGGGTAGCCTCTAAATTCTTTAAGTGATCCTCTTCATTTCTTCCAGTGACCACGATATCATCCAGATAGCACTGAACTCCTAACAAGCCACACAAGTTCTGGTCCATAGCCCTCTGGAACAGGGCGGGAGCCGATGTGATTCCGAAGGGTAGGCGGCAGTATCGATAAAGCCCCTTATGAGTCACAATAGGCAACAGCTCTTGGGACTTTTCATCGACGTGCATCTGTAAATATGCTTGACTCAGATCAATCTTACTGAACTTTTGTCCCCCAGCCAGGCCTGCGAAGAGGTCATCGATGCGGGGAAGCGGGTATTGCTCTGCACACAACACTGGGTTGACAGTGACTTTAAAATCACCGCAAATCCGGAGAGAGCCATCTTTCTTCACTATTGGAACGATAGGAGTGGCCCATGAGCTATGGGTAACTGGTATTAGGACTCCATTGGTGACCAGGCGCTCCAGGTCTGCTTCAACTTTTGGCCTGATGGCATATGGCACAGTTCGGGCTTTCAGATATTTTGGTGGACTGTCAGGTTTAATGTTCAATGTCACAGTGATTCCCTTCATACTTCCCAAATCATCTCCAAAAACAGCAGCATGTTTCCTTAGTATAGGGGTTAGACTGGTTTCTTCTTTAGTCATCCGGTGCACTTCTGCCCAGTTCAGTTGAATCTTCCCAAGCCAAGACCTACCCATTAAGGCTGGGTAGTTACCTCTCACCACAAACAGTGGCAATTTTGCCACTTGTCCATTGAGCTCCACCTTAACATCAATAGTACCCAGCATAGGCACAGCTTCTCCCGTATACGTCTTCAGAACAGTTTTTGTTGCCTTAAGCGGAAGATGCTGTAGCTTTTCTTTATACACAGTCTCGGAGATCAGTGAGACGGCGGCACCGGTGTCCAGTTCCATGCGTATACGTTTGCCATCCAATAACGGGGTTACCCAGTATTCATGTGAGCCCACTGCCAAAGACAAAACATGCAGTGGCACTTTCTCTTGCTCTGAGGTGTCACCTTGATCATCCTGGGTCTGCTCTAGGGTATGCAAGGTTCCTCTTTTTGTCGGCCAGACCACAGGCCTCCTTTTCTTTTGTTTACAGGCACACTCAATGTGTCCCTTTTTGCCACAGTGTCGACACACCAGGTCCTTACACCAGCATTCTGATGCCTGGTGACCCGGCTTACCACAGCGGTAACATTCTTGACTCTGCACCGCTTTGTGGGTCAGTTCTTGTGACACTTTTTGCACCCTAGGGGATGCACCGATGTATTGCGCCTCCCTTGTAGCCAGTTCCATGGAGACAGCAATATCAACAGCCTTCTGCAAGGTAAGCTGAGCCTCTGTCAGTAGGCGCTTCCATATAGTTTCACTGTACAGGCCACACACTAACCTGTCATGCAGGGCATCATTTAACATCTCTTTAAATTCACAGTGTTCTGCTAGCTTTTTTTAAATGGCTACAAATTGTACAACTGTTTCATCTTCCTTTTGGTCTCTTTTGTGGAACCTATATCTTTCAGCAATTACCAGTGGTTTTGGGGAGAAATGGGACCCCAGGATTTCCACAATGTCACTGTAAGATTTAGTCTCAGGCTTAACAGGGTGTAGTAAGCTGCGTAGCAGGGAGTAGGTTTTAGCCCCTACAACACTTAAGAATATTGGCACCTCCTTTGTTTCTGTAATGTCATTTGCAATACCAAAAAGCTCAAAACGCTCAGTATATACATGCCACTGCTCTATATTCTCATCAAAAGGTTCCAGTGGCCTGGTCAGAGTAGCCATGATTTTAGTTTCACTTTCACAGTCAGTGCAAACAAGCAGTATTTTTATTTGTTTGTTTTGTACCTTGACTTCTACTTCCTTCTGTTACTGGAGCAGCACCAGGATCCCATCCAATCATCACCACTTGTTATATCCTTGGGGGCAGCTGGTTTAGGAAGAAATCACTTGAGGCCAGACAGCAGACAGCTAACAAAACTACCATTTTATTTACAGACACAGAGAGCTCACTCAGCCGGCTGAAGCTGGCTGAGCTAACCCATAATAATCTAACTCAGTTGCCATAGCAACAAAAACCATGACAACCAAATACACAACACTAACTAATGAACAGGAAACCAACAACAACGTGTAAAAATCCTGTGAACGTTGGAATTGACTACACCCATAGTGGACACTTTCCCAAAGCATCCCTGTGGTAGCAGCAATTTAGTGTTCACTGCAGAGATAAGTGACTGTAGTGTATAGGCAAAGGCCAGCCCTCCAGAACGCACCTCATTTATTGATAAGATTGCAATAGTTCTGTCAAGTGCCAAATAAAGTTTCTTGCCCTCAGAGAATGTTGCCAGAGGTCTGCTGTTGAGGGGGCTTAGCCAGCTACTAAATAAAGCAGAGGCCCTTGTGAGTTTACAAAATGCTTCCTGATACATTTCCATTTTTGCAGACAATACTGGGAGTTGTTAGACCTGTATAACTTGGTACAGTAACTCCCCGATTAACATTGTAGTTATGTTCCTCAAAAATGCGACTTTAAACTAAATAATGTTAAGCTACACACACACACACACACACACACACACACACACGCACACATTACATTTTAAACAAACAATTTAATACTGTACACAGCAAGGATGATTGCGAAGCTTGGTTGAGCTGGTGGAGTCAGAGGTGGAAGAAGGTGGGATATTTCCCAGGGAATGCCTTACTGCTAAATGATGAACTAGCATTTGGCTGAGCCCTCAAGGGTTAACACATTGTTGTTAATGTAGCCTCACACTCTATAAGGCAGCAGGAATGGAGGGAGGGGAGACAGCCTAGCAAAGAGAGACAGAGACACACACCCTGTGTGTGTGTGTTGGGGGAGAGAGATGCGCATTGCCCCTTTAAGTATGCTGACCCCACTCTAAGTACACTGCCTTTAAAAAAATCAGGATGTTGAGACAGCAGCTGCAGCCAGCAAGCTCTCTCTGTCCTGAGCCCTGTCCTGTCCCCACTAGGGTGACCAGATGAGATGAAGAAAATATCGGGACACATGGCGGGGGGGGTGTCCGCTGGCGAAGCAAAAAAAAAAAGCCGAGTACTGCCTGTGGATAAAAAAAAAAGGCGAGTGCTGCCTGCAGAGCAAAAACAACAACAAAAAAAGGTGAGTGCTGCTGGCGGAGCGAAATATCGGGACAACCACCCAAATATTGGGATGGTCCCGATTTTATCGGGATGTTTGGTCACCCTAGTCCCCACCCTGCTCTATATGGAGAAGGGGTAAGTAGGGTGCAGGAGCAGGGGGGAGGGGAACACCCTGACATTTGCCCCCCTTTCTCTCCCCTCCCCCCTGCACAGCAAGCAGGAGTCTCCTGGGAGCAGCTCCAAGGCAGAGGGCAGGAGCAGCACATGACAGTGGGGGGAGGCACAGCTGAACTGCTGGTGGGCGATTGCTAGCCTGCTGGGCAGCTGCTGCACAGGGAACTTAGGGGAGTGGGGAGCTGATGGGGGGGCTGCCAATCCACTCTGGTTCCAAGCCCCCACCAGCTTGCTGCAACGGGCTGCTCTTCCTGCAAGCAGTGGACAAAGCAGGCGGCTGCCAGACAACGTTATAAGGGAGCATCGCACAACTTTAAACGAGCATGTTCCCTAACTGATCAGCAACGTAACAATGAAACAAAATTAACCAGGACGACTTTAAGTGAGGAGTTCCTGTACCAGTAACCTTAAACTTCTAGCTGCTGTCACGCCTCTCCAAATACCCTCTCTGCCTATACCAGGAACTGGGAAACATCAGCATGCACAAAATGCACCAAACTTTGGCTTTTGTGGTAGTTATACAGATAGCTAATTAGAATAAAACTAGTAAATTGGGCAAACGATGTGTTAGCAATTATTTTACTTTAATATTTTTCTTGGCTCTATCTCATTAAGATCTGTTTTGCATTCTACAGGACTAATAACAGGAAAGCAAATTATGCCTGCACAGTGATGCTTTGTCTAGGAAAGTGTCTGTAGGTACACTCCTTTTATACTTGTATCTGCAGAGCTTAAAGATTGCTGCTTCAGGAGTCAGTTGCATTCATTGACAGCACTGAAAATATGGCTATTTACATGGTAGGGATCCATCAGAAATTGGATCCTGCAAGAAAGAGGACATTGGTCTAAATGCACTGGTAGCATCCACCTGAACCAGTGGTGGCATCCACCATGGCAAATGTGCTCTTGGGTTTGAGCAGATGGAATTCATACATTATGTATTCCAGACTTGCTCCTTTAACGGGGTTTACCTTCATTGATAACCTACATAGCAACAGAAAATACAAATCTCTGCAGAAGCGGGGTAGTTCCTAAAGGTTTCTCTGCAAGACCTCCTCCACCTGAGTTCTCCTTCTGAGATGGCAAAAGACAAAAAACTATTTGGAACTGGATGGAGATTTCCTGTACCAAATGTCCCATGATTTAGATACTACTCCTGCAACTAAATTGCACTGACTTAATACTGGAGGATCTCAAAGTGCTTTAAATTGGTGGTCTGTACCGGAAGATTTCTCCCCAAGAGTGCATGTTAAATATGGTCTAATTTTGTGCCATCATGCACTTTTTTGGTTACATGTGAACATTTCCTTAGGACAAATGGGAATGATATCAGATTCACTGTGGCAGAACACACCCAGCTACTAAGTGGGTGAAATTTTTAAAGGGAGTTGCAGCTAGGTGCATCTGCAAAGACCTACATTTTGCATGTCTATTTGCATACCCAGAACAAGTAACTGCATTCCTAAGTGCATATGTGAAATGTATGTTGTATAATGTGTGTGTGGGAGGGTTATTTTGCAGATATGCCCTCTAAATGATCCTTTGAAAAATTGGCCTTCAGACATGCTCTTTTGGGGGAGATTTTCAATGGCACAAAGGACCCTTTGAAAGTTGTTGGAAAGTGGGCACCAACCATCCCTGCATGCTTTTGAAAATCTTGGCAAGGTCACTGTACTAGGTGGGATGGGAATGCAAGACCAGGGGCCAGGTTGACAAAAGAACTCGGCACCTACCCTCCTCTTTCAGTGCCTAAGTCCAACATTTAGGCATCACTGCCCTTCACAAAGCCATCGCTCACCAGCTGCCTAACTCTGCAGGTGCCACATCCCTGTAGGTGCCTAGGTTGCTGCCAGTAGGCATGCCTAAAGCCATCTAAGTCCCGGGGGCAACCCACTGCTAACAAGCTGCTCAGAGCCCCGGCTCATTCCTCCTTCCCAGCGGCATTCTCAAACCTGGCGTTCCCCCATCTGTCTCACCGGGCGGGGTTCAGCTGGGTAGGTGTGCTCAGACAGGGGTGCGTGTGTATGTGTGTGTGTCTCCCAGCCCCGTGGTTAGATATAAATCCCCACTTTGCTTGATATGGAGCTTGGGATGGGGATTGGGTTCTCTACTCTGCCCCTGCTCCCTCTCTTGTTTTTTTTCTGAGAAACAGTTAACTTCAGGAGAGGCTTCATGGCTGAGAATCCTGAGTAGAGATACGTGCACCCCACTGCCCTGTGAGTCAGGCACCTAAGCCCAGATCAATGGGAGTTTTTTTAAGTTTTAGTTAATGAGGGAGAACCAGACACTTCTATAGCCAGTAATAAGACTAAATCAAAAGAGGAGCTACAGTAGGTGTTTGCAATTCAGTGCCCTCTAATCTGTAATAATAATAATGAGATGTGGAGAGAGACTTGTTACTCGGGCCTTGCTTTGGAGTTTCATTTTCCTTTTTGGGCTGTTTTTCATGCCCAGCATATTACTTTGCTGCTAAAATGGATTCTTTAAGCCCCTGATTCCTACAAAATGCAAGCCTTTATGACCTATGGGGTTTTATCTGTTCTTGAATCTTTTTACATATTATACAGTTCAAAATGCAACACCGTGCACCGTATATTTCTGCCTAGACTGCAGGGCTTGTTAAACACTGCTCAGTGTTGAAGCTGTTGGGTACATGCACTAACACTGCTCGGTGGCTCAGGACTACTAGACACTGATGTACCAGTTTGGATAAAATAAAAACTGACCAAAACTTAAACTAGGCCAAATCCCACAAGTGACTGGGCTCAGCAGAGTTCTCACTGGGTGAAATTCTGTGGCCTGTGCTATCTAGTAGGGCAGACTCAATGATCTATAGTCTCTTCTGGCCTTAAAATCTACTAAGTTTTGGTGGTTGAAGTTCAGCTACTGCTTTCCCCCACTATTGTATTGTAATGATTATTTATTCTGCAGCAGCACTTTAGAGGCCCCAGCTGAGATTAAGGCCCCATTGTACCAGGCACCATTTAGACTGCAATGAACTGCACCTGGCAGAGGGGCTTGCAATCCAATAGACAAGACAGGCAAACGGTGGGATGAAGGAAATGCTTTTCTCCCAGTTTTACGGTAGGGATCCTGCCTTAGTCCCACTGACTGGACTTCTAGTTCAGTGGGGAAGTCCATATTCAGTGGGCAAGGGTCTCTTTTCGACTGGACATTCTGGTCGAAAACCAGACACCTGGCAATCCTAGTGGGGAGTAATTAACCATTGGAACAATTTACGTAGGGATGTGGTGGGTTCTCTATCAGTTGGAGTCTTTAAATCAAGATTGGTTGTCTTTTTCTAGCTCAACCCCAAGACGGGGGCTTCATGAAGGAATCACTGGTTGGAATTCTCTGGCCTGTGATATACAGGTTAGACTAGGTGGTCATAACCGTCCCTTCTGGCTTTAACGTATATGAATCTATGAACTCATTAGGCTGCCACTGAAAGGGGAGATAGTCCATCAACCACCACTGATGGACTGCTCGGAGGACGTGAGTAACAAATTATTTGCAGACTTTCCTCCGAGAAGACATTAGGAGGAGCTGGGACCTGTTGACGGGTGAGTGTGTATGGAGGAAGAGAAGAAGGAAGAGTGCTGGTGTCCTTTGGCGGGAAAGGGAGACCTACCGGGATCTCTTCAAAAGTTTTGCTGCTTCAGACTTCTTGAGTACTCTGAGCAAATCACTTAGTCTATATGTGCTTCATTTCCCATAGGTACAATAGCATTGCCCTACCTCAATGGAGTATTATTGAGAGACCAAATCTATTAAAAATTGAGGGATGTTCAGGTACTGCAGTAAGGGGGTCAGGTAAGTGCCTCAGATACATAGCTAGAACTAGCAAGCTGAGCATATTTCTCGCTTTTAGGGTGGGATTTTCCAAAGCATTCAATATTGGCCTAACCCTGCTCTCACTAAGAGCAGTGGGAGTTTTCCCTTTGTCTTCAGTGAATAATTTAGGCCAATGGAGAGTGCTTTTGAAAATCCCTCCTTTAATCTTTCCTCCCATTTTGTCACCATGGTAACAGGGTGCCCATAGCCAAATGCAATATTCCAGGTGTGGTTACCTCAGAGCCCTATGGAAAGGACCTATCTGCCTGCTTCTTTTATGATACAGTGCTTGGGGCACTAGCTTTCCTTGCTGCCCTATGACATTGCAAAATTGTGTTTAATTTTCTCTTTACTATTATCCCTAGATCTCTCTGTGTTACAGCGTTTCAGGTTTCACCCTCGCACTAAGTAAATGCGTTCTGGATTGACTTCCCCCTCGCCCCGTGGTGTGGGCTTGAAGTTTGCTCATTTGCTTCCTGAATCTGTAACTTCTCTCAGCTCCTAGTATTATTTCTCCGTTTTGGTAGGTGTCCCAACTCCTCCCAGTTCAATACCATCTGCAAATGTAATTAATTTGCTCTTTTCTCCCTTTCTCCCTTTTCTCCCTTCTCTTGTGACACCTTCTGAGAATCTGTCAGTTAATGAGCTGATCTTACTCACTGATAGGAAAAAAAAAATACTTCCAGATGAATAAGCACCAGTAATTTACTGCAATTCAAACATGTGACCATTTCTTCTTTCCCTAATTCTATCAACAAAAAAAAAAGGGGGTGGGGGGGAGACAATCAAGTGTGTCTTGCAAGATCTGTTCTTCATAAACTCAAGCAGTGTATTATTCCTCGTCTTATCTTCTAGATATGTAGTACTTTATCTCTCTTAGTCTGTGTTCCATTATTTTACTAAGGATGGAGGATAGACTTATGGAGTGGTAATTTCCAGAATCCTTTATTTTATTTCATTTTGGCCTGGAAAACTGAGGAGAAAGCAGGATAATAACTACCAAAACTATTGAAATCATCATAAAATGAAAATATATTCTTTAGGTAAACTAAAGGCCATATTATAAATAATTACTCTATGAAATATTGGTTTTACTTTGTGATTTTAGTAATAAATACACCTCTACCTCAATATAACACTGTCCTTGGGAGACAAAAAAATCTTACCGTGTTATAGGTGAAACCGTGTTATATTGAACGTGCTTTGATCCACTGGAGTGTGCAGCTCTGCCCGCCCACCCCGCTCCCCGGAGCATTGCTTTACCGCGTTATATCCAAATTTGTGTTATATTGGGTGGCGTTATATCGACGTAGCGGTGTAGCTTATTATATATCTGAAATGCTCCTTGCTCTCCTGTTTCAAAACAAACTCCAATTTCCTAGTGGACTGAAAGAAAGTTTACTTTATACTTCATAAACTCTGTAAGGAACTTTTCATTTGAAGGGAAAGTTAACTATCTGAAACAAAATGACAAGTGTATTGGTCATACTTTTGCATTCCATGTACCAGCAGGGAGGAAAAAATGGTTATTTCACAGGATTTTAAAACTAGAATAAATGTTTTAAAGGAGAATATATATTTCAGGATGGGAAGTGGTAGGAGGTGTGCTATTTTTATCTGTTTACTCATTGAAATAAAGATGAGCATGTAAATTATAACTAATCTCTTAGGTTACTTTTACATTGATGGTATAAACAGGTTTTTCTTTGCTTCTCAGTTCTTTTTGGCCTAAACATATGAACAAATTCAATACCTTGAACACAGCAAATCCTAATTTCTGTAGAAAGGAAGTGTGAATACTTTCTGTTTTCCATTTACTTTTTGTCCACTCAAAAATAAAAGCAATGCTTACAAACCAAACTTTGAGAATACCCTGAGTAAAATGCCAAAGCAAGTTTGTTTTAATTTAATAGTCAGTATCTTTTAAGACAATGCATTGCAAATAAGTATGTAGTGTCATTTGCACTATTTGACTTTTTTATTCATGGTTTTCAGAGAAAATAGGTGTGCAAGTCACTTTTAACTTGACACAGAATGGCTAAATCCAGCAGGCCCTGGGCAAAAGCTGTTACAGACATTTTACAGCAGATCTCATCATCTCTGTGACCCAGCCATTAGAGAGCAACATTGCTTCCTCAGTCACACACACACACAGACACCTTATAGTTAGCCCCAGAATGCATTTGTCTCCCCTCCCCCCCCCCCCCCCCCAAACCCCCGAAGGACTACCACGTAGAGCTGGGTGGGGAACTGTTTTCCAGTCCCATGAGAGTTTTCAAGACATCCACTTCTTTTCCCATCCCAAAATGGGACAAAGAGTCAAAATCTCAAAAACTGGCACAAGTTGATCATCTGAATTGTTTTTCAGCTTGAGTCAATGGAAACATTTCATGTAGGGTTTGTCTTAACAAACATTTAGTTTGTAGCAAGCTTGTGAGCACTTACAAGTAACCTCATTGTCATCAATGCCACTGTTTGTGTAAATGCACCATGTAGAGGAAGGGTTGCACAATATCACCAATAGGGCCCCATTCTATTTACATGTAGGCCCCTTTACACCTCATTGGCAGTGTAAAGGACACATTAAATGGGTTTAAATGATACCTACATCCACTTTATAGCTCCTGTACACAGCCACCTCTCACAGGACAAGGCTTCCTGCCAAGACTCTGACATGGAGGAGGCACAAGAAAGAAAGGAAGCTGACTTGTCTTTAATACTGAACGAAATCAGGTTGAGTAATGGCTAATGCCGAACAGTGTGCTGAGGAGAAATGACTAGGGTTAAACTGATTTAAATGCCAGGACAAGTGCTGTAGAAGATAGAATTAGCAGCAATGAGGCTAATATTACAGGCCACCAAAGAGACAACGAAATGCATAACATGAAAATGTGCTCGCTTTCATAAAACTGATGACCTGGAAAATTGCCACAGGAGGTCCGATTTGAGTCATTGCACACCGAGTTCATTCACCCTCTGCTCATGGATCTAGCTGGAGGGACAACTCCTATTTTCTTAACACTCCAACACTAAGTGCTCACAGACTTCCCACCAGCAAGCCCAGAAGTGACAAGGAACTAACACTAGCGCTTACGGTGGGTTTTTTGGGGGGGGGGAGGGGGGGAGTTCACACAAAAAGAATCTGCATTCAAAATGGTCCAAAATAAAAAGAAATAGTGTATGAAAAGCATTCCGCTTACTTTTTCAAGATCTTTCAGCTGAATTTTCTTGGAAAAGGCAGTATCTAGCAAGCTGTGGTCTTCAATAAGCCTTGCAGTACTGTTATTAGTTGAATTGAAGATTTATACTACTGTGGTGCATGGAGTCCTCAATACCCCTTGTGGTATACAGTGTACAATGACACTTACAGGCCCTGCTCCGAAGATCTTACATGCTAAGAAAACACAGAGATTCTTGGAAGGGGCATAGATTTCAGCCAGCCCAGCAAAACGTTTGTGTTTGTCAAGGCTCAAGGTCTTGATCCACGACAATAACTTGGCGAAGGAGAGATCTCTGGGATAACAGCACCGAAGAGGAATAGTATTAGTGCACATTTAACTAAGCACATGCCTGACTGTGGAGGATTCTTTGGTTTAGTCTTCCTATCACTGGCTTGTTTGTGTGCTGGTATCTCGGGATTCTGCTGACCATATGGATACATGTATTGTTTGTTTGTGTTGGAGGCTGGCAGCATACTGTCTCCAATTTCCCACCCGGAGCTCCTGCAGTGGAGTTGTTGTCTGAGCTCCCCAAACCCTCCCACTCGGTTTTTCTGAGCCTGATTCAATGCCCATTGAAGTCAATGTGAGCTATTCCAGTGTGTTCGGTGGGCTTTGGATCAGGCCCCTAATGGATAAGAAGGGCACCATCTGTGTAGATATTTTAAAATGTAGAAGAAGATGCTGAAATTCCCCCTTCATTATGATTATTGGCTCATTGCATTTGCTTTTGAAGAAATCATTCATTAAATTTTATTTTCTATTTTAATTTGTCATTTTATACCAGTTAAACTAGAGCGCGCCCTAGAGGCAGTTGTGTGAAAAGCCACTCAGCTTGATTTCAGCTCTTCCTGTAGAGCAGTGGTTCTCAAAGCCAGTCCGCCACTTGTTCAGGGAAAGCCCCTGGCAGGCTGGGCCGGTTTGTTTACCTGACGCGTCCGCAGGTTCGGCCGATCGCAGCTCCCACTGGCTGCGGTTCGCTGCTCCAGGCCCGAGGGGGCTGCGGGAAGGGCGGCCAGCACGTCTCTTGTCCCGTGCCACTTCCCACTGCCCCCACTGGCCTGGAGTGGCGAACCGTGGGGAGCTGCGATCAGCTGAACCTGTGGACGGGGTAGGTAAACAAACCGGTCCACCAGGGGCTTTCCCTGAACAAGCGGCGGACCGGCTTTGAGATCCACTGCTGTAGAGCATTGTAAGAAATGCTATGGCCCTGTGGTTTTGTTAATCTGACTTTAGTTCATGCTCGGGCTCCAGAGTGCAGCTACTCTAAAAATACTGTGCAGTTTAACCTCTATTATCTGCAGTATGCTCCAGAGAGCCGCTCCTGGAAGGTCTCTGTTTGCCCGCTATTCCTCCTTGCTTATTGGAGGTGAATTAAAAGTTGTCATTCCTGTTATTGTTTTCCTACAAAAACATACTCACAGGCTTATGTGTTTAATTTAGGCATGTGGGTCACATGTAAAGGCCCACAACCTGGACCTCATTTCAGGAGTGCACTGTGCAACAAAGGAGGAACGCACAAGTGTTTCTGCAATCCTAGGCTGCCTATATGTGTTATCGGTGCTCTAACTGTCATCAGCCCTAAAGGAAAGTTTGCTGCAGAGCACAGAAACCCCAGCCATGCCCCATGAGCTCTGGAGTCACCCCCGTGCATTATAAGTCTGGAGGCAGTTGCCACAGCAGTGTCTATTGTAGGTGAAGGAGCTGGCAGTGGTATACCTGATTTCAGTGCAACTACTCCCTTACTTAGCCCCCATCCAGTCAAGTAGCAATGTTGGTTAAGAAAAACACATTGAAACTGAGATAAATTGAGGTCAAGAGCTATAACGATGTTGATCGATGGATTACATGAAGCACATGCTTCACATCCCATTTAAGTCAGCTGTTATACTCCTAATTGGGACAGTGGATAAAAGATGCATAGTGAATAGGAGGGACAAGGGAGCATTAATAAGAACAGTAATACCTAGCTCTTCTGTAGAGCTTTTCATCAGACAGAGAGCTCATGTGCCCTCGCTTTAAGGGTATTTCAATCTATAGGACGTGTCACTGGGGTACTCATTAATTATCTCCTCACTGTACTCAGCATGCCTCATCTCCTTCATTAGACTGGGGTTATACTGACATCACCTAGAAAAAGTAGCCTATTAAGCCAGACAAAGTAATAGAAATTGCAGCGTGATCTGCCCATGTTATAGGCACTATATTTGGGTCAACTAGAAAAAAAATCTCTTCTCATTCACGGTTCATTCCTGTGAGGGACTGAACGCTGGGCTCCAATTCAGCATACTGGCTTCAATGGGACAGTGTAAGTGGTTACCTGCTTTGCTGGATCTGACGAGATTATATTAAGTACAATAGAGTCAGAGTGTAAGGCCAGAAGAGATTACCAGATCATCCAGTCTGGCCTCCTGGACATTATAGGCGACCAGCACCCGACAACCACAGTTAGATCAAAGCCTTTCAACCCTCGGGAGACTAGACTAATTTGTGCCATAGGCAGAGAACAGGAGGGACCAAGGTGCACCAGTGTCTGAGGCCCCCACAATGGCAGGGGGATGATTAAATGAGACATATCTAGATAATCCTGGCAAGGAACCCATACCCACAGACTGCAGAGGAAGGTGAAACCCCACAAGGACCCTACCAATCTGGCCCAGGGGAAAATTCCTTCCTGACCCCCCATATGGAGAGAAGGGCCAGATCTTGATCTGATGTAAACTGCCCAACTTCAGATGAAGTAAATGGACTGCTCTAAATACACCTGCAGGGGATCTGGCCCTATACCTTATAACAGCCTAAGCTTGAGTTACTGTCCGAATAGTAAAGCAAAAGGCTAATCGGCACTCATGCATAGAGTAAGCACTAAGCAATGACCAGAAAGAGAAGAAGAGTTCACACAGAGGTCTGACCAAGAGATGTTAGTATCTGTAATGCTAGAAAGTTTGGGCAAGGTGCAGGGAAAAAAAGTCAATCTGTGCTAATCATATTACATCTTGTGTCATAGGAACCTTCCCCAGGTCAATTTGAATAGATTGGGATTGTGTGAAAAGAATTTTGGGGGGAGGATGCAGATATTTGGCCTCTATGATCCATGCAATATCTATGGGAACTGGCCAAGAAATTTAAAATGTTGGCTTCTGATTGAAAGGCACTCTACCGTGGTCTTAAATAAAGAGATTTTGCTAACACTTGCATTCACTTTATTAGGTATCCATGGTAAGTTTAGTAGCTTTAATCAGAATGTGCTAGTACGCTCTTTATTGGCAGAATTGTCAATTACTTTTGTTTCTCAGAGAAAAACAGGTGCTCCCACAATGGCTTACAAATGTGACAGCTTAGCCATAGAAGAAAATGGGCGTCCTTAAGACTGGTTTATATGATTGATATTTGGGTAACCCGAGTTCCTTTCATTATCTGTGCTGAAAGAAGAGGCTGGGATAAGAAATAAATCTCTAACAAATTTCCCATTTGAAGACTGTAGATTTCCACCATTTTGTCTGTCTTATTCCCTTTAAAACTAGTTTCCCTTTAACCTTCAATGTGTGTTTATCAATTGTAATTTGCAGCTTTTGCACACTGTGATGGCCAATATGACCAAGTTCCTTTTCATTTGTTTTTTCTTGATATTCTCTGTACCTGTGAGATTTGATGTTTGTTGCTTGTGACAGCAGTGTGTGTGTATGTATATATATATATATATATATATATTGGTGGCAGGGGGAGAGACAACCTGTAGTTAAAAACTTTGGGTTTGATTCTCATGTCACTTATACTGGGATAAATCAGGAGTAATGAAATTATACCAGCGTAATGTCAGTGTGAGTGAGGCCTTCCCATGTTAGCTGAAAGCAGAATATAGATAATATTTTTGTTTACATTAGCAAAAAATAACCTTTGTCACGATGTCCAACTGACTGTTTCCTACTATGCTACTAGTAGGTTAAAGGTCATAGGTGAAAGTAAGCCCACTGAGGCATAAACAAGCCAAAATCAGCTTCCTGCAGTGTTTCTTCATTTCAGGAAGCATCAATTCCAGCTAGGACACCCTAGGCAGATAACAAGGTTCCCACCCATTGCTGGCCATACTGTTACAAAATCCAGCTAACCATTGCCAAAAGACAGTGCAGAAAGGTAACTTCTTCTAGTATCACTATCAACAATAACAGAATTCCATTCGACCATACAGGTCCCTTACACTACGTGACTATGGATTCCGTGTACACTGCCAGCCACACATCCCGCATGCTATGTTTTGCCTACCTTTCCGCTCCAGCCATCCCACTCATGGGTTGTATAAGTAGGGGCATTTCCAGCAGATCAAGGGATGTGATCATTCCCCTCTACTCAGCACTGGTGAGGCCTCATCTGGAGTACTGTGTCCAGTTTTGGGCCCCACACTACAAGAAGGATGTGGATAAATTGGAGAGAGTCCAGCGGAGGGCAACAAAAATGATTAGGGTGGTGGAGCACATGACTTATGAGGAGAGGCTGAGGGAACTGGGATTGTTTAGTCTGCAGAAGAGAAGAATGAGGGGGGATTTGATAGCTGCTTTCAACTACCTGAAAGGGGGTTCCAAAGAGGATGGATCTAGACTGTTCTCAGTGGTAGCAGAGGACAGAACAAGGAGTAATGGTCTCAAGTTGCAGAGGGGGAGGTTTAGGTTGGATATTAGGAAAAACTTTTTCACTAGTAGGGTGGTGAAGAACTGGAATGGGTTACCTAGGGAGATGGTGGAATCTCCTTACTTAGAGGTTTTTAAGGTCAGGCTTGACAAAGCCCTGGCTGGGATGATTTAGTTGGGTTTGATCCTGCTTTGAGCAGGGGGTTGGACTAGATACCTCCTGAGGTCCCTTCCAACCCTGAGATTCTATGATTCTATGATTCATCTTCATTAGATCTGCTCACTTGAGAAGGACAAGCATGATATGACACTAGTTGTGCTTTTGGGTTTTTTTTCTGTTCCCCCCTCCCCACCCCATTATTTATCTCAGACGCTGTCCTTCAGGTTTAAACTTAGCAATGAATTTAGGATCAGATTTTCAAAAGTGCTAAGGGCTAGATTTTGGCAACTAAAGATGCATATAAGCACCTTGGGGGGAGGGGGAAGGAGAGGGTTGCAAACCAAGGTGCCTAAGTCCCAAAAGTCTGGCTCTAAGTGATGTGGAAGCACAAGCCCCAGGACTTTCAATGGGATTTGTGTACCTAAGTCACAAGGGTACATCTGCACAGCGAGTGGCAGCCAGCAGCAGCAAGTCTCAAAACCCAGGTCAACAGACTTGGGCTCATGGAGCTTGTAGACAATGCCACCGGGGCTGGAGTTCGAGCTCAGAAGAGTAAGGAAGCGGGTGGGCTTCAGTGGCTGAGCTCCAGCCAAAGCCTGAACGTCTACACAGCTATTTCCAGTGCTGTTATGAGACCCCACAAGCCCGAGGCTATCGACCCGGGCTCTGAAGTTTGCTGCCATGTAGAGGCACCGAAAGGTGCATTAGAAAAATCCCTCTCTTCGCTCTTGCTGTAGATTGGCTAAGGCATTTTCTTTAGCTAGTGAGGCGGGACTATCTTTAAGTGTGGTTATTACAGGAAATAAACAAATGATGAATAATATCAATATAATGTAATGATACAATATGATACTGACCTATTAATCATATATTTGTAAGAATAGTATCCTGGAAGACTGCTGTGCTCCGACAGTTATCTTTATAAATACTGTAGCAGCTAAACAAACAAGAAAGGCAAAGGATTATCCTTCCCCACCATCCTCCATTGTTGTACATACTTACTATAGCTCATTTTCCAGAACTTGCTTTACTTTTACATTATTATTAGCTTTCAAAAATACTTTCACTCTTGAACCTTTAACCACTGAGAACTGAACGGGGTTAGCAAGACAGAAAGCAATCATTTCAGGCTGGGAATTAATTTTGAAGCTCTAAATTGGCCTTCAGTTTAATATTCTCCAATCACCTGACCTGCAAACTAACTGCAATAGTCAAGCTATAGCAAGGGAGACTTTTAAAGGATATGTCAGCCGGTTCTTGACATATGGTGCTGGGGACCTACTGTACAAGAATGTCAGCAGTACTCGAAAGGTTAATGGAAGTGGGATTTGCTAAGACATGACTGATTCTCCTAGAACAGGTGAGAGGGGGGGAAGCTGATTTGGACAAAGACCTTTAAAGCCCTTTTGCATTTGCATCTCTCTATCTGAAGGGAAGTAGAGCACTGGTCTCTTTTAACTTAAATCACCCTAATCTCTTGGAGGGATCCAAATCTTGTCAAAGAAAACATTTTCAGACTAGGAATGAGCTCTCAGACTGGGGAGAATACTCAGTGTGGAGCTTAGGAAAACAAATCTGCCAAAGCACAGGAGCGCTGCTGATAACGTTAATACAGTTAAGGTTAAACGTTTTGGGTTGTTTTACTGTATAGGACCCTGACACAAACCCTTGAGAGCTTTTCTCATGGCTTGTCCTTATCACGCTGGGTTGAAATGGTCCATTTTTACTTAAGAGAAGTAACTAACATTTCTTTACTCCAGTAAATATTCTCGAACAACTCCCCCAAAAGAATGATTCCAATCACTGTGCTGCACTTGATTTACAGACCCCACTTATAATGTTATGAATAATAATGACTCTGGTCTGCGTTAAACATGATATACACGATATACACTCCCTCTGGAATATATGAACCTTCATTGAACCAGCAATTATATTAGAAAATAATTAGTAAGAGGACTTGTGCTTTTGCAGAGCAACAGCCAGATGGGAAAACAGGGTGTGTTGTTATCCTGTGTCACCCACAAACACACCCATATATCCAGTGACTGACACATCCTTGCTTTCTCCCTGCCGTACATTTCCTCACTCCCATTAATTATGCATCTCAAAAAACTATGGCACATCTGCTGCTTACTTATTTTTTTGCCATTTGCTTTACAATGCTGAAAGCTGATCCTGTATGCAGGTAGGGAGATAAATAGATCAAGCCAGTTACTGTCCATCCACGTGGGTAATGAGATGCCCTGGGGACATGTTATGCACCATGGAAAAGGCACAGTATTTGGACTGAGTTGTCTTTCTAAATGTACAGGGTCCCTCTGGCAAATGGTGCCCAGACTCCACAAAAACATTGTGGGTAAGGTGGAGAATACACAGCATGCCACTGGAAGCAGAGAGGGCCGTACAGATATGTGTGGCACTTTTGCAAATAAAGAAGCATGACCTGGGTAAAGGGGTCACAGTGTAGGGAATGCTCCTGGAGCTGAATGGTGCTCCCAGGACGCCATACAAATGATGCATACATAGAGCACTAGGAAGGCAGCTGCCAGCAGCTTTCCACTGAGCACACAATTCCTCAAACCCAAGTGTTCCCGCTCTGCAAATCAGGAACCGTCAGTTATAGGAAAAAACTCAGCAGTAGTGGGCACGTTAGACGTTGTGTGGTGGTCATGTTGTAAGATTAGAGACCACTGCAGAGTGGGTCTAGCACTGCTGATCTAGGGGGATCCCAAGCAGTCACTCTGTGCTGGCTTATGCTGGTACCTCTATTAATCTTGACAGCAGCAACAGCAATAGTTTCTATTGGCAAACATCTGACAGGGAGTGAGAGACACAGTGCTTTTTGCCATTATGCCATCAGTCAGCAGCTCAGACACACCTTAGAAGGGCTTCACACCTGCATGCTTCCAGCAGGGCTGGATTAAGACATAAACTCTATAGTCCCATGCCCAGAGGTTCAGTTCCTGGAGTCCCCTAATGACCTCAGAATCTCAGCTTTCTGAGAACCCTGAGAACGTGACCTGAATGTAAATGACACAGTGACTTGGTCTGCATAGAGCCTGAACCAATAGCTCTGAAAGTGAGAATTTCCCCATCCATCTTAATTACTGGGTAGTTAAGTCTGGAATCTGGCCAGCCTCTGCCAATACCAGCCAAGTACAGGGCTCTGAATCTGGGTGTTACGGCTCACATTGATCCATGCCAGGCATGGCTGACCCGTGGCTCACAAACCACATATGGCTCTTTTACAGTTAAAGTGCAGCTCACAGAGTGCAGCAAGGTCCAACATGCTTTGTGGCTAGAATTAATATTAACATGAAATTTTTAAAAAGCTATACAAATTGTTGAAAGAATTTCAAAAATGGTTTTTGCTTTTATTGAGTGAATCCAATAGTCTGAGAATGAGACTGAGAGAAGCTTGCATATGCACATTATATCAGGAAATTGCATTATTCTGTATTTAGCTGTTGTTCTGTGCGGACCTCATGTGCTCACAATCTCCCTACATTCCACAGAATACAGGCTTTGTTTACAGTTCATAAGTCACATCTGAATAACTTTAGATTTAAGTGTTAACCCAATGTAAATTTTGTGGATAACAATGACATCTTCAAATGGTAAGAAACGCAAGTATGAAGAAGAAAACCAAAGTTTTAAGCCAAAATGGGAGGAAGGTTTTGCATTCACTGTTAATGGTGGCAAACCGCTGTGCCTTATCTGCAATGCATCATTCACTCACTACAAAGCAAGCAACTGAAAACATCACTATGAAACAAATCATAGTAATTTTTCATCTAAATACTCTCTTGAATCAGAATTAAGGAAAAACAAGCTAACTGTGTTAACATTATGCATAAAGAGTCAACAGACACTATGCTAAATGTCCATATTCTGATGACGAATTTGTTAAGAAGAATATTGCAGAAGTGGCTGCAATTTTAGATCCAAATAGCACAAAATTTCAATGACTAATAAAGCAAATTCCAATTTTGTGCCACACTACAAAGAGGTGTAAGCTCCCAGATCAGTGGTGATGATGCAAGCAAGATGCAAAACAATCTAAAGAATTCAACTAGCAACATTTGTTCACTATGTTTCTGCAGATGCAATTGTGAAAGAAGAAATGTTGGATTTAGTGGCTCTAAAAGAAACAGTGTTGACGTAAAGAACACACTTGACAAAGCATTGACAAATGCCGATGTACCCCTGGATAGACTTGTCAGTGTTGCAAATGATGGAGCACCTGAAATGGTGGGGAGAAAATATAGGCCTTTTCGGACTCTTCAAAAGCGAGCCCAAATTTCCTGAGTTTTCCCTTGTTCATTGCATTGTCTCTCACGAACGTTTGACAGGCAGTACTTCAAGCAAAAAACTGTTATGAAAATGATCCTAGAAATTGTCAATTTCATCCACTTGAATGGGAATACTCATCAACAGTTCAAAAATGTCATCAAAGAGCTGGATCATGAAAACAAACCTAACAATATCTCTTCCCGTATTGTGAGGTGGTTATCAACTAGCAATGACTTAAATAGATTTGTTGACACCTATCAGTGCTTTCCTTGAAGAAAAGGAAAAGTCCTATCCACAACTGGAAGATGAGCAATGGGTCCAGGATCTGATGTTCTTCACTTATATTATGTGGCATCTGCAAACTCTCAACTTGGCACTACAAGGGAAGGATAAGAGTATTTCTGGTCGTACTCAGATAGTCTTCAGCTTCCAGAACAAGTTAAAGCTTCAGCAAAGAGACAGCGTCAATGCATTTCAACCACTTTCCCCATCTCAAGAGTAGGGTAAACACATTCCCAGAAATTGAAGTAGAAAATCACAAACATGAGGAATACAGAGATAGATTGCAAAGATTACTTGATGACTTTTGGGTCAGGTTTGAAGGCTTGCAGAAGTTGAGATGCTGCTTCACCTTTCTTGAAAACCCATTCATGGTTGATGTGATCAATGGTGGCTGTCTGATTCCCAAAACTGTGGTTCTGGAAACAACTACTGTAGAAATGGAACTATTGTAACTCCAAGAGGACCAGGCTCTAAAGATGGTGCATAAATCAGTCTACAATTGAGTTCTGGAAGCAAGTATCAGGAGTGAAGTATCCTCAACTCAAGAAGAATAGTTCAAAAAAGAACTAGATAAGTTCGTGGAGGATAGGTCCATCAATGGCTATTAGCCAAGATGGACAGGGATAGTGTCCCTAGCCTCTGTCTCCCAGAAACTGGGAATGGGTGACAGGTGATGGGTAATTTGATGATTACCTGTTCTGTCCATTCCGTCTGGGGCACCTGACATAGACCACTGTCGGAAGGCAGGATACTGAGCTATGTGGATATTTGGTCTGACCCAGTATGGTCATTCTTATGTTCTAATTTCAAATTTCAGCACAACATACTGCTGTAAATCGCTTTACTCTGTGATGAAGTTCGTAAAATTGAAACATTGTGCAGTCTTTAAAAATCAACATCTGACCGAGCTCCTCCATACCATCTTGACAACATATCAGCCAGATTTCCAAAGACTTATGACCAGGATGGAGACCAACAGGGCCTCTAGATCTAGCAGTAATTAGCTGTGATACAATAAATGAGATGTTAATTTTTTAAAAAATGCATGTGTAAAAGTTGTGCATGTCTTGCTGCTTTCAAACTTCTGAAGATTATCGTATGTGGCTCAGAGGGTCAATAAGTTTGGCCATCCCTGTTCTATGCTGTCATATGGCCCTGCTAAGGTAACATTAACATTACTGCATAGAGTTCTCTTCTCAATTCGGTGGGTCTGAGTCCTCCCTACTGTGAGACAGACCCCACCCCATCTCGAGACAGAGTGGTTGTATGAGTAGGTCACCACCTACTCAAAGAGAAGTGGTGGTGTGCTCCACCAAGCCAGATGATGGCTCCTTGGGTAGTCCTTTCACCGTGAGGAGGGGCCATGCCAAGACACGGAGGGTAAGACCATTGGGTCCCAATCTGGGGTGTGCCAAGTGCCTTGGACTATTTTGATTTGAAGCATAAACCAACATCTGGTTGCTGGTGGTCAGAAATAAACTTCTCCTACAAACAAGTTACTCCATAACTGTCCTCTTTGGGGTTCCTGGCACCTTCTCCTGTTGATGCTGGCCATGGGTGGAGATGTGATATCAGACTAGTTGGCCTGATTTATTGTGGCCTTCCTGTGTTTATCTGTTCCTACCCTCCTCAGGGCCTTTTCTCACTCTGCAGGGTATAAGTCATTCCCATTGACTTCAATGAAAGGTAAACATAAGCTGCAATGAAGCAATAGTGCCCCAAGGGTCGGTCCTGGGGCCAGTTTTGTTAAATATCTTCATTAATGATCTGGAGGATGGCATGGACTGCACCCTCAGCAAGTTTGCAGATGACACTAAACTGGGAGGAGTGGTAGATACGCTGGAGGGTAGGGATAGGATACAGAGGGACCTAGACAAATTAGAGGATTGGGCCAAAAGGAACCTGATGAAGTTCAACAAGGACAAGTGCAGAATCCTGCACTTAGGAGGGAAGAATCCCATGCACTGCTACAGACTAGGGACTGAATGGCTAGGCAGCAGTTCTGCAGAAAAGGACTTAGGGGATACAGTGGACGAGAAACTGGATATGAGTCGACAGTGTGCCTTTGTTGCCAAGAAAGCTAACAGCATTTTGGGCTGTATAAATAGGGGCATTGACAGCAGATTGAGGGACGTGATCATTCCCGTCTATTCGGCATTGGTGAGGCCTCATCTGGACTACTGTGTCCAGTTGTGGTCCCCCCACTACAGAAGGGATGTGGACAAATTGGAGAGCATCCAGTGGAGGGCAACGAACATCTTTAGGGAACTGGGGCACATGACTTATGAGGAGAGGCTGAGGGAACTGGGATTATTTAGTCTCCAGAAGAGAAGAGTGAAGGGGGATTTGATAGCAGCCTTCAACTACCTGAAAGAGGAATCCAAAGAGGATGGAGCTAGGCTGTTCTCAGTGGTGGCAGATACCAGAACAAGAAGCAATGGTCTCAATTTACAGTGGAGGAGGTCTAGGTTGGATATCAGGAAACACTATTTTACTAGGAGAGTGGTGAAGCCCTGGAATGGATTACCTAGGGAGGTGGTGGAATCTCCTTTCTTAGAGGTTTTTAAAGTCAGGATTGACAAAGCCTTGGCTGGGATGATTTAGTTGGGAATTGGTCCTGCTTTGAGCAGGGGATCGGACTAGATGACCTCCTGAGGTCCCTTCCAACCCTATGATTCTAAAAGTCTATGAATAGGGTCACTGACCCAGTGTTTTCTTATTCCTGTAGCCCTTAGATATTTTGTTGGAGTAATTCTGGGAGATGAATTACCAGACCCACTTCCTTGTGTGAGGGTAATGGCTGCTTCTCATGAGAACTCCCAAACCAGGGAACATTTTAGTGCAGTACCCTCCAGTCCCTTCCCGTTGTCAGTGCCATGCACCACTATTGAAGAAAACACCCTGAACCATCCCTGTACATGAGCTAGGGAGTGTAGTTTGTGGAGTGCTAAAGTGGACGTTCTACTCCCCTAAACTGGAAGCATACATCTTTCCCCTTTGCATTTAGTTTTGCATGACATGGGAAAATAATATTTTGTAAATATAATGGATGGTGGTGGTTTCAAAATTCCCACCACTCTCTGATATATAACACTTTACACATACAAACTTTGTCAGTGTCTCTTTAACACTATAAATTAAAAGTAGTTGTTTCTTTTTGAATATGTAAATTCTAAAAACAACAAAGCTGCATTATCCTCGACATTAATGTTTCTGCAAAAGAAGAACAGCATCACGTAATGTGATTTGATGCACAACAAAATAATGCATTTTGACAGGATGCACTGATTGACCGATGGCTGTTGATGTAATTGTAGGCCAGGTAGCCTGAATTCTGAAAAATTATCTGAGGAGATAAGGAATTGGCTAAAAGAGGGTATTTGTAATTGTCTGCAAGTGACATCTCCAGATGACTCAATAACCTCTAGAAATGGGCTATTTCAAATAGGTTTGTAAGCCACTGTGATTGTTTTCTGCCTGTGTTGTTAAGCACATTGCCTGCTTCCCTCATTTATTTGGTTCAGGGTTGGGTGAACCATGCACATTTCTTTACAATCTATTTTTGTGTGGTTTTCAGAGTCTGAAAAACTAGCCCAATATGCAAACATGTTTTCCCCTATAATTTAACCACGTGGTATGATTTTTCCTTTCATACTAGTTTTATACTGGTGCAACTTCACTGATTTCTCTAGACAAAGAAGATTGTGCTGTGATCTAGGGACAGAAAAAACCTCCTCAAAAGATTGCCTGGGACAAGTAGAGGGCCTGTATGTAGGATATACCCTATACTGTTTTTATTAGAATCTCTCTCTCTCTCGTCTGCTCTACTTTCTTTCTCTGGGCCTGAATGCATTTAGTTACACACATTTGACACTGCTCTAACTCCCAATTTACACCAGTGCAAGTGAGAGACGATTGAAGTCCTCGTTATTATTTTTCACATTGCATGTTCTCTGATCAGTTTCCCAGTCTATACTTTTCATGGGATTTCATATTCCCCTCCAAGCCTAATGTATGCACGATAATATTTTGCAGTGATTCTTTCCAGCTTAGGATGTTTGGTTAAAATTGGGCCAAACATCTTAGCCAATCTGATCTCTCTTTGTTATTATTTTGGGCTTTAGTTTTAGTTTTAGTTTTTAGAAGTTAACATTTCCTTTTTGAAGTAAAGGACCCACATATTTACTTAAAGGACAATATTGTCTAGCCTAATATATGTATGTGTGTGTGTGTGTGTGTACATCTATACTACCCACTGGATCGGCGGGTAGTATTTGATGCATCGGGGATTAATTTATCGTGTCTCATCTAGACGCGATAAATCAATCCCCAAATCGACGCCTGTACTCCACCTCGGCAGAAGGAGTAAGTGGTGTCGGTGGGGGAGCCCCAGTGCGAATCACATAGCTAAACTTGCATATCTTAGTTTGAACCCCCCCCGGCTAGTGTAGCCCAGGCCTGTGTGTGTGTGTATCTTTAAACTGTCCTTTTTATTGCATTGTATTCCCTATTACAAAATGATCAACTTCTCTTAAATTAAAATAGGTCTCAGTTTTGGTGCCAAAAACATAGACAATAGTCAAGTACAAATCTGCCCAGCCAATCAAATCATCATTGATGATATCTGTAGAGTGCTTAGAGAATTGCTTTCTCACGCTAAATATGCAATGGGTCAAAATGATGCCAAGCCCTTAAAAATTCAGGGTCTAGCTAGTTCTGTGACCTAAAATTGATCCTTTTTTTTTTCATGAGACAATATGTCACTCACCTATGGATAAAAGAAACACTTATGCTGTACCATTACCATTAAGTGCAGTTTCTGATTGCCAACTCAGGCCGTATACCAAATATTGCATCTATCAAGTTCTTACATGTTGTCATTTTGAAACTTCCATTTAAATGCAAATTCTGACATTTAAATAGAGTCCTCGTGTGCTTTATTACCCCATAATTACTGTTTCCCATCTCACCAGACATGAGTGTAATAAGGCCATAGGTCACTTTACTAGCCCTCTGAAATGGCAATTGAAATCAGGAAGTCATCATCTGCTGCTCTTGTGAGTGACACACATTTGTTAGGGGAGATCTCAGAATGCAGCTGAACAGTGCCCTAAAACCTATTTGCACCACATACTTACAAAAACAAAATAATTAAAAAACCAGCAGACACTTACCTTCCCAATTCAGGATTTTTTTCAAAGGGTAATGACTTGGACAGCATTCAGAACAGCACTACTTTCAAAGGAACTGTTCTTTTCTGAGTAACAGTGGGAAGGTTGTTCCATTAATCCCACTGGAGAGGGGAAACAGGAGACATCAGCATTGAGGGAGCACAAATAAAAATTTAAGAGACTGTATCATCCCCTCTTAATATCCATAATGGCGGTGGTTCATCTAGCACACTGGAAAGTTTGTGCTGTGCCTACCAGCGTGCAATGGTAACAGAGCAGATAGCTCCGAGAGCTGCGAATGCTATATGTGTCACAGCTGTCAACTTTCACGTGGTAAATAAGCACCCTGACTCTCACAATAAGCCAAAAATCAAGCTAATCCCCATTTCAAAACAAGGCCAAAACAAGCCAGTCCCTAAAAACCCAACACTCTGTGTGGCTAGTTCCCCCCGGCTTGCTCGTCTGGGACTGTGCTGGGCCTGCTATGCACCCCTGACTCTCTCCCCGGCTTGCCCCTGCTTGCCAGGAGCCAATGGAAAAAAAAGAAGCAACAAGCTACAAGCCAAAAACTAGCCAACAAGCAACTCGCAAGCCAGGTAAGCAAAAAACAAGCCCAATTTCTGCATTTTTTTCGAGGGTTTGGCATGTTTGATATGTATATGTCAGTCTTTCATTGTCCTGTCATTAAAGCATCTGTCTGATAACCTAATAACAACATGGAGCAAAGAGTAACTACAAGTCCATTCAGTCAATGGACATGACAAGCTATATAAGGGTTGCCAAAGCTATAAGAAAAAAGCCAAACCCCTCAGATGTCCATCAGGGCAGCCTGAGCCACCCAGGATGGGGACACATTGTTGGATTCAGGATCTGATTCCCTGAGTCTGGGTCAGCCCTGTCCATGCCTGATCCAGTGCCAGGTTGCTGTGCAGTGTGATGCTGTCTCCCAGACTGGGCACAGTTTTACCTCTACACACTGTAGAGATATGATTGTGAAAGATTATAATTTAGAGAGGCTCCCTCATAAGGGACAGTACTATGAATGTAGGAATTTTGAGACATGACCTGGAAGCAGGGGGTTGGAAAGCAAAGGTTATCTGTGTACAGCCATTCACCAGAGATGCTCTCTATTTTTTTAATAAAGGTCTTATTCCTTTTTCATTCACTGATTTGTTGTTTAATGGACTCTGTATGTGAAAGATACGGCAGTAATTTTGAGGTTAACTCCTGAGTTTGAAAATGAAAACGGAGGACAGGGGAACATATGGATCAGCAAACAAAGAACAAAGTCTTTTATATATAGTTTATCAGCCCAATAGTAACTTGACAAGCATTGGAATGGAAGAAAGCCAAAAATGGATGTCTTGCCAAGTCCATCCAATCTGCAATTGTCAAGCTACCGCAGAGAACTGGAAAACAAATCCGACAGAGAACTGAATTGTATTTAGTGGCCATGGGGGCAGAGGAGAAAAATGATAAAGTGAAATCATCAATCTGTTTGCATGTTGCTGGGGAGGAAGCATTGGATATGTATAACCACTTCACGTTTGAAGAAGGTGAAAGAATGAAGTTAAGTAAAATACTGACTAAATTTGAGGAACATTGCATGTCAAAACGATCTTTGGGAGAGACACACTTTTTATTCTGCATGCAAAAAACGAATGATACCATAGAGCATTATATCACACAATTAAGGAGACTCAATGACACTTGTGATTTTTGTGAGCTGATAGGGTCTCTGCTCAGGCAATGTGTTGAGAGTGACTGCTTCATGAAGGAGAGTTAACTTTAGAAAAGGTTTTCCAGATATTCAGGGCAGCAGAAACTGTGACAGCACAAGTCAAAGAGCTGAATTCACCAGAAGGGGTTATCCATGCACTGAATACAAAAGGATATAGTCAGAAAAGGTCAAATCAAAAAGCAGAACCACCTGTTATGAAAGCAACTACTAGTGGGGAGACTAGTGGGGAGACAGTGGAAAGTGTGGATCTCAGCATGACAGTCAGTGAAGGCTTCCATTGGGGGGGGGAGCATAGCTCAGTGGTTTGAGTATTAGCCTCCTAAATCCAGAGTTATGAGTTCAATCCTTGAGGGGGCCATTTAGGGAACTAGGTTAAAAATCTGCCTGGGGATTGGTCCTGCTTTGAACAGGGGGTTGGACTAGATGACCTCCTGAGGTCACTTCCAACCCTGAGATTCTATAACCCCAAACAGCATTTTGCCTTTGGGAAGCTCTGTCTTAAGTGTGGCAAAAATAATCAGTTTGCAAAATGCTGCAGATCCCAAATGCAAAAAAGCCACGTACCTACAGCTGAAGATGCCCTGATTAAGCAACTTTAAATAGATGTGCTGGAATTGAGCGACACTGATGAGAGGGACTCTGGTTACTGATGGTGAACATGAACAAAACAATTATTCCATTCAAACTGGACACAGGCGCTCAGGTTAATATTCTGTCTGAACAAGATTATGAGAGACTGAAAATAAGACCAAAACTGGGGCCAACAAAAATAAAATTTACTGGTTATTGTGGGACAAATATATCAGTGAATGGGAGATGGATTGCTAGCATCAAATATAAAAACACCACATACAAATTCCCATTCACTATAGTACCAAAGGAGGTGACTCCGATTTTAGACATGACCGCCTGTGAAAAACTCAGTCTGGTAAAATGGATGCTCTTATTACAAGATCATACTGGCTATAAGGCATTCATCTGGGAATATCATAATCTTTTTCAAGAGTTAGGTTGCTTGCAGGGTGAACATACAATAAAGAAGCATATCCCTTCAGTTGTCCATCCGTGTAAAAAGGTACCATTTTCACTCTGTGATAAACTCAAGGCTGAGCTCTCAAGGATGGAAGCAATGCAAGTAGTACAATACATTGAGGAGCCAGTGGAATGTGTGAGCTCCCTAGTAATTGTGGAGAAAAATGATGGCCACCTACACATACGCTGAGATACCATCACCTGGGACTCTCCTAAAGAGGTGCATGAGTGTACTGTGGAAAATATTTGGTGCAACTACAGCTGGAAATTTGAAACTAAATAAGGAGAAATGTGTCTTAGGGATTACAGAACTGACTTTTGTGGAACTAGTATATCCAATGAAGGTGTAAAACCTGATAAGAGGAAGGTTTCAGCCATTGAAATGATGCCATGTTCCCAGTCAAACAAAGATGCCCAATGGCGTCGGGGAATGGTGAATTATCTCAGAAAATTCATACCTAATCTACCTACAAAAGCAGCGGTTTTGAGAGTAGTCCTAGGCTGTGGCTACACTTAGCGCTTCAAAGCGCTGCCGCGGCAGCGCTTTGAAGCGCTAAGTGTAGTCAAAGCACCAGCGCTGGGAGAGAGCTCTCCCAGCGCTGTCCGTACTCCACCTCCCTGTGGGGAATAACGGACAGGGCTGGGAGCCGCGCTCCCAGCGCTGGGGCTTTGACCACACTGGCGCTTTGCAGCACCGCAATTTGCAGCGCTGGAGAGGGTGTGTTTTCACACCCTGCTGCAGCGCTGCAAATTTGTAAGTGTAGCCAAGCCCCTAGAAAATAAAAATGAATGGTACTGGGGTGTGTTATTCCTTCCAAATCCTTAACGTATTGAAGGAGATCAGCTTTCCTTTTTACCCAGTATGCCATCCCAGCACACAAACCTTGTAATACCATTCCCTTTTTCCTACACTCCTTTCCCTTGGGGTCTCCGAAAACCTCTCCCATCTCCTTCTCAATCTCATCCCAGCTGGATCCCTGCACCTGGTATGGGCCCTGATTCTTCCTTATCCATTTGCTTACAAAATCCGTTACCTCGGCTTGCCAGAACCCACAACTACCATCACGAGAGTTCACCATATCCCCTCCAAGCAGCTGTGTGGACTGTTGGGGAGGAGACTTACAGGCATCCGAGTCATAGCACCAAGAAGTTAGCGAGCTTATTTCTTTACTCTCCCACTTCCCTGGTTCTTCTTGCATGAACAGAGAGCAACAATACCTGAAGTTTGAAGGTGCAAACAATTCAATGTTTATTGGGGTGAATTTTCAGCAAGTTTAAATCCAAGTTCCTTTTTCTTTATTTTTGAATCTCATCTTACTTTCCGTTTGCCCCTAATTTATATACTAATACTCTCAGCTATACCGTAACCAATTATTTTACTGAAATTTACCTAACCAATCCTAACATATTGTAACATGATTAGCTAAATTAATTATACAGCAGACAGAAACAATCACAGAACCAGAGAGAGACCATGCAAATAAACAAAGCAAAGTGGGAACTATAATGACAAAACAATACATTTAGTGAGGATTTTACAACTACATCTATACTGACATAAGGTTTTTCCAGCTGTCTATTGATAAGTGAGTTCTTACCAGACAGAAATCTATCAAACTAAATTTTCTTTTACATCTTCTAGGCTCTTCCCTTTCTCTGGAGGTGATAGATCAGATTACTTTCCTAACAGCCCCAGATTGCCTTATTTCAATGTGACTAGTTCGGGATGTGGGGACGTGACCGTTCGCTTCCCAGCTTATCGCTGCCTCTGCTGCTTGGCCAAAGGCTTAGCCTAAGAACAGGGCCTCAGGCTGTCACAGCGAGAAAAGGCCCTTACACAAATTCTGTCTTTTTTGCTATCAAGGGCTATAACTAGCTAAATGATAAACATATACCTAAATTCTTAAAGTATAGGCCTTTCCAGAGAGTCCTGAATATCTATATCCTAACAGGGTGCAGGACAGGAGGAATCATGGAAAAATTTGAAACGAAAACTGACGCAAGAGCCTGTGTTGAAGTTCTACGTACCAAGCAATCCTATTACAATTTGTTTCACAGTCTGGATTAGGTGCAGTGACTATACAGAGCCATCATTGTTGACAATTAGTGGCATATGCATCCAAATCCCGGACTGATGCAGAACCCTGATATATGCAGATTGAGAAGGAGCTTTTAAGAATATTATATGCCTGTGAGCAATTCAGTCAATATATTTAGGGCCAGACAGTGGATGCTGAAAAGAACCACCAGCCCTTGATAGCATTCTTTGGCAAACCACTAAATGATTGTACCTTAAGGATTCAAAGTATTAAGATAAAGCTGCAAAAGTATGATTTGGTTGTGACCCCTACATACCCAGCAAATTCATTGTAAGCCCTGTGTCCTGAAGCCTACAAGCAAAGAGGGGTGACTGAGTGCCCATCTACACTTAAAATGCTGCCTCTGCACAGCTGAGCCACTCTAGCACTTTACTGAAGATGTTCTATGCTGATAGGAGAGCTCTCTCTCATCAGCCTCCCTGAGAGGTGGTGGATATGTCAGCAGGAGAAGCTCTCCTGTCGAGATAGAGCTGTCTACATGGCGGTGGGGGGAGAGGGGGAGGTCGGTATAACCGATAAAGGTCTGTAGTGTAGATCATACCTGAGTGAGCTCTCTGATGAGATCTGATGAAGAGTAAGGGGAGTTGTCTGAGTGAGGCGGCAACTCATTTCAAGATCATCTGTGTGCTCTGCTGTCATCTACTGGAGAGCAAGGAGAGTTGACTGAGTGAGGCGGGACCTCGTTTGCATATTAACTGCAGGTAGTTTGGGGAAATTGGGGTGTAATTTACTAAGTGACATTCTTGGGGTCCATGATGAGAATACCCTGTTGGGAACCTGCCTTGGCAAAGCCTGGACAATGATTGGGTATCGGGTCACCCTGATGAAAACCGATCTTTGGCCAGGTGGGGTGATAGGGCATGGATAGTGCTAAGGGGCAAGGGGGTGGGAAGGAAGAGAGAGAGAGAGAGAGAGAAAAAAAACCACTTTTTCTGGCTTATTGCAAGGACTAATGGTCTGGTTGGTATGGGCTCTGATGGGTTCCTGAAACCACTGATCCCCTTGGCTCCAAAAGAGCTGAGCTAAGAGCTATCACTGCCTTATGTGAGCAGCTCTCACCAGAGATTCCAGTTGTCTAGCCTGTGGCAAGTAGAAGTTCTGGTCACCTGAGCAGCAGGCAGAGCAAACCAGCAGTTAGATTCACCCACAGGCCACAATATTCCAGCAGGAGAGCAGCAGGGTGAGAGCAGCTGCGTGCACTGCAGCAGGAGCAGCGGAATTCATAGAAACCATCTACATCAGCTAGCAACTGCAGTGAGGCCTCCTTGTCCTGGCGGCTGAAATCACTATAGCAGGACAGGCAGGAGAGCCCAAGGGCCGCCTACGAAACAGGGACTCTGATTTTCCTGGACTCCGGGAACCACAAACTGAGGCTGGGAGGCAGAACAAACTGCTTCAGACATTCGGGGTCCAATTGTTTGGGACTGTGGCCGATGCACCTTGAGGATACTGGTGGTGGAAGGTGTTAAATTGTAAATATTTGTCCAAGTTTAACTTGTTTTTTCCCTGTTCTCCCCCCCCCCCCCCGCCACCCCTGGCCGAGTTCATTTAAATCTCTGTGCTTGCGAGTGGGTACAGATTTGCCTGGCAAAGGCACCCAGAGTGATGATAGGGTTGGGGCTTGAACCAAACTTGAAAAAAAATCCCCTAAAATAAGGACCTGGCCCTTGTTACTGCTGACACATTGGCAGAAGGGTTACATCATGTTTACTGCTGATGCAATTTCCAGAGCAGTGACTCTCACTACGAAACCAAAACCTCAGAGACAGACATACAAACCTATGTAGAGCTGATTGTAAAGTCAATTCCCGTAGCTAACAAAAAAATTGTCACATATATGAGGGGAAACAGACAAAGACCAATCACTGGGGATCCTTAAGAAGTAATAACTAGGGTGGCCTGAGGAAATAAGCAGTTGCTGTCCAAGTATAAGAGACTGTTGGAACTACAAACATGAATTTAGTAGATTAGATAGGGTGATTTTCAAGGACTAATAGTTTGTAATACCAATGAGCCTCCGGAAAGAAATGCGACAGAAGATCCATGAGAGTCATTTAGGAATTGAGAAGTGCAACCGATGAGCACAAGAGGTGATGTGTTGGCTGTGGATCAATCATGACATTACTAATGTGGTAGGGAACTGCTTTTTATACTTAAAATAAAAGCCATGTCAACAGGCAGAGCTGCTGAGACCTCACCCAGTTCCACAAAAGCCTTATGAGAAGGTAGGCACTGACTTATTTACCTGCCAACCAATGGATTATTTAATAGTTACACATTATTATTCTCTGTATCCAGAAATGTTCACACTACCCAGTACTACCCAGTAAGTTAGTGTTAACTTGCATGAAGGGAATATTTTCTAGACATGGAATTCCAGATGAAGTCTTCAATGATAATGGCCTGCCATTTTCCAACACAGATTTTAGGGGCATCATTAAAGAACAGCTGCATCCAAGGTCTTGTGTAGCCCCGACCGACTGAGGAGACATATTTTGATGTAACTGAAGGGATCTAGAAGTAATCCCAGAAAGTTCCAAAACACTGACAGTAGATGTGGACTCTGGCATTTACTAAGCGACTGATCGTTTATCATCAGTGGACAAAGGAGAAACTGGCAAGCAACCAGAGAGCAGCTCTGACTCCAATGAAAGGCTGATACTGAGAAAATCAGAGAGGGAGAGCACAAGTCGTGAAAGTCTCACAGGGTACGTCTACCTGGTAATTGAAAATGCTCGGCTGCTCCGTGCCAGCTGATTCGGACTTGCAGGGCTCAGGCTGCAGGGCTGTTTAATTGTGGTGCGAATGTTCAGGCTTAGGCTCTAGGACTCTAGGTCCCAGTTCTTGGGCTGCAGCCATGTGTTTTTAATGGCATTGTGGACATATCCTCAGAGACTTGCTAACCTGCCTGAAGATAGGGTATTGGAGGAAAGTGGATGCTAAAGACTCACTCCAGAGCACTATGCTGGTAACCCGTGCTCTCTAGGTAGTTGACACATTGGGTATACAGACTGTAGTTTATGGAAATTTACTATTTGGGTTGAAAATTTGGTGTATATGTTATTTGATAATTTATATATATAATTGGGTTTTTTTATGAGGGAAGATGTATAGATATGGTTGGGAAAGATTATAATTTAGATAGGATCCCTCATAAGGGACAGTATTATGAATAGTGAAGTTTAGAGACATGTCCTGGAAGCAGCGGGTTGCAGAACAAAGAGAAGCTGTGTACAGGAGTTCACCAGGGATGCTCTCTAGTTTTGTTTAATGAAGGTCTGATTCCTTTCTCATTCACTGGTTTGTCATCTAATCAGCCCCAAGATCATTACCCAGACTACAACTACAAAGCGGTGTGTGGTACAGAGCAAGGATGGCAGAGACCCTGGGCCATATTGTGCCTGGCGCGTTAGAAGCCACTGGAGTGTGCTTCTGCAAAAAAAATAAAAAAACCCTTGTTGGGATTCCTCTGCATTGTCCTAGGGATGATACTTCACAATTCACTCCCCGGTTTCCCACTTGTTGTGTCTGTTGGGGGCGGGGGATCATGGGGGACCCTGCGTGGGAAGCAGGGCCTCCCGCATTGGCCCAGGCCGGGACTGGTACACCCTGTCACACAATCACCTGGAGTCCCTGTTGGATTAGGCAATTTCAGTTAGGGAGACTCAGGGCTCCTGGTGGGGCCCAGCAGACACTCTGTCTATGACTCCTGAGCCTCCTGCCTGGGGCAAACCACCACAGCCAACAAACAGCCAGCAGCCCCTGGGGCAGGGCAGAGCCAGTGCTCGTGTCTAGTCTCCTGAGCCTCTTGGCTAGGGCAAACGATAACAATTAGGGGGCTCTAACCCTTTAAGAGCAGGGAAAACAGTCAGTCTGTAGCCCCTGAGCAGGGAAAAGCAAAGCAAACAGTCTATGACCCTTGGACCGCTTGGCTGGGCCAGGCAATAGCAGCGAGGGGCAGAGCAAACAGTCATTCTGTAGCCCCTGGATGAGGCAGGGCAAACAATCAGTCTATGGCTGTAGCCCCCAATAACCACACCTAGTGGCAAGTGTGGGGGGGAGTAGGGGAACCTGGGCCTACCCTACTGCACTGGGTTCCAACCCAGGGCTCTATGAAGCTGGGAAATTCCCAGTTAAGGGTTCAAGCATCGACTTCTAATACATTCCCTGGGTCAATTCCTACTGCAAGGCACATCTCAAGCACCTCCTAAGCTGGCAGAGGTTCAGTGTCTGTCAGACTCCACAGTCAGCTGGTTGTCCACAGCATAATCTGGGTCCACGGTTCCCACCTCTTGGACAGTCACAGGTGCCTTCCTTCTCCTCAGCCAGCCCAAACGGTGCTGGGCTGCCTCCTTTTGTCTGTCCCTTCCACCTGGAGCATGCACGGTGTGGTCTCCTGGGCCCAGGGTGATTGGTCAGGCCCCGTTGGCCCAGCACAGGTTTGGTACATCCCGTCACGGGGGTGGGGATCTGTGCCAGTCCTTTACCTTTGGCAGAGAACATTTTCAATGCCAGTCTCCTATCTGCATTTGCATCCTTCCTCCTCCACACCAGCTCATGTGCACTGGCCAGCTGCCATTCTGAGGGGTGGCTCCATCTGCTCCCTCTTCATTGTGCCACCCACCTGCCATCCACCTGCATCAGAGGGAGAATATGGCCCTGCAGAGGCTGCTCTCCCTGCTGCACAGTCCCCAGTGATGTCTGCAACCCAGACAGGGGTGCAAGGAGGGTCTTTAAGGTGCCTCAGGATACTGCATGGGCACATGGGATGACCCACAGTCTCACTCATTCATTCATTCATTCATGCCCGTCACCCCAACCGGGGTATGGGCCGCCAACCACAGATCTCCAGAGTCTTCTATCCTGGGCCATTCGCTCTAGCTGGTTCCAGGTATAGCCCATTTTTTTGCTATCAACCTGAAGGTCGCGTCGCCAGGTATTTCTTGAACGGCCTCTTTTCCGCTTGCCTTGGGGGTTCCACCGCAGTGCCTGTCTGGTGATGTTGGTTGGCTGCTTGCGTAGTGTATGTCCTATCCAGCCCCACCTTCTCCTTCTAATTTCTTCCTCTGCTGGGAGTTGACGGGTCCTCTCCAAGAGGTGGATGTTACTGATGGTGTCTGGCCAGCGGATCTGGAGAATCCTTCTGAGGCAGCTATTAATGAAGGTCTGGATCTTCCTGGTGGTTGTTTTGGTTGTCCTCCAGGTTTCAGCTCCATACAGTAGGACTGATTTCACGTT
Organism: Mauremys mutica; assembly: GCF_020497125.1. Taxonomy (NCBI): domain Eukaryota; kingdom Metazoa; phylum Chordata; order Testudines; family Geoemydidae; genus Mauremys; species Mauremys mutica. Next base: position 6,849,988 of record NC_059076.1, on the reverse strand, counting down.
GGAGTTGAACAGTCGAATCTTTATTGCCAAAGACAGCTCTCTGGAGCTCCAGATGTTCTTGAGCTGTAAGAAGGCTGCTCTTGCCTTACCAATCCTTACTTTGATGTCTGCGTCTGTGCCACCCTGCTGGTCGATGATGCTACCTAGGTAGGTGAAGGACTGTACTTCTTCCAGGGGGCGTCCATTCAGTGTGACTGGGTCGTTGCTGATGGAATTGATCCTAAGGATCTTGGGTATGTAGTATTTCCTGTTCCTGCCTTAGTTAATGGTTAGCATCAAGCAGTGCTGTTCATGTTGTCAAATATATACCTCAAACAGGAATAAGCAGCAAAGAGTCCTGTGGCACCTTATAGACTAACAGACGTTTTGGAGCATGAGCTTTCGTGGGTGAATAACCACTTCGTCAGATGTTAGTCTATAAGGTGCCACAGGACTCTTTGCTGCTTTTACAGATCCAGACTAACACAGCTACCCCTCTGATACTCAAACAAGTATGTGGAACTTCCCCGAGTTAACCTGACAATTTGAATTACCTGCATTTTTGTGCTCTTTAACTTTTTTACTTTAATGCAGTAACACAATTGCATGAGTGTGTGTGTGTGTGCGCGCGCGTGTATCTGTTGTACCATACATATATTTTCAATAGAATTCAAAGGGTAAGTTCTTTCATATCAGCCTTGACAATGTTCCTTCAAAATGTTTTAAAATACAAATTGCAGCCATAAAGGATATTCTTTGCTCTTCTGTCACAGTTTGCCTTGACTGCTCTAAACACGCAGTGGCTATTGCATAGGTAGGTCAGAATTCATCCTTGCTCTCATTCTTGATGAATATTTTACCCTGACTCTTCCAGAAAAGTGAGAGTCAATTGCCCATGACTCAATCCATGCTAAATCTGTCAGGCCTGGCTTTTCAGATTGTCTCCCTCCCACATCTGGATTTACCATCTACAGTTGTCTGCAGTAGTTCCCCATGCTATAAAGTAGAAGGTTGTTACCTCACATTACATTTCTACTGCTAATGTTTTAAAATGAAAATATGGAGCACATCCATATTTAAAAATGCTATACATTTTATACAGAAAACTTTTTATTCTAGCCTAATGGCCATGCTTTCACAAGTTAACTCCTCATAGCTGGAGGTGTCATCCTGAATCAGAGGCTTTCTCTACACACAAAAATTACACTGATTAAACTAAAATCAGTTTAACGTACAATTTAATCAAGTCAGTGCATTTAATCAAGTCCATTTATCACTGGCTTACGTCTATTTAGCTTATGTCAGTAAGTATACCAGGATGTTTGTTTTAATTAAACCAGTGCAACTTCAGTGTGTAGACCTGGTCTAACTTATTGTCTGCCTCGATATGAGTTTAAAGGGGCAGGAGTCACCTCTGTTTAAATTCTCCCTTCTACTTTGTATCAAATGTGAACCTCTGACAGGTTAGCACCAATCAGTCACACTCCCACTTGCCCCTGAAATGAGAGAGGCATGATTTCTCACACAGACATACCAGGCTGGATACACATACACCCTCACAGGAGTACGTATATTCCATACACTCACCCCCATAGCTCACTCGCCCCCACTTCAGTCACTGTACCACTCTGCACACACACTCCTTCACTCAGCTGCCCCCCATACCCTCATGCACTCTGACCCCTCACTTCCCTCTTTGCCAAGTCATCAGCTCTCTTCCTTGCCAAATCTATTCTCTCTTCATAGCTGAAGCAGCTCCTGCAGCTTCTACCCCCAAGGGTCAGGTTTCCTCACTGGCCGCTGTGGTGAGACATGTACAGTGAGACCCCGCAATAACACGATGATTGGGGTCCAAAAAATTGGATCGCGATAAATGCGGGGTCGCGGTATAGTGAAGATTACCATTTCAAGCTGGTCAGTTTCAAGCTGGTCAATTTCTCTTGGGCCGACTTGCGTTTGCAAACTGCCCATAACAGTAACTGAAAGGGTGCAGCTCCAGCAGCGGGGGCTCTCAGCCATGCAGCGAGAGAGGGAAACACTTGGGGAGAGCAGGGGAGACGTGCAAGGGGCAGAGGAAGAGCGAGGAGCAGCTGGGGAGGAGAATGGCTCTTCTCGCCAAAAGAAGGGTAGGAGGGAAGAGGCAGTGGGGAAGGCACATTCCATTTTTTTTCCTTTGGCGGTGCTCCAGCTTCTTTTTTTTGCGCTTCTGCGGCGCTCCGGCTGCTTTTTTTTTTTTTTGCGCTTTGGCGGTGCTCTGGCTGTTTTTTTCTTTTCTTTTCTTTTCTTTTTTTTTCTTTTTTGCACTTCTGCGGCGCTCCCGCCGCTTTTTTTGTTTGTTTGTTTGTTTGGGGCGGCCGGAGCCACCTTATGATCGCCTTATATCTGAATTTGCGTTATTGCAAGGCGCGTTATAGCGGGGTTTTCCTGTATCTCTCTGCCCCTCTCCTGAGGCCTAAAGGAAAAGGTTGGCTATGGGAGAAGACTGCCAGGGATGAGGCAGGTACAGGCCAGGCCGATGGTATCTCCCTGAAGAAGCCTGATTCAGTGCAGTGAGGCCTGTTGTAGCACATTAGAGTTCCCCTACAGATCTGCTCAGCACCAGTTATACGTGGTTCACGTTACAAAGGCATAAAGGTTTAAAAAGCAACATTACCAGCCTCAAGAACGATGAGTCAGGTCCTCAAAGCCATAATATTGGCTTAAAATAAAGAGATGTTAAAAACTAATTTGTTTTCAATTGCCATGTAGTCTGAGCTTTTAGGGTGCTGTTGGGATCCAGTTTTTAAGCATTTCTCTATCACTGCAAGAGCTAGAGAATGGAGATGGGGTTATAAAGAAGATCCCAAATATCATGAGACTTGTGATGAAATCCTGAGAGTTGGGAACACTGAAAACGACACAGAGTGCTCAGATTCTTCAGAACTTGATTTTGCAAAGCACACATAGATTATGGTGAGAAAGAGAATATGGTTTTGCATGATAGATGTATGTAATTATCTGTTTTGCTTCACACAATGCAAGCGGTAATTTAAACTTAGACTCAGCGTATACAGTGGAAATAGATACACACAGAGCTGATTGACTTATTTTCATCAAAACAATTTTCCATCAGAAAATGCTATTTCAATTTAATTTATTTTTGTGTATGTGAAATTATATCAATTATTATGACATTTTGTTTTGAAGAAAATTGGATAAGAAATTGGAAGTGTTGCAACATCTTGTTTTGACATTTTTGGAATGGAAATTTTCTATTTTTTCATTTGAAATAACTTTTTGTTTCAAAATTTACCTTATTTTATATAAAATCACTTCTAATATAATGGTCAAAATCAAAATGAAACATTTAAATCGACCCCAAATTAATAATTTTTTTTTTAGAATTTCATTCCACAAAAGCTGAAAATTTGGATTTTAGTACAGATTTAGGACTATATTTTTTCAAAATCTCATAAACATCTGTGCAATGGAAAATCCATTTCTGACCAGAGATATTAATGCATGGTATAAACAATAATAGAGCTAGTAACTCCATGTGAACTAAAGCTGTAATATGTAAGGACTGAACCTTGCAGTTGTTCTTCAGACCTGAATCAAGCAGAAACAAACTGTTTCAGAAAGTAATAGCATCTGCAGGAACTGGACTTACCAGTAGTTATTTCACTACTGGATTTAGGACCAAAATGAATGCAGTGTATGGTGTAAGTGCTAAGGGATACGACTTGCCAGGAAAAAACAAACAACAGCAAAAATAAGGAATAAAAGAGATGCAGTGGTGGCCCTTATACCAGAAAATGTCTTTCAGAAAAGTTAAGGCCAGAACCTCAACATTAGTGCTGCTCAGAATGTTTTCCCATATTTAAATTTTGGTGTGGTCCAAATACTGCCCAAAACCAAAATAAGTCAGAATTTTGTCTGAAAATTTTTAGAGTGGGAAATTTTGGTTTTCTGACAAAAATAAAGTTAAAAAATGTTCAAGTAAGGCATATGTTATCTGCAAAAGAAACCCTGTTGAAAATCCAGTTTTCTCCTGAAAAAAAAAAAGATATATTAGAAAATTTTCAATCTGCCCAACTCTGCCTTTTTCCATACGTATGCTTACAATGCCAGCCTAAAGATCTATGCTCACTCCCTTGAGAGAGGGCAAAGTATAATGAAAACTATGCACCTGTTTAAACTGAGTTAATTTTATTTCTTCCTTTGCTGATCTTTCTAGGCAAGGGGTTGCAGCCTTCCAGTAATCACCCGAAAAAACTCCTGTGCAACCATAACTTGCACATATTGCCAAACTTACAAAAACAAATGTAGCATCCAGGTTCCTCCCCTCCCCCTTCCCACAGACATACTCACACTAGAAAGAGGCATGAATGAGGAAATATGGATGTAGCAAAAAGATCTTTCTCATTAGATCACATGGTATGGCAGAAATTGTTACAAGGCCCAAGAACAGTGCCTAAGGCAATGCCTAACCTGAAACTATTTCCAGATCTCAGTAGGAGGTAATTGAAATTGAGGTTGTAATTACTTGACTGGTAGCAAAGTGTTGGCATCATATAGCCCCCCAGAATGAGTATAGTATGATTGTTCCAACAGAGACAATCACACGGTATAGCTAGAGCAACAGATTATGCTGTTATGGTATGACTGAGAGTCACTCTTTAAATCTAGATCAACTTGTAAAATAATTTTAAAACAACGTAGATCTCAGACCCGGTCTCTTCACTGTACAACAAATACAAGATCACTCACTTAAACTCCAAAGGACATAGGTGTGAGGGTTCTGTGAGTCAGCTTGCTACCCTCCTGCCTCCAGTGTGAGGGAGACCAGCTTGTGCTTAGCTGGTGTCAGCTCTCTCCCATTTCCAGGCCGTCAGCCACCCAAGAACTCTCCTCTGGCCTAGGCCAGCCCTTACTTTCCCTTGAAGGTTAACTATAGGTGCACCCCCGTCCCTGAGCTCCTTTGAAACATCCCCCTGCAGTGTCCAGCCCCTGCTCCACTGACTGCTTACAGAAACACCAGGTCTGCTGTCCCCAAAGGGACAATGTACCTACCAGCTTATATGGTTCAACTCAGGATCCACACCTTGCTTAATATCACAGCTCTGAGATATATTTCTAGTGAAAAACTACAATAAGCTTATCAAAGATTCAAAATTCCAGTGATAGTGAGTAAGGAAACTGGAAACAAAGGGTTATATATAAAACAAAATCATACCATACTTCCCGGGGACTAGATTAAATTTAACAAATTACTCTTTTGTCTAAAGAAGCTTATCTCATTATGTAGTATCTGCAATGTCTTCAACCAAGACTGGCTGAGGTCCCATTTTCAGGAATGAAAATATACTGCCTGTTCACTTCCTAGATGCAGGATTAGGGGGCGGGGTCATCTTTGCCTTTATTGTTTGTACTCTGAGACAATATAACCCTCTATGGCTTCTTTTCCCTGTTGACTTCACATCTCTTTGACAACTTCCATTATGTCAGTTTACAATCCTTGATTAAAGCACATCAGAGAGAAAGTTGAATAAACATATTTGTCTGACAGAAAACCTCTTTCTCCACCTCTGCTGTGATACAACATCTAAGAACATATTTCCAGTATGTATATGTAACTCCTTACATAATATCTGTATGCACAATTCATCATGATCTCAATGACCAGTGTGACTCGGCTTTCATTTAAGACCTCACATGACATTCTGTGGTGAATGTACAGACCTGACTCAGAATATTTTTCCCTTTAATGTTGTCATTAAGTGGTTCTAAAACCACAACAGGAGTGTGCCAATTGCAAAGTAGAGCTGGTCAGGAATTTTTCAATGAAACTGTTCTTTGTTGGAGTATACCAGTTCCTCAAAACTGAAGGTGTTTTGTGGACAAAGGTTGGTTATAACAATTTTTCAACTCAAAAATTTTTTTTGCCAAAAAAAGTGTTGAAGTTGTTGAAATGTTTTGTTTTGACTTTGTTAAAGGAAAAAAATGGTTTTCTGGTTTGAAATGATGGTTCATGCTGCTCTTCTTGACCTGCTGCTGACAAACAGCAAAAGTGGATGGGAACCTGGGAGGCAGTGACCATGAGATGGTCGAGTTCAGGATCCTGACAAAAGAAAGAAAGTAAAGCAGCAGAATATGGACCCTGGACGTCAGAAAAGCAGACTTTGACTCCCTGAGGGAACTGATGGGCCGGATCCCCTGGGAGAATAACATGAAGGGGAAAGGAGTCCAGGAGAGCTAGCTGTATTTTAAAGACTCTTTATTCAGGTTACAGGAACAAACCACCCTGATGTGTAGAAAGAATAGTAAATATGGCAGGTGACCAGCTTGGCTTAACAGTGAAATCCTTGCTGATCTTAAACACAAAAGAGAAGCTTAAAAGAAGTGGAAGATTGGACAAATGACCAGGGAGGAGTATAAAAATATTGCTCAGGCATGCAGGAGTGAAATCAGGAAGGCCAAATCACACTTGGAGTTGCAGCGAGCAAGGGATGTTAAGAGTAACAAGAAGGGTTTCTTCAGGTATGTTAGCAACAAGAAGAAGGTCAAGGAAAGTGTGGGCCCCTTACTGAATGAGGGAGGCAACCTAGTGACAGAGGATGTGGAAAAAGCTAATGTACTCAATGATTTTTTTGCCTCTGTCTTCATGAACAAGGTCCACTCCCAGACTGCTGCACTGGGCAGCACAGTATGGGGAGGAGATGACCAGCCCTCTGTGGAGAAAGAAGTGGTTCAGGACTATTTAGAAAAGCTGGACGAGCACAAGTCCATGGGGCCGGATGCGCTGCATCCGAGGGTGTTAAAGGAGTTGGTGGATGTGATTGCAGAGCCATTGGCCATTATCTTTGAAAACTCATGGAGATCAGTGGAGGTCCCGGATGACTGGAAAAAGGCTAATGTAGTGCCCATCTTTAAAAAAGGGAAGAAGGAGGATCCGGGGAACTACCGGTCAGTCAGCGTCACCTCAGTCCCTGGAAAAATCATGGAGCAGGTCCTCAAAGAATCAATTTTGAAGCACTTAGAGGAGAAGAAAGTGATCAAGAACAGTCAGCATGGATTCACCAAGGGCAAGTCATGCCTGACTAACCTGATTGCCTTCTATGAGGAGACAACTGGCTCTGTGGATGAGGGGAAAGCAGTGTATGTGTTATTCCTTAACTTTGGGAAAGCTTTTGATAGGGTATCCCACAGTATTCTTGCCAGCAAGTTAAAGAAGTATGGGCTGGATGAATGGACTATAAAGTGGATAGAAAGTTGGCTAGATCGTAGGGATCAACAGGGAGTGATCAATAGCGCCAAGTCTAGTTGGCAGCCAGTATCAAGCGGAGTGCCCTAAGGGTCGGTCCTGGGGCCGGTTTTATTCAATATCTTCATTAATTATCTGGAGGACAGCATGGATTGCTCCCGCAGTAAGTTTGCAGATGATACTAAACTGGGAGGAGAGGTAGATACGCTGGAGATTAGGGATAGGATACAGAGGGACCTAGACAAATTAGAGGATTGGGCCAAAATAAATCTAATGAGGTTCAACAAGGACAAGTGCAGAGTCCTGCACTTAGGACAGAAGAATCCCATGCAACACTACAGACTAGGGAGCAAATGGCTAGGCAGTAGTTCTGCAGAAAAGGACCAGGGGTTATTGTGGACGAGAAGCTGGATATAAGTCGACAATATGGCCTTGCTGCCAAGAAGGCTAACGGCATTTCGGGCTGAATAAGTAGGGGCATTGCCAGCAGATTGAGGGAAGTGATCATTCTCCTCTATTCGACACTGGTGAGGCCTCATCTGGAGTACTGTGTCCAGTTTTTGGGCCCCACACTACAAGAAGGATGTGGAAAATTTGGCAAGAGTCCAGCGGAGGGTAACAAAAATGATTAGGGGGCTGGAGCACATGACTTATGAGGAGAGGCTGAGGGAACTGGGATTGTTTATTCTGCAGAAGAGAAGAATGAGGGGGGATTTGATAGCTACTTTCAATAGCCTGAAGGGGGGTTCCAAAGAGGATGGATCTAGACTGTTCTCAGTGGTGGCAGACAGGGGCGGCTCTAGACATTTTGCCGCCCCAAGCATGGAGGGTCCGCTGGTCCCGCGGCGTGCCCCCCCGCGGCTTGCCGCTCCAGGCATGCACTTGGAGCGCTGGTGCCTGGAGCCGCCCCGGTGGCAGATGACAGAACAAGGAGCAATGGTCTCAAGTTGCAGTGGGGGAGGTCTAGATTGGATGTTAGGAAAAACTTTTTCACTAGTAGGGTGGTGAGGCACTGGAATGGGTTACCTAGGGAGATGGGGGATCTCCTACCTTAGAGGTTTTTAAGGTCAGGCTTGACAAAGCCCTGGCTGGGATGATTTATTTGGGGATTGGTCCTGCTTTGAGCAGGGGGTGGGACTAGATGACCTCCTGAGGTCCCTTCCAACCCTGCTATTCTAGGATTCTAGGATTCATTTTGAAATTTAAGCTAGTAATAATGAAAAAAATTCAAATGGTCTAAATTGAAATGAAATGTTTGTAAATGATCAAAAAGTAAATTTTCAATTGACCCGAATCAATTTTTTTTGGGAGGTCAGTTTAATTTTTTTTTTAGATTTTGACATTTGTCTCATTTCACAATGAAGAATGTTTCAATAGCTCAAAAATGTTCATGGCTTGGGAAAGCTATTTCTTACCAAGCTCTATTGTAACCCATTTGGGGCACTCCAGCAACTACTTTACAGGATGCATCCATGTTGGTGGAGGTCATTGATGTGGGACATTAATATTAGCATGGCCTGTCCTTAGTTAATTAACTAATCTACTGATTCCTCATGAACTCCAGATCTGTTGGGGCTGGACTGTAGCTTTATGTTCTACCCCAAGGGGAGACATACAGCAGAACCACCCTGGGAGCAGACCCAGAGAGTCACAATTCCTTCCTTGTTCTCCTCATTGTTCTGCGAAGGGGACTAAGTTACTACACCCCTTTTCATGGAGCAACTTACTCCCCAACATGTAGCTAACCAGCAAATTGTGGGGCAGCGTCAGGGCTCCTCCCACTTCTTCTCACCCTCCATCCCTACCCACCCACTTGCTAGCAGTGGGCAGGATCAGGTGAGCAGCTTGTGTTCTGCCTTCTACCACAGTGAATATCATAATAGGAGTAGGGCCCAGCACAAGGCTAAGGGGCAGGGCTTTAACGCCCCTGATTCCTCTGAGCTGCTGGGCAAGGACTGTGACAATCTAGCCCTTTTCTCATTCCCTAAAAGTCTGTTGTCTCAAGGTTTGATGTAATGCTGTAATAATAGGGCTGCTTTCGTGGGTTGCCTCTCTTCTATGGAATCTGGAGGTGAGATATGCAGCATCTATGATCTGATTAAGGTAAAGAACAATCCAGTTTGCTTTGCAGTCTTTATTAAAGGATCTACAGTATATACATTTTTCATTTATTAAGCATTCTGTATGCTGTTGTTAAAAGAAACAGCTGGTTGGAGAAGAAAAAATGATGATATCTACCAATTTTCCAGGTCCTTGAGATCTTTCTATAATGTATTACTAATTTAGATTCAAGCTGGTCTGCGAAATGAATAGATGTAGTACCTGGGATTTTAATAAGATAACATCTGCTTGCCTTGCAAGGGTTGGAGCTAAGCCTGGAGACAGCAAGATAAAGGAGGGAATAAGCAGATGGCTTGAAGGAAACAATTGAAAAGAGCTAATTGTTTGAGTTTGTCCTGTAAGGAAATTCCAGAGGCTAGAAATAACATGACAATTGGAAAGACATCAGAGAGAGAAAGAGGCCAGGCCAAGGCACCTGTTAATGTTAAGAGAGGACACAGTCACTAGGAAAACACCAAGACTGTGAGCGTCACCATCCAGAATGTGCCCCTGTAGTGAGCTGACCTGAGCCAGGAATACATTCTGGTCTCGATTCAGCAGAACTGGTTACAAGGTCTGAAAGTGAGGATGAGCAGGGGGTGGATTAGGAGCTCTGGGTATGGCCTATGTTAAACTGTACCAAGTAAATTAAAGTATTTAACAGCTCCACACGGTTCTGTAAATCAGTTGGTTGTACATTGTGGGGAGTGAGTCTGTGCAATGTATTTAGGCCCAGATGGTCTGAATTAGGGGCGGTGCAAAACTGCACATCTTCAAGCAGAGTGCCAGGGACACTGGAGGGAAAAACAGACCCTGGGCTGTCACATGCTAGAGACTGCAATTGTTAATGGCCCTTGCTCTGCTAGTGAAGGATGCAAGGAAAGAAGGACCCTCTTGCTGTTTCCCTGTCCCTACTCACCCATGCGCAAGGTCTAGAGGCAATCTAGCCCTTTCTTTGCAAGCACTTCGAGTCTGGGATTGTGTGTCTCTAAGGGGCTGGCTCGGCATGCTGTTAAGTAACATCATTTTCAGGGTTCTTTCACATCACTACTACTGTGTCTCATTGATAGACAAATCCAAACATAGTAAATCACGCATTTCATTGCATTTCCCACAGGTGCTGCCCAGATTGTTTTGTCATTGTGCGCTGTGTGTGTATTTGAATGATAATGATTGTGAACATTTTGCTAGAACATGAGTTTTTAAGTGATTTTTTACAGCACTATAATGTGAAGACTTTAAAACAGTTTTCAGATTTGCTGAGCAAACTTTCCATATTTAGAAGCTCAGCATTTAAGATCTTCAAGTGGCAAGTCTAAATAGATGTTGGATATTGAAACAAACCCACTTTATTTCCACTAGGGATAACTTAAACTTTTACCGCTATATATGTGTGTGTGTGTGTGTGTGTGTGTTACCCTAATCATGATATGGTAGTTGTTTTTAATTAAATACTCACACTTCTGTTACTGCCCTGACAGTCTGGGCCAGATGCTTGGTGCATTGCTATGAAGTGATTTCCAACACCCAAATCCTCATTTCCCATCAAAGATTTAATGTTTCATTGCTTTGCATTGTTGTCTTTGTTATGACATGAATATAAGTTAGATACCAGAGCACATTGACATGCATCCGACGAAGTGGATATTCACCCACGAAAGCTCATGCTCCAAAACGTCTGTTAGTCTATAAGGTGCCACAGGATTCTTTGCTGCTTTTACAGAGCACATTGTTATTTATAGTTTGCTGCATTTTATGTTTGAGTAATGAAAGTCAAGCACATAATTAAGAAACTACAGTGTGTTTAGCAACCACTATGATTAGCATCCAGATTTTCAGACTTGGAGCAGTCAACATAGTTATTGATGCGAATCCAGTACTGGGCACGAGTCTGCAGGAGTTCAGCTCTGTACAAAGAGCCCATGTGAGATCTATGCATCACTTCTATAATGCATAGACCTAGGCAATCCCTCTGCATGGGGTGAACTTCTCCCTGTCCTTACTGAGCCAAATGTCCCACTGGAGTTCTTAAAGCTTTGCTTGTGTACCTTATGCTAACTCAGCGTGACTCTCTGTCCCCTTCTAGTGGCTGGACCACATAGAGGTTGAAGAGTGTCCTTGGCTGTAGCTCTGGCAGCTGTGTCCCGTAGCTCAGGCAATAGAAGTGCAGGATTTTAGATCTTCAGGTGCAGGTTCAATCCCTGCTGCTGACAACCCCTCAAGGGACACCCTATTACATTTGCATGAGTGAAGGTTGCAGGGTTAGGCCCTAATGGCCCCCAGTCCTGCACCACTGAAGTCAAGGGGAGTTTTGAAACTGGTTACAATAGAAGTAGGATCAGGCTGCAGGAGCATAACAAGCTCTCGGGTAGTACATTATAATGTTGGACCAGCTCTCTCCATTTGATGGAAAAACCTGTGGAAGGGGATTTGGGTGGAAGAAGTCAGCATGGTTTGCCTCACAGACTTTCTCTATGAGAGCCCTGAGATTTGCCCACAGATGTTGAGAACATGCGGCAGACACGAGGTCACCTATGTTGAGTTTCAGGCACCAGCTTCAAGGTTCTTTCTCCTCCTCCTTCTCCCTGCAGTCTGGCTGCGCAGGACACCCCTTCCCACATCTGCCCCTCCATGGGACTCCCTATTGTGAAGGATGAATTAATATGGTGCTCACATGAACAATCAAAACCTGGGGCCATGCCTCCTTTTGTTTCCAATGGTCAAATCCGATATGAGTTTGCATCTAGTACAGCTATAGTCAGAAACACTCTCCCTGGCTTGTATCCTGCACAGATCATTACAATATCCTGTGTGTGAAACCAATGAGGCCAGCATGGACTTCACCAAAACAGCCCCTCAGCTAGTGTTAGGCAGAGTGGGTTAAAAAGACTAAAACACATCTGGAGACTAGCATGCTGATGTGAAAAGCATACCCTGTAGTGGTGGTGGGTTCCTAATTAGGCAAAATTCATATATCCATTCATAATCTAGAACCACAAAGCCTGAAAACAGAAATATAGTAGCGTCAGTATTAGAAGTCAGAAGTGCTTCTAACTTCATGTTCAAAACCGTGACGATTTTGCACAGCAGAAGTGCCCTAATCTCAATAGGACATTTTGTCAAGCCAGTCCTTCTTTCCCCTAAGCCTCTTGTTAAGTGTCAGTCAGATGTGTCTGTCACTGGAAGTGTGGCTCTGTCCTGAGCATTTTCAAAGAAGGATGATACCACTGGTCCTTTCACTGTCTGAGAGAGCAGGCTAGGATGTGCTAAATCGCTGGATTGTGTGTAATTGAAGAAGGAATCTAACTTTATTTCACAAGGGTATTGGTGTAAATATTCCACAGAAAATCTATGCTGGCCCTAAACCACTGTATATATTTATTATTTATTTATTGCCTGTATATATTTATTATGTATTTATTGCCTCACTGTGTCAGCTAGGTACTTATATATAATGTTTTAAAAGTACACGAAACCACCCAAAATGAACAGCACTAAAGAACTATTTTCATTGGATCAGATAAACAAACAGGTTGTAATAAGCAAGCATAGAAACATCTTTCAAATAAAAATGGCTCAATGCACATCATGCTGTGAAGTATGCTACACCTGGCTTCTGAAAGAATTAATTAGTTAATGTAGTTACAGGACGAATTAATTAATGTGTTTAGAGTGCTCTGAAAAATGTGAAGCACTCTGTAAGTGTTAAGCTTTTAATTTATTTAGTAGGTATTCATTTCTAAAACAAGTGAAGTCCAAAGATGGCGGCCCTCAATGGAGAAATTCCTGCCAATATCTGTAGCATGTTTAGCCCCAGGAACTGATGTCAAGAGACTCACAGTTAATCTTCACACAAGGTGCTGTAGTGTCAAGGGCAATCCCTCATATAACTGGCTCCCAGATCATTCTTTGCTGTAAAGATTACAACCAACACTTTCAACTGCACCCAGAAGCTAGAGGAAAGGCCAGGTTTGGAGCTCAGATACATTGCTGCAAATCTAATTTGAAGGAATTACTCCAGGTTTACTCTGATATAACTGAGATGAGAATGGGGCCCATTGAACCAACTTGAGCATAGCTGTAATATGCTCATGTCAGCCCAACCCACCCGAAAGGAATATAGTTGTATTCTGCATCAGTTGGAGCTGCCATGTGTACTTTAGAGATAGCACATGTAAGTAGAGCAGATAGACTTTCTGTTCTATTTTTATACTGCACCTGGCACAGCTGAGTCCTAGTCCATGACCGGGGCTCTTTTGTGCTACAATAATACAAATAAATTATAATGAATATCAATGCAAGGCTCTTTGCAGTGGTGTTGTAGTTGTGTTGACCCCAGGTGAGTGAGGTAACATATTTTATTAGACCAACTTTTGTTGGTGGAGGAGGGACAAGTTTTTGAGCTACTTGAAGAAGAGCTTTGTGTAGCTCGAAAACTTGTCTCTTCCACTAACAGGAGTTGGTCCAGTAAAAGATGATATTTTACCCATTGTATGTGTCTGCTGCAAGGTTTGCATTTTGAGAGGAATATTCACAGCTACCTTGTCATCCATAGTTGACAGAAGAACTGTGGTCTATTCCCATCAATGGGATTCTAGGAAAAGTGATGAACCCATCAAGACCCTGAGACTGCATATCACTGTGGCAAACATCTCCACTGATGATGCAGACACTACTTCTCTCCAGTTTTCTACTTCCTTCCCTCTGCCAGAAAACACGAATGCCACCTCAGCTGGATTGAACTGCAGCTTAAACCCATACCTGTTCAGCAAAACAATTAAACACTGGCTTAGCTTTAGGCATATGCCTAAGTCCCATCGACTTCGATAGAACTTAAGCACATACTGCAGTTTCATGCTGAATATGAATAGATATAATACATATGTACAGTTAGGCACTTAGATCCTGATGCTACTCTCACATATGTCAACACATATGTCCACATTGGCTGGAATGGTCCAGGATGACGCTCTGAATGATCACACTTTATATTAAGGTTCCAATTATCAGAATGGTTCCATTTATCTGAATGTTTTTTTGTTTTGTTTTTTCAATTTTGACCTTTCAAAATAGTTTTAACCTTTTCTTCCTATAAATTAAAATTTCAAAACAATAAAGCACATCAAGCCAGAAAATGAAATTTTCATTCAAAAACATGTTGAAATAAGACATTTTGACAATTTCAGAAGTTTTGTTTCATTTTTTTTCAAATAGAGAGATTCGTTGAAACCAACATTTTATCAGAAAATTCCTGACCATCTCTGGAGCCAAGGATTTCTGTGTATGTGTTTTTGTGATCATTTTCAAGCTTGTTGTGAATTCATGAGGGTCTCTGTACTCGTCTACTGCTTGTTGTGACCTTTTTCAAACTGCTTCCAAGGCTCCTTGAGCAGCCAGGAGCCACAGCAGCCAAGTAGGGAACTGGGCAGCTCAGGGAATATGGGAACCAGAGCTTCTGGACTGTCAGGGAGCCGAGAGCCTGGAAGCTCAGACGCCCTGGCCCAGGGCTAGTCTGGAGCAGTCTAGGAGCCCTGGCTCTCCAGCAACCAAGGAATAGGCTGCTGAGGAACTTCTCCCACAAACACCTCTGTGCCTTCTTCCATACCGCCCCTTCCGTATGCAATGCTGTCCTCAAACCTATCCATTAAGCCATTGCTGTGTCCTTCACGTCCATTCTCAAGTCCCACCTCTGCAGAAATGTTTGCAATAAACTGCTAGTGGCTCGGCATGTGGCTCTTTAATGTCTTCTGTTAATCTTAAAAAAAAAAATCCACAGTCACAGTTCCCAGGCTGAGAACCAGCAAATTATTCACAGGTCTGGTCTATAGAACCTTGAGTGCCTATTACTGTGACTCTCATCTCCCTTCCACCACCTGCTACACTCACTCCATGCATTTTCTCTTCACATCGATTGCAAACTCTTCAGAGCAGGGATTGTCTCTTGCTGTGTGTTTGTATGGCTTCTGGCACAGCGGGCTGCCTATCTGGACTGGAGTGTCTGGGTCACACAGATAAATGATGGGAATAATAATGACCTCCAAGGTATTTTCTGGGCGCTCCACACCCTCTGTGAAAATAACAGACAATGCTACAGCCGTGCCTGACTTAAAGAGTGAAAGGCTGTCCAATTCCAGTAGCATGGCAGGGTGGGGCAGGGGAAGGAGCCTCTTGGGAGCCTGTGGGGTGAGCACCAATCACTGAAGAGATGCCTGTGCTGTTATTTTTCCCGCAGCATGGCTACTGAGGAGGTGGGCATGGAATGTACTCTTTATTCCATTACTGAGTCTATATGCACCATTTATTACCATATAGCTGTCAGTGAAGCAAATGAAACTGAGATTAGATATATAAATTATAGGCTTCAGCTGTCCAGAGTTTCATTGTTGAGAAATAGGGATGTGCATTTTCATGTATATCAAACACACATTCTTTCTTCCTAAACACTTTTGCTTCTCATGTTATGCCTTTATCAACACATCTGTAAGCAACATTTATCGTTTATATCTGTGCTCTAACAGCTTGACTGTAATTGATTGGGAGATGGCAGAATCACACCCATTACTTCACACAACCAACTGGACATTTCACTGTGATTACCTGAGGGACTGAGATGTCAATCATCTGGGAAACATTGGACGGAAAGTTGAGGCTTGTTTTTGATGGTGCAGAGATCAGGAAAGGAGCTAATGGATCGGTAATCAGGGCTGTCTGGAAAACAAGAATTCCACTTAGCAAAAAAAGTTAAGGTTCCAGAATTTGGTTTTGTTACACATCTGGATAAAAATGAGATATTTTGAAATTTTTCAGAAAAAACAAGACAAAAAGAGAGAAACACCCACCCAGTAGCTAGGGGCCTGGGATATGCAGGTTCAAATCGTTGCTCTGGATCAGGCACAGCAGGGTTTCAAATTGTCAACATCACACATCAAAATATACAAAGTAAATATCTTAAATCAAACTCAAATAAGTTCTTGCATTTTTCTTACTTTCCCTCTCTGCAAATTTTGATTATTATCAATGGAAATGTCTTTTTTGTATGTGTATGGTGAAATTGATGTTTACTGACATTTACTGATAAAAATCAAATTCTTCCAAGCCTAGTAATAGTAGTTACTTTTTTGCATTTTTAGATGAATCTGTGGAACAGTTTTTAGTCTGCATGTTTCCTAGTGTAACTGACTCCTATGCACTGCAATCACACCATTGTACACTGGGTCAACCTGAAGGCTTGGAGGATGCTTGGTGAGATGATTCTTTGGGGCATCCCCCTTCTTCTTCTTTCGTATAGCTGGTGTAGAGCAGCAACTACAATTTCACCTGAAGTTGATAGAGCCAAATGGCCACATCAGGAGTAGCAGAATTTATTGCAGTGATGCCTCCTTCATATTTATCAATTGGGCAGTAGGTAGTGATATGTTTGATGGTCTGTCATGCGGATCCACACTCGTGCACTGGGGAGACCTTGATTTTCCATTTGTGCATTAGATATCCGCATCTACCATGGTTGGTTCGAATTCAGTTTAGAGTTGATCAAGCTGACCATGGAAGGTCAAACCCAGGAACCTTCTGCGTGGAATCTAGCACAATGTGCTTACTTTTTAAGTCTTGTTTAGCCCATCTGCTTTCCAAGCCTCCTTCTGATCATAGCCTGATTGCATGAGGCTAAACAAATGTTCCCAGAAAGGCTTGCGGGACTTAAGACATTGCAGGAGGGGGCACTCTCAAGGTCTCGGTGAATAAACAAATAAAGGAAGTTCTTCTTCACACAGTCAACTTGTGGAACTCCTTGCCTGAGGAGGTTGTGAAGGCTAGGACTATAACAGAGTTTAAAAGAGAACTGGATAAATTCATGGAGGTTAAGTCCGTTAATGGCTATTAGCCAGGATGGGTAAGGAATGGTGTCCCTAGCCTCTGTTTGTCAGAGGGTGGAGATGGATGGCAGGAGAGAGATCACTTATGTTCTTATGTAATAGGAAGACATCTGTTTTCTTGGATTCGCTGAGCTTCACAGAATATTGCAGCAGTTCAGCATATTGGCAAGGAAGCAATGTTAGACAAGACAGGTAGCGATGGTGTTGAGGTCGACTTAAGGGTTCCCATGATGCACCACATCACTGTATTGAGCTGGGTATCCACAAGTTATGTGTGGCTGCATTTGCTCAATAACGATGCACAATATTCAGCTACTGAATATACAAGTGCTATTGCAGATGTTTGCAACACTGATGCTGATGCACCCCAGGTTGTACCTGCTAGTTTCTGGATTATGTTGGCTCTCCTTTTTATTTTTGCAGCTACCTTCTCAAGATGATCATGGAAGAAGAGGGTGTGGTCGAGTTTCACCCCAAGATATGTTGGTCTGTAATCATGTTGCACATTGAGGATTGGGCCAAAAGAAATATGATGAGGTAAAACAAGGACAAGTGCAGATTCCTGCATTTAGGACGGAAGAATCCCATGCACTGCTACAGACTAGGGACCGAATGGCTGGGCAGCAGTTCTGCAGAAAAAGACCCAGAGGTTACGGTGGACGAAAAGCTGAATATGAGTCAACAGTGAGCCCTTGTTGCCAAGAAGGCTAATGGCATTTTGGGTTGTATAAGTAGGGGCATTTCCAGCAGATCGAGGGATGTGATCATTCCCCTCTAATCAGCACTGGTGAGGCCTCATTTGGAGTACTGTGTCCAGTTTTGGGCCCCACACTACAAGAAGGATGTGGATAAATTGGAGAGAGTCCAGCAGAGGGCAACAAAAATGATTAGGGGGCTGGAGCACATGACTTACGAGAAGAGACTGAGGGAACTGGGATTGTTTAGCCTGCAGAAGAGAAGAATGAGGGGGGATTTGATAGCTGCTTTCAACTACCTGGAAGGGGGTTCCAAAGAGGATGGATCTAGACTGTTCTCAGTGGTAGAAGATGACAGAACAAGGAGTAATGGTCTCAAGTTGCAGAGGGGGAGGTTTAGGTTGGACATTAGGAAAAACTTTTTCACTAGTAGGGTGGTGAAGCACTGGAATGGGTTCCCTAGGGAGGTGGTGGGATCTCCTTCCTTAGAGGTTTTTAAGGTCAGGCTTGACAAAGCCCTGGCTGGGATGATTTAGTTGGGTTTGGTCCTGCTTTGAGCAGGGGGTTGGACTAGATGACCTCCTGAGGTCCCTTCCAACCCTGAGATTCTATGATTCTATGATTGTTACCACAGAAAGCTACTTTCAGTATGTTTTTGACAGTCTTATTATCAAGATGAAATGCACTTACAACTGTTTTTCCAGGGTTTGGTTTGAGCCTCCATTTCCAGAAATATTGTTCCATATTTTGGAGGTCCTCAATTAATATTTTCTCAGTGACATGGAGGTTTGATGCTTGGATTGTCATGGCAAGATCGTCTGCATATCCAAATGTTCATGATTTAGTTGGAGGCATGTAACTTATGTAAATATTTAAAAGGATGGGCGCAAGTACAGAGTCTAGTGGTAGCCCATTGTTTATGATACGGGGTGAGCTGGTCTTATTACCCAGGTACGCCTGCAGGCCTCTGTTACTCAACATGGTCCACATCAGGGGAAATGTTTGGTAGCAAGGTATAATTTTAGCATGTTTCAGCATCAGGCCATTCATCAATATAGTGTCACATGCAGATGACAGGTCAACCAATACTGTGCCAGTCTCTAGGGTTTTTCTAATAGCCAGCCTGAAGGTGAGTTGGAAGTGCCAGAATTTGGTCACAACAACTACATTTTGGCCAGAATCCTGCCTATTCAACAGGGATAATTGGCTCAGTAGAAGGGCATATTCTTTTGAGGATGATACGTTCAAGAAGTTTATAGGTGGTATGTAGTAGAGAAATTGGCCTATAGCTTCCCGCTTCATTGGGGGGATTTCCAGGCTTTGGAATGACAATTACCATTGCCTCATGCCATATTTCAGGGATCCGTGCCATCCTTAAGGTAACGGAGTACAATGTTGCTAGCAATTCGAGTCCTTTGGGCAGGGCTGGCTCCAGGCACCAGCTTAGCAAGCAGATGCTTGGGGCGGCCACTTCGGAGAGGGGCGGTATGTTCAGCTATTCGGTGGCAATTTGCTGGAGGGTCCCTCACTCCCGGTCGGAGCAAAGGACCTCCCGCTGAATTGCCGCAGATCATGATCGCGGCTTTTGGGTGGGCGGGGGGGGGGGCTGCTTGGGGTGGCAAAACCCCTGGAGCCGGCCCTGCCGTTGGGGCCAAGATGGTGGAGGAATTCTGGAAAAATACCGCCCTTCCCTTTTTTCATGTGGTAAGTCCTTCTTTTACTTCCTCAATGCTGACAGTGGAAGGTTCTCCTCGGGGGATTGATGCAAGTGTTTGGTAGAGTTGTTGATACACTTCTCTTCTTGTGTGTTTATCGAGTGGTCCTTTTGTGTTCTCCACCAGTTTGGAGGCTATTGAGTTTGGCCAAATTTTTGGTGGCCAGTACTCTGTGGGATTAGCGGCCCCAAGATGTCGTGGTAGTGTCCAGGCTCAATGACTTGAATGTGCAAAATTAAGGTTTTGCACGCAATCAAGCCAGCGCTAGTGTCTTGCTGTGTCAAGGAAGTGTAGCTGGGCTTTTGTGGTATGAGAGCTCCTGGTCTGATTGTACTGCCAGAGCAACTGTTGCGTCTCTCTCATCCAGCAGGGAGTGTGCTTTTTCTGGAAGCCTCTGGAAATGTTCTTCTTTCCTGCTACTTTCAGGGCCCCCTGCGAACCATTGATAGCATTCCACTCTCACTGGAATCTTGCAACAGTTTTCTCAACAGTCTGTTTGTAGGCATCCCAATCAGCTTTAGCAAAATTCCATCATGGTACCTGTTTCGGAAAGGACACAGGAATTTCGATGCCTACTTAGATCATTATAAGCTTGTGTTGGCTGTTTGGAAATGCTGATAGTACTTCATGTGTTACGATGAGAGTGTTACTGCTTTGATCTTTAGACACGAATGTTAGGTCTGGATTGTACCCACGTTGCCAGCGGCTTGAATGGAATGTTGATTGTTGTTTTAGTTCATAGATTAGTTGTAAATCTTGTGCAAATATCCAGTCCATAGAATCATAGAATCATAATCGTCACCATCGGTTTCATTTGTTTTATAGCCCCATGTATTGTGGTGACTATTAAAATCACCTGCGTAGATGCATGGAATAGGAGTGCTGGGTGGCACTGGTTTTGGCCATCTTATGCTAGGGGCTTTAGAGACATTGGCAATATGATGCTCCCCTACTTTGATAGTTGTGGTAAATGTGGTCTCCTCTTCAGTTGATGGAATAACATTTTAAAACTGTGACATTTATGACGTTAATGGCTAGTCATCAGGTTGCATCCATAGATAAGGTAGCACTTAGCCCATTGATTGTTGTCAGCATGGGGCTCATTCAACATGAGGATATCAATGTTGTAGGTCTTCAGCAAGTTTCCAAGGTACTCACATTTTTCCAGTCAGAGTCCTTCAACATTCTTATTTTAGGGCCTTTTTGGCACGTTGTATGTCCCTGAGGAGGAACTTTAGGATTTGTTGAGGTGTTTCTCTGATGACTGGGAGATCGCTGAGCACTGTTCAGTTGCCAAGCTGATGACATTCATTGTTAATTCTCACTTAACAGTGTGGGCCCCATGAAGGCTGCCATCTTCCACTCCGGGGCATCCCCAGACGTAACAAACTGGTTAGTTGGGTGTGTCCATAAGCCATGCTAGGAGCCAGTCATTCTATTGTGTAGGTTGGTCACCACTTCCATAAAAATCTGACAGCCCAAGGCAAAAGTATATTAGCACCATACAAGGAAAATAAGGCATCTCATTCCAATTCTTTCTTCTCTATCCCTAATTCTCCATTAACCTTATGCAATTCCTGTGCATAAGCTAAAAATCTGCTGCTCTCACATTAGAAACAGATGAACACAGATATGGCCAAAGAGTTTGACCCTCAAACATCAGCACTCCACTGCAGTCTGTCCTGTAGAGGACGAGGACGAGATTTATCCTGTATGCCACAGTGATTGGTGACGCCATTGGAAGTCCAGTACTCACTGTGGAAAGACTCTGGAAGGATTAGTGCCTTTTTCTCTGCAGAAATAATTGGCATGAATATCTCTTGACTGTCGGTGTATTTTAAAATAAATTAATAATGATAATATAATAAAACCCTTTATACATTCTTTGTTAGGACTTTGCTGCCCCTAATCTTGGGTGATTGAAACAGTAGATTTAAGGCTTGTTTTGGCTTAGTTAGTGTTCATTGGGAATTCAGACTGCCACCAGCCACTGAAGGTAGGAGTTATTGTACACTTTGAGGTTAACTTTCAATTGAGAAGTACAGTAAAATAGCCTAAAGTCTGAAAATGTAGCTTTCTAGTCTTGAAGTCATTTTTTTTGCCTTAAAAACCATGTGCCTATTCATGATCCCTAGGGTTTGTAAAACACTTTATTTTTTTGGTACTTTTACTACAAAATGAAATAGAATTATTTAGTCTCTGATGTATTGTATTTGAAGAGACCTATGCTGTGATGCAGATATTAACTTTCCACTGGGAGGAACTCAGATGTTTACAGTGAAATATAAGTGTATTATATTCTAAATCAAAATTCTATCATACAGTTGCCTCTTATTTTCCCAGCACAGGAATCATGTTTTCTTTATAAGGCCCTTTCCACTAATATTTTATTATATATAGTAATCCAAGAGGTATGTTGTTTTTAGGGGTGAGCAAAATGATTTGGATACATAAGGAATGTCCCCAAACCCATATTTCGGAATTCAGACAGAACTGAACCTGAGCCATTATCAGAATTTCAAACATTTGGTTTGGTTTGTATATTTCCACTGGTGTGTGTGTCTCTGTAGAGAACTTCCTGATATAAGGTGGGAATGGAATCAGAGTGAGGAAAGTTCTTTTTGTGGTGTTTATGACCTGGCTAAATCCAGGATTGCTCTAGAGATCCCTAAGAAATCCTTTGCCTTAGTTTTGTGTCCCCATGAACTCAGGAAAAGCCCATTCTTAGAGTTCTAATGTTACTGGTTCCAGCTGGGCGCATCTCCTGCCACACCCCCTTTGCTGGCACAATGTTGGCTAGTATTTTCCTTGCCTGTTCCCTTCTGACTCGGGTTGGTGAAGGATTGCTGTGGCTAGCTGCTCCAGGTTGCATGGCCACCTGGCTCCAGCCCACTATCTCTCATGCCTTACTCACCATGTTGCATCTCTTTACCATTCTCCATTGTCTTAATTCTAGCAAAAAAACCCACTCAGATGTAATGTATCAGCTTTATTGGCAGACAGCGCTATCTGCTTCATTTGCCATATTGAGGCGCCAAGCCTTGGAACTCCTATTGTCTAAAAGAACTCTGCTTCTGTTTCCATTTTCAGTAGATTCTACCTGGGTCAATCATCACATGGGCACTCCTGGCTGGTGGCTGCCATTGCATCTGTGGGCCTGAGTTCTTCCACATGATGGGCTTTTGTACTGATGAACCCTCGTCTTTATCTTCTTTTTGCCCACCCTTTGTTTGCCTTAGAGACTTGCAGTAGGTAGTCCAGCAGCTTTATTTGTTGACCCAAGGCTGGCTGGACAATGTTCTTCATAAGCCATGACATGCTGGAACTTAGGGGGACTGGTTCAGCTGTGGGATTCCCTGACCAGGGTCACAAATAGGTGTTGGGTCCCAGGCAAAGTACCTAACAATGCTGCTGGCCTCTTTCACTGTCGTCTGTTATTCAGCTTTGAAACCACCCCTGGAAGTCTTTGAAGTCTTTAGCCTCAAGAGACCAAGAGTGGAGAGGCTCTTCATTCGTGTCCCCACTTCTGCAAAAAAGGACCTAAGGGTTACGGTGGACGAAAAGCTGAATATGAGTCAACAGTGTGCCCTTGTTGCCAAGAAGGCTAATGGCATTTTGAGTTGTATAAGTAGGGGCATTTCCAGCAGATCGAGGGATGTGATCATTCCCCTCTATTCAGCACTGGTGAGGCCTCATCTGGAGTACTGTGTCCAGTTTTGGGCCCCACACTACAAGAAGGATGTGGACAAATTGGAGAGAGTCCAGCGGAGGGCAACAAAAATGATTAGGGGGCTGGAACACATGACTTATGAAGAGAGGCTGAGGGAACTGGGATTGTTTAGCCTGCAGAAGAGAAGAATGAGGGGGGATTTGATAGCTGCTTTCAACTACCTGAAAGGGGGTTCCAAAGAGGATGGATCTAGACTGTTCTCAGTTGTAGAAGATGACAGAACAAGGAGTAATGGTCTCAAGTTGCAGAGGGGGAGGTTTAGGTTGGACATTAGGAAAAACTTTTTCATTAGTAGGGTGGTGAAGCACTGGAATGCGTTACCTAGGGAGGTAGTAGAATCTCCTTCCTTAGAGGTTTTTAAGATCAGGCTTGACAAAGCCCTGGCTGGGATGATTTAGTTGGGTTTGATCCTGCTTTGAGCAGGGGGTTGGACTAGATGACCTCCTGAGGTCCCTTCCAACCCTGAGATTCTATGATTCTATGATTCTATGTGGCATGAGTTCAGTTCAACAGAACCTGAAGTGGCGCCGTGACTCCACTGGGCAGTCAGTGGGACCTGTGTTACAGATGTGTCAAAACCAACTCCTTGTCAAGCGAGGCACTGACTGCTCCAGAGCACTGAGTTTGGGATCCTGGTGTGCAACTCTCCCCTTGCAGCAACAGGCTGATTCCCCTGACCACCTCACACTGGGGCTAGTAAATCTGTTCTATAGCCTGAGCCACCTTGGTTTCATCTAACGTATTTATGCTGGCGCTGATGTCAGTACCTGAGAGGTGTCAGTCTCCACAGGCCTTGACTCTTCCAGGACACTCAGTGCTTATCTCAATGCCAGTGTAAATGCAGAGCTGATGTTGTGCTGTAGGAGCTGCAGTGCTGCCACCCCAGGATCATCTCCTCAGCTTGTGTCACCTTACGGAATGACCCTCTCTTCAGTGGCTTCTTAGATAAGTGTTTAATCGCCATGTACTTCATGTCACTTATCTATAGAATCTGCATAACAAGAAGGCTGAAAAGAAAATTAATTCTCTTCTAAAGCAGACTGGCTAACGGGTGACCTTATCTGACCTATTCCTTTATTTACAGTAGTTTGTAGCCACAAATTTCCTACTATTTTGATGTATCTGGTTCAAAGCTAGCTAATTTTTAGAGCTGGTCAGGATTGTTTTGGCTAAATGCTGTGGTTGGAAAATGCTGATTCATTGAAACCAAAGCTGTTCATAGGCAAGAGTTGGTTTTAGCAAATTTCTCATTTAAAAAAAAAATCAAAAGAAAAGTTTGGAAACTGTCAAAACTTCCCATTTTGACATTTTTTAAATTAAATATTCTTTTTTTTATTTGAAAGATCTTTTTGAAACAAAACGTTTCAATTGATCTGAACCATTTTTTTCCAGATTGCCAGTTTTTGAAGATTTGTGATGTTCTGACATTTTGTCCCAGTTCAGGCTGAGAAAATTTTTGAAATCTCCACTTTTTTTCCAGGGTGGGAAAACTGTTTTCCACCCAGCTTTCACTAGTTTCCTTTATATAATAGTATCCCACCTTCTCACTCATGCCTGTCTTGCCATTGAAAAAAAGAGAAATTGTGATTCAGATGGGATCCATTTTACATAAGGGATCACATAAAGAGATGCAATGAATTCCACTTCTTCCCTTCAAAGAAATAATTTCCCCATCTACAGGTCTGAAAAATTAAAAAAAAGAAGTTAAATTTTTAGATGCTTTACCATACACACTACGTGACAGCCATGGTTCGCTGGCTCCACTTCACCCTTCTCTTTTCTCTGGTCACTTTTGATTAGCAAATTCTTCACTTTTAATAACTAACTAAAGCTGATATACTCTAATTGTTTAGTTAACTAGATTTTATTGCATTCCAACTGGAATACTGCACTTTGCATTATTAGTTTGCATATCAGAGAGAGAGTGGGTCATATAACCATTCTTCCTCTCATATTACTTACTGACCCACTTCTGCAATAGGCTTTCGAGGCTGAGAGCCAAATGAACCGACAGAGCACCAAGGGGAAATCAAATTTCCAGTGAACTGAAGAAAGGATTACACTTGTTTTACTCCTGCTAAAATGCAATTATTCCGTAATGAGGATTACAAATTATGCCCATAACAATGAAGCCTTGCTATGGCTTTAAAGAGTTTTAATTCAGTGTACATATTTGGTATATTATTGACAATTATCTGGGATGATATCACAGGCCTTCCTTGTAGTATTATGAAAAAATCAACTGATTAAAATCCCCTACAATGAAGGATGGAGTAACCAGGGCCGGCACAACCCATTAGGCGACCGCACTAACATTTGGGGGGCGGCGGCCTCCCTGGTCGTCGGCCGCCCCGGTTGTCAGCGGTATTTCGGGGGCGGGACCGTCCACCGCCTTTGTCGGGGGTGCCATTTCGGGGGCGAGACATCCGCCGCCTAGGGTGCCAAAAAAGTTGGCGGCGCTCCTGGGAGTAATACCAATAAAATAAGGAGATTAACATGGATTTATAAAATCAGACACCCAAAAGGAACCTTTACAGTGATTCTGGGAAGGGAACATGTCTCCTCCAGTAAGGATATCATTCTGCTCCTATTGAGGTCAAAGGGAATTTTGCCATTGACTTCAGTGGGAACAAAATCATCTTCAAAATGTCTAAAGTTTGGAATATGTTGACTGCCATCTAAGGCCTGGTCTACACTAGGAGTTTATGTCGAATTTAGCAGCGTTAATTCAACTTAACCATGCAACCGTCCACACCAGGAAGCTAATTAGTTCGACCTAGAGGGCTCTTTAGTTCGAATTCTGTACTCCTCTCCGACGAGGGGAGTAGCGCTAAATTCGACATGGCTATGTCGAATTAGGCTATGTGTGGATGGAAATCAACCTTAGTAGCTCTGGGAGCTATCCCACAGTGCACCACTCTGTTGACGCTCTGGACAGCAGTCCGAGCTTGGATGTTCTGACCAGCCACACAGGAAATGCCCAGGGAAAATTTGACACCCTCCGGCGCCTTGTGGATGTTCTGCAGGACCGCAGGCAGGAGGACAGAGCCCCCCGCACTGTATCTGCAACAACCCTCCCCCACCACAAAGTCCCAACCCCCCCTCACCCAAAGTAACAAGAAGGAGGGGCGACAGGGGCCGTGAAAACTGTCACTGCACCCCTGCAGAGTGCACAAATACAAGAAGGCTCTCATTCCCTAAATGTTGAGAAGTCCTTCCCTTCCTGGCTCACCGAAGCCCCAATCCCAGTTTCATCCCCTAACTGTGTAGTTGATTATTAAAAGTAGTTTGCTGTTAATTACTATTTGCGTCAAGTTTTTCTACAGAAGACTGTCTGTGAAGGGGGGGGGGAAAGAGGGTTGTTAATTGCATAGGACAGTCACCTTTACCAGGGTACAGACACGGGGGCAGGATCAACAGCAGGTCACACACACAGTGCAGTCAGTAGGCACCCTGGTCGGTCTGGGAGGTGTTTTCCATGTTCTGTGTGGGTGGGGGGTACGTGACTTTGTGGCATGGGAGGGCGGTTACAGATCTTATGCAGCGGTCCTTGTCCCGGACCACAGAGCCATGCAGCAGGGGAATCTGTAACCGTCCTCCCCCGCCACAAGGTCACATAGCCCCCGCACACAGAGTCCCGAAAAGGAGAGATGGCAGGCTCCGTTGAAACAACCAATCCGGCACTGCAGACCGCTCTAGGAGCAGGTGCCTATCATTCCTCGAGTGTAGAAGCGGTGTTAACATCACTACACACCCTACCCACCACAGTCTGCATCCCTGTTTCAACCCTTTAACGCAAATTCATTAATAAAGAAAACGTTAATTAACAATGTTCCATTAACTTTATTTTTAAACGTGTGTTGGAAGGGGGGAAACATGGTGAACGGGGTATGTAACCGCAGAAGAAAGTCAACAGTAACTGAAGCAGGGGCAGGTTCAACTTCTCTGTAAAGAAACTGAACAGTCACAGGTCACGCTGCTCGCTGAGGAACCTAGGGGTATGTCTACACTACGGGATTATTCCGAATTTACATAAACTGGTTTAGCAAAACAGATTGTATAAAATCGAGTGTGCGCGGCCACACTAAACACATTAAATCAGTGGTGTGCGTCCACGGTCCGAGGCTAGCATCGATTTCTGGAGCATTGCACTGTGGGTAGCTATTCCGTAGCTATCCCATAGTTCCCGCAGCCTCCCCCGCCCCTTGGAATTTCCGGGTTGAGATCCCAGTGCCTGATGGGGCAAAAATCATTGTCGCGGGTGGTTCTGGGTAAACGTCGTCAGTCACTCCTTCCGCTGGGAAAGCAACGGCAGACAAGCATTTCGTGCCTTTTTTCCCTGGATTGCCCTGGCAGATGCCATAGCATGGCAATCATGGAGCCTGTTTAGCCTTTTGTGACTGTCACCGTCTGTGCACTAGATGCCGCTCACAGAGGCGATTCAGCAGCGCTACACAGCAGCATGCTTTTGCTTTTGCATGATAGCAGAGATGGTTACCAGCCATATTGCACCATCTACCATACCATAAATTGGTAATAAGATGATCGTGGCTACCAGTCCTTTTGCACTGCACCATTTGCTGCTGTCATAAGTGCCCCTGGCTGAGATCATCCAGGGGCGCAAAAGCCAAAATTGGGAATGACTCCCTGAATCAATCCCTCCTTTTTGGTATCTAAAAATAGAATCAGTCCTGCCTAGAATATGGGCAAGTGTACTAGAGAACCACTGTATCATAGAACCAGAGAGCACAGCTGCTCTGTGTCAGATCCTGCAGAAATTATGAGCTGTATGCTATTCACAGGGGGTGCTCCTGCAACAACCCCACCTGTTCATTCCGTTCTTCCCCCAGCCTTCCTGGGCTACCATAGCATTGTCCCCCCACTTGTGTGATGAAGTAATAAAGAATGCAGGAATAAGACACAGTGACTTGTTAGTGAGAAATGAGTGGAAGGCAGCCTCCAGCTGCTATGATAGTCCAGACAGGACAGTAAGGAGTGTGGAGGAGAGGAGCCCAGAATCCCTCTGCTAGTCCAGGGGCAATTGAATCTTTTCTTTACACATGAAGGGTGGGGGCTGATGGAGCTCAGCCCCCTGTTGCTATGATGACGATGGTTATCAGCCATACTGTACCATCTACCACGAAAAATTAGGACCAGGCGCTCTTGATTGACCTTACCGATGCTAGTCGGCATGGTTACCAGTCCTTTTGCACTGCCCCATGTGCCAATAGGCTGATGATGAGGACGGATACCAGTCATATTGTACCATCAGCCATAAGAACATAAGAACATAAGAAAGGCCGTACCGGGTCAGACCAAAGGTCCATCTAGCCCAGTATCTGTCTACCGACAGTGGCCAATGCCAGGTGCCCCTGAGGGAGTGAACCTAACAGGCAATGATCAAGTGATCTCTCTCCTGCCATCCATCTCCATCCTCTGATGAACAGAGGCTAGGGACACCATTCTTACCCATCCTGGCTAATAGCCATTTATGGACTTAGCCACCATGAATTTATCCAGTCCCCTTTTAAACATTGTTATAGTCCTAGCCTTCACAACCTCCTCAGGTAAGGAGTTCCACAAGTTGACTGTGCGCTGCGTGAAGAAGAACTTCCTTTTATTTGTTTTAAACCTGCTGCCTATTAATTTCATTTGGTGACCCCTAGTTCTTGTATTATGGGAATAAGTAAATAACTTTTCCTTATCCACTTTCTCAACATCACTCATGATTTTATATACCTCTATCATGTCCCCCCTTAGTCTTCTCTTTTCCAAACTGAAGAGTCCTAGCCTCTTTAATCTTTCCTCATATGGGACCCTCTCTAAACCCCTAATCATTTTAGTTACCCTTCTCTGAACCTTTTCTAGTGCTAGAATATCTTTTTTGAGGTGAGGAGACCACATCTGTACACAGTATTCGAGATGTGGGCGTACCATGGATTTATATAAGGGCAATAATATATTCTCAGTCTTATTCTCTATCCCCTTTTTAATTATTCCTAACATCCTGTTTGCTTTTTTGACCGCCTCTGCACACTGCGTGGACATCTTCAGAGAACTATCCACGATAACTCCAAGATCTTTTTCCTGACTCGTTGTAGCTAAATTAGCCCCCATCATGTTGTATGTATAGTTGGGGTTATTTTTTCCAATGTGCATTACTTTACATTTATCCACATTAAATTTCATTTGCCATTTTGTTGCCCAATCACTTAGTTTTGTGAGATCTTTTTGAAGTTCTTCACAATCTGCTTTGGTCTTAACTATCTTGAGTAGTTTAGTATCATCTGCAAACTTTGCCACCTCACTGTTTACCCCTTTCTCCAGATCATTTATGAATAAATTGAATAGGATTGGCCATCCATGGCGTGGGGGGAGCAAGGATGTTGGTGTTGAGTGCTGCAGCATCGCGTCTATCTGCAACATTCAGTAAAGATAGGGTGACATGTAAAAGAGTCAAGAGAGGATTGTTTTCCCTTTCACTTCTGGGGGTGGGTGGGGGGGTGCGTAAATTGCCTAGCTATGCCCTGACCCACCGCGGACACTGTTTTTGACCCTAGAAGCATTTGGAGCTCAGCCAAGAATGCAAATGCTTTTCAGAGACTGCAGGAACTGTGGGATAGCTTGAGTCCTCCAGTCCATGAGCGTCCATTTGATTCTTTGGCTTTCCGTTATGCTTGTCACGCAGCAGTGCGCTGAGTCCCTGCTATGGCATCTGTCTGGAGATTTTTTAAAAATGATTTTGAATTTCGTCTTCTGTAACGGAGCGCTGATAGAACAGATTTGCCTGCCCTTACAGCGATCACGTCCGCATGGTCCATGCGGGAGCTCTTTCTTTATTTTGATTTTTAACTGCACCACCACCCGTGCTGATCGGAGCTCCACGCTGGGCAAACAGGAAATATTCAAAAGTTCGTGGGGCTTTTCCTGTCTACCTGGCCACTGCATCCGAGTTCATATTGCTGTCCAGAGCTGTCAGTGGTGCACTGTGGGATACCGCCCGGAGGCCAATACCGTCGATCTGCGGCCACACTAACCCTAATCCGATATGGTAATACCGATATTAGCGCTACTCCTCTCGTTAGGGAGGAGTACAGAAACCGGTTTAAAGTGGCCTTTATACCGATATAAAGGGCCTCTCAGTGTGGACGGGTGTGGCGTTAAATCGGTTTTACGCTCCTAAAACCGGTTTAAACGCCTAGTGTAGACCAGGCCTAGGTTTCAAAGCCTCCCGGATGCACAGCGCTTCCCGCTGGGCTCTTCTAATCGCACGGCTGTCTGGCTGAGCGTAATCAGCAGCCAGGCGATTTGCCTCAACCTCCCATCCCGCCATAAAGGTCTCACCCTTGCTCTCACAGTGATTGTGGAGCACACAGCAAGCTGCAATAACAATGGGGATATTGGTTTCGCTGAGATCCGAGCGAGTCAGTAAGCTTCGCCATCTCCCCTTGAGACGTCCGAAAGCACACTCCACCACCATTCTGCACTTGCTCAGCTGGTAGTTGAAGAGTTCCTTGTCACTGTCCAAGGTGCCTGTATAGGGCTTCATGAGCCAGGGCATTAGCGGGTAGGCTGGGTCCCCAAGGATCACTATAGGCATCTGCACATCCCAACAGTTATTTTGTGGTCCGGGAAGAAAGTACCTTCCTGCAGGCGTCTAAACAGACCAGAGTTCCTGAACACACACGCGTCATGAACTTGCCCGGCCACCCGACGTTGATTTTGGTAAAACATCCCCTATGGTCCACCAGTGCTTGCAGCACCATTGAAAAGTAGCCCGATTTCTCAGCAGCTGACTGTGGAAGAGGTGGACGATAAGGTGCGAGGAGTTGACAACGGCCATAACTGCAGCGGGCTCCATGCTTGCAGTGCTGTGGCGTCCGTGCTGTCACTGACCAGAAAAGTGCGCGAACAGATTGCCCGCAGGCGCTTTCAGGGAGGGAGGGAGGGAGTGACGGTTCAATGATGACAGTTACCCAAAAGAACCCTCGACACATTTTTTCCCCCAGCAGGCATTGGGGGCTCTACCCAGCATTCCAATGGGCAGCGGGGACTGCGGGAACTGTGGGATAGCTGCCCACAGTGCACCGCTTCCAAAGTCGACGCTTGCCCCGTTAGTGTGGACTCACAAAGTCGAATTAGTGTCCTTAGTGTGGATACACAAATTCGACTTCGTAAGGTCGATTCCACAAATTCGACTTAAGTTGAATCGAACTACTTTTGTAGTGTAGACATACCCTAAATGAATCTGTTCCATATGAACCACTGAAGTGAATGGGAATTGAACTAGACCCATAAAGCCCAGAGAATTTCAAAGTCAGCCCCAAATCTGCATTAAAGGGATTCTTTCTGCTGGGGAATTTTAGCCAAGTGGTAGCCATAGGTAAGACGTGGAGTTCAGAGTGGTAAGGGAGGAAAGACTGCAAAGAGGATCCTGGACAAGGATGTGCACCTGAGGCACAACATTCTCCTGTTCTTCAGCAAACAGTTCCTCAGTTTGTGTGTGTCCTCGTCCTTTAAAAAATGAGCAAGGAAATTCCATTTCGAAAGCTCTGTTAAAAGAATGTGAATATTCCAAAGCAAAGTACTCAGAAGTCAGGAAGCTCCATAGGGCTCGGGTCTGTAAGGGTATGTCTGCACTGCAATAAAACGCCCGTGGCTGGCCCATGTTAGCTGACTTAGGCTCACGAAGCTCAGATAGCCGGGATATAAATTTGCTTTGGGACCCCACAAAGGAGGAGAGTCCCAGAGCTCAGGCTCCGGTCTGAGCCCGAACGTCTACACTGAAATGTATAGCCTTGCAGCCCAAGTCCGAGTCAGCTGACACAGGTCAGCCACGGATGTTTTATTGCTGGGTAGGCATCCCCCAAATGTAAGCAGGGCTTGTTTCTTCTCACCTGCCTGGAACACAGAGGTGGGAAATGGGCAGGGCACTGGTTCTACATACACGCACCCTCTGTATGGTAGCCGGGTGGTGTAGGGATGGACTAGTGGTATAGATCAGCAGCTAACTACTATCCCAGCAAGCGAGAAGGAAAGAAGGGATTCATTGTGACCCAGAGGTCACAGAGGTGTCTCTGAGGCAGAAAGACATAAAGATACCCTGGAGATGTTGCAGCCTCTTGTTCAGGGCTGGGCCTAAAGGCACGGTCTGGCCCTAAACAGACAAAGGGGCAGGCGTGAAACAAGAAGCAGACTTAGCAGTGGTATAATTGAGTCCTTTTGTTCCACAAATGCATTTGTGGATTGATTTTTTTTTCCAATTTTGTAATATATGTCCCTATCATTGGAGGTTTTTTAGAACAGATTAGACCAACAGCTGGCCATGATGGTCTAGGTATAATTCATCCTCAAGACTACATGGCCTCTTGAGGACCTTCCAGTCCTATGATTCTCTTACACTTCACTACACATCTGAGTTTGGTATAGATTTCAGGGCTAGCTATATTGAAATATACTATGAGAATTCTCACGTACAAGCATTAGAGAAGATAATGCAGATACATTGGTGCATGTCCCAGCAAATCCTTTTTTACTTCAGATCTGGGGATTGACTAGCTTTGCAGAACCAGGGTCAAGTCAGGAGTTCCTACAAGCGTAATTAGGATGTTGTGTAATCAGGACCAGAGTTTATAGATCAGTTAGCCAAGTACACAAGTATGACACCTGCAATTCCCCTTTCTAAGCCACTAGAGACTGATTAAAGCACAAAAGAACAGAAGTAAAGTGAAAACACCTTGCTAGAGGGACTCCTTATTTCATTGAGATAATTATCTCCTACTGTTTGTGAGTGTGACTCATCTGGGATACTGAAGTAGGACATAGAATAGAATGGCAAAGGAGAAGGCAATTTAACAGGCCCTCTGACACTATAAAAAGCCCTCTCAACCTCCCCTTGAAGAAATTGACATGCTACTTCCTGCCAGCAGTTCCCTCTGCCTCCTTTTCGTGGGGGTCAACGAGAAGGGAGAAGTTAGCCGTGCTAAGCAATGCGGTGGGATTCTGCTATGGCATGAGGAGGGCAATGAGGAAAAGTGGAGGAGGGAGCCCAGAACAGCAGAGATTGAGTTATTATTCTTTGTTTTATTTAGAAGTACAATGAGCCAGATTCTGGTCAAATCCTGAATGCATGAGCATGGTGCATAACCATAAGGAACCGCGGTCTAATCCCATGCCCTTCACCAGAACTGAACAGAATTCCGGCCCCCTGTCTGAAATATTTTGATTTCACCAGAGCAGCATTTTGCCATTGAAAATCATGCTGTAGGAATATCTTCAACCATCTTTACCTAGGATACCTAAAGACAGGCTTTCAAGGTTTATAGACCTAAAATTTGACTTAGCTGTCATGTTGTGGTCAGCAGTGAGCAATCACGCCATTCTCTTTTTTCTCTGATTAATTTTATCTGAACTGAGCTATAGAGAAATGCATACACATATGGTGCATAAAAGAACTCTGCTCTCTGAATGCACCAGACAGAGCTTACAAATTTATTATGACTACTGTAGTTTTTTAAACTAATGTACAATAAAAAAAAAAAGAAAAAAAGGCTATATTCATCATAGCCTACCAATAGAGGCTTTTTCATTTAATTAAAAGCTACTACTACTGTATATAAGACTATACCTCATGCTTATATGACTGTATCTACAAGTTCACTAATACCCTGTCTGGAACAAGGGAAATTACAATAACAGTTATGTCTAATTGATGGCAACAAACATGCACTGCTATTGAGTGCGGAAGGAATATTGATTGGCCTTCATGCTGCTGTAGTTCCAACAGAGTAATGCAAAGCTGCTGCCATACACAAAATAAAGATGCCAGCTCTTGCAATTTTAGTTAGCCTATCAGGCATTTGATTTCATACAGCATGTCTAGAAAATGGCCAACAGCAAAAAATAAATCATCTGTTACTATATCAGTCCTCAGGATGAAGCAGTCATCTTTCCCACCGCCACTTCCTTTAGGATCAAATCTTGAGAAAAGTTGAGCAGCTGAAAATCCCAGAGATTTACTACGAGCTGCAGAAGTACAGCACCACTCAGGATCAGCAAGTATGACCGTTTTGCCTCTATCATCCGCTACTTCTCTGCTGACATTGTTAATTGAGAATTTCTCACTTCCCCCAGTATCTTTCTCAGTGACAAGGGAGAGAGTTCACAGATGGATCCTGGGAGCAAAAAGCCATTAGCAGCATCTCTTCCTGCTTCCACACTTAATCTTTTCACTTGGCATTAGGCAAAGAGGCCTGCCACTAAATCCATTCCTAAGTGAACCCAGAAGCAGCACTACCCCAGTGAGACATCACAGCAGCATGAAGAGGGAAAGTGATGTGTTTTATAAGTCTGAAGCAAAGGGTTAAGCACAGGCAGTATATTTCATTGTAAAAGTATATTTCATCTCTGGAAAATAGATTTCCAAGCCTAGTTAAAGCCTTACCTCTAGAAAATGTTTATGCAATATTACGGGTGTTTAAAATAAAAAGAAGGGTTGAAGGGATTTATTTTTAAAATGGGGACTTCTTTGTATGGGATCAATTCTATTGTGAAGCACATAGTGAAGATAATGATCTAAGCAGCACAAATTCTAACCTTGCTGTTCTCCCTGAGAGTTTTCACATTGCTGCACCTCAGCAGCCAGCTCCATTAGGTGCAGAACCCGTAGGTATTTTATTTTGGGGTACGTGGGTTCTGGGATACAGGCAGTGAAAAGGTGTAGCTTCACGATGACACAAGGTATACAGCCCCTGTCTCCGTGCTTTGCAGGAGCAGCTTTGCAATGTGGAAAACATAAAGAAGGTGCTTTTTAGCATGAAAACCAGCAGCATGCTACTGTTTCTAGCAGATACACTCAGTATGCTCTGACTGTTGGAGTTCAAGTTAAAGGATAGCCAGTCACATAGGTGTGCAGCTGATTTCCAAGAGTTCTACAAGCTCAAGTATTAAATGCACTGATATTGGCAAAAAGGACTATACCCTCTCTCTGAGCCTATTTCAGAAAACAAAAGAAGCAAAGGGCTTGATTCTCCTTCTTACTCTGGTGTAAACGAGAAGCAACACCATTGATATGTGAGAGAAGAATCCAGCTGATAATCCCAGTTAGTGCGCTGCTCCTTGGAGAGGCGTGGAGATGGCTGGTGTGATTCCAATGAGGAATCCTGCTGCAAAAAAATTGCAGAATACTCTGTGCTGTTGGTTTCTAAGCAGAACAAGTATCTAGACTGAACGAATCCTGTGCTAAACAATGCTAACATCAGATTTAGGGCTTGATACTGTCCATTGTGAACAAAACAAAGTAACCCAGGGAGGTAGGTGAACTGTACAAAGGATAATTTATATGGTGTGGTATATTTCTGTGTTTATTTTGACAGATATGTGTGTATAGCGTTATGTGGGAGGGATTCCATCGCCGTGTTTTGAGAATTGTGCTCCATAGGGTGTACACACCCTATTGGCTATCGCATTCCTAGTTCTGAATGCTTAATCCAGAACAGATTGCCTTCTCCAAAAGAAATTTGAGTCCGTATATCAATAGATTAAATGCAGCTGTACATATAGATTTTATCCGGTATTGAAAATATTTCCATTTACTAACCAAACCAGGTGTAATTTAATACAAGTTATTACTGTTAGTGTGGAGTATTCTTTGTTGTAGCTGTTTCACAATATACACAGGAATCACCAGGGGAAATTCTTTGGCCTCTGTTATGGAGTAGGTCAGTTAAGATGACCATCTGACCTTCAAAATCTAAGAATACCATGAAAGAGCTGGGACAACACTATGTAAACCGACTCTATGAAATAGAACAGTGCAGCATCACCAGGCATAATGCTCAGTGAAGTGAAAGGCATGTCCTAAACTGACTGCTCAGCTGAGGTATGCCACCCAGCCTGTGGCACGTTACTGCAGGAAAGCTAATCTATGTCCCCTTACTGCATGCCATCTGCCACAACATACTGCACTGTCAATGGCAGAATGTTGCAGCAACTTGGACTGATTGGGTCCACAGTGTTACTAGGTGATTTGAGAGAGAGACAGTCCTACAGCTAGATCAGAGAGAGACGAAAGCCATTTGGGTCCTACAGATTCATCCAGAGGTTTTGACACTTTTCAGACAGTGCTAATCTTAGTCACTCTCCTCGTCTGCTGTACGTCACTCCTGATAAACAGTCAAGGAGCCTGCCATGGAATGGATAGGCAGAACAAGATACATGGTGGATGAATAATTCATACAGCAAGTCAAAACTCATCCATAATCATGGTTAATGCATGTTTACCACAAGTGTAAATAGGAAAGCATTGCTGACACCCACAAACGCAAGCCTGAAACTGCCAAAACAAAGAGAGCAATGCAGTCCGGAAGCTGTACTGCTCTTCCGCTGCCCAGAGGGACCACAGCTATTTTGGGGGAATATTAAATTTTACAGAGCAAAGGTCAGAGTCAATCCCTAAGTATTCACATTTCCCCTTAGCCTATTCATCATGCAAAGGCATCAACATACATTGTCTCAACATTGGCCATGTCCTAGCTAGTCATTCTTTTTATTGCTAGTGTCACATACAGTTTGTTTTTGAGAAAATCCACAGGGCCCGATTCTGCAGACAAATCGGCCACTGACATGAGTAAAGACAGCAGGATTGGGCCCATAATGGTACCCTGTCAACCTCCATTATAAGGGATGAGGAAGAAAAGAGATAAATTGTTATAACCTGAGATAAAAACATAACTGAAAAAAAATGTTATGGTAGGAAAAATTAGGAAATTAATCTAATAAAGAGAAGGAGAGTTGATCTGTATGAAATCTTTCCCTGCTCTATGTCTGGCACAGTCTACTGTCCTTTTCAGCTCCCTTTGTTGAGTTTTGTATATTTTCATGATTCTATCTTGTAAGCTCCTTGATAGATTGATCATTAGAAACCTACGAGCAATAATACGATACAATGAACTTAGACTACTCTTGTCTTTCCCATTTCCCTTTAGCTATTCAATAAGGACACACGTCACACTCCAAACACTCACACTGATCACCTCCTTTAAACTTTCTTTAAATGAAACCTCCCCTTTTAAGTAAACACATCCACCAGATACACAGCTTCTCCAGATTTACAGCTCTTCCCCACCCCTATTTCCTTTGTCTCCTTTGGTCTAATTTAAGAAACAAAAGCTCCGCCTATCATTAGTTCAAAGGCCAAGCAAAGAAGAGGCTTTGGTTAAAAATGCTCACAGACAATAGCGCCTAACCCTATTCTCTGCAACTAACCAATACATTAGCACACACTAATGAACAGTGTATTCAGTGTAATAGTTTTAAAGCAAAAAATCAATTAGAAATATTTCAAGACCTTCATATAATAATGTTTCTCTGTATAAAATGGAAAAAAATAATGGCTACTTCTGTTAACTGTACAGTGAGACAAATATATTCCCTTCTAAGGATATTTCTTGTATAGATTTGGGGCCCAGGTCTCCATTGCACCTCCCCAGCACACTTATTTACACCAGCACACGGTGGTAATAAAACATTCCCATCTCAAAATGATGGTGCTCTACATCCACTCAGTACTGGTGCAATCGCTACAAATGGTGCATGGCAAATGGTCACACAAGCCCATGATCTTTCATTGAAATCCACTATAGTATAACTGCCTCTGATCCTTTCATCCCCACTTGCTGCTGTGTCCCTGCTTCTATCGTAAGCCTTAGATTCATTAGGTAAAACCCTGGCACCATTTAAATCAATGGCAAAATTTCCATTGACTTAAACAGGACCAAGATTTCACATATACATTATTGTAGGACAGCTTAGCAATACTATAGCTGTCCCTCCAGAACTAGATCCAAACTCCATTGAAATCACTGCTGTTGCTCCATCAGCTGAAAGACTTTAATGCCAGAAGGAACTGGATCATGTAGTCTGACCTTCTGCATAACACAGACCATAGAATTTTACCCAGTGATTCCTGCATCCAGTTCATAGCTTCAAGAGCAAGACACTATTTTTAGAAAGATTTGATTTAGGAGAATCTACCACATCTTTGGTAAATTGTTTCACTTGTTAACTTTCACTGTTAACTTGCCTTTGGATCAGTTAGCAAAAATTTAGAGAGAGAGAAAGAGAGAGAGAGAGAGAGAGAGAGAGAGAGAGAGAGAGAGAGATGGGTATACATTTAGTTCAACAAACAGGCTAAATAAAAATGTTGATTGCAACATGGCGTGTTGGTTCTCATATGTTACCAGCATGTCTGAACAATGGCACACTTAAAAGTGATGAGACAGTGAACACTTTGCAACTGCTGGACTGCTGAATTTGAACATCCATTGTGATTTTGTTAATGGAAGAGTTCCTCCCAAAGGCTTTGCCAAATTTCTTTTTTCTTTAAACAGATGCCCCTTATAAGCAGGTTCATTTAAATAAAAGTGGGCATAATAAGTTAAGTGAAAAATCAAAGAAACTGAATTGTTCAAGTAGTTGTATAAAAACAGTGTGGCAGAAAATCAAACTATCCGTTCTCCCTTTGCTTTCCTATTGATTTTAAGGGAAAGCAGCAGCAGTTTATTTTCCTGGTTTTCTTATTCATAAATTCTCTCTTTTCTGTAATGATTAAAAACCTGCTCCATCACAAAGAGGCTCAATTTGTATATGGAAACTTTAAAGCCTTGGAAACAGATAGTCAGGTCCTCCCCCAATTAATTTGAGAGCTCTTGTTTTCCTTGCTAATACATCAGATTCCCAAAGGCTTTCTCCCTTGCCAAAGGGCAACTCCTTGTGCTGATGGATGAATGTGTGCTGATGGATGAATGAGCCGTTTCTCCATGCCTAGAACATGTAAATTAAAGAAAATATTCAGAAGGCATTGTGTAAAACTTAAGTTACTTACCAGTAATTGTTCCACTCTTGCTGTGTTGATCTGTAGTCAGCAGTCACAAAATGGGAGACAAGAGATGTTGTTTGCATCCTTGCCCACTGGGAAGTACATGATTCCTGAAAGCCTTCAATGAAAGGCAGCAAATGATGTATCGGTCTCAGAAGAATTGGAATTGCACCTAGAAAAGAGAGCACCACTGGAGTTCCCTTTCCCTTTATCTGGTCACTTAATCTCTGAGCACTCTCTTTGCCCATTTACTATGGGGACAGAG
The DNA here is from genome assembly GCF_020497125.1 of Mauremys mutica. Taxonomy (NCBI): domain Eukaryota; kingdom Metazoa; phylum Chordata; order Testudines; family Geoemydidae; genus Mauremys; species Mauremys mutica. Next base: position 6,810,513 of record NC_059076.1, on the reverse strand, counting down.
TCAAACAGTTGTAATTAAGATATTGCACTTGAAGTTGGTCTAATTATTGGTTTCTAATTATTGGATTTTTTTTGTTAGTTCTACTTTTTTTAGTTGATTGCTTTTTTTAAATGGCTTCTAATAACATATTCCTGCTACAAAAGCCATGTTGGCTGCCTACAAGCAAATTTCCCATTAATTATACAGAATAGATATCCCACAGGCTATTTCAGCAACTGTTTCTCCATCAATCAACTCATTTGAATGGGAGTTACACATGCAAGTTCTCCCTTGCACAACTGAGAGCTCAGATCTTGAACTCCCTGCTGTGACTCCAACCCCACTGGACACTGCTGTCATATAAATGTTCACTGCTACTACTGCAGAGTACCCATAGGTGAGATTTGCAAGGGCGCCTTAGTGCATAACTCCCACTTTAGACACCTAAGTCCAGCATTTATGCACAACTGGCATCCCCATGTTCAGCTGCTGCCTAACTCTTTAAGGCAGGGTTTCTCAAACAGGGGTCGCCGCTTGTGTAGGGAAAGCCCCTGGCGGGCCGGGCCGGGCCAGTGTGTTTACTTGCCCCGTCCACAGGTCCGGCCGATCGCGGCTCCCACTGGCCACCGTTCGCTGCTCCCGGCCAATGGGAGCTGCTGGAAGCGGTGCAGGCCAAGGGACTTACTGGCCACCACTTCCAGCAGCTCCCATTGGCCCAGAGCAGTGATCCGTGGCCAGTGGGAGCTGCAATCGGCCGGACCTGCGGACGGGGCAGGTAAACACACTGGCCCGGCCCGCCAGGGGCTTTCCCTATACAAGCGGCGACCCCTGTTTGAGAAACCCTGCTTTAAGGTATGTCTACACTGCAAATAAAAACCTAGGGCTGGCCCGTGCCCCCTGACGCAGGCTATGGGTGCTGGGCTGTGGGGCTGTTTAACTGCAGGGTCGCTGTCCGGGCACAGGCTGCAGCCCAAGCTCTGGGACCTCCCACCTTGCAGAGCTAAAGCCCAGGCTCCGGAAGTCTGTACTGCAGTAAAACATCCCCTTAGCCCGAGCCAGCTGGCATGGGCCAGCCACTGGTGTCTAATTGCAGTGTAGACATACCTGAAGTGCCTACATTCTTTAGCTGCACAAACTTTCACTGGTAAAGTCCTTAAGGTGCCTACACTTTAGCTGCTGGGCATGCACGCAGGCCTTGCACCAACCAGTAGGCTGGCACCTAACACACTGAGTCCCAGTAGACTTCACTCTGCCTTTGGGGCCGCATGAGGGGGCCTATCCCCCTTCACCTGCAAGCTAGTGAATGCCCCCAGCTAGTCATGCTTTGCACCTGGGGAGGAGAGTAGCTAATTGGCTTCAGGCCAGAGGAGGCGGAGTTAAGCCGTAATCAATAGTCTGACAGAGCTCAGTTGTGAGGCAGGCTGTGGAGGAGACAGGTCTCTCTGGCTGAGAGAAGCCCAGGGTTAGGGTCAGAGGCAGAGACAATGGGGTCAGCGCAGACTCCTGCACAGGAAGGGTTTCTAAGTAGAGGAGAGAACCCTTCAGTGTCCGAAGGAGGCAGAAGAATGATTCAGTTTTGTTTGGGCTTGTTTATGATACCCCGGCCGGAAGGGGTCTGAACTTAGGTACCTTGGCTGGAAGACTGAGCCCCAGGAGACCTGGCACTTGAGGCAGGCAGCCTGCTGGAGGTGCTGAAGCTGAAGTTTGTGGCAATGTCCTGAATTAACACAAGGGGAAGCTCCAAGGGTGAGTCCGCACCACTGCAGGCCAGATTGAGTAGACCTGCTCAGAGCACAGCTAAACCCCCACAAAACAGCCCTGTCCTTGTAGCCCTTAGCCCAGGGGTTAGGGCATGCCTCCGGGATATGGCAGTGCCTAGCTCATGTTCGCCTTCTCCCTGACATGCGGCAATAATTTGAAGTAAAGGTTAATGGGGGGACACCACTTCCTCCTTGTTTTGTGACCTGGCGTAGGTGCCTCACTCCAGGAGTGGATTCATGGCTGAGAACCCAGAGCAGAGATAGCTGCTTCTCTCTGACCTGGGGGAGGGCTTAGGCCACGCTCATCTCAACACTTCCTATTGGCTGTTCTAGGTGTCTCCCTGCTTAGCTTTTTGAATCCCCATCTTAGGCACCTAACTCTTCCCGTGCATTTTACAGGGAGCCTCAAGGCCGTGAATGCCACTAGGTCGTGAGACGCTTAGCAGTCTGGCTCTGCAATGCTGAGCATGATAGCGCCTAATGCCCCCTTGGGCATCCCACCCTATACGTAACACAGATCCAGCACTGGCATAGGACCCTCTCTTCCATTCCTTTTACAGAAAAGGATGCCAGTCAACAACGTAACCTCCGGATTATAAAGTCACCCAATATACTAGCTTGTGAAAAATCTCCCAGGAATCTGCAGTTGAATTTTGTCCAAAAAATAAGGCAGCAAATTGGATAATTGAGGATTGTTTTTTAACCTGAAATAAACCATAAGATCAAGAGGGTGTGCCGCTGCCATGTAGGGCATTTAGTCTCTACTTATCAAGCAAAGAAACATCAGAGGACAGAAAATGAATTCAGTATAGTACCCATAATGAGCCATGATGTTTACTGCTTCCTAGACAATTTGGAGGATTGGGCCAAAAGAAATTTGATGCGGTTCAACAAAGACAAGTGCAGAGTCCTGCACTTAGGACAGAAGAATCCCATGCACTGCTACAGGCTCGGGACCAAATGGCTTGGAAGCAGTTCTACAGAAAAGGACCTGGGGGTTACAGTGGATGAGAAGCTGGATATCCCTTGTTGCCAAGAAGGCTAACGGCATTTTGGGCTGTATAAGTAGAGGCATTGCCAGCAGATCGAGCCATGTGATCATTCCCCGCTATTCAGCATTGAGGCCTCATCTGGAGTACTGTGTCCAGTTTTGGGCCCCACACTACAAGAAGGATGTGGAAAAATTGGAAAGAGTCCAGCGGAGGGCAACAACAATGATTAGGGGGCTGGAGCACATGACTTATGAGGAGAGGCTAAGGGAACTGGGATTGTTTATTCTGCAGAAGAGAAGAATGAGGGGGGATTTGATAGCTGCTTTCAACTACCTGAAAGGGGGTTCCAAAGAGGATGGATCTAGACTGTTCTCAGTGGTAGCAGATGACAGAACAAGGAGTAATGGTCTCAAGTTGCAGTGGGGGAGGTTTAGGTTGGATATTAGGAAAAACTTTTTCACTAGAAGGGTGGTGAAGCGCTGGAATGGGTTATTTAGGGAGGTGGTGGAATCTCCTTCCTTAGAGGTTTTTAAGGTCAGGCTTGACAAAGCCCTGGCTGGGATGATTTAGTTGGGAATTGGTCCTGCTTTGAGCAGGGTGTTGGACTAGATGACCTCCCGAGGTCCCTTCCACCCCATATATTCTACGATTCTATGATTTAAAGACCCCCTTGCACCTCAGTCTGATCTGAGCTCAGTTGTACTCTTGTGTAACTCCACTCACCCCAGTTCCTCCTGATTTACACTGGTGTAAATGAGAACAGAATCAGGCTCACTGACTTCTCTTTTGAAAAACATTCTTTCCTGCTTATCAGGGCGACTTACTTTTTCTTGTATTTCTATCCCCCTGTTTTTATTACTCAGAAAAGTTGTATGAATAAAGATTTCATTGCTTAGGAATTCATCTGCTCAACCTTCTTTATGCCCCCATTTAAATTATTATCCTCTGTTTGTAACATTAATATTAGTTGCTGTGGAGATGATGATGATGTCACAGAGGGTTCTGATTTCAAGGGAGGAATCAGCAGCAGGGGTAAATGAACTGTAAAGGAAAAACAGATCTTGTCATCATGAAAATGTCTTTAGGAATATAAAAAAGAAGGGAAGAAGAAACAGAACATAGATGATGAACTAATGGGACTGTTTCCATGAAAGATATTTTAAAAGTTTTCCAGGAGTCTTTCAAAGGCTACTACTTCACTATTAAAAGGTAAAGCAGTGAATCCAACCATATTTAATTTGACTGGATTTATCTTTCTTTAAAGTATAGTTTGCTACTTGTGAAAGGGGTTGAAGTGAGCAACTGGCAAGACTTTCAAAATTAGAAGTCTAAAATTCAACTCCTAAATCCATAATTAGGCACCTGCCTGATTTCCAAAAAGTGTTGAGCACTCAACGGCTCCCAAAATACCTTCTTATATTAAAAAGTCTTGCCCCCTGTGTTTATCTACTGAATAGGTATTTTGGCTTCAAAGTTTGACTTTGCTTAAGTATTGACAGTAAATTGAAAATTGTATCCTTCCCTGTAGATCTACTACTCACAGTGGATTCATTTATAGACAGAACCTCAGCATGTGAATGTCAGGTCACTTTCTTTGAAGACTTTTACCTGATGGTATGTGAAAACTATGAGAAACTCTGCATTTTGTACAGTTTTGATGCGAGACCTTACTTGGGCCCAGGATCACTACTGGGCTTTGTGAGACTTAGGGTGTGATTGGCACATTGGTAAACAAGCCCCAGCTAGCTAGCCCTGAGAAGAGTGCAGCTGTGGGAGCATGGGCTAGCCACTTGAGTACATAGTTAGCCTTTGGGACCCTGTGTGCTATGGAAATTGGGCTCCCCCCCCCCATTCTCTTTGAGGTGGGAAGACCTGAGTGGGATGGGATCACAGAAGATCAGGGCTGGAAGGGACCTCAGGAGGTATCTAGTCCCACCCCCTGCTCAAAGCAGAGCCAATCCCCAGACAGATTTTTGCCCTAAGTGGCCCCCTCAAGGATTGAGCTCACAACCCTGGGTTTAGCAGGCCAATGCTCCAACCACTGAGCTACCCCTCCCCCCATCTCTTGGGGAGTGGCAGACCCCAGGGATGGGGTTGTAGAGCAAGCTGCTGTCCTACAAGACTGGCCTAGGTCCCTGCCCTGGCCTATTGGCTTTGTAGCAGTGGGCAGGACCTCCCCCTGCACCGCCCCCTTCCTGGCCTATAATATTGATCTGGGCTGGCCGAGGTACGTTTGGGATTTTGTTCTGGGAGAGCGTAGGGGGTTTCCAGCGATCAGGAGCCCTGTGGAGACGAGGCCCCTGTGCAAGTGTGTCGAGCGCACACCGGTTAATTCGGGTCTGATCCCCAGGGTCAGTACCGGGTGGGCTTGTACAGCCCAGGCTGCCACAGTGTCACTGCTATTGTTATTCAGGCTAAGCAGATCAAAGCTACTTGTGTTATCTACATGTGCTGCAGTCACCCTCTGGGACATACCTGGAGAGAGCCTTGGCACCTCCAGTGACAGGTCCGCATAGTCTGATACTGCTTCCAGGTAAAAGAGAGAGTCTTTGAGCTCCTGCTTTTAGCTGGAGAGGTTACATGTACAGTTTCCACTGACAAGACATCCAAGGAGTGGTCCCATGTCATCTGAATTATCAAGTGAACCTCAGCTCGTTTGGGGAAGGGGAAGTCCATTGAAAATAATTTGCACATATTTGTGACATGGGCCCAACTCTGCAACTCTTGTTCTGCACAGAACTGCTGGTTACTTCACTGAGAGTCTGACACAAAGCGATTACAGGATCGGACCTGTGTATTTACCCTGAGAATAGAGAGTTCATGGAGATAAGTAATTGCTTTGTGGGTTTACTCGCAATGACTTGCAATATAGGTCCTCCAACTTGCCCTAATGTGGACCATATCTTCATAGAGAGATTATCTATGAGTAACTTTCCTCCCATTGGTCCCTATCTATGGTGACCACCACCCCCTGTCCATTGGGGATCACAAAAACCCTCTTCACTCCCACTGGTGATCTCCCAGACCACCTCCCCCTGTCCATTGGAGACCACAAAAAACCTCTTCATTCCCACTGGTGATCTCCCAGACCACCTCCCCCTGTCCATTGGGGATCACAAAAACCCTCTTCACTCCCACTGGTGATCTCCCAGACCACCAGCCCATCAATTAGCTATTGCATAGATCACCTTCCCTTCCATTCATCACAAAGCTCTTAACCTCTATTCTCCAAGATCATGTGAGCCCCACCATTTCCCCTCTCACTGGAGATTGCCTGGAACACTTTCCACTGCTGAGACCACCTCCCCTTCCACTGGTGGTCCCAGAATATTCCTCTGGCAACTACAGCAACTCTGCTGACATGGACAAGTAATATTAGGAAAGTGCCTCTGGTATTTTTAGCTTCTTTCATATAAGTTAGAAGCTGGAAACAAGGAAGAGGAAACAGCATTATGTAACCATCCAGCTCTTCACAGGACACGAGTAAGTGCTCTGTGGACCACAAATGGTTTACAGACCACAACACATGGTAACTCTGCCTGCAAAAAGCATGGATCCTTGTCTTGTGCTATTTTTTCTCACCCAAATATAAAGCTTTGCTTTGCTTGTGACAATAATCTGTTACAAAGCATTCGTGAAATGCACATTAGCTGAGTAAAACGGAAGTACATAAATTGGTTGTGTGATTTATGTAAATTACAAAACTGTAAATGCTCTCGAAATTAAGCCACTAATCTGTAATGTAAACATAATACAATATTGCAAAAGCCCTTCATTTTGTGTAGCATGACAAATGCCACATAGTTACTGTACAAATTGCTTTATTTTTGGTTTTTGCCATCTGAAAGTGAGTAATGTAATTGACAAGGCTGGATAATCCACAGCAAGGAAACAAACACCTGTTTTTGTTGTGTTTTGTTTTTAATGATGTTTTATGGGATTTCATTTCTTTTGATTCAAAAATACTGATCTTGCAGTGAAAATTGAACTTTTACCTGCCTTGTTTTTAAGAAATAGATCATTTTCAGGTTGTGGTTTTTTTAAGGTGCTTTTAATTCTGAAGCTTTAATATATTCTAAACCACTGCTCCATAATAAATAAATAAAGGCTACAGCCTTTCACTTAAAAATACATGAAGATTTGCACCTGGGCTTCTACTCCACATGTGTGCATGCAAAATTGTGCACACAAGTCACTGCATGCACTTTATACGCTGAGACCTGGAACACATCTGTAATCCTGCAGCGGGACAGCACATAGCTATGCTGCCCCAGTGGATACCCATAGAAGAAATCAACATGTTTTGTTCTCATTTGCCCTTTAAAAATATAAATGACTAAAAATACATCTTTTGAATGAAAAGTGTTTCAAAACAACAAATGGAAATGCTCCATCCTGATCATGTCACAATGGGAATGCTTTGTTCCAATTTCTTGTCCCCCAAAACAAAATATAGTTGAAATTGCAACATTCCCATGGGAAATTTTGATGAAATGACATTTTTGGACAGAAGGACATTCCATCTCAAAATTTTTGACCAGCTCTAGATCCGTCCTTGTCCAGACCAGGATAGCCAGGCCACCAGTTGGGCATGGGTGTGCAAGTTTTAAAAGCTACTGTTCAGAAAGCCTGGAGAGCTCTCTTTGTGAGTTACAGGGAGAATGTTCAAATCAGTTTAGCAAATGACCCTGGGTTGCATTCTTAACACGTTAAGATTATGATCCCTCAGCGAATAGTGACACTGACTCTCTCAGTAAATGTTGTCAGCACACACGTTTTACCGAACGGTTGAGTTTTCTAGACTGTGTAGGGATTGTACTAGTCACCTTTAAGCTGCTTATTCATTCTTCAACACATTTATTTTTAGAGCCCCAGGATGCTTTTAAAACCTGTCCCGACTGTTTGTCTCTTGCTCACATTCCTCTTCTTTTTACCCTGTTGGAAATAAAACTCCCATAGCCACAGATTTTCCCATGGCAGGAGGAGAAGCAACAGTTGATCCACCTCTGTGACACTCTTCCTTAGTGCCTGGGTCATGTAGAGAGCCATGGGGGGACGGGCACAGGGACAGGGCAAAGTGCATGGTCTCCCCACCAGCCCCGGGAGGAAGCTGTTCAGATGTAAATACAGAATTCTCTGACCAGAGCTCCCTGTGCGTTGTGCAACGGGAACAGCTTCTCTTACCGAAGCTTTGCAATCACGGCTGCATTGTAACCCTGCTTAGTGGGAGCTGCTGGGGGCCAGCAGCCAGCACACAGGGGAAGAATGGAGGGAGGCAAGATGGGCCAATGGTTAGGGCGCTAACCAGCACCTGTGTTCAGTTCCCTGTTATGGCACAGATTTCCTGTATGACCTTTGGTGCATCACTTAGTCTCTCTATGCCTCGCTGCCCCATCTATCAATGGGAATAACGGCACTGACCTGCCTCAAAGTGGGGTTGTGAGAATAAATACTGTCTAGATTGCAAGGCGTGCAGACCCTATGGTAATAGGAGCCAATTGAATACCTTAGATAGAAGGACTCTGTTCAGGTGGTTCTACCCTTCCACAAGCTCCACACAGACCTCTTGAGATCCATAGAGTTTTGGGCAAATCTACTGGGGCTGAAACTGCTGCCTGTTGTGCCAAGGGTGTGCTGTGCCAGGCCAACAGAAATGTCTGGCTAACCTGCCCCAGATCCTGTGAGTGGGTGTTGTATGGCCCATCATCTCTTCATTGTTAGACTCTCTCAGTCTTTTGCTCCTTTCCCCAGGTAAAGTTATATCTGCCCAATTGATCCAGTTCCAGCCTCACCAGGGGACATGAGTAAGTCCAGAGCTCACATCAATTACAGCTACTCAAACCTTTCCATGCATTCCGAGTCAAGTGCTGAAACTCAGCTGAAATTGCTGAGTTTCACCAGATTTCAATGCAAACACTGGGGCTGGGATTTTCAAAAAGTACCTAAGGGAGTTAGGCACCCAGCTGTCACTAAAAGTCACGTAGAGGTTTGTATTTAAGGGCCAGATTTTTAAAAGGTATTTAATTCCCATGAGATTTAGATGCTGATATGCTTTTGAAAATCCCACTAGGCATAGGGTGACCATATTTCCCTATGCTGAATACTGAACACCTGGTAAAATTACTCCTATTCAAGCAAGTTCAATGGCAATCAGTCAGAACTGTGCAGTACAAACATTCAAACTAACATCAAGTTGAATGAGTCCCTGCATAGTTGGATTCTTTTTATTTACCTTCTTATCTTTAAGCCTTTAGGGTTCACATGGGGAGAGGTGACACACACACACTCCTGTACACCTCTCTCACACAGGGGTGACTGACAGACCCAACTCGACCCTCCCTGCCTGGCTGGGCCCTCAGGACAGACCCACCTCTCCTGGTACCTCAGTGGTGCTGCATCTTCCCAAAGCAACACCGGGGTGGGGGAGAGGGGCACACAGGGTCACATGCCCTCCAGATTTCTTCCAGGGTTCACATCAGAATGGGACGGGAGCTGCTTCCAGCTGCAGCGGGGGTGGGGGGATGACCTGGCCCATGTCTTTGCAGAGCTGATCTCTTCCCCCTACCCCCCTACCCCCCTACCCCCGTGGCTGGAAGCAGCTAGTCCCTTCCTGCCTGCACAGTGTGGAAAGGCAGCTAACACCTCCAGGCTGCTGCTAGCCACAGAAATAACCCATCTGCCTCCTGCCCCCTGGCTACAGAGCGGGCAGGAAGGGGTTAAGCTCTAAGGACATATTGTGCACCAGGGCTCAGGGAACCTGACTGCAGGGGCTTCAGCCAACCCAGCCAGAAGGGTGGCTCAGCAGGGGAGGGTGCCTAGGGGACAGAGCATCCCCGCGCTCTGACCAGGCTGGAAATCGCTTCCCTCTCCCCGCCCCCCACTTCCAATCCAGAGCTTAGCTGAGAGGCAGAGAGGCTCCCTGTGCCAGCGCTGTGCAGGGCTTTGGCACATTCAGGGCTTGACTCCTGTTGGTCAGCGCCCCGGGCCGGAGGGTCTTGGGTTTTCCTGGGGCGCCAGCCGAGCCAGAGGCAGCGGTGGAAGGAAGGAACCTGCCGGCCAGGCTGCTGGTGAGCTGAGCACTCCAACCAGGGGCTGGTTCTTCCCACAGTGCTGGGAGCGGGATGTGCCTCGCCCGGGGGGTGGGGAGGGAATATGGAGGCGCAGCGGGGAGCTGGGTGTGTGTGTGAAAGAGCAAAACAGGGAGGACAACGAGAGGGGGAGCACGTAAAGGGCCGATGGGTGGGCAGGAGAGGCAACATGTAAGCAGCCTCTGCCTGACGCCAGTCTGCACTCACCACCCACCACAGTGCACAGGCAGTGCCGGCCAGAAACGGGACAGGGGGTGGGGCCCTGCTGTCTAAGAGCCGGCACGCAGCAGGGGCTGGGCTGACAGACCAGCAGGGCGCGGTTGGTGAGGCTAAGTATGAGAATTTGATGCCCCTTAATGAACTCCTCATGGATGAAATTGCCAGAGGCACCTGAGCCAACCAGTGCTTCTAAGTGGACACTGGGCATGGCAGAATGCCAGCGGTGAAGAGGGAGACACAGTGGGGTAGTGTGGTGTGATTGCCAAGATTCTGGTGGATAGGCGGCAATGTGGTTCACTGTGCGGTGAAGTAGGACACTGACCCAACCCTGTTCTCCCCATTGGGCAGGGCTCCGGACTTTCCCAACCTGAAGGTGGACATGTCTTTGCCCTGCAGCATGCCTAGGATCCCCACAATATAGACACAAGCCCAATGCCTTATGGCCATTCTTTCCATTGGCATAGGGGTAGGACCACGGTTGGGTGACTTGCATCGCATCAGGGTTTGGTAGGAAGGACTCAGGCTGGTGGGGATCAGGTGGTATGTCATTTTTCTTGGCCTGGTGTCAATAGCTTATCATCAGTTCTAATACAAGGATTAATTAAAGCTCCCAGTCTAGGTGGAGGTTCCACATGTGCTAATCCATCTTTGACAGGGTTGTTGAGGCCCTGCTTGCAGTGGTGTCACTGCACAGCCCCGTTCCAGTAGGTGACTGCAGCCAGATATTGAAATTCCACTGTATATTTGGAGAGAGCCCCAGGACCTGCAGGAGGGTGTGGAGGGCAGCGTCTGTGGTACATTCTCCAATAAGGTGGTCAAAGATGCCTGCCATTGCCTGTGCAAAGTTCTCAAAGGGTTCAAGGAGAGGACCAGACCCCCTCCAGGATTGCGGATGCCTGCTTCAGGGCCTCTGCAGTGAGCAGACTAAATACTAATCCCACTCGGGACCAAACTGTGAGGTACCACTGTGGCCGCAACTCCAGCTGGAGACAACATTGGTTAAGGAACCCACAAAACTTGGCATGATCCCTGACAAACTTATCAGGGAGGGGCAAGCGGCGCTTGTGGAAAATGGATGAAAGAGGTGGGGGAACAGAAGACACTGCATGGGCTCGTACGTGGGCCTTGAGGGCTGCGTTCTGGTCAGGTAACACAGCTACCCTAAGCCTGCAGTTGTGCAGGACCCCAGCAACGTATGAGAAGGTGGCTTGAGCTACTGCTGGGGTCCTTCTGGAGGAGAGCTCCGTGCCATGGAGTGAAGTCCCTTCTTTTCTTCCAGTGGGCTGCTCAAACAGTCACACACCGAGCTGTAAGCAGTGTGACTGGGTGGTTGGAGCAGAACCAGAAGGCAGAACCAGAGGCATGGTCTGGAGACAAGCCAGTGTTCAGAGCCAGGAGGTTGGAATCGAGGTTCAGAGGTAGGAAGGGACTAGGGCTGAAGCATAACAGGCAAGGAGAGGAGGAATGGCAGGACCGGAAGCAGGTCTGTCCCAGCTGCGGGAGTGGGCAGTCACTGTCCTGTTGTTGCTACCAGGCTGAAATAGGGATTTCTTGGCTCTTCTGTCCAATCAGAGATCACAGTCACTAGTGAGTGTTTATCGGTCCTTGGGTTGGTGGGTGACCATGCTCAGAGCCAGCTGTGTCCTTAACAGTGTCCCTAGAAAATGTTTTCCAAACCAGGCTGTGTCTTTATTGTAACAGGTGAGGTCTTCATGGCTCTGGGTTTCATAGCATAAGGTATGGCTACAGCTACAGGATGTTATCCAAAGCCCATTAAAGTTAATGGATAGATTTCCTTTTACTTTGATGGGTTTTCCATCAGGCCTGTGGGGGACTATTGTGTTTGGAAGCCTATGCACTCAGGGAATTTAAGAACTGTAGCAACCTATCATGACATTGTGGCTCCATTTTCAAATTTAGAACATAAACAGCTGCAGGCGTGCTACAAAGGAGACTCATTGTACCTGGGTCTGGTGTGTTTACAAATATTGATTTCTTCCAGAGTCTATTCTTCTTGTTAGCACTTAGAGTAACAAAGAATTACACTGAGGGGATGGAGATTTGAATTCAGATGGTTAAAAAAGATGGCCAGTGCTGTGCTAAGGGGAAAATTACATTGAGTACAAGAAACAGGTCCAATAAATGTGCAAAAATGCCGTGTTACATACAGAGAGTCCCTTATGGAAAGTGGGGTGTGACTGCTGGTTCCTTTCATCACTATGTAAGTAATAATTATATGCTTATCTCTACTCTCTTTGCATCCTATCTGAATTTTAGTATTACTGGCCCAAATGTTCACACCTAGATGCCTAAAGTTTATGCCTAAATCCCTATCTAGACATCTACATAAGTGGGTTAATTTTTAGAAGTACTGATCCTCACTCACTCTCAATACCTCTGCAAATGAGGCCATTTGTTTCCATGTTTCTAAATATGGACCTAGGAACTTAACTTTAGACACCTGGATTTGAAAATCTGGGGCCTAGGTTTGAAAATTCCGGCCACTATGATGTGTGAACAGCACAATCCAAAATGGAATGGTTTGCAAGCTACAGTCAGGGCCGCCCAGAGGATTCAGGGGGCCTGGGGTCTTCGGCGGTGGGGGGCCCCCGCCGCCGAATTGCTGCCAAAGACCTGGCACTTCGGCGGTGAGTCCTGGGGTGGAAGGACCCCCCGCTGCGGGTCTTTGGGGAACTTCAGCAGCGGGTCTCGGAGTGGAAGGACCCCCCCGCCGCCGAAGACCTGGAGCGGAAGAAGCTCTGAGGGCCCAGGCCCCGCGGGAGTTTTCCAGAGCCCCTGGAGTGAGTGAAAGATTCCGCTCCAGGGGCCCCAAAAAACTCTCGTGGGTGCCCCTGTGGGGCCCAGGGCCTGGGGCAAATTGCCCCACTTGCCCCCCCGCCCCCGGTGGCCCTGGCTATAGTTCACTCTAGCCTCATTCGATGAGCCTATCATTTTATCTGTCTATTGACAGAGTATCTATAACTATCCTTTCCTCACCCTTTGAGCACAGTGCAGCTCTCTTTCTTGGTACCTTCAGTGCCAGTAGTCACTCAGCTCGGTACCAGTCATGTTTATGGACTCAGGTCTGCCGACAGCCACCTGGATAGTGTGGCAAGCACCAGAACTCGACCACAAATCCCAGTGGAAGGGTTTGGCTCACCACCTCCTAACCCTCCCCCTCTTTCTGGAGTACAAAGAGTCACAAAGAGTCTTATCAGTCATCACTACAGTTGCTGGTTTTTAATCCCTTCCCACACTTCCTCCCCTTCACTTTCTGCCCTGAGCACTTTGAGAAGTTTGCTATGGCCTTCGTTTTGAAGCTCAAACAGACACCCAGCTCGGGTGCTGCTTTGAGAACTCTGGCACCTTATTCCTGCCTGAACCATGAGCAAACCTCCTTGTTACACTGATAACACCTAGCTGAACAGTTCAGTGTGCAAACGTACGTCATGATCGAGGGTGACATTGTCAAAAGCACCTAAGTGCCATAGGAGTAGGGTTGCTTGAAACATGTTTATTAAATGTTGAGTTTTTGACTAAATGTCATGTGTGTGTGTGTGTGTGTGTGTGTAATGTATCTGAGTTCTATGACAAATTTTGACTTTTAATCAAAAAAATTCAAACTTTTTTTCTTTTTAGTTTTGAACATTTTTTTTTTCAGTTTTTCAATACAAAGTTAACATTTTCTTTGTGAAATTTTGACTTTTTCCATCCTTCATTTTTGCTGAAATTTTCTGTGGAAAAAACTCCAAACTTTTTTTCATCCAGCTCTACTTAGGCACCTATGGCCAGATTTTCAAAGGTATTTAGGTGCCTACTGAAACAAATAGGAGTTAGGCACCAAAATACCTTTAAAAAACTGACCTCTCTTTCCCAGTCACTTCAAACTGGACTTCAACTCCATTGAAAAATTTACCCTGAGATTCATTTCCAGCCTCAGCTGTTGCCTCCTGTCTCCGAGGTCTTTCCTCCCTACCTCCTTCAACTGCTCTTTTGCAGCTGGATCATGTATTAGCCTGTGTAAAAAGGAAGGCGTTAGCCCCTATAGAAAGTAACTTATGGAAGAACTTAATGCACACAGAGGCAAGCAGGAATATTTTCCATATATGTAGCTGGTTATGTAGCTAAAGCTGAAATACACAATAAAAAAGATATCTATCTATCTAGCTATCTAGATTATAGCTATAGATATAGGTATATATATAGATAGATAAAGATAGATATAGATAGATATGGATATAGATTATATAGATATAGATATATAAAGAGTTTAATGAAATTTAGTGCAATCTTTGGATTTTGGCCTTAGTGGTTTAGAGCTGTCTCTCCCTCCCTATCCCTTCATTCAAGTCTACCAATGAAGACAAAGGTGCTCCATCTATATCAGAATACCCTGGTTTGGGTGATGTCAGGTAGTGACACTCACCCTTTAAGAGGGAAGAAGCCAATGCATCTATGACTGTCCACTTGACCCCAGTTGGGCTTAAGAGAGGGCACCTGGCACCTAGAAGGAAAGAGAGACAGAGCGAGTCAGAGCCAGAAAGGAGTCGGACACAGGAGGTGTGGGTGAGACCTGAGTTTGGAAGGTCAGCAGGAATGGGGAGCTACTGGAGAGGAGCAAACTGCTGGTGGGAATTGACCAAAGCTGGGGACCTGATGAGCAGAAGGTTTGGGCAGTGGCCTCTAGGAAAATCTAACTTGGTCAGGAGAAGCCGAGCCTAGAAGCAAGGAAGTTGCTGCGAGAGGGTGGATTCCCTGAACAGGGATAGGAAACACAGGCAGGGGGTCTGGGAGTGGAACGCTTACAAGGGAGAACCCCTCTGGGTGAAGACCTGAGCGAAGCACCGTGGGAAGACTGGTCACTCATGTATGGGGGTCTGGAAACTGGGGCCCTGAATCAGAGGAAAAGGAACCGAGAACAAAGTCCTGCTAGAGACTCTTGAGTAGGTGACTTGAGGTGATGTCCGAGGAGAGGGGAATGGAAAAACCACTGTATCTTTATACGCTTACTGCAGGAACTGGAGAATGGTTTTACAACAAGACTTTTTGGGAACTATGGCACTGGTATAGATGAATACATTGTGCCTGTGAGGCAGGGCTCACTGTAGCAGACACTGAGAGACTATGTTCCTTTCATGGGCAAATGGAAGGGGAAACTGAGGCAAGCACACCTGTCTTGCCACAGTTTGCTACTTCAGGGACCTCCAGGTGAGTCAATTCTAGCACAGGGAAAAGACTCTACTGGATGCTAGTCTGCATACTGTTATCAGAGAGCTGCCTTCATAGAATATCAGGGTTGGAAGGGACCTCAAGAGGTCATCTAGTTCAACCTGCTGCTCAAAGCAGGACCAATCCCCAGACAGATTTTTGCTCCAGATCCCTAAATGGCCCCCTCAATGATTAAACTCACAACTCTGGGTTTAGCAGGCCAGTGCTCAAACCACTGAACTATCCCTCCCCACTGTGCAATATGTGACTCAAGCAGTAGGGTGACCAGATGTCCCGATTTTTGGGTCCTTTTCTTATATAGGCTCCTATTACCCCCCCCACACCATCCCGATTTTTGTCACTTGCTGTCTGGTCACTCTACTCAAGCAGCAGCAAAAATTCAGCATCCTACAGAGCCCAGACTTACACCTGTACACAGGGCCGGCTTTAGGAAGTGCGGGGCCCAATTCGAACAGTTTTGACGGGGCCCTGGCAGGGATGACTTAAAGAAACAAAAAAACAAAAAAACACACGTAAAAAAAAAAAAAACACGTGGGGCTTGTACTCACCAGGCGGTGCTCCGAGTCTTCGGCGGCACTTCGGCAGTGGGTCCTTCACTCGCTCCAGGTCTTTGGCGGCACTGAAGGACCTGCCGTCAAAGACCCAGAGCAAGCGAAGGACCTGCCGAAGTGCTGAAGACCCAAAGTGCTGCCAGGTGAGTAAAAATTTAAAAAGGTACCTCTAGCCAGGGAAGGGATTCGCACTAGGCGCGGAGCCCGATTCGGGGGAATTGGTGGAATAGGCCTAAAGCCGGCCCTGCCTGTACAGGGAGAACTGAGAGCATTTGGAAAGGCTGCCTTGTATTAGTTAACGTTAGTACTGTGGTAGTGCCTAAAGGCCCCATTATGCTGGGTGTTGTATGAACAGATAACACATCCCAGTCCCTGACTCGAAGAGTGTCGCATCAAAGCTTTTGGCTGTCACGCTGCCATGGCCTTTCCTCATACTGCCCCCATCGCCAAGCTCTTAAGATGCTTTTCTCTTATCTGGTGGCTCCTCCCAACACAGCACACTTTTAATACAGCTTTAAACTCTCTCACTCACTCCTGGGTAGTGAGAGATCTCCTCCTTGAGCATGATTTGACACCAGTTCTACTGTATTATTTTTTTCCCCATAGAAAAATGTCAAGTCCTGTCATCCTCAGTTAGCAAGAGTTTCATGTGGTGAATTCTCCAGATTTAAAAAAAAAATAACAAAGTGTTTGTTTTTTTAAAATACAACCTGGACTGACTGACAGTTAATATTCATATTATGGTAGGCCCCAGAGGTCTGGGTGTGGCCCCTTTATGCTAGACCATGAACAAACACAGAGGCAAACATGATCCTTGTCCCGAAGAATTTACAGTCTCAGTAGATAAGCAACCAAGAAAGATGTAGCCGATAGACAGAATTAAATATGTACAATACTGTTTCCATTTTATATGTGCGTGTAAGTGGTTGGATAGATACTCATCCTTGAGGAGATTCGCAAAAGTGCCTAAAGGATTTAGGAGCACATGCCTGGTTGATTTTTGATTGGGCCTGTGCTTCTAAATCACTTAGGCTAAATATATTAATGTAACTACAATCAGGGAGATTTTCAAAAGTGCCTTTCTCCCACTTCCTAGCAATTACAAAAAAATCCCCTGAAAGACAATACACATATTATATACTGTCATCATCTTATAATCATCAATTTATTTTAATTTCTGAGCAAGTTTTACAGGCAGAATGCAATCTGAGCACTTTAAAGCATCTCGCTGGGAATATCTTATCATATTTATTAAAGTGTCCCCTGTAAAACCAGGCTTTTATCGGGTAAATTATAGGGACTGTCATCCATTTGGCAGCTTCACAACTTCTGATCAT
This sequence comes from Mauremys mutica, assembly GCF_020497125.1. Classification (NCBI taxonomy): domain Eukaryota; kingdom Metazoa; phylum Chordata; order Testudines; family Geoemydidae; genus Mauremys; species Mauremys mutica. The sequence goes on along the minus strand of NC_059076.1, from coordinate 6,793,358 downwards.
ATATTTCTACACTCAGCGTTGGCAGGAAGAATTTAGAAATATTATGTAAGATTATGCTTAAGCCAGCTGGTGGTTGATGGAACAGGCTGGGCACGCATTCAGGTAAAAGGAAGTGTACCCAAGTTAAAGAAAGCATTGAGAATGCTAAAAATATCACAATGAACACACAGATCTGCATTTACTTGCCACTTCCCAGCCACACATAGAACAAAAGCTGATAGACTACGTGACATACATAGAATCTACTTCAGCCTTTGCTTACATACAGAACTCTAAACTGGCTATGGGAAAACCTTTAGTATTGAAGCTAAAATGTCCTCTACAACTCATACTAGCGTTGACTAGATCCTTTATACCTGAACCCACAGACTTATGCACTCTATCATCTTTCCCCATCAAATTGCTTTCTCTAGCCATCTACTGAAGCCTTCCTGCTACTCGACCTTGTAGAAAGACATAGTCTAGAATTTCCATCCTCTTCGCTCCATGAGATTGTATCAGAATTCTGATTCTTTCTTTGTGATTTCATTCCTGGTCTTTCATATGAATGTACTTGGTTCGATTTCCTTTTGAAACCACAGAACTTATTGTCTAGAACAGTAGCATTTCCACTTGATTATCAGTTTGCTAAATAAAATGTGACATTTGGCTTCTGTGCTACACATTAGGGAAAACTGTTAGATTCACATTTTTCCTACATGAACTTAAATGCCCTTTAATTACAAGTGACAGAAATACAACAAAGGGTGCTGTGACCGAAACATCTATATACAGATGCAGTGTAAATTAATCAAAGTATATAACCTGAAGCAATTCAGCCCTTACAAATAAACATTTAGTAGGGAGTTATAGATAACTAATTGTTGCATTATAATGGGAAGTTTAACCTTATAACCCTAAATTCTGGGATACGCTGAATTTCAGTGTCATTTCATTTCTCATGACTAGATTGGTAAGGAATAATCCCATTTAAGTGCAGCTGCTGTTTTGTGGAAGACTAATAAAAACATTCTATTCCTAGACAATTCAGCAGATAGGTATTATTTTCTGTATCGCTTTTATTAAAGAACATCTGAATAAATATAGGATCACTGTTTCCTCTAAATTCATCTGCTTTGATAGATTAGTTTCCACCTGAAATGACAGACTTTTAGAAGTAACATGCTAGTGATATCCACAGCAACCAATTGGAATGTAAGAAATTGAGATTTATAACTGCAGGTGGAGAAACAGCAGCAGCAGAAGGACTGCAAGGAACAGAGATTTTATTTTCATGCTAATTTTCTTATTAATAAAGAATGAGAGAAGAAAAAAAATACAGAAATCTATAATTTATAAAAGAAATGTTTCTAAACAGAATGTTTTTCAAAGTTTTCCTAAAGGTATCAGCCACTCTTTAATGGCTAATACCTCCAGATTTAGGTAACTGATGAGTACATACAGTGGCATGTATTTTTAATACCCATGACTTAAGAATTTAAGAATTGATCTCTCTTATCATGTCAATGTGCTTGAATATAATTTGCTGAGACAGACACTGAAACATGCTTGATTTCAAACACTGCTTTGAAGACTCTAGCTAGGATTAAGCAAAAACAAAAAATGCCAGCATTGGTACACTTTTCTACATGATATCAAAGATGCTTAAAGAAGCAACTTTTAAAGGACTTTGAATTCTTCTGGGCCAATTCTGCCATCCTTACTCATAATACTGGGTAGTATTTTACTCCATACGTAGCCGCACTGAAATCAGTGGGGCTTTTTGCAAAATAAGGTGGGCCGTGATGTCTCAGTGTATGGCGTTTGTATGTTTTATTAACATTTACCATAACTTGGGAAAATTATCTGTTTGATACCAGCTTTTCCATAGCAACCACTAAAATAAAACTGTTCTACAAACTGCTTCTTCTTGCACATTGTTCTCTTGGCTTAATTTGATGCGTGCCTTTTGTCATATCTTGGCAGCATTAGCATGTGGCTGTTGCTTCATGTTGTGTGCCATCCAACTAGGTACTTATGTGACCTTCGCCCCTGAAGTGTCTGAGTGCTGCACAATCACTAGTGCCCTGTGAGGCAGCAAGGGATTGCCTCATTTTTCAAATACGGAGCTGAGGTACAGGTAGATGAAGTGGCTGTGGAAAATGAAACATGAAAAAAAGCCAGTGTTCAGGACTCTAATAGAAGGCAGTTTTCTGCTGAATCACTGGCCAGTTTTTATAGTCCTCTTCTGTGTCTTTGATGGTCTGGATTAAAATTCTTATTTGCTAGGCTTTGGCTGTCCGATTCTTTGGCCAGTATGCTGAATCGGGCCCATTTGCTGTATTACTCTCCATCCCATAACAGTTCAGGATTATGCAGAACATAAGATTTATTTTCTTTCCTTTTTTTAACTTCCTATCACTCCTGGTTGAGAAGAAAGCCTTCCAGCTCTGCCACGAAGTGGTGTTCATGATCCTGAATCATTTCAGCTGAGTGTTAACTCTGAAAACTAATGACTGCAATATAAATATCAGCAGTATTAATAATTGAATTGCTGGTCATATGAACAGATATATTCCCTCAACCAAAGACTGTATTCATAGCTGTAGCAGTGGCATTCATAAGAAGTAGAGGAGGCTTTTCCCTTTAAGGGTAGTATGATGAGTAGAACTGGGGAAAGATGGTCATGTGTCAGGAAGAGACCTAGTTTGATTTGACACCAGTGCTCAGGAATGCAAGCTTGAGCCAGGCTGCTAACACCCAAACATTAGAGCCCCCACATGTAACATTGAGCTCTCAGTGTACTTAACAAAGTTCTGTTTCTGCCTGCCTGATGCATCAATTATTGCTAATGAAACATTAGGCACAGCACTTAGCACCAGCCTGATTATTTTGCATTGGTTTGAAAAAGTACTTGAATTTTAAATGTCAAACCTCCCTTAATTTTGCATACGTGCCACTGTGGGGGGCTGCCTCATTTAGCTGCTGCCTTCAATGGCAGACGACAGAGGCAGGTTTCTTCTGGGCTCTCTAATGATGGCTCTCCCCAGCACAAGATAATCATGGCAGCACCCAGTGAGATGAACCTTGGAGCTCCAGTCCAATGCACTGAGCAGAACAATGAGACAGCAGAATTAGACATCTCTCAAAAGGCTCCTTGTATCTCCCGTGAGACAAGAAAGGACTTCTTGGTGATCTGCAGTGTCAGGATTCACCGTGTCTTTGGTGAATAATTACTGTTCCGTTGCTTGTTGTGAACTACAAGCTCTTTGATTGGACATAGGTCCCATGGTGTATTTCTGGTCCTTGAATGAATGAGCTCAACTCTTTAGTTGGGTTGTTAAGTGTGACTATTTAATGTTATGAAATTCACTTGTAGTGACTATCCTGCAGGCAATTAAAATGGGCTTGTTTTGGCAAACAATCCATCAGGTAAAACTCAGAGATCGGAAAAAATCCCCACACACAGCATGCAAACACTGTCCAAGGAAGTGTCAGTGAACATGAGGGGGACTGCTTGGCAGTATTTGCACAGCTGTATTCAAAACAAACATCTGATTAACGTTTCCTTTCTACTACACACACTGGCGTCAGTGAGCCTAATCCAGTTATGCTTTCCCTACGTGTGGGGTGCAGCATAGGACACATACGTGGGCTAAACTCTGTAGTTACTTCTCCTGCTGAGATGCTAAATATAGGCTAACTGTCATGGCTGCCGGGCTAGCTGTATCTCTGTCCCCTTTCTGGTTTCATGTCTTGGGCCTCTTGCTCTTACCCGCTGTGGGGGGGAATCTTATGTTCAATCCACTCGTAAGCTGGGACCCACGTATATTACTCAAGAATATCACCTGTGTACCATCCTACCATCCAAACGAGTTTGGGGGCCCTGCATTTCTTCACTCCGGAGACCAGGGAGGGAGGGAGCAAGACTCAGAGCCTCAAAGATGTTTAGGCACCTAACGCCCATGGGAAGTTAGGCACCTAAGCACATTTGAGGATCTTCTCACAACAGCCTTCTTAAAACAAAGTATTTGTATTTTGCAAAGCATTAGAAAAAAGGGATTTTAAAACAACAAAAAGCCGACACACACATTTAGTCTCAGCTAAACTCAGGCTTCACTATAAGCTAAGTTAGATAGGCGTTCATCGTAGATTGCAGGCATAGACAGGGCTGGCCTTACCATGAGGCGAACTGAGGCGGCCGCCTCAGGTGCCAGACTGTGGGGGGGCACCACTAGGACCCAGAGTGTAGAAAATTGTGTCTGCTGATGGTGCATATGTATTCTCTCTGCTCTAGATGCACAGAGATGGTGGAGTGCTGTGCTGGAGGAAGAAGGGCACAAGAGACATAACAGGCAGGCAGGAGAAAAGGTGAGAGAGAATAAAAGAAAGCAGCAGGAGCTGCTTGTATAGAGAGGAGGAGGAGCCTCTTATGTACCTCTTCAGCACCCCCAGGAGCCTGGACTGATTCACACCAGCTTGTCAGGGAACTTCCTGTTTCCTGCTGCTTCCCTGAACCCACTTGCGGAGAACAGACAGTCAAATGAAGCTGACATGCATCCGACGAAGTGGGTATTCACCCACGAAAGCTCATGCTCCAAAACGTCTGTTAGTCTATAAGGTGCCACAAGACTCTTTGCTGCTTCAACTGAAGTAGTAGGAGCCAGTTAGGCCCTTAAGACGCTGATATCTTCCCTCACTCAGGCCCTGCTACCAGCCTGCTTATTTGTCCCCTTCAATTGTGTTGTGTATTTGGTTGTCATGGTTTTTGTTGCTATGGCAACTGAGTTAGATTATTAGGGGATAGCCCAGCCGATTTCGGCCGTTTGGGTGAGCTCTGTGTCTGTAAATAAAATGGTAGTTTTGTTAGCTGTCTGCTGTCTGGCCTCAAGTGATTTCTTCCTAAACCGGCTGCCCCCAAGGATATAACAAGTGGCGACGAGGGTGGGATTCCGGTGCTGCTCCAGTAACAGAAGGAAGTAGAAGTCAAGGTAAAGAACAAACAAACAAAAAACCTGCTTGTTTGCACTGACTGTGAAAGTGAAACTAAAAATCATGGCTACTCTGACCAGGCCACTGGAACCTTTTGATGAGAATACAGAGCAGTGGCATGTGTATACTGAGCGTTTTGAGCTTTTTGTTATTGCAAATGACATTACAGAAGTGAAGAAGGTGCCAATATTCTTAAGTGTTGTAGGGGCTAAAACCTACTCCCTGCTACGCAGCTTACTACACCCTGTTAAGCCTGAGACTAAATCTTACAGTGACATTGTGGAAATCCTGGGGTCCCATTTTTCCCCAAAACCACTGGTAATTGCTGAAAGATATAGGTTCCACAAAAGAGACCAAAAGGAAGATGAAACAGTTGTACAATTTGTAGCAATTTTAAAAAAGCTAGCAGAACACTGTGAATTTAAGGAGATGTTAAATGATGCCCTGTGTGACAGGTTAGTGTGTGGCCTCTACAGTGAAGCTATACAGAAGCGCCTACTGATAGAGGCTCAGCTTACATTAAAGAAGGCTGTTGATATTGCTGTCTCTATGGAACTGGCTACAAGGGAGGTGCAATACATCGGTGCATCCCCTAGGGTGCAAAAAGTGTCACAAGAACCGACCTACAAAACTGTACAGAGTCAAGAATGTTACCGCTGTGGTAAGCCGGGTCACCAGGCATCAGAATGCTGGTGTAAGGACCTGGTGTGTCGACACTGTGGCAAAAAAGGGACACATTGAGTGTGCCTGTAAACAAAAGAAAAAGAGGCCTGTGGTCCGGCCGACAAAAAGAGGAACCCTGCATACCCTAGAGCAGACCCAGGATGATCAAGGTGACACCTCATCACAAGAGGAAGTGCCACTGCATGTTTTGTCTTTGGCAGTGGGCTCACATGAATACTGGGTAACCCCGTTGTTGGATGGCAAGCCTATACGCATGGAACTGGACACCGGTGCAGCCGTCTCGCTGGTCTCCGAGACTGTGTATAAAGAAAAACTACAGCATCTTCCGCTTAAGGCAACAAAAACTGTTCTGAAGACGTATACGGGAGAAGCTGTGCCCATGTTGGGCATTATTGATGTTAAGGTGGAACTCAATGGACAGGCTGCTAAATTGCCACTGTTTGTGGTGAGAGGTAACTACCCAGCCTTAATGGGTAGGTCTTGGCTTGGGAAAATTCAGCTGAACTGGGCAGAAGTGCACCGGATGACTAAAGAAGAAACCAGTCTAACCCCTATACTAAGGAAACATGCTGCTGTTTTTGGAGATGATTTGGGAAGTATGAAGGGAATCACTGTGACATTGAACATTAAACCTGACAGTCCACCAAAACATCTGACAGCCCGAACTGTGCCATATGCCATCAGGACAAAAGTTGAAGCAGACCTGGAGCGCCTGGTCACCAATGGAGTCCTAATACCAGTTACCCATAGCTCATGGGCCACTCCTATCGTTCCAATAGTGAAGAAAGATGGCTCTCTCCGGATTTGCGGTGATTTTAAAGTCACTGTCAACCCAGTGTTGTGTGCAGAGCAATACCCGCTTCCCCGCATCGATGACCTCTTCGCAGGCCTGGCTGGGGGACAAAAGTTCAGTAAGATTGATCTGAGTCAAGCATATTTACAGATGCACATCGATGAAAAGTCCCAAGAGCTGTTGACTATTGTGACTCATAAGGGGCTTTATCGATACTGTCGCCTACCCTTCGGAATAACGTCTGCTCCCGCCCTGTTCCAGAGGGCTATGGACCAGATCTTGTGTGGGTTGTCATGAATTCAGTGCTATCTGGATGATATCCTGGTCACTGGAAGAAATGAAGAGGATCACTTAAAGAATTTAGAGGCTACCCTACAAAGACTGGAAGAGTATGGCCTACGAGTTCGCAAAGACAAGTGTGAATTCTTCAAGCCCTCTGTTGAATATTTGGGACACATCATTGATTCTGCTGGTCTTCATAAGGCCCCTGCAAAAGTTAAAGCTATTGTGGAGGCTCCCCCACCTCGATATGTAAGCCAGCTGCACTCGTTTCTAGGACTCCTGAACTATCATGGAAAGTTCATCTCACAGTTAGCCACACTGCTAAAACCACTTCATGAGCTCCTTGGGCAGAACAAGGCCTGGAAGCGGACTGAAGCCTGTGATGTTGCATTTAACAAAGCTAAGGATGCATTGCTAAATTCTGAAGTTCTAAGGCACTTTGATCCATCATTACCCCTGCAATTCGCCTGCGATGCCTCCCCTTATGGAGTGGGAGCAGTCGTGTCACATATTATGCCTTCGGGAGAAGAGAGACCTATTGCTTTTGCTTTACGCACTCTAAGCAAAGCAGAAACTAACTATGCCCATATCAAACGTGAGGCCTTAGGAATTGTTTTTGGAATTCGGAAGTACCTGTTTGGGCGAAAGTTTACTCTTCTCACAGACCATCGACCTCTGACATCAATTTTTGGACCCTACACAGGCATTCCCCCATTAGCTGCTAGTCGTATGCAACGTTGGGCATTGTTACTTTCAGCATACACATATGAAATCAAATATCGGAAATCCACTCTGCACGGCAATGCAGATGGCCTCTCAAGATTGCCTTTGCCGGTCAAACATCAAGATAGTGCCCAAAAGGAAATCTTCTACTTTGAACAGGTAGAGAATACACCCATCACTGCTACTCAGATAAAGAAGGCAACTCGCGTTGACCCAGTATTGTCCCAAGTTATGGACCTGGTGATGCATGGAAAATCTCAACAAACCTCTCCGGTCTCACCCGACCTTGTTACCTACATGTCCAGGAGGATGGAGTTATCGGTCCAATCTGGTTGTTTGTTGTGGGGGAGACGTGTCATTATTCCACCACCATTGAGATCACAGATGTTAGAAGAGCTACATTCCGGTCACTGTGGAATAGTGCGCATGAAGGAAATTGCACGAAGCTATTTTTGGTGGCCTGGATTGGACAGTGCTATTGAAGAGAAGGCAAAAGCTTGTATGTCATGTCAGGGTGTGAGGAATGCACCCCAGTGGGCACCCCTACACCCATGGGACTGGCCTGAAAACCCATGGCAACGTATTCACGTTGACTTCGCTGGCCCCCTTGAAGGAAGCATGTTCTTGGTGGCAGTAGATGCCCATTCTAAATGGCCAGAAGTCTCTATAATGCAGTCCACTACTGCAGAGAGTACTATCCAAAAACTACGAGGACTCTTTAGTCGTTTTGGTCTGCCAGAACAACTTGTGAGCGACAACGGACCGCAGTTCGTCTCTCAGGAGTTTCAAAATTTTATGAAGGAAAATGGGATACACCACATCACGTCAGCACCATATCATCCGTCCAGCAACGGATTAGCTGAAAGATTTGTGCAGACAATGAAACACGCTTTGAAATCAGCAAGGGGACAACACTCCATTCAAAAGCGTCTGGATACCTTCTTACTTTCCTACAGAAACACAACTCATGCTACGACCCAGGCATCCCCGGCCTTTCTAATGATGGGACGACAGCTGCGCACTTGCTTTGATCTGCTGAAACCTTCTGAACCCTGACAAATTGTGCAAAATCAGCAGCAATATCAAGTCATCAGACGGGCACCCAGAGCAAAAGACCGAACCCTTAGCCCGGGACAGCCAGTTTTGGCTCGGAATTATACTTCCAGAGCTAAATGGGTCCCTGCCACAATCATCACTCAAACACGACCTGTTTCCTACACAGTCCAGACTGCAGAGAATCTTACCTGGCGGCGACATGTAGATCAGCTGTTGCCAGGTCATGCCAGTCCTCAGGATGCATCTGCAGTTGAGGGGTCTGACTTCACCTCTTGTGGTGAGACACCGAATCACGAATCACCTCTTCCTGACTGTTCTCCTCCATTACTGCCGGCGGCAGAGATGCCCCTTTGCCCAGCACGAGCTGATACCACCTCCTCACCTGTTCGTGCTGTGGACCCTGAGCCCATGGTACTTTCGGGTGCAACAACACCAGAAGTTCGCCGTAATCCACCTAGAGAAAGAAGGCCTCCTCATCGGCTGGATCTTTAGCTAGGGCGAACCCATGATTATGGGGCAAAATAATCCCCAGGGTTTAGCCGGGAATGGAGGCAGTCTACCCTCCTTCTCTAGTCTAGTGTGTGTTTTATTTAGGGGATGTTCTTATTAGGGGGGGAGGAATATGTTGTGTATTTGGTTGTCAGGTTTTTGTTGCTATGGCAACTTAGTTAGATTATTAGGGGATAGCCCAGCCGGTTTCGGCCGGTTAGGTGAGCTCTGTGTCTGTAAATAAAATGGTAGTTTTGTTAGCTGTCTGCTGTCTGGCCTCAAGTGATTTCTTCCTAAATCGGCTGCCCCCAAGGATATAACAAATTGAGTGTCGAGAGCCACTGTAATGGGCACAGAACAGCAGTCATGAGTGAAAGAAGAAAACACCCCTCTGGGGCAGCATTCAGAAAAAGAAAGAAAGCAAAGGAAGCTTTTCTATCTAAGCAGGAAGGAGCTCTCCTGAGATACATAGATACAAATGTTCATGGTGAGCCTTCTGGCCCAGTGAGGATGTGAGTGGTGAGGAGATGCCTGATCTTCCAGTTAGTCAGAGTGCAGGTGACCTGGCAGCTCCTGCAGCATCCATATCTTCATCTCAGATGGATGTAACCATGCACATTCCTGAAGAAAAGTGTAGATCAGAGAAGACTGTGGTGGAGGCAAGAAACAGCTGCTGCTGAGTTTAGTTCCTTATGTCTAGATAATCCAGGACTGTGGACCCACTTGAGCAGTAGCCTGAGGGACTTCCTTGTACTGCATGGGCCTCAGCAAGTGAAAAACTTCACATTCCCTAAAGACAATGAAAATAGAAGTTTCCATCCAACACATTACTGGTGTGAAATCCCCAATGGTGACAAGTGGAGAGGCCATGGCTTATGTACTCAAAAACCCAGAATGCTGCATACTGGTTTTGTTGCAAACTCCTCCAGTCTAATGTTACAGCCACATTGGGTTCTACAGGAACAAAGGACTGGAAAAATCTGGCTAGAAATCTGGCATGCCATGAGAAGGCAGCAAATCACCAAAGAGCATTCCATAGGTGGAAAGAACTTGAGATGAGACTAAGGTTAAAGGCTACCACAGAGGATCAGCATCAAGAAAAGATTGCATCAGAGTCTCTTTACTGGCAAAATGTTCTGAAAAGGCTCATTGCCATTTTGAGAATGCTTGCTACCCAAAACCTAGCACTGCATGGCACTTCAGATCAGCTGTATGTGCCAAACAATGGAAACTTCCTTAAAATTGTGGAGCTGATGGCTGAGTTTGATGCTATACTCCAGGAGCATCGAAGAAAAGTCACCACCCAAGAAATGTACACACACCACTACCTTGGAAAAACAATTCATGATGAGATCATACAGTTACTGGCAACAAAAGTCAAACAGAAGATTGTGGCAGATCTGAAGTCAGCAAGATATTACTCTGTTATTCTGGATTGCACACCTGACATCAGCCATATGGAACAAATGACTTTAATGGTGCATTTTGTAACAGCAACAGAACCTAGTGAAAATGTCCCTGCAATGGTGACTGTCAGAGAGCATTTTCTAGAATTTATTGACATTGATGATACTACAAGAGCTGAAATGACAAATGTGCTTCTTAAAAGCTGGAAAATATGGGAATTGCAATAGCTGACATGAGAGGTCAGGGCTATGATAATGGTGCCAACATGAGAGGAAGTAACAGAGGAGTGCAGACATGGATCTGAGAGTTAAACCCTCAAGCTTTTTTTGTCCCATGCAGTTCTCATTCATTGAACTTTGTGGTCACTGATGCAGCATCAGTTTCTAGTGAGGCTGCTGAATTTTTTAATATAATTCAAAGCATCTATGTATTTTTCTCTGCATCAAGTCATCAATGGCAAATTTTGAAGCAACATCTGGGAACATCCTCTCTGACACTGAAACCACTGAGTGCCACACAATGGGAAAGTCGAGTGGAGGCGATAAAGACTATCAAACACCAAATTGGGAAGATAGATGACGCCATAGTTGCCATTATGGAAGATAATGCTATGTCAGGAACTGTTCATGGGAGAACTGTGGCAGAGGGAAATGGAATCACCAGAAACGTACATAACTTCAAATTTCTGTGAGGCTTAGTGTTGTGGCATGACATATTGTTTGACATAAATGTTGTAAGCAAGACACTCCAAGGTGTTGACCTTGATATATCTGAAGCAATGGAACAACTGGACGAAGCAAAGTCAGATGAGTGATTTTAAAGCATTCTGAAGAGTGCACAGAGGTTGTCAGAGGAACTTCACACTGAAGCTATTTTCCCACCCATTCAAGAATACAAGAGTCACTGGAGAAGAAGACATTTTGATTACGAGGCACAGGATAATCCCATAAGAGATCTCAAGCAACAATTCAAAGTTGAATTCTTTAACCAGGTGCTGGATTGTGCAGTACATTCAGTTGAAGAATGTTTCATGCAGCTCAAGGAACATAGCAGTATATTTGGGATGCTGTATGATATTCCCAAACTCCTCACTCTACCTGAAGAAGATCTACACCAGCAATTCAGGGCACTAGAGACACTGTTGACACATGATGACATGCGTAATATTGATGCGTGTGATACAGGTGATGAACTGAAAGCACTTTCAAGATACATTTCAGCAGGATCAACTCCAAAGGCTGTTCTGGAATATATGTGCACAAATAAGATGATCACCCTCTTTCCAAATGCTTTTGTTGCTCTGCACATACTTCTAACACTTCCTGTAACAGCTGCCAGTGAAGAACGCAGCTTCTCCAAGCTGAAGTTAATAAAAACACATCTACGCTCCACAATGACACAGGAGAGGCTGGTGGGCCTTGCAACCATCTCAACAGAGCATGAGCTGGCCCAGACTGTGGATCTTCAGAAAGCAGTTCAAATCTTTGCAACCAAGAAGGCACGGAAAGCACCACTTTGATTATTCAAACAGATAAAAATGCCAGTGTTTACTATGTAGACAAGAAAAGTTACATTTCCTGTTCAGGCATTTGAAAGTTAAGTGTTACTTAAAATTTTTGAACAAGGCATTTTAAGTTGTTAGTTCTCCTTTACTGGGGTAAGTAGCAGAGCAGCACCATGAGAGGAGTAGAAGAGGAAGAAGGCAGAATTGAGACCTTTCAAAGTTTTGGCCCAATCGAGCAGGCATGGGAGGCGTCATGTGAGGTCCCCGCCTCAGGTGCCAAAATGTTGTGGGCCGGCCCCAGGCGTAGAACAGACTTACACTCTTTTGGGAGCCAACCAGGCTTCTGTTTGTCTCCCAGACTTTCACCTCCTTTCTCAGGGAAGCTGGATTTTGTGAAAACCCAACCCTCCCTGTGTGTGTCTAAGCCCAATTGCCACTTTGCTCAATGGTCTTTGCTATAGGGCTAAGGTGTAAGTCATGCCATTGCCTCAGACTGGTTTTCCCAGTCAGCCACCAGACCATCTGGGAGCCCCTGAGATGGAGCCAGTGCTCCATAGCTTGGCAGTTAGAGCAATTTTGAGCCTTACTGGCTCTAATAATAATCCCTAGCTCTTCTCATCAGGAGATCTCAAAACACTTTACAGAGGAGGTCATCATCATTACCCCCATTGTAAAGAGTCACAGGGTGGGTACGTGTCTTGTCCCAGGTCAATGATCAGGCTACTGGCAGAGGCAGGAATAGACCCTATGTCTCCTGAGTCACAGTCCATAGATTATCTATTAGCCACATTACCTCCATCAAAAATCAATGGCAATGTGACTTTTTTTCCCGTGGAGAGAGTGTGGGGGGGAGCGTTATGTTACCTGGCTGCACTGAAAGGAGAACCAGACTTAATTAAACATGAATCCCAATGGGGAGAGAGTTGGGTGGTGACTAAGAAAAGCAGACAGTTATGAGCAGAAGTGGGCTGCAGAGATACAGCTTGCAGTCACTCTCTGGGAATAGAGTAGGGAGAGAGGCGGCCCTGAGATCTTTGTCTGAACAGAGGGTACATAGTGCAGCTGCGGAGCCACCAGGGTGAAGACGGATCCGGTGGGAAGCCTGGACAAAAGGGCAGGAGCTGGAACTATGGGGAGAGAGCCCTGGGAGGTGTTCATAGATTCCAAGGCTAGAAGAGACCATTGTGAGCACCCAGTCTGTGTAGCACAGGCCCTAGGACTGCCTGAAAGAATCCCTAGAGCAGGACTTTCAGAGAAACATCCCAGCTTGATTCCAAAATTGCCACAACCCTTGGTAAGTTGCTCCCGCAGTGCATTGCTCTCATTGTTAAAAATCTACGCCTGAATTCCATTCAGTCAGGACAGGCAGAGAGAGGAGTAAAGTCAGGTCCAAGGAGGGCTAAAGTGGGTTTAAGTCTGCATTTTATGATTGGGGAGTTTGTGAGGTGACCCTGACAGTCCCAGCCCTGGAACAGCGTGAGCTTAGAGAGCTTGTGGGGGAGAAAGCCTGAGACAGGCTGAGTGGGAAGAACCCCAGGGAAGCTGTAGCAAGGAGTTGGCCTGAGTAAACCTTGGCTGCTAGTTACAGGGTCCCTGAGCTGGAGCCTGGGGTAGTGGGAGGGCCTGGGTTCACCTCCTAGCCACTGGTCTGGTTGTATGAAGGCCCCTGAGAAGGGAACACGGCTTTTTAGAGCCCTGAGATACAAGGCCCACAGGGCCAGGAGTTGGGGCCAAAGACCTTTGCGAAGATATCAGACTGTTTTCTGACAGACACTGTTCATGCCCCGGAAGGAGTAGACTAAATTGTGACTTGGCAGGAGGGTTGAATTTCCAGAAGAGCAACTATCGGCGGAGTGTACCAGACAGGGAAAGAACCTCTGCATCACACCTGGCTGAAGGAGATGCTCCAGCAGTGAGTGAACCCCTTCACTGGACATTTGTTGAAAGTTTCTGCTCCCCTCTGACATCCCAACACTCCATCTCAGAATTCAAATAGATAAGTTCATGGAGGATAAGTCCATCAATGGCTATTAGGGACAGTGTTCCTAGCCTCTGTTTGCCGGCAGCTGGGAATGGTCAACAAGGGATGGATCACTTGATGATTACCTGTTCTGGTCATTTCCTCTGGGGCACCTGGCATTGGCCACTGTTGGAAAACAGGATACTGCGCTAGATGGACCTTTGGTCTGACCCAGTATGGCCATTCTTAAGAGCCATATTTTCATGTACCACAAATTGCATACTTAGAGGTGAATGTGCACTTTTAAATCTGACAGCCAGAATATATCAGTGATACTGGAACGGCCATCTGTTACAAATCATCGTATTACAGTGATGGTTGTGATGCTAGCAGACAAGGTGCCAGCTCATGCCAACGCCCCAGGCCTCAATGAACACTGACAAATGCATAGCTGGAAGCCAGGCCAATTCAGTTGTGTATTAGTATAGATCAAAGTGATTGTTAAATGTATAAGAATGTGCTTGGTGTTAAAACTAATGGGATGCAATATGTATTGTTTTCACTTATCTTTGCCCTGCTATAATGCAGTAGGAAACATTTACATTGTACATAGCCCTGTAACTAAATAACCCATCAAACCAGAAAGAAGCCTTGTGTAATGCAAATGAAGGACTTTAACAAGCAAGTGCTAATTTTGATCAAGTGGTCACTGTGTGTGATGATCAGAGATCAAAGACTCCAAATATATTCCTCATTCACCATGCTCAAAGAGCGAGCCCTGGTAAGCAGTGACCTTGTCAGCTTGCTTTCTAGGAGAAGAAGCTATAAGTAGGGACACAAGGAAAAATGCATTATCTTTGGCCTCTAATAGGGCAGAAAACTGAATGAAAAGACAGAGATCCCAAGAGTTATTCTGGGTAGCCCTGAGAGACTTTGGGAAACTGGCAGATTATTACATCCTGCTACCATTTGGAATTATAAACTATGACTCACCTGTACATATACTTCACCTGCTTTAACCTTTCAGTAACTCTCATTCCTTTTTCTTAGCTAATAAACCTTTTCTTAGTTTACTATAGAATGGGCTGCCAGCATTGTTTTGGTGTGAGATCTAGGATGCAAATTCACCTTGGTGAGTGACAGGTCTCTTGGGACTGGGTGTAACCTGGAATATTTTGTAGTTTTTGGTGTGAGTGACTATTTATCACATAGTCCAGCTTGCCTGGGTAGCAAGATAGACTGAAGTGTCTTAGGGGACTGTCTGTGACTTCATGATAAGACTATTGGAGTACTGTGGGAGTTCACATTTGTTACGGGGCTGGTGAAAGATAATTATAGACCACACCAGCAGTCTGGGGTCTCTGCCCTACTTGCGCCAGGCTGCCCTGCAGCAGCCACTCCAGACAGCATGACAATGGTAACGCAGCCAGACTACACCCCACAGAGCTAAATGCGCAACCTGAAAAGGGGCCAACTCTATAATGGGGAGCGATCTCAAATGATCAAAGTTTGATGGCTAAAACTGCGACCAATAGCTTCTTTCCCCCAGACCTCTGGCCTCTCTTTTTTGAACATGTCTCTATAGTTTGACAGCGATGAAAGTTCAAAACCTCAATTTCATCAGGTTAAAGTTGTGAAGAACAAACCAAATAAAATAACAAAATACAGATGGGCACAAAGACCAGACTTAGCCCTTTACTACTCGTGCACTGAGCCAATACAATAGATTCTGCCAAGTTAAAGACATGCTTCACTTTGCAAGCTGGAAACTCTCACTCATAATATTTACAAGTTACTCATCCCTCCTTTATGGCGTAGCCCCAGAGAACAGAGAGCTAGCTGTGTTGGGTTTTAGACTGGAGCTGGGACATCTATTCTGTCCAGCTCTAAAACAGATGCAAACTCTTACCTGACTTGCTCACATATAGTGTGTTCTGTAAACCCCAGAGGTGACATTAAGCCAAACCATGATCAGTGTCCCCAGCCCATTTTATAATCTTATACTATGCTTTAGAATGAGATAAGAAATGGAATCCAAGCTTTGCCTAGAGCAACTCTCAGTCTTAGCTGAAACAGGCCTTATACATTCCTCTACCACCTGGGTCTGGCCCCAGGACTCTGTCACACTGCAACTGCTTGTCTGGGATTCAGGGCTTAAGTAAAAGGTGTGTTTCCAAAATCCCATTGTATGGATACACGCACTTGACTAGGCAGTTCCCATGCCTTGAACCCTGTGATGGGGTGTTCTCCCCACACTTGCCCTGAAGGGGTTAACATAGGCCAGCTGGGCCAATGAACCTATTAGGCTTCAAACTGAGGATATTTATGGTGAGAGGAGAGCTCTAGTTCAGGGACGCTCACCTGTGGAGGACCAGGAGGGGCTTTGGAAAAAACAGGGAGCTGGCAGCAGAAGTGGGGCTACAGGGAAGATGGTTGCAGTCACTCTCCCTAGGACAAGGGAGAGACAGACCTTGAGATCCAAGAGGAAGGGTTTGCCTAGCAGACCCAGAGGAAAGGGGTTTGGCTAGAAGGATGGAGAATGTGAGCCTGGGATAGGCAAGATAAGAAGTAGTCCAAGAGAAACTTGGGGTTGCCTAGACCGTGGTTGCTGGAGATAGGGCCCTGGACTGGAGCCCAGAGCAGAGAAGGGGCCTGGTTCCCCTGCTGGCCACTGAGTAAGTGGCCCAATCTGGGCAGAGATAGTTCATCCTAGTCACTGAGGGAGTGATGTAGCCAGTGGAGTTATGGACAGCCTGGGACTCTGTGAAGGACTGTGATAGAACTCCAGAAGGGGAGGACCATTGTGGCTTGGTTGGAAAACTGAGCCATGAAGACAAGGTGCTGTAACTCCTGAGGAGCAAGAGAGGGGGCTGCAGGGTGACAAAGCGAGACGATGGGCTGAGAAAGCACAAGAGGTGTCAGGCTGAGAGAGCTAATCCCCAGAGCAGCCAGCATGAGGCGCTTCTTGTGCTGAGTAGAGAACCCTGTGACAAACACACACCGCCAGTCCCCGGTTTGTGGAGTCCTGGCTCCTGTCTACTTCAGGAGGAGCAGGGGGAGGAGAGAGAGTTGAGAGGCTTGCAGCAGTGTAGCCAGCCAAAGGAAGTGCTGTCCTACACAAGTCATGAAGAACTAATTCGCTAATTCACTTTTAGGTTCTTGGCATCCATAGCTCACAATGGTAGGACAGCACTTCCACAAGCAGCCTCTCACTCCCACTTGCAATTATTCAAACACATGAGATAAGGCTGTGCAAATGTCCCAGTAATCGTGAAAAGCAGCCGCAGGTAGCCAATGGCTACATGGTCTGTGAGTGTGATGCTGAGGTGGTGACATAAAGGGACAGCAGTAAAATCAATGTGGTGGCTTGGCAGATATGTTAAATACTGGTGAACAGGGGAGGGTGCACAAAGCACAGCCATTGTCCAGTGCCATCATTCCCCAGCCAGTAGTCAGCCTGGCACTGAGGCAATGGAGCCAATGAGACAGACAAGGGTATGTGGCCACAGCCTTTGCAAAGAGGCGTGTGCACAGATGTGAAAACACAATCAGCTTGTGGGACGGACAGGGAGGCTGGCCTCCTGAGATCCAGGTTCAAGCTCTGCCGCAGGCTCATGTGTTACCTTGGGTACGACTCTCAGTCTCGCTGAACCTCAGTTCCTTACCCCTACAATGGGGATAACAGCACAGCCCTGCCTCACAGAGGTGGATTGCGAGGTGCTGCAGTAATAGGGACCACACAAGTAGCTAAGAAAAATAGAAGGTCAAGAGAACTTTGAGTGCCAGATCAGCTAAATAGCCAATAGGCTGCTCTGGTTTTCTTTCACCCTCAGTCAGGAGTCTACAATCCCATATATGCAAACTGAATATACTGCTTTGTTCTGTGGAAGAGAGGAAATGCCTTAAAGTGCCTAGGCCTGCTCAGCCCTCGCTACCCCCACTCCTAAAGTGCTCCCAACCTCTCCCTGACACAATCCAGCCCCAATGAGCTGTTCAGGCCCTTCCTCCAATTTATAAAGGTTAAATCATCCAATCAGGAGACAAGTCACATGGGACTGGTCCAATCAGACCAATGATGCCCCCTGGAGTAGCAAATTGTGCTCCTCCCTGATAGGCACAGGGGACAGTTTGTGAGCCATTCAGAAGGTGACGTCAAACAGTTTTGAAAACAAATACATTCGTACAAATTGTGCTCTCCTCCTGGGCAAGTGGCATTGAGAAAAGGGCTCAACATATGAATAAAAAGGGGCTGAATTTTTTGCCAAACTTGACAATATGGATAAATCACTCTCAATAGTTCAGTCGGATCCAGAGTGAAATAAAGATGAGATCTTCAACAAAAGAATATGTAACCACTGGAGAGGTGTCACATGTATAATTCAAATTTTCCTGAAGAAGATGTTGAGCACAGTTTACTAACAATACCCTTCTGGCCATTTGAATAATGTGTCCTGGCCAGAGCCAGACATTTGAAAATGAAGGGTCAGTCCTGGACAGGCATAATTAGCCCACCAAGCTATGTACGCTGCTCCACGACCCACACCCACTTTCTGCTATATAGAGAAATGTGATCTGCAAAAGGTCTTTAAGCATCATTAAGTTCAATTACACTCTAAGTAGGACAGGCTGTTAAAAGGTGCTCTTGCTCTTCTTTTAGCTTTCTTCTTTTCTGCTCACCCACAAAGTATGCAGCATATCCAGTGCCTATACTTTTTCAACAGGATATTCTGAACATTGACAGCAAAGTGAATTTTTTCCTGTACATAATACACAGTCACATCAATATCATTAATACTTAAAATGGCATTTACGCTGGTAAGCAAGCTGAATAATTAAAAAAATGCAAATCTAGCCTCCTTAGAAGCAATAACTTTTCATGTAAGTTTCATGAGAGATGTTTTCATTATTTATTTATAAGGCGGTAACAATTAAAAACAACAAAATTTAATAACAAAAACTGTAAAAGCCGGTCTGTAATCGTTTTGTACTAAGGCGATTTAAACACGGTGACTTAGCACAGATTTAATACAGAAAAAACGTGCATGAGAATGGCCCGCTGCTGGTAACCAACAAAAATGTAGATCAAGTAACAATCCTCAGCGGGCTAGAATTTTTGTTGCTTTCATCGCCCAGGGATGTGGAATACAGTAGAAAGGCTTAATTTGGGAGCACACACAAATGTTTGCAACATTTTTTTAAAAAATTCAGCAGGGAACAAGTGTGATGGGTTGGATCACAGAAACCCACTGGGAGCTGCCACCTGATGTGCCCAGACCACTTCTACCCCTGCTTTCCCTGTAGGCTCAGGACTCCAGCACCCTGTCTTGCTGAGCCAGACACTCCTGTCTGCTTCAACACAGACCCAGGGTCTGAATTACTTGCCCCAAAGCTGCAGGCTTCACTGAAAACCGCTCCCAGAAGTGTTCCTGTCTTTAACACTCAGATGCCCAACTCCCAACGGGGTCTAAACCCAAATAAATCCATTTTACTCTGTATAAAGCTTATACAGGGTAAACTCATAAATTGTTTGCCCTTTGTAACACTGATAGAGAGATATGCACAGCTCTTTGCTCCCCCAGGCATTAACACACACTCTGAGTTAATTAATAAGTAAAAAGTGATTTTATTAAATACAGAAAGTGGGATTTAAGTGGTTCCAAGTAGTAACAGAAAGAACAAAGTACGTCACCAAGCAAAATAAAATAAAATGAGCAAATCAATCAATCTATTCAAACTGAATACAGATAATCTCACCCTCAGAGATGCTTCAGTAATTTTTTTCCCAGACTGGACACCTTCCTGGGCACAATTCTTTCCCTGGTACAGGTCTTGTTCTAGCTCAGGTGGTAGCTAGGGGATTCTTCATGATGGCTCCTCTCTTTAGCCAGCTGAAGACAAAATGGAGGGGTCTCCCAGAGATTTAAATAGACTTTCTCTTGTGGGTGGAGACTCCCTCCTCTGTTCTATGCAAAGTCCAGCTCCAAGATGGAGTTTAGGAGTCACCTGGGCAAGTCACATGTCCATGCATGTCTCACAGTTTTTACAGGTAGCATCCATTGTTTATATGCTACCTTGAACATCCTCAAGTAGACGTCTTATGTGGATTGGAGCATTCCAAGATCCATTGTCCTTTAAGAGTTTCTTGATTAGGTACTTAATTTCAACATTCCTTTCTCCAGGAACTGACCAAATGCTCTACTAAGGTTATGTAGAAATCAAGCCAGTACACAGCCGACATTCATAACATTCATAACTTCAAATACAAAAATGATACATGCATACAAACAGGATTAATACATTCAGTAGATCATAACCTTTACGGAGATATGTTACATGGCATATGTAGCATAAAACATGTTCTAAGCATATTTCCATAAACCCTTATGGAAGGTACCGTCGCAACAAGGTTATGCAGAAGTGTCACATCCATCTTGATCTGAATTTAAAGCTCAGCTTTGGTGCTTTTGCACCAGTTTTGTGAAGAGTCTTGGTTCAGGAAAGTCCCTAGATTGTGACATACCAGGATTGGGGTCCATGGGCAGAGAATTTGCATTACATCTGACTCCAGCTCATTGCCATCAGGCCCCTTCTTCAATGAAGAATGCTGAAGTTTGCATGAAGAATTATGGCCTAAGAGCCTGGTTCAATGTGGAATGAAATCAGTGGGGGGGGGGCACTCAATGACTTTAATAGCCATTGGCTCAAGCTCTAAACGATATGCTCTTGCCACTCAGCTCCAGCCCTTTTTATAAGCACCTCTTCCTCCCCTCGTGGAGACAGTAGCCTTGGAGGCATGAGCCTGAGACGCCCTGGTGCCCAGGGAGTGCCCTTGCAGCCCACGAAGAGCCCAAGAGGGGTTGCATTCCCATCCTTACTTCCTGCAAGGGGCCAGCCGCAAGCTGGTCCAAAGATGTTAGCAGCACACTGTCAACATGCGGTGGAACAATCCGTGCAAGCTAAATGTTTGCTACGGCTGGGTTAGGCTCCAGGGCTAGCTCTTGCTCTAAGAAGCCTCCTAAGGTGCTGGCATGGCAGGAGTAAAAGGGCCATGCTCAGCACTCTTGCATTGTTTCATTCTCAAATCAAATCCTGCAGGACACTGAACTCATCAGAGGAATCCACTCTCAGAAGCCCTTAAGGGCACTGTGAACATTTCTTCCCATGATACCGACTCCCTACAGAACTTTTTTATGTATCATAGCTCTGGTGTCTTCTGCCCAAAGTCTTTAATTAGAAAGGCCCACAGGTGAAGACCCACTCTCTTGCAGTTTCCCGGATGTGGACTTAATAACAACAGTTCTGATCGAACTTGCACTGAAGTCAATGGAAACACTCCCACTCAGTCGGAGGGAAGTCAGATCAAGCCCTACATTTGGATTTACTGACTACAACATTCCGGCAGCATCCATCAATAATTGCCTCAGACCCTACAGTAGCACTAGTGTAAGAGGTAGGGCCTCTTACTGAGGAATAATGGAGCTCATCCCCCATCATCCTGAAATTAATGGAATTGTGCCAAGTATTGCAAACCTAGCTCACAGGAAAATTAGAAACGCAGTGTTGATTCCTAGTGTTGTGATGCCATGATGCATAGCTACAGCTTGATGATGTCGGTGTCACAGATGCAGCGTGCAAGAAGACGGGTAGGGTAGAACACAGAAAGAGATTCTTTCTTTTCATGTCCTCTGGTGAGAGATGCGGGATTTGACCCTTCCATAGCACTCTGTCAGGGGTGGAACTGCTCCAAATGTTTTCGTCAAAATGTTTTGCTTTGTTTTTTCAGAAAATGGCTTTTGGCTCAAAAGGCAAATTTATAAAACTTTCTGGTTTCTCGACACAAAAAATGGAAACCGAAACAAGAATTGTTTTTAACCAACCCCTCCCCACCTTTTCATAGTTAAAAAGAAAAAACAGGTTTTGCAAAATGTCCTGGAAATTATAACAGGCATTTTTCAGCTAGCTCTATTGATGGGTCCATATATCTACCATGGGGGCAGGGTTAGCATGGAGAGGGCGTCTCCAGTCCCCCAGCCAGCTGGCATGTATCCTGCCATCAGCTGCAAATGATAGCTTACAGCAGTGAAAGGACTCTTTAGTCTAGCAAAGTTAGAAGAAGATCCTGTGGCTGGAAGTTGAAGCTACACAAATTCAGACTGGAACTGAGGTGCCCATTTTCAATAGTATAGGTGATTAACTATCGGGCCAACTTACCAAGGGTTGTGGTGGATTCTCCATCACTGGCAATTTTTGATTGGATTGGATGCTTTTTTCTAAAAGATCTGCTCTAGTTCAAACAGAAATGAATGCAGGGATGTCCCATGGCCTGTGTAATGCAAGAGGTCAGACTAGATGCTCACAAAGGTCCCTTTTGGCCTTGGAATCTATGAAAGTAAACATGCTGCTTCTGCTGTGAAAAGCAGGGATGTTCATGCATTGCTCCTCATCCTGAGACATCCTACCCTGAGCCAGCATCAGCCTTGCCACCACTGCCTGCCCATCTCCCAGTTCCCATCTCCAGACACACACAAGTGTTTAGCTGTAGCCAAGGATTGGGTCCCGAGTCTCTTTGAAGGTTAGAGCATCAGCACGCTAAACAACAAAGATGGATTGGCATAAAGCCATCAGTGGGTTGTTTCCATGATAGCTGCACATGAGGATCAGAAGCTACAGGGACTTCTTAGTGGTAGAATTTCAGGCTGGAGCTCCGGTAGCCATTGGGGAATTGAACCGAATAGCCAGAATGTGCAAATGGAGAAGGAAACGAGGAATGCTGTGGAGGGGCACAGGGATGCTGTGGCGCTCGGGGAGGACATAGGGCTGAAAGATCTCTGCTTGTGCAATAACAAACTGACATGAAAATTCTCCACCTATGCAATGGGCCCCATGGGTTAAACACACAGATACATCGACGTCTCAGACTCTTCAATAATATTGTCTCATGAATTTGTGAAGGTCCAGAGGATCCAGGCAGTGAAGGGGCAGTAGACTGTATAAATCCACACCTGACGAGCTTCTTGTGTCTAACATTTAACCAGTCCATCCAAAGTAGCTAAAAGTCTGTTTTACAAACCCACTATCACTCCAGCATGAGCTGCTGTGTGCATTGTGCCTCAGCACAGTAAAGATCCTTGTGCTGCCCCTTTGCACCAGGCCTGCCGGAGGCTTATACAGGGTGATAGGCTGCAGCAAGGTGCTATAAAGTCTCCTCTAACTTGCTCCAAGAACTGTGGGAGCACCTCTAAAAGGTTCCCAAACAATTTAAAGGGAATCTTATCCAATTCCTCTACGCTCCAGTGGAGCCCAAAGGTGACTTAGCTGTCTCACTCAGCTGCATGAGTCTGCCCACCCACTCAGGTGCACTCAGCTGAGCCCTGGCGCACCCAAGGATGTGGCCAAGGTGTGTGTCTGGGGTACCATGATGTGAAGTGCTGAGATCCTACTGTGAGCTGCTGATTCCATGCCACAAGGGGCTGCTGGCCCTCATCCCAATGCGCTACCTGAGAGTGCTTCTGAATCAGCCCCTTCCTGGCAGAAGGACGCCCATCTTACTGTGAGTGATTGCTCCCTTCAACAGCAATACGCACTCTGACTTGGAAAACACCCATCCTCAGGGGCGGCTCCAGGCACCAGCACACCAAGCATGTGCCTGTGGTGGCAAGCCACGGGGGGCGCTCTGCTGGTCGCCGCGAGGGCGGCAGGCAGGCTGCCTTCGGCGGCATGCCTGCAGAGGGTCCACTGGTCCTGCGGCTTCGGCGGACCTCTCGCAGGCTGCCGCTGAATTCGCGGGACCAGGGACCTCCCGCAGGCAAGCCGCTGAAGGCAGCCTGCCTGCTGTGCTTGGGGTGGCAAAATACCTAGAGCCGCCTCTGCCCATCCTGCCCATACCACGAGAACCTTTTCTTTTCCTCCACGTCCGAGCAAATATTTGTAGAACTGTTCAGCACATCTTTACTGTGAGCATTTATCAAGTTTATTAATGTCCAGCCTTATTGCAAACTAGAGCCAGAGCATTGGCTGTAAAATCTGGAGGGAAAGATCAGCTTCCTGTGCCTTACAGCTTTAAGCATCCCAGATAAAACTGGGGGGAAAAAGTCTGGTTATTTTGGGGGTTTTTTTGGTTTTTTTGGTGGGGGGGGAACAGAGTGGGGGGAATTAGTTTTGTTTTTTCTAGAAGGAACAAGAGTGTGGGCAGTTTTACTTGTTTGTTTTTTATAAGCCAAAATCTGTGGGTCTTTTATGTCATGTACATACAAGCATTAGTCAATTAATCCTGCCAACACCTTTCTGTGGTAGGTAAATATCATTATCTCCATGTTGCACAGGGGGAGCTGAGGCTCAGGAAGATTCTGGGACTTGTTCAAGGTGACAATGAAATGGGAACGGAACCCAGAACTCCCATCTGCCCATCTCACCAGACCATACTTACTCCTTTCTTTGCTGACAGGCCTATATTTGCATTTACTAAAATCTGAGCCTCTGGCCATTGCCCAGTTTAAGAATTGCACACATCCCATTACATTTATGTGTAACCCCATTTCCCCAGCCTCACTCTGGGCAGCTAGTTTGGCTCATCTGTCTGTCACAGCTTGTTATCAGACTGTCAGTTCTTTGGGGCACGGACTGCCAATTATTAGTGTTAGTGCAGCATCTAGCACAATGGAGCCCAATCTGGTTGCAGCTTTTAGGCGCTACTGTAATGCAAATGTTACCTCCTCATCATCATCATACTGATCTGAGTGATCCCCTCTCTCCACCTCAGTAATACATTGTACACACTTTGCCCCTTGAAGAAGCTACAGCTGGCTCCCTGTGCCTATGCGTGGCCAGATGACAATCAGTATGACTGCGTGAGTGCAAGGACAGCTACTAATGGATCCTGAGGCCTTATTTAGCAATTAATGATAGAATCCACCTGTCCCCTCCATGGTATCTCATGGCCCAGAATGCAGGAAAACTTCAGGACCATGGCGCCTAGCCCGGTAGAGACTCTCTCTGCATTAGTACAGAGGAAGGTTAGTGGGTGGACTGGGGGTGTGGCCAACAGGTCAGCAACGCTGGGCATGTACTTCTGGCTATGGGCAAACTGCACAGGAACTACCTTGCAGCCCACTGGCCTCTGACCCCAGTCTGATGCTGACCCTGCCTCTGGCCTGGTGCTACCTCTGTTCTCCGACTCTGGCCCTGATTCCAGCTGGTACTGCCTCTGCTCTCCAACCCCCACCGGACTTTGATCCTGACTCTTGCGTATTGAGCCCAGATCCAGCGATTCCTCTGACCCCGGCTCACTTATTGTTGTCCCTGATGTGTGGACCCCAGCCCAACTGCGACTATTAGGCCAGACTGCCTACACTCCAGTCCCTTACAGAAAAGGAGAAATTGATTTCAGTGGCTTTTGGTGGAAAATATGCTCCTGTGTGTACAATTATAAATACAAAGGAAGACAATATAATGTCTTCTTAATATGAGTGAAAGCAGCAAAGAGTCCTGTGGCACCCTATAGACTAACAGACATATAGAAGCATGAGCATGCATGACATCCGACAAAGTGGGTATTCACCCATGAAAGCTCATGCTCCAATACGTCTGTTAGTCTATAAGGTGCCACAGGATTCTTTGCTGCTTTTACAGATCCAGACTAACACGGCTACCCCTCTGATACTTAATATGAGTAGTGGACTACTTTCAGTTAGACCCCCTGATATTATTGAAGAGTGCTTAAAAATAAGTAAATGCAGGTGCCTCAAAAGCTGGGCCTCTGGTGCTTCTGTTTTCTTTCTTGCAAGTTTCACAATGCAAGAGGAGAGAGATAAGCCCCTCCCCTCTCTGAGTTCAGCACCTAAGTTCGGACTGAAAGGAGGTGCCTTTTTCTTCTTTTGGTCCACATAGGGAACCCCTCTGGGGGACTCAGGGGCTTTGATGCTTAAGTAGCTTCTGGGAAGGCTGAATGACATGCCTGCCTTACATCAGGGAAGGTGGCTGGGAGTGGGGAGGAAGTGGTAGCCTTCCCCATCACTTTTAGCCCACTGGTTAGGGCATTCGGCTGGGAGACTTTGGTTCAAGTCCCCACTCTGACTGCTGAGGAAAAGAGATTTGAACAGAGTTTGCCCCCACCCCCAGGGAGTGCCCTAGACAGTGGATTACAGAGTGATTCTCACTCTTTTTCTGACCCAATTAATTGTTAAATATTCAGTTAACATGGAACAACATCACTAAGAGAGAGGCACACATCAAAGTACCCCATAGGGAACTCTCTTGTTAGGTAGCAGATCCCTTTTCCTCCTCAGGCAGAGGGGGAACTTGAGCTGGGGTCTCCCACATCCTAGGTGAGTATCTTCACTTTGGGGCTAGATGTTAGGAGGGTGGCTGCCGACACCCCCGCCACTTTGAGTAGAGCTAGGCAGCCTCTGAGCACGCCTACCGGATCAGGCCCAATATGGAAGGTGCACTCCTCCATCTATCTTCTCACAGTTTGTGGGTTGCTCTGGGTCTTAGGTGGAAGATAGACATATGGACACCTAGTGGGGGCTTGAGTGCTCCAGAGGGACAAATACATGTGCTAAAGGAACATTTATCTTGAAAATGTAGATGCCATGTGAGTTTAGGCACCTACAGGGTTGGGTGCACCCAAGCAAGAGTTTTGTGCATCAGAGTGATGCCTACAATTGGGACTTAAGTGCCTATATCTGGGGTGTAGGCATGCACATAGCTTTGTATAGCTGGGCCCTAAATACTTATTTAGGGTGTGATCTTCACAAGGACTCAGGGTTGGCTTAACTCTGTTTCCGTTGCAGTTTTACCTTCCACTGGGGGAAGAGTTAGGCCAACACTGAGCATTTCTGAAAATCACACTGTTAGGATCTTAAATAAGTAACCTAATTTTCAAAAATACTGAACCCCCAAGAATTCCCTCTGTAGTAGGAAGAGAGCCTCAGACATAAGCCCTTGTATCAGAGGCCTGGTATAAGGCCTGAGACCTGGGCTAAAATAGTGATCAGGGTTTTGCTGATATAAAGCAAAGTCAGGCTGTGAGCTAGGCAGGGCCTGTTCACAGAATCTGGGAAGAAGAGGGCTGATATTGCAGAAACACACATTCTGAAGAGGTGCTAGGCACAGAGCTCTCATGCAAACACATTCCAGAGGTGTGATACCAACACATTCCCTAAAGAGAACCGGAATACTCTGACCCATCCTAAAGATAAGGTCAGGATGACAACATGATGGATAGAGATGTTTTGATCAAACCATCAGGTACAAGGTAATGGATGGTGGTTAGCTATGTAAGAGGGTGGGTAGGTATATCAGAGGGGAGGAACTAGCCACGTCAGAGGAACAACACATAACTTGTTTGTATCGGTGTATAAAGAGGTTTCTCAGAGGGAGTGTCTTTGGCCAGCCGAGAGGATAGTGGAAAGTCCCACCACTAACTGAGCTGTGTCCATTGTCATAGGCATACACACATTGAGTGTACTTGTAGCACGTATAAGGCACCAATACCGTGCTTTGTCAACAATGAACCTGACCAAGTTCCTTCGCTACGAACCGAGTTTGTGGTTATTGGGCAGTTCAATCAGAGACTGCTGTCCGGGCTATCTGGACAGTCAGTACAGCACGCAGAGAGAACACGCATACAGCAAACGTCTGGCCACACCCACCAATGTCAATGAGATTCCTTAGGCCATTTACTTAGGGGCACAGTTCAAAAGCATCAAAGTCACTTAGATGCTTTTGAAAAATTTTCATGAGGTACCTAAATGTGGACTTAGAAGCCTAATTTCAGGCTTTTATTTTGGAAAGTCTTATCCACGTGCTTTGGTTCCCCCATCTGTACGATACATATGTAAACCCCATGGCCAGAGGACTTAGAAGGATGGAACTCTGTGCTCCTTCTGTTAGTGGAAAGGGGAAAAGTCAACTCTTGCCCCTTTGTTTGTTTAGTTTCCCAGCATGTATGTTTCTGTTGTTTTCATCACCTTTGGTTATGCATATATGATGAGTAACCATCAGTATTGTGCATGGAAAGGCACAAGAGCTGTGCTAAGTGTGCCTTGGATGTGGGGTCACCCTGATGGTACAATATGTGAACTAAGATTGGGTAGTGAAACCTGGCCCCAGCAAGAAGGGTTGTGGGGAGTGTTTTGTCTCAGAGGCAGCAGCTCCATCCCAATGCACAGAGACCTTGGACAATGGCCTTGCTTGGCTCTGGGTTCTTTATTCAGAGCTCTTGTGAAGAGAAATCTGCAGAGTGATGGTTGACCCCCAGGGAGGGCTCCCTACACTGCCAGCAGAGAGCAAATGCCCGTAGAGGACTGCCTAGACCACCCAGTGGTAGTAGAGTGGCAGCGGTGAGTCAAACTGATTTTTGTGGAGCTCTGACCCACTCAGTGCTGTGCCGAGCTGAATTTCGGAGCTGGGCAAGGTGATTGTGGGACCAGGCTGAGTAGCTCTGAAGGATTGGAGCCAGCAGAGGCATGCCTCACTCCTGGATGTCAGGGGCTACTGCTTGTATCTGCACTTAGGTGTGATTAGGGTTTAGGTGGGGCTGGATGCTGGCTCTGAATGGCTAGGGGTTTGCATAAACGCCTAGTTTGTTGATTTGGGTTTCTTGTTCTCACCCATGTATATGCTGAGTCCCATAGTACAAAGGGCTTGCCAGTGGGAAAGAGCTACACCTCTACCTCCATATAACACTGTCCTTGGGAGCCAAAAAATCTTACCGCGTTATAGATGAAACCTGCTTTGATCCGCCGGAGTGCACAGCCCCACCCTCCAGGAGCACTGCTTTATATCCAAATTTGTGTTATATCGGGTGGCGTTATATAGAGGTAGCGGTGTATCTGCCAAAGATGATCTGGGAGAGATTATCCTGCTTTTCCCAGTGAAATCGAGTAAGACCCTAAATGGGGGCTTGAGCCATTCCTCGGTCACTTTCCAAAAAGGGCCCTCTGCATTTTGGAGCTGGCTCTTGTTGCTCTCTCAGTCCCTGGCAGAAGGGTTACACTTAAAACAACCCAGAGCTCCTTCAAGCAGTTTTGTGCAAATTAATGTTTGTAAAATGCATCCAGCTTGGGTGAAAGGTGCTGAATGAGTGCAAAGCACTGTTAGTAATCTCTCTGTACAGAGCTTTCTGCTGTGGCAGTTACTGATGGCTGCCCCCGTTCTCCCTGATTTGTATTATTTTTTAATAGCATCCTATTTAGGACACCATTAGCCAAGACCCTGAATGACTGATCATTTAAAGACATTTCAAGCTAAGGGCTCTGCTCTGCCCCCAGATAGATGGTTCATATCATTGGACACCTACTGTGACCCTGTAGTGATATCTCTCCATAACAGCAAGGGAGCTCTCAGTCTGTCCCCAGAGCATTCAAGGATTGATTCCCATGGGCTCTCTCATAGGACGGGGGAATAAGAATGGTAGGAATGTGAAAAAGTGGGGAGAATAGAGGAAAAAATAGGAGGAACTGAATCTTGTGACCAAGTTATTCCTTCCTTTTGCAGAATGTTTCATCCCCAAATATGTCAGTTTAATGGACATTTGTCCTGTGAATTGATCCCTTTGTTCATTCACCTCCTACTTCTACAAACATATGTTCCCTGCACATGTATGTCACAATAAGGGATAATTTTCTGCTTTCTATTATACATAGAGAAGCCAAGTCTGCTCCTAGTTAAGTCAATGTCAAAACTCCCACTGACTTCAATGAGTAAGATCAAGACTGGAGGTTGAAATCCTGGCCCCATTGAAGTCAATGAGATTTCTGCCACTGACCTCAGTGGGGCCAGGATTTCCCCCATAGTGAGTGTATGTGCGTGTGTCCATCAGAGGAGGGAGGTTCTGGAACAGCCGTCCAATAGAAGGAGGGGGAGCAGACAACTGAACTGGTTTTGAAATGGAATATGACACATTTATGAATGAGATTATATGCTGGGATTGCCTGCAACAGACGGGGACTGGAGTTTTTGATCCAGATCTGTTCCAGTGCTGTGTTCCTAGGTGCATATATACACACAATTCAACTCCAGTTGGTCTACTTGTATAAGAGCTCACCCGGTAATTCAAAGCTCCAAAATCTGGCCCTCAGATGGCTAGCTCTAGCTGATATTATTCTCTATTTATTGTAATTCTTGTAGTGGTGTCCAGATGTCCCAGCCATGAGTGCTGTGGAAAATAGATAAGAGTGTCTACACTAGAAATGCCACAGCGGCACAGTGGCAGTGTTGTAGCCCTTGCTGCACTGACAGAAGGCGTAGCTAAGGTGACAGAATTCTTCTGGTGACCTAACGGTGTCTACACCGAGGCTTAGCTCAGTTTAACCAAGTCACACACATCATGACATTTTTCATAGCCCCGAGTGATGAAATTAGGTCAGCCTAACTTTGTGATGTAGACCAGGCATCAGGCTGATTCTGCAAGGTGCTTAAGCATGTGCACAATTTTAAGCAAGTGAGTAAATCCATTGAAGGCCATGGGATTACTCATGTGCTTAAAGTTATGCATATGCTTAAATAGCTTGCTGAATCAGGATTTATGTAACTAAGGACCAGAGTCTGCTACTGTAATTCAGAGTACTTTACTCCAAGAAAAGTTCTATTGAAATTGATGAGTACTTATGGAGTAAGTTACTACTCTGAGTGTACCTAAAGTGCTTATTCATGTGCTTAAAATTATGCATGTGCCTAATCACGTTTACTTTTAAAGTGACTGAAAAATGAAAGAAAATGTTTTGTACCCTACTAACAGGCGGGAATTCTCCTGAAGAAGCAAATAATTCCACAGTATAGAGATGACAAACTATAATTAATATCTGTGAGGAATTAAAGAGGATTTGGCTAAAAGTGGTTCATATAATGTTCAGACTTGAAATCAAAATTTGGTCTGAGCACAATTATAAATAAGCTTTTGCTTTTCATTAATTCCTTCTTGATTACTAAGGCCATTGTTTGATTAAGTAAAGAGGGAAAAGGAGCCATTGGAAACTGTTTACACAGTGTAAACGAGAGCAAAATTGATAAAGGATATGAATATTAATGTGCTAGGAGGCATCAATCTATGTGCAAAAATTTTGTGCCTGAATAAACTGAAGTTCTGCTAAATGGTTTTCCACATACAACCAGGAAAACTGAGTTGCACAGGTCTGCAGTAAAATCCCTTGCTGTCAGTAGCACCGCCTGTGTTTGCAGTTTTCAAAATAATTCTTTCTTTGCATATCCAATTTTGTGCATTTTGCGTTGCCCCTAAATAATTGCTTAAATATATTCTTCTCAAATCTCTCTCTGTATGCCTTATAATTTCAAATAAGCACCAATTTGTCTTACAACAATCACAAGGCAAAACTCCAGAGAAGGGATTTTTGAAACTTGAAGCTAAAATCTTTGAAATGTTTCATGAACCATGGAATTATTCAATCAATCATGTCCAGGAGATTCCAATCACAGGGCTGTTCAACTCTCAGCATAGTTGAAGCTATGCACAGTAACACACTATATCAAAAGGAGGGGAAAGACCTTGTGATTATATGAATTATAAATGCAGAGATTTGGATCCTGTGCATCTGACTTGATAAAGACTATGCATTACTTCTGGTGTGCTAGCAACCTATACAGAAAAGTAATGGTTACTCCAGAGGTGATGCTGCGTTCGGCATTGTTCACAACCCATTCCCCATCTCAAGTGCACAGCACCTTGCGAAGCAGGAAAAGCAGTGCTGGATTTGAAGATGTGGACACAAACCAATGCTTGCACCTAAATCTGGCTCCTGTACCGTTGTTTGAGACACAGACCAGGAGTAACTACTCCTATAGAGCTACTTCTCAACAGTAGACACTGATGAGGGCAGCATTTGATTAACATATTTGCATGTTCTGTAACCTGGTGCTTACATGTAAAGTTAAGTCACATTTGAAATTGACAGTATTACACAACTGTATGTATTTACATGTTTGAAATGTATAAATACAGTGAGTATTCTTTACATCAACCCTATCTAGCTAATCACAGTACAACCCCCCATATAAACATTATCTAGTTAATGACAACAGTTGGCTAACCAAAGTTTGGTTACTTTCCCCGGCATTTCTATACAATCCCAGGATCTCACAGGGTGTGGCCTATCTTCTCACAACCCCTGTAGACCTTTTAAAGTTATTATCCTACTCTCCAATTTACTGAAGATCTCTTGCAAGTGTTCATTTTTCAAGAAAGTTCCTGTTTCCCCCTTTTTTAATGGTATTACTCAAGGAAGAACTCTACCAGAAGTTTTCATTTAACTGTAACTGCAGTAGGTGGGGGCTTCGCTGTGTCCCCTAGGACCCACTCTTTCCATCTGCTATTGTATTGGCAGATCCACATGGACTACCACCTACTGGGTAACTGAGTTGGAGAGTAATTAAGCTAGTGCAAAGAATCTCACAAGGGTTTTCCCTTCACAACGTTGCCTTCAACATCCAACCATGAGCTGGTCATCATGAGGTTTTAATCAAAAACAAATGTCACAATTTGTGTGACTAAAATTTGCGTTTTCATTTAAAAAACAAACAAACCGTAGACATTTTTAGCATCACAGCCCCCTCTTCTTTTTCATTTAAATTATTTGTTGAGGTGAGGGGGACTCATTTCCCAACCAGCTCACCTGAAAGGGGAAAGTGAAATGGTACTGATCTACACATCCTCAGCAAAATGCCCCTCAGAGAGGGAGTTGATACCACACCATCTCAGCCAGCCATCTCCCCTCTGCTAATCAGCCCCATATAACCCAAAATGAGCTGTGATTTCAAAATATTTGAACAGCCTCATTCTCTGTTTGGAGAATATTGCCTATTTCTAGGCAAAACTGAGACCTGGGCCCAAGCCCTCAGTCAGAACACCTCTAATATGCTGGAGAAGTATAAATCTGGATATGAACTTTATGGCTCTGCCCCATATCTCATCTTTAATTACCCATTTTGCCCAAAAAACATAATATTTTGTGTGTACAGTCACCCAGTTGGAGCCATATGGGCAAAATTTCTGTGCATGATTTAGGCACCTACCATTGGGAAATCTGGTGTATGGACTTTCATACTCTTTCACACCCAGGGGTTATCCCCAAGAATCTCTGTAATGTTGTAACTGGAACAGAACGGTCTATAAACATAAGACATTAGTATGGCCTAGACTATGGGGGTGGGGAGATCATGTAATTGAAACTTCAGAGTAATGCTAACTAATGCAGAAGATGTTGAAGATCCACATATTTGTGAGGGTGGGGAGTATAAAAAAGGCTTTCTCCTGAATCTTCAGGTTCCATTTAAATTTTCTTTAGATTTTAGTCAGATATAAACACTCTTTATACAACAATCTGTAATTAACCAGGCATCCAGCAATCATTATGTCCTTCACTCAGTGCATAAAGGAACATATTTAGGAACAAGTCAGAGGATAATTGTAGCCAAATCATGTGACTTAATCCTCCTTTTCCCAGTCAATGTTAAAAAACAGCATAAGAAATCCTGGAAGCAGGTATAATTCGAAGTGTGCCTGTTTAGTGGAAGTGGCCAAAGCAAGACCCTTCTCCTATTTCTGCCCCACCCCCAAAAATACTTTTGTGCCTCTAAGATCAAGATCCAATCTGAACTTCACAGCTATTCCCTGCCTTAATAGTGGGTCAAATCAAATCCGCAAAATGTCTAAATGTGTCTCCTTTTGTTTTTTTTGTTAAGTTAGTTCAGAGAAAACATTTTGACCTGAAACTTTTTGGTTCACCCCCAAAATTGAAAAATTTGCATTTCAAGTTGACCCAAAATAGTTTATTTTTATTTTTCAACTCATCCAGAAAATGAAAAACTCAACTGTTCACCCAACTCTGCTCCCAAGTGTGTTGTGAGGGAAAATATATTACAGAGGGTGAGGTGCTCAAATAGTCTAGTAATACGGACCATAAAGCTACCTAAGAGAGAACAGCAAACACAGGCTCACTGGGAGCTTGACCCAAAGTCAACTGAAAGCAATGGAAAAACTAGCAAGGGCTTGGGACCAGGCCCTGTTTGTAGCAGAAGGCGTTGTCTTGAGGACAAGAAGTGGCCATGTGCTCAGAAAGCCCCGCTTTGTGGGTTCAAAATTGAGCCATTCTTTTAAAATGTGTTGTACATTTTTAAATCAGAACCTTTCACAACATTTTCATCAAGAGCAAAACTGTCATCAGCATGAAATGTTCCATTGACCAAAATCTTTGGTTGTTCCATTGGCTAATGGAAAATTTCAATAATCGTATTGGTGAAGATTTTGTTCAAGGATTTTGGTCAATGACAATTTTAATAAACATTTTTAGAACAATTTCCATAAAGTTGTCTGTAAATATTTTGTGGAAAAATTCTATTAAAACTTGGTTCTGACCATTTTCAGAATCATTTTTTCAGAAAAAGAATGTTTAGGGAGTCATTTTTTATTTAAAACTTTGTTAATTAAAATAAGTCAACCAGTTCTAGTCAGCATACATAGATATTAATAAGAGACAGAATAATTATTTCATTTGTTAGGAGGCTTCAGGCTATGAACCCCAACCTTCATCCTGCTTTATTAACTGTTGGTATATATTGGTGGTGGCTGTTTTTTTTAATTCTTATTTTGTTTTATCTGCATTTGATTCTTCCCTCCAAAAAGTGGGGTTGGGACATTGGAGACAGTGGTTACTGATCCTAGTCATGAGATAGGGGTTTTCACCTTTTGAAATACCACGTGATTGGATCCAGGAAATAAAGACCTGTCTCTTACCATCACTCCTGTGAGTGTCACTCGTATGACAATAGGGAAGTATTGTGATCCATACTTTAGAGATGGGGAAACTGAGTCACAGAGGTGCAATGATTTGCTCAAGGTCACACAGGAAATCATGGGAGAGCCAGAAGTAAAAACCAGATCTCCTGACTCCCAATTGTTTGCTTTAGCCGCAAAATCAAGCGGGGTCCAATACTGACATTGCATTAAGTGTTACTTTACATCGAGATAATCATAGATGAAGCCTGGATGCTGTTTCCAGTACTGCTGTTACCAAAGATGTGACCATCTTGCTCTAGAGTCATTCTAGGGAAAGTGCAATAAAATGCACTAATCTGGTGTGCTCTGGAAAGCCAATAAGGCATCTTCATGAAAACCGTCCTGCAACATAATTGGGTGGGGGGAAGGTGCATGACCAGATGAGCTGTGTGGTAGCAGTGCTAGCAATGCCGTTCTGTCAATTTGGTCATATAGCTTTTATGATATAGCTAAGGTATTGCTGTATACCTTGCTGTTTTCAGTAATGAGTCATTATTTCTTTATCTCTCGTCATTTTACCATCTGACTTCTTGCTTTCAATGCTCCTTCCTTGTGGCTAATCCTGGAGCACCTTAGTAATGGATACAAATCTGCTAAAAATGGATTTACCCTGAAGAGGCATTTGACAATCTCAGGCACAATCTGAGAGAGTCCTTTCATTCAAGTGTCACTTGTTCAATTCAAAACGATGCAATCCAAGCATTTCGGATCCTGCCTGCCTCCCTTATTCCCCACTATTCCCTATCCTCTTTTAAAACCTGGTTCTCAACCAGACTCTTTTATGCCATCTGTCACTGACCGGTTCCTAGCCCTGGTTATCTGCTTGTTATCAACCTGTCCCACTTCCTTGCTCTACCATCCCTGCCTTATCTTATATCTTCTTATGGCAGGGTTTTCCACTGTGGCTTCTGCTCTATCTCTTGAGAGAGCTGTAGAAATGATAAGTTATCCCATTTAATTGATTCCCCATGACTTCTACGGGAGCAAGACCACCCCCTAGCTGCATTTACATAGTCTCTAGGCTGTCTACAATGGCATGGATAATGGAGTCATGCACAAACATAAATTGCAGCATCATTTTCATCTAGATTTGTACAATTTTTCTTCCAATCAACCTATTGACACAACTTGTACTTTAAGCCTTTCCCATAGCTCTCTTGTTCAATGCTCTGGGATTTTAGATGAGGCAGGTCTGTATTACTGAAAAATCTCTAATTGTGAGGGTGTAGTAGTAGCAGAATCTATTCTGATGTAAGACTTCTAATAAACTTTGAGATTTATCTGGAGTGTTGTAGTTTATGGAAACTATTATAGGGAGCAGTATTTCTTTTTGGAGGTTTCTTAGTTATATAATAGATTCCTTTAGCTGAATTCATTTAGCCATTCCTTCATCTCTATTGACTGAACTATTGATTAGCAATGAGACTAATCGGTGCAGTGAGTTTCAATAGTCTCTGTCTTATTAAGAATGGGATCTAATTTTCATGGGTACTATCATCTACTGTTGTTTACTAATACTGTAAGGAAAGAACCACTACTTAAATAGCTGGCTGGTATTTTATGAAACTTTACAACAAAATCATTCGGTGAGAAAATTCTGTTAGTTTTCCAAAGGCATATAAATAGAATGAGTTGGAAATTGATATGGACCCATATGGTTTTCCTAAAGACTCAGGTTTTCCACTAATTTGTCCAGTATTGTTTGCTTGTTTGTTTGTTTTTAAATAAACTAGTTAGAAAAAAATAGTTCTTTAAAAGTAATTGTTTGACCGTTCCTGCTCTGTTTTGGGATTTGAACTGCCTTACGGCTTAAATTTATCCTGAACATCTGGATTCCCTGTTCTTTGGCTGGCATGTCTGAGATGTTCAGAGCTGACTGCAATAACCAAGGGCAGAATTGTTCATTCTGCAATCCTTCTTAGTGCTCACACATAAGGGAAAGAAAATAAAGGAGGGGTATGTCTCCCCACACAGGGCCTGAAGGGGTTAATGTGGGCCTGAGGGGCCAGTTAACATATGTGACAGATGCAAACCAGTGGGGTCCAGGAGTCTGGTAGAGGGCAAATATACTGGTCACTGGCTGAGTAGTTTTCTGTTCCCTGAGTGACCAGAGCAGGGGCTGCACTAGAGTAATCAGGAACCTGCTAGAACCAATTAAGGCAGCCAGGCTGATTAGATCACCTGCAGCCAATCAAGGCAGGCTAATCAGGGCACCTGGGTTTAAAAAGGAGCTCACTCCAGTCAGGGAGGGGGGAGCCAGAGGAGAGGAAGTGCGTGTGAGGAGCTGGGAGCAAGAGGCACAAGGAGCTGAGAGGGAGAGGGTGTGCTGCTGGAGGACTGAGGAGTACAAGCGTTATCAGACACCAGGAGGAAGGTCCTGTGGTGAGGCTACAGAAGGTGTTGGGAGGAGGCCATGGGGAAGTAGCCCAGGGAGGTGTAGCTGTCATGCAGCTGTTACAAGAGGCTCTATAGACAGCTGCAATCCACAGGGCCCTGGGCTGGAACCCGGAGTAGAGGGCGGGCCCGGGTTCCCCCCAAACCTCCCAACTCCTGATCAGACACAGAAGAAGTTGACCCAGACTGTGGGGAAGATCATGAGCTGAGCAAATCTGCCAATACGCGCAGGACCCACCAAGGTAGAGGAGGAACTTTGTCACACATACTTGGCAGCACCTGTAAGAGAGAGAGAATCATAGACTTTAAGGTCAGAAGGGACCATTATGATCATCTAGTCTGACCTCCTGCACAGTGCAGGCCACAGAATCTCACCCACCCACTCCTGTATCAAACCTGTGTCTGAGCCATTGAAGTACTCAAATCATGGTTTAAAGACTTCAAGGTGCAGAAGTGACCCATGCCCCACACTGCAGAGGAAGACAAAAAAAAAACACCCAGGGCCTCTGCCAATCTGCCCTGGAGGAAAATTCCTTCCCGACCCCAAATATGGTGATCAGCTAAATCCTG
This sequence comes from Mauremys mutica, assembly GCF_020497125.1. Classification (NCBI taxonomy): domain Eukaryota; kingdom Metazoa; phylum Chordata; order Testudines; family Geoemydidae; genus Mauremys; species Mauremys mutica. The sequence continues at coordinate 6,755,734 of NC_059076.1, read as the reverse complement.
AGCATGTGGGCAAGACTCACCAGCCAGCACCCAGGAAAGAATTCTCTGTAGTAACTCAGATCCCACCCCATCTAACATCCCATCACAGACCATTGGGCATATTTACTGCTAATATCAAAGATGAATTAATTGCCAAAATTAGGCTATCCCATCATACCATCTCCACCATAAACTTATCAAGCTTAGTCTTGAAGCCAGGTATGTCTTTTGCCCCCACTACGCCCCTTGGAAGGCTTAATTGATAACAAAGCCCAGCCGGGGAGGGGCTGGGTGATGATTATAAAGCCAGGAACTTTATAGCAGAAGGAAGCTGCAGGGAGAGAATCAAGATCCAGGGAGGCAGCAAGGAGTCTGAGGGAACAGACCTTGGCTGCCAGAGTAGAGGGAGGGCTTGGGTTCTTGAACCAGCCACAGAGGAAGGTGGGATGAAACCCCCTGAGGTAACGGGTGTAAGGACCAAGAACCCAAGAGATGGACAGCAGACTTGATGTAAGGATGTTGGACTATAGCTTGTTTGGACTCTCTGTTACCCCAATAGGGGTGGACTAAAGTGTGACCTTGCTAGAGGGCAAAAGGGCTGTTTGAGAGACCACCCCAGTGAGGAAGCATCCATTGGCAAGGGATGCCTTAAAGAGAGTCAGCTGCTATGCTACACCTGGCCACAATGAGGTGCCCCTGCAGGGAGTGAATCCCATCACAAGGGGTTAGAGATGTCCAGCTAGAACATACTGATTTGCCGAAAAGGCTCTTCTGAAAAGGACATGGGAGGGGAAGTTTTCCAAAGGCACAAATGGGAATTTGATGCCCAACTCCCACTCATTTCCAATGAGATTTTGGTGTCTAGCTGCCTTTTGTACCTTTGAAAGTCTCCCCCATTAAGTTCTGTGGAAACAGGAATGAGAAAATAAGTTGTGTAGCAGCCTTACCTTGGACTTATTCTAAAGGAACACAGTATCACTATTAACATACGTATCTGAGTAAAACAGTTCAAATGTACCAGTTAAAGTGGGACAATATTTCCCCCCACATAAAAGGCTGATGTTTGTTTTGCAGGAGTGGCAGACATTTCAAGACTGAAATATTTTAGCCAAAAACTGAAATTTCAGCTGAAAACCCCAGAAAACTTTGTTTAGCAAATGCTTCCATGGTGCATCATGGGAGTTGTGGTTTAGGTGCCTCATGCTCCCATACTCTCCTAGGCCAGACTTCCTGGTACAACTACAGCACCCAACTCAAAGCATTCAAAAGGCTGTTTTCACTACATTTCTGGCTTAAAAACTATCAGAGATCCTCATGAGAAAGGCCTGGTCAACTCTGGTGATTTGCCTCTGTAAAGGCCATTGATGACCAGCTGTTAATACAAACCAGCAAAGGTACCATTTGGACTGATAGCACTTACCTCTGCTTAGGATGGGGCTCAGCAGTGTAGGTTAGTCTGTCCACGCTTATAGTTTACAACAATGCAAGTATACCAAGGACTATAGGAGGGCAGTGTATACAGGCCAGCACTGTTAAACACAAGCACTCAATAATCATGGGTCAAGCCCCCAAAGTAATGAGCTTGGCTTCACAATCATGAGAGTTTTAATAATACATTTGAGATTTTAATTTGCTTCCTGGTTTTCGAGCCTGTAGGGGTCACTGTTTCAAGCTTTTCTCTGCAGCCAGGAGGGCTAAAAACATCCTTCTCAAAAAAACGAAAGCTGATATTCTTGCATAACTCCAGGGGCTCTCCAGAAAACCTTGTCTATCACAAAACGTTTCAGAGTTGATAACACACTAAGGTCCTCTTCGTGATATTTCCAGCCCACTCTTAGACCCCAAAGATATGGCTAGCTTGTGTAAACTTCCAATCCAACCTTACCTTTTGAGGTTTGCAAAATGCACTTCGTGAAGCCAGCAAGTTTTGTCCTGATTAATTAACGAAACTACATGTAATTCTACCAGAGGGTGGGTATGCATGACTCAAAGGGCTACATTAGGTCATATGAAGGCACTTAAAATATCTGTCATCTCAGGTGAATACAGGGTCTTATTCTCTCATGAATAAAGCACACAAGTTCCTGTCAGCATTTAATTTTTTTTTTAAAGTAGCACAATAAAACCTGCCAAGCAACAGCTCCTGGGCAGCCTATCTTCCACAGATCTAAGAGAGAGACCTGCAGCACGGATAAAACAACTGCCTGTAAAGCCAGATAAGGAGGCAGATGTCAGTGCTTGAAGATCATCCTTCACTAGCATTTGACTCCAAACCTCCAGCTGGAAGTGAAAGAGGATGCTTTAGTTGTTTTATTGATGCATATTTTCTTGTCTAAAAAAGATCCCTTTGTATGGTAAAGAGCTATGACTGGACAGTCACTACAAGGCACTATTGTAATAATGTTCACATTATGAAAAGGGAGTCTAAGAGAATTAGAAGTGCACATATTTTATATATTCTGGGCTCCATTTCCAAAGCTGGGGATGTCCTAGCAGAATGCCAAAATCTGCATTTGTATATTCAGATCAGCACTTCTGCACATTGCTTAAGTGATATGGTGAAAATATGGATGTCCTGCTCAAGTGCTAATTATATGGGCTAATCAAGTAGATATATCATCAACTCCTCAGGCACATTTTAAGAAGGTTGGAGTGATAAATCTTGAACACCATCATAACAAAATCACAATCCTGCAGTTTAGGCTTAGAAGTGCTTTGATACCACTCCTAGTTCTGATGCAGTCCATGTTTAAAATACTGGGGACATGCATTTAGCAAATGAGGTCTTAAGCCAGCCTCCAAAGTCCAGGGATAGCCACTTCAAAAGCGCTGAAGTCAATAGGAGCTGCTTGGTGCTGAGCACTTTTGGAAATGTGAAACCTCCCCACTCCCATTCCAATTAGTTATATGATCAAATTTTCGGAGTCACCTAAATTACTTGTTAGACTAAGGTATTTGGTACCACCTCCCATTGAGTCTGTCTCACTGATCATCAATGGGACTCCTGCTCCTAAATTACTCAAAGTGCTTTTGCAATTTTGCCCATTGACACGTTGCAGAGAAGTGGTCTGAGAACACTTATATTTGTTGAGGTTTGCCCACCATTACCTAGTAGTCTGCTCTCTAATGTGACCTCTGTTCGCAGCATTGCTCTTATGGTTGCTTTTTTTGTCTGGATATCTGCGCAACTAACTGTTATGTATGTGTAATATATAATTATAAATGGAGACAATAATATGATTTAAAATATATATATTTAAAATATACCTATATTTATTTTCCTTCTCTTTGTAAAAGAAAAATAGTTGAAAAAGCAAATCAATTCTTGTTCCACAATGTGCAATATTCATAGTATGGAAAGTCAAGGGGGAAAAGAAAAAATGAAAGATAAAATTTTAGCAAAATTATAACAAGCTGAAATGCCTTGTCGATGTGAACGTAGATTGCCTGAGAGCTGCATTGGGAAACATTAATATTTAAAGATTTTATTCAAGATACTTCCAAGCATCTCATGTGAAACACCTCTGCCTATTTAACACATACATATTTTAAGATGTCAATATTTTGCACACAAACACCTAGATCACTGCAGGGTATTCAGAGGTAAATGTCTTCATATGTTTGCAGTGTTGCAATGCAATTGCATTTCGGGGAAATATTCTAGGAGTGGGAGAACTCACTGAAGTTGTGGCTGGTTTCATTTCAGGTTCTAATCTAGGAGTGATTCTTTTAAAAAATGAATAGTTCTAGAGAACTAGGACCTAGAAATCCAACTCAGAACTCAAGGAACAAACAAGACCTCTTTAAAAACAAATGAATAAAAAATAAACAAATGCAATACACATTATTCTGCTAAAACACAAATATGTGTCAAGATTTTCAGAAGTGACCAGTGATTTTGAAGCCCCAACTTGAGACACCATGAAAGGGCCTGATTATTAAAGGATGGCTGTTCAGCATAGTCTGAAATACATGCCTTTTATAGATAGCTCAAGTTGGGGGCCTCCCAAAGAGTAGACATTCCAAATCACGGGCCACTTTTGAAAATCTTGGCCCTGGCTATTACGAAAGAGATGGTATGATGGGACAGTCAACAATGCCATGTGGCCTATAGGCAACTGCCAATTGCAAAACTCCTCAATAGCTGGAGATGGGACGCTAGATGGGGAGAGCTCTGAGTTCCTACAGAGAATTCTTGCCCAGGTATCTGCCTGGGTGGTTTTGCCAATGTGCTCAGGGTCTAGCTGATCAATGTATATGGGGTTGGGAAGGAATTTCCCCTGCATCAGATTGGCAGAGATCCTGGGGAGGGGTTTAATCTTCCTCTACAGCATGGGGCACAGGCCACTTGCAGGTTTAAATTAGTGTAAATGGTGGAGTCTCTGTAAGATTAAATCTTTAAATCATGATTTGAGAACTTCAGTAACTCAGCCAGAAGTTAGGGGTCTATCACAGGAATGGGTGGGTGAGATTCTGTGGCCTGTAATGTGCAGGTCAGACTAGATGATCATAATGGTCCCTTCTGACCTTAAAGTCTATGAGTCTAATATATTCCCTGTCCTAGCTGTCAAAAATCATCTCATATAAATAGCAGAACCAAAAGAATCTCCTCCAGCCACATAGAAAGAGTCACAAAAGATGTTCATAAAATCTTTGGGGTTGTTTTTACCCTAACCAATGACAGTGCCAAATTCATCATTTTAAAAATAACTCATTAGGTCCATCTACCATCATGGATTTTGACCCAAATCCTCATTGAAATTAATGGAATTCTTTGTGTAGATTGATCTAGCTTAGCCAATCATCACTGTGTCTGGCTGCCAACTGCTGCTTTGTTAACAACCCCAGGGTGACACTGTGCCCTCATTCTGCATGCACAACTCTTACTGAACTCACTGGAAGTTCGGAGCAAACATGGAGACTAAGCTTCTGGCCCATGTGTGGAAAGGAACTTGACTAATGTCCATATTTTTTCTCCCATACTGAGAAGAATCCCACATTTGCTCAAGAATTATTATTATTATTAATTATTATTCCATTTTCACTCACTCCACACTAGTAAGAAGAGATTTTGAAAATGAGCAAGCTGGATCTTTCAACACACAGTTCTTTGGACTGCCTGCAGGATTTCCTTAGGCCAGAAATAATATTTGGCAGGTTTAATGGAATTTCCCCTGGTTAAAGGTAAATACTCTACATCTCCCCAGAGGTGGTGGAATTGAGTTTGACAAGCTGATGACCATCAATTCCCTTGAGCAGCCCAGGATGGAAATTTAGATGGACAAATGTTGCCAAAAAAAACCCCCAAACAAACAAACAACAAAAAAAGAATTAGTTATTTTTTGTCGCTATGTATTAGGCCTGGTCTACACTAGGACTTTAATTCGAATTTATCAGCGTTAATTCGAACTAACCGCTCAACCGTCCACACCAGGAAGCCATTTAATTCGAACTAGAGGGCTCTTTAGTTCGAATTTGGTACTCCACCCCGGCAGGTGGAGTAACGCTAAATTCGCACTTGCTAGCTCGAATTAGGCTTGGTGTGGATGCTAATCGAACTTAGCAGCTCCGGGAGCTATCCCACAGTGCACCACTCTGTTGACGCTCTGGACAGCAGTCCGAGCTTGGATTCTCTGGCCAGCCACACAGGAAATGACCCGCGAAAATTTGAATTCATTTTCCTGTCTGGGCGGTTTGAATCTGACGTTCTGGTTGCACATCGGGGCGAGCTCCGCAGCACCTGCAACGATGCAGAGCTCTCCAGCAGAGGAGTCCGGGCAATCCCAGAATAGAAAGAGGTCCCCAGCATGGACTGACCGGGAAGTCCAGGATCTGATCGCTGTGTGGGGCGAGGAGTCTGTGCTCTCGGAGCTGCGCTCCAACAAGCGGAACGCGAAGACCTTCGAGAAGGTCTCTAAAGCCATGAAAGACAAAGGATACAGCCGGGATGCGATGCAGTGCCGCGTGAAAGTGAAGGACCTAAGACAAGGGTATCAAAAAGTCAGAGCGGCAAACGGACGCTCCGGAGCCCAGCCCCAGACATGCCGCTTCTACGAGGCACTGCATGCCATTCTAGGTGGGTCTGCCACCAGTGCCCCACCAGTGACGGTGGACTCCGAGGACGGAATAGTGTACCGGGACAGTTCCCCCTCCCTGTTCGCCGATGGGGAAGATGAGGAAGGGTCTTTAGAGGACGGCGCAGGCGACATCGAACCCACTCCCGCTTTCCCTGACAGCCAGGATCTCTTCATCACCCTCACAGAGATCCCCTACCAACCGTCCCCGCCCGTTAACCAGGACTCGGAATCAGGGGAAGGATCAGGCGGTAAGTGCTACAAACAGGGAAACATTTATTTTTTTAAGAAACAGGGATTTATATAAAAAATAGAAATACTATATAAACATTTTTAAATATGAAACTAAACAAACAGCAGGTCTACACAAACAGCAATGGAGCAATAGTCCTCTGGGGATATTTCAAAAAAGCTCTCAGAGAGCAGCTGGAAAAGCCTCAGCAAGAGGTTTCTTGGGAGAGGTGCTTTATTGGGTGCTCCGTTGAAGCACACTCTTCCGCGCCATGCCATCCTCAGGTAGAGGGGGACCATCGCCTCTACGAGCATGGCAGCGTAGGGTCCTGGTCTGTGCAGGGCTTCTATTAACATCCGCTCTCTCTGTGTGCGCCTGACACGCCTCAGGGTGATGTCGTTGTGGAAGTGCTGCATCTAATTAGTGGAATTAGTGTACTGTTACTATTGTGCATGGTAGACTTTTACTTTGCATAAGAATGACCCTCGCTTAACAGAGTTTTACTTTGCATAAGAATGACCCTCGCTTAACAGCCACGTGTTCCAGGACTCAGAGGAAAAGCATACAGGGGTCTTTCGCGGTCACTGGCGGGAGATGCCGCATAACGCTCATCTTTTCTGCTTTGCACATTGCCTCCAGCAGGAGAGCACAGCTAAGCACTATCTGATAAGCAGTCTGTACTGTAAGGCTTACCAGGACTTTGTGCAAGAGGGATGCAGCTGTCTCTCCTCGCTTGTGCGCTATCCAGTGCAATCGCGCCGCCAATGAGAGCGTAGTCCGAAATCTCGGACTAGTTCCGAGATCTCCTGAGACTTGGTTCCCTGTTTGGTCTTCTTAACTGAAAATGACTAGACTGTGTTTACTGTTGGCAAACATGTATTTGTTCAAGGAAATCACCTACTTTTTCGCATCACACAGCTTCGGCTCCTTCACGGACTGCCCCGCCATCCCCCTCGCAGAGGCTGGCTCAGATTAGACGCCGAAAGAAAAAGACAAGGGACGACATGTTCCAGGAACTGATGGCCAGCTCCAGAGCGGAGGCGGCAGAGCAGAGACAGTCGAGGGAGAGCCTGTGTCAGCAGCATCGCACACACCTGGAACGGGAGGATAGGTGGCGGCAGGAAGACCAGCAGGCGACTCAAACGCTGCTTGGTCTAATGAGGGAGCAAACGGACACGCTCCGGCGCCTTGTAGATGTTCTGCAAGACCGCAGGCAGGAGGAGAGAGCCCCCCTGCAGTGCATCTGCAACCGCCCTCCAACGCCAAGAAGTCCTGTCCCCCCCTCACCCAAAGTGACAAGAAGGAGGGGCGGTAGGGGCCGTGAGAACTGTCACTGCACCGCAGCAGAGCGCTAATGTACAAGACACCTCTCGCGCTGTAAATCTGTAGAAGTTCTTCCCTTACAGGATCACCCAGTCCCAAATCCAAGTTTCAACCCCCCACTGTGTATAACATTATTAAAAGCGGTTTGCTGTTACTCTCTGTTTCCGTCACGTTTCTCGTGTCAGAAGACTTTGTGTGTGGGGGGGGGGATTTTTAATTGCAGTGCATAGCCCACATTACCAGGGTACAGACTTGGGGGCAGGGTCAACTGCAGGGCACACACAGACTGCAGTCACTAGGCACCAGGGACAGTCTGTGTGGTGTATGCTGCCCCGGGTCTTTCCTTGATGTGTAGGGTCCTGGTGCCTGACATCCCCGAATGTAAAGGCAGGCTTCCCTTCACATGCATTTGGACCGTAGTCACGATCCTCCCCGGTGCCCCGAGCCCCAAAAAGAGACCTCATCCAGGGGCAGATACTCACCCTTCCCCCACACCCCTCACCCCTTCCAACGCCCAAACCCACAGCCGTCATGGTAACCCCTATCCAAGGACGGCACCCCTCGCCCCTTCCTGCAAACCCACCCATCAGTGCACACCTTAACCAGCACAGAATGCTTCCATGTTTCAATGAAGAAACAGAAATGCAAAGTCAACGAAAGATTTATTATTAATTACTAAAACATGTCCTTAGTTTTAAAACGTCCTTGGGAAGTGGGGAAAACTTGGTTTATGATCAGGCTCTCTTAAAATCAAGTGGACAGTCACAGGTTACCCTGCTCTGCGAGGAAACTCGCTTTCAAAGCCTCCCTGATGCATATCGCTTCCCGCTGGGATATTCTCTCAGCACGGGTGTCTGGCTGATCGTAAACAGCAGCCAGGCGATTTGCCTCAACCTCCCAAGCGGCCAAAAAGGTCTCGCCCTTGCTCTCACAGAGATTGTGGAGCACACAGCAAGCAGCAATAACTACGGGGATATTCTTTTCGCTGATGTCAGAGCGAGTCAGTAAGCTCCGCCATCTCCCCTTGAGACGTCCGAAAGCACACTCCACCACCATTCTGCACTTGCTCAGCCGGTAGTTGAAGAGTTCCTTTTCAGTGTCCAAGGCGCCTGTATAGGGCTTCATGAGCCAGGGCATTAGCGGGTAGGCCGGGTCCCCGAGGATCACTGTAGGCATCTGCACATCCCCAACCGTTATTTTGTGGTCCGGGAAGAAAGTGCCTGCCTGGAGGCGTCTAAACAGACCAGAGTTCCTGAACACACGCGCGTCATGAACCTTGCCCGCCCACCCGACGTTGATGTTGGTAAAACGTCCCCTATGGTCCACCACAGCTTGCAGCACCATTGAAAAGTAGCCCTTTCAGTTAATGTACTCGGTGGGCTGGTGCCAGGATAGGGATGTGAGTCCCATCTATAGCCCCACCGCAGTTTGGGAATCCCATCGCGGCGAAGCCATCTATGATGACCTGGACATTTCCGACAGTCACTACCTTTGAGAGCAGTTGCTCAACGATTGCGTGGGCTACTTGAATGACAGCAATCCCCACGGTAGATTTGCCCACGCCAAAGTGGTTCGCTACTGACCGGTAGCTGTCTGGCGTGGCAAGTTTCCAGAGGGCTATGGCCACTCGCTTCTGCACAGTCAGGGCTGCTCGCATCCTTGTGTCCTGGCGCTTCAGGGCAGGGGACATCAAGTCACACAGTTCAAGGAAAGTGCCCTTACGCATCCTGAAGTTTCGCAGCCACTCTGTGTCATCCCAGACCTGCAGCACTATGCGGTCCCACCAGTCTGTGCTTGTTTCCCGGGCCCAGAATCGCCGTTCCACACCATGAACTTGACCCATTGCCACCATGATCTCCACTGCCCGGCGTACCCTGCTTTGTGAGAGGTCTGCGCCACTCTCCTCACCGTGCTGCCGGAGCCTCCTCGCCCGGTTTCTCAGCATCTGACTGTGGAAGAGGTGGACGATAACGTGCGAGGAGTTGACAACGGCCATAAGTGCAGCGATGATCGCAGCGGCCTCCATGCTCGCAGTGCTGTGGCGTCCGCGCTGTAACCGACCAGAGAAGGGCGCGAACAGATTTCCCGCCGGCGCTTTCAAGGAAGAGAGGGAGGGCGGGATTGACGGTTCAATGACGACACATTTTTCCCCCCAGCATGCATTGGGGGGAAATCCCACAATTCCAATGGGCAGCGGGGAGTGCGGGAACTGTGGGATAGCTTCCCACAGTGCACCGCTTCCAAAGTCGAAGCTGGCCCCGTGAATGTGGACTCAGAAGTTCGAATTTGTGTATTTAGTATGGATATACAAATTCGACTTATTAAGGTCGAATCCACAAATTCGAATTAAGTAGATTCGAAATAGTCCTGTAGTGTAGACAAGGCCTTAGTCTTTCTTTCTTTCACTTGAGAGAAAAGTGACTAAGTCACTTAAACCCTTTCCTAATGTTGTTGTAGAACATGCTACAGAAAGGCCACAGAAATCATGAAACAAAACAGTCTTGTGGCTTGCCTGGCTGAATGCTCATGATCATTATCTCAGTGGCACCAGCAAACTTGTGTTGATAGCACTAAAGTGCACTCTCAAACAGTGTAGCAAGTGGAGCTTTTATGGGATTGCTCGCTTTCAGCTGAGCTCTTTCATAAGTGAGTACAGTCAGAATTAACATATGTAACCAGAAAAACAACAAGGAGTTCAGTGGCACCTTAAAGACTAACAGATTTATTTGAGCATAAGCTTTCGTGGGTAAAAAACCCACTTCTTCACATGCATCCCCTTGATATATAACCAGAGTGATTACAGACTGCTGCTGTTTGACAGCTATGGTCATGGGTCCCAGAATAGCTGCAGACTGAGGACTTCATTGCAAAGCACACACAAAATAGGTCAGACCATTAGCTGGTGTAAATCAGCATTGCTCACTGAAATCACTAATGCTACAGTGATTTGCACCAGCTGAGAATCAGCCCTTTAACAGGGTATCCTCCTTAGCTCCTTAGCTGCAATGATGATTTATTAATTGGGCATTTCCAATTGTTAGACTTCATCACATTCCACACAAATGACCAACCAGAATTCCCTGATGTACGAAGATTCATTTATGTAGATGATTCTTTGCACTGCTAGCCGATCAGAAATATGGGAGTACACTGAGTGCATTCTAACTGGTTCCCTGAGTATACGTGTAAAATACTATTGCACATGGTGCCTGAATCTGAACCTTGGAACACCACAAGTGTGTTCCTTCTACCTGAGACAACATTAGGCCAAACAAAAACTCCAGGGATCATGGGATGGTACAGTCCTGAAACACTATGCATATCTGTCTAAGTAGGGGTCTGTGATGAGATGGACTAGGACTTGAGGCCCCCTGCTGGAGGCCTTGTGGCTCTGCCACACCCCACCCCAGAAGAGGGCAGTAGAGAGGTCCTCCGAAAGGCCTAGAGTGGCTATGTGGGGAGAAACCAATCAGGGCCCAGCAGGCTAGAATAAGAAGAGCTGCAGGGCCAAAGCGAGTTCAGTTCCTTGCTTGAGCTGGAGAAGTGTGGATGGTGTGTGACTGGCTGAGGAAAGCTGCAGGACCTTGGATGAGGTAGCACTGCCAGAATCCAGGGAGAAGGTTAAGGAGCCCTGAGCTGGTTGCTGGGACTCCATCAGGACATGGCCCTAAGGAAAGGGTGAAGACTACTCAGGGCCATCAGGAAGTGGCCCAGGGAATTAGTGGAGCAGCACAACTTGTATTGGGAGGAGGTGAGCAGCCCTCAGTGGTGAAAGAACAGGTTAAGAACTATTTAGAAAAGCTGGACATGCACACGTCCATAGGAATGGATCTAATGCATCTGAGGGTGCTGAGGGAGTTGGCTGATGTGATTGCAGAGCCATTGGCCATTATCTTTGAAAACTCGTGGCAATTGGGGGAGGTCCTGGATGATTGGAAAAAGGCAAATATAGTGCCCATAATTAAAAAACAGAAGAAGGAGAATCCGGGGAACTACAGACTGGTCAGTCCAACCTCAGTCCCTGAAAAAATCATGGAGCAGTTCCTCAAGGAATCCATTTTGAAGCACTTGAAGGAGAGGAACGTGATCAGGATCAGTCAACATGGATTCACCAAGGGCAAGTCGTGTCTGACTAACCTGATTGCCTTCTATGATGAGATAACTGGCTCTGTGGTTATGGGGAAAGTGGTGGACATGATATATCTTGACTTTAGCAAAGCTTTTGATGCTGGCAAGAATACTGTGAGAGACGGTAAGTTAAAAAAGTGTGGATTGGATGAATGGACTATAAGGTGGATAGAAACTGGCTAAATCGTTGGGCTCAATGGGTAATGGTCAATGGCTCGATGTCTAGTTGGCAGACGGTATCAAGCAGAGTGCACCAGGGGTTGGTCCTGATGCCGGTTTTGTTCAATATCTTCATTAATGATGTGGATGATAGGATGAATTGCACCTTCAGCAAGTTCGCAGATGACACTAAGCTAGGGGGGGATAGGTAGATAGAATGGAGGGTAGGGGTAGGGATAGGGTCCAGAGTGACCTAGGCAAATTGAAGGAGTGGGCCAAAAGCAGGGGCGGCTCTAGACATTTCGCCGCCCCAAGCAGCCGAAGTCGCGCGGGACCAGGGACGCCTGCGGAAGGTCCACCGGAGCCACCTCCTGGCGACCGGCAGAGCGCCCCAGCGGCATGCCACCCCAAGCACACGCTTGGCGTGCTGGGATCTGGAGCCGCCCCTGCAAAAGAAATCTGATGAGGCTCAACAAGGACATGTGCAGAGTCCTGCACTTAGGACGGAAGAATCCCATGCACTGCTGCAGTCTGGGGACCGACTGGCTAAGCAGCAGTTCTGGAGAAAAGGACGTGGGGATTACAATGGACGAGAAGCTGTATATGAGTCAGTGTGCCCTTGTTGCCAAGAAGGCTAACAGCATATTGGGCTGTATTAGTAGGAGCATTGCCAGCAGAATGAGGGAAGTGATTATTCCCCTCTATTCGGCACTGGTGAGGCCACATCTGGAGTATTGCGTCCAGTTTTGGACCCCCCACTACAGAAAGGATGTGGACAAATTGGAGAGTGTCCAGTGGAGGGCAACAAAAATTATTAGGGGACTGGGGCACATGACTTATGAGGAGAGGCTGAGGGAACTGGGGTTATTTTATCTGCAGAAAAGAAGAGTGCGGGGGGATTTGATAGCAGCCTTCAACTACCTGAAAGGGGGTTCCAAAGAGGATGGATCTAGACTGTTCTCAGTGGTGGCAGATGACAGAACAAGGAGCAATGGTCTCAAGTTGCAGTGGGGGAGGTTTAGGTTGGATATTGGGAAAAACTTTTTCACTAGGAGGGTGGTGAAGCACTGGAATGGGTTACCTAGGGAGGTAGTGGAATCTCCTTCCTTAGAGGTTTTTAAGGTCTCAGAGCCCAGGTCAATTGGCTTGGGCTCACAGGGCTTGCGCTGCAGGACTAAAAGTAGTCGTGTAGCCATTCAGGTTTAGACTATAGCCGGGGCTCTGAGACCCTCCCCACTTACAGGGTTTCAGATTCAATGTCTACTGTGGCAAAGTACCTGCTTCTCCTCAGTTGGCTCAGTCCCTTTGTGCCTTGGAGACACAGGCTTGGGCAAAGCAAAATCCTTCCCAGTCACGCAGGGTCTGGCTGAACCTCCTCTCAGTCAGTCCCTTGCTGTTTTTCTCCCCTTCTGGGGACAGAGTGCAGTCTTCCTTGCTGGAAGAGGGCAGAGTCTTGCTGCACCTACTCACTGGCAGCTTCTCTCACTCCCCCCCCCCCCGTTTCCCTGCCAGGGAGGGTTTAAAAAGGTCGCCAGCAATTGGGGCCAGCTGAACCTAATTAGTTCCCTGGTAACCCCTGTTCCAGCTGAACCTAATTTCTCATGGCTATCTCTCCTCAGTGGATAGGGAGAGGCCTTTTAACCCCCCTGGGACTAATTCCTATCCCTCCCTTTGTAGCCATTTGGCCTGGGTTTGCCACACTACACTGCTCTTTTTAGCCTGTGAGCTTGAGTCAGTTGACGTGGACTGTGAAGCTTGGTGACAAAGGGTTTTTATTGCAGTGTAAATGTTACCTCAGAGGCTAGTGTCACTCTGTGCTGTTGTAACAGAGCTTTTACAAAAGCAGGTCTATGATTTTCCTATATTCACTGCCAGCAGCAGCTGGATGCAGTTTTGAGGTATCCCACTGCGGGGCATGCTGTTCACTGTCTGGGTAACATGTACACACAGCTTGAGTTTCTCTGCTCACTTGCTCCTCAGGGTGCATCACACTTGTCACTACCAGAGACACTCGTACAATAAATCCTCCTTTCTCATATTTGTTTCCCTAAGGGATATGAATTTAAGGTAGGCGTGTCTTCTCTGCACCTTCAAAAATGTGGATTTGGTTGGGTTCAACTCATTTAAGGGCTGGGTAATGGTGGGTGTCATAAACAGATAGTTAAGGGTTAAGGTCTCTTTCACCTGTAAAGGGTTAACAAGCAGTACCTGAGGAACACCTGACCAGAGGACCAATCAAGGGACAGGATAATTTCAAATCTCTGTGGAGGGAAGGCTTTGTCTGTGTTCCTTGTTTGCTCTGTGTGCTCTCTTTGGATCTAAGAGAGGCCAGACATGTCTCCAAGTTCTCCTGGAGTATTTCCTACTATCCAGTATAGTAAGTATTAGAAAGGCGAATTAGTCTTATAATTTGATTTCTACATTTGCAATTGTGTGTTTGCTGAAGGAAATTCTTTATTTCTGTTGCTGTTACTGATTATTCTGAGGAGGAAGGAGGGGGAAGTCTCTCCAGTTTTTATAAGTTAGACCCTGTATTTTTGCATCCTGGTAATACAGAGAGAGTGTACTTTTTTCTTTCTTTAATAAAATCTTTTCTTTTTAACACTTGATTGATTTTCAGGGGCAGGGGAGGGGGAAAAGTGACTCCCTCTTTGTTTGATTCAAGGAGTTTGAATCAAGGTATCTCTCTCCAGGACTAGGGAAGGGGAGCGGGAGGTGCGTCCCTCTTTGTATTGAGTCAAGGATTTGACTCGGTGTGTATCTCTCCGGAGCAGGCTGCAGAGAGGGAAGCGGGGGGAGGGGAACTGGCTGTTTCTCTCTCTCTGGTGAGATTCAAGGGGTTTGAATCTGGGTTCCCCAGGGGAAGTTTTTGGGGGAACAGGGAGTGTGTCAGACACTTAAAACTGACTGGTGGCAGCGAGAACCAGATCTAAACTAGGATTTTAGTTTAGAGGAGTCCATGCAGGTCCCCATCTTGGAACCCAACAGCTCCAAGTGGGGGAGAAGACCTATGACAGTGGGAATGGGAGAGGATGTTCTTAGCTTAACCAAGATGGAGCGGTCATCCCTAACAGTGAGGGTGACTCACTGAACGCATTCTTTAAACGTTGGGATTTTGAATGTAAATGTGACAGCTGTGGCAACTTCCTGCCATTTCTGTGGCAGATCTCACTGTACTGAGTTTATGTATCATTGTGGGCCAGGGACTGTATGTCATTCCATGGGGCAGGGTGAGCACAGT
Source organism: Mauremys mutica (assembly GCF_020497125.1). NCBI lineage: Eukaryota > Metazoa > Chordata > Testudines > Geoemydidae > Mauremys > Mauremys mutica. Next base: position 6,740,598 of record NC_059076.1, on the reverse strand, counting down.
TCCTCCCGCAACTAACAGTGTGTGTGTGGGAGGGTGATTAGCCAAATTCACTCAGGTTGTAACACCTCCCAGGAGGCACCACCACCACCAAGAGAGACTTATTCTGGATTCTCCAGAGACACAGAAAGGCCTTTTGGATAAATAGCCTGAGTTTAAACCGAGTCAGAGCCTGTTCCTTATACAACAAATGGACAGGAGGATGGGAAGGACTGACACCCATCAGAGCCTTTGTGGAGACAGTGGGGTGATGATCTCTGGTGAGCTGATTAGCATCCGTGCAGGTTCTTTTGTTTTCTCTAGAGTGCTTTTATCATAGGAATAAATGTGTTTGCTTAGGAAAAGCTGCGTGGTAACTGAGAACTATTCATAGCCTGCAGAGAATCATAGAATCATAGAATCTCAGGGTTGGAAGGGACCTCAGGAGGTCATCTAGTCCAACCCCCTAGAGAAGAGACACGGGCCTGCTTAGGCAGCCTGACTTGCTGGCGAATTCATAGGGTAGGCAGAGAAGTCTCCAGCCTGGGAAAACCATGGTCAGAAGGAGGGAGATGCAGATCTCTGCCCATGACAGGTAATGGTTGGGTAGCCATCAGCCTAAGAGTGGGTGCCCTGGCTGGACCACACAGGGGGCATACAGATGCAGTTGTCCTGAACTGTAACTATAGAATTCCTTTACGTTCAGCAAGATAATCAACACTGTTCATCCAGGGCTCGCAGCACCAGAATTTGATTTAACACCACCACGCTCAATTAAAGGCAATTAATTCTCACTTTATTATATCAGTAACATAAGTATATAAATGTAACAAGAAAATATACTGGGCAGCCTTGGTGAACCTGGCCAGCCATTACTGTGTAAATGCATGTTAGTGTTGCTGTAACTCTGAGTTTCCCTGGCTACTCTTGCTTGCTCTGCCTCTGAGTGTTCTAGAAAAACCTATTAGCCTTGATTAGTTTAGAACCACCGATAATTCATTACCCTCTAGGAAGCCAGAAAGTGTCTAAAAGCTTTTAATAGTGCTCATAAAATGAATAATAAAACTAAGGAGGCCACCATGCAAACAGCAAATAAGTGACCAACGTGCTCTTTACAGGGGAGCTGTCTAACTTATATATTGACTGAAAATCCCAGCAACAACTGGAATTAGGAGCAAGCTTCGTTTCATGGCATGTGCACGTATGAAGAGACCCCGACTGAAATTTCTCGGCTGTCATAAAATGACGTAGCCTTCAACAAACCAACAACACAAGGAAACGTCAGAGGAAGAAAATAATTATTTAAAAGGTTATTTTAAATAACCCCCAGCAGCTGATCTGGTGGGAGCAGTGAGGTTTTCCAAATATGGAATTAATTCATATTTTCATTGCAGCAGTGCAGTTCCTACTTAAGCTATGCTATGCTCCTTGGGAGATAATAGAAGGTATGCCCAATAGTTACTTTCCTTTAGGCTTCATGCATTTTCCTAGTAATAAGCTGTGATAAGTGCTGGCCCCGTTTTTTGTGAACTGTGTGCAAAGACAGATATGTGGGAGACTCAGGCAGGCTTCTAGAACCTGCCTGGCATCTTTCTGATGGAAACATGAAGAGGAGGAGATCGGAGGTGCTTATCACTGTGCAGGGGAAGGAATAAGCAGGTAGCACTGGGTGCCTACATTAACCTGTGTGCAGGTAAGGAGGAATGCCATCAGGCTAGCAGGCCAGAGGCTGCTGCTGGGGAGAGGTTGCTGATAAAGCTGGTCTGATGTTCAGTGATGCATGTAAAAAAGCTTCATACCAAGTCGTCTGTAGCACACAGCAGATGCAAGTTTTATTGGTCCTACAGAATGTGCTGGGATCTTATCTATTAAGCAGACATCTCTCTCTTATAGAAAACACGCACAAGAGCCCCCAGAGTGTAGGGCCCCAGGCTTGTCTTGTGCCTAGGCGTGGCCCTAGAGAAGGGACCGATAGAGCAGTGCTATGGGCTGCTGAAGACTGGAATTGCTCTTGCATTGGACACCTCAAAAGAGGGTCAAGACACTTCAAAGGAGAAAAATGCAGGGTGCTACTGGCATTCAGGACTGAGGTACAGTATGCTCATGTGGCACCACTGTGTGTTATTTCCACCACTACATTCACTTTCTCCTCACTGTTAGTTTGACTAGAACAGAGAGCTCTGCTGGATACTTGTGTGATACTCCTGCCTACACCTCCCCACCCCTTCAGCCACACTTCTCAGTACAAGTCCATGTCCACTCCCTGTGTACCACTGACATGTGGGGGAAGCAGAGGGGAAGGAGCGAGCGAGAGAGCTCATGCCACATGTCATAACCCTACGTTATCTGAAAGTACTGGACATACATATTACTGACTGAATCACAACAAAAAGTAACCCTGTGCAGCGCTAGAACAAATACGGGACATTTGCCTGTTGTCACAGGCTAATTCCATAGCAAAAATGCACAGATTATCATTATTATTTTCTTCAGAGAGATTTAAAATGCTGCTGAAATAGACATGCAGGGATTCTGCAGGAGCAGAAATTCATACAGCCTGCTCTTGATTACTTCAAAAAGTCAAGCTGGGGAAATTCTGGCCTGAACTTTGCATCTCAAAACTCATCTCTGTCAAAAAATTAGATTGGCTCAAATAAACACCACTTGTTACCATGTTCAAGCCCTGTGTGTTTCAGCAGGTTGTAATGATCTTCAGGCTTCTATAGTATGTCCTTTTCAGTGCAATGTGTTCACTCCCACTTGTACGCATTGGTTCATGTTCCTTTAGCCCAGGGGTAGGCAACCTATGGCACGCGTTCTGAAGGCGGCACGAGAGCTGATTTTCAGTGGCACTCACACTGCCTGTGTCCTGGCCACCGGTCCGGGGGGGGCTCTGCATTTTAATTTAATTTTAAATGAAGCTTCTTAAATATTTTGAAAGCTTATGTACTTTACATACAACAATAGTTTAGTTATATATTATAGACTTATAGAAAGAGACCTACTAAAAAGGTTAAAATGAATTACCGGCACGCGAAACCTTAAATTAGAGTGAATAAATGAAGACTCAGCACACCGCTTCTGAAAGGTTGCCAACCCCTGCTTTAGCCCTTCCACTAAGCTCAAGAGCATGCTGGTTGCTGACCACAAAGACATAAGGTCTGGTCTAATGGAAATCTTAAATGGGATTTGGATATGGCCCTACATGAGCAGCCCAAGAGCGACGAATATTCTTGTGCAACCAAGCATACTCCAAGAGGAGGGAACAAAGTGGGAACCAGTCACGCATGTGTCATTGATCCATACCAGCAATATGAAGAGGATGTTCATGCTGCATGGTTAAGAATTGGAAAGTGATTCCATGCACAACTTCAACTCTGTCCCTTGCAAGCATCTATGCCCATAGACTTTAATCACACAATCATTGCCTATAGTTCAAATAATACAACATAATGTCAGACAGTCCTTGAAAGTCATTTATGTCACCTATGAAGTGAATGAGGCAAAAGTGTAAAATACATTGGACCTTTGGTTTCAGCTGGCTAACCTTTCATTTGTCATCTTCTCCTTTGAGGTGATTGGCAGAGTCTAAAGCAGAAAAAGGAAGGCTATTATTAAAGAAGATTATGCAGCATTTCATGCTGGCTTAGCTCAAATATTGCAAAGATGACCTTTCTGGAGCCAACTTAGCTTTGCCCACTCACAACTAGCTAACACTGTGAAAGTGGCTGCAAAGTGGCTTTGTACATGCTCCTGCAATTTAAAAGGGGAATCAAAAGTAGTGTAGGCCAAAAGAAATCTGATGAGGTTCAACAAGGACAAGTGCAGAGTCCTGCACTTAGGAAGCAAGAATCTATTCGACACTGGTGAGGCCACACCTGGAGTACTGTGTCCAGTTTTGGTCCTTCCACTACAGAAGGGATGTGGACAAATTGGAGAGCGTCCAGTGGAGGGCAACAGACATCTTTAGGGAATTGGGGCACATGACTTATGGGGAGAGGCTGAGGGAACTGGGATTATTTAGTCTGCAGAAGAGAAGAGTGAAGGGGGATTTGATAGCTGCTTTCAACTACCTGAAAGGGGGAATCCAAAGAGGATGGAGCTCGGCTGCTCTCAGCGGTGGCAGATGACAGAACAAGGAGTAACAGTCTCAAGTTGCAGTGGGGGAGGTCTAGGTTGGATATTAAGAAACACTATTTCACTAGGAGGGTGGTGAAGCACTGGAATGGGTTACCTAGGGAGGTGGTGGAATCTCCTTCCTTAGAGGTTTTTAAGGCCCGGCTTGACAAAGCCTTGGCTGGGATGATTTAGTTTGTGTTGGTCCTTCTTTAAGCAGGGGATTGGACTGGATGACCTCCCTAGGTCTCTTCCAACCCTAATATTCTATGATGCTATGATTCTATGAGAATGAAGTAGAATGTCTTTCTTGGCAGTATTTTAGCTGTGAAATTAAGGGCGCAAGGCCCCTGCGCTATACTCATAGGCTGGGCTTGCCTGATGTCATAAAACACGATGACACAAATATTGCTCATTTATGTCACTATAAAGTTAAGTTTATAGTGTTACAATAAGTACTAGCATTTATACTAGCTAAACTCAGCATTACTAATTGTATCACTATAAACATATTTTATAGTCATATAAACAGTACGAATAATGCTGTCAGGCATCAGTATTAATGCTGCAAATAAACCCACAAACACATTATCAGAGTATATCTTTTATGATGCTAATATGCACAAGTTAGGGGTGATTTTGCTATTGTAATCTGTGATTTTTATCAGTGTAAAAAGAAATGTACCCTCTATAGTTCCCATGCACATTTCACTTGATGAAACATTTATTATCACATTAGCTTTTCATAACTATCTGGCTATCGCACCTAAAATGGGGACATGCAACAATCATGTGTGTAAGGGCAGGTCTTGCCTAGGGCTCTGCATGAAGGAGGAGATCATTCACAGAGTAGCCTCTGCCTTGTCCTACCTCTGCCTTGTCCTGGATCCTGCAGTGAACTCTCCGGAGGGGTCAGGTGATGTGGTTTGGGAGGGGATCTGCTCAAAAGTGAGGACAATGCTTAGTTGAGACTGCATCAGATTTCTGTGCCCTCCTCCAAACTCTAGCACCCCTCTTTGGTCCAGGAGATGGAGGAGGGAGGGAGGCCATATAGCTGGGGTGCAAGCCTGTCCATGGATGCCACTATCACATCCCCAAGGTCCATTTGGGTGACTTCCAGGCATCCATCGCTTCATGGCTGAACCATGTGTTCTATGTAGGGGCAGATCTTAGCCCTGTGATGGAAGGATGCAGAGGAAAATCTTGTCCTCTACAGGTTGTAACACCCTTGGCCTGCCCCACCTCCATTCACCATCCAGTATGAGGTTGTTCAAGACAGGGTAAGCCTGACCTATGGGGGGTTTTTTACACCCCTTTGGGAAACCAGGCCCAAGGCTGCTCAATGTGCTCTGCGTTGCATGTCAGCGTGTGTTCCCCCAGAGCAGACCCACTCACACTATTCTGTAAGGAAACAGAGAACAGGGCGACAGTCCAGCCACCTCCTCTCAGCTTGCTTGCCCCGTGCTCCCAGCTTCAGCCAGTGCTGAAACCTCCTGCTGGGAGGGTGGAACCGGGAATTCTCCCAATGTGCAGCAGTTTGCAGTCCATAGCTTGTAATTTTTTTGTTCAATATCTTCATTAACGATCTGGAGGATGGTGTGGACTGCACCCTTAGCAAGTTTGCAGATGACACTAAACTGGGAGGAGTTGTTGATACGCTGGAGGGTAGGGATAGGATACAGAGGGACCTAGACAAATTAGAGGATTGGGCCAAAAGAAATATGATGAGGTTCAACAAGGACAAGTGCAGAGTCCTGCACTTAGGACGGAAGAATCCCATGCACTGCTACAGACTAGGGACCGAATGGCTGGGCAGCAGTTCTGCAGAAAAGGACCTAGGGGTTACGGTGGACAAAAAGCTGAATATGAGTCAACAGTGTGCCCTTGTTGCCAAGAAGGCTAATGGCATTTTGGGTTGTATAAGTAGGGGCATTTCCAGCAGATCAAGGGATGTGATCATCCCCCTCTACTCAGCACTGGTGAGGCCTCATTTGGAGTACTGTGTCCAGTTTTGGGCCCCACACTACAAGAAGGATGTGGATAAATTGGAGAGAGTCCAGCGGAGGGCAACAAAAATGATTAGGGGGCTGGAGCACATGACTTATGAGGAGAGGCTGAGGGAACTGGGATTGTTTTGTCTGCAGAAGAGAAGAATGAGGGGGGATTTGATAGCTGCTTTCAACTACCTGAAAGGGGGTTCCAAAGAGGATGGATCTAGACTGTTCTCAGTGGTAGAAGATGACAGAACAAGGAGTAATGGTCTCAAGTTGCAGAGGGGGAGGTTTAGGTTGGATATTAGGAAAAACGTTTTCACTAGTAGGGTGGTGAAGAACTGGAATGGGTTACCTAGGGAGGTAGTGGAATCTCCTTCCTTAGAGGTTTTTAAGGTCAGGCTTGACAAAGCCCTGGCTGGGATGATTTAGTTGGGTTTGGTCCTGCTTTGAGCAGGGGGTTGGACTAGATGACCTCCTGAGGTCCCTTCCAACCCTGAGATTCTATGATTCTATGATTTCCACTGCTGCTGCTGAAGCACACTGGACCTTGGGCTACAATGGGTTTTCCCCTTGTAGGTTTTAATTTGTACCTTAAGTTATAGCGCTAGGGATGTCACAGCAGATGTCCTAAGCTCTCCCATGAGTAATACCTGAGCAGCAGCAAGGACTCAGTGGGATGATGATTGAGGGCAGAGGTTGGAAGACTCCAGACGATTATTCTTTGGTTCAAGCAGCGTTCAGTGCAGAGATGCTCGGCATGTGTCATTTCAGCTACCCTTGGGCGTGTTTCACCAGGCAGACAGATGATGGTTAATTAGGAGTTGAGATTAAGTGGGGCTCAGTTTTGCAGGGCTGACCTGCTCTGAAATGGATATGGTAGGTACTTTGGCCCTGAGGAAATTAATCTTACACAAAGAACAGAGGCCAAGGCCTTTAATCTGGCTATGGGGCAGCATATTCCTCTGTGAGAGACAGATAGTGAGTCCTCCAGACTCCTAACTAGCACTTACAAACAACCAACGGCAGCCCTCAAGGAACCTTCTCCTGGTCTTACACTGAGCCTGGCATAGGCTGCGGGTCTGGTCACTCCAGTGAAGAAGGCTACGATTCAGTCATGGAGATCATGGAATCTGGGACTTTATGGAACCTCAGTGACTTCTGCTGGGGCAGGGCTGGAGCTGTCAGCCCCAGGACTGCTGGAGCAGCAGCTGCCAGGAAACCTGATCGACGGCCTGGTTGGGGCTATGGGAACAGCTGATTGGTGGCCAGCCCCTGGAACAGCTGACTAGCAGTCAGTCCCGGGGCCGCGCCAGCCCCTGGAACAGCTGACTGGCAGTCAGTCCCCGGGCCATGCCAGCCCCTGGAACAGCTGACTGGCAGTCAGTCCCCGGGCCATGCCAGCCCCTGGAACAGCTGACTGGCAGTCAGTCCCCGGGCCACGCCAGCCCCTGGAACAGCTGACTGGCGGTCAGTCCCGGGGCCGTGCCAGCCCCTGGAACAGCTGACTGGCGGTCAGTCCCGGGGCCGTGCCAGCCCCTGGAACAGCTGACTGGCGGTCAGTCCCGGGGCCGTGCCAGCCCCTGGAACAGCTGACTGGCAGTCAGTCCTGGGGCCACGGGAACAGCGGATCAGCAGCTAGCCCCAGCCCACCAGAGCAGCGGCTGGGGATGGATCAGCCCCACTGGGGCTGGAGCAGCAGCAGGGATGGAGCAGCACTCCATGGCAGGGCCGCCCAGAGGATTCAGGGGGCCTGGGGTCTTTGGCGGCAGGTCCCGGAGCGGAAGGACCCCCCGCTGCAGGTCTTTGGGGCACTTTGGCGGCAGGTCCCGGAGCGGAAGGACCCCCCGCTGCAGGTCTTTGGGGCACTTTGGCAGCGGGTCCCGGAGCGGAAGGACCCCCCGCCGCAGGTCTTTGAGGCACTTTGGCAGCGGGTCCCGGAGCGGAAGGACCCCCCGCCGCAGGTCTTTGGGGCACTTTGGCAGCGGGTCCCGGAGCGGAAGGACCCCCCGCCGCAGGTCTTCGGGGCACTTCGGCAGCGGGTCCTGGAGCGGAAGGACCACCCCCCCCCGCCGCCGAATTACCGCCGAAGACCCAGAGCAGAAGATGCTCCGGGGGCCTGGACCCCGCGAGAGTTTTCTGGGGCCCCGGAGTGAGTGAAGGACCCCACTCCAGGGCCCCTAAAAAACTCTCGTGGGGGCCCCTGCGGGGCCTGGGGCAAATTGCCCCACTTGCCCCCCCGGGCAGTCCTGCTCCACGGCAGCACTTTATTTGTCCCCCTCCACACCCCAAGGCATTTTTAGTAAAAGTCAGGGACAGGTCAGGGCCTTCTGTGACTTTTTGTTTATTGCCCACGACCTGTCCCTGACTTTTACTAAAAATACCCGTGACAGAATTGTAGCCTTAGTGATGAACAGCGCTGATAGTGGTGCAGCAAAGTAACAATATCAGTGCTTTGATTCTGCAACCTGGGACACAGCAAGCCCGTTGGGTGGAAGGCAGTATAGAAGTACAAACCAGAACAGAACAGAACTGCTCTGGAAGCAGTGCGCTGAGAAACGGGTTGGGGTGCAGCAGGGAACAGGTGATCGGCCGTTGCTCTGTAGTTAAGGGGCTAAATGGTTCAGGAGCAGCATGAGCAGAATCCAGAGAGCAGTCACCAGCTCCCTGTGGTGCTAGTTGTGAATGTTTAGAGCCACTCTTCTGGGTGGCCACGAGGGCCATAGAGCATAAGGTAAGGCCCTGAATAAATGGGGAAATAGAGACAATTTGGTCTCTAATGTCTACACTCTCCTCCTGTAGAATGACACTTCTAATGTCTCCAGGCCTTAAGAGTGAGAGAATCGCCAGGGCTCAGAGAGAACCATACAAAGTGGTGAGAAAACAAAAGCCTTTTGAAACTTTAAAACCTGATTTAGAAAACTCTCTCGTATGGAAACATACAGATCTCAGAAGCCTTTCTTCTCCCATACGTGTCCTGAGCTGCTACCTCCCTTTCAGACTCACCACTGTGAGAGGCAGGCTGCATCCATTTCAAACGCTCTCTCCTCGCAGCGAGAGCCACTGCAAGAACAAATCTCCAGCATTAAATATCAGCCGCCTGGTACAAATTAAATAACAGGCGATACAATACAATGAACTAATTCCTGGAACCCCCCAGAGTGCTGTGTTCATAATGGGGTCTGCTTTGTATCAGAGACAGTGGGTATTCTTCAATATAATAACGTGCTTTCAAAATTATACAAAACATCCTGTGTCTAAAAGCAAAGCGTCTGGGATCAAACCTGCATCTACACATTGTGAGGCCGAAAACCACTATCTTAAAATCTGCAGGTCTTCAATATTCTTAAAAACAGCAGGAGGAATGATAACGTACCAGAGTCCTAATGGAAAGGGACGGGGGACTTCTGTTTTTACTAGAGTGGATTGCAGATCGTTGGGACAGAGAGGACTAAGGAAGTTGCCCCATGGAATTGTGGGATACTTCAGACTGAGACCTGAGTCAAATGGGGCAGCGGCTACACTACAAAGCAATGGGACTCAGACTCAGGTCCCAGCTTAACTCGAGCGCAGACCCTTCCAGCCCTGCAGGTCCCTGGGTCTGAGCCCTGGGTTAGCACAATTGCAGTGTCGACGCAAGGGGAGGAATTAGGCATGAGCCCGGGCTGAAGCACAGGCGTGCATTGCAGTGTAGACATACCCTTAGAGTTTTGACAACCAGATCCCAGGACTGGCGTCCTCTGCCAGCATTGAGCTTTGAGTTTTGGTGACTTTTAACAGGTCAGTGGGTGGTGTGGTTGAATATAGTGAAGCCTAAGAGCCCTGTTGGTCAGTATTTGGGACCCATGGCATGGACATTACCCCTCCCCAAGGAGCACCATCTGCGTGAGCTTGGCCTGAGCTTTTTGAGGTGGTTCCTATGGAACACTTGCACCAATGCAGGGGCATGTACACTTTCCACTGGGTCCCGGGGTGCTCCTCGGGGCCGTATCCCTCCCAGTCACTAAACTACCTCATGGAACGGGTGCTGCTCCACCGTCTGTCTGATAGTATTGAAGACATCCTCCCAGTGGAGCAGGCAGGATTTCGCCTGAAGAGGAACTGCTGGGACCAAGCAGCTTCATTTACCAGCCACATTGAGGCAGGATTCCAATGTAAGTTGAAGACAGGAATTGCCCTTGTTGATCTGTCCTCGGCATATGACACTGTCTGGAGACAGGGTCTCCTCCTCAAGGTCTCCCGCATCATTCACTGCCGGTGAACGATCCACCTCTTGGCGCCAATGACTGGGGACAGCCACTTTAAGGTATCCCTTAATGGCCATATCAGTAGACCAAGAACTCTTATCTCTGGCATCCCTCAGGGCTCTGTCCTGGCCCCAATACTTTTTAATCTATACACCGCGGCTATCCCAGTGACGGAGTCAAGGAAATTCCTGTATGGAGATGGTATTGCCCTAGCTGTTCAGCATACAAGCCTCCATACCATCAGCTGCACCCTAACCCTAGATCTTAGCACAATGGCTGATTATTTCCAATGCTGGAAACATAGGCCTAATAAAAAAAATACCAAAAAAACATGGTAACTGGTTTCCATCTGAACAATAAAGTGGCTAATACCAGTTCTGCGGTGAGAGTGTCAGCCATGAAGCTAATCCAAAGTATCTTGGCATTACACTGGAACAGTGTTTGACCTTTCACCAACACCTTGAGAACACCCATGATAAGTTCAGGTCTCGTGTCACGCTTATCAGAAAATTGGCTGGAACATCACGGGGCTCCAGTCCACGGACCTTATGAACCACAATAATTGCGATGGTATATTCTGCAGCTGAATATTGTGCACCAGTGTGGTCTCATAGGAGTCACACTAAACACCTTGACACTCAACTCAATAACACTATGCGCATAGTGTTGGGGATGCTCAAATCTACTCCAGTCGACTAGCTCCTGGTCCTATCGCACACCCAGCCTCCACAGATTAGAAGAGCTGCTCAGATATGTCACTTTCTTAATCATGTCAATGCAAATACAAGCCTCCCACTGCACCAAGACCTGCAGAACCTGTCAAAGAGAAGATTAAAATCCCGCAACCCTCTATGGAACCGTATCAAGATCCTTACACCCAACTTTGATGCTGAGCCCCAATGGAGAGTCACATGAAACACTTTGACCACTCAAAACAAACAGCTCATCGATGATCTTGTTGAGGAACCACTGAGTTTTGACTGATGTCGGAAAGACTGGTGCAGATTGAATCGCATCAGGACATCTCAGGGGAGATGTGGACAAACTCTCTTTAAATGGAAAATGAGACAAACACCTGTATGTGACTGTGGTCACTAGGCACAGACATAGAGCACATCGTAGCTGAATGTCCCATTCGTTCTTGTGCTGGGGGCCTGAAGGGCATTCACCAGCTCACTGCTGCAGCAATGTGCTGGCTATCAAACGTAGATATAATTTTGTAGTTGTTGCCACTTACCCAAGCCATACGAAAGAAGACTAAACTACCAGAGCCATGTTTATACTTAAAATCCAGGAGCTCATGAACCATGTATTCCTCGCAGCCCTGTATATGTGATGGTAGAAAAGGTGGCTGAGTCCTGGGAGGGAAAGGGTTTTCTGGGTAGGGTTTCAAAAGCAATACATGAAATACCTAGTGCATCTTCAGAGAGCAGCGTAGTTGAAGTTCAAAAGTGACTGGTTGACCTATCTCCTGGCAGCTTACTCCTGCTCCAACCACTAGGCAAGACAGCCCATGTCCCAGTTCTGACAGTTTGCACAGACCACATAGGCCATAGGAGTGGGCCAAGTGCTGGCAGAATGGACCCAGCAACGCAGATACTTCCTTTGGGAATGCCAGACATGCTCAAGTGGACTTCCCACCTTCAGGCAGACAACTGAGCCCTGCAGGCCTGGATCATCCAGCTGACCTCAGAAAACCAGCTATTACGGGAGCAAGTAAGACAACTGTGTGCCAAAAACTCCACTCTCCTTATCAGACCCTACATTACTGACCAGGCAAGGTGAGCCTGGTTATCTGCTTTCTGTCCGAGAAGCATTAGATTGGGCCTCCCCCTTCTTGGAGTAGGACAGCTCGGTACAGTCGAAGTGGGAGGTCTCCTCCAAGCCACGTTAGTGCTATTTGAGGAACCAGCACCAAGCTCAAATGGCAGAGGCTGCTGTAAGAAAGCTCTGACGGGGCAGGGTACCATAGCCTCCTCTGTAGAGCTTTTCCATCACCTCATGAGGTAGTACTGCTGTATCAACTCCGGTGGGCTCTGCGAGAAAAAAATTAAAGACAAATTGGTCTGGATGGATATGCCTGTGTGTCTGGATGCCTTCTTGGATCTCACCATCCATAGAGACAATCGGTTATGGGAACAACAGGAGGGAAAAAGAGAGGCCCTGCTATTCTCCTACCCATTTACCTATTTGTCAGATCCAAGTGGATATGGGACATCAATGACTCACCCCGAAGAGAAGGAAAAATGATGCCAGCACCATCTCTATTACTGAAGTGAATCAGGTCACCATCTCTGCCTGTCCTGTCTGAACGCCAAGGGATCCGGGAAAGGAGGTGACCCAGCTACATTATGAGGGACCAACCTGGGCCCTGGCCTTGACTGGATCACATCCTGAGTCTGGCTTGGGGGCTCCCCACTTGCAAGGTCACGACTGAGATGTGATTTGGAGCTGGAGTCAGGGGCAGGCTGGGTCTGGATACCAGGAGATCAGAATTGAAGGCAGGTCAGTGGTCAAGTCTCAGGAGGTCTGCGTCAGGCAGCAGGAGTAGGTAGTGCAGAGGAGGCAGTCCTACACAGGGGAAACCCAGTTGCACAGATGATTTCCCGTGCCTCTGTCTGGTTTAAATAGAAGCAGGGGACCAATCACGACTCCCAGAGTTCAACTAATCAGATCCCAGGGCTGGCGTCCTCTGCCAGAGTTCAGTTTCAAGTTCTGGGAGCTGCTAACAAGTCCCTGGGAGGTGGGGTGGAATATAATTGCAGCTAAGAACCCTGTGGACTGAGTTTGAGACCCATGGCCCTGAGAAAGCATTTAAAAGAGTATCTTCATTGGAAGAAGGCTGCCCTCATTCTAGAGGTCAAATCGATTTGTATTTAAAAATTTGATAAAGGTAATAAAAGCAAACATCAGCATGTCCTTGTCTGAGTTCATGTAAAGTCTGTTTCTTCTCTTTAATAAACATTGCTTAAAGTAAGAAACTATTAATTGAAATACATATACCTAAATTACTGAAATGCAAAAAGAGGTGGGCAAATAAGAAGCCCTAAAACTTGTTCTCGTGTTTCAATTGTTTCAGTGTTTTAGGTTCGACAGCTGTTTTATTTTTATGTTACCAATTACAATGAAAAGCAAGGTAAGTCCTATTATGCAAGAGTTTATTCATTACGCCAGAATTATGAAGTGTTGTATGTTTAAAATGTACAATTTCCTCTTCTCAAATGTGCAGTGATGTTTGGTGATTTCAAACAGTGCTTAATGTTATGTCTGGATTTGACTTGCTGGAGCGTGGTTCTGGTTTGAACAAAGAAAGCTCTGCGAACTTGGACACAGACCCTTCCCCAAATGGAATGTTTTGCATCCCGTTGCAAAAAAGCTATTGTTGTCATTTAACCTCATAGTTACACCCCCAAAATCTTCTGACCACAAATTACTGCTTTGAAAACCAGCAATGAGGAGCCAAAGTGCAGTAGTCAGCCAACCTACATATCATCAGATGATAACAGGAGGTCAAATATACAAGTCAGCTGGTGCTCGGTGACTTCAGATATGGTTTCTGTCACAAATCCATGACATTCAGGAGTGTGTGTGTGTGCGTGTGTGTATACATATACATTATGGTGATCAGGTATACTCTATAAACATGATCTGGAGGATAAAACCAGACCTTTGGCTCTAAAAACACAGGTCCCTGCTACTTGAGCTAAAAGAAAAGTTGTGTTATATGCAGGGCTTGAATTGGGCCAGTACATAAAGGAATGGGTTACATACACCATACCTAAGCTGCTTTCGCGTTCTCCAGAATCTTACCAAAAAAAAAAAAAAACCCAAAAAACCAACAACAAAAAAAACCCTGAAAGCTAAGTCTGTAGCTGGTATAGTTGTGAAGAAAACCTTGGAACCATTATTACCTGAGTGTAACTGATGCAATCATATATACCTGAGTGTGATAAGAGCCTGGAGTAATAGCTGTGAGAATAAACTGCCCCATTCTGCTCTGTGTATTAATGATGATGCCAATGATACTTTAAATGTCAACATTAACTGTTTCCCTACTTGTCAACAAAGGGAGAGGATTACAAAGATCTGCATAATCTACTCTCATCTGAATGTTCATTTTGGTGCCACAAGAGGGCAGAGACTGGTAAATACCACTGCACATTTTACTATCCACTCAAGCAGACACAATGCCCTAGGTCTCCAGCAGGGCATCTGAGATCCACCAAGGGGAAAGCCAAGACAAAGGAGGCCTGAGAGTGCACCCTATGAACATTTGAACAATTTATGGAGAAGGGCATCTCATTTTGGTGTCTCAGGGGTTGGAACTTGGTTTATTCATAGATTCCAAGGCGCACTGTGTTCATCTAGTCTGACCTCCTGTATAGCACAAGTCATAGAACATCCCTAAAATAATTCCTAGATCATGTCTCTCAGAAAAACATCCAATCTTGATTTTAAAATTATCATTGATAAAGAATCCACCATGACCCTTGGCAAATTGTTCCAGTGGTTGAACTTGGAAGAATGCCACTACATATCTCTTCCAGTTCAATCCCTGATTATCTGACACGAGTGGCTGGACTGACCTGTCCTGCAGGCCAAACTCTAGAAGATGGCAGTACATGTACATTATAATCAGGGCCATGCAAATATAATAAAAAAAAGTCTCCAGAATTTTCGAGAAATTATTTGCAACTTTATTCTGGGCCATTTTGTGGACCCCAACATTTTGTTTTTCAGCACATAGTCATGAAATTATGATCTTAACATCAATACACACATTTTGAAAACACTGACCTTCAACATTTTTAGATTTTGAAAGTTGAAATTTAATTTGAAGGTCTTTATTTGGAGAAAAAACCATTTCACTCTAACAATATTTTTTAAAGGAAACATCCAAAAAAGAGTGGGTTGTCACAAGATATTTTCTTGTCAACATAGTGTTCAAAATGTATCCCTTCAAGAAGGGTAACATAATTTTAAATCTCAGAACCCATTTAAATCCCATAGCATGAACCTTGGGCTGTCCCTCTGCATCATGTGAATTTCATCCCAAAAGAGGAACTGAAACAAGGAAGGACAAAGGAGAAGCAACTGAAAAACTTATTAAAGGGACGCTAGCCTGTTTCTCACCCTAATGGATCCTCACCTGAAAGCATGATGAAGTAAAGCAAATGAAGCTTTATGTTCTCCATGTGATGGAGCAATGGTAAACAGAAGTACTTTCACCCTATATGAATAAGAAGTTTTTGGATGATCAATTCCTGTCTAGTTTATGGCTAGGCCGTAGCACAGCGAATGTGCTGCTTAGGGTCTCCACTGATTTAATCCTTCCTGCTGACTCAAGTGTCCTAGTTTCCTACTTCTGCTTCATCTTATCTTCTTTGTGTGGATACTGATCAGAGAATGTTACGTGACCCTCCTTTTAGAACTCTTCTCAGTCTGTTAGACTCTATACTTCTCTCATTTACTTCTTACATTTTTTCCCAATTGTTTTCCTCTTCTAATATGGTGCAGATCTCCCAGGAGCCAACTCTTGGATTGTAACTAAATGATATTCTAAGCATATTGTAATGAACCTGGTTGCTCTGTAAGGTACATCTAAACTGCAAAGAGAAACCCACCTCAGCGAGTCTGAATCTGGGTCAGTTGACTTAGGCTCCTAAAGCTTTGGCTGTGGGAATAAAAACAGCAGTGTAGGTGTCATAGGTTTCACCCCCACTCTGAACTTTAGGGTACAGATGTGGGGACCTGCATGCACACCTCTAAGCTTAACTACCAGCTTAGATCTGGTCTCGCTGCCACCATCCAGATTTCTGAGTTATCTGGAAAACTCTGTCTTCCCCCGCCAAAACCTTCCCCTTCCTGGGTAGCCTTGAGAGACTCCTCCACCAAGTCCCTGGTGAACACTGATCCAAATCCCTTGGATCTTAAACCAAGGAAGAATTACTCCTTCCCCCTCCCCTTTCCCCCCCACCAATTGCTGGTGAGTCCAGATCCAATTCCCTTGAATCTAAAAAACAGGGAAAAAAATCAATCAGGTTCTTAAAAAGAAGGCTTTTAATTAAAGAAAAGAAAGGTAAAAGAAAAAAACCTCTGGGACACATCATACAAGCTGACCTCACAGACAATAGATTTAAAACACAGGATGTTCCCCTGGACAAAAACCTTAGTACGCACAAGAATACCCAAATTTGATTACTCCCCTAATTGCACAAAGACAAATTACAAAAGAAAATAAACATAAACCTATTTATTCTTTTCTAAAACTTACTACTCAGATAAGAGGCTGGTTCCTTGATCTTTTCCACTCCGGCTGAAACTGAAACTGACTCTAAACAAAGGAAACTTCCCTCCTTCCTTTTGAAACATCTTGTTCCCCCATTGGTTCCTATGGTCAGGTGTCAGCTAGGCTAGGTGAACTTCTTAACCTTTTGCAGGTAAAAGAGGCATTAACCCTTAACTATCTGTTTATGACAGTAGGTCTTCCTGCTTTGGCTGGGCCTGGGCTCCCAGACCATCCCATCTGCCCAGGGCTCAGAGCCATGGTAACAACCGTCTGTGCAACATCCAGCCAGCAGAGGGCTCCATAAGCCCTCCAGTGTGGTGAAGGGTTGGCGAGGACAAGGCCCTGGAAGGAAGTGGAGTCTGCATAAGAATTGGTAGCAGCAGACTGGACACAGATGCTGCGGAGCTGGCCGCTGAGCCCGAGCCACAGCTCCTAAGTGGTGACTACACCAGTTCACTAGTGCAAGCCCCGCTAGCCTGTCAGTCAATCTAGGTTGGGAAGTTTGCTCCCGCTCGGTCCCAGCTGCTGTGTAGATATGCCCTCCATGTTCAAGAGGGCACTGAGCTTGCTTAAGCAGAGCCAGCAGCAGGATTGGAACTCCTTACCTGAGGAGGTTGTGAAGGCTAGGACTATAACAATGTTTAAAAGGGGACTGGATAAATTCATGGTGGCTAAGTCCATAAATGGCTATTAGCCAGGATGGGTAAGAATGGTGTCCCTAGCCTCTGTTTGTCAGATGGTGGAGATGGATGGCAGGAGAGAGATCACTTGATCATTGCCTGTTAGGTTCACTCCCTCAGGGGCACCTGGCATTGACCACTGTCGGTAGACAGATACTGGGCTAGATGGAACTTTGGTCTGACCCGGTACGGCCTTTCTTATGTTCTTATGTTCTCGTAAATTATTAATTTAATTAAGCCAACCCCGAGAAGTGCTGAGTAGCTATAACAACATTCTGCTTTAGGGATGCCAATTGTGGCTGGATGTTTTCCTGGAGATTTCATCACATTACATAATCTTTCATTAAAGATTCATCTTTAATTCCTGGAGACTCCCGGACAATCCTGGAGGGTTGGCAACCCTATGCCACTCCTAGCCACTCTGCATGTTGCCTAGCCATAGACATCAATGGGATTAGTCCTACTCAGCGTGAGTAAAGATATAGGATCTGACCCCTTAATGGGAGTTGAGCACACCTAGGGATTTGGTCTATTCCTCATAACAACAAGGCCCTGTTATAACATGCCATCACATGGGTGAGAATTTAAAGATGGACAAACAAACTGCTGAACAGTTTGGAAAATATGACTGGAAAGAAGAAGCAAATGGAGCTGAATTTGTACAATCCAGAGAGAGAGAGACTGATGGGTAGGGGTTGGATATTGCAACAGCCATACATTTGTGATTCACCTGCACTCGTGTGTGTGTAAGAGTCTGCAGGATCTGGCTCCAACATGAAAAGTTTCTATATGTAAGGAAAAGGGGGTAGAAAATTGGCTTGGTCTGGATTGTGCAGCCATTATTCATCTTAAATGGCCAATTGCTCACCTTAAGTTAGTGCTCACCATCATAAGGGTTGTGATTGGCCACTCTAGCCATTTAGCGTTAAGTAAATGTCTAAATTTAAGGATCAAAACAAAGGGGGAAAAACAGAAAGTGTTCTTTAAAATCGATGAACAAGATGATGCACTAACCTGCCAAGGGAGGATTAGGGATGTTGGTCACTGGAGGTAAAAACATCAAGACTAGGCAGAGAAGATCCAGCGGGCAGTGGGGGGGGGGAGTATAGGAACTCTAGGAGCATAACTATGCTGCAGTGAGAAACGGTGAGTGGACCCAAGCAGTCGACATGATGTAAGAATTGAAACATCTATTCAGTGAGAAATCACCAACATTTGCAACATTATTCACCACCAATGAAATGACCAGCCAGATCAGAGACACGAGAGGCTAGTGTCATAGGGTCTCACCCCCACTTTGAGCTTGTGGGTTCAAAGATGGGGACCCGCATGTATTCTGCCACCATGTCCTAGGTCTCACCCCCACTTGGAGCTGTTGGGCTCCAATGTGGGGACCTGACTTGGTTTCCCTCTAAACTAAAATTCTAGTTTAGATCTAGTAAGCTGCCACCACTCAATCAGGAAATGTGGATTGAGACACAGTCCTTCCCCAAAATCCTAGGGGATTCCAAGAGCCCCAAATCCATGGAGTTCTTACACCCAGGAGAAACAAACCATTCCCCCTGCTTCCTCCCCCCTCCCTTTTCCTAGGAGAGATACTGGGATCTAACTACAGAGCGATACCTCCCCCTTCTCTTTCCCTGAGAATCCACCCAAGGAAAGACCAAACAAGTCCTTAATAGAAAAGAATTTATTAAAGAATAAAAAGAAAATACAGAATCTCTATGAGCCCAAGCTGGACACTCATAGGGTCTAAGCTTATCAATCTCTGGAGAGAATCCCCCTCCCCCTTTCTTTCTCAGTGAAAGCAAAGTAACAGCAAACAGGAATAAAGAATTTCCTTTAGCAAACACACAATTGCAAATGGAGAAAGCAACTCAAAAGACTAATTCGCCTTTCTAATTAATACTCACTATTACATAGTAGAAACTACTCCAGGAGAACTTGGAGACATGACTGGTCTCTTTTAGATCCAAAAAGAGAACTCACAAAAACACAGACAAAGGCTTCCCTCCACAGAGATTTGAAATTATCTCGTCTCTGATTGGTCCTTTGGTCAGGTGGTCACCAGGTACTACATGTTAACCCTTTCCAGGGAAAAGAGACCTTAACCCTGATCTGTTTATTTATGACAGCTAGTTCTGTTCCTAACACCTAGGAAAGGTAATCCAGATAAAATACTTTTCTCTTTTAGCCCTAAATATATCTTGTTATTTCCCCTCTTCCTTCTAATCCATATGACAGCTTTAAAATTGCATCAACTTCCACCGTGAATAGCCTGCTGCTTCTTTTAGTCCCTTCTTTATCTTTTGTGAAGCATCTAGGTTCCATGGCTTAGATTTTCTTTCTACCACTTATAGGATATTGCTGGATTGTGACCATTTTTGTGTCTCCATCAGGCCTTGAAGTGATTATCCATGCTTTTGTCACTTGGAGATTAGATTAGTACAGTTCCCTAGGCTACCTTGCCTGATAAGGCATTGTACAAATTCCTGCTGGTGCAGAGAGCAGCTAACGGGTTCTCTTTAAATTGAAGGTGAATTGAACACATTTGCACCTGTTCCGAATCTCTTGCATTAGTTGCCAGCTAAACAAGTCATAGGTTTTAGAATCACTCTCTCAAGGCTCTCTCTGGAATCTGTCCAGCACACTTTAGCTTTTTATGTTCTTAAACTGTGCCGAAGCAAAATCTGTTTAGTCTAGTTTTGTTCACCAACTACAAGGGGCGACAGCACCTCCAGTGTCCCAATTGTGCGATTCTTATATACCACAGGTGTGCAGTGTGTGACTAACCTATCTTCAACTAGATTATTGCTGCCTCACGTACCGGTTATAGGAGGAAAAGCAAAATGTGCTTTCAATGCCTTGCCACTGATCAGGAGCAGCACCAGTCGGGACCATCGGCATTGCGAAGAACACAAGAGAATTTTCAAGGGATGAACATGCGCCAGTGGGAGCCAGCTGTAAAATACAAGTGAATACAAATTGTATTCGACTAAATTCACCCTTATGCAGAGGGCCAGCGGAAGGACTATGAACTGCTTACACTTTAGTGTTTTATCCTGCCACCTGTCACCATAGTACCTGGGCTACTTCCACGTGAAATCAACAGCAACAGCAAAGTCTCAAGTGGACTTCATGGAAATTCTCACACATCTTCCTTTCAGGGGTAAAAATTCTCCTCAGGGTAGTGTTTCTAAGGTTTTTCTTTAGTTTTCTTTTTTATTTGTTTTGGGGGGTTCTTTTTGGGATTGGGGGGATTGGTAGGGGTTGGGAATAGAAGGGGTGTTTCAATTTTGAGCATTACTTTTGCTAGAAAGTCTTTCTCAAAGAGGAAGGCTTTGCAATGTTTACTAAAAATGGTCATTCTCTGGAGTCACCTGATCTCCTCAGGATGTTTGATCTTCTCATAGACTCGTGGTCTTTAAGGCCAGACTGGACCATCATGATCATCTAATCTGGCTCCTTGCACATTACAGATCGCAGAATCTCACCCACTTCTCCTGTAATAGACCCGTAACCTCTGGCTGAGTTTCTGAAGTCCTCAAATCATGGGTTAAAGACTTCAAATTACAGAGAATCCACCAGTTACACTAGTTTAAACCTTCAAGTGACCTGTTCCCCATGTTGCAGAGGGAGGCAAAAACCCACAGCATCTCTGCCAAATCTGACCCAAGGGAAAATTCCTTCCCAACTTCCAAAGGTGGCGATTAGTTAGATCCTGAGCATGTGGGAAAGACCCATTATCTATACACCTGGGAAATAATTCTCTGTAGTAACTTAGAACCCTCCCCAACCTGTGTCCCATCACTGTCTGCTGGAGATATTTGCTGCTAGATCGGCTACATGCCCTTGTAGGTAATCTCATCATACCATCCCCTCCATAAACTTGTCAAGCTCAGTCTTGAAGCCAGTTAGGTTTTTGTCCCTACTGCTCCCCTTGGAAGGCTGTTCCAGATCTTCACTGATGGTTAGAAACCTTTGTCTAATTTCTAGCCTAAACTTGTTGGTGGCCAGTTTATCTCCACATTTATGTCCACATTGGAGCTTAATTTAAATAACTCCTCTCCCTGGGATTTATCCCTTTGATGTATTTATGGTGAGCAATCACATTTCCCCTCTGCCTTCTTTTGGTTAGGCCAAACAAGCCAAGCTCTTTGAGTCTCCTCTCATAAGGGAGGTTTTCCATTCCTCAGATCATCCTACTAGCCCTTCTCTGCACCTGTTCCAGTTTGAATTAATCTTTGTTAAAAAATGGACGACCAGAACTGCACACAGTGTTCCAGATGAGGTTTCACCAGTGCCTTGTATAACAGTCCTGATACTTCCCTGTCTCTACTGGAAATACCTCACCCAATGCTTCCTAGGACTGCATTAGCCTTTGTCATGGCCACATCACATTGGTGGCTCAGAGTCATCCTGTGATCAACCAATAAACCCAGATCTTTTTCTTTCTCTGTCGCTTCCAAATGACAAGTCCCCAGCTTATAGCAAAAATTCTTATTCTTAGTCCCTAAATGCATGACCTTGCACTTTGCACTGTTAAATTTCATCCCATTTCTATTATTATAATTGTCAAAGTCATCCAGATCTTCTTGTGTGATATTCTGATCCTCCTCTGTATTGGCAATACTTCCCAACTTTGTGTAATCTACACATTTTATTAACACACTCCCACTTTCTATGCCAAGGTCATTAATAAAAAATGTAACTAAGACTGGTCCCAAGACCAATCCCTGAGGAACTCCACTAGTAACCTCTGTGACGTTGTGCAGTCTATATGATTTTATAAAAAATTAATAAGTGAATATAATGTAACTGAGATATGCTTCATGAAAAAGGTCTCTTGTAAGGTATCATTACAAAGCTTATAATTAATAAGTGTAATCATCCTATTAGTATAAATGTACCACTCTTGTATCTGAAACTAGAAATATGAAATATAACTCTAAGGGCCTATTGTAATTATGTAAAGTGTGGGCCATTAATGGTGGTTTGGAATCTTGATAACTCCCATTAACTAGGACCATTGTCTGCAAATGGCTCTGTTTTACCTGTAAGTCTTTCTGTATACGTGTGTGCTGGCAAGTGGGTAATGAAGTCTTGCAGTGACATGTGATCATGTCACCTAAACTGGAATCCCTCTTTAACCTGGTGTCTGTCGATTGAGAAGGAGGGAGTGGGAACCCAGAGAGGGACAAAAGGATTCCCGCCTTATGCAAAAGATATATAAAGGGGTGAAAGAGAACAAAGGGAGAGAGGAGCCATCATGAAGAATCCCCTAGTTACCACTAAGCTGGGACAAGAGCTGTACCGGGGCAAATAATTGTGCCCAGGCCTGGAAGGTGTCCAGTCTGAGGAAAAAACTTACTGAAACATCTCTGAGGGTGAGATTATCTGTATTCAGTTTGATTAGACAGAGATTTGCGCATTTTATTTTTTTTTTTGCTTGGTGACTTACTTTGTTCTGTCTGTTACTACTTGGAACCACTGAAATCCTACTTTCTGTATTTAATAAAATCACTTTTTACTTATTAATTAACTCAGAGTAGGTATTAATGCCTGGGGGAGCAAACAACTGTGCATATCTCGCTATCAATGTTATAGAGGGCAAACAATTTATGCGTTTACCGTGCATAAGCTTTATACAAGGTAAAACAAATGTATTTGGGTTTAGACCCCATTGGGAGTTGGGCATCGGAGTGCTAAAAGCAAGCACACTTCTGTGAGCTGTTTTCAGGTAAACCTGCAGCTTTGGGGCAGGTAATTCAGACCCTGGGTCTGTGCTGAAGCAGACGGGAGTGTCTGGCTCAGCAAGACAGGGTGCGGGAGTCCTGAGCTGGCAGGGAAAACAGGAGCAGAGGTAGTCTTAGCACATTGGTGGGCAGCTCCCGGGGGGGGGGGGTTCTGTGATCCAACCCATCACAACCACCTTCCTGCCTGACACTTCACCTTTCACTATGACCCGTTGTAGTCTCCTCAGGAATTTTGATCCTCTCCATAGAGAAGGCCTTGTCCCCAACTCTCACTAGCTTCATCCTGGCCTTTGTGTACCCACTTCATCATTATTTTGAAGACTTCAGTTGTGCATAGGCTTCATGCTCGCCCTCTGCATGGACTAGATTTCACTTCTAACTGATTTTTATTAGAGATAAGCCTGAATCAAACCTGTGACTCCAAAGACTCAAAAACATTAGGAGTTTCAAAATTCAGAACTGGAACCATTTTATACCTTGGGCCCATCTGTAAGGCATATATGTAATAATTGTGCAGGCGATTATTTTTTTCCTGCTAGCTAACTATTATTTGGGAAAGCTTTTTCAGAAAAAATAGATTTTAATATTTATCAGTACATTGCCAAGCACACTCTAGGGGTAAGGGGGTGGTGTTACCTTGGTATATGGTATTAGTATGACTGTTAGAAGAATACAGTGTCCACACTTCAGAAAGGATGCTGACAAATTGGAAAGGTTTCAGAAAGACCTGCCAGAATGATTTCACATATGGAAAATATGACTTACAGTGAATAACAGAGCTCAGTTTATTTACTTTATCCAAGATTAAGAGGTGATTAGATCACAGTGTACAAGTATTTACATAAGGAATAGATTTCTGATTAAAAACAGCTCTTTAATAGAATAGAAAAAGGCATAATGAGAGCCAATGGTTGCAAGTTGAAGCTAGATACATTCAGGCTAGAAATAAGGTGACCTGGGGATAATTAACCAGTGGAACAATTTACCTAGAGATGTGGTGGGTTCTCCATCACTTGAAGTCTTAATCAAGACTGGCTATCTTTTAAAAAGGGGTACTCTAGCTCAAACAGAAGTTATGGACTTGGTGCACAAAGTACTGCATGAAGTTCTCTGGCCTGTGTTATGCAGGAGATTAGACTAGGTGCTCATGGCAGTCCCTTCTGTCTTACAATTTATTAACCTATATGGGCCCTGATCCTGATAGAATTATCTTGTGTCACACGAACATTCATTAAAGAAAGAATAAAGATGTACCACATCAAAAGCATTGCTTAATGGCACATGGTTGTCAACATGGTACATATTCTTGTTAGCTTCCTGCTTTGAGGGATTTTGGGGTGGGAGGAGTTATAATCTGGGAATCTTTCCATATGTTTCTTTAAAGGTGGCCAATATTGGGTGCCTTAGCCAAGGTCCTTCTGATTGTATTGATACCACCAGCACTCCTGAAGAAAATACATACCGATCCCGGATTGGCTGGCAGGCACCTCGGGTTGCTTAGAGCACGCCAAGCAATAACAGGCATCCACAGTGTCTTGTAGAGCTGTCTGGCACTCTTTGAATCAGCACATTTATTTTATTTTATTTTACAATTATTATGTACATTGCGATATTAAATGAGAGTGTTTCCATTAACCAGGGTAGCTTATAAAAGGCAGAAATGTAATCGGCCTTTTCCTGACAAAGTTAGACATTCCGGAAGAGGGAGGGGAAAATGTCCTTTTTTCTGACTTTCCAGCTGGCTCAGATGTCATGCTGTTTCCTGCTGCCTCTCTCAAACACACTCACACATTAAAATATCTTTGCTAGAGCAGGTTAGAAAAACTATTTCAAATTTTCACAATTTTTTTTGGTTAAAATTTTGTCTTTTTCCTCAAATTTTGAATTTTTTACATAGTTTCATAAAGTTTGGACCAGGTCTAGTCTTTTAAGGTGCACTGACCCTCCTCCTCACATGGGTTAGACCTAGCTTGTAAGTAACTGAAAGTGACTACTCCTGGCTGCAGGTCTGATGGCCTCCTCATGTAATGGGTTGGTGGCCTCAGTGCATTGCGAGTAGAGAGATGCCCATGTCACAATTGGTATTGATCAGCCAACAGATCGGATATTGACTTGAATGAAAACAATCATTCTCTACCAGCTAGAAATGGTCTGGCCGGAGCGTGAGATGTGGACTTTGCCTTTGTTGTATATGTTCAGCAGGTAGAGTTGAGTCTCCAGGCTGCTAAATCTGTCATTCCTTGGAAATACTGAATTTATTTAGGAAAACAGACAGTTATGGCTTGGGACAGTTTATATCCATTGGCTTATAAATCATGTATAGCAAGAGTGGCAGATGTTATTGTTATTACAGTGATACCTAGATACAACAAGTATGAGGAGCCCATTAAGTAATAAGACAGTCCCACACCAGAGAGCTCACAAGTTAAGTGTTATGACAAGATGTAGGAGGTAGAACAAACAGACATCTGTAGTGATCCAACTGATGTAGACACTTTAATCTGGTTCTCCGGTGACCATATCAAAAGAGTAAAAAATATGAATTAAACAGGCAGTGAAATTCCAATGAGTGAATGGGGACGTGACATTTGCCTTTGCAACCTTCTGCTTGACAACATATTCATGTGTGTGCATTTACTGTGACAAAAGTCTTGCATATAATATATTCCACATATGGGAGCGCCAACTAAACTGAACTCTTTATTTGATCTGATGGATCAACAGTATGATTTCCTTATGGTTCATGTTAATTTGGGATTTTTCTTGGTCTCATAGAATTGGCAAAGTACCCAACTGCCTAGTTACCCACCACACTAATTGTTTGTATCATTGTTTTAAGAGGGGGGAAAAGGGTGGTCAGGGAAGGTGCATGACGCATGCATCTTCAGGAACACCGGCCAGTACAGAAAGTTACAAGTGGGGACTTTCTTTCCAAACCAGAAGATTACAATCGGGGATGTTGAAATTCCCATAATGATCCTGGGAGACCCGGCGTACCCCTTATAACCATGGCTCATGAAACCTTACACAGAAAACCTGGACAGCAGCAAGGAGCGGTTCAACAACAGGCTGAGTAGGTGCCAAATGACAGTGGAATGTGCCTTTGGAAGATTAAAGGTATGTTGGGGATGCCTTTATGGCAGTTTAGACCTTAATGAGGATAATATTCCCATGGTCGTAGCCGCATGTTGTACGTTGCATAATCTCTGTAAAGCTAAGGGTGAAAGGTTTGCTCAAGGGTGCAGTGCTGAGGCAGATTGCTTGGCTGCTGATTTTGAGCAGACAGATACCAGGGCTATCAGAGGAGCCCAGAGAGGGGTAATTTGAATTAGGGAGGCTTTGAGGCAACACTTTGAAAATGAGAACCAGTAATGTGTATCTCTGTGATTGGTGCTGCAATGTAACATTACACGTAGTTTTCCTAGGAAGTAATGGTGATATTTGGGGCCTTACATTCCATCAAGCACATGGATAAACTGCCTCAATTTGTAGAAAACAAATAAAGATGAGTTAATGTTCAAAAACGTTGCTTTTATGCACAAAAACAACAACAACACACACACACAAAGGTGCTTGGTGGGAAAGGAGGTACCAGGGAAGGGCAGACTTTCACAACTGTGTGCAGATCCAGCTATCACTGCGAAAGTTGTCTTAGGGGATGGAGTGAAGGGGAATCCGAGATGTCCCGGAAAGCGGAAAGGACTGTGCATGTGGGGTTTGGGGGAGGGCATGGAACAAAGTTCTAAATGTGCTGCAAGGGAGGGCGGGCAAGGATCTGCTTAGTCTGCAACATTATTAAGAATTTCAGCACCTGCATTTGCTCCTTCATGACTTTAATCATCTGCTCAGTAGCATCCTTAACAAACTCCTGGTTTTCTTTTCTGTCCTGCCTTTCAGCTTCCCTCCACTCCTTGTGTTCCATTTTCTCTGCATTGGAGAAGTGCAGGACCTCCCAGAACATGTCTTCTTTGCTCCGTCTTGGCGCTTTTTTATCTGGTGGAGAAGATCGGCCAGTGTGTGGATGTGTCATGGAAGGCCATATCTGCCGAAGCACAAGGAACAATGCACAGAAGCATGATTGTTAAATTCATGCACATCATTGAAACATTTCAGTAAAATACACCTTTTGCAACATACAAATAACTTTCTTACTGCACCCTCTGCGAACAGTGTTGGCGGGGTGGGAGGGAGGCGCTCCACATGGGGAAAAGAGCACTCACTCTGCAAGGGTTGTGGTGCAGCCGACTAGGGAAAAAATTCTAAAATTCTCCCACACTTCTCCATAGGCAGGGGTCATTCTAGCAGACATCTCACTGTTGAGGGTAAGCAGGGAAATGAAGGTGTATCTACTACATGCTTGTGGCTTCTGCCTTGGTCCCTATGCTGCTCGCCTGTGTGCCGCTTTGGTCCGTGCACAAGCGATTGCCAAATGGTGCAGGAAAGTTTCCTACAGCAGGGGAAGGAACAAACCAGCTCTGCCAAGGAACTTTCAGCACAGGATTGCCGAGTACCTCCAGGAAACTGTCCTGGAGATCTCTCTGGAGGATTCCCATGAGATCTCGATGTGCATCAACAGCCTGTTCTGCCATACTGATTAGCTACCCAGGCAAATGTCCAGCTCATAGAAACACAGCCAGCCATATACATTTCTATACCATGAACCCACCCCCGCACTACACAAACCACAGCCACTTACCAGGAGTCTCCTCTCCTGCTTCTTGCTCACTGGAAAGCAACTGCTGAGACTGGCTAGACACCTCCGGAGTGGTGAACAGTTCCTGGCTGCCTGCCCCACTGGGTGATCCCACTGGGAGCTGCACATCCTCATCTAACTCCACCTCATCATCAATGACTTCATCCTCCAGGTTAGGTCCTCTTTCCACTGCCTCCAGGCTCACCGAAGTATCCACAGGGCTCTTGGTGGTGGAGTCACCACTAAGGATAGCGTCCAGCTCCTTATAGAACCAGCAGGTCTTTGGTGCAGCACCGGAGCAACAGTTTGCCTCCTTCGCCTTATGGTACGCCTTCCTCAGCTCCTTTATCTTCATTTTGCACTGCAGCATGTCCCGATCACAGCCCTTTTCACACAAGCCTTGAGAAATCTGTCGGTAGGTATCCCAATCCCTACGGGTCAAGTGCAGCTGGGACTGCAGAACCTCCTCTCCCCATAGACTGAGCAGATCCATCCGCTCCGCACTGATCTAAGTGGGAGAGCGTTTGCTGCGATAAGACTTTGTGGTGACCTAGGAAGATATGAGACCTCTCCACACCGAGCAAACAGAAAATGGAATTTCAAAAATTCTCAGGGCTTCTAACAGGAAGGGGCAGATGGTTGTTTACCTGGCTGCAGAGCAGTGGAGTTCAAACTGCTGAGCAGAGCGGTCATGATGGGCATTGTGGGACACCTCTTGGAGACCAATTAAAGTGATAAAATCAAGTGTGATGTCTGAACTGGCACTTTGTCAACAAAGATTTAGAGGATAAAGATATATGTCTCTCATCTGGGTGTTGTATTTGTCACCAAAACAGGGCATTTTTGCCACCAAAAGTCGCATCACAGTGTGTACGCATTCACTGTTTTGTCAACATAAGCTGCCTTTTGTCAACAAAACTCTGTAGTGTAGACAAGGCCAAAGACTAGAGTTACATTGAAACCTTCCAGCAACAATGTTTTAAGTTTGTATCTAATTTCTGTGTTTCTAGGCTGTGAACATAGAGCTTTGCTGCTCACCATTACAAAGCATCTTCTCAAACTGTAATGACATTCACCACTGTGTTACACCACATTCACACTGTTGTAATTCCAGTGATTTCACTGGGGTTCCTCCAGGACAAAGCTGGGATAACACAGCAGTGAATGTAACCCATAATCGGTACAAAGAGGCTTCTTTAATTACAGGAAACAACAATATTTTCATGTGGCCCTAGGTAAATGATGTGTTCATTTCAAGTCATTTATGTCTCACTTGCTCAATGTACCTTTCACACTCCAATTACGACACTAATTACTGTTTGTGGGAGATTTGGTTTTGTTTGTTTCTTTTCATTTCTTGTAGGCTAAATCGTTTAAGTAATACCTTTTCACACTATTAATAAAAAAAATGCTCTGGAGCTTAAGACCAGTAATACTGCCAGGCTAACATTGATAAACAGCTGGAAGTGGAAAATACTACCTTCTCATTTGTTTCCTTGGTGAACATCACACATCAGTCTCTGCATTATTTGCAAACAGCTCTTAGCCCAGTAATTATTATGTCACTGACATCTGAGATTGAAATCATTATGCTGACAAGGTCATTAAAATTTGAGTGTATTGTTGAATAATCAATAGATGAGTGTTCAGAATAGTTTCTTTTTTTAAAAGAGTGCTCAGCAGAATTAAGATATTGAACTTGTGCATCCTTAAATCTTCCCTAGACAATGTCTCTTTCCTTCCTCTTGACTAAATCTATTCTTCAATTAGCTGATGAGTTTTTGACGTTTGTCATCTGCATTTATCTTTAACAACTGTTCCACATGTGACACTCCTTTCCCCATCAAAGCAGGTTAGCTGCTGCCTGTGTGGAGGGCTACCCAAAGAATACAAAGGAAAAAATCATATGATTATGCATGGCATTTATAAGAGCCCTACTATGCTATCTCTATGTCTGTATCTGGCTGCTGTTTTCTTTAGGCCCATTAACAGTAGTATTTTACAATACACAGTCATGTTAAACAAAATATGTCCATAAGAAAACCCAAATTGTATATGCAGACGAAATATCTATCCCCTCCAAATGCCCACTTCTTTCTAACATTCTGGAGAAAGGGGAATCTATAGGCATGACCTGAAGATCAACAGACTCAGGCTTTGTCAGACCAGATGGGAAGGCATTTTAGAGTCAAAGCCCTGTCCTGAAAACATCCTGTGTACTGTTCCTTCTAGGACTAATCTTAGAGCTGCTGACTCCAGAATTCCTAATCATCTTTGTTGCTGGGGTAAAGCCCTAAGAGAACTTGGGGCTGATAGTTATCTCACAGCCACTTATCTCAGAAGTAAGGCCATTAGACTCACTAGTGCTACATGAGTTTCAAAACTGTGTGAGATCGGACTCAAACCTGTGGCATCTAATCATCATTATTTGTTCGTATTCCTATAGCACCCTGTGGTTCCAGTGAGAATCAGGGCCCCATTATGCTAGCTGCTGTGCAAACCCAGAATAAGACATGGTGCAGCAGGGTGGTTTCCCTGCTCCTGCCCTGAAGGGCTTAAAACAGCCCTGGGGGAAGGTTGGGGCTAGGAGCTGCTAAGCTGGGCTGATTGGGAAGTGGCTGCAGCTCGGCCACACCCCAGTCAGGCCCAGCTGGCCCCAATAAGAGGCTGGGAGCCAGAAGCCCAGAGACAGTCTTCCTCTGTCCGTAGAGGGAGAAGGGCCTGGCTGCAGGGAGCTAGAGACAGGGAACCTGAGTGAAGCAGGGCTGGGGACAGGCTGAGGAGCTGGGGAGCTCCAGCCTGGAAAGCCCCAGGCTGTGGCCTAGCACAAGGTCAACAGGTACTGTGGGTTGCAGGGGGCAGCCCAGGGGTAGGCCAAGGCAGCAGGTCCAAACCCAACCTTGACAGTGATGAGTAGGCTGACACTGCAGTCTGTCCCAGGGTGTGGGGGCTAGATGATGACTGGCAGTAGCCTAATACTGGGGCAAGGTGGGGATAGTTGGTGGGGGTTCCCCAGGGAGGGGAGACCCTGAGAGAAAGGGGTTATTGCCAGGGGGCAGCACCCCAGTTAAAGGGGCACTGGGGTCCAGGGAGGGACATGGGGGCCAAGAGGACAGGCAGATCACTGGCCTGCAGAGGGCGCTCCTGGCTGGTAAATGAGCTAATTCCCAGAAGTCACCAGCAGGAGGTGCCGCAGGGGTGAGTCCACTCGTCTACACATGTTTATGGCCCCAAGGGCCTCACAATCTACTTTAAATCAAGACATAGCTCACTGAACCAGATCCTCAGCTTGTGTAAATCAGGTGGCAGGAGAAAACCCAATTTTGCTAGCATCCTAAAATGGGATCTCAATAATGATCATCATCATTATAATAATTATATTTCATGAATTCATATTGCACCAGAAGTAGAGCTGGTTGGGAACTTTCCAACAAGAATTTTTCATCACAAAACCAAACCAAACTTGTTCCTGAAAGTGTCAAATTGGACAAAACACCCGATTTGGGAGGGGAAAATTGGTTAAAGTTTTGAGATTGTCAAAATGTCCTGAGTTTTGATTTTTCATTTTGAAATTTTAGTGAATTTACAACAAAAAAAGTTTAAAAAGCAGTGGGTGACATCAAAACATTTAAAAATGTTTGAAAGCAAACATTTCAATTGACCTGAACAAAATTCTTTTTTTGGATTTTTGGGTCACAACAATTTTTGAGATTTAATTTTGGGGCAGGGGAAAATTTCAAAATGTCAAACTTTCCTGGGTCAGGGAAACCATTTCCCACCCAGCCCTAACTGCAAGGAATGCAATTGGCTACACCCACCGTACAAAGAATAGAATGAAAGAGGAATCCAGGTAAGGGAGTCAGAAAATAGTTAGACGTATTTGGAGTGATCTTGAAAGCAGCTTTCTGTCTGGATTAAAAGGTGAATTGGGAGTCCAGTAAGCAGGAAGTTGCAGTAATCAAAGTGTGAGTTAAACAGAGCATTGTCCTGACAGCATAGAGCTATGGGTGGGTCCCAGAATTACTGCAGAGGAAGGAGCCATGGGGCCTTGGCAGTGAGCAAAAAACCAAGAGCTGAGCTGAACTGGACACCAGACTTGCGAGTGTGGAGGGAGGGAAGGATGAAAGTGGTGCCACCAGTGACCGAGAACAAGGGAAGATGACAGGATAGGCCAGACTCCCTGTTGATGCAAATGGGCACAGCTCTATTGATTTCAATAGCGTTCCACCCATGAATACCAGATTTTGGCCCATTATGTTTGAGATGACAGGGCACATCCAGGAGGGGATGTTGGATAGATTAGGACATGTCGCAGATCTAGATGGAGTGGAGAAGCTTGCTCTGCCTGAGCCTGGGCTATAATTCAGGGGATAAAAGTGAATTACTTTCCAGGGTTATAAATCTGGTGCCTTTCAGAAGCCCTACATTCACTTTAAAAATTCCTGGGAAGAGGACAAATGGCCATACTAGGGAAGGCCATACCAGTGACAAGAACTGTGCTCGCAAATTCATGGCTGTCAGAAGACTTTGATCTGATTCCCTTTGTCATCCGCCAAGAGGTTAGGGGGTTCAGCAGAAACTAGATGCACCAGCATTAGTGCTGTGCAAAGCTTCATCTGCAAGCCTCTGTGAATTTGGAGGTCAGACACAGAACCCAGTACAGGCAGGGCTCTGTTTACTTGGGCACATGCTCTAGTCTACTGCTGCTGGAAACAGCACATGTGCTGTCAGTCAATATCACCAGGAGATACAAGTGCACCTAGCCCTTCACCTTATTCTACGGGGCTCCCAGACATCAAGCATCATCTCTGGCTTCTTCGGAGAGGAGATTCCTTGCCCAGAAAAATCAACCCCTTGCTTGGTATGGGAGTCAAGAGCAGAATCCTGAGCCAGGATCCCAACACATGAGTGAAGGAGAGGATCCCAACCCAGCTCCTGTTAGAATCATAGAATCACAGGGTTGGAAGCGACCACAGGAGGTATCTAGTCCAAACCCCTGCTCAAAGCAGGACTAATGCCCAACTAAATCATCCCAGCCAGGGCTTTGTCAAGCTGGGCCTTAAAAACCTCTAAGGATGGAGATTCCACCACCTCCCTAGGGAACCCATTCCAGTGCTTCACCACCCTCCTAGTGAAATAGTGTTTCGTAATATCCAACCTAAACCTCCTCCACTGCAACTTGAGACCATTACTCCTTGTTCTGGTATCTGCCACCACCGAGAACAGCCTAGCACCATCCTCTTTTAAACCCCTCTTCAGGTAGTTGAAGGCTGCTCTTTCTTCTCTTCTGCAGACTAAATAATCTCAGTTCCTTCACCACTCCTCGTAAGTCATGTGCCCCAGCCCCCTAATCATTTGTGCTGCCCTCTGCTGGACTCTCTACAATTTGTCCACATCCCTTCTGTAGTGGTAGAA
Source organism: Mauremys mutica (assembly GCF_020497125.1). Lineage (NCBI taxonomy): Eukaryota > Metazoa > Chordata > Testudines > Geoemydidae > Mauremys > Mauremys mutica. The sequence goes on along the minus strand of NC_059076.1, from coordinate 6,707,435 downwards.
CTGAAACTGGATGCAGTACTCCAGGTGTGGCCTCACCAGAGCCGAATAAAGGGGAATAATCACTTCCCTCAATCTGCTGGCAATGCTCCTACTAATACAGTCTGATATACCGTTGGCCTTCTTGGCAACAAGGGCACACTGTTGACTCATATCCAGCTTCTCATCCACTGTAACCCCTAGGTCCTTTTCTGCAGAACTGCTGCTTAGGCAGTCAGTCCTCAGCCTGTAGCAGTGCATGGGATTCTTCTGTCCTAAGTGCAGGACTCTGCACTTGTCTTTGTTGAACTTCATCAGATTTCTTTTGGCTCAATCCTCCAATTTGTCTAGGTCACTCTGGACCCTATCTCTACTCTCCAGTGTATGTATCTATCCCCCCAGCTTGGTGTCATCTGCAAACTTGCGGAGGATGCAATTAATCCCATCATCCAGATAATTGAAAAAGATGTTGAACAAAACCAGCCCAGGACCGACACCTGGGGCACTCCTCTTGATACCGGTTGCCAACTAGACATCGAGCCGTTGATCACTACCCGTTGAGCCCGACAATCTATCCAATCTTCTATCCCCCTCATAGTCCATTTATCTAATCCATACTTTTTTAACATGATGGCAAGAATACTGTGGGAGACCATATCAAAAGCTTTTCTAAAGTCAAGATATATCACATCCATCACTTTCCCCATATCCACAGAGCCAGTTTTCTCATCATAGAAGGCAATCAGGTTGATCAGGCATGACTTTCCCTTGGTGAATCCACGTTGACTGTTCCTGATCTCCTTCCTCTCCTCCAAGTGCTTCAAAATGGATTCCTTGAGGACCTGCTCCATGACTTTGCTGGGGACTGAAGTGAGGCTGACCAGTCTGTAGTTTCCCAGGTATTCTTTCTTCCCTTTTTAAAATATGGCACTATATTTGCCTCTTTCTAATCATCCAGGATCTCCCCCGATCACCACAAATTTTTAAAGATAATGACCAATGGCTCTGCAATCACATCAGCCAACTCCCTCAGCACCCTTGGATGCATTAGATCTGGACTCATGGACTTGTGAATGTCCAGCTTTTCTAAATAGTCCTTAACCTGTTCTTTCACCACTGAGGGCTTCTCACCTCCTTCCCATACTGTGTTGCCCAGTGCAGCAGTCTGGGAGCTGACCTAGTCTGTGAAGACCGAGGCAAAAAAAGCATTGAGTACTTCAGCTTTTTCCATATCCTCTGTCACTAGGTTGCCTCCCGCATTCAGTAAGGGTCCCACACTTTCCCTGATCATCTTCTTGTTGCTAACAAAGCTGTAGAAACCCTTCTTGTTACCCTTCACATTCCTTACTCGCTGCAACTCCAATTGTGCCTTGGCCTTCCTGATTACACCCCTGCATGTTCGAGCAATATTTTTATACTCCTCTCTAGTCATCTGTCCAAATTTACATTTCTTGTAAACTTCCTTTTTGAGTTTAAGCTCACCAAAGATTTCACTGTTAAGCCAAGCTGGTCGCCTGCCATATCTGCTATTCTTTCTGCACTCCAGGATGGATTTTTCCTGTGCCCTCAATAAGGCTTCTTTAAAATACAGCAGCTCTCCTGGACTCCTTGCCTCCTCATATTTGCTTCCTAGGGGACCCTGCCCAGTTCCCTAAGGAAGTCTAAGACTGCTTTTCTGAAGTCCAGGGTCCATATTTTGCTAAACTATATATATAAACTAGATATTTCTCATACTGTTTTTCCCATACAAAATATTTTCATCCTGTTTACCTATGAATAGTACTATAGTAACTCAGACCCTGAACTCACATGACTGTGGCTCTTTTGGGTAATGTTGATCACTAGGAGGTCTGAGTGTCACTGCTGTAGAGAGTATTTAGAAGGAAATCCCCTCTTTTCCAGTCTTTTAGAGGGTGTTAAAGAAGGCAGGAGTTGTCTTTTGGGAGGAAAAGTGAAAGTTAGTTGAGCTGGGCTGGGCTGTTGGTAAAGTCCCATCCCATTTCTTAAAGGACCTTCCAGTTCAGCTGTCTCCCTGCCAGTAGCTGTCAGACAGCTCCATCCCCCACCCCAAGTCAAAGGGAGTGATGGTGGAATAGCCCTCCCTTCATTACTTTGCCCACCAGTTAGACCGAACTTCTGACACACCAGTTTTGGGCCATTGACTTTTGGTCCCACATTCTCCTGTACACCAGTCCTTGCAGAACCAGCAGGCTCTTTTGTTTGGACTAACCCAGTCTTCCCCCTCCCTTTTGTATCTTTTCCCATTAGTATTTATTGTTATGGATTATTATGACATTGTTTGACCTTCCATTCATTTCTTACAGCTGAGCTTACAATAAATGTAGTTTTGTAGGCCCAATTATTACAACATTATGCCATCCCCAAAGGTCTGAGCAGCTTCCCTGTGTTGTGCTGGTTTGTTCCCCCCAAGTGAGGAGTCTCTGTTTCCCTTACCCTCCAGCTGGGAATGGCCATGGTGCCTGGATAGTGGCACATACTCCCCCACTCAGGATCTTTTCTTTTGTGCAGAGAAACTTTTCCCCAACCTGGTCATCTGTAATTACCTTTCCTAGCCATGCCTTTCCCACAGAAGTCAGGGGAACAACCAGACCTGGGAAGGGCTGTTTTCCACTTTGCAAACATTTTGTGCATTTGTAAATAAATTTTACTCATTTTCAAAATACATGTGAAAGTTACCAAACTGACAGGTCAAATATCATGAAGGAATGAGGATTAAAATGCAATTCCTTGAACCTTGAGCATCAGCTTTCTGGAGGAGAACACACGAGGAAAGAGTAGTTTTGATTAATTCCTAAATAATGCAGGAGAGCTGGCAAAGAAGTTACTATAGTTGAGCTGTTATGTAACCTTCACAACCAAAAATAAAAATAAAAATTCCATTCAGTGAAGTCAGTAGGAGATTTTTGCAGACTTCAGTTGAACTAGGATTTCACCCAAGGTGTTTAGAGGAGGGGTCATATTAAAAGGTAGCATGAAGACATTGAACTTTATAAAGAAGAGTTATGAAAAAACAATTACGGAGCAGGTCAAAAAGTGCCTAAAGCCAAAATGGATTAAATTAAATCTTTAGACTCTGCTTGAAGGGCTATGTAAGCATGCCAAATCAGTGAGTGAAAGCATGCATACCCAAACAAACAATCCCCATAACAAACAATAAAGCAAGAAGGCAAAAATAGCTCCAGCACGGTGAAATGACAAGGTCCAAGTATCATTCAAACCATGTAGGCTAAGATCAGGCCAAGTGAAGCTCCCCAGTTCAGGAACACATCCTTAGTCAGGAAAGCATTTAAACACGTTTAACATTGAAGTCAATGAGACTAAAGCAAATGCTTAAAGTTAAGCATGTGCTTAACTGCTTTCTTAGACTATCAGGGTTGGAAGGGACCTCAGGAGATCATCTAGTCCAACCCCCTGCTCAAAGCAGGACCAATCCCCAAATGGCCCCCTCAAAGATTGAATTTATAACCCTGGGTTTAAGCAGGCCAATGCTCAAACCACTGAGCTATCCCTCTCCCACCTTAGTGCAAGGTAATAAACTATGGCAAGGAAAAAAGAAATTATCATAGACCAATGCTGTTAAGTCAGTATTTTCCCTCCCTCATTCCTCAACCTCCCTGGCCCACAGCTGGAATGCTGCGTTCCACCTTGATCACCCAATCTCAAAAAGAGCTCTCAGAAACAGAGGGGTTTTAGGACTGGAGAGGAACATTTTTAGACCTGTGGAAAGGCTTCCCTATGGACATGGATTGAAAAACTTAAAACTGAACAGTTTAGAGATGAGAGAATGAAGAGTCCAAGTTACCCTTTCTTATAATACAAAAAAGTGGGCAATCGATTAAACTCATTTTATTATTTTAATGTAACAATTACCTTGTTCCTGGAAAATATCATTGAGGCCAACAGTTTAATAGGCTTGGACACTTATATTGCTCATGAGAACATCCACTATGACGACAGATATGATAAAAGACAGTAAGGAATATAAACCCTCCCTCATGCTTCAGAGTATGAGCCAACCACAAACTGTCTGGGTTGAGGAAGAAACTTCCCCTATAGTCATGTTATTCCATAATTTTCATTGAAGAGTTTATTGCATCTCTCTCAGAAGCAGCCAGGACTGATCACTTTAAGTGACAAGATAACTATATAGATAAACCACTGGTCTGACCCACTGGGTTATTTCTTATGTTCTTATATTCGTCTCACACCTTCACATGACACCAGGTTCTGCCAGGCCTAGAAACAGAACTTGCTGTGTCTCAGGCAAACTTTTCACTGGCAACCTCAAAATTTTCATAAAACCTCAAAATTAAACATTTGTTTGTCTTCGAATTCTGCAACACTCCACACATGAAGAACCTTTAGACTGTGCCATGGATATGAGCAACATTTGGTGACTGAATCCTGAGTTTCGGCTTAGCCCTGTAGATTTGGATGAAAACCCACACCACTGAGCTTTGCACAGGGCCTGACCAAAGTAGCCCCATTATGCAGGAGAAATCTCCTCGAGCAATGATCCCCTTTTGGTAAGGGTTGCAACCATGGTGATCATGCAATCATGGTGATCATGAGTCTGTGGGCAGGTCTACACTACGGAGCTAAGTCGACCTAAGTTATGCAACTCCAGCTACGTGAATAACATAGCTGGAATCGACTTACCTTAGGTTGACGTATTGCTGTGTCTACACCGCACTGCCCCGATAGGAGAAATCTTCCATTGACTTACCTTATTCTTCTCATTCTGGTGGAGTACCGGAGTTGACAGGAGAGTGATTGGTGGTTGATTTAGTGGGTCTTCACTAGACCACCTAAATCGAACCCTGGTGGATCGATCACTGCATGTTGCTCCCCCGGTAAATGGAGAAAAGCCCTGAGAATCCACAGAGACTAAAGAAGAGCTCTCTGATGGACTGTGCATGCGGTAACGTTTACTGAATTATAACAGATTTAGTACTTGGATTTCTTCATAAATCGGTTTTATAATCTGAATGTGATGGCTTTCTATTCCTCCATTCATACAGATATTATCAGTTACAGTGCTGCAGCTGGGGAAAGGGCCCCATTGTGTTATACCAAAACACACCATCTGCCCAAGAACTTGCAATCTAATGAGACACGACAAACTACTTGTGTATTTGTTACCCCATCTCCCCCTCCTCCCACCCTGGCAAACTGGCTTGTCTCATTTGGCTGTGTTATCTAGTCTCCCAGACTGCACATTTTGTGGGGAAGGGATGGTCATTTGTTATACATTTGCAGAATATCCAGCACAATGGGGTCCCGACCAGGGTATTCTCATAAGGTGTTACCATGGTCTGAATACTAAATAACAACAGACAAGGGGGCAATGAAGGCACAGAGATATGTACAAGGTCATGTGCAGAACTAGGAACAGAATGCAGGGCTCCTGAATCCCAGAGCAATGTCCTCTCCATTAGACCACACTGCCTCTTTTTTAAATGACTAATTCTTCCAGTTTGCCCCGCCTCTCAAATTAGCTGCAGAGAATTGGAACCACATTGCTGTATTTAGCATTCTGTTTCCAACTGAGGTGTAAAAGTCATCTTTGAAGGCTATTTACCGCTTCATCCTCATGACAGACATTGATAGAAATTGAAGGGAACTTGTAACTATGATTACTTTTTTGTCTTGTCTGAATCATCATCATCACCACAAGTAATAGCTTGGAAAATAGTTCAGCTTGCTTGTCCGTAATGAGCAGTGTTCAATAGTCTCTTTGTCTTGAGATGCTTTTATGTCAAATGCAAGTTTGTCGGTCATGTGGGAGATGCACTTGGAATGCTGCAAAGAGCCAAGAATAGACGCTTCTGCATGTTACTGTAAAATATAAATTGTTTCCATTGTTGCACAAATTAGGGAACACATCTAGGCTGAATCGATCAGAAGATCTTATAGTTAACGTCATGTGCATAAGGCTCGCAAACATTCAGGCTAGGTCTGCACCGGTGTAAGTTAGCATAGTTCTGTTGACTTCAATGGCGTTTTACTGGTATGCAACAGCTGAGAATCTGGACCAATAAACTCAAATGCTCCAAGTGCATCTGCTCACTTCACTTACAGCTCATTCTGCACATCAGATTCAGCCTCTTTTCAGAGCCACGATAACCACCCCTGCATAATAGCAGTGCAGCCCCCCGTGTCTTTTCCTCTCCGCCCCGACCTCTGCATGCAACATGGCTTGCTTCCATTTTCTTCACACTCACTTCAAGAAAAGTGGTGTTCATAGGAGATTAGTGGCTGGACCTTCTTCAGCAAATGGCAGATCTGACACCAGCCCCTGGCCATGAGATTTCTTTGTAGTAGGGTGAAAACAATCACTTTGCTGCAGAGAGAGAGCAGAGCTGTGTCTACTCCAGCCTTCTCTGGGTAGTATGCTGATTGTTCCTGGAGGGTGACACTCCAGGCCAGTGGTTTTCAATTTTTTTTTCTGGTGACCGAGTTGAAGAAAATTGTTGATGCCCACGGGGGATGAGGGGTTTGGAGCGTGGGAGGGGTTCTGGGCTGCGGCAGGCGGTTGGGGTGCAGGAGGGGGTCAGGTTTGGGGGGGTCTCAGGGCTGGGGCAGGGGATTTGGGCGCAGGGTTGGGGTGCGGACTTGCTTCAGGCAGCTCCCGGTCAGCAGCGCAGAAGGGGTGCTAAGGCAGGCTTCCTGCCTGTCCTGGCACTGCAGACCGCGCTGCTCCCCAGAAGCAGCCTCAGCAGGTCCGTCTCCTAGGAGGAGGTGCGCAAGGGGCTCCGCTTGGCTCTCACCCGCAGCTCCCCCCCCAGCTCCCATTGACTGGTTCCTGGCCAGTGGGAGTGTGGAGCCGGTGCTTGGGGTGGGGGCAGTGCACGGAACCCCTTGGCCCCCCTGCCTAGGAGCCGGAACTGCTGCTGGCCACTTCCGGGGTGCAGAGTGGTGTCAGAACAGGTAGGAAATAGCCTGCCTTAGCCAAGCAGCACCGCCCATGGGACTTTTAATAGCCCAGTCGGTGGTGCTGACCAGAGCCGCCGCAACCTAGTGCCTGACATTCCGCGACCCAGTACTGGGTCGCAACCCGCAGTTTGAAAACCACTGCTCCAGCCGACATATTATGAAATAATGTAAACATAAGGAAAACATAAAAATAATAAAATTACAAAATTAAGTATCTAAACTACAAAACAAACTTTTCTAAAGCTGACTTTTTTCCAGGAATTCTGCTCTGTGGAAAATTTCAGAAATATTTGGTTTTATTCTGATTATACCAAAAACAAATTTCAAAATGTCAGTAATTCCCACATACTGGAAATTCTGAGTTTTGACCAGCTCTAATGGCTGTAGCTGTATTGTTTAAATTTCTTATGGGAAGAACTGTTAAGTATGGAAACATAGCAATGGGACCTGCCCCTTTGAGAACATGCTGGGGCACTTGGTGTATGGTGTATTGTGTGTTGCAGTAAGGTTGGCTGGGTGCTTTCTGTCAATATTATTTTAGTGGAAAATTCGGTTTCTGAAAAATGAAAATTCTTCATCTGGGAAAACAAAAACAAAATCTTTCATTTTATATCAGGTCGGCATTAATCTCTGTGACTGTGTCCACCTGAGTCCCCTGACCATGGTGCATTTTGGGAGATATAGTCTAGCCAGAGACATCAGGAGCTACACCTTTCTGCTGCAATGAACAGGCTTCTTAAGACACATGAAGAAAAGTTTCTTCAAAACCAAATAATGCGAGTGTCTGTGTCCATGGGTGCATCCCAGCTGCAGCTTAGCATCCTCAGAACAAAGGAAGAGGCAAAATATCAATAATCTTTCTGGATAATGGTGGGAACAAAAAATTATGTTTAAGAATCATAAATCAGGGCTATAGAGCGATCTCCAGAACCAAAGGAAAGCCACCTGAAAGGGACCCACTAATTATGTAAAGGGTAGCTACCTAACTACAGTAGGCCAGCAACTCCAGAGAAACCACTCCAGCAACAGAACAATTATTCTTTCTTCTCCCCCACATCCCTACACGCACACAAACCGGGGTAGGAGGTGTTGCTGACAGACTACATCGGTGTGCATAAGTTTCTTTGTTTTCTTTGTGTCCATCCCTTTGCTGTCTCAGTGCTTGAAGGCTGAACTGCTTCTTATTGCCTTTTGTTGTCTCTACCCTCGGAGAGAAACACTTATTAGTACTGTATACGTTCAGGTGTCCTGGAAGACTGGGGGGAGAGGGGCAGTCTGCCCACAGCAAGAGCAAAATAAAAAAGGAAAGTTTTAGTTCATAGATCCTCTGTTCTGAAAACCATACTAGAGATGCACAGATCTCATTATGAAACCATGAGAGCAAGCACAGCTGCTCCTGTCAGCACAAAAGCTGTCAGGTTCAAACAGGTTCCATGTGCGTGAAAAGCATGAGAATTGTCTTTCATTCTCAAGGACAATCCTAGAGAATGTCCATTTGTTTCTACTGCTGTACAAACTACCATATCAACAGAAATTGTTTATTATTATTATTATTATTATTTTTCTTTTTGTTATGTGTGTGCAGTGCTTTACACAATGGGACCCTGATTCCTGATCGAGGAATATTGACAAAATGGACTTGTGCTTACATAACAAATGCTAGAAGTCTAAAGCTGTCACTTAGCACCCCAAACTGGAACCCATATGGGTATCATTACACAGCTACAACCCATACTTGATGGGGACCACATTGTGAAAGAAATTGTCTCTGAACCCCCTCTTCCGGCCTTCAAAACAACCTCCCAAGCTCTCCAAGCTCATCATGAGAAGCAAGCTCCCCACAGACCAGGACACACCAACTCATAGCAGCACTGGACTCTGCAGAATAAAAGATGCCAAACCTGTAGACATATCTCCACCACTGTGATGATCAACACCCCCACAACACAGCTTTCAAGATCCATGGGCCCTGCGCATGCCTTTCACAACTTGTGGTGTACCTCATCCAGGGCACTAAATGCCCCAATAACAACTATGTGGGTGAAACCAGACAATCACCACTATCTCAAATAAACTCACACAGAAAAATGATAAAAAACAAAAACACCATATCACCCATGGGTGAACACTTTCAGAAAGTGATCATGGGTGACCTCTCAGTCCTTGTCCTCAAAGGAAACCTGTGCAACACCTTCAAAAAGTGAGCCCTGGAACGTAAATATATAACTCTGCTAGACACCAAAAATCATGGACTGAATACAGACTCTGGATTATTACAACAATATATAACCCACTAACCACCCTCCACTATCCCCCCAGCTTCTTACAACAATATATAACCCACTAACCACCCTCCACTATCCCCCAGCTTCCCCCCTGCCCCCATGACTGGTGAGTTATTAATGGGCCACTTCGCCTAAAATGGTCCCTTGAAATATGTGTCAACTACTTATGCTAAACAATCTGTTCTGCCTTATATTTAGCTGTGACCCTCTGAGTACCTTTCCCAGACCTGAAGAAGAGCTCTGTGTGAGCTCAAAAGCTTGTCTCTCTCATCAAAAAAAGTTGGTCCAATAAAAGATATAACCTCACCCACCTTGTCTCTCTAGAAGTCTAAACAGTAAGATGGGTGACCTATAGTGCCTTGCTTTAAATGAAAATATTGATAGGCATCAGAAAAACTTGGTGGAATGAGGATAATCAATGGGACATGGTAATACCAGGGTACAAGATACATAGCAACGACCGATTAGGTTACGTTGGCCGATGGGTGGCTCTATAATGTGAAAGCACAGAGTCAAATAAAGTAAAAAATCTTAAATGATTTACTTGGTCCATAGACTCTGTATAGATAGAAATTCCATGCTTGAACAATAATAGTACAGCAACAGGAATATACTGTGACCACCTGACCAGGATGGTGACGGTGACTGTGAAATGCTTAGGGAGATTACAGAGGCTGCAAAGATGGAAAACACAATAATAATGGGGGATTTCAGCTGTCCTCATATTGACTGGGTACATGTTACCTCAGGATGGGATGTAGAGACAAAATTTCTAGACACCATTAATGACTGCTTCTTGGAGAAGGTTGTCCTGGAACCCACAGGGGGAGAGGCAATCCTGGATTTAGTCCTAAGTGGAGCACAGGATCTGGTCCAAGAGGTAATTATAGCTGACCCGCTCAGTAATAGCAACCATAATGTAATTAAATTTAACATCCTTTTAGGGAGGAAAAATGCCAAAGAAACCCAGCACAGTAGCATATAACTTCAAAAAAAGGAACTGCACAAAAATGAGGAAGCTAGTTAAATGGAAATTAAAAGGAACAGTCACAAGGGTGAAATGCCTTTAAGCTGCTGGGAAACTATTTAAAAACACCATAATATAGGCTCAAATTAAATGCATACCCCAATTAAAAACAGTAAGAAGCCAAAAATATGCCAACATGGCTAAACAGCAGACTAAAAGAGGTAGTTAAAGGCTAAAAAGGTATCCTTTAAAAATTGAAAGTCAAATCCTAGTGAGGAAAATAGAAAGGAACATAAACTCTAGCAAGTCAAGTGTAAAAGTATAATAAGGTAGGTCAAGAATTAATGTGAAGAGCAACTTTCTAAAGACACAAAAACTAACAGCATTTTAAAGTACATCAGGAGCAAGAAGTCTGCCAAATAATCAGGAAGACAAGACCATTATGGAAAAGCTAACTGAATTCTTTGCATCGGTCTTCACTACAGAGGATGTGAGGGAGATTCCCACACCTGAGCTATTCTTTTTAGATGACAAATCTGAGGAACTGTCCCAGATTGAGGTGTCAGTAGAGGAGGTTTTGGAACAAATTGAAAAATTAAACACTAATAAGTCAACTGAATCAAATGGCATTCACCCAAGAGTTCTGGAGGAACTTAGATATGAAATTGCAGTTCTACTAACTGTGATATGTAACCTATTGCTTAAATCAGCCTCTGCACCAGGTGACTGGAGGGTAGCTAATCTGACACCAATTTTTAAAAAAGGATCCAGAGGCAATCCTGGCAATTACAGGCCAGTAAGTCTAACTTCAGTATCAGGCAAACTGATTGAAACTATAGTAAAGAACAGAATTATCAAACACATAGATGAACACAATATGTTGGGGAAGAGTCAAGATGGCTTTTGAGGAGGTCAACAAAATGTGAACAATGATGATCCAGTTGATATAGGATACTTGGATTTCCAGAAAGCCTTGGACAAGATGCAACACCAAAGGCTCTTAAGCAATGTAAGCAGCCACAGGATAAGAGGGAAGGTCCTCCCAAGGATCAGTAACTAGTTAAAAGACAGAATAAAAAGAGTAGGAATAAATTACCAATTTTCACAATTTACAGAGGTAAAGAGTGGGGTTCCTCCAAGAATTTGTACTGGGACCATTGCTGTCCAACATATTCATAAATTATCTTGAAAAGGGGTGAACAGTGAGATAGCAATACTATACCAAATTAATAAATTACTCAGTATAGTTAAGTTCAAAGCAGACTGTGAAGAATAACAAAGGGATTTTACAAAACTGGATGACTGGGCAACAAAATGAGAAATGAAAATCAATGTTGATAAGTACAAAGTAGTGTACAGTGGAAAAAGTAATCTCAGCTATACATACAAAATATTGGGATCTAAATTAGCTGTTACCACTCAAGAAAGAGATCTTGGAGCTCTCTTGAATAGTTCTCTGAAAATATCTGCTACATGTGCAGCAACAGTCAAAAAAATTAACAGAATGTTAGGAACCATTAGGAAAGTGATAGATAATAAAACAGAAAATATTATAATGCCACTATATAAATCCTCGAATACAGATTGTGGTTCTGGTTGTCCCACCTCATAAAAGATACATTCGTATTGGAAAATGTACAAAGAAAAGACACAAAAAATGACTAGGACTATGCAACAGCTTCCATATGAGAAGAGGTGAAAAGACTTGGACTGTTCAGCTTGGAAAAGAGCTGACTAAGGTATGATATGATAGAGGTCTATAAAATCATGACTGGTGTGGAGAAAGTGAATAAGGAAGTGTTATTTACCGCTTCACATAACAAAAGAACCAGGGGTCACCCGACCAAATTAATATGCAGCAGGTTTAAAACAAACAAAAGGAAGAACTTCTGCACACAACAAACAGTCAATCCATGGAACTTGTTGCCATAAGATTCTGTGAACGCCAAAAGTATAACTGTGTTCAAAAAAGAATTAGATCATTCATGGTGGATAGGTCCATCAATGGCTACTAGCCAAGATGGTCAGGGATGCAACCTCATAATCCAGATGTCCATAAATGTTGAACTACTAGAAGCTGGGACTGGATGACGAGAGATGGATCACTGTTCATTCCCGTTGAATCATCTGGCAGAGGCCACAGTCAGAAGGCAGGATACTGGGCTAGATCATTGGTCTGGCCCACTGTTGTTGTTCTTTTGACTAATCATTTTTAACTGAAAAATGCTGATTTGTCAAAATCAAAACTGTTTATGAACAGGAATCTGTTGGATGAATTTCCTGTCTTAAAAAAATGTTGGAAAACAATGGAAATTGTTGAAACATTTCATTTTGACATTTTCTAAATTTTTCTTTTCCCTGCTCAAAACCAGTTTTTGTTTTTAAAATGAAGCTAATTATACAGAACAATATTGTAAGATAGTCAAAAATTAAAATGAAACATTGCAAAATTATCAAAACAAAATATTTCAATCACTCTAAAATAGAGAAAATCTCCATTTTCCCATACTTTCAGGATTTTGATTTCTTGTCCCGATTCAAGACTTGAATAATTTCTAACTCAAATATTCACAGGATAGGAAAACTAAATCATCATCATCACCACCACCTTGTTTCAAAAACTCACCCTTCCACAGTGAAGAATAACAACAATTGAAATGTTTGGAACAGACTCTGTAAAATCCAAAACTACTAATAATAAAGACATTCAAATGATCATTAAACTATTAGCTCTTCAGCAACCAAATATACATACAAATATATTTCAATACATACAAAATAAACGTCCACAGCTGTCCCTTCACTTATCTAAAATGCAGATGTCTACCCGAGCCGTGTCATTGTAAAGTTTCTGATGTTCAGTTTGAAGGGTTCGAAAGGGGTTGGTTTCAACCAGTAATTTATATCCTTGCTTCTTTCTTTTCTCTTTGGTTGCTTTGGTTTAGCGTATGCTTTATTACTGGAGTTTTGGCAATCCCTGATCATTCCTCTTCTGGTCACACACCTAGATTTCTGGATTGCCTTCTTCCATTGTTTAGAAAGCAATATTGAATGCTAAAAGGTCATTGACAAGATACAGAGGTGTATGATCAATATCAGTTGTTTCTACATATCTGAAGCAATCACATCACTTTACTTTTTCTGAGCAATTTATTCTTCTAACCTATGTTTTTGGCTTAGACAAGCTCCTATTTTGTCTACAGTGTTATATTTCTAAGGTAAATAAAAGTGGTTGCCCATCCTCCATTGACAATGTGAGTGGCAAATATGGAGAAGCGTCATTTCCGATTTTGATGGGGATAAAAATACTGTGTAAGAGAAGCCTCCTACGAATTGTTAGCCCTAGTATTAAATTATTTACATATTGAGAGCTGTGAATCTATACTGCAAGCTATTTACAGATGTAAGAAGGAAAGTGGATAGATATACGTTTTTGATGATACTTCATAGCAATACTATTAATAGGATAGATAAGCTGCTTGCTATCTTAGCTATAAATTAGCCTTGGATTTATTATTTTTATTAATTATACAGTGGTAACGGCCAGAGGCCCTAGCTGTCAATAAAGCACCATAATGTTAAATGCTGTGCAAACACAAAGACCCTGATCTCAATAGTTTCTATTGATATTTAACCCTATATCACCACGGTGTGTATCTGTCTCTCTGGCCATGTCTACACTGCTCCACAGATCAGACTATGGGGGAGCGAATAGCAGTGCTCCCCAAAGTCCTCTTCAAACAGGACTATGTTAATGTGAACTGGGAACCTTTTAGCTGGCACCCACAGCATCCACACAGGAGAATTACAGCACAGCACTTTGGCGCATGCTGTTATTCGCCCCCCTTTAGTCTGAACTGTGGGCAATGTAGACAAGGCCTCTCTCTCCATTTAGATATTTATACCAGAGTCATCAATGGGACAACTGAGTGCTGTTTAGTGCTTGTCTTTAATATCATAGCAAATACTGTCGCTCGTGTTCTAGGAATTATGTGACATTGCAGGGGACTAATAAAAACAATACTGAAAACTGCCACTTGTCTGCTATACCGCTCAAAAAGCATTGCAAGTAGAGTTCTGATTTCCTATTAGTTACTCTAAAGCAATGGTTTTCAACCAGGTGTACGTGTACCCCTGGGGTATGCAGGAGTCTTCCAGGGGGTCCATCAACTCATCTAGAGATTTGCCTAGTTTTACAGCAGCTACATGAAAAGCACTAGCAAAGTCAGTACAAACTACAATTTCACACGGACAATAACTTGTTTGTATTGCTCTATATACTACACATTGAAATGTAAGTACAATATTTATATTCCAACTGATTTATTTGATAATTATATGGTTAAAAGGAGAAAGTCAGCAGTGTTTTAGTAACAGTGCGCTGTGAACCATTTGCATTTTTATGTCTGATTTTGTAAGCAAGTAGTTATTAAGTGAGGTGAAACTTGGGGTGTGCAAGACAAATCAGACTCTTGAAAGGGGTACAGTAGTCTGGAAAGTTTGAGAGCCACTGCTCTAACGGGCTTTATCTTCTAGGAATAGAGTGATAATAAACACTTCCAGGTTTCATTCCCATAACATGATAATAGAGGCAGCCTACATTTTTCTCTGAATGATGAATATCAAAGATGATGAATATAAAAGACAGTCTATTAAAATGTGTTTTAATTCATGTAGGTGTACGTGCCTAAAATCAGCATACACAGAGTTATAAGTATTGCTGGGCCTGCATGATAAAAATCTTCCATATTCAAAGAATCCCAGAAATATAAAAGCTGTACGTGTCTTAAGAGAGAAAGCAACACTTCAAAATGGAGAGGAAACACAGGGTTGTCCTTGAATCTCAGAGATAGCTGGGAGGTGTGTCACTCAACAGTCCCGCAGGCCATCAGGTTCAGATGAGCAACGGGAATCAGGGAAAACGACATGACAAATACATCTGCTCCCCCCCCACCCGCTCATTCTTTCACTACTTATAATGAGACGGCATAGTTGGGTAGCAAACATAGCTGGGTTTTGGCTTAGTTAGCAAGGATGTAGGAAGATATTTGAATGTGGGCTCCTAATTATTCAGGGAGGGAGTAGAGGAAATTTCTGCCAATTGCAGATAATCGATTTTGAACTAAATATTCTGCTGTCCCTCTGCCCCTTTTCCCCACCCCCCACACCTACACCCAAAGAAAACGATCTCATCTTTATGATGGACTAATTAGAACTCCCTGCTGATAGTCTTTTAGATACTGTAGGTATAAGTTTCTTTGTTGCTGTCATGATGGAGGAGCTTCCTGGGGTATATGAGGGATCCCTTTTAATCAGGTGAGCCACAGATCGTCCCACAGCAAACCCACACAAGAAATAGTTCAGTCCACTCAGTGCGTACTCATCAGTTGGTAGAAACAGTATCTTACATTGGATCCTGTGCCCACTGAAATCAATGGGAGTTCTGCCATTGACCTCAAAGTGAGTTGTCCCATACCTTATTTGCTACAGTGGAATATGCATTCATGGATCATAAAATTGCCATGAGTAAAAATCTTACTCAGTTAGGCTCTGTTCATGAGAGATGCTGAGATGCCCAGTTGATTTCCATGTGAATCGTGAGCATTCTTCATCCTACAGTTTCAGTCCACATATGGTTTCTTTGCAATTTCCATGGTTCACAAAGACAACTGGGAAAATTAAGGAAACAAAACAGTCCTACTGATTCAACTGAGTCCGTATTAAACCCTCTGGACTCAGTGGTGACATTTTTATCACTAGTTCCATTAGACTTGGTTAAACCTGCTGAAAAGTGAGTGGCACATACAGGTCTGTTCACTCTAGGGCCACCACTGATCTTAGGAGTGCTGGGAAGCATTTTACAAATGTCCCCAGTGCAGCTTCAAGCACAAGGTACTGAAAATGTATGCTGCAAAACAGTTAATTCCTACCATGCAGACTTGCTCCCAACACCTTGTGAGTTTGGTGTGTTCTGCATTCAGATGACATATTGGTTGTAAGAAAGGAAATTTCTTTGTTCTCAGCATCGCCAGGGGGCTGAGTGCATTCAGACATGTTCAGGTGCGACAGAAGGCAATTTCTGGCACTTGACAGTAGATTTTTAACAACCTGACTTAACAAAAATGGATCGCATAACCAGAATAAAATTGATGAGGACTCCCAAGTTTCAGTGCACAATAGTAACATCATCGTTCATTTATATTGTGTCTTTCATGTCACAGTGTCTCAAAGCACTTCATGTAACCTCAATTAAGTGACATCCTAATCCAGTGTAGGAATCCACTTTAACTACCACTGAAAATGCAGCTGCCTCTGGCGCCAAACATGCCTTCATGGTTTTTTTTACAGGCGGTAGCATCTTAGAATGAAAACAACAGTCTGGGTCATCAGCTGCTTGTAGTAGAAAGAGGGCTTGAGACTTATCAGAGGCCTGGTATGAAGCCTGAGGCCTGAACTAAAGTAATGGTCAAATTTTGCTGATATAAAGTAAAGAAGCAAAGTGAGCAGAAATCAGGCTCTGCCTGCTTGCAAGCTCACAGAATCTAGAAAGAACAGGGCTGATATTGCAGAAACACACGTTCCTAAGAGGTGCTAGGCACAGAGTATTCACACAAGCAGAATCCAGAGGGTGTTACCAGAACACCTTGATACCAACCCATCCCCCAAAGATAACAACACACTGATCCATCCTAAAGATAAGGTCAGGATGACGGTGTGATGGATAGAGATGTACAAGGTGATGGGTGGTAACTGGCTACGTCAGAGGACGTCAGCTAACTGCGTCAGAGGGGCAATACATATTTCGTTTGCATTGGTGTATAAAATAGAGTCTCAGAGGGAGTGTCTTTTGCCAGCCGAGGGGAGAATGGAAAGTCCCACCGTTCACTGAGCTGGTCCATTGCCATGGGCATATATGTGCTAGTATAACTGTAGGCATTGATCTGGGGAGCTAGGACCAAGCTTTGTTGACAATAAACCTGGCTGGGTGCCTTCGTACCTTAACAGAACTTGTGGTGATTGGGCGGTTCACTCGAGGTTTGCTGTGCTAACTGTCTGCGTAGAAGTGGGACAGCACACAGTGAGAACACACACACACACAGCCAAACATCTAGCAACATCTGACAGTACTGGTGACCCCGACTGCTGATCTGGTAAGTAAGTGAGCTGCCCCCTGTAGGAATCGCAATCTAATAGAGCAGAAAACTACATGCTAGGGAACCCCCTTAACCCTTCTCTAAAAATCCCCACAAAGATTCATAAAGTATGGACTTTCTGAGTTGCTAGCAAAAGAGGTCCATATGCATTTAAAAATATAGTGGGAAAGGACCATAGAATGGAATCTGCAAGGCTAGGGCAGAGCCTGTAGCCATGAAATGTGGAATATTGCAGCCTATAACCATGGCTCTTAAATGGCTAAGACAGCACACTGCAAAACTGGCAGGGCAAGTAACAGAAACAAAGAAAGAGTTAAAAGAAGCAGGAGAAGCCCCAGAGCCCTGGGATGCTCCTGCTCTCCTAGCGGGGTGGCAAGCAGTCCAGAGACAGCAAGCACAGAAACACAATAAAAGATTGGAAACTGCTGTAAGGAACCTACAAAAAAGAGATGTGTCATCCCCTGTTATAAATATTTGTGATCAACAGCAGGCTTCAGGGAGCTCCCCTGTGCCTGAAGAATGGGGCAGAAACAGAAAAAGGTGGCCCTTGCAAAATTAAAAGATGAAACGGGACCACTGCATTGCAACCACCACCTTATGATTAAAGCCAGGTTCCAGTTAAACTTAAACCGACACCTAGACTGGTGCATGTCAGAATGGGAGAAGTAAGTGCACAGGAGGAAAAAGTATCAAACAGCAATCACAGGATTGGTAAATCAGATGAAGGAAAAAATGAAATGGTTCACAGAGCACATTAGGAGACAGGAGTTGCGACTGGAATGCAGGGGAGTGAATAAAAAAGAATTTCAAAATGAAAAACCAAAATTGAGTGAGTTAACACCTAGAATTGATGCATTAACACAGGGTTTCTCAAACAGGGGTCGCTGCTTGTGTAGGGAAAGCCCCTGGCAGGCTGGGCCGGTGTGTTTATCTGCCCTGTCCGCAGGTCTGGCCAATCGCGGCTCCCACTGGCCGCGGATCATTGCTCCGGGCCAATGGGAGCTGCTGGAAGCAGCGCAGGCCAAGGTACTTACTGGCCACTCCTTCCAGCAGCTCCCATTGGCCCGGAGCAGCGATCTGCGGCCAGTGGGAGCCGCGATCGGCCGGACCTGCGGACGAGGCAGGTAAATACACTGGCCCGGCCCGCCAGGGGCTTTCCCTGCACAAGCGGCGACCCTGCATTAACAGATGGAGTTGCCCCAAAACAGTTAACTGCAGCAAAAAAGGGCACTCTTGCAATCCGTTTGGCACGCACACAAAAGCAACATACACTGCGGGAACAAATTCAGGTTTTACAAGAGCAGGTAACTACCCCCACTCTCTTCCCAAAGCCAGAATAAAACCAGGGGTCCAGATTCCCAGCTGTGCGGGTTTCCAACTGCTTTGACTCACGAAACCACAGTCCTCACTCAGAGCTAAAAATATAATCTTCTTTCTCAAATATTTTTACATTCTGGTTTAAGTTTCCCCCTATATCCTTTCTCAGTTTGCTAAGCTTACTGCTGCTGCCTGTATCTTAAGATACCTTGATAGAGTTAATCTCTCTTGGCTCACACCTCCCTACCTTCCTAGGTTGCTCATCACCCCCCATTTGCCCTGCCTCTCCTCACTTCTGCTCTCTCTCTTTGTTTTAAAAGTTGAAAGTTATAATTTTTAGAGAAACCTCCACAAGATAAAGCAATTGAAAACAGAATAAAACAACAATCAGACAAAGAGAAAACAAGGACAAATTTTACTTTAAATAAATCCAATAAATTAATTATTTTAACCCTTCAGGAATGCAACAGCTGGAATTACTCCTAACTTTCTTGAAGATATGGTTGCCAAGCAACAGAAATGCAGACTCTGCTTCTCATTCTAACCATTGACTAATATTTGAAACACAGGATTTCCTTATTACCATGTATCAGAGTTTTAAAATAAAGTTTAAAATAAAGTAATGGAAAATGCCTTAAGTCACTAAATTAATACAACAAATTTGTCAAATATTAATATGATTTCTTATCAATTTTTATTTAAAAGTTTTAAATAAGGTAATAAGTAGCTTATTTAAATGTTTAACCCTGTTGTTTATCTGTCTGGTTTTGTTTTTTTTAATGCATTGTTTTAATAACTAACTTCTTAATGCCTTAGTTTGTATAGTTATAAATAGAATTCTGGCGCCATTTGTTTTTAATTGTAAATTTGTCCTGTAGGTCATGTGTGTTGTCCTGTGTTGTATGTTGTGTATGTCATGTGACCACTTTTTATTATTTTTATTTTGCTGCAACAAAAGTCAATTTTATTACATTTTAAAAATATATATAAGTGGTACCACACTATTTTAATATTAAGGTTGGGGTATAACCATCATACTATTATTAATACATTTTTTTCAAAAGTTCAGAAAAAATCAGTTATTAATATATGTACATATATTTCTGCCTCAACAAATAATGCAATTGCAAACAAAAATAATTATATTTTATTAATCACATGGTTGTTTATATATATATATATTGTTTATTTATATATATATATATTCAAAGAAAAAATATAAGGGGAAACCTCAACATTAAGATAAAGGTAATATTAACAAAAAGTCAATTTCTTGTTTGGGTTTTTATAAAATTATTTGCACTTTTAAATGTAGTTACAAGAATGTCATAGCGAAATGTTTAAAAATAACAATTTAGGCATAAAGCTAACCAAACAATTTCAACAGGTTTTCACCTTTGGCTCCCAAACTCAACACAGCATTATGAAAATGTAATACTCTTAAAGTTTTTGCATAGACTTGCATTTAAAATTTATTTTGGTTTAATTTTATATTTGGTTTAATTTTTATACACTTTTCTTTTATGTTAAGTTAAAGGGAAGTAATGGTTGTTAAAGTTTGTGCTTCTAAACAGTTAAAAGTGGAATTGGTATCACAAACAAATAACTCTAAAAATCTTGGGGAAAAATTATGTTACTAACTCTTTTGCTAAAACAGAGTGCTCAGCAGAAGAAAGCAGTACACCTTCTCATAGAAGATTGTGAGCATCTATTCTAGCACTTAAGCGTTATATTTTGTATAAAATATTAGTAATGCACTTGAAGTAAAAATGAATGTGTATATAACAATTGCAAAAGTAGAGTTTGTGTTATAAAAGACTTGGTCCCCATTACAGTGTAAATAAGCTTAGTTAATCTGTGTATTAAATTTGGGTTACTTAAAACAAGAAGAAATGTAAAAAAAACCTAAAATCTTTATTATGTTAACTAACTAGCTGTTTAAGATTGCATCCCACAGACCAAAGACACCAGAAAATATCACAGCACATAGACACCAGAAACTATCAGTATACAGTGAAGGAACCCCCAAGCATGAAGAAAAGAAAAATGAAGTGCTTTATAAATAAGAGACTGGTCAACGCACCTAAGTCTACCATGGACAATTGAGCTGGAAATCAGCTAAAAACCACTAGCTGGACCAAGTTAAATTGTCATTTAATTTGAATTTGACTACTGTGTAAAAGCAACTATATTATTGCTGTACTGTTATATTATTGCTGTACAACATTTACAATGTGCATAGCATTGCTAAACTGTTTAACCAACACACAGGTAAAAATCAACAAACGAAATGGCAGCAAACGAAGGCAAGAAAAACAAATTGGTAAAGAAATTAAGTTACACAGTAACTACAAATTGGGTAAACAAATTCCCTGGTAGTACCAGGTCACACTTTGGGATCAGTGACACTGCATCCTAAATGAGGCACGTGTTACTCAAAAACAATTTTGTTCAGTGTCTGGGTACCAATACTACATCTTGACACCACAATATTTGACAAATTGGTTACTGTCCATTCAGTAGGTTGTCTGGAAAACAGCAACTACAAGAACTAACTGTATCTATATCAACTACTGGTATATCACAGAGCAATGCAAGCCATGGAACAGGGAAGCTTGCCAGAAGGTGACAACCAGCAGTAAGGCCAACCTATATCATGAATGGACATGGACAGTACTGCGTAGTAACTAATTACAAGACATTTATATATAAAGGCCTCATCTGTAATGTCACTACTCCAAATTTCTGTTTTACTTCTCCTTTACAGAGCACTGTGGAGCACACTGTAATAATGCCTCACCCGGTATTTCAAAGCACTCAGCCTACCCCAATAATAATACAGGTGGTGACTGTAATTGCCCCAATAGGAATGTGTTGCTATGTGCGGCACCAAAGTAATAGGGCCAAACTATAACACCAAACTGGAGAAGGCTTGTTATGCTTGAATATAAGGTGGTGTCATATGTACACATACATACTATACATACATACCCATATACACTACACATATATACACCACATCCATATTATTCATATGTATTAATTATCTGTGAGATCCCCCAAGGCTCAATCATAAAACTACATCCCCCAATAAAAGTCCCAGGCCTAACACGCCCAGGTCCACCATCAGGGACTGAAAACAATTGGAAAATGAAAGCTGTCCATTGGTCGTACAAGGGAATGTGCAGACTAAGGGACAGATGGGGCATGAATATGTAGATGATAAAGTAAGCTGACCACATAACAGTGTTTAGTCCACTGAGTCATCTTCAGTCCATGCATTATGCTTTTCCGGGACGATGGGTGAACATCCTCCCCACAAAAACACAAACAAGTGGGGGAATGTAGTAGCAGGGCTTGTATCAGAGGCCTGGTGACACTGCTGTTAATTCAGCGCAGCTTCACCAACTTCAATAATGAAACAAAGTTGAAGTTACGGACCATTTTTTACATTGTCAAGGGATTTTTGTGCCCACAAGTGTCTTTTTTCCCTCTTTTCTCCGACAGCAAGTTCAAAATCATAAATACCTAAGAGGGAAGCTTGGCTTGCCTTATTACAGGCCTTTACATTCAGCAATTAATGTGAAACCCAGCTCCTTTCCATCTCCTAACACACAAATAAAAAGTAGCGGGTCACTGCTAGGAACACAAAGATGTATCTGTCTCGCTGCCTGCCAGGCAGTGGGATGCCTTATAGCGCAGTCAGGGGAAAGTATGTGATTTAGTACTGACACTTTCTCTAAAGTATTAAATTATCTTGTGTCTGTGTGGGATAAAGGAGATCTAAGCAAATCTGTTATGTATCAGGACATGGCACATTTTGCCTCAGCAAAATTGATACTGGAGGGAATGGATGGCTGTTAGACGAGGAGATACGTCTCCATTGCTTGAGCCAGTGTAGGGGCCTGATCTTGTTTCCATTGCAGTCAACAGAAATCTTGCAACTGACTTCAATAAAAGCCAAAGTGGAACCAAGGCCCTGATATTACCGTTGGGTCCTCATGTGCTCTGTGATCCTGCCTTGCGATTTCTGGACTTGATCAGACTCATGGGCCATCCAGCCCATGTCCTGTCTCCAGCAGCACTCAGCTCCAGATATTTCAGAGGAAGGCTGAAGAAGCCCGGCAGTAGCAGTTAGGGCATGATCTGTTTCATGAAGGTCCCATCCTAATCCCTCGGTCGTTAGAAAACGATTTAACACATGAAGCATAACATTGTGTATCTCTTCCACAGTTTTCCCATTATATCTCTTGATCTTCTTGTTAGCCATTTAATGATCCAATCCCTCTTAGAATCTTGCTAATTTCTCAGTCTCAATGGCATTGAATTCCAGTGTAAACATGTGTTGTGTGGACAAAGTATTTCCTTCTTTTGGTTTTGAATGCGCCATCTTTCAGTCTTGAATATCCCCTGGCCCTTGTGTTGTGAGATAGGAAGATCAGAGGCTCCTGATCGACCATCTCTAGACCATTCATTCTTTTATAGACTTTGTTATGTCCCATAGAGTCCCTTTGACGTCAATGGAATTCCACAAGCCTCTTGAGGGGCTTGCTGTGCAGAGCCACTGGTAGGATCAGGGCCAACCTCAGTGGTTACCAGAATGATCTGAAGGTTCGTTGACATCCTGAGAGGCCGGAGCTGCTGGTCTCTGCCTTGTTCCTAAAGCAGATGGATCCACATCCCTGTTTTTTCCATACAACCCCAGCAGCCATATACTTTCAGTCCAGGAGAGGGCAAAACCCCAGGCACTGGCTTGGTGTGAATGTGGATCTCCAGCCCACCTCTGCCCCATGCTCCCCACTTCAGGAGGTGGTGACCTGCCCAGATAATGATGACGGGAGGCATTATGCACTCACCAGCAGCCCCAAAGGTGCAACACATGTTTCCCCCTAGAGGAAAGGTGTGCTACCCGGATGTGGGAGGGATCGGGCAGAATGCACACCATACCCAGACATTCTCCCTGGCATTAAATGCCGTGTACAGAATTAGCAGCCACCCTCCTGACCTTCTCCCTTGTCTTGGCGCAGCCCAGCCCATAAGCTGGTGCAGTTGCAGCAGCTAGGGAGCAGCTCTGCATCCTGGCAGGGGGGCATGGATTTCACCCATCTGTCTAATCAGATACACCATCATGAAGGCACAGTATTAGGCATGTGCAGTGGCTGAATTAATCCTGACATGCTGGACCCACCCCAGCTACACTGATGCTGAGAATCTCTGGGTGAGAAGGGAAAGCATCTCTGGCAGGTGGCTTGTCTAAAATAGAAGGCTGGCTGCGATGCTCTGAGGTCAGCCCCATTAGCAGGAGATCTGGAGAAGATGGATTAATGGGGAGAGTGCAAGTGAGGCAGGCAGAGAAGACATGATAAATCTGACTTTGCGGGGGAGCTGTTGATGCTCAACTGCTCTGGAAATGTGTTGCCTACTTCTGCAATTTATCACGGAGATCCCACCTCCACATATGTGGTGCATGTATGTACGTCCAGTGAGAGGGACAGAGCATAGAACTTATACATAGCTTGTTATAAAGAATTAAACCCCAGCCTCATGATTTGCTGCCATTTGCACATCGGTAGACTAGAAATCCAATCACACTGGAGGATATTTAGCAGGGGTCTTGCGGAGGCCTATGACAGTTGTGTCACTGAAATACCGAGCTTGTTTCCTGCCGAAATATTTCTCTACCATGGCTAAATGCCATCATGATGATAATAGTGAGATGTGGTTTAAGATTCTGCAGGCAAAGCCAGGTGTTTTTTCTCCATATGAAAAATATGTACATGCCGAAAATGTCTGAGCCCATTCAAAATAAGCACAGAAGGAGAAATAATTCTGTTGTCTGACAACACCACTATGGCTCCACCTACTGGTTTCCTCGCAGTTTATACTCTGAATGATCTTTTGGGATAATATTTAAACATTAGATTGATCCACACAAAAAAACACTCTGCATTGAAATAACAGAATTAAAAATTAAATGTAGAAAACATCTTTCTTGAGCTGTAATTCAACAATCACGGAAAACTGGAACATATATAGTTACAAGTAACTGGGAAAGAGGTATTGTTTATTATTAAGGTGTTTGAATGAGCTGCTAGTACTCTGTAGTTCCAGAAAAAAAAATCAGATCAAATTTGGACAGAAAGGGGTATTGGTGTTTAGGGTGAGATAATGGGGTTTGTTGGCTGTATAGTGTAATTAAAAAAAAAAGACATGAGCTTTTTCCCAGAGCAGACCTAAATGAATCCGTTTCAGAAACATTACCAACCAGAGAACTACATGAGAAAAATGCAAGGGCAATTTATTTCAAATGACTTCTGTTTGGAAGGCCTAGTTATCTGTAGTCAAAGTCCCTGTTAGAAATTCAATGACAGAGCATGCTGGCTTTTGGGTGAATAAGTTAACACATCCATTTCTGATTAGCATGCAGAGCCAGCTGCTCTCTAGAAAATTATTACAATTTTTAGCATTGGTGAAAACGCTTGTAATGGTGTTCACCATCCGCATGTCTTTCAATTTACTAATAAAGCAGTGGGATAAGGTTCCACTAATGCAATTGCCATCTGCCCAGTGCTGGCTGTTGGGGGACAGATGAGTTTTGGGTTTGCATGTCTGGATTCCTTTAAAAAACAAAACAACCCAGGACATTCCTTCTTACATCTGCCAAACACCAAACATTTATTCTCAATTTCCTATCCCTGCTCACAGAAGAGGCAGTTTTTGTGGTTAGGCAATGGACTGGAAGTCAGGAGAATCAGTTCCTTCATGTGCTGCAAATTTTCTCTGTATGCTTGGATGACCCATGTAATATCTTGGAGCTTTAGTTCTCCTGCTGCAATAATATTGTTGTCAATTAAGGTGGTAAGCTCTCTGGTGCATTACGTAGATCTACAGCGCCTAACACAATAGGGCCCTTGATGTACCTTGGGACCACTATGTGCGATTGAAATACAAAAAGCCACCCCCCTTTAGCATTAAGTGGGGCAAAGTAGGGCTGATAAAGTGGCAACTGCCCATACCACTGGTACACAGTAATACTTCTCATGAATGTGCACATCTGTGCTTGCTAACCTTGTATGTCATCTTCCCAGTGCTATCTGCAGCCAGATCGGTTTACTTAAAAAGGATTTTCTTTTGATTTACAGATATCACCTGCTCTGCTAGAAGCCTCAACACTAAGATGGGAGAACTGCAGTGCCTGGCATTAAATGAGTATATTGATATAATAGGCAACATAAAAACTTGCTGGAATGATGATAATCAATTGGACACAGCAATAGCAGAGTACAAAACGTATAGGAATGACAGAGTAAGTAGATAGCACTGGTGAAGGAATGACACTATATGTGAAAGAAAGCATAAAGTCAAAGAAAGTAAAAATCTTAAATGAATCAACGGTACCATGGCATCCCTATCGACAGAAATTCCATGCTTGAATAATAAGTGTATAGCAATAGGAATATATCGCCAACCACCTGAGAATGATGGTGATGGTGACTGTGAAATGCTCCCGAAGATTAGGGAAGCTACAAAAACAGAAACCACAATACTGTTGGATTTCAACTGTCCCCACATTGACTGGGTACATGTCACCTTAGGATGGGAAGCAGAGACAAAATTTCTAAATGACTGCTTCTTGGAACAGCATGTCCTGGAACAACAGTTATCCCTTCACATAACACAATAAACAAGATAAAATTGATAGGGAGCAGGTTGTAAACAAACATAAGGAAGTACTTCTTCCCACAAAGCACAGTCAACCTCTGGAACTCATTGCCAGGGCATGTTGTTAAGGCTAAAAATATAAGTGGGTTCAAAAAAGAATTATATACATTCATGGAGGATTGGTCCATCAATGGCTATGTGCCAAGATGGTCAGGGATGCAACCCCATGCTGTGGGTGTCCCTAAACCTCTGACTGCCAGAAGCTGGGAATGGGTGACAGGGGATGGATGGATCACTCGATACTTGCCTCTTCTGTTCATTCCCTCTGAAGCATCTGGCATTGGCCACTGTCGGAAGACAGGATACTCAGCTAGATGGATCATTGGTCTGAACTAGCATGGCCATTCTTATGTTCCTTTAAAGCATGCACTGTAGAGTTTATTACCTCCCATATTATTTGTACATGGTATGTGCAGGGCCAGCTCCAGGCTCCAGCACGCCAAGCGCGTGCTTGGGGCGGCATGCCGCGGGGGGCGCTCCACCGGTCGGTGGGAGGGCGGCAGGTGGCTCCGGTGGACCTCCCGCAGGCGTGCCTGTGGATGCTCCACCGGAGCCACGGGACCAGCGGACCCTCCGCAGGCACGTCTGCAGGAGGTCCACCGGAGCCGCGGGACCGGCGACCGCCAGAGCGCCCCCCGTGGAGTGCCGCCATGCTTGGGGCGGCGAAATTGCTAGAGCCGCCCCTGGGTATGTGGTGGAAGAGATACAAGTGGTTTCACTTGCAGAGAAAAGAAAACCAAGAGGAACATGACCATGTTCCACTGGTGAGAAGTGTGGTGTCAAAAGTGCGATTGCTAGGCAGGGGGTTCTGCCCAGCAAAGGGAGAGGAGATGTGGAGCATGAAGAAGGGGGCATGGCTCAAGGAAAAAGAACAATGCTTTCCCTCTCCGGGGACATAAGAGAAGAACAGGAAGCTAGACCCACATCCAAAGGGACAAAGGATCTGTAGGAAATCACTGGAATGCACAAAGTCTGTGTTTGTTTGACACCTTAGCTCTTGATACAGTGCATGAAGAGAAAGAGAAGCACCTGAGAATGGGATCCACAAAAGACAGCATGGGAGGCAGGGATCTACCTAAACTAGCCAATAGGACAGGGAGGTGTCCTAAGTCCCTCCCCTCTCAGGAAGTTAGGGTGCCTGCGACCCATGGCCAGAACCTTTCCCCTGGAGCTAGGTGGCTCAGGGACCTATGACATTTCTTGTGAGACTGGCTTAGACACATGCCTAACTCCACACAAAATGGCCTCCCTAATATCGCTCAACCCCATGATGAAGGTATTCCCCAGGGATGTGGAAGCCCCAGGTTCAGTTTCCACCTCTGCCTGATGAAGAACAGGGATTGGAACAGGGGAGTGTGCTAACTCCTTGGCTATAATCATTCTTGCTCCCTCCAGCCCATTTAACACCAAGTGGAACAGTGTTAACAAGAGAGGCTGAGAGAGCTCTGTGTCAAATAGACCATGGCCCAGTGGTTAGATACCTTCCATTTATACAAAATAAATTGAAAAGAAGTCCAAGACTGGTACAGAGTATCTGCTTCTCTATGATGCCCTCACCTAGAACCCACTGAAATCAATGGGAGTCTTTCAACTGTTGTCAGAGTTCTGTGGTAGGGCAGAGAGGTACTTGGACTGAGAATCAGAAGACTTATGCTGTATCCAGCTCTGCCATTGACCTTCTGTGTGACCTTGAGCAAGTTACTTCCCTTCGCTGTACCTCTGCTTCTCATCCCACCCTTTGTCTGCTTCTCTTCTTGGGGTGAGATTTTCAGAAGACCCTAGTGATTGAGGAGCACAAGTCCCACAGACTTTCAATAGCATTTGTGCTTCTGAATCACTTGGATGCTTTAAAAACATCTCATTGTAAGCTCTTTGGGGCAGGGACTGTCTCTATGTGTCTATACACACCCAGCACAAGGGGGTCCCGATAGTGACTGGTGCCTCTTAGGTGCTATGATAGTACAAGTATATAATGGTTCCTTAATAAAACTGTTACTTAGCCCCTCAAAAGTATGGGATTTTTATAGAACATAGAACAATACAGTCTCTCCGCCACTGAAATTCACCTATAGTAAGATATTTACCTCTGTGTAGAGAACCAGCTCAAGGCCCATGCAGAATATAAGTTAAGAGTTTAAATGGAAATGAGTAGTGGGTAGAGCTTAGATTGTGTTCTTTTTTAAATGTGCACTTTGCATGACCTGGTAGTTAAGTGTCAAGTGACATCATTATATTAATACAAACAACAAGGAGTCCAGTGGCACTTTAAAGACTAACAGATTTATTTGGGCATAAGCTTTCGAGGGTAAAAAAAACACTTCTTCAGATGCGGTTCAGATGTGGTTTTTTACCCACGAAAGCTTATGCCCAAATAAATCTGTTAGTCTTTAAGGTGCCACCGGACTCCTTGTTGTTTTTGTGGATACAAACTAACACGGCTACCCCCTGATACTTGACATTATATTAATGTTGATTAATTACAATGAAAATGAAATGTGTGCATTTTGACATGATTAACCGAACCAAGATGCAAGTGGACATCATGATTAACAGTCAAGTTGTAGAGGCAGTAGATAAACAGTTTGGAGACCTCAGGCTTGTGCAGATGTTCCCAAGGTCCTAATGAAAAGGGAAGAACCAGTTTGACTCTCACAGCATTGGTGAGGAAAAAACATTCTTCCTCTTGTAAAATGAGCATATGTGAAATCCTTGAAAGACAATCCTGAGGGAACCTCATAATGGCATGCTTACACGGAGACACTGACATGCATTGATTTACTAAGGCCAGTATTACAGAGGTTCGAGAGGTCCCAACTGAACTCAGGCCCCT
The DNA here is from genome assembly GCF_020497125.1 of Mauremys mutica. Taxonomy (NCBI): domain Eukaryota; kingdom Metazoa; phylum Chordata; order Testudines; family Geoemydidae; genus Mauremys; species Mauremys mutica. Next base: position 6,678,227 of record NC_059076.1, on the reverse strand, counting down.
ATTGTGCTAGTTACTCTTCCAAATACACAGCAAGAGACAGCCCCCATTCAGAGATGTTACAGTCCAAATAGACAAAGGGTGGGAGGGGAATGAGAGGCAAAGTGACTTCCTCAAGCCCATGTAGTAGGCCAGTGACAGAATTAGGAAGAGAGCCGAGGACTCCTAAGACTGAGTTAAGCACCCAGTCACTGGCCCCACTGCCTCTTAGTCTAGCGCCAGACTTTAAAGATTAACTGAAAAAATATGGGAGTGGGGGGGGGGGCCTTGTGCCTTTGCTTTTCCTTTATGATGTAAAAAGACATCCTGTAAACCCCCACTCCTCAAAAGTGTTTTTGTTTTCCTGTTTGTTTATTAGTGTAGAAATGTCAGGAATATTAAATGCTTTGACTAGCGGGTGCCGGCACATTCCAGCAAAACCTGAACTACAGCGGTCCCATTTCTCAGATGCACTGGAGGAGATGTTGATTCTTTCACAGAGAACTTTTCTCCCAACTCTTTGCCATTTGAGTTAAACAGGGATCTGTGAAAACCAGTGGGCCTGGTTTACTTCTCAACCTCCCCTTCTCCCCACTTTGGTCCATCACCATCAGGTAGAGCAGAGTCAGGCCCAAACCACTTTAAACACTCTCTCTTTGGAATGTATGGTCCTCATTGCCATAGCACAGGGGTCGGCAACCGGTGGCTCGCGGCTCGCCAGGGTAAGCACCCTGGCGGGCCGGCCCGGTTTGTTTATCTGCCGCGTCGGCAAGTTCGGCCGATCGCGGCTCCCACTGGCCGCGGTTCGCAGTCCCAGGCCAATGCGGGAGGCAGGAAGCGGCGCGAGCCGAGGGATGTTCTGGCCGCGGCTTCCTGCCTCCCGCATTGGCCTGGGACCGCGAACCGCGGCCAGTGGGAGCTGCGATCGGCCGAACTTGCCGACGCGGCAGATAAACAAACCGGGCCGGCCCGCCAGGGTGCTTACCCTGGCGAGCCGCGAGCCACCGGTTGCCGACCCCTGCCATAGCATCACCATTTTTAATGCATTTGTCCTTTCACGACACGCCTGGGCGGTTGGACAGTGCTGTCTTCACCATTGTACGGATGGAGGAATCCAGACACAGAGGGATCAGGTGATCTGCCCAAGTCACACAGAGGTTCCAGGACAGAGTAGGTTACGGAAAATGGGTCTCCCAGGCCCAGGCCTAAACGATTGGACCATCTTTCCTCAGGATGGAATGGTGCTTGACTCATCTTCATGGATTAAAAAAGAACCAATTTGCCTGCCACACTGCCATGCACACGATTTTACCCTTAGGGAAAGCAGTAGTGGTAACTTCTCTTCCCTCCTTTGTGGGCTCCCCCAGGCTAGACTAGCTTTTAACACTAGCTGTTACTCCACAGGAAGCTGTCTTAATGCATCACAAAGAGAAAATTAAAGGCACAGGAACTATGTTTTGCTTCGGTGGACAATTCACCTTTCACTTCTCTCGGGATCAGCTTAGCACAGCTGACTCTAATAAGCTTCCCAGGGAGTTGTTAAGTCTTGTTTAGTGTTTGGAAAAGCATTTGGAGCTGTGTGCATGAAGGACGCTATACAACACAGAGTGGCATTTTCCTCTTGTGGCAGTCTCCCAGAATGCATTGGGGCTAATTCAGCAAACACTGGGCCTGTCTTGAAAGTCCTTAGTCACACAGTCGGAAATCCTTATTCTCACAATTCCCATTCAGGCTGGTGGAACAACTTTGCTGGAGTCTGATTTGTAAACTACAGCCTGGAATCTGGTGAAAGAGTTCCTTAGGCTTCTCAAGCAAATGAGTTAAAAGAGAGATGGGCAGATTGAGTGTGCGGGGGGTCACCTTAATTATTAAATTAGAAATCAGGTGGTGTTCTCTTTTATGTTTCTATAATGGCTTTATCCTCATCTCTGCATTGCAAATACTGACACTGAGACTTAACTCCATTTCAATCATTATCTTCAGTGCTAAGCTACAGGGTTATTGAAAAAAAAGCCTCAGGCAATCTGCACAGCTGGTATCAGCACAACTTCAGCTCATATCGGCACAACCTCCCGAGTCTTTGAAACATCTGGGTTGGGCAGGATCAGTCATGTCACCAAGCCCAATGATTTCTCCTTTGCTTTTGTGAACATTTCTCCCACATTTCCAGGAGGAGGAAGTGGCTGTATTTATAAGTCAGTGAAAAATTAATAACGGAAGGAGCAGCTCTTTCATGAAGAATGTCAAATGTATTGAACAGGGATAATAATTCAGTTAGGGCAAAATGATTCTGATGGCATTGTGCCATATGCCTAATGGATGTGCACTGTTTGGTCTCCTCTCACTTAGATCAGTTTAAGGGGTGTATGAACACTGACTTTAGTAGAAACACCCCTGAGTCTCACCAGAGTAAGTGGAGAGAGAATGAGTCCTTTGCTCTAGCATTTTAGCTCTTGCTGGGATACACAGCTTGCTCTGACCCTGGGGCCAGTCGGAGTCCCATTCATAGTCAGGAGTAACCTAGAGCAGCCTCAGAATTTGTCTAGGATATACCCAGCTACTCATGGACATAAGGGGCTATTCTGGAAGCCAGGGCATAGGAACTCCTAAGCAAATCCTCTTTCTCCAGGAAATGCCACTGATTCCAGGGGATCTGGAGAACAAAGTGGGTGGATAGAGCTGTTACAATGACTGTGTGGCACCTGGGGTTTCCCCTTTCACCAGGAGAGTCCTTGGGGGTGCCACATTCATTAGATTTCCAATGGAGCTGCCCCAACAGGCACTCCTAGGAACAGGGCAATGACTTTCCTCGTATTCCTCTAGTGCACAGAGCACCCAATCCAGATTAGAGCATCTTTGTCCTAGGTGCTGCATAAAGACGTGATCACTGACCCAAGGAGTTTCTGGGCGTGACTCTCCATGGGGCTGGAGTGGGGAAGCTGTGTGTCACCTGGCTGGCCCACTCCTCCCAGCATGGGTCCTGTTGAGTACCATCCACTGCAGCCAGATGGGAGGGAGGTACATTGCCATTGATATGGCAGCCCCTCCCTTCCATGGAAGAGAGATCTGGGAGCACAGGGCACCCCCTGTGAGCAGAGCAGCGCAGGGACCAAAGTAGACCATGCCACTACTACTAAGGCTGTATCCTTTGAAATCACATAGCACTGTTCCAAGGAGTTTAATGCCCTTTGCAAGCACGAGTTAGCCCGCAGCCCTGCCTGAATTACTGTAGGTAAGTTATTTATTAGGTGTTTTGTCAGGGTATAATAGAGCCTATTGATACTTCAGGCACATGCACAAAGAATCTGAGTTCACATATATTAATACCCAGAATCATGCACAAGAGGAAAACCTCCCTAATCCAGAGCAGAAACTAAACCTACACAGCTACCCCCAGCAGGCAAACGCACAGTGCCTGAAGGTCAGCAAACTTCAGCCTTGACCAGACCTGAAGGGAAACAGAGGCCAGAGCTGTGGTCTCTCAGTGTAGAGAACCCCTTGCCTCTAACCTCTGTTGTACAAATCCAGGGACTGCCAGTGAGAGCATCCAAGCTCATTGCCAGCTAGGATAGGGCAAGAGGAGAGAGGCAAGGCAGGACCCAGACCTTACAGAGGTGTTTAGATTGAAATCATGCCCTCAAAACACAGCTGCCCTTGCTGAAGATCTGGAGTGCTTTCCAAATGCAGCTGCAAGCAGAGTACATTGCAGTTACCTAGTCTGGAGGTGGCCAGGTAACCATAATTAAAGTGAGTTCCACATTGAGAAGGAAAGATTGCCAGGTCCTGCCCAAACGTGGATGACAAGTAGCATGCTTGGCTACTGCTGCTACTTAAAACCCCAGGTACAGCCCAAACTGTACAAGTAGGGCCCCACCAAATCCACAATCTCTTATGGTAAATGTTACAGTCATAGCATTTAAATAGTCTTGAATTTCTTGGTGCTGTAACCAAGGGGGTTGCAAGGCTATTGTAGAGGGGTTGCAGTATTGCACCCTTACTTGTATGCTTCCTTAAGTGCTGGGAGGCCCAAGAGTGGTGGCTGCTGGCTGGGAACCCAGCTCTGAAGGCGGTGCCACAGCTAGCAGCAGCAGCGAAGTAAGGGTGGCAATACCACGGTACCCTTACAATAGCCATGGGAGAGACCAGATCTCATGGTTCATGATGTGTTTTTCATGGCTGCGAATTTGGTAGGGCCATATTCACAAGGTATTATTAAAGCCATTTTACATACATATACACCGAGACACAAGGATTCAAATGATCTGTCTATGGCCATGCACAATCAGCAGCAGATTGAGAGATTTTAAAACCAGAAGAGACCATTAGGATCATCTGCTCTGACCCCTGGTATAACAGACAGAAAACTCAGCTCCATAGACTTTGAGGCCAGAAGGGACCATAATGATCATCAAATCTGACCTCCTGCACATTCCAGGCCACAGAATCTCATCCACCCATTCCCGTAATAGACCACTAATGCTTTGCTGAGTAACTGAAGTCCTCAAATCATGATTTAAAGACTTCAAGTTACAGACAATCGACAATTGACACTAGTTCAAACCAGCAAGTGACCCGTGCCCCGTGCTGCAGAGGAGATTGAAAAACCCCCAGGGTCTCTGCCAGTCTGACCTGAGTGAAAATTCCTTCCCAACCCCAAATACGGCAATCAGTTAAACCCTGAGCATTTCAGCAAGACCCACCAGCCAGACACCTGGGAAAGAATTCTCTCTAGTAACCAGTGTCCCATCACCAGCCATTGGAGATATTTGCTGCTAGCAGTTGCAGATCAGCTACATGCCATTGTAGGCAGTCTCATCATACCATAACTTCATCTAATTACTTTTGTGTGGACCTCAGTAACTTGTGTTGACTAACATGTTTTCCAGAAAGACATCCAGTCTTGAGTTGAAGACCTTAGGACAAGGAGAATCTACCCTTCCCTTGGTAGTTTGTTCCAATGGTTAAACACCCTCCCTGGTAAATAAAATGGGCTTTATTTCTAATTTGAATGTGTCTGGCTTTAACTTCCAGCCATTGGTTCATCTTCTGCCTTTCTTTGCTAGATTAAAAAGCCCTTTAGTACCTGGTATTTTCTCCCTATTAAAATACTTACTCATCATAAGTCACCACTTGATAATCTTTTTGACAAGCTAAACAGTTTGACCTTCTGTTTGAGGTCTGGGCAAAGAATCTGGCTTAGTTATATGTGTTCCATATACAGAAAAGGGGCAAGGGGTTGGTTTAATTTTACTCTTAAAATATTATCTTACTCCCTAAAACTCCAGAACTAGCAAAGAAATAACGTATTTTCCTGCAACCCTCCTTTTGTACTGCACAGCTCACATGTGTGCTGAGGACTAGCCTAGTGAATCTAGGGAACTATGGCCAAGGGAAAGGAACTCTTTAGAAGAAAATTATAAATTGCCCATAATTGCAAGGTTGGTTTGTTTTTTCTTAATCTTGGACATTATTACAAATATGATTGTGAAATTTACATTTTAAAAAAAAAATCTGATCACACTAAGAAATTGTGCAAACTAATGCCAATTTAAGATTTTTTTTAAATAATAAGGAGCTAGATTTTGATTAACCTTTGGTTCCTTCCTTCTTCCCCTACCTGCTTTGAGACAGTGTCACGCTTTCTTTCATCACACTAATAGACAGCAAAAGGTCCTTTATTGACGGCTACCGGGTTATTTGACTGAGCATTCTGAGTCCCTTGGGGTCTCTTATGTAACAATGGGTTTGACACTATTGACAAATGATCACGTCTGAACTCCAAAAATGTACATACTGCAGTTCCAGAAATACAGTGACCCTGTATTTTAAATGTTCAATTATTTCATAGTGCAAATGACATTGAATAAATCAAGTCAATAGCTTGCATACAGCATGACAATCTATACTTGAAGCCCAGGGGCTTTATAAATAAATCAATGATACAGGCCTGCCTAAAGAATGTCCTGGTCTGGTAACATGGATTGTTCTTGACAAAAATGTATGAAGCCAAGGTGTAAAGTGCACAGAAATTAATAGAGAAAGTAGCAAGCATAACTTTTTCTGATAAAGTTCTTTGACCTCTCATGGATTTAGTGTGATGTATTCAAGTTATTGATTTCATGCTTTCAAGACAGTTCTTCATAATGTTAAATAACTGCTCTGTTGGGTCAGATATAGTGTAGTGGCAGAATTGCCTTACTCACTTCATACTTGAGGCTTGTCATCTGGCCAGAGAGGCTCCATATAGGGTATACTGATAGCATGCCATACTTTATACTCCTGTTTATCAGGGTCAGTGAAAGTCTCTAGAATTCAAGCTATTTCACCAAATGCTTCTCTCCATGTGCAGACACTGATTCGGTCTTATTCCATCTAGAATGTGTCCTTGAGTTCGTATTTTCTTCCTTTGCCTTCTTTTGGTTGAAAAATCTCTATCTCCTCCATCCAAGTGCAAACAGACAGTTCTAGTGAGACAGGGTCACCATCACTATTATGAACAGATTCAAAATGGCCAATCAACCTGAGCCAGCGTTAGGCCATTGATCACATGGTATCCAGCCATACACCTCTGACATCTCATCCCAAACTGCTTTGTCCTTCTGTTTCCCATTGATCTTCATATCTGGCACAGTTGAGCAGACCGTGCAAAGAATGACTCTTCTGCACAGTGCTCTCAAAAGAGGCTGTAACAGGTATAGCACCTGCTGCGTCTCAGGATCAACCAACTGCCATGGGCAGTTGTTTCATAGATGTTTCATAAATGGAAATGTTGATATCTGTAAGAGTGTACATGTTTGTGCATGGTTTATAATTAAGTAAAACATGGCAAGCAACACATTATAGTAGAATAAAAGCTGTTAGCATTGCCATGCAGTGTTAAGATGACACCGTAAATCTGTTAATCCTCATGATCATCATCACGTACCAGTCAAATATTAAATGAAGTATCCTATTTAGACAGTCAGAACTGGGAGAATGTTCAGAACTTGTTCTGATGCTGGCTATTGGGCTAAAGGATATTTAGATTTCAGTATCTGCTCCACAGCGTGAGCGGCATTTTCTGCAGAAAGCGATTTTAAAGAGCTCACTGGTTCATGAGCTTTTTACTTACAATTTCCAGTGATTAACAATAACAATTTCCAATGATAAAGATGAGTTTTAAATGTTAAATTAGAAAGCTGTAAGCTGAGCAAAATAAAACAGTGTGTGTAATTGAAATAACATTCACTTTGTATTTTCCATTAATTCATACCAACATTCACCATAAAGCATAAGCATGTTTACAATTACAAATCTACATGATAGCTATTCAGTGGTGGTCTGGGCTCCTTCACCATATGTATTTCAAAATTACCAAACCCTAGCTCATATAAGGCAAGTATATACAACACTTGTGCATAACGTTCAATACAAGGTAGATTTTCAAAACATCGCAGCCGTGTTGCATATGCAAAATTAAAATCTGTGGATCTGATTTTCTAAAAAAACATGTGCAATTGCATGCTTAATTTGTACAATTAACACACTTGCCTCATCAAATTGGGTATCTGACATGTTCAAAAAGATAGATGTATCTAGCTGGCCCTTAGCATGCACAAAATACCTAGTTTGAGAGCATGCAAATAAGACATCCCATTGTGTTCACATTTTTGCACTCACAATTGCATGTGTATATGCACATTGCAGAAAATTAGGCCTTCACATCAACAATATATTTCTATCACTTTGAAATATGAAAGCACCAACATTAACATCATGCGATGGAGATACAGTTGCACTATCTTTCATAAATGTGTAAATGAAATTTTTAGCACCTGTAAGGTATTACTTGTTCTCCACAGAGAACTACGCGTAATGAGCTAGATAAAGGTTTTATTCATAACATCAAAGCACTTCATTTTGAATGGCTGGGTCAGAATTTCACACTGTCCTGGAACACAGCTAGATTTGTTCCATCACTTCTTGAGTATCTCTAAACCAGAGCAGGGTGTCGTCACCAGCCTGTCATCCAAAGTTGGAAACTACAGCCCAGAATCCAAGTGGTGATGAGATAAAAAATCCTGGAGGCAAGTCTCACAGAGCTTGATCCCAGGCATAGGCACTGACTCCATCGGTGCTCCTGGAGCACCCGCAGAAAAAAATTAGCAGGTGCTTAGCACCCACCAGCAGCCAGCTCCCCAGTACCTCCTGCCTGCCAGTGGCCCTGCCGATCAACTCCCTCCCTCCCAGCACCTCTCACTCGCCGCAATCAGCTGTTCCGCGGCATGCAGTAGGTGCTGGGAGGAAGGGAAAGGAGTGGGAACGGGGCATGCTCAGGGACAGACCGGAACTGGGTGGGAAGAAGGAAGGCAGGGGTGGAGTGGGGGCAGGACTATGTGGGGTGGAGGTGGGGTCTTGGGGGAAGAAGTGAAGTGGGGGTGGGGCCTGGAGCTGAGCGGGGGTCAAGTACCCCCAAGCAACGGAAAAAGCCAGCGCCTGTGATTCCAGGGTTTGCTCAGGACTTGCTGAACTCCTCCAACTTCCACTGAAATCCAGCACCTCTCAAGACAGAACTTCCTATCTCTGAGCTCTTACCCAAAGGCCAGACGTAGAGCAACAGAGCAAGCATGTGAATACAGCATGTACGTGCTGACACAATCTATCTGTGGTGCCTATGAGATCCTTCCCGATGTACAGGACTAGAACAGACAGAGGAGAGCAAAAGACCAGGAACAGCAAGATGTCTCTCCCCAAAGCCTTCCTGATGTCGTACCAGTAAATGCGTAGGTGAGGAACCAGGACAGGCTCCACTGAGAAGGATTTGTTTGAGCCACATCAAGTGTCTTCTATTGGCCTAAAGCAAAATGTGTCTGTGAAGGGCCTGTCCTCCTCAATCCCTTCCATACTTCAGCCTGAAAGACAACAAATGAAAAGTCACTTGCGCATGTATGCGTATATACAAACACATCCTTAAGAGTGTAAGCTCTTTGGGGCAAGGGCTGTCTTTGTGTTGTACAGCATCTATCAAGTCATGATCGGATCCTGACTGGGGGCTACTAGCATATAAAATATCATATTGTTTGCAGATATGTGGTTTCTTCCTAGGGAAGCATTACTTTCAGGACTGCAAAATAGTCCCAAACGTGGCAAAAAGCAGCAAGGGTCCTGCAATCCTTGTCTGGATGTAGGAACACTTTCCCCAGGAACTGTCAGAGCTAAGGCTGCAAATCAGCAAGGTATGGTTTAACTCTAAGCACTTGAGTACTCCCATTGACTTCAGTGGGCTTCAGCTAAATCACAGGCTTAAGTGTCTTGCTGACTCAGGGCTTAAAGGGAGTTGCAGGGTTGGGTCACTAAATCTTACTCATGGCAGGAGCACCTTTTCCTTCTCCCCCTGATTAATTTTATCACCAAGCTTTCGATTTCTGGTGAATTGGTCTGAAGCTATGGGGAGAATGGAGAACCAATTAGAGTGAGCTTTGCTGTGCATTAATCACTCTATGGCTCACAGCCTACAAATCTGAAAATAGCAAGACCATGGCTAATGAGGACTTGATGCATTCCTAATGAATTACATAGGTCACTGGGCCATGGAAATAATATTGCAATGTGGTTGGCTGGGAATGATTTCTGCTATAGTGAGTTCATGGTCAGTCATCTTTCTATCACTCTTTTACTCAACCTTTTGTGTGTGTGTGCTTGTGCTTACAGCACAAGAATAAAGAAAAATACACAGCCGAGCCTTACTGTGTATCTTAACATCTCTATCTCTGCAAATGGGATGTGAAAGGAGACTGCACACTGCACACAGGTGTTGTTGCACTGGGATATGTTGTCTCTCATTCTCAGCACTGCAAACAATAACTTCATTCCGAGATTAAAGCATACCACATGAATGTTAAGGGCAAAACCACAGATACATCAACTGAAAGAAAACATTTCAGTGTATTTTCACCAGTCATAGAAGATGCATAAAATCAGGATCAAGGGTGAAAAATACATTAAAAAATAATGAAAAGATAATTTTTGCTGAAATCTAACACCTTCCAACTAACGAGTCAAATTACCTGATGAAGATTAGTTAATTCTTCCAACACCGCACTGAGCTGTGGTAGCAGATAGTTTATATGGTATTGTACTTTACATGTGGGTGCCCTGAAACATTTGGGTAGATCCTCAACTGTTGTAAATTGCCCTGGCTCCACTGAAGTCAATAGAGCTATGGCAATTTATACCAATGGAGGCTGTGCCCCATAGAAGCTAAGATCAATGTTTTCAAACCCAGCAGTTTAATTTAGATTTAGGGACTTCGATATGTAGACTGATGCCCTCAACTCTCATTGGGTTCTGTGTGCAGAGTAGCTGCAGGATTGACCCAAACATTCTATTTTTCTTTTCAGAATAAGCCCTTCCTTTATATTTATGGAGCTTGAATGTGAGGAATCATCATGCTCCGAGCCAAACTTGGTTATGGCTGGATATACTTTCGTTGGTCAAGATATGCATGAGGCATATGGTAGCTCTTAAAAGTCTGTGTTAATTTTATTCTGGCACCTAAATCTTTGTAATTACTGCCGTGATTGAGGATGGAAGCATTAACTGCTCTTCAGAGGGAATAAACATGTATATGTTTAAATCAAAGTTGCATTAGAGCAGGGAATTTTATTGCTTCATCTACTACCGTGCAAATGGGACTTTTGATGGAGCATGGGTCAATTTTTTTCTCATCAATTGATCAAGAAATAGAGGAGATAATTACGAAATCTCTGGAGAGCAAAATAAGATTTATTTTAATGAAATAACATAAGGCTGATTCGAAGGGCAATCCTCCTTATTCCCAGCATAATGTTGAGAGCTGCTTTCTACCTTCTATCCCCCCCCCTCCCCACCCCGTTATACAGCCTGGATTGCTGAGAGCTAGTGATGGGAGAAATTTTCCTATCAACACTTTTTGATCAAATGGAAATTATTGCCCTTCCCCCTCCCAAAAGACTATTTTCACCAAATAAAAAAAAAAGACTTTGCTGAAACTCTGAAAAATATCAATGACAAATTTCAATAAAAAGAAGAAAACACAATGTTCATCAAAATTGTTTGGGAGGGGGGATCCTGTGTCCTGCCCAGCTTTGCTATATCTCCTGTTCCTGAAGTTGTATGAAAGGTTTCAGTTAAAATTACACCTACAAGAAAACAATTTAAATGAAGATTAAGTTAATCAGAGCAAAGGATGCCACATGTGCTAGGAGGCACTTCATTTTGGAGGAGCCCTGCCAATTCTGCAGTGACTGGTAGGTTGATATTTGCACTTAAAGTAGCATTAAAATCCCTCTATTTCACACATTCTTGATTGGATTTAGCTGTCAAGTTCTGTGAGCTACTTCTCTTCTTTGACATTCCTAACCTGCAAACCTGCTTCACTATCTCTGCACAGCCCAGACATCCCTGACCCTGGGAGCAGGAAGGGTGGGAGTGGATGTCTGCAATGGGGGAAGAATGATGGCAGTTTGGGTAGGTGTAAAATAGCCTCGCTGATGAAATTCAAGAACAATAATATGGCTGGTTTTGCTCCTGGCAAATGACACTTCTGAGAGGCAAAAATGGTGCCATTAACTGTGTAATGTTGCTATGTGAGACAAAGTTTTAGCTGTCAAGTTCTGTGAGCTACTTCTCTTCTTTGACATTCCTAACCTGCAAACCTGCTTCACTATCTCTGCACAGCCCAGACATCCCTGACCCTGGGAGCAGGAAGGGTGGGAGTGGATGTCTGCAATGGGGGAAGAATGATGGCAGTTTGGGTAGGTGTAAAATAGCCTCGCTGATGAAATTCAAGAACAATAATATGGCTGGTTTTGCTCCTGGCAAATGACACTTCTGAGAGGCAAAAATGGTGCCATTAACTGTGTAATGTTGCTATGTGAGACAAGCTTCTTGCTGAGTTACAAATATAAACTACCATGACTCTTCAGAAGTGGCTACAAGTGTCCACACGCCAGGTAGTTTACAGTTACTTGTGAGTAGCTATTCAAAGGCTGCCACAACACTACGTCCCCATTACCATACCAATGAACCACGCTCTGGTTTGGACACATTCTTCGGTTCCAGGGATGCCATCTAGCCTCATTCAGGTCTGGATTGTAATTTAAAATTTTACAAGGATTTAACATGAAATAGCAGCATGTGGGATCCTTAAAGCAATGTATCCCTGGTAGATAGGGAAAAGCATAGGCCCCATGATCACTATCCTCACTCAAAGGGGATGGATTCACGCCTCAGTACAAACACAGGAGTGGGGAAATACCAGCAATAGCGTTAGCTACCACTCTGGTTATCACTTTGCAGAAACAGAAAGGAGGCCAATTCTCCTAAGGCTCCAGGCACCTGCATCTCCCTTTGACTAGAGTAGCTTCAATTGGAGTTGTAAGCACTCCGCACCTCCAGGGATCAGACTCTAACTCAAGCAGTAAGGACTGGAATGGCTATACTATTCCATCCCATTGATGTGGCACTTGTATCATTGGCCGCACCGTAGAATTTGGAGAAGGGCCTCACATCCTCCACTTCGTGGAACACAGAGAATATCTCCCAACAGTTGTGGGTGCTCTGTTTTTCCTGTGTTCACATAGGATGACGGGGCCATAGGTTTAATGCTGGTAAGTAATCTTTGTAATACAATACGGGGGAGAAGGGCTTGGCCCAGCAGAGTGTGCGTTTTGGGGAAAATGATGACTATTGCAGAGAGGAGATTAATGACTTCAAAATGAAAAGTACACTTGGGACTAGGTTTTTATGTGGGCAGCTCTGGGTGCTCTGCAGCTCTGAAAAGCAGCTATTTAGGTGTCTAAATATGGATTTAGGAATACGTGATTCAGAAGTGGCAGCCAGTCAATGGGACGTAGTATCACATTTTCAAAAAATATTGAAGGGACTTATCAGCCAAAGGGCTAGAATGGGACTTAGGGGACAGAGGCTCAGCATTGCAGCACCTAACTTTAGGTGTCCCACCATCTAGTGGAATTCACAGCCCTGTGTTAGGTGCCCGGGGTACCTCTACAGCACATGGGGAGAGTTAGGTGCCTAAGAATGGGATACACAGAAGCTAGCTCACCGAGCGAGGAGCCACCTAACCTAGCCCATAGGAACTGCCAAGGACAAGGGCAGAGCTCCTAAGGGACAGAGGTGCCTAGCCCTGGGCTGGAGGAAAGTACCTACCGCCACTCAATATTCCCAGACATCAACCTTCTCCAGAGTCTCAGTCTCGCCAGTTAAAGTTGTTCCGCTTGGTATGAAATACTTAACTATTCATCAGGCCAGAGAGAGAATGACTCTGTAGCCTAGCAGTGAGGGCACACACCCGGGAGACCTGGCTTCAAGTCCCTTTTCAGAATCAGGCAGAGAGGGGATTTGAACCTAGTTCTCCCACACACTGGATCAGTGCTGTAACCACTGGGCCATTGAGTATGAAAGAGGGAATGGTCACCAGTTTTCTACAGGTTGCTCACAGATCAGGCCATGCAGGTGCGGGAACACTTTGCTTGAGAATCCCACCAGAGTTCAGAGCTGAACAGCTCGACAGCATTAGGACTTAGGTGGCTGCTGTCAGAAATATAGGTGCCTCAGGGACTTTTCCAGTGGAAACATAAATGCCGAGGGAACTTGGATGCCTATAGGGTTAGGTGGACACTGATATGGGATTTTGAGGATTAAAACTTTGGATATAGGTCCCTAACATGGCAGTTAGAAAGTGAAATCCCTTTGTGGATCTAGCCCTAAGGGCATACAGATATGCTCTAGTAGTAGTTCAGTTGCAAATTATGGACCTGATGCAGGGATTACTAAGGGAAATTTGATGGCCTGTGTTACACTGAAGGTCAGATACGATTCTCTTAGTGGTCCTTTTTGTCCTTAAATTCTCTTCATCTAATTTTTAAGTGCATAACTTTTAAAATGTTGGCTTGGTGTGTATATGCATGTGATGGGGTGCACTTGCCTGTCCTGAGCACCTGCTGTTGGCCGAGTGTGATCCTGTATTCTTTTTCTCCAGTGGATTGTTGATCTCAGTAGGTGGGTTTTCAGTGACTCAGCCCTCCAGCTGAGTCACAACACTCTAAAATGGATGAATCCCTTTTGGGATGTTCAAGTCCCAAACAAAACACAAACAAAAGTTTTTCAATCCCCCTGGCTCAGGCTGGACTCAGTCCGTCCTCCCTTGAGGGTGCCCTCTCTCTTTAGCCCGTCTTGGGCTCAACCAAGTCCAGCCCTCTGCTTGGGCTTCTAAAGGAAACTTATCCCTTTCCCCGAGCTTAATAAAGAGTCTTGCTGGGACTGACAGTCTATCCTCACCAGGACCTTCAGCCCTCTCTCAATAAATTCCTCTCTCTTGACAATTAAGTTGGACATTTAAAAAAAACCAAATTGCCTATTTTGCATCAACATGAGCTAAGAATTTGGTGGAATCTCTAATAATTGCTCCTGCTTGAAAATGTCAGTTATTGAGCATAATCGATCCAGCAATAGGAAATTATCCCCTAGTATGTACTAAAAGCAATGACAATAAAAATGTGATTATTATTAGTGTTAAAATACACTAGATGAGGATGGGATGAGGCTCAAATGTGTGTTCTGCAATAAAACATTCACAACAGGAGCAAAATGACAAGAAAACCAAACCCAAACTACTTGTTCTTTGGTAACCTCAGAACCAGTGTTTGCTTAGTCTATCTAGGCATCTAAAGACATTTTGTACACAAAGGAAGTGATAATTAAGCAATAATTGTATTTGCTACTGTGGCAAGGCCCCTCTTTCCGCTCTGGTGATGGTGGGCCTGGGGTAATCAGTCCTACTCAGGCAGGGTTTGCCTTCCCTCTTCGGTGCTTCCTTGGTTGTGTCTTCAAGGCAGGCCTGAGTGTAAGCCTAAGGGGTGGTCCTTCCTCACTCAAAAACGGGAAATAACCCCATAGACCCAAACAAAGGGTGGTATCTTTCCCTGCCTCCTCGCTGGGACGAGGTGTTGTCCTGTTGTTTATCCTGGGGTGTCAGTCCTGCCCCTAGCTGGCTCTCAGGCTTGTCTGCTTCCCCTATGAGAAGGAACACAGCCTCTCCTCCTGGAAAAGCCACTTCCCTGCTGCTACTTGCCTGCTAACAGCTGGTGTGTGTGTGTGTCTCTCCTCCCTTTCTCTCACTGGAGGAGGGGTTTTAAAAGGTCTCAGGCGGCCCTTAATTGGACTTAGGTGTCTCTAATTAACCTGAGGTAACTCCTGTTCAGTTTGTAGGAAAAGGGGCCTTAACATTCTAGGGGGCTAACATACCTGCCTTCCACTACTCTCTTACAGCCAATACCAAATATATGGGGAGTGGGGATAAGCAACTTGTGAATCAGTAAACCATGGGTATGTCCAGACTACCCGCTGTATCGGCAGGTAGCGATTGATTTATCAGGGATCGATATATCGCGTCTCATCTAGACGCGATATATCGATCCTCGAACGCACTCCCCGTCGACTCTGGAACTCCACGGGGGAGCTGCGGACATCGATCCCGCGCCATGAGGACGGGAGGTAAATTGGAATAAGATACTTTGACTTCAACTACGGTATTCCCGTTGCTGAAGTTGCGTATCTTACATCGACACCCCCCACCGCCCCTGTGTAGACCAGGTCCATGAGACTACAGGCTGAGATATTCATTGATTGATGACCATTTAGCTCCAACTTTACACCAAATCTAATGTAATTATACCTACTGCATTACACCACTTTATCTTTTATTTTTATTTTCTTTGGGGGGAAGGGAATCATATCTTTTCATCTGAGGAAAAACCCTAACTGAATTAATAATAGCTGTCAGGGCTCAACACTGTTATGTTTCTGCATTTATTTTGGTACAATGTGACATTCAGAATGTGATGTGCTGTCCTCTCCATTTCAGCATAAAATCCCGTATCAAGTCAGACAGCAAAAAAATTACAAAATGAACCTTTGATAAGACCTGGAATTGCATTGAACCTTGACAATCCATGTTCCGTATGTCCTCATATTCCTTTGCATCAAAAGTACTGTGAGCATCACACTGCATTAAACTGAAAATGCAACACTTAATTTTATCTTCGGAAAACTTATTTCTAACATAATGTAAGTCTTCAAGAGTCAGTACAACTTACTCCAGCAGGGGACAACTGATCTCAGTGGGACAAGTAGCCTTTTCAAACTGAGAAATGCAAAGGACAAGGGCGTGGCTTCCATAAAATAGAGATGCTAACAGGATCTCCTCTAGCCAGCACATGCCTGCCCATGGCTTAGATTACACACATGTAGCAGCTTCATGAATTTGCCATAGTTTATGGGTAAAATGAGTGATCCAGATTGCTCTAAGAGACCTCTCCTCGTTGTTTACCACTCTGCCAATCGATGTGTCATCTGCACATCTTATCAGCTACAATTTTATATTTTTTCCAGATTACTGATAAAGGTATTGAATAGCATTGGTCCAAGAACAGATCTCTGCAGGATCCCATTAGAAGACCTCCATTCAATAATGATTCCCCATTAACAATTACATTTTGAGCTCTATGAGCTAGCTAGCTTTTGATCCGTTCCATGTGTGCTTTATTGATATTGTATAGTACTCTGTTAATCACAATGTCGTGCAGTAGAAAATCAAATGCCTTACAATAATCTAAGTATATTGCATCTACGCCATTTCATTTATCAAACAAACATGTTGTCTCATCATATTGTTATCCACAGTAGTCAACTCACTACATGTATTGTTCAGCTAGTTCTACAGTGTGAAAGTTTGGGGCAATATGTCTATGTCCAGTGTTGAATCCCATTTGCTTTTATGAACGCTAATTGTATTTAACCCTCATTGTGGATTGGATCATCCATTCAGTAGCAGGAAGTGGGCCCATAATGGGCTAGTTGTGTCTGGAGAGCTGTGACAAGCAATGCAGGGCCATCAGCACTGAGTGGCTGTCCCACGGGGGAGCAGTGGGGTTGCTGCTGGCAGGGCAGCCTGTTTGGAGAGAAGGAGGAGGCTGGAATTGTAAGGTGCTTCCTAAACCCAGGAGGCCAAAAACAGAAGGTCCAGAAGGAGAGGTGTGAAGTGTGAAGACACAAACACCAAGAGCCATGCTTTAAGCAGCAACTACAGAACTACCTAATCAGGAAGTTCCTGCATTTACTAAGCTCCCATTTGCAACACATCCTGGTCCTTTCTGGTAACTGTAGAGGACTAGGAACATTATAACTACACCACACATCCTTTTCTTTATAATGTAAGACTAAAGCTTAAATTGTATATACACAAACAATTCAAAATTAACTTCAAATTCCTTAGAACTCCTTATAATGCATTTAAATAGTCCTGAGCAGTACCTTAATGATGAAGTCTTTGAGGGGATCTGATCAGTCTTCCAGACCATATTCTCACTTCTATTGTGCTTGTGTGTGAAGTCCCCTATGGAGGGTCTCACTTCCTGACAGAGTACTTGCTGGTCCCAGATCCTCTCTTCGTTGGGTTGGGAAATACTGAACATGAACCCAGTTGTCCTGGATAAGTCCATCTGGAGTCTCCTGTTAGGTAGGATCTACGAATTTCTGCCAAGTTCCACACTTGCAAATGTCTGGGAGCTTCTGCACCAAACTTTGTTCCCTGCATTCAGTCCAGCACTTTTGTTCTGTGCCAAACACTGAAGTCTTGTTGTTGCTGCATTGGTATTTCAACAGCCCATTTTTGCAGTTCCTTCAGATCAGGCCTGCAGGCATGCATGCTGTCCCTGCGCGTCAGAGTGGGGCCATGCCTCCTTGAAGTCTGTATCTGTTAAAGCCTTCTCTGGACAGAAAAAGAGTGGGGGAATTAGTGATTGACAAGGGGGCCCGGCCTGCAAGCGGGGCGGGCCTTACACAGTCTGGGTTCTGGCTTGTGACCAGGGAGAGATGCAACAGCCCACTCTCCCAGCCCTGAGGCACGCTGGGGGAGCAGCCAGGTAAGGCTCTGGCCTTCAGTCAGGCAGTGCGATCCTAGGGCATGTCTACACTAGCAGAGCTACAGCACCAGGAGTTACAGCGCCACTCAGAGAGCATTGAAGGGAAACCACTGTTGTGTGTTCACACTGACAGCTGCCTGCACAATAGCATGTCCATACTTGTGGCACTTGCAGTGGTATTCAGAGCGGTGCACTCTGGGCAGCTATTCCACTGAGCACCTCTTCCTCTTCTGCCACTAAGAGTTGTGGGAAGGCAGAGGGGGCCACGGGGCATCCTGTCCCAATGCCCCATGATGCACTGCTTTGCATCCCATCAATCCCCGTGCTTCCATCTGCATTTGGCACCATCTTTCAATTATTTGTGTACTGTAGGAATAGATCCCAAACTGCTGACCAGTATGCTGCTCGCTCTGACCAACACGTCATGAGTGGCAGTGGAGTTATTACTTAAACTACTTAAACTAAATTACTTAAAGGCAAGAGGAGTTTGACATTGATCTCACCACGCATAGTAGCTACGACGCAAGATTGCTTGTGGCATTCACAGAGGTGCTGACCACAGTGGAATGCTGCTTTTGAGCTCGGGAAACAAGCACTGAGTGGTGAGATCACATCGTGATGCACGTCTGGGACGATGAGCAGTGGCTGCAGAACTTTTGGATGAGGAAAGCCACATTCATGGGACTGTGTGATGAGCTAGCCCCAGCCCTGTGGTGCAAGAACACGAGAATGAGAGCTGCCCTGCCATTGGAGAAGCATGTGGCGATTGCACTGTGGAAACTGGCTACTCCAGACGGCTACTGATCGGTCGCTAACCAGTTCAGAGTGGGAAAGTCAGCCATTGGACTCACGTTGATGGAAGTCTGCAGGGCCATTAATCGCATCCTGCTCCAAAAGACCATGACTCTGGCAACGTGCATGACATTATAGATGGCTTTGCACAAATGGGCTTCCCTAACTGTGGAGGGGCGATAAATGGCATGCATATTCCAATTCTGGCACCAGACCATCTAGCCACTGAGTACATTAATCGCAAAGGGTATTTCTCAATGGTTCTCCAGGTGCTTGAGGACCACTGTGGGCTTTTCACAGACATTAATGCAGGCTGGCCTGGAAAGGTGCATGACACATGCATCTTTCAGAACACCGGCCTGTTCAGGAAGCTGCAAGCAGGGACTTTCTTCCTGGACCAGGAAGTCGAAATGCCCATTATGATCCTGGGAGACCCCGCCTACCCCTTAACACCGTGACTTATGAAGCCACACATGGGGCAACTTGACAGCAGCATGGAGCGGTTCAACAACAGGCTGAGCAAGTGCAGAATGGCTCTTGAGTGTGCTTCTGGCCGTTTAAAGGCCCGCTAGTGCTGCCTCTATGAGAAGCTGGACCTGGCAAATGGCAATATTCCTATGCTATTAGCCACATGCTGTACGCTCCATAATATTTGTGAAGGGAAGGGTGAAAGCTTCACTCAGGGCTGGACCGCAGGGGGTCCGTGCATGGCGGCTGAGTTTGAACAGCCAGAGACCAGGGCTATTAGAGGGGTGCAGTGCAGGGCCATAATGATCAGGGATGCATTTAAGCAGCAATTTGAAGCTGAAAGCCATTAATATTTGTTGCTATGCTCAGGAGTGTAGTGCAATGCTAGGCGGTGATTGGTGCAGACGATGCAATACGTTGGTTTCACATAATTGTATGTTGCTTTGCAGGGTTCTTTTTGCTTTCAACTAATAGAATAAAGAGTCAAACCAGAGGAGAGAGTCAAACCAAAAAAAACCCATAAGCAGTGAGGGGGATGGGGGAAGGGAAGGTCCAAGGAGGAGGTGGGGTCCCGAGATGGCTAAAGATTCTTGTATGTCCAGGGATCATATCCAACCTTCTCCTTTGGAGTACAGTGCAGCGGGTACTGTACTTCAGCAAGGCCAAACTGCAGAGGGATGGGTGATGAGTGCAGTGGGTAGTGGTAGTTTGCAGTGCTGGACTGTGAGTGCGGAGGACTGGAATGACGTGGGGAGAGAGTGAAGCCAGGAGGTTGATAGCAGTGAGTTGGAGGTGTCTGGGGGGAGCATGGGAATGAGTTTTACAACAGCGGCTGCAGAGGAGGCCAGGCACAGAGCTGCTCAGTTTGCAGAGCTAGTATCGCCGGGAGTGTGTCTGCTTGGCACTCCATAAGCTTTAAGAGCCACTCTGTGGCTTCATTCTGGCCTGCCGCGTTCTCCTTTCGGGCCCTCTTCTCGCTGTCCCGCCACTACTTCAATTCCTGTTTCTGGGCAGCAGAGTGCATCATAACCTCACGCAGAAAGTCCTCTTTAGTTCTTCTTGGCCACTTTCTAATTCTGCACAGCCGTTCAGCCGCCGATAACGAAGTGGGAGGCTGGGCTCCCAAGGTCGTCTCTGTGAAGTTTAAATGCAACGTTTTACAGAAGCAGGATTGTTTGCAACAGAGAAAACACTGATTCAGTGCTTTAAAACACAGCCAGTACTCACACACCTGTCACTAACTGGCTGACCCCAGCAAGCGCACACAAGCCACAAGACCCCCAAAATGGTGAGTTGCCACAGGGGCAGGGGACATCACTCTTCTGCTGTACACTGGGCAAGTGGCTCCTGGGGAGAGCCAGCACTGGAGGGGGGCCTGATAATCATTCCTGTCCCCACACTTTCCACAAGCTGTGTTCATTATGGAAGATATCTCGCTGCTGAGAGTGAGCAGGGAATCAAGGGAGGGTCTTCTTCAAGACTACGGCTTCCTCCCTGTTTCCTATGCAGCTCGCTTGTGTGCAGCAATGGTCCCCCGCCACACACACACCCCATGATGGCACAGTGTGCAGAAAAGTTACCATTAATGGGGGAAGAAACAAAGCAGCTCTGCCGAAGAACCTGCAGCAGTGGATTGCCCAGTATCTCCATGAGAGTTTCCTTGAGATCTCTGAGGGAGATTCCCGTGAAGTGAGGGAGTCAATCAACAGCCTGTTCTGCCACTCAGGCTAGGCATGTGGTGGGAGCCAAGCCTGCTTTCTGCAACCCTTCTGCCCACAATAACTCACTTCAGCAAATCACAAAATCAAATCCACTTTCCAGGGGCCTCCACTTCTGTTTGTGCTTCGCCTTCCAACAACTGTGACTGGCTAGCCTCCTCCGGGGTGGAAAAGAGCTCCTGGATGCATGTATCTCTGACCTCCGAGTCATCCTCTGCCTCTGGGTCCTCCTCTCCCTCCATATCTTCAACCAAGTTTTCCTCCGCCTGGCTCGGTCCACTCTCGACTGGCACGCGAGCCACCAAAGTATC
Organism: Mauremys mutica; assembly: GCF_020497125.1. Taxonomy (NCBI): domain Eukaryota; kingdom Metazoa; phylum Chordata; order Testudines; family Geoemydidae; genus Mauremys; species Mauremys mutica. The sequence goes on along the minus strand of NC_059076.1, from coordinate 6,656,999 downwards.
CACAGGGGCCTTCACAGTGGAGGTGGGGTTGCTGCTGAGTATTGCGTCCAGCTCTTTGTAGAACCAGTGGCTTGTGGGCATAGCACTGGAGCCATGGTTTGCCTCCCGCACCTTGTGGTAGGCGTTCCGTAGCTCCTTCCCTTTGACCCTGCACTGCATTGTGTCCCGGTCATGGCCCCTTTCTATCATGCATCATGAAATCTGTCCATAGGTATCACAATTCCTATGGCTGGAGCAAAGCTGGGACTGGACAGCTTCCACTCCCCAAATGCTAATGTGGTCCAGCAGCTCGGCATTGCTCCAAGCAGAGGATCGCCTGGTGCGTGGAGCAGTACACCTGGAAATATGCGCTGAGACCACTGCACGCATCACCGAGAAAACAGGAAGGGGACTTTGAAAATTCCAAATTGGTCACCTGAGGGCAGGGCAGTAGAGTTCAAACCGATGAGCAGAGAGGTGAGCACAGGCATTGTGGTACTCCTGGAGGCCAACTGCAGCGCTGTAATCGACCAGGGTGTCTACACTGGCACCGCAGCGCTGTAGCCCTGGTGCAAAATGCTGTATGCCTCTCGTTCGGGTGTTTTTTTTAAAACACTGCAACTGCTCAGTTTCTGCGCACTAAGTAGTTTGGCAGTGTGTACACCTCGGGAGTTACAATGCAGAAAGTTGCTTTACTGCACAGAAACTTGCCAGTGTAGATAGGGCCTAAGTCTATTCCCACGGCCTTTAAGCAGGGGTGGAACAGTCAGCAGTTAAGGCTCTGGGCTGCAGTCAGGCAGAGCAGTAGTACCAGTCCAGTCTATGGGGCTCTGGTTTGAGGGTGAGTGCTACACACAATTTGTGAGGGTCCAGTTTGGGGATGAGCACCACACAGTCTGTGGGGCTCCGGTTTGAGGGTGAGCACCACCCACAGTGCAGTTCCTCTGCATCGAGAGCATTCGTGTTCCCTGGACAGTTACGCTGGTCCCTGGGGCAACAGTGGTTTGCCTTGGGGCTCCACTCCATCAGAGGGGAAGAAGCAGCTCTCTCCTCTGGCAGCTTCCTCCTCACTGAGCTGCTGAGCTGGCCTTTAATATTTCCCTTTCCTGTCCCGCCCCTCTGCTTCTGGCATGCGGGGCATGGCCCTCCAGGCTCCACCCACCAAGAAACTTGTGGTGTTCCTTCCACATCTACGCCTGAGGGGGGCCACGCCTCCTCACTACACACACACACACACACACACACACACCCTTAAGCCCAGCTCCCGATCTCCAGAGCTGGTCCTGTTCCCTTCTCCCACCCATGACAGGGCATCTGCATTGGCATGCTCCTTACCTGTGTGGTGTTGAACGGTGAAGGTGAAGGGCTGGAGAGCCAGGTACCAGAGCATGAGCCAGGCTTTGGTGTCTTTCATTTGCTGCAACTACTTCAGGGGGGGCATGGTAGGTCACAACCACAGAGGGGCTTCTGAGGAGGTAATATCATAGGGCTTCTCAAGCCCATTTGATGGCCAGTGTTTCCTTTTCAATCACAGAATAATTTCTCCCATGGAAACAACTTCCTGCTAATGTATAGTACAAGGTGTTCTGCGCCTTTCATTTTCTGGGAGAGAACGGCCCCCAACCCGACTGTCGAAGCATCGGTTTGGACTAGGAAACCATGCAAAAACTCTGGGCTGTAAAGTGCAGGCTCTTGATACACATAACACTTCAGCTCCTTAAAGGTTATGTCACAGTCCGGGGTCCATTGTGTATGCAGGGCTTGGTCCTTTGTGAGCAGCCCAGTCAGTGGAGCAGTGATAGTCGCAAAGTCAGGGATGAAGTGACTGTAATAGCCCACAAGTCCCAGAAATTGCGAGACCTGCTTTTTCATAGTGGGGACTGGATGCTTGTGGATGGCCTGGACTTTGCCAATAAGGAGGCGTAGCTGGCCTCGTCCCAAGGTGTAGCCTAAATACATGATCTCTTTCCATCCAAGTCAGCTTTTTGGGGGGATTGCAGTGAGACCATCCTCCCGAAGGGTTCTCAGAATGGCCACCACCTGGTTTAGGTGATCGTCCCAGTGATGGCTGTAGATTGCTACATCGGCTAGGTAAGTGCCGGTGTATTCAAGGTGAGGCAGGAGGAGCCGGTCCATCAACCTCTGGAAGGTCACTGGGGCACTATGGAGGCCAAAGGGCATTCTGGTAAACTGATAGAGTCTGCTGGGGGTGGCAAAGGTAGTTTTCTCTTTCGATTCTGGCATCAGTAGGATCTGCCAATACTCCTTGGTCAAAGCTAGGGTGGTGATATAGTGGGCCTCCCCCAGTTGATCAAGTAGTTCATCCACTCGTGGCATCGGGTAGGCATCAAAGCGAGATATCGCATTGACCCTCCGGAATTCAATGCAAAAGCGCCGAGTCCCACCACTCACGTGAGTATCTCTCAATTATCCCAATTTCTATCATGGACTGGACTTCCTATTCCCCAGCCTCTTGTATGTGGTGGAGGACTGGTCGAGTGGTGCCTCGTACAACCTCTCTGGGACAGGTGGTGATGGAGTGGCAGATTTGGGTTGTCTGTCCTGGCATGGTGGTGAACGTTTGAGGGAAGGCCTCCAATAGACATTTTACTTGCGTCAACTGGTTGCCAAGAGAGAATCACCCAGGAGGCGGGTCTTGGGCTCCGTTCAAATGGGTGCTTGCGGTCCCAGTTCTGGTTTGGGAGGGTAGGGAGTGATGAACAATTCATCCTGCTCACACCAGGGTTTTAGCATATTTACATGATAGATCTAGTGTTTTCTTTTTTGTCTGGCTGGCAAACCTCGTAACTGGTAGGGCCTGTCTGGAGGATGACCTCGTAGGGCCCCTGCCAGCGGCCATCAGCTTAGACTTGGCTGAAGGGAGGAGGACTAGGTCTTGATGCCCTGGTTTGAAAACCTACTCTCTCATATCCCGATTGTATCCTCAAGTTCGGGCTTCCTGAGTAGCCTGGAGATTCTCCCTAGTGAGGGCCCCCACCTGGGCGAGGCGCTCTTGGAGTTTGAACACATACTGCAGTAACCCTTTGGTGCGGGATAGGACCTGTTCCCAGGTCTCCCGCATGAGGTCCATTAGGTCTCAAGGTTATCGGCCGTATAGGAATTCAAAAGGTGAGAATTTTTGTTGGTGCTGGGGGAGTGGGGAGAAAATGAGCTGATCCCAATGATGGAGTCCCTCGGGGGGAATGTCCAGAGCATGGTCTTTAGGGTCCGGTTGAACCGTTCCACTAACCCGTTGGTCTGGAGATGGTATATGGAGGTATAGCTTGTTGATCTGGAGGGCACAGACTTCCTTGAGGAGTAAGGATGAGAAATTTGTCCTTGGTCTGAGATTAGCTCATGGGAGAGGCCAACTTGAGCAAACATTTTCATGAGTTCAGCTACCACAGTACGTGCAGTGGCATTTCTCAAGGGGACAGATTCAGGAAACAATCTGGCATAGTCCATCATCACTAAAATATACCATAATACTGCTGCGCTCCTTGCCAGAGGTCCCACCAAGTCCATGGCTACCATTTCAAAAGGGTTTCTCACCAGCAGGAGGGGGACCAGAGGTGCCCTGGTTACCCGAGGTGCCCTGGGTACCCCAGCAGGAGCTGCTAGCTGGCATTCCGGGCACGAGGCACAGTGGTCTTTGGTGTAGCAGTACATGCCCAGCCAGAAAAAAAGGGACAGGATCCAGGTCAGCGTCTTCTCCAGCCCAAAGAGGCCGGCCGCCAGGACATTATGGGCTAATTGCAGGAAAGCACACCAGGAACACCAAGGGACCAGTAGTTGGGACCGGGGTTTGGGGGCTTGGGGCTCTAGCTCAATGTGGTACAGCCGATCCTGGGTGAGCTCAAACAGAAGCCACTGGTTGGCTCTTGGGGCGTTGACCATGACCCCATCCACACAGGCTAGCTGCTTGTAGGTGTGCCTAAGTGTGGGGTCATCTCATTGGTCTCAGCAAAGTCTGCTGCTGTACCCCAGTTGGGGTCTCCCCCATCCTCCAGGGTAGGGGTTGGGTCAAGTCTATTCACCAGCTCCTTCAGTGGGTCCAGCGCCTCCCCCGGGTCTACTTCATCCATCAGGCTGGTTTCCTCATCCAGCTTCCCCCACTTGAGGACCACCCATGGGGGAATGCCCCAGAGATCCAGGTTCTGGAGAAGCTGGGAGAAATCTGGCAAGTCCTTCCCCAGGATGACAGGGTAGGGTAAGTCCACAGCAACTGCTACAGACAGCTCTTGGTTTACTGTTAGGGTCATGGTGGGGGTAGGTCTTGACATCTCCATGGACATAGCGGAGATGTACCTGGCCTGGGACTTCTTCGAGGGCTGGTATCAGTCGTTAGTGTATGAGGGTCTGGCCGCACCATGAATCAAGTAGGGCGGTCACTGACTGTTGTCTGAAGTGTACAGGAATCTTACCTTCACCTTCAAGTGTCGCCAGGCGCGGGTTTCCCCAGCGCATACTTGCCCATAGGAACAGTCCATTATGGGGCACTGCCTTTGGCAATGCCTAAATTGGCTGCAAGCACAACAGGGCCCTATTTCAGCGGGTCCTGGTCAAGCCTCCTCATGGTGTTGGGACTCTAGGGTGTTCTGGCCTCAGGTCCTGCCATCCACCCCCTGACTAAGGGCTGGCCTCTGAAGTCTTGGGATGGGTCCTTGGGGAGGCTTGTGTTTACCGTTGTCCTCACAGGGTAGTGCCTATTGGGGGGTTGTCAGGGTGCTCGCTGGCCACAGGGCATGACCGGGACTTAGAAACACTGGAGTTGCACCGGGTGCCACCAGCTTGTTGGCTGCCATGAAGTCCTCCATGAACTGCACGGCGCTGCTCAAGGTGGTAGGGCAATGCCTTATCACCCATTTTTGGCCTTGGCTGGGAGGATGTGCAGGAACTGTTCCACCACTATTTCCTCTGTGATTGCACCAGAGGAGTGCCAGTCTTGCTGCAGCCAGCACCAACAGGCATCCTTTCGTTTCTGGGCAACCACTCGGGATCAGGTGTCTGGTGGGTAGGTCTTCCCCCGGAAACGCCATTAAAATGTCTCCGGGGTAATATCCAATACATCTAGAATGGCAGCCTTCACCGCCCTGTAGTCCTGAGTCCCTTCATCGGAGAGGGAGTGGTAGGCTGCTTGAGTGGCCCCGTTCAAGTAGGGAGCCAAGAGAGTGGCCCATTACACTGAGTACCAGCCAGCAGCAGAAGTGACCCACTTAAACATTATCAGGAATGTGTTGGGGTCATCCTCTGACTCCATCTTGGTGAGCTGGAGCAGCAGACTTGGAGCTGGTGCTGGTATTGCACCTCCGGAGGGCTGACCCGTCAGGGTGGGCAGCAGGGCGACCAGCTGCTGAGCGTGTTGCTCCTGTTGCTGGGCCCCCAACTCCCGAGTCAGCTGTTATTGTTGGTCCCTCACTGCTGCAGCATCTGTTGCTGTTGCTAGAGCTGAGCAGCCTGCTGCTGCTGCTGGCTCTCAGCCCACCATTTGACTAGCTTATCCCACTCCATGATGGGGTTTGCTGGTAATGGCTGAAGAGCAGTGCAGGTCTCCCTCTGCACCCTCTTGGATTTTTTCCACTACACTTGGTGTCCTGGATGCAATTGCAAAATGCCCCATTTTATGGCATCGCCTACATACTGCATCTTTTACACTATTGCCAGCTCTGGCTTGGTGTCTTGCCAAATCTTCCAGTTTTTCCAAACGTTTCTCCTAATAGGTTTCTTTGGTCTCTCTCTAGCTGTGCATTGTTCTTATATGGTAAATAAGGACTGCTCCTTTCAAATTTGTGTCTTTTCTCTTTACTGTGTCAATATTGTCTGATGCAGACTCCCCTGTGCTGCTAAAATGTAAATGACATTGTTGTTTTATTGTGGTTTCTTGCAGTCTCACTCTTGCTATAGCTTTTGCTAGTGTGAGATCTGGGTCTAACTGAAGCTGTGTTGATAAACTGGTTTATCTTCTACCAACTGTCCTGTCCTGTATTTAGTTCTACAGACCATATCTGTAATGTTCAGCAAGGCTATGAACAGCAATAATCAAAGTCTCCCCTATTTCCGCTTGTTTCTGGCATCTCCAATTAAATGTGGCCCTTTTAGATATAATAATCTATCTGCTAATGAAGTGGACATCAAAAGCCTCTTTCACTTTAGAACATTCTTTCCCCCATCCCTACCCCTCTCCCCCCCGTCAGTGAGATGTAGAGCACATAGGATAGCAGCAGCAACACAACCCATGGCACAGATCAGGACATTTCTCTGGTATTCTCGTGCTTTCTCTGTTAGACCAGAAACCATCCAGAATGGCTCAAATCTCTGGATCCAACAAGACCAGCTGCCTGAATTACCATAATCAAACCTCTCTAACAGATCCATTTGTGCTATGGGCTCCATTACTGCATTGAAACAGGGCTCTGCCTCCTTCCCGCTGCAGCATCCACAGGTCGCCTGCCTGACTTTCCACTTTCCCCCCTCATTCGTCACTTCAGTGGTCTCTTTTCTTTCCTTTACTCCTTCCTTAGAGAGAGGGATCCGCTCAAACGTGACACCATGTAGTGGGAGGATGCAGACACCAAGAACCGTGTTTTAAGCAGAAACTAGAGAACTCCCTCACCTGGACGTTTTTACATTTATTAAACGGTCCCCCTGCAACATGCCCTGATCCTCTCTGGTAATTGTGGGGGACCAGGAACTCTATAAACACTTCACAGAGTGGAAGACAGAGGGACTTTGCCTCCCCTGAGCATATAGATCGATCTCAGGGACTTACAAAAGGGGGTGAAATCAGACTGAAGAGGATTGCATTCAGGAGTTATGTTTTTGTTTTCTATTGGTCTGTAACACTCTTGTGCTTTTTAAAAGAGAGACATGTGTGTTTAAGAAATTCCATTGCTCAGCTGTGCCTCCTTTCTTTACTGCCACATGGTCCCTGGAAGGGTTAACTAGAAACCAGAGTTCCCACAGCCAGGTGGATTCTAGGGGGAACATCTCTGAGCAACTGGAGGTTGAGCAGACTAAGGCTGAGTCCAGCATCTAGGCAATTGGACTTAGGAGTCCCACTGCTGAAGAAGGGCATGAGACACAGGGTCTGCACTGGGAGAGTGCCTGCAAGACCCAGAGCTAGGAAGCAGTGATCAGCTGCTACCAGACCTAGGGAGCTCAGTAGCATATGGGATTCAGTAGTTGGATCCCAGCACAAGAGAGTGGGACTGGACCAGGGTGCAAAAGCAGTACTTCTCTAGATTGTTACACGCATTTCCAAGTCATTCTAGCTAGGGCTGTGGACAGGAAAAGGATAATTAGCAAGGCACTCAAATTCTTATTTAAATCACTTTGATTCTCATGCAGATCATTCATTTCAGTAAGTGTGTCAACTTGAAGCAATAAATAAAGTATCCTCCTTGCTCCACCAGCACAAGCCTTCAGCTGTGTCTCTGTAAATCTGTGATGAGTTCTGTTGATTTGCAGCCTCCAGCTGTAGCTGTCGGGGATAATTTCCCTCAGCAGTAGCTTAAAGTTGCCAGCTGCTGAAAGCATCCTAGGGAATTGTTAAAAAGCCCTCAACTGCCATCCATGACCTCACTGCAATTGCCTCATCTGCCTCTCCAGAGTCTCTGAGGTCTTCTTCAGCATAGAATGAGGGATGAGCATGGTCCAAAGGAAACTCTATTAGATGTCACCGAATTCTCTATCCAGCTGTAATGCAGAAAATTCACGTGGAGCTAACTAGCAATCTCATACATTTGCTTACTAAGAAACCTGAAAGTAAAGAGATTACTTTTGAAGTATCAACGTATGCCACATAGTGGTATCTGAGATAGGTTAAATACTGCCTATTCTGAGTATAGGCAGATTCCTGATATCTCAGAAACTACTGAGTGATAACTCGGGGTATATGTTGAATTTTTATCAGAGACCACAAGGAAGAATAGTATTACCTGAACCTGGCAGAGCACAGCTGTGTTAATTGTGTGCCAAACCCTCTACAATGTAGTCCTTCACTGCACTGGAAATCGCAAATAACTGTGGTAACTCTGTGGCAAACACTGACATTTTAACGGTGACCACCGCTCCTACTCAATTGGATCTAAATGGCATGCTAATGTCCATACCATTTTCAGCCTCCCTCCCAGGAATACTGTGCGAGGCTCACTTAGGATTGGATTATGGCTCAGCCTATACATCTCACAAGGGGTAAAATAAATGGAAGGACTCCCCTACACCTCTATGTAGTCTATCCCGACATTAGATCCAGGTGCATAGGAGCACTCACTCATGTACTCCATCTTTGGAGCAGGGGGAATTGGCAGGGAGGTACCAGAAATGGGCATAGTCTTGGTTCCAATGCCCCACCCCATTCACTGGTGATGGTAGCCAGTACCAGGGCATGTTAGTAATGTGTAGGTCAAGGATGAATTTGCAAGAAGAAAGCAGGGAATGGATGGTGACTCACAAAGTGTCTCTGAGTCACAGCGCTTTATGTGTCACTCCTTGCTCATGGCTGGGATTGCAGGCACAATCTAGCCCTTAATGTTTGGGATACCTGGATCAAAGGTGATAGACAAATGCAAAGTATTTTGATGTATGGTTTCATAACTTCCTTGGATTACGCTAAGCACTGGTTCTGGGTGGGTGTTTCATTTGGTGTGGGGAAAGTAATCACGCTAGCTGCCTGCTACACATTGGTTAGCGGGCTGGATCATCAGCCAGTATAAATTCACAGAGATTGAGCTACAGCTATTTACACCAGCTGGAGATCCAGTCTGCCCTCTTTTGCCAGCTCACAGAAAAAATACAGATAGTTTTCCTCCTCTGACCTTACGATTCAGTTTACTTGTGCTCCGGCCTAGCAGGAACCCACACAGTCACAACCGTCTGTGAGGAACTTACTTTAACAATAAAATAACGCTGTCCCACCAGACCCTCGGGTCATAGGTCAAATAGTACAGCTTCAACAACAGCCCTATTGGAACAGCCCACTGTAACAAACATATTCTGCATCTCCCCCTTTTTATTAATTCCATTAAAGGGAGAAAACCAATGTAAAATATTCAAAATGAACTCATCTTTCTCTGAATATATTTTTCTTACTAACATTTTTAATAACAGTGTCTAACCCTTGGGACCATGGTAGATTGCAATGAGTCCCCCTGAGAGGGCAGGGATTATTCTGCCCCATCGACCTAAATTCATACTGTGTCCATGAATCCATCCTGAGGACAGGCTTCACCTCTCTGCCAGATCACATAGCAATTCTACCACCACAGGTATTCCCAGGCAGTGGCATAATGTCGTCAGGTATGCAGCTACCATGCAGGTTCTCTAAAGCTTCACTTCCTTGCTCAGGTGTTATATCTAAGTTCTTCTGGGGTGGTCGTGGCAGAGATTGTTTCAGTCCTTGGGGAACAGTTCACAGGTTTCTCCAGTTACTCCTGGTAAAGTCTCTTTCCCCACTCTGCACTACATAAGAATAGGGTGTATAACTGGGTTGCTGCACCACAGAGGTGATACTCAGGGGCGGCTCTAGGAATTTCGCCGCCCCAAGCACAGCGGCACTCTGCGGGGGGCGCTCTGGCGGTCGCCGGTCCCGCGGCTCTGGTGGACCTCCCGCAGGCATGCCTGTGGAGGGTCCGCTGGTCCCGCGGCTCCGGTGGACCTCCCGCAGGCATGCCTGCGGGAGGTCCACCGGAGCCGCCTGCCACCCTCCCGGCAACAGGCTGAGCGCCCCCCGCGGCATGCCACCCCAAGCACGCGCTTGGTGCGCTGGGGTCTGGAGCCGGCCCTGGTGATACTCCAACTTGCTTCATTGTCTAATTTTATTCTTGCCTGGTCATTTGTATGTAGGGGAAGTAGAGGTCTAGTAGAATATCTGTTATTATAAAATTCCTCACAAGACTGTTTAGCCTATGCATCATATTTCTGGACAGCTTCCAAGTCTGGCCATTCTGATGTCAGCAGATCCAGGGAAGAGGGTAACACAGAACAGAGTTGACGACCCATTAACAGCCTGGCAGGGCTTTTGTCGGTGTAGTAGGAGGTTTCCGATAGCTCAGTGAGGCTAAGCAGTCTTTGCGCTTCAATATCATTTTAGCAGTTTTGACAGCATATTCTGCCATTCCATTAGCTTGCAGGTAATATGGACTCGTAGTTATGTGCTCACAATCACAGCCATGTACAAACATCTCAGATCGTTTTGTAGTGAACTGTAGCCCATTGTCAGTTACTAAGGCTTGCAAAGATACCCTTCAGTTTGATTATAACTGCTGCACTAGATGTTATAGGAAGCTGTAAGATTTCAAAACCAATCTGATAGAAGTCAGCTGCTATTAAGAAGTGTTTCCCTGACATCTCGCACAGATCAGCTGCCAATCTTTGCCAGGAGAGATTTGGCCACTTAGGCCTGGTCTACACTAAAGGGGGGGGGTGTCGAACTAGGGTACGCAAGTTCAGCTACGCGAATAGCGTAGCTGAACTCGAAGTACCCTAGTTCGACTGACTTACCCGTCCAGACGCAGCGGGGTCGAACTCCGCGGCTCCAAGGTCGACTCCGCCACCGCCGTTCGCGGTGGTGGAGTTCCGGAGTCGACCGGAGCGCACGGGGAGTTCGAACTATCGCGTCTTGATTAGACGCGATAGTTCAAACTCCGAGAAGTCAAACTCACCGCGTCGACCCGGACGGTGAGTATAGACCTACCCTTAGGGCAGGTCTACACTAAGGGCGGGGGTCGAACTAGGGTACGCAAGTTCAGCTATGAGAATAGCGTAGCTGAACTCGAAGTACCCTAGTTCGAACTACTTACCCGTCCAGACGCCGCAGGATCGAAGTCCGCGGCTCCAAGGTTGACTCCGCCACCGCCGTTTGCAGTGGTGGAGTACCGGAGTCGACCGGAGTGCACGGGGAGTTCGAACTATCGCGTCTAGATTAGATGCGATAGTTCGAACTCCGAGAAGTCGAACTCACCGCGTCGACCCGGCAGGTAAGTGTAGACTAGCCCTTAGTTGTTATAAGAGGCTCTGTCTGCTGGCTAGGTTTATTCTCATCACACAACTGGCAGTGTGAGACACTGTCCTGAATATCTTTCCTAATGCCCGGCCAACATACTGAGGCTTTTGCTCTTTCCCAACACTTTGTCCTTGGTGCTTTCGGTGGATTCTTTGTACCAGCTCCTGTCAGAGTTTCTTGGGAATTACTATTTATGAATCCATGTGTTAGGAAGCCTTAGGATTTTCCCAGCCATCCCCTCTCACTGAAGAAATTTCTGGCTCACTCTGCATTAGCTTTGTTCCATGCAGGCCAGACACATTTTACATATCCCAGGATTCATTGCAATTCTATGTCTTCCTTTATAGCATATCGAATGGATTCAAGAAGGGGTTTTCCAATGTGACGATGGCTCTCCACTGCCCCAACAAAGGCCTGGATCTTGTCTTCTAACTCTCAGTCTTCTGACAGTTTCTGCATAGCAGGAAAGAACATCAGCGACAAGTAGTTTATTCCCATGCAAAAACTCAGCAATAAGGTTGAATTTGCACATGTGCATCAGTAAACATTGACAATGCAGGATCCTTATCAAGATCCTTCACATTAATAAGTGACACAAAGGGCTTGTGATCAGTGATGAGTTTGTACCATCTGAGCCCACAAAGGTATTGGTAATTTTTTTCAGATGACCACATGCTGGCCAAACTTTCCTTTTCAGTCTGAGTATACATTTTCTTTGCATTTGTGAGAGTCCATGAACAAAAGGCAACCAGAGTGATTTTCCCATCGTGCTGCTGAAGGATTATGCTGTCCAGTCCATAGCTACTTGCATCTGTGCTAGCAACTGCTGGTTTGTTTGGGTAAAAGAAAACAAGGAGCTTCCATTACCAGCTTCTTTGCTTTAAATGCTTTATCCTGGTCCAGTCCCCATGCCCAGGCTACAGATGTTTATAATAGCTTGTTTAGATGCTGTAAAATGTGGACAAATGAGGTAAATCTCTCTCCAAATAGGTAATCAGGCCCAAGAGTTGTCTGGGTTGTGATATGTCCTGTGGGAATTTAAGATCAATTATGGCTTTATTTTATTTTTTGTCTTGGTGTAATAGTGTGTTGACTAACAAGTTAGCCCAGAAGTTCAATCTCTGTCTGCCCAAATTTGCAATTCCACTTCCCCATAATTAAATTTAAATTGTCATGCAGAGGTAGTGTTAAATACTTCCTCCACTGGCATATTGTGCTCAGCTTAATAGCTCCATACACAAGGATGTCATCCATATAGACTACTGTGCCTTCATGTCCACTCAGAAGTTTTCTAGTGCTGAAGCTATCCTGAAAAGTAATCTCCTAAAACAATATCTCCTCCAAGGTGTAATCAAGGTTGTTAATTTGGCACTTTCCTCTTCCAGTGTCTACACTAGAGAATACAGTACCACCAGCCAGCCTGGGTAGAATGTCGTCCAAAGTTGGTAAGACATATTTTTCCCATTTAACATTCTCAGGGCAGGTCTAGACATAAAATACTGCAGCAGCATCTCTGTAGTGGGGGGATAGGATGGCTCTTTATAAATCTATCAGAGGGATAAATATCAGGGAGGGAGAGGAATTATTTAAGCTTAGTACCAATGTGGACACAAGAACAAATGGATATAAACTGGACACTAGGAAGTTTAGACTTGAAATTAGACGAAGGTTTCTAACCATTAGAGGAGTGAAGTTCTGGAACAGCCTTCCAAGGGGAGTAGTGGGGGCAAAAGACATATCTGGCTTTAAGACTAAGCTTGATAAGTTTATGGAAGGGATGGTATGATGGGATAGCCTAATTTTGGCAATTAAATTGGCAATTGATCTTTGATTATCAGCAGGTAAGTATGCCCAGTGGTCTGTGATGGGATGTTAGATGGGGTGGGATCTGAGTTACTACAGAGAATTCTTTCCTGGTGCTGGCTGATGAATCTTGCCCACATGCTCAGGGTTTAACTGATCGCCATATTTGGGGTCGGGAAGGAATTTTCCTCCAGGGCAGATTGGCAGAGGCCCTGGAGGTTTTTCGCCTTCCTCTGAAGCATGGGGCACGGGTCACTTGCTGGAGGATTCTCTGCAGCTTGAGGTCTTCAAACCACAATTTGAGGACTTCAATAACTCAGACATAGGTTAGGGGTTTGTTATAGAAGTGGATGGGTGAGATTCTGTGGCCTGCATTGTGCAGGAGGTCAGACTAGATGATCATAATGGTCCCTTCTGACCTTAAAGTCTATGTGTCTAGTGCTTCAGTGAAGTTAATCCACCTCCGCAAGAAGCAGTAACTATGTTGGCAGGAGAAGTTCTGTCTACACAGGGGTTGATGTAGTCAGACTGATGTAGGTTTATAGTGTAGACCTGGTCACATTCAATCTTTTCAGGTCTACTTAAATTCTATTTTTTTCACCCCATTTAATTATTGGCATCATGTGAGCAAATAATTCCAACGGCTCTGTTATTTTGGTTACCCCCCCCCTCCATTTTCTATTCTTTCAAGCTTTTCTTTCACTTTAGATAGTGAAGGAATAGAAACAGAAGTCCTCCGAAGTGTTGACATGCTGTTCAGTTTGGCAGTTTCCACCACTCAGATTCCCTTGTAGGGTGCCTAGGCCCCCAAACACCTGGATCTCTTCCGCTTGCTGTATAAAGTCCAATGTAACAGCTGCACTAATGCCAAAGTAGATTCTCCTCAGCTGACTACACTCCCACAATCCACAGTAAGAATTCACAGGACTGCTCCTGTCACAAACTACAAACCTTTTCAAGGATTTGACCCTGAGCCCTTACTGTCCCACCTGGGCTTTAGAGGGTTTCAACCTGGTTTCACCCTCAGTGAGTTATATGTGGACTCAGTGATGATAGAAACTTCAGCTCCAGAGTCAGTTTTAAATGATACTGTTGTCTCCCTACAAACTCAGGGTCACATGTCATATGGGCTCATCTTCTTGGAGTAATCCAGCAGGTGCTGTGAGGGACCCCAGGAACAGGGAAGCCACCTGGTGTTCTGAACCTCTCATACCTGCTTGGTTCTGCATTCCTGAGCATAATGTCTAGTACTTGGCATTTGTTACATCACCTACTCTTGGCTGGACACCCTTCATTCCCACTGTCTGCCCCCACTCCTGCCACGCTTGTTTCCTGGTCCCACCATTATTTTCTTTCTGCCAGCAGAGAGACCCTTTTCCGGCATTTGTGCTCACAGTCTGCCTGAGTGACTAGCTGCCATTTTAAATTCATCTACCTGCTTATAATGTGGGGTGGAGCTCTGCTGTTTCATTATTTCAGAATGACTTGTCATATCTACAGCTACACGTAAGGTAAGGTTACTTTGCATTGGGAGTCACTGAGAGATTTCTCTATCTTTAATCCCAATTACAACTCTGTCTCTGATTTTCTCTTCTCTGGTAGTCCCAAAATTGCAGGTCTCTGCTAATTCATACAGGTGTCTCAGAAAAGACTGAACAGTCTCTCCCTCTGCCTGGCTGCACTTGTGGTATCTAGCTCTTTCACAGATACCCAAAGGCAGTGTTATAAAATACTGTATTCTTCATATTTCCCCAACACTGTCGAGTAGTCACCTTCTTCCTCCTCCATCCCAAAGGTCGAAGAGTTGAATGCATGCTCTGCTTCTGGTCCCAGAGCCTAGATCAAGGAACTGACCTGCGCTGCTCCTGGTTATTTTTGCATCCGAAGAAGTGAGCTTTAGCTCACGAAAGCTCATGCTACAATAAATTTGTTAGTCTTTAAGGTGCCACAAGTACTCCTGTTTTTTTTGTGGTTATTTTTAGAGTTTCATACCTGTTCAGCCTTGGCAAAGCTCTGTTTCCAATTGGGCCACTCAGCTGGATTGGAGAAGTCTAAGGGTTTGGGAGGCTTGAAATGGGCATCTTCCATCATGGCACCACCTTCCATGGAAAGTCTGGACTTGGTTGTTTCCTTCCAGTGCAGAGTCACAGCCACCAGGTTTGGAGATCCCATTCCCACAACCTGCAGTGGTTCAGTTAACTTGTGCTCAGGCCCAGCAGGAACACACACAGACAAGACCTGCATGTAAGGAACTTACTTTAATGATGACAACCTTGTCCCAGCAGACCCTCAGGTCGTAGATCAAATAAGACAACTTCAACAACAACTTTATTGGAACAGCCCATCATAACAACCATAGATCACCCTCACAACCACTAGAACTGAGTGAATAATTGATTTTTTGGTTTGGCTACCGAACTGGAAAAAACAACAACAATTCATTTAGAACCAAAACTGAATTTCTTCAATTTTCTCACCAATACAAAAAAAAAAATGTTCAGGACCCAATGAAGCATTTTAATTGTAAATTCAGAACATTTTTCAAAATGAAATGTAAAACTGGCTTATTTTGGCATTTACAAAATGTTTGTTTTTTCAGGCTTTTTTGTTGGGTGGGGATGAAACCATTCACTGAAATAGGGTTTTTTTGGAGAATTTACTAGTCCACTAAAAAAAAAAAGTCACCCAGCCCTAACCCCCACAAGTAAGTGAGCTATAAATGTGTGGAAACAGAACAGTCATTTTTTAAACATCCATGCAGATGAGAAACTTGGGTTTCCTTTCCATGACTTTAGTAATATTTATAAGGCAATTGATACATTTTCAAAATTGCATAATAAGTCAATAAGTGAGTGGCAGTCTTTCCTACTAATACTATAATGGGAAAAGCAGCACATCAGTTAATTCAGAAAATATTTCTTCTTCCTCCTGATTTTTGCTGAGTAATGTTGCCATCATTCCCCGGGGAAGGAGGGAGGGAAGAGGGGGAATATGACACTAGAGAGGTGGAATTTCTTTTAAATTTCAGACTGCAGATGTTTCTGTTTTCCAGAAAGTTGTTTAAAATGCATGGCTTCACTCCCTTGTCTGAGTCATTCCTTATATATTGTCATCAGGCTTCCAAACAGTGAAGTCAATTGGTGAAATTGGATCCATCTAGTTCATTTTTTATGAATCAAGTAAAGGTTTTCTATCCTTGGGGCTATACAGAAAGATAGAAAACATTTTGTTCCTTGGCATGGGCTAGCTGAGGCTACGTGCATTAACAGAAATGCAGTGACACTGGTGCTTTGCACTACAGCAATGCGGGAAAATCGGAGAGACATCTTACAATCTTGATCCCTAATGTTCATGTACAATCGAATTCTGAGACAATGTATAGTAGGAACTATTAATTATATACACTGGTGTTAGAGAGAGTTTGTAAATTAATTCTGGTTTATTTTTCTTTTGTTACTTGTGTGTACAGGACAGACAAAACATTACAGGGTAAGTGATGATATTCTGAAAACAGACTACTACCCTGCATTTTTAACATGACATAATTATCCTTAGCTTAGTGGTGTTATTAAATTATTTAGTTTGATGCCTAAAGTCAACGTTGTCTACATATTACCATTAAAACTGAAGACAGGGTTTCAGAGTAGTAGCCGTGTTAGTCTGTATCAGCAAAAAGATCTAGAAGTACTTGTGGCACCTTAGAGACTAACAAATTTATTTAAGCATAAGCTTTCGTGGGCTAAAACCCACTTCATTGGATGCATGCACTGGAAAATACAATAGGAAGATATCTATCTATCTATCTATCTATCTATATATATACACACAGAGAACATGAAAAAAATGGGTGTTGCCATACCAACTATAACAAGTGTAATCAGTTAAGGTGGGCTATTGTCAGCAGGAGGAAAAAAACACTTTTGGAGTGATAATCAGGATGGCCCATTTCCAACAATTGACAAGAAGGTGTGAGTAACAGTAGGGGGAATAGTTCTACTTTGTGTAATGACCCATCCACTCCCAGTCTTTATTCAAGCCTAATTTAATGGTGTCTAGTTTGCAAATTACATTGGCCAAACCGGACAGTCTCTACGCAAAAGAATAAATGGACACAAATCAGATGTCAAGAATTATAACAGTCAAAAACCAGTCGGAGAACACTTCAGCCTCCCTGGACACTCAATTACAGACCTAAAAGTGGCAATACTACAACAAAAAAAATTCAGAAACAGACTCCAGCGAGAAATTGCTGAATTGGAATTAATTTGCAAACTAGACACCATTAAATTAACTGATTACACTTGTTATAGTGGTATGGCAACACCACTGCTTGCATCCGATGAAGTGGGCTGTAGCCCACAAAAGCTTATGTTTAAATAAATTTGTTAGTCTCTAAGGTGCCACAAGTACTCCTGTTCTTGTTGCTGATACAGACTAACATGGCTACCACTCTGAAACCTGTCTTCATTTTTAATGGTAATATTTAGATAATGTTGACTTTAGGCATCAAACTAAATAATTTAATAACACCATTAGGCTAAGGATAATTATGTCATGCTAAAAATCCAGGGAAGTAGTCTGTTTTCAGGGGCAAGAAATCCATTTCATTGTTGTCCACTGTGATTTCTTTTAATAAAGATGAGATGGGGGCCAGCATCTTGAAGATCTTGATAAGGTATCAAAAGCAAAGATAGGGGTGCAACTTTAGTGGAAGAACATGCCAAATAATTGTAAAAATAAATCCTTTTAAAGGGAAGAATCAGTGTGATAGCTTTAGCAGACTTTCTCTCTCTTTTTTTGATCAAAATTAGGGAGATTAGGGAATAACTGTCTCATGAGAAGTTGAAAATATACATGAGTTTGTTTCTTGTACTAGCTGCTGTAAATTTGCATTGATCTCTTAAATGATATTTGGAAGCATTTTACAAAGCACCCAAATCACTTAGCAGTTTTTGAAAATGGGATTTAGGCTCTTTCGTCACTTAGGCCTAGATCCTTAAACATAACTGATTTCAGCAGAAGTTAGATTCCTATGTACCTGTGAGAATCTGTGCCTCGGGCACTTTAATATTTTTAACACAGTATCAGATTTCTAAGCAGCAGCACTTCATGCTGAGCATGGGCTTGACCCAAAGCCTACTGAAGTCAGTGGAAGCATTTTTACTGATTTTAATGGGTTTTGGATCAGGGACAGTGTGCTCAGGCCATTAAAATTGTTAGGGGAGATTGAGGTACCGGACGATGAAAGTGGGTATCATCATTTAATGATGGGATGCTGCTTGTTAGAAGGTGATGAATGATTGTATTGCATGCTGGTGATGTTATTTTCTATACCTGGAAGGGCGCTCAGAGCCTGTCTGGGGCAGTTTTTATTTATTCTAAATCAAAACAGCATTAGATACATTTCTAAAGAAAAAAAATTAATACAGTCCCTGGAGAGCTTGCAAGCCAACCATAAACACTTGAGCTGATATCCTGGCTCCATGGAAGTCCATGGGCATTTTGCCCAAAGTGCTGTATGTTGACTTGACTCTCCTCCCATAGAAATCTATGGAAGATATACTATTGAGTTCATTGATATCCCACCCTTAAATGCATAGCTTTACTTACATGTACAAAATTAAGCAGGTACCTATCTTTTGCAGGATCGGGGACAAAAATAGTCATATAGAAGCCTTTATGTACTGGAAAATCTCTTGGGTTTTTTTGTATTTTAGTATAAGTAGTAGAAATTATTATGATTATTCCAGATAGTTACATATTCAATTCTTGTGGGCATTGTGGAAGATTAATGGTAACAAATATATTGTGTCCTTAATGATGTCTGTTGTCCCATAGGTTTAATCTGCCCCAAAGTTTTTAGACAAATAAGGCCATATTCTGACCCCTTTACTCATGCGGAGTAGTGCTTTGCTCTGTGAGTATTCCCATTGAATTCTGATTGTTTTTTTATCTGAGAAATATCACATCTGATCTTCCTTGGTTTTGTTGGAAGACTTGTTGAAGATCTGAGAGCATGTTTATTCTGAATGCTCGCTCATTTGAAAGGGATACACTCGAACCTTTTATTCAGACAACCTTTATCCAACATGCTAATTAGTCACTGAAGTTATATAAATGTTAATAAAAAAAACAGAGTTTAAAAGAGTTTAACTAACACATCTCCCTTCCCCTCTCAGTTGCTACGGCTTGCACTATCTTTAGTCTTGTGAAATAATCAGTTCACCAGTGCTTTAATCATCGTGGAGTTTATCAGTGCAGAGAAGACCTGAATTTCTAACATAACAAACAAAAACAAACAAACACCTTTAAAAAAGGAAAACTTTCAAGCCTTTTATACATCATAAAGAAGCCAAAAAGGGGACATAAGCCATTTTTCCTGTTTTGCAGGTGACCTTTAAGAGATTAAAATTGTAAACTTAAGCACACATTACTCATTTTTACAGAAATAAGAAGGGTGTTGTTCTGTTCCATAGCAGGAACCAAAGCTAGCCTTGCAATGGCATGTAACTCCCAATCTATACAGACTGAACAGCCTACATTCCCAGATGTGTATTAGTAAAATTGGAGCAAAGACAATTCCTAATGAGCATCCAACCAAACACGAAGCAGAAAGATAGTGGATGGATAGAGGGTTCCTTTCTTGAGATCAGGGCCAGCTCTGACTTTTTTGCCGCCCCAAGCAAAAAAAAAAAAAGGCAGCCATGCCGCCCTAGGATTGGGCGGAAGCTGCCTCTTAGAATCTGCCACCCCAAGCATGAGCTTGCTTGGCTGGTGCCTGGAGCCGGCCCTGCTTGAGATAGACGGTTTCCCCCTCTCTTTTTTAATGTTTTGGGGGTTGTTTCAGTGTTCGGATTAGCGGGCTACACACCTGATTGTCCTTCATCTTGAGCAGTCATTGACTGGAGCACAAGGCCCATGTAGAATCACAGAACTGGAAGGGACCTCGAGAGGTCATCTAGTCCAGCCCTTTGCACTCAAGGCAGAACTAAGTATTATCTAGACCATCCCTGACAGGTGTTTGTCCAACCTGCTCTTTAAAATCTCCAATGATGGAGATCCTACCACCTCCCTAGGCAATTTATTGCAGTGCTTAACCACCCTGATAGTTATGAAGTTTTTCCTACTATCCAACCTAAACTGCCCTTGCTGCAATTTAAGCCCATTGCTTTTTGTCCTCTCCTCAGAGGTTAAAAACAACAATTTTTTCTCCCTCCTCCTTGTAACAACCTTTTATGTACTTGAAAACTGTTATGTCTCCTCTTAGTTCTCGCTTCTCCAGCCTAAACAAACCCAATGTTTTCAATCTTCCCTCACAGGTCATGTTTTCTAGACCTTTAATCATTTTTGTTGCTCTTCTCTGGACTTTCTCCAATTTGTCCACATCTTTCCTGAAATGTGGTGCCCAGAACTGGACAAAATACTCCAGTTGAGGCCTAATCAGTGTCAAGTAGAGCGGAAGAATTACTTCTCGTGTCATGCTTAATACTCCTGCTTATACATACCAGAATGCTTGCTTTTTTTTTTTTTGCAACAGCGTTATACTGTTGACACATACACCTCTACCTCGATGTAACACAGTCCTCGGGAGCCAAAAAATCTTACCACGTTATAGGTGAAACCGCATTATATCGAACTTGCTTTGATCTACCGGAGTGCACAGCCCTGCCCCCCGGAGCACTGCTTTACCACGTTATATCCAAATTTGTGTTATATCGGGTCGTGTTATATCGGGGTAAAGGTGTATTTAGATTGTGATTCACTATGACCCCCAGATCTCTTTTCACAGTACTCCTTCCTAGGCAGGTTTCAGAGTGGCTGTGTTAGTCTATATTAGCAAAAAGAATGAGGAGTACTTGTGGCATCTTAGAGACTAACAAATTTATTTATGCTTAAGCTTTCATGGGCTAAACCCCACTTCATCGGATGCATGCAGTGGAAAATACAGTAGGAAGATATATATACACAGAGAACATGAAATCTAACGAGACTAATCAATTAAGGTGGGCTAAAAACTTTTGTAGTGATAATCAGGATGGCCTATTTCAAACAGTTGACAAGAAGGTGTGAATAACAGTAGGGGAAAACTTAGCATGGGGAAATAGTTTTTACTTTATGTCATGACCCATCCACTCCCAGTCTTTATTCAAGACTAATTTAATGGTGTCCAGTTTGCAAATTAATTCCAATTCTGTAGTTTCTCGTTTTAGCCCACAAAAGCTTATGCCCAAATAAATTTGTTAGTCTCTAAGGTGCCACAAGTACTCCTCATTCTTCCTAGGCAGTCATTTCCCATTTTGTATGTGTGTTGCTGATTGCTCCAGGCCTATGATGTTCCCAGTATGCACACAGAGAAGTAGAAGGAAAACATTGAATACTCTTTCTAGAAGGTTGCAACATAACACCACCTTATTTCTTAGAATCCAGAACCCTAACACGGAAGAACCAAAAATAGAAAGAGACAAAGCAGGCTGCTCCCTAATACAATGAGGCACAACTCACCCCACCTTGCTCCAGGCTGACTCTTTCAGACTGACTGCAGTGCTGACGACCCAGACGGCATGTTTCCTTACACAGCCGCCTAGCCTACCTGGAACTGGAAACCCCTTACAAATCAAAGTGATAGCTTGTACTTTTAACAGTTGTCAGTACACGACACCTATCTCCTTTTCAATTTAACTTAAATTGTTTTATTCTCCTCTGCTCCAACTCACTTTATTTCCTGCTTTTGCTCTGTACTCCTGTGTTTTCTGTTCTTCTTGGCTTTCTTTTTTTCCTCCTTTCCCTTACACTGACTCCGGCTTCTTCCTTTTTGCTCCTCAGTCAACCCCTTCTGTCTCTATTCCCTTTCCCTCCTCTCACCCCCTCACTCACTCCCACAATCTTTCTTTCTCTGCCTTACACACCCACTCACTCATTCCTTCCCTTATCTACAACCCCACACTCGGCCTGCCCCTCCCAGAGAGGCACCCAGAGCCAGCCTCACAGAGTAACTCAGCCACACACAACATTAACAATACAGTCACCAGATCCAGAGGAGGAGCTTTTTTGCTGTGGGGAAATGGTGCCGAGGGCAACAGCTTCAGCAGCCCGTCAGTGGTTGGGAGACCAGGAGGAGAGGAGGCTGGAACCCAGAGGATAGACCCTCAGGCTGAGGAGGGGGAGAGAGGAGCTTGGAGACCTTCAGAGGTGGCAGGTCCACAGTCAGTCCGGAGGGAGGAGGAGAAGGGGAAAGAACACGAACCTCACAGAGAAGCCACCCCCATCCATCTGCCAGAGGAAGGGAGCCCTGAAGAGAAGTTCCCATGGTGTGGAGAGAGCACCCCAGGCCCCTTACACCAATGAAGAGCCAGAAGCACGTGCTGCTGGCCGCCAGAATAGGTGCTATGTGCAGCAGCATCCCGAGTAGGGGGATCTGCTTGGGATCTGGCCTCCTAAGCAAAGGTTTGGCTGTCCAGAAGTCCAGTCAGCTCCATTATGCCAAGCCCATAGCAGTCAATGGGGATTGCTCCCTTGAATTAAATGAGCGTTGGACCGGCCCTGAGTGAATGCCATTTCATTGACTACTAGAGCTTGGCGGGAAATGGGTTTTGCATCCCCCTCCTCCAAAAAAAATAATTCAAGATTTTTGAATAATTTTCCGATCCCAAAGCAGGATGAAAAGTCTAAATTTCTAACATTTTCACAAGATGAAAATTAAAATAAATCAATGAATAAGAATCAGTCGGGTCAGTAAGGATGTTTCTTTTCAGTAATTTCAGAACATTTCATTTCGACTGACCTTTTTTTTTAAAAAAGACAAACCTATAAAGTAACCTAATTACTAAATAAAAAGTCATTTTAACCAAAAAATTGAATTTTGAAATGAGAAATTAAATTATCCTCCCCCATGAAACGTTTCAGGTCTATGAATGAGCATTTTCTTTTAAAAAAACATTCTGTCACAAAATTCCTTATCAGCTCTGTTGATTACAATAGGGATGTACATACATGACCAAGTTCTAGAGGAAACTATTATTTTTCTGAGGGGATAACAATATGAATGGCTGCAAGGAGACCACCCACTTCAATGTCCTTGTCTTTTAGTAAAGTCACTGATACCTTCCCTCACATAATTTACATTTCAAAATCAATTCCTATAGTAACACTCTCAGGTGGATTCAAGAATGGCTGATTGGTCATACACAAACGGTGCTTGCAAATAAATAGCAATGTATTGTGTTGTGGTGAATGTTCTAGTGAGAGACTGCAGGGAACCAACTTTGGGTCCCAGAGTATTTAACAACTTCATTCATCACCTAATAGATGGAGTAAACTGTGCTAATGGCAGAGGATGCTATTTTGAGAGTAGTTGCAAATAGTGGTGAGAACTGATACAAAATGATCCAGGCAGACTAGAAATATGCACAGGAATTTACCAAATGAGATTGCTTGGAAAAACACAAGCTAATACTTGAGGGAAAGACACCCAAAACACAGAGATTCGAGCTAGATAGGACTGACTCTGGAAGGGAGCTGCTGAGAGGGGAGATGGACCACAGTCTAGTGTAGTAGCAATACAAACCGTTATAGGATTTAGTGTTTATATTGTGGGAACGCCTAGGGGCCAAGGAGTTTGGTGCCAAATTATGCTAGATGCTGTATATATTTCTAGAGAATGACAGTCCCAGCTCCAAAGAGCTGACAGTCGTAAAGGCAAGACTTGATAGATGGGCTAGACAAAGGAGCAGGTTGGTGTGGGGGTGGGTGAGACAGGATAACAAAACAACAGGATATGTGCAGTTCTTAGCCAGTAAGGAGCAGTGATTGCAACTCTCCCACCGCCTGCCCAGGTTCAGATAGCAGAGTATTGTATTGCAGATAAGGTGATTGCTTAATCTGGGCCAGGATTTGAGCAATGCTGTGGTAACTCTGTGCGGCACAAACTCCATTCCTCAGTCTGGAAGCTAGGGACCCACAGGTCTGTGTGTGTCCAGCAACCCCAATAAAGAATCTTCCTTGTGTTCACTACACGCAAGTCTTTTCTCGTAGGTGTGAATGCCCCATGCAGACTGCACATCAGATATATTTACAATAAGGTAAAGCTGCCAAAAAAAAGGCCATTCAAATTGCAAGGTGCACTTCTTAGACCTTGCTAATTAATCACAAAAACACAGCTCACACGTCGTAAAAAAACCAGAACAATCCTCACATCATTTCCCCCCTGGGAAGAGGAAAGGAGAAAGAACAATCCACACATGACAGATGCTAGTTATATCACTTGGCATGGTCCTGGAAGGCACTCAGATACCATGATGATGGGCATAGTATGAAAACTTGAACCGAACAAAGAAATAACCCACTCAGGAGATCAGTTCTTTTCTGACCACTAGAAAGGTAAGACAGACCATTCTGTATCTGTAGGGACAGCAGCCATCACAACTCAGGCATCTCATAACGGATTCCATGACATCAAGTCAAGACAGTCATGAAGGAGTTTGTTCCTAGATAAATTATTACATGAAGAGTCAGCAGCTTGGTGACTGGTTGAATTAATCTGGAGAATTTGAGACCGTGTCTTAATAACTGGGGATGTCTAAATTGACAAACACAAAGAGGCAAGTCTAGTTGCATTTTGGCAGTAGAAAGAGAGCAGGAAGGCACGAGAGGTTTTTCACACATTAGCTGTAATTTTCCATTTCTTCTGTTGAGATTTGTACCACCTTCCCCATAGGCTGGTAGGAAAGCTCCTAATCATGCCCCACCAATGGAGACATTAGTGTAAGCGAGACGGGGAGGCCCTGAGAAACATGACAAAAAATGTGTGAAGTGGGAACCAAACATCAATAGCAAATTGGCTACAAATATAATACGTTCAAGTGACATTACGGTCTAATTTTAAGTG
Source organism: Mauremys mutica (assembly GCF_020497125.1). NCBI lineage: Eukaryota > Metazoa > Chordata > Testudines > Geoemydidae > Mauremys > Mauremys mutica. The sequence goes on along the minus strand of NC_059076.1, from coordinate 6,632,331 downwards.
CCAAAGGCAAGGAAAGCTGAGGCCTGGTCTACACTAGGACTTTAATTCGAATTTAGCAGCGTTAATTCGAACTAACCGCTCAACCGTCCACACCAGGAAGCCATTTAATTCGAACTAGAGGGCTCTTTAGTTCGAATTTGGTACTCCACCCCGGCAAGTGGAGTAACGCTAAGTTCGACATGGCTAGTTCGAATTAGGCTAGGTGTGGATGGAAATCGAACTTAGTAGCTCCGGGAGCTATCCCACAGTGCACCACTCTGTTGACGCTCTGGACAGCAGTCCGAGCTTCGATGCTCTGACCAGCCACACAGGAAACGACCCGGGAAAATTTGAATTCCTTTTCCTTTCTGGACAGTTAGAATTTCATTTTGTGGTTGGACATCGGGGCGAGCTCAGCAGCACCGGCAGCAATGCAGAGCTCTCCAGCAGAGGAGTTCATGTAATCTCTGAATAGAAAGAGGGACCCGGCATAGAGTGACCGGGAACTCTTCGATCTGATCGGTGTGGGGGGTGAGTAGTCTGTGCTTTCGGAGCTGCGCTCCAACAAACGGAATGCAAAGACCTACGAGAAGGTCTCCAAAGCCATGATACAGACAGAGGATACAGCCGTCATGCAACGCAGTGCCACGTGAAAATCAAGGACCCCAGACAAGCCTACCAAAAAATCAAAGCGGCAAATGGACGCTACGGAGCCTGCCACCACTGCCCCACCAGTGACCATGGACTCTGATGATGGGACAGTGTCGACGGACAGTTCCTCGACTATGTTCACGGACGGGGAAGATGAGGAAGGGTTTGTGGAGGACGAGGCAGGCGATAGCGCTTACAACGCTGGTTTCCCCGACAGCCAGGATCTCTTCATCACCGTCACGGAGATCCCCTACCAACCCTCCCCGGCCAGGAACCCAGATCCTGAATCAGGGGTAGGATCAGTCGGTAAGTGCTTTAACCATGTCAAATTTTATTCTTAATATAACAGGAATCTGAAGTGTGTGAAAAGGAGGTCTCTGTATATATGGTGATAGAACAGAAATCCTCCTGGGAGAACGCCACGAAGCTCTCCTGCCGTTAATCGATAAGCATCAGCAGGAGGTTCCTGGGGAGAGCTGCCTTATTGGGTGCTCCGTGATAGCACACTTTTCCGCGCGAGGCTTTCATGCGGTATTCAGGGATCACTGCCTCCCAGAGCAGGGCTGCATAGGTCCGTGGTTCGTGCTAGATTTCACGCAGCATGCGCTCTCTATCTCCTTCAGTGCCCGTCCTCACGGTTATCTCGCTGGGAGACTCCTGCATCTAAGTAGGGGAAGAAATGTTACGTTACGCCTGGTCCAAAGTATTTTTAATAAATAAACGGACAGACGGCATAGCACAGACTCAGCACGCAGCTGCGTGACGAGCGTAACGGAAAGCCAAAGAATCAAATGGATGCTCATGGAGGGAGGGGGGAACGAGGACGCAAGGTATCCCACAGTTCCTGCTGTCTCCGAAAAGCATTTGCATTCTTGGCTGATCTCCAAATGCTTCTAGGGTCAAACACAGTGTCCGCGGTGGGTCGGGGCATAGCTCGGCAATTTACGCACCCCCCCCCCGACCCCCAGAAGTTAAAGGGAAAACAATCCTCTGTTGACTCTTTTACATGTCACCGTATCTGTACTGAATGCTGCAGATAGACGCGATGGTGCAGCACTCAACACCAACATCCTTGCTCCCCCCACGCTATGGATGGCTGATGGTACAATAAGATGGAAATCCATCCTCATCATCAGCCTATTGGCACATGGGGCAGTGCAAAAGGGCTGGTAACCATGACAACCATACCAACTTGCTTGGGACCGGTCGGTCAAGGCCGCCTGGTGCTAATTTTTCATGGTAGATGGTGCAGTATGGCTGGTAACCGTCCTCATCATTGCAACAGGGGGCTGAGCTCCATCAGCCCCCACCCTTCATTGTAAAGAAAAGATTCAATTGCCCCTGGACTAGCAGAGGGATGAGTGGCTCCCTCCTCCACACCCCTTAATGTCATCTCTGGACTATCATTGCAGCTGGAGGCTTCCTTCCACTCATTTCTCACAAACGACTACCTGTGTCTTATTCATGCATTCTATATTACTTCATCACACAAGTGGGGGGACAATGGTATTGGAACCCAGGAAGGCTGGGGGAAGAACGGAATGAACAGCTGGGGTTGTTTCAGGAGCACACTCTGTGAATAGCGTTCAGCTAAAAATTTATGCAGGATTGGACAGAGAGCAGCTGTGGTCTCTGGTTCTATGATACAGTGATTCTCTAGTACAGTTGCCCATATTCTAGGCAGGACTGATTCTATTTTTAGATACCCAAAAAGGAGGGATTGACTCGGGGAGTCATTCCCAAATTTTGCTTTTGCGCCCCTGGCTGATCGACCAGGGGCACTTATGACAGCACCAAATGGCGCAGTGCAAAAGGACAGGTAACCATGACCATCTTATTACCGTCTTCTTACCAGTTCATGGTATGGTAGACGGTGCAGTATGCCTGGTAACCATCGCTGCTGTCATGCAAAAGCAAAAGCATGCTGCTGTGTAGCGCTGCTGGTCCGCCTCTGTTAGCGGCATCCAGTACACATACGGTGACATACACAAAAGGCAAAATAGGGTCCATTGTTGCCACGCTATGGCGTGTGCCAGGGCATTTCATGGAAAACGTGCTCGAAATGATTGTCTGCCGTTGCTTTCCCGGAGGAAGGAATGACTGGCGACATTTACCCAGAATCCACCGCGCAAATGATTTGTGCAACAGCTGGCACAGGGGTCTCAACAAAAAATTCACAGAGACAGCCTAGACTCAGTTAATTGTTCACAAAAAAGTATCATTGCAAGGAATGCACTAACTGTTTCCCATCTCATAGCTTCCACTGTCTCCAGACCTTCCACAGCATCCACCTCGCAGAGGCTGGCGAAGATTAGGCGGCGAAAGAAAAAGACAAGGGACACGATTTTCGATGAATGTGTGGGCTGCTACCTAGCCGAGGCGGACCAGCAGAGGCAGTGGAGGGAGAAAGTCTCTCTGTACCAGCGCTCACACAGCGAATGGGAGGAGAGGTGGCGTGAGGAACACAAGCAGGCGACTCAAGCAATGCTTGTACTAGTGAGGGAGCAAACGGACACGCTCCGGCGACTTGTGTATGTTCTGCAGGACCGCTGCAGGACAGAGCCCCCGGCAGTATCTCTGCAACCGCCCTCCCCCGCCACAAAGTCACATACCCCCCTCACCCTAAATAACCAGGAGGATGCCCGCCCTGGGCCGTGAATACTGTCACTGCACCCCAGCAGAGTGCTCAAGTAACCAAAAGCTCTCATACCCTACGTTTGCATAATTCCTTCCCTTCCGGACTCAAACAAGTCCCAATCCCAGTTCCATCCCATAACTGTGTACTTAAGTAATAAAAATACTTTGCTGTTAAGTACTGTTTCCGTCATGTTTTTTCACTGAAGACTGTGTTTGAATGGGGTGCGTGGGGAAGTGCGTTGCTAATTGCATAGGACAGGCACCTTTCCCAGGGTACAGACACGGGGGCCGGATCAGCAGCGGGTAACACACACAGTGCAGTCAGCAGGCACCGTGGTCGGTATGGGAGGTGGTTTCCAGGTTCTGTGTGGGCGGTGGGGATGTGACTTTTTAGCGGGGGAGGGCGGTTACAGATCTTATACAGCGGTCCTTGTCCTGGACCGCTGAGTCACGCAGCAGAGGAATCTGTATCCGTCCTCCTCCGCCACAAGGCCACATAGCCCCCCGCACACAGAATCCCAAAAAGGAGGGATGGCAGGCTCCATTGAAACAAGCAGTCCGGCAATGCGGACCGCTGTAGGAGCAGGAGCCTGTCATTCCTTGAGTTTAGAGGCGGTCTTTACGTCAGCGCACACCCTACCCACCGTTTTTCTGCGTTCCAGTTTCGACCCTTTAACGAAAAGTCATGAATAAAGAAACCTCTCCTCGGTAACAGTGTGACATGTATTTTATTTTTACACGTGTCTTGGAAGTGGAGGAAACGGGGAGAACGGGGTATTTAACCGAAGAGGAGAGTCAACAGTAACTGGGTAAAGAAACAGGGGCAGGTTCAGCTTCTCTGTAAAGAAACTGAACAGTCACAGGTCACGCTGCTCGCTGCTCGCTGGTATTTAAAGAGTTCCTTGTCGCTGTCCCAGGCGCCTGTATAGGGCTTCATGAGCAAGTGCATTAGCGGGCAGGCTGGGTCACCGAGGATCACTATAGGCAAATGCACATCCACAACAGTTATTTCGTGGTACGGGAAGAAACTACCTTCCAGCAGGCGTCTGAGCAGCCCACAGTTCCTGAGAACACACGCATCAGGAACCTTGCCCGGCCATACGACGTTCATGTTGGTAAAAAGGCCCCTATGGTCCCTGTAAACGGGCCGACTCACCCCTGCCGCGCCTCCTGCTGGTTGGTCTCGGAATTTGCTCCATCCAGCGCCGGAGCGCCCTCGGCAGGCTGGTGATCCCCCTGTTCGCAGGCCCCCGTGTCCCTCCCTGAACCCAGTGCCCCGTTCTATAATTGGGTCTCCCCCCTCCCAGGGGAACCCCCACCCTACTATCCCCACTTTGCCTCAGTAGTGGCCACTGACAGTCATGGTCTAGCCCCCCACCCTGGGGCAGACTGCAGTATCAGCCCACTCATCACAGGCAATAGGGGTTTGGACCTGCTGCTTTACCTACTCCTGGGTTGTCCCTTGCAACCCCCAGTACCTCTTGCCCTTTACTAGGCCGCAGCCTGGGGCTTTCCAGGCTGGAGCTTCCCTAGCTCCTCAGCCTGTCCCCCAGCCCTGCTTCACCCTAGGTGCCTTCTCAGCTTCTAAGCAGCCAGGCCCATCTCTCTCTGGAAGCAGAGAGAGACTCACTGGGCTCTGGCTTCCCTGCCCTCTTATAAGCCCCAGGGCTTCAGTTTGGGGCGTGGCCCCCAGCTGCAACCACTTCCCCAATCAGCTCAGCTCTGTCAGGCCACATTTTAAACCCCTTAAAACCCCAGAGCAGGGTCCACCCTGCTACAGTCCCCCAGTGCTTGCAGAACCATTGAAAAGTAGCCCAATTTCTCAGCAGCTGAATGTGGAAGAGGTGGACGATAAAGTGCGAGGAGGAGAAAATGGCGAGGATCGCAGCGGGCTCCATGCTTGCAGTGCTGTGGCGTCCACACTGTCACTGACCAGAAAAGTGCACGAACAGATTGCCCGCAGGGAGGGAGGGAGTGAGGGCGTGATTGACGGTTCAATGACGACAGTTACCCAAAACCACCCTCGACACATTTTTTCCCCCAGCAGGCATTGGGGGCTCTACCCAGCATTCCAATGGGCAGCGGGGACTGCGGGAACTGTGGGATAGCTTCCCACAGTGCACCGCTTCGAAAGTCGACGCCGGCCCCGTTAATGTGGACTCAGAAGTTCGAATTAGTGTATTTAGTATGGATACACAAATTCGACTTAATAAGGTCGAATCCACAAATTCGAATTAAGTAGATTCGAAATAGTCCTGTAGTGTAGACAAGGCCTGAGAGTTCAGGCTGACGTTGTTCCCTGGTGAAACTCAAGAACTGCAGAGGTTTCATAACAAAATGTGGTGGCTGGGAAAGGACCCAAATCCCTCTCTATTGGTATTAGAATGAAAATGTGGCAGTAATTCCTGCTTACAAGCAGGACTGGCTCCAGGCACCAGCTGAGCAAGCTTGTGCTTGGGGCGGCAGATTCTACAGGGCAGCATTCCGCCCAATCCTAGGGCGGCACAGCAGGTGTTTTTATTTTTGGTTCCCTGATCCGGCCGCCCTGTAGGGGGTGGCGGCGCGGAGGAGGGGAGCGCCCTGCAGCAAACTCGGCAGTGCAGCCCACGTCCTTCCCTCCCAGCCGACCAGAGCAGTGCAGAGCCCTCCCGGCAGGCGGCGTAGCGGTCATGGCCACGGGGTAAGTGCCCCGCTGAAGCGCTGGCTGCCCCCCTTCTCTCTCTCCCCCCGGCTCCCTCCCCTCTGTTTTGTCCCTCCCCCGCTTTGCCGCTCTGGCCACCCCCTCCCCCTTTTTTTTTTTTTGCTTGGGGCAGCAAAAAAGCCAGAGCCGGCCCTGCTTACAATATAAGACCCATGCCTTGGACTATACAAAGCAGAGGCTGAAGCAGAGGCTGAATAATAATATTTCATAACAAATAACAGAGAAGAAACACCAAAAAACAAAGTGGGCTGTGAAAAATTTTGCCCATCCTCACCCTTCCCTGTTTTCTTAGTACCATGGTATCTAAGCACATGCTAGTCTCTAATATGTTTCTCATTATACACTTCTGTGAGGTAGAGAATTGCTCTTATCCCATTTTATAGTCAGGGAACTGAGGCACAGAGACTAGTCCAAGGTGACACAGGAAGTCTGTGACCGAGTGGGGAATTGAATCCAAGTGGCTCAAATGACATATAGTGTCATTCACAGGGAGAGAATACTGGGTGCTAGAGGGCTCTTTAATCTACTAGAGAAAGGCAGAACAAGAACCAGTGGCTGAAAATTAAAGCCAGACACGTTCAAACTAGAAATAAGGCAGACATTTGTTTCACAGTGATCATGATTAACCATTGGAACAAACTATGGCAGCCTGGAGTATGTACCTGTGTTAACTATGAATTCCATTTTCTTTAGAAAATGTTATCGTTCAACACTCATTTTGAATTATTAGATATTCATTGGAACAGGGACTTGACCCTATCTTTTCCATATGCCACATGAGTGCCCCAACCACTGGGCCAAAGAGTCACCCACTCCAGCTTTTTCTCTGGCCCCAGGAATATTTAATTATTTCTGTGAGGTGGAATACCTCCAACAGGAGACATTGAGAGAATCCCACCCCTAAATAGCCAATAGCCCGGGTGTGACAGGCTGAATCAGACAGAGCAACCCACCTCACCTCGCTGGGAGTTGTGGACACATATTCATTAACATTTGTGAAGCTCTCAGATACTTTAATGATGTGTGTCATAGAAAGGCTCATGAGGAAATGAATAATGCTGATTTCAGTGCAGAGTTTGAATGGTGGCTGGTAAATAAGACCAAGGCCAAACACTGTCTGAGGGGGACAAGAAAGAAAGATTGAATATCTATTCAACTGGTGAGGCAACTGTAGAAAAAAAGTGTGTGAGATCATATAATTAAAGGACTATCGTTATTTATACACACAAGTATGCCAAATTAAGGTTGCACGGGTAACCTTAATTCTGGAATTTCCTAACTTTTGAGTGTTTGACTTTGCAACTTTAAATTCTTTCAACATAGCTGTCTTTTTGGGATGCTCATTGAAAGAAATGGCATCCGACTTCTGCATAAAAAGAGGGAAGGAAGGAATTTAGCTCTTGGAGATCACATCTGCTCATGGAAATGTACAAAAGGGAGGTGCCTCTCTACTGGCAAACACTCAGAGAGAGGCCTTCACATGAGAACACTGCTGAGGTGTCATTGCTGAATTTAGTTTAAAAAAAAAAAGATTTGACACCTCAGAGAGTGACTGGGAGATGGAAGCCATTAAAAGGCACATCTGTTTACAGGATATGCCATACAACACAAAGGCGCCTTTGTGCTAAAAAACTTTTTCACCAGGGTATAATTTTAAGATTATTTTTCACTGACAGCACTAAAGAATGGAGGGGAGAGAGCAGAACGCCCAGCTGTTCTGTCCTACATGTCTCAGACACTAGAAGAACAAGGTCCTGACTAGTTCACCAAACATGGAGCTGAGCAGTATTTATAGGCATGATTCTTCCATGCTTTGCCTCTGTGTAGTTGTTTACACCTGTGTAGGTGTAGTTGTTTACACCTGCTCACAGCAAATGCAAAAAAGTTGCCAGATCAAGATGGTGGTTTTACACCCTCTTTGTACATGAATACATGACAACTACACAGGGGCCACCACAGTGCAGAATCAGGTCCATTATCTAATCACACTATCCTGTCATGTGGGCTTGAGAGCCACTAGCAGCGTTATTAGGGGAGCATCTTACTCTTTATTATGAACAGGAACTATGTACAGAAATGAGATAAAGTGTCTACTACGATGCATAACTGTAGCCTGTGGCTGCCTCATTCTGGGTTTCTTTTGTTTCTGACTCCAGCCCGAAATATAGCACAGGAAATCAAAGACGGCATGAAAAGTGTATAGGAAATGTGGCATCTCTACACTTCCTGGAGGACTTAACTCTGTAGCACATCTTCCCTTTGTTAGAGCTCTTTCTAAATTCCCAGACTGAACTAAAACACGAATCAATTAAACTATCAAGCTATTACAAATACTATCACTGATTTAACAGCCCTTCAGGTTGTTCTCACACTACACTCACGCGTCTCAATCAGTTTCTGAGGGTGTTGCAGCAGTCTTCCCCACCTACTGTATTGCAAATCCTCTGTAAAGGACAGGTCAGTCTCATGCTCACTAACAGGGTCAGCTTGTGAATTGTTTTTAACTCATGTCTGTGCTCTCACTTCACCTGTCTCGGCCAAGTTCTCAGGTACCTTGAGCAGATGCTTATGGTTCCTTTGTAAGATTTCACCTCAGTCTGTGATCACAAGTAAGAGCGAGAGGACTCTTCTTTAATTGTTCTATCTTCGACTGGTCAATGCCCATCTTGCCAAATTCTCCCCAAGTCTTTGCTTTTTTTAAATGTGGAAGAGGTCTTGCTCCATCATTGTAAAATTGTGTCCGTTTGCACTTTCCCAGTCTTTTCCTCACTATCACCGAGTCCTTGGTCAAACATTTTGTTCTTAGTCCCATACCTGGTAATCTACTGTTTATACATCTGTTGTAGAGGAATTCCGTAGGTAACTTTCTTCTCTTTCATCCACTGCTTTTTTGAGCAAGTTTGTCCCTATGCATACTCGCCTTTGAGCTAATCCACTGATCTGAGGTTATCTGGGATTTGATGTCTCATGATGAAAGTCATATTTTAGCACAAGTCCATACATTCCCTACTCTTGAATTGTGGCTCTTTGTCAGATATTACTATTCGTGGAATTCCATGATGTGAAAATACAGATTTAATGTGCCTGACAACTGTGGTTGTCAGAGTATTTTCATGTGTGACTAATTCTGGGAAATTGGTAAAATAGTGTTATAATCAGGTGACCATCTCTTATCAGGTTGAGCATGTCAATTCCAATTTTGCCCCATGGAACTGCAAAATGTGCAGAATCATTGGGTTTTTCTCTTCTGACATGTATCAGAGGGGTAGCCGTGTTAGTCTGGTTCTGTAGAAGCAGCAAAGAATCCTGTGGCACCTTATAGACTAACAGACGTTTTGCAGCATGAGCTTTCGTGGGTGAATACCCTTGCATCTGAAGAAGTGGGTATTCACCCACGAAAGCTCATGCTGCAAAACGTCTGTTAGTCTATAAGGTGCCACAGGATTCTCTTCTGACATGTTCCACACCTGCTCACCATGTCTTCAATCTTCATCTTTGGCCAGAATACAACTTCTCAAGATCTCCTTTTGGTTTGGTCATTCCCAGGTGCCCTTCATGTATTCATTCCAATATTTTTCTTCCTTTCCTCCTTGTTTGCCTTGTGGGAACCATGATCTGTGTCCCCCTTCAAGAGCACTCCTGAGATCTCTGAAAGCTTATTTCTGTAGTAGTAATAGGCAGGTGGGAAGAGGTCATCGTTTCCTCCTTTACTTATTACTTGTATCACTGCTTGTCATTTTTATCTTTAGCTGTTTCTATCTCCAATCCAGCCCATGTGCCTGGAGATACAGTGTATGATACTTTTATCATGTTCACGTGTATGTTTACTTTTTTTTCCTAGATAATCAGTCTGTGAATTGTCAGATGGATCATATGCTCTTGAGTGGCTGTCTGCCAATACTAAGTGGTGTCCAGATTGGAACTCCAGGATCACATCTTACTACACGCAGAAATAGATTGTATTCTAGGTGGTGCTTCCTCAAGTCCCTTTTTGTGTTTTGCAACCAGTGGTTTGTGATCAGCTTCTGTTTTGAAGCTATAATCAGAGAGAAAGTCATAAAACCTTGTCCATCCATATACCAGACCTCTTTTTTAATGTGTGCATACATTTTCTCTGTGGTTGTCATAGCCAGAGATGCATATGAGACTGGCAACTAATCATTTCCATGACACTGTCCTAGTACTACTCCCAGCCCTCCCCTCGAGGCATCTTCGAGAGTTTGATGTTTTTCAATGGGTCAAAGAAATTGCAGCACTGGAGCGGATGTTAGAACGTGCTTTAAATCATTGGACTCTCTTTCATGGTCTGGCATCCATGCCCATTCAGCAGCCTTGTGGAGGAGATGTTTTAGATGAGTTGTGAGATCTGTACAGTTAGGTATGAACCTACTGGCACAATTCAAAATGTCTAGCAAGCAGTCTTTGAATTCCCTTTTCATCTTCAGGTATCAGAAAGTTCAGTGTTGCCTGAATCTTTGATTCATCAGGCAAGATTCCTTTAAAGTCAGTCTCTCTCCCAATTATGTTATTTCCATAGCTTGAAATTGACATTTGGTTTTATTCAGGTTATTAGCTCTCACAATTTCTAATATCCTCCTCACTTGTTCCTGATGTTCAGTGGCAGTGCTGCCCAAAATTATCATGTCATCTACATACACTTTCACACCTGCTAGACTCTCTAGCATCTGGCTCATATGGTGAAGTACTTCTAGAAACTAACGTAGTCCAAAAGACAGTCCTAGGAAGCATTATTTGCTGAATGGTGTGCTGAAAATGCAGATCTAGGAGTTCTCTGTGTGATAAAATCCTGTTGATGCATCTAATTTGCTGAAGAATTTAGCTCCTGCCATCTCAGACAAATAGTTTACTTCTTGTAGGCAAGTGGAAGTGTTCTCTCTTTATAGTTTTGTAGGAATATAGACAGCTGTAGTCCCTCTTCTATTTTCTCTACAGTTACAAAGGAGTGAACCAAATCTGTTGTTTCTTCTATTCTCTGAATGATACCATTTGCTCTCATATTTTGCAGATCTTTTTTTAGCTATGTTCTTAAGACTTGTGGAACTTTTTGTGTAGCATGTACCACCGATTCCGGGTCTTCTCTTAAACGTATCTTGTATGTTGCTGGAAGGCACCCATTCTCTATGAACAAATCTTCATATGATGCTATTAATATTTTCATATATGGTTCTATGCTGTGCTTCTGGCTTTCTATGGTATGCATCCTCTTTACAAGACCAAGCACCTTACAAGTATATGTAACCAAGACCGGTGCACCACCTCTGTGCACCACCACAAACTCTTTTTATAAATCTACCAACATGGAGAGGGGGGGATATTTGATAATGAACTCTTTGATCTAGCAGAGAAAGGTCTAGCATGATCCAATGGATTGAAGTTGAAGCTAGACACATTCAAACTGGAAATAAAGTGAGAGTTTTTAACAGTGAGAGTAATTACACAGTAGAACAATTTACCAAGGGCTGTGATGGACTCTCCAACACTGCTAATTTTTAAATCAAGGTGGGATGTTTTTCTAAGAGACATGCTCTAGGAATTATTTTGGCAGTTCTCTGGCCTGTGCTGTATGGGAGATCAGACTAGATGATCACAATGGTCCCTTCTAGCCTTGGCATCCAGGAATCAATGACAACTGGAGAGAAGCTATAAACAAGACTTCAAGGACTCTCCTTTCAGCTGTAACACATTCACATTTAGAGTCCCTTTGAAACTCAACATCTTTTTGTCTTTTCAGCATTGTTTGCCTTCATTTTGCTTCAAAATGATTTATACACAATAAGGTGAGAAAACATTTCCAATGAATTGTAATGGATCTAGGCCATGAGCGTAGATGACCTCTCTTCCACCAGCATTATCACTGGAAAAACTCCAAACATTTCTTGCTGATAAACAGCCACACAGTTTGCTGTGGGAAGTCAGCCTCCGCAGCCAAAGCTTGCAGTAACTAAGTAAATGTGTAAGGTGTCTAAAACACCAAAGCTAGATTTTAAATAATGCTCAGTGCCTAGCAGCTCCCATTGTTCTCACTGGGAGGGAGGGCAGAAGACGGGGCTGAGGTTTCTCCATTGTTCTCTGTGGGACCTGAGTTCTTTTAAATATCTGACCCCCTGTCTTCTCCTCAGCCGCCGAGGTAGCATCAATAGTTGGTACAGCCTCAACCCCTGCCAGCCCTAATGCTTAATAAAGATTTACAGCCCAATAGCTCCACTTCAGGAAACTCTGCAGTCATAAAAAAAACCTTGATTTTGTTTATTGGGGGGAAAAGGGCAGACAGTGGCTCTCATTCACAAAGAAAGCTGTAAGCTACATGGTTCTTTCTTTTAGAGCCTTTCCCATGTTGGGAGATAGCTGAAAAGTTCAGCTTATGTGTGTTGCCAAGAAGGGCTTGTCATAAACAGATAGTTAAGGGTTAATGTCTCTTTTACCTGTAAAGGGTTAAGAAGCTCAGTAAACCTGGCTGACACCTGACCAGAGGACCAATAAGGCGACAAGATACTTTCAAATCTTGGTGGAGGGAAGTCTTTTGTTTGTGCTCTTTGTTTGGGGGTTGTTCGCTCTTGGGACTAAGGGGGACCAGACATCAATCCAGGCTCTCCAAATCTTTCTGAATCAGTCTCTCATGTTTCAAACTTGTAAGTAATAGCCAGGCCAGGCGTGCTAGTCTTATTTGTGTTTTCTCAACTTGTATATGTTCCTTTTTGCTGAGAGAATTTTACCTCTGTTTGCTGTAACTTTGAACCTAAGGCTAGAGGGGGTTCCTCTGGGCTATATAAATTTGATTACCCTGTAAAGTATTTTCCATCCTGATTTTACAGAGATAATTTTTACCTTTCTTTCTTTAATTAAAAGCTTTCTTTTTAAGAACCTGATTGATTTTTTCCCTTGTGTTAAGATCCAAGGGGATTGGATCTGGACTCACCAGGAATTGGTGGGAGAAGGGAGGGGGGATGGTTAAATTCTCCTTGTCTTAAGATCCAAGGGGTTGGATCGGTGTTCACCAGGAACCTGGTGAAAAAGCCTCTCAAGGCTGCCCAGGGAGGGGAAGGTTTTGGGAGGACAGAAAGTGATCCAGACACTAAAATTTCTGGATGGTGGCAGTGTTACCAGATCTAAGCTAGTAATTAAGCTTAGAAGTGTCCATGCAGGTCCCCACATCTGTACCCTAAAGTTCAGAGTGGGGGAGGAACCTTGACAGAGCTCATGGTTAAATACAGTTTATATTAATAATAATTCCTAAATAGGTACAGAGAGTTGAAGTGTCCAAGGTAAAGCTGGTGAAATAATGGAACTTTTTGCTTCAGATACAAAGATGACACTTAATGCTGATGTCTAAAAATATTATCTAATACTTCCAATGCCTTCATACAAAGTAAAATCACTCAAATAGTTTAGATCACTATAAATGTGTTCAAATATTTATGAACACATAGGCACATTCCCATATTTATGTGGTGAGAGCCACATTTTCCCAGTCTGAAGAATTCACTGTGACTATGACATTGACTATAACAGCTGTCAGACAATTAAAATAAACTCTTGAAAAAAATCAAGCATTTTTAACACCCTGTGATTGTCATGTCATAATAGTGGAATCAAGGTAAATTAAAAGTTTAAGAAATTTTAAAGTAAGCAAAACTGGAATAGAAGTGCAGCCCAATAATGGAAGGGAAAATTAATCTGGTCCAAGCTGTGCTATATTCTATATTGGGCCACTATCAGCAAAGCACTGCTAGTTTGGAAGAACGATGACAAGCTGTAATCACATATCCCACGAAGCCACAGGGAATGGAGCAAATATATTATGTCATTACAAGCTGGGATTCTCATCTTTCTAATGGCATACAATATTAATTTCTATAATACATAGGTCATAAGATACTAGAGGTTAATATTGTTATTCTGATTTCTCTCTTTTCATTTCATTTCATCTGCAACATAATTGTAGCAGCCAGGATCTTGAGAACAATTTGAGCTAGCAATGAACGCACTATACTTTCTGAAAGAAGGTCATCCCAACTTTTGCAGGGGAAATTGCATTAATCTCTCAGGTACACACAGCAGCTGGAAGCATGCTTCCCATCCTGGGTAGACAGAAACTCATGCTGGCTCTACTCCAGTTAGTGCCTAAAAATAGCAACAGGGTTGCAACACCACGGGTGGGTCATGGTGGACTTTCCAGCACTGACCATTTTAAAATCAAGATGGGATGTGGGTTGTTTTTTTCTAAAAGATCTGTGGCAGGAATTATTTTGGGGCAGTTCTCTGGCCTGTGCTATACAGGAAGTCAGACTAGATGACCAGAATGGTCCCTTCTGGCTTTGGAATCTGTGAACCTGCCATCATATCTGTACATTATTTCAGGCTTAGGCCAGGCCTGCTTGAGTTGACCCAGAAACACCTGAAGACCCCTTGACTCAATCCTTTGTGTAGTCCTGCTGCCACTCTAACTGTTTTTAGGTCCTTCTTCAATATTTCAAAGCTTTGCCTTTTTTCCCACCCCCCTCCCTGTGTGTTACCATTGCTCTGTCCCTCGCCTTCCTCTCTCCTGGCACTGCAAGAGATTTAGGACTAAGCCCTTATTACTAGTCTCCTGGATCCTGCATGTATGCTCTGTTGTATTCACTTAGATGGAATACCTAGGCCCAAAGAGTCAAAGGCGTTAACATAACCCAGTTACTGCCTGACATCAAGCAATGTTAAACAAGGTTCAGGTTCGGTATGCAGAGTCCTCAGCCAGCTTAATACCGTGGGAAACACACCATTAAACCTCATGTTAACCCTCTGTTAAAAATTCAGAAAAGGGAAAACAGTGAAAGCATCTGAAATGTAAAGTATTAAATCAGGCTGTCATTTTTAACTCCCCCTGATGTTCCCTTCAGCTGTAGAGAGTTTTTAGAAGGAATTCTCACACCACCCCCGATTAGCAGCCTGTTAATTGGTATAAAAGATGGTTATAACTGTCCTTTTTAGGAGAAAAGAGCTTAGCCACAGCTAAGGAGGAGGGCTGGCACTTGTTATTGCTGTTGTTGTTGTTAATGTCCCATCCCCCTTTCTAAGATGACAAAACAAGAAACACAAAATTGGAGCGAAAAGAACTGCAAAGAGAAAATGCAGCTTCTGTCTCTGGTGTTGACTCTCACTTGCAGCCGCACTGCTGGAAAAACATAGGCCCAGCCTACAGTTCTATAGCCACTCTGAGACCTAGCAAACTAGCCAGCATTGGGCTCTTTCGTGCACTGCTTCTCATTTCTTTTTTGGTCACAGACTCATAGCAGACTCATAGCAGTTGACCAGCTAAGCCAGACCCTTACTAGACCGAAGGAAAAAGGAGAGCGATAGGAAAGAAGAAATAAGGTAGGTAAGGAAGGGCACTTACTGCAGGGTCAGGGATGTGGAGACAGTCTCACATGCCAGGGATGGTTGGGAATTCATCCAGAGCTGGTAAGGTTGTGATGTCATCTGAGTCCATCTCTCTGACCCGGTCTGATCTGGTCATCTCTCAGGATTAGGATGAAGAAGGCCCTGGGTCCCAGGAGACAGCGAAGGGGGCAGTCATGAGGGTGAAGTTCACTCCAGTAGCCAATTTTTCTCCAAAAGTCTCTTTAAGGACCCAAAAAGGGAGTGAAGGCTCGTCCCCGCCTTATTTTGTACACCAGTAGCCTAATGTACACCACCAATTTGGGCTAATTGATTTTTGGACTCACTGTTCTTGTTTCCCAGGCATGATCTTAACCCTGTCCTTGAATGATCAGGAGCCCTCTTTGTTTGGACTAATTCAGCCTGTCTCCCTTTTGGACCTTTCCCCATCAACATTTATTGTTTCAGGTTATTGTGACATCTGAGGAATGTTCATTCGCATCTTATAATTAAACTCACAAGTGGGGTAAATTTGTAGGCCCAGTTATCACAACAGAGCTCATCTCTTCCTGTCAGTAATTCACCTCCCAGCTTCTCCTATTGCTAGTGCAGAGCTGATCAATTTAATCTTGAAGGTGCCATGATACGCACCGATACTTAAATGTCAACATTTTATTAAGATGATGTTTAAAAAAAAATGTATGGTAGAGTTTAGACATAGAAGTTTCTGTTGACCAGGGAATAACGTACAGATTATCAAGGGGGTGCGAAGTTTGGTTTAAGATTGGGTGGCGTAAGGAATACATAATCTGCAATAGCCCCGATTGGGGGTAAAACGTTAATGGGTCAAGGTACAGACACTGAGATAGGAGGGTGTTGTTCATATGATGGCTATGTTCAGGTGTGGAGTATAACGATTGGATACCATGATGAGGATGGATTGACCCTCATTTGGTGAGGTTTAACGTTCAGTTACCTTATGGTTCCGGTTCATATGGTCCAATGGAAAAAGTCTCTTGGTCACTGAGATTCTATCTGCCAGCCGGGGTGCGACCCGGCACTGTACCTGCTGCTTGGTCTGCCTCTGCTACAAAGTAGCTCACCTCAGATCCTCAGGGTTCGCTGAGCTGCAGCTAACCTGATACACAGGAACAGCTTTAAACAGCGCCGTCTCTGCCTGTGCTCTCACCTTCACTTGGCAGGTAACAAAAGGTATCAAGTGGCCTTC
Source organism: Mauremys mutica (assembly GCF_020497125.1). Taxonomy (NCBI): domain Eukaryota; kingdom Metazoa; phylum Chordata; order Testudines; family Geoemydidae; genus Mauremys; species Mauremys mutica. Next base: position 6,615,760 of record NC_059076.1, on the reverse strand, counting down.
CAGATTCTGGAGTGGATGACAACACCTGACCTTATATCACATAACCGGCATAGACCCAGATTGTGGTGCAAGAGTTTTTAAAGTGTCAGTGGATAAGTGGGCTTGGGTACGCCACCCACGGAATGTATAAGGAGTCCAAGTCGGTATCGGTGTAGCGAATGAGTACATGGGTGCGGACACCCATGACAAAACCAATGGAATTTAAGTTAGGAAGTATTTAAAGTCCTTTTCTATTTACCCGTCATTCAACACTGATGTCTTGAAGTGCCCAGTTGACACTCTTTATTCCAAACTTGTTCTCTATTGTATAGAGAGAGAGACACAGAAAATGCTCATTTTGGTTACGGTGACTGATGAGCTGTCGGTATTGTGTCACCACAGCTGGCACTTGATACTGCCTTGCCCAGAAGATCAATGTAGGTTGATTTTGTGATGCTAAAAAGAAAACTGCAGAATGACTCTAGTCTCTGCAGGTTCTTGTGCCTGGGTATATTGTCTTTATAACAGGCCTGGGACAGCACTTTGTTAAGGATGCTTCCGCCTTCCTAGAAGTTCCATGCTTTCCCTGCACCTGCCGTGGAAACTGGTACATGCACAGAGAGCCCATCCGAGAAGTAGGGCTGCTGCTAACAGGGCCAGCCCACAGGGTTCTTGCTCCCTTCTTCTGGTGTGTTGCTGTCACCTTCCCCATCCCTAATGATGACCGAGGTCAGGACATGGTCCCTACCACACCTTTGAAATGCTGGTGGGGGGCAGATTCTGCCCCCCCTCATGAGCTCTCCTACTATAGTAGAGATTAGCGCATCATCTGAGCTTCCTCCTGGATTAGGAAGGGATCTTCTCCAGTCTCTGTAGCAATAATCAAATCAAAGCAATGAGCCAGATTGGGGAAACTGGGGATTTGTCTACAGGAACAGCTGGTATAAATCAGCATAACCAGTTCAATTCAATGGAGCAACTTGTTACTTGTGTCACAGTTCTGGGCAACCACATTTGTGTTCCCCTCCCTGGTTCCTCAAGGGTTCCCACTCTAGGCTCCCAGTTCCTCAGCCACCTCTCTCAGGCTGCACAATTCCCTGTTTATACTGTGATATCCCCAGCAAGCCAGGTTGCCTGAACAGGCCAGAGTCTGTGCTTTGCTTTCTCTTCACAGGCTATGAATAACTGTAACTGCCAGTTGTCACAAGCTATCACACAGCCCTTGGTAAGCAAGAGCATTATAGAGAAAATATTTTAAAAAACAATAAATGTCCCTACATGTGCTAAAAGCTCATCAGTCTTATGGAGCCTCAGTATTGCAAAGCCCTTCCAATCTTTCCCAAGAAGGATTGGGGTCCCCCCTTGGAAGAATGTCCTGTCCATTTGCTGGATCAGAATGAATGCCCTGAGTCTGTTTAATCTCAGGCCATTTATTCCAAACTACTTTTCTTTGTCTCCTAGTCTCTGGAGAATCCAGTTTGAACTAGTATATGTCAGCGCTCTCCTTGCGGTGGTAGCCCTCTGGAGGTGTTACTGACAGGATGGAAATAATGGGAAACAAGACAAGAGCTCTAGTGACACAGATCAAAACATAGCACCACATCTGTTATCAAAATCTAGAGTCAGAGATGTCATCTGGATCATACCCTTGATTGAAGAAGTTCCTACAGGAACAGAGCTTGATACTGGAGCTGCCATCTCACTAATTTCTGCATCTACCTATCACCAGAAGTTGTCACAAGTTCCTTTGGAACAAGGGTTCCTAACCTTCAGGCCATATAACAGAGCATTTCATAAGGTCTGTAGCCTGCTTCAACACAATATGCTAATGGCCGAGCCATTAGCGTTTTGTCATCATGCTTATATCAATTTAGTTTACACAAGGAAGTAGAGGGTCTCAGCATTATCTTAGGTGTGAAACTGCCAAATTCCAGTTTGTACAGTAGACATTTTACCTTGCTGAAGGATTATCGACCCTTACTTTCAACTGTTTGATTGAAACATGGAATTCTGTCATTAGCTGCTGCTCATGTGCAACAATAGGCATTGCTACTTTCAGTTCATTCCTGTACTGTTCAATTCCATAGAGACACTCAGCTGTTGTGCCTGGCACAGCCACACTCTCGCAAACTCAAGCAACTTCAGATTAAGTGTTCTATATCAGTTTGATGGATAGGATACTCATCACTAGCACAGACATAGAAACCACTAAGGATAATGTGCCTTCTCTTGTGAGGTAGATGGCACTACAAGGTATAGTGTTAAATTTAAAAGAATCCCCAGTTTACACAAATTGCATAACATCACCATGAATTATAGTTGCATCTTCTGTGAAGTGCAAGTGATCATTTCAAAATCATTTCAGTGATAAGCCAGCGTATCTCATGTTTTGGAAGCTTTTCACAGAGCTCATTTTGGCATTGTATGGATGAAGGCCATAGCCCAGGGTCATGTCTGATGGCCAGGCATTGACAAGAATATTGAGAGGGAAGTGATGTACATGTCAACAAATTCAGCATGATTCTGGCCCAGCTAGTCTACACCCTTGGTCATGGCCTTACACTCGCTGGACATGCATTGACATGGACTTCTCAGGATCTTTAGAAGGTTATAGTATCAGAGGGGTAGCCGTGTTAGTCTGGATCTGTAAAAGCAGCAAAGAGTCTTGTGGCACTTTATAGCAACTTATAGTCTTGTGGCACCTCATTGCTGGCATATGATGGCGTATATTACATTGGTGGACGTGCAGGTAAATGAACCGGTGATGGTGTGGCCTGTGAAAGCGTAGGTAGAGAAGGGGCGTGAGTGGACCTACGCTACATTGATGACATCTTCATCATCTGGACCCATGGGAAGGAGACTCTGGAAAAATTCCATCACGATTTCAACAGCTTCCACCCCACCATCAACCTCAGCCCGGACCAATCTACACAGGAGGTCCACTTCCTAGACACCACGGTGCAAATAAGTGATGGTCACATTAACACCACCCTATACCGAAAACCTACCAACTGCTATGCCTACCTTCATGCCTCCAGCTTCCATCCCCGGGCACACCACAAGATCCATTGTCTACAGCCAAGCACTGAGGTACAACCGTATCTGCTCTAACCCCTCAGACAGAGACCAACACCTACAAAATCTCCACCAAGCATTCTCAAAACTACAATACCCGCAGGAGGAAATAAGGAAACAGATCAACAGAGCCAGACGTGTACCCAAAAGCCTCCTACTGCAAGACAAACCCAAGAAAGAAACCAACAGGACTCCACTGGCCATCACATACAGTCCCCAGCTAAAACCCCTGCAACGCATCATCAGGGATCTACAACCCATCCTGGACAATGATCCCTCACTTTCACAGGCCTTGGGTGGCAGGCCAGTCCTCGCCCCCAGACAACCTGCCAACCTGAAGCATATTCTCACCAGTAACTGCACACTGCACAATAGTAACTCTAACTCAGGAACCAATCCATGGAACAAACCTCGATGCCAACTCTGCCCACATATCTACACCAGCGACACCATCACAGGACCTAACCAGATCAGCCACATCATCACCGGTTCATTCACCTGCACGTCCACCAATGTAATATACGCCATCATATGCCAGCAATGCCCCTCTGCTATGTACATCGGCCAAACTGGACAGTCTCTACGGAAAAAGATAAATGAACATAAATCAGATATTAGGAATGGCAATATACAAAAACCTGTAGGAGAATACCCACTTCTTCGGATGCATCAAGCCTGACACCCACGAAAGCTCATGCTGCAAAACGTCTGTTAGTCTATAAGGTGCCACAGGATTCTTTGCTGCTTCTACAGAACCAGACTAACACGGCTACCCCTCTGATACTTGTAGGAGAACACTTCAACCTGCCTGGCCACACAATAGCAGATCATAAGGTGGCCATCCTGCAGCAAAAAAACTTCAGGACCAGACTTCAAAGAGAAACTGCTGAGCTTCAGTTCATCTGCAAATTTGACACCATCAGCTCAGGATTAAACAAAGCCTGTGAATGGCTTGCCAACTACAAAACCAGTTTCTCCTCCCTTGGTTTTCACACCTCAACTGCTAGAACAGGGTCTCATCCTCCCTGACTGAACTAACCTCGTTATCTCTAGCCTGCTTCTTGCTTGCTTATATATACCTGCCCCTGGAAATTTCCACTACATGCATCCGATGAAGTGGGTATTCACCCACGAAAGCTCATGCTCCCAAACGTCTGTTAGTCTATAAGGTGCCACAAGACTCTTTGCTGCTTTTAGAAGGTTATAGGTTTTTGGTCTTAGTCTGTGCCCATTTAAGAAGGCCAAAAGTTTCCAGAATGATTTCTACTACAGAGACCGAGACCACAGGACATTTTTGGAGCTTGGCTAGACAATTTGATTTGCTATAACAGTTGGTGAGTGACAATAGACCTCAGTTCTGAAAGATTGGAGGTTCCTAGACTGTTCTCAGTGGTAGAAGATGACAGAACAAGGAGTAATGGTCTCAAGTTGCAGAGGGGGAGGTTTAGGTTGGACATTAGGAAAAACTTTTTCACTAGTAGGGTGGTGAAGAACTGGAATGGGTTACCTAGGGAGGTAGTGGAATCTCCTTCCTTAGAGGTTTTTAAGGTCAGGCTTGACAAAGCCCTGGCTGGGATGATTTAGTTGGGTTTGGTCCTGCTTTGAGCAGGGGGTTGGACTAGATGACCTCCTGAGGTCCCTTCCAACCCTGAGATTCTATGATTCTATGAAATGTAATTCAGCTCAGTTCCATACCATCCTGCCACAGAGTAGCTGAATGCTTTGTTCAAACACTGAAGCATGCCTTAAGAGCCTACAAATCTATTGTGAGTCATCAGCAGAAACTGGACAATCTCTTACTTGCCTACAGGAATATACCACATGCTACTATCCAGGAGTCACCTATAACTCTTTTCTTGAAGCAATCTTTATGTACCCGTTGGGACCTACTGCATCCTGATATTGCCTCATGTGTAGCCAAATCTCAAGCTATGCAAATTGATAGACAACATGAGACTTGCCATTGTTCTTTTACTGTGGACTTGCTCTGAAGTGAAATGGGCACCTTAAAAAAAAGATTCCTTTACCTCCCTAGGTAACCCATTCCAGTGCTTCACCATCCTCCTAGTGAAAAAGTTTTTCCTAATGTCCAACCTACACCTCCCCCACTGCAACTTGAGACAATTACTCCTTGTTCTGTCCCCTGGTACCACTGAGAATAGTTTAGATCCATCCTCTTTGGAACCCCTCTTTCAGGTAGTTGAAAGCAGCTATCAAATCCCCCCTCATTCTTCTCTTCTGCAGACTAAATAATCCCAGTTCCCACAGACTCTCCACATAAGTCATCTGCTCCAGCCTCCTTACTTAGAGGTTTTTAAGGGCAGGTTTGTCAAAGCCCTGGCTGAGATGATTTAGTTGGGGGTTGGCCCTGCTTTGAGCAGGGGGTTGGACTAGATGACCTCCTGAGGTCCCTTCCAACCCTGATATTCTATGATTCTATACCTGAAGAAATTGTAAAGTGCTTGGGACCAGTTTCAATGGTTTCAATGGTTTTCAATGGTTTCAATGGTTCCAATGGTATTTTATGGAAACATATGGACCAGTCAGAGCCTCAACGAATACTGGAGTTCAGGACTGTTCCAGTAGGGCTTTTTGTTATTCTGATCATACCTCCTGCTGTTACAACCCCTCAATTCAATGACTTTGGTACCAGCTCCGGTTGTTTCCTTACCACTAACTGCTGCTGAACCATCACCCTGTTATCCCAAGAGTGTGAAAACCAGGTGTGCAGCAGCTGAACTCGTTGTTTGGTCAGTGAGTTGCTATTCCAAGGTGGAGAACTCCCTTACAAGGTGGTAGTCCACTCACGACTTTTAGCTAGGTGATATAGTCGTTTATGTTAGCAATACGAATAATAATGTGTGTGAGCGAACAGGGAGTTTCGCAAGGGAGTTCTCCAGGTGAAGGAGGAGCTAATACAGCATCTGTGGGGTAAGTGACTGTCTGTAGTGTGTGTTTGTTTGTGTTTGGGGGTTACTTGCTGTGTGCTGAGCTTGTGTTTGTCAGTCTGTTTGTTTGGTTGGTTGTTTGAGGGACCGTGTGCTCTGGCTGGCAGTTGGAGGCAGGTTTGAAAGCTCGAAGCCTCTGGTAATTGGCTGAGCCTTAATCAGTGGGCGGGGCATTCACTCAGGCCAGGGCTTTATAAAGCCGCGCACAAGCGACCAGAGAGCTTTGCGAACAGGGGCTGCTAACAGGGAGTTTCGCAAGGGAGTTCTCCAGGTGAAGGAGGAGCTAATACAGCATCTGTGGGGTAAGTGACTGTCTGTAGTGTGTGTTTGTTTGTGTTTGGGGGTTACTTGCTGTGTGCTGAGCTTGTGTTTGTCAGTCTGTTTGTTTGGTTGGTTGTTTGAGGGACCGTGTGCTCTGGCTGGCAGTTGGAGGCAGGTTTGAAAGCTCGAAGCCTCTGGTAATTGGCTGAGCCTTAATCAGTGGGCGGGGCATTCACTCAGGCCAGGGCTTTATAAAGCCGCGCACAAGCGACCAGGGGCTGCAAACAGGGAGTTTCGCAAGGGAGTTTAGAAGGGGAGTGGGAAGGGAGCGGGAGTCCCTCGCCGGCCGTAACCCCTTCCCTGTGGCCCCCCCCTAAAATCCTAAAACCTGTAAACCAAACTATATTCCAAGACTACTCCGTAAACCTCCCTTTCACTAACTAGGAGACAATGCAGGCAGAAGCCCAGCAGCAGAGTGGGGGCTATCCAGTTTATTGCACTGACTGTCGCATGTATGATTACCTGCCCTGGGGGCGGGTGGCGTATGTGTGCAGTCGGTGCAAGGAGCTCCTGGCCCTCAGAGACCATGTACGGACTTTGGAGGCCAGGGTGGCAGAACTGGAGGAGCTGAGAGAGGCAGAGAGGTATGTTGATGAGGCTTTCCGGGACACTGTAGAATTGTCCCACCTCCGCTTAGACAGCTCCTGTGCTGTTGAGGAGGAAGAAGGGCCCAGGGAAGTAGAGCAGTCAATGGGAGCAGAGGGAAACCTTCCCGTAGTTGGGACCCTCCTTCCAGATGGTGCTGGGGTTGCCTCTCGCACTGAGGTTGCCTCTCCGGGGGAGGGAACTCCAGTTTCTAGGAAAAGGCAGGTGTTAGTAATGGGAGATTCGATTATTAGAAATGTAGATAGCTGGGTCTGTGATGACCGGGAGAACCGTATGGTGACTTGCCTGCCTGGTGCGAAGGTTGCGGATCTCTCGAGGCATCTAGATAGACTTATGTGTAGTGCTGGGGAGGAGCCGGTGGTCGTGGTACATGTAGGTACCAATGACATAGGGAAGGGTAGGAGAGATGTCCTGGAAGCCAAATTTAGGCTGCTAGGGAAGAGACTGAAATCCAGGACCTCTATGGTGGCATTATCAGAAATGCTCCCAGTTCCACGCGCAGGGCCAGGTAGGCAGGCAGAGCTTCAGAGTCTCAATGCGTGGATGAGACGATGGTGTAGAGAGGAGGGGTTCACGTTCATTAGGAACTGGGGAAACTTCTGGGATGGGAGGAGCCTATACAGGAGAGATGGGCTCCACCTAAACCAAAGTGGAACCAGACTGCTGGCACTAAACATTAAAAAGGTTGTAGAGCAGTTTTTAAACTAGGAGATGGGGGAAAGCCGACTGCTGCAGAGGAGCGTGTGGATCGGACACAGACTTCTCTTAGGGGAGAGTCTGATGATAGAGAATCTCCAGGTTATAGTCAGGAGCAGAGGAATGAGAAGTATAATGTAAGGGCCGGATCAGATGATAAACAGTCACATAATAAAGAAATTGGCACATCAGAAAAAGGCAGGCTAATAAACAGGGACAAGTTTTTAAAGTGCTTGTACACAAATGCCAGAAGTCTAAATAATAAGATGGGTGAACTAGAGTGCCTTGTGATAAAGGAGGATATAGATATAATAGGCATCACAGAAACCTGGTGGACTGAGAGCAATCAATGGGACACAATCATTCCGGGGTACAAAATATATCGGAAGGACAGAACAGGCCGTGCAGGGGGAGGAGTGGCACTATATGTTAAAGAAAGTGAAGATTCAAATGAAGTAAAAATCTTAAGCGAATCCACAGGTTCCATAGAGTCTCTATGGATAGAAATTTCATGCTCTAGTAAAAATATAACAGTAGGGATCTATTATCGACCACCTGACCAGGACAGTAATAGTGATGATGAAATGCTAAGGGAAATTAGAGAGGCTATCAAAATTAAGAACCCAATAATAGTGGGGGATTTCAATTATCCCCATATTGACTGGGAACATTTCACTTCAGGACGAAATGCAGAGATAAAATTTCTCGATACTTTAAATGACTGCTTCATGGAGCAGCTGGTACGGGAACCCACAAGGGGAGAGGCGACTCTAGATTTAATCCTGAGTGGAGCGCAGGAGCTGGTCCAAGAGGTAACTGTAGCAGGACCGCTTGGAAATAGTGACCATAATACAATAGCATTCAACATCCCTGTGGTGGGAAGAACATCTCAACTGCCCAACACTGTGGCCTTTAATTTCAAAAGGGGGAACTATACAAAAATGAGGGGGATAGTTAGACAAAAGTTAAAAGGTACAGTGACTAAAGTGAAATCCTTGCAAGTTGCGTGGGCCCTTTTTAAAGACACCATAATAGAGGCCCAACTTCAATGTATACCCCAAATTAAGAAAAACAGTAAAAGAACTAAAAAAGAGCCACCGTGGCTTAACAACCATGTAAAAGAAGCAGTGAGAGATAAAAAGACTTCCTTTAAAAAGTGGAAGTCAAATCCTAGTGAGGCAAATAGAAAGGAGCACAAACGCTGCCAACTTAAGTGCAAGAGTGTAATAAGAAAAGCCAAAGAGGAGTTTGAAGAACGGCTAACCAAAAACTCCAAAGGTAATAACAAAATGTTTTTTAAGTACATCAGAAGCAGGAAGCCTGCTAAACAACCAGTGGGGCCCCTTGACGATCAAAATTCAAAAGGAGCGCTTAAAGATGATAAAGTCATTGCGGAGAAACTAAATGGATTCTTTGCTTCAGTCTTCACGGCTGAGGATGTTAGGGAGATTCCCAAACCTGAGCTGGCTTTTGTAGGTGACAAATCTGAGGAACTGTCACAGATTGAAGTGTCACTAGAGGAGGTTTTGGAATTAATTGATAAACTCAACATTAACAAGTCACCGGGACCAGATGGCATTCACCCAAGAGTTCTGAAAGAACTCAAATGTGAAGTTGCTGAACTATTAACTAAGGTTTGTAACCTGTCCTTTAAATCGGCTTCGGTACCCAATGACTGGAAGTTAGCTAATGTAACTCCAATATTTAAAAAGGGCTCTAGGGGTGATCCCGGCAATTACAGACCGGTAAGTCTAACATCAGTACCGGGCAAATTAGTTGAAACAATAGTAAAGAATAAAATTGTCAGACACATAGAAAAACATAAACTCTTGAGCAATAGTCAACATGGTTTCTGTAAAGGGAAATCGTGTCTTACTAATCTATTAGAGTTCTTTGAAGGGGTCAACAAACATGTGGACAAGGGGGATCCAGTGGACATAGTGTACTTAGATTTCAAGAAAGCCTTTGACAAGGTCCCTCACCAAAGGCTCTTACGTAAATTAAGCTGTCATGGGATAAAAGGAAAAGTCCTTTCATGGATTGGGAACTGGTTAAAGGACAGGGAACAAAGGGTAGGAATTAATGGTAAATTCTCAGAAGAGGGGTAACTAGTGGTGTTCCCCAAGGGTCAGTCCTAGGACCAATCCTATTCAATTTATTCATAAATGATCTGGAGAAAGGGGTAAACAGTGAGGTGGCAAAGTTTGCAGATGATACTAAACTGCTCAAGATAGTTAAGACAAAAGCAGATTGTGAAGAACTTCAAAAAGATCTCACAAAACTAAGTGATTGGGCAACAAAATGGCAAATGAAATTTAATGTGGATAAATGTAAAGTAATGCACATTGGAAAAAATAACCCCAACTATACATACAACATGATGGGGGCTAATTTAGCTACAACGACTGAGGAAAAAGATCTTGGAGTTATCGTGGATAGTTCTCTGAAGATGTCCACGCAGTGTGCAGAGGCGGTCAAAAAAGCAAACAGGATGTTAGGAATCATTAAAAAGGGGATAGAGAATAAGACTGAGAATATATTATTGCCCTTATATAAATCCATGGTACGCCCACATCTCGAATACTGTGTACAGATGTGGTCTCCTCACCTCAAAAAAGATATTCTAGCACTAGAAAAGGTTCAGAAAAGAGCAACTAAAATGATTAGGGGTTTAGAGAGGGTCCCATATGAGGAAAGATTAAAGAGGCTAGGACTCTTCAGTTTGGAAAAGAGAAGACTAAGGGGGGACATGATAGAGATATATAAAATCATGAGTGATGTTGAGAAAGTGGATAAGGAAAAGTTATTTACTTATTCCCATAATACAAGAACTAGGGGTCACCAAATGAAATTAATAGGCAACAGGTTTAAAACAAATAAAAGGAAGTTCTTCTTCACGCAGCGCACAGTCAACTTGTGGAACTCCTTACCTGAGGAGGTTGTGAAGGCTAGGACTATAACAATGTTTAAAAGGGGACTGGATAAATTCATGGTGGCTAAGTCCATAAATGGCTATTAGCCAGGATGGGTAAGTATGGTGTCCCTAGCCTCTGTTCGTCAGAGGATGGAGATGGATGGCAGGAGAGAGATCACTTGATCATTGCCTGTTAGGTTGACTCCCTCAGGGGCACCTGGCATTGGCCACTGTCGGTAGACAGATACTGGGCTAGATGGACTTCTGGTCTGACCCGGTACGGCCTTTCTTATGTTCTTATGTTCTTATGCTGGGGAAAGGTTTTTAAAGTAGAGTGGAGGAATGTGATGTCCCTTTAAATGTTTGAGCAATCCCCACTCCCCAGTGCAAAGTCTTACTTTCATGTTAGTGTCAGCACAGAGCGGCATTTGTGTCAGCTCCCTCTGTGTCTATCTCCTTCTCTGCTGGTCCAGAAGGCACGGTTGTCTCCCTGCCCCTCCATGGAATTATATAGGATCCCTGGCCCATAATGACGCTGTATTAAGTTTAAGGCCTCCCAAAGATATTGCTGTAGCTGTCTAGGCACTAATGTAATACAAGTGGTCAGAGACTAACCGAGATTGGGGCCCTGCTGTGCTAGGCGCTGTACAAACAGACAAGACAAACAAGTGGGAGGAAGCCTGCAGGGAATACATCACATCTCTCTATGTGAGACGGATGCATGTATATCTATCATTCTCTAAAGAGCTAGAGAGAGAGTCATGTACCTTTATCTGCTATTTTTCTCACTGTCTCTGATACTATGGGATAGTATTAAAATGGAAAAAAGTCAATGATGGTTATGAAGGAGATGAGAGAGACACAATGTCGGATAGGAAACAGTCAGTATGAAAGTTTTAGAGTTCACTTAAATAGGCGAAAGCTAAGAAATAAAAATGATGACACAAGATGACAAAGCGCCGGGTTTTTACTTAACATTTTCTACTGATGCCCAGGCAAATTTCTGTCTGTGCAGAGCCCTTCCCTTCTATGGTGACACTGAACACACAGACTGAAACAATGTTAATGTCAGCTTTGCCTTTTGGCCCAGCTCCCCCGGCCGGAGCCCCGCAACCCCGCGGTCCCGCTCCCCCGGCCGGAGCCCCGCTACCCCGCGGTCCCACTCCCCCGGTCACAGCGCGGCAAGTCCTGCGGCCCCACTCCCCCGGCCGGAGCCCCGCGGTCCCGCTCCCCCGGCCGGATCCCCGCAACCCCGCGGTCCCGCTCTCCCGGCCGGAGCCCGGAGGCCCCGCTACCCCGGCTACAGCCCCGCAACCCCGCAACCCCAGAGCCCCACTTACTCGCCCGGAGTCCCGCAACCCTGTGGTCCCGCTACCCCGGTCGCAGCATGGTAGGTCCCGCGGCCCCGGTCCCCCGGCCAGAGGCCTGCAACCCCGCAGCCCTGCTCTTCTGGACAGAGGCCCGCGGCCCCCGTCCCCCGGCCGGAGGCCCGCAACCCCGCGGCCCCGGTCCCCCGGCCCGAGAGTGGCAAGTGCGGCTTCCCATCTCCCACGGCCGGAGCCCCGCAACCCCGCGGCCCCACTACCACCGCCCAGCTACCACCGCTGGAGCGCGGAAATCCGAAGTGCCCCCCGGAGAGTACATGCCCCACGAATCGGCCCTGCATTGGCTAAAGCCGGCCCTGGAAGGAAGCATGGCTGATTTAGGCCAGCTGAGGATCTGGCCCATTGTTTTTGAAGTGCTGCCCAAGCAGCATTTATAATGCACAGCCTTCTTTGACACATTGGCAGAGCATGAAACCTAGCCTCATCCAGTCAGGGGTAAGAGCAGGGAATGCTGCCTGCGTGGAAATACTGACATTTTGTACAATCAAAGATGTGTCACTAAAGTATGGGGTATGTCTACACTGCAGCTGGAAGCAAGCCACCCAGCCTGAACAGGCAGATTCATACCAGCAGAGCTTGAGCTGGCAGGCTGAGACTAGCAGTGTGAACGCTTCACCTTGGGATCTCAAGCCCACCTGATTGCCTAGCCATGAGGGAGCCCAGGCACGGGCCTTCCTTGTATTTGTGAGGATGCATAATGCCCCAAAGCAAGTGCCATGGATGGTGTGGCCTGCATGGTCCTTCTCCTCCCCGTGCAGGGGGAGGGAAGGGAAAGGATTGATTGTCCCTTCGGCAGGACCCCACCCTAACCTTCCCCTGGGAGACCCTAGGCTCCAGCTTCTGACTCTGGTTTGTCCTTGACTCTGCTATTCAGTTGGTGTCTGTAACCTGGTATCTGACCTCGACTTCCTGGTGTCCTGACCCAGCTCAACCCCAAGGCTGCTACCCATCTCCTCATTGCAACTTAGCAGCTGGCTGGGACACAGCAGCACCCACAGCCAGGCCCTGACATGGGCAGACAGAAGAGCTGGCTCCAGGGTCGTGACTGACCCTGGGCTGGAGAATTGGCCACGTCTGCTCTCTGGGCCAGGATGAACACTCCTGGTCCTCCACTCCCGAGCCCGTGGCATGGAATTTGGGGTCAATTTAATGAACCAGGCACCTGCCCTTCCTCGCATACACTTTCTGGGGAGCGCAGGCTCGGAACAGCAAGTATGGTAAGCCTGCAGTTGGCTGTCTGAAAGCAGCAGGGAAGACAGTAATTTCAAGCTGATTGAGGGGTGGGAGGAAGAAATAAAGCCTCAGATCCTTAAAATAATTAAACACCCACCCCAAGCCGGATCTCCAGTTGGCATGAATCCACATGGCCCCACTGAAGTCAATGTAGCTGTGCCCCTCCTTTCCAGAGGGGGAAGGCAGTGATGACCAACAAAAAAAAAGTACAGAGGAGGCCCAGGGGAAAAGAAAAATATTCCGATAATGGAGTGAGGACAAGGCTGGCAAACGCAGTGGCAGCGAAACAACAGATGGGATACAATTTTAGTGAGCAGTCCCACAGATGGTTCAGCAGATGGATCCTGCTGGGTTCAAACAGCTTAGGTGGAATTTTCATCTGCTGATCATGGCAGGCAGGATATCTTCAGAGGGGCCAGGATCTTGGTTTTGTTCAGGTTCTGTACATGCCTATTGTGACAGAAACTGGCAGAGTGCAGTACATTAACCAGGCTTTGCACTTCTTAAACTCTGCTTAGATTCAGACTGTCTCATTCTGAAAGTCAAGGCTTCCTACAATCATAGAATCATAGAATTCAAGATCAGAAGGGACCATTATGATCATCTAGTCTGACCTCCTGCAAGATGCAGGCCACATAAGCCGATCCACCCACTCCCTTAATAATTCTCTCCCTTGACTCTGCTGTTGAATGCTCCAAATCATGATTTAAAGACTTCTAGTAGCAGATAATCCACCAGCAAGCGACCCCTGCCCCATGCTTCAGAGGAAGGCGAAAAACCTCCAAGGCCACTGCCAATCTACCCTGGAGGAAAATTCCTTCCCGACCCCAAATATGGCGATCAGCTGAACCCCGAGCATGCGGGCAAGACTCCCCAGCCAGACCCTCTGGAAAAAGGCTAACAATATCCTATCATTGACCCTTTGTACTAATTACCATTGTGGCATGTTATTGACCTATTGACTAAACCCGTTATCCTATCATACCATCTCCTGCATAAACTTATCTAGCTTAATCTTAAAGTCATGGAGGTCCTTCGCCCCCACTGTTTCCCTCGGTAGGCTGTTCCAGAATTGCACTCCTCTGATGGTTAGAAACCTTCGTCTAATTCAAGCCTAAATTTCCTGACTGACAATTTATATCCGTTTGTCCTCGTGTCCACATTAGCACTGAGCTGAAATAATTCCTCTCCTTCCCTGGTATTTATCCCTCTGATATATTTAAAGAGTGCAATCATATCTCCTCTTATCCTTCTTTTGGTTAAGGAAAACAAACCGAGCTCCTCAAGTCCCCTTTCATACGACAGGCTTTCCATTCCTCGGATCATTCTAGTGGCCCTTCTTTGTACCCGTTCCAGTTTGAATTCATCCTTCTTAAACATGGGAGACCAAAACTGCACACAATACTCCAAATGAGGTCTCACCAACGCCTTATATAACGGGACTAGCACCTCCTTATCTCTACTAGAAATACCTCGCCTAATGCATCCCAAGACCGCATTAGCTTTTTTAGCGGCCACATCACATTGCCGACTCATAGTCATCCTGCAATCAACCAGGACTCCTAGGTCCTTCTCCTCCTCCGTTACTTCCAACTGGTGCGTCCCCAGCTTATAACTAAAATTCTTGTTAGTCATCTCTAAATGCATAACCTTACACTTTTCACTATTGTATTTCATCCTGTTACTAATACTCCAGTTTTCAAGGTCATCCAAATCTCCCTGGAGGATATCCCGATCCTTTTCCGAATTGGCAATACCTCCCAACTTTGTGTCATCCGCAAACTTTATCAGCCCACTCCTACTTTTGGTTCCGAGGTCAGCGATAAATAGATTGAATAAAATCGGACCCAAAACCAAACCTTGAGGAACTCCACTGGTAACCCCCCTCCAACCTGACAGATCACCCTTCAATACGACCCTCTGCAGTCTACCCTTTAACCAGCTCCTTATCCACCTCTGGATTTTCATTTCGATCCCCATCTTTTCCAATTTAACCAGTAATTCCTCATGCGGTACCGTATCTAACGCCTTACTGAAATCAAGATATATTAGATCCACCGCATTTCCCTTGTCTAAAAAATCTGTTACTTTCTCAAAGAAGGAGATCAGGTTGGTTTGGCACGATCTACCTTTCGTAAAACCATGCTGTAATTTGTCCCAGTTGCCATCGGCCTCAAGGTCCGTAACTACTCTCTCCTTTAAAATTTTTTCCATGACTTTGCATACTACAGATGTTAAACTAACAGGCCTGTAGTTACCCGGGTCACTTTTTTTCCCCTTCTTGAATATAGGAACTATATTAGCTAATCTCCAGTCAAACGGTACAACCCCCGAGTTTAGAGATTTATTAAAAATCATTGCTAACGGGCTTGCAATTTCACTCGCCAATTCCCTTAATATTCTAGGATGAAGATTATCCTATGGAAATGGATTTGCAGTCTAGCATCGTATCTGCCAGCCATTTAACCAATACATGCTGCTCAATGCAAAACCACGTCAGCGAGACCAGCAGACCAAGGATGTTTCTGCTCCAAAAGACTGTGCTGCTGCAGCTTTCGGGTTTCTTAGATCGTCTGTGCCCTGAAAAGCTGAGTCCTTTTGTTCTGGGTTTGTACGCTACTGGAACAGTGGGGCCTTGATCCCTGATTGGGCCCCTTAAACTGCTAGCACAATACCGTCTCTGATGGCTTTCTGCTTTAAATACGGGTACCCTGCTGGACAGTACTCCCTGCTGAGCCTAGTGTCACAGAGCCCTCCAGTGGAAGCCCAGCCCACGCCTCCAGTGGTAATGGAGAAAGAGTATCCAGAAGGCTCTAGTCCTGCAGGTTCCTACAAACCCAACTCAGTAAGGGGTGGTGGGGAGCTAGACTGAGCTCTGTTTCAGCAAGGGCCAGGACTCCATACCCTGGGAGGAAGTATAAGGCACAAGTTCCTTCCTCTCTTCATGCCAGCGAAGTTGTGCTGGCTGGTGTATTGACAGGGTACAGCCAAACCTCTGCCTGTCTCACCCACTTGCTCTCCTGCTACCATATGGCAGAGTGCTGATGAGGACACATGGAATGGGGGTCTCACTCCCCTTCCCAGTCCTATTCAGACTCGTTCTAAAGGGGCCCTCTGTGCTTGAGAGATACCCTAGAGTGTGTGTCCCCTAGCTCTTTGGGGGAAATCAAGTCACAACATTATCTGCCAAAGAGTTTGGTTAAATCCAGTCTAGCTTTACAAAGCCAAGAGATGGAGAGTCTATCATACCCTTAAGGATGTTGTTCAATGGTGAATTACCCTTACTTCTTCAGAAAAAGCAAAGCCTTATTTTCAGCTGGACTTTAAGCTTTAACTTCCAGCCCCTGGGACTTGTAAGACCTCATTTGCTAAATGAAATAGCTCTCTAAGAGCTCTTCTTGTATAAATACTCATGTACTCAGGAACACCAAGGATTAAGATTATAGCATGAGGGGAAACACAGGCTCTTGAACTTTATCACAGGGATGGTTTTCCACTGGGAGGTTAGGGTCATCCAATGCTTTGGCTGCTGCGATCACTTTTCACAGTGAAAGCCAGTAAACGACAACGTTCTCCACAGGCAAGCTAGACTACAGCAATAGCAGCAGCACCAGCCACTGCCTGGGGAACAGCAATTTCTTGGCATTTTTGATGGGGCTGAAGAATTGCCCTGGACATGCAGCAGTTAGTTGAAAGACGCAGCTTGTTTGCCTGAGAGCATGCACTACTCATCGAGGCCTTTAAGACAAGAGTTAATGGAAACAAACAGAATGTTTTTGAAATGTAATAATAATAATAAAAAAAATCAATGGAGGAGATCTGACCCTAGATTAACTCAGTGGTGCATGGATAAACATAACACAATTCTCCAAACATGCATGGACCACAAAATATGGTCAGATTTTCAGCAGTGCATATGGAGTGTTCATATGTACGTCCAATTTCTCTACACAGATACACGTGTTTAAGTGAAGGGGTGAACATGTGCTCTCCAATGTAAGTGTGAAGGCTGGGCATGTACAAACTGCAATGCCTGTGAATACTGCATCCTTATAATTCATATTATAGCAGTCCATTGAGACCCCCAACTGCTATCAGCACCCCATTGTTCTAGGCACTGTACATACAGTACGAGATTGTCCTTGCCCCAGAGAGGAGGAAGTAGGAACAGGCACTTCTGCCTAAAGTCACACAGCAGACTAATGGCAAATCTAGGAACAGATCCTATGTCTCCTGATTCCCATGCAGTGCTCTACTGTTTGAAAAGCTGCCTCATATATGCTGATTACCATGACATTTCATTTCCTTGACAGGATGGAGCTTTTATGGTCTACTGAAGCAGGAACAAGGTAACTGGGAAGAAAGCTACAAAGTGTAGTACTTAAAAAAAAAGCACTCGGAGAACCTTTCTTAATAGGGATGACATTAAAAAGTTGTTCGGCCTCCACAAGCAAAATCAAAGTGGCAATGTGAGCCCTTTGATACACCAAACTAACCACAAAGCTATCAAGAAATTTGTTCATAAGATATATGAACAAAACAACTGTGCCCAGATGTGGAATGGCTTATAGCTCTCTCCCTTTAACCTCGGCCATCAGGGTTTGAAATCTAACATGAGGCGCTAAAACAATGCAGACAATGCAAGGTTGCACCATGGCATAGGTTCAGCTGGCACAACGTTGGGTACCCTTTATGAGGATTTCTGAGGAGATGGCGCAAAGAGAGGGGATCACAGGAGAAAATGTGACAGGAACTTCCAGGAGGAAAAAGAGGGAAATGAGTGCAGCCAGCAGCTGCCAACTGCAAAATGGCCCCTTTGGGCTACATGGCTCTGCCAAATTTACTCAGTCTATACTACGAGCAGAGTGTGTACAAAAGCTGAGGAATCACAAATTTGTGCTGTCTTGATGGTAGCTAATGCAAATATAAATAGCACCGTAGCCACAGGAGCACCAATGGAGGCCTGGTGTGACCTCCCGTATAAAGCATCTCTTTTAGAAAGACATCCAATTCTGATTTAAGGTCTTCAAGTGATGGAAAAGCCAGCAAATCCTTTGGTAAGTTGTTCCAATAATTATCACCCCAATTGTTAACATTCTTCACTTATTTCTAGCCAGAATTTATCTAGCTTTAGCGTCCAGCCACTGGATGTTGTTATGCCTTTATCTGATAGATTTAGGAGACTTTTACCATCAGAAATCTTCTCTTCATATAGGTATTTCTACACAGTTGTCAAGTCACCTCTTAACCTTCTCCTTGATAAGCTAAATAGTTTGAGATTCTTAAATCTTAAGTCTTTCATCATAAGAATGGCCATACTGGGTCAGACCAATGGTCCATCTAGCCCAGTATCCTGTCTTCCAACAGTGGCCAATGCCAGGTGTCCCAGAAGGAATTAACAGAACTGGTCATCATCAAGTAGTCCAACCCCTGTCACCCATTCTCAGCTTCTGGCAAACAGAGGCTAGGGACACCATTCCTGCCCATCCTAGCTAATAGCCATCAATGGACCTATCCTCCATGAATTTATCTAGTTCTTTTTTGAACCCTGTTATGGTCTTGGCCTTCACAACATACTCTGACAAGGAGTTCCACAGATTGACTGTGTGTTGTGTGAAGAAATACTTCCTTTTATTTGTTTTAAATCTACTGCCTATTAATTTCATTTTGTGACCCCTAGTTCTTGTGTTAAGGAAGTGTTGTTTACTACTCATATCTACTGTCTCTACACGAATCATGATTTATAGACCTCAATCATATCTCCCCTTAGCAGTCTCTTCTCCAAGCTGAAATATCACCATAAAAGAGATATAGCCATATAGATGCTCAAGCTCAGCCAGAATGTAGGGACTTGAGGCAGGAATGAGCAAGCTGAATTCTCTTGCTTGTGTCATGCATGAGGGCAGACTAGATCCTAATGGACCCTTCTGGCCTGAAAATTTATTGAATAATAAAAAAGATAGTTGTATATATGCTGGAGCTCAGCCAGAAGACAAGATGATCACAATAGTCCCTTCTGGACTGAACCTATATGAAAATATATGTAGATAATATGAAGAGGGCCATCCACTGGCACAGAAGAATATGCAACTTTAGTGTTCCTACAAACTTATAAACAAAGTGATTGTTGTGCACTCTAATGTCTTCTGGATTTCACAGCTCTAAAAAGCAGGAACCAGGAAATTGATAGGGAAGATGCTCTTGTGAAAAGGAATATTTTGACATAGTGCCCGTTCCCTCTTGGTAGAATCACAGAACAGTGCCAGTGTATTATATCAAATATTAAGAATTTGGAAGTTTAAGATCCAGGGCATCCTTTTACTCTACAGAGTTTCAGTCGAAAATTTATAGCAGCAATGGTCTATTTCTCCACCTTTGCATGATCAGATGGATTATTATTAGTGCTGGCCAAGAACTTTCACTACTTTTTTTTGGTTGGAAAATGCCAATTGGTC
Organism: Mauremys mutica; assembly: GCF_020497125.1. Lineage (NCBI taxonomy): Eukaryota > Metazoa > Chordata > Testudines > Geoemydidae > Mauremys > Mauremys mutica. Next base: position 6,596,148 of record NC_059076.1, on the reverse strand, counting down.
AGAACAAACTTTTCATGGGGAAAGGGTTGGTAGCAATGAATTTCTCAATCTGAAAGCAAAAAATTAGAGCTGTAAAATGTGTGTGTGGGGGGGGATTCAAATGGAGATTTTTTGAAATGAAGATTTCCAATCTTTATGACTTTTAAAAACTAATTGTAGGGAACTATATTTTTAAATAAGCAAAACTAAAAGTTTCAGAGTTACCAAAATGAAACATTTCAATTGACCCGAGGCAAATTTGGTTTTCAAATTTTTGGTTTGCAAAATTTTAAGATTTCAAATTTCAGTCCTGATTTGAGGTGGGAAAATTTTTCAAAATCTTGATTTTTTTTTTTTGGTGGGATAGGAAAACTGTCCAGTGCTAATCATCATTAGACACAAAGGGCAAGATTTTCAAAAAATGGGTGTCTAAAGTAAGGATCCTAAATCCATGCTTTGGCAAGTAAGGAAATGACCAGCTTTTCAATGCAGCTGATCACCCAGGAGCTCCCACTGAAATGAAAGGTCACTTATGTAGGAGCCTTTATATGAATTCAGGAGCCTAAAATTAATCATCCATTTTAGAAATTCTTGCTCTTTAATTTTATTTGACAATATCTGGGATTTATGTACTGCTTTTGTATGCGAGTTCTGGGAAAACACTGTATGATGTTTTTATTCAGCTATCACAGTGCAATAATTACTTATACAAACAACATCTACTGTTAGGTGCTGTATGGGCCAGATTTTTAAAAGGGCTCAGCTACCAGCAGATTCTAGTTAGGCTCCTACAGAAGTTCTTGTATTTTCAACCGAGCTTAGAGAAAGTTAGGAATGCCCAGAAAATCTGGCCCCTTCATTACTGTGCCTTAACAGGAGCTGCTCTCTTTTGAAAATCCAGCTCCACTCTTGAGAATCTGTTCCTTAATGTCATAGGTAAAGATAAGGGGCAACTCTGTACCAGGATCATGTCCTAAATTAAGGCTAAGATGGAGAGAATGGGGGAAGTAGGCATGAGGGCGTGTGGAGATTTGAACACTTCATGTAACAAAAAGGGTCTCCAAGAGGACTATTCCTTCCCCCTTCCCCCCCCCCGCTTCTTTGAATGAAAAAAACGCCATTAATTTCTTCTTGGGGGTGTCAGTATTAGCTTGGTTGAGAATGCCCCTCCTCTGACACAGGAGAATTCTCTACCACCAGGCTCAAGCTCGTCTGGCAGGAGACAGCTTTCTCAGGGGCCGGTTCCAGACTGCAGAACAAACTCCTCCAGGAACTAAGGGCCATCACAAGTCTCCACAGCTTCCACTCTAAGAGCAAGGTGCACTTCTGACCGGCCTTCTCCATCATAAATAGAGAGCAGCATGGACATTGAAAACCCAACCAAAACTACCACACTCCACTGCATACCCAGTCCTCCCACTGGGGAGAGGATGAGGAAAAGAACCAACCTCACATGACAGAGGTTAGTCACAGTGCTGTTATAACCATATTGGTCCCGGAATATTAGAGTAATGCAGGAAGCTGGTGTTATTTTTTTTTTAATTTGGCCAGCTTCTGTTGGTGAAAGAGAAGCTTATATCAAGCTCTCCTTCAGTTCTGTGTAAGCTCAAAAACTTGGACCACTTTCTGCTGGGGAGACAATAAAAGGTATTACCTCACTCGTTACCCAGGTGACAGGTCAGCGATGGCTGGTCACTTCCCTGCCGGGGAGTATGGGGTCAGGAAAAAGGCTCTCAGGATAGCTTCAGAGAACTGTTCCAAAGTACACGCTAGTATCTAGTCTTTTTATAATTAGTTTGTACAAAACACACAGTTCATAGTGACCCCAACTGGCTCATCACTTCTCCCATGTCCCATCAACTACTTATCAACAAAACATTGCTAACAATCTTAGCCATAAGCTTCTATATCAAAGATGCCCAAACTCAAAGTCTCCATCCACTTATTTTCTTTCAGTCTCATAATTTGTTGACTCTTTCCTCCCCTCTTCCCATTCTGATTAGCAGAACTGCCAGCCTCCAGCTAGTATCCGACCTTGCCTCCAGAAGCCCTGCTTGTGCTAATTAACCCTTAACTATGTGATGGTCTATTTTATTAATTCATAGGGCCTGAATGCAGACAATATGACTGCAATTACCTTGATAAAATTCTGGTGTAGCACACCCCTCAATTCCAGGGCAATACTCTCACCTTGTCTCCAAGATGTTGAGTGACTCAGTGTGACACAATGAATGGCAATGACATTGGAATAAGAACCAGAATAGAATAGTGTAGGAGACACAGGCATAGTGGTATGCTACAGGTTTTGCAATAACTGCAAATTGTTTGAGATACTTTTTTGCAGGATCAGGGCCTATGTGCTTAACTTTTCCCTGCAGCAGCAGTCCCATTGCTAGGGCTTTCATTTGTATAAATTCCAGAATTCAGTGCAGTGAAGTAGTGTTGATCTGAGAGATTCCATACATATAGTAGGTGCAATGTTTGCTATTTTTAAGTTTAATTTATAATATATTAATGGGACAAGCTCCAGAAGAGTTGATAGTGGAGAGACTCCTGGTGTTACTGGAGGATGTTTTCAGTTAAATCATTGTGCAATGGTTACACAGAATAGCAAACTCTCTCACAGCTGCAGGAAGTATTCTGAGCTGCCTCCAGGGGGCAGATCCTCAAAAGTATTTAGGTACCTAACTCCATCTGAAATCAACCCTCAACATCTCTGCTGAGACTGCCAATAAGAATGCAAATTTGGGCAATAACCAAGCAAACACTTAAGTCACCTTTACTCATGTGAGCAGCTCCATTGACTTCAATTGGACTAATTGTGTGAGTAAAGCAATTCACATGCTTACGGGCTGGCTGGATCAGGGCCTTGATTTATTAGGGACGTTTCCATGCAACTGTAACTGAACATAAACATGCTTCATACAGGCTACCTAAAGATGGAATTGGCTTTGTGTTTCTGCCACCATAAACAAGATTTGCACTCACGTCCTAGGCCTTGATCCAGCAATGGGCTCTGCAAGGGTGGAGATCAATGGGTCTCCATGGAAGTGCAAGGGCCTGCCCACACAACACTCCCCAGGGCTCTGGAAGGGTAACGGGTCTGTAATAAAAACAGAGAGCTCTTACACAGTGCTTTTCATCATAGATCTAAAAGTGCTTTGAAGGAGATCAGTAACGCCACCTATATTTTACAGTGGAGAAAATGAGGCACAGGGGAAGGTGTCCAAGGTCACTAGTGGACAAACCCAGAATGGAACGCAGGTCTCCCAAGTCTCAATCCAGTGCATTATCTATTTCAACAATGAACTATCCAGTGCCTCAAAATTGCTTATTTTAAACAAGAGCACTGGGGGGAGGGGAAAATATCCACCAAACATTTGGCCTTCAACAATAAGACTGAATTACAAATGATGTATTAATCAGATAATGTTGCTAGCTCTATTCCACATCCACTGAAAACAAATTTCCTAAATAGAGTATGACAGGGCTTGCTTTGGAAAAATGTATTTCTATACCTTCCGCATGTCCATTTTGCAGAGAACTGGCATGGAGAACAGGCACCCTTCAAGCACTTAATAAAATAGGTTCTCCTTTATGACTTTCATTTAAAATACATTATGAAAAATCACTTAATTCTCCTAAGCTGCTGCCAGATTTTGAGTAAGTGACTTTCAGGGCCTCTCACCAGTCCTAGAACTAATTTAATATGTTAAAGGGAAACACTGTCAGAGCAGCACGTGGTAGGAAGCACACTAGTTTGGAACGTCACCTCTCTCTGAAGAGATCAGTATCATCAGACCAGGGCCTTCCGAACTAACTGCACAGAAAAGTGAACATCTTTTGTCTTCTTGTCAAATATGTAAACAAGCAAGTTTGGAATAAGAACTGATCTTTCCGAGTGCTAATGATGGGTACAAGCATGTCCACACCTCACAAATCTTTCGTATGGATCAAAGGGAGCCCTAGCCAAAGAAACGATGCCTAGTTTAAAAGATCAGCTTCTTCTCTCATTGAGCTCAGTGAGGATTTTGCCATTGACTAGGATGGGAGCAAAGTTAGGCCAATGCTGAGTTTCTGAAAATTCCATTCTATTACCCCATGGTTCAAGATGTTCACCATATAGGATAGGACTATACATGGTATAGCTCTTCTTAAGCATCCCTGAAAGGAAAACATAAATGAGATGAAACATCCATGGTCAGCATTTAAGACTTGTTTAGCATTTAGTAGGTTCTTTATAATTATCTCAAAGAAGCAAAACAAGTGTAACTCTCTTTGGTGGCAATAAGAGCAGGTCATAAAAGGGGAACACGTTTCCTGTGTCAAAGTTCAAAATGTTTAGATAATTCCCTCCCCTCCCCACCTCCCCAAATCTGTATAGCTGGTCCAAAAACAGGTAAGGTTCCAGCAGAAAGTCATCTCCCTCCATCCCATTTATCTCTCAAACAAACAAACCAAAAAACCCCAAACTAATTAGAGTGTCATTCAACTCCAGTGCCACTGTTATTACAAAGTCCAAGAGCTGTCTATTGGTCGAAGTCCTGCTAGATTCATTCCTGATGCATAGAATTTTACTCCCAGGGAACGCTGGTAAAGCCAGTTAGACTCCTTGCACAGAAAGGTACTAAGCAGTCAGAGCAGGCATTGCAGAATCCAGACTGATTTTTGTACTAGGAGTCTCAGTTCTTAAAGTGGCATTACCAGTCTTAATGTTATATTATGTTCTTTACAAAATTATGTCGATTTTTGTGTCTATTCAAAATAGGTTGAAAAGTGGCTCAGTCTCAAGGAGTTAGATTCAAAGGAACCTGGGTGTGACGACACTGAGCATCACAGCACCCACCTTCTCAGTGCCAAGGAAATCACTGGCATTCACAAAGCCAGAGTTAGGTGCCTCAGCTCTCTATACAATGCATAGGGATAGAGAGGCACCACAGCATGGGATTCACAAAAGCCAGCAGAGAACCATAGAAATGTAGGGCTGGAAGTGAGTTTGAGAAATCAAGTCCAAACCCCAGCACTGAGGCTGCACCAAGTAAACTTAGACCATCCATGACAGGTATTTGTCCAAACCTTCAGTGAGCAGGACTCCCCAATCTCCCTTGGAAGCCTATTGCAGAACTTAACTATCCTTAGAGTTGGAAAGTTTTTCCTCCTATCTAACCTAGATCTCCCTCACTACAGATTAAGTACATTACTACTTCTCCTATCGTCATTGAATTGGGAGAACAATTAGCCACAGTCCTCTTCATAACAGCCATTAACATATCTGAAGACTTACAAGGTTCATCTCTGTCTTCTTTTCTCAAGAATAAACACGGCCAGTTTTGTCTAGCCTTTCCTTACTGTAATGGAACGCTAAACATCTTATTTAAGCTAACCTCAACTATACCTGGCAATATACTAAAGGACCAGATAGTGAACACATCTTTCAGAGTAGCAGCCGTGTTAGTCTGTATCCGCAAAAAGAACAGGAGTACTTGTGGCACCTTAAAGACTAACAAATTTATTGTAGCATGAGCTTTCGTGAGCTACAGCTCACTTCTTCGGATGCATAGAATGGAACACACAGACAGGGGATATTTATACATACAGAGAACATGAAAAGGTGGAAGTATGCATACCAACAGGAAAAGTCTAATCAATTGAGATGAGCTCTTATCAGCAGGAGGAAAATAATCTTTTTGAAGTGATAATTAAGATGGCCAATAGAAGGTGTGAGGAGAACTTAACATAGGGAAATAGATTCAATTAGTGTAATGACCCAACCATTCCCAGTCTTTGTTTAGGCCAGAGTTAATTGTATCTAATTTGCATATTAATTCGAGTTCAGCAGTTTCTCTTTGGAGTCTGTTTTTGAAGTTTTTTTGTTGCAAAATTGCCACCTTCAAGTCTGTCACTGAGTGGTTAGAGAGGTTGAAGTGTTCTCCCACTGGTTTTTGAATGTTATGATTCCTGATGTCAGATTTGTGTCCATTTATTCTTTTGCATAGCGACTGTCCGGTTTGGCCAATGTACATGGCAGAGGGGCATTGCTGGCACATGATGGCATATATCACGTTGGTAGATGTGCAGGTGTACGAGCCTTCCACCTTTTCATGTTCTCTGTATGTATAAATATCTCCTGTCTGTGTGTTCCATTCTATGCATCTGAAGAAGTGAGCTGTAGCTCACGAAAGCTCATGCTACAATAAATTTGTTAGTCTTTAAGGTGCCACAAGTACTCCTGTTCTTTTTGTGAACACATCTTGTGTCTTTCTCTGAGAAGGAAGCTCTGTAGCACAGACATTACTTCTGACAAGACATTACAAGACATTACTTCTGACAAGCTAGTGCCAGAGGAGAACAGACAGAAGGAAGAAGAGCAACAAAAGTTCCAAAACAGACAGAAAAAAAATAGTGCAACAAAAGTTTCAGGATCTCTTCAACATGAGACTCTTCAATGAGCCCAACAGAACAGACAGACTGGAAGCTGTATTTTGCAAGATTTCAAATTACTACAGAACTCCATAAGGGGACACTGAAGATGATACCCATAATATAAACTGAAGATATACACATAAGTAGGCAGAGCATTACCTTTAAATCCTTTGACCTTTCTGAAGAGAGTCAAAAAGATGGCTGTGAAAGGAGTCTGGCTATATTTGACACATACTTTATACCTCAGAGAAGTGTGGTTTATGAAAGAGCATGATTTAAACCAGAAAATTAAAGGACCAGGGGAAAATCTTGATTTTTTCCATAGGAGCTCTGCACGCATTGGCTGAAAACTGATTTGAGGAATGCAAAACATGAAAATACCAGAGACAGGGAACAGAAAAATCTTTCACAGAAGTTACAAATACAGATTTAACCCTATCAAAGCAGTCAACTAGTCCAACAGAGGAGCAAAAGGAAGAAGACACTTGAAAAGACAAAAAAAAATAGCTAAGAAAACTGTAAACAGCATGAGTGTTAGAAGTCATAATAAAAAATGGAGGTAAGGAGAGAGAATTCCCAGGCTAAGAGGGAAAAATTCCAGTCAAACATCAAAGACTCTCAGTCTAAATGCACAAGATGTGGAAAAATTCCTAACCCAAGGAGATGATGTATGGCCAGCCACAGGCTCCAGGTATAATGAATAAGACATGGACATTTTGCAGTTGTTTGCCACACCAAAGCATTCAGGGAATTGACCCATATTACAGATAATAAAGAGCCATTGTTTCTCAGATCTATCATGTGTGATGACAGAGCATTCCTGGAAAGTGAAACTGAATATTCATGGAAAGACTATTTAAATTAAAATTGATGCAGGAACAGATGTCAGTTTGAGAAGGAAATTACAGTCACCTTCAACCCTCCAAGAGGTTAAGTCACTTGACACCGCTCTGGCTAGCTCTGGAGATATTCTCAACTGTATGGACCAGTTCACCACAGAAACAACTTGCAAAGACAAAAGCTTTGTATTCGGAGTGTATGTGATCAAAGTCTCACAGACCAAGAACCTTCTTAGCTGGAGTCATTATGGATTTAGTGAGAAAGATTGAAGAACTCGATGGAATATATGATATTTGTCTTTTGAAAGGAGATCCAGTACAAGTCAACTTAGGACAACTCTGAACCATATAGAACAAGACTTCTGCCAGACAGTCCTTGGAAGAGACTAGCTGCAGAGTCGTAGTGGAGTATTTTTTGAGTTATATAGAAATAATGTCCTTTAAAGACATGTTGCAGTGTTATCAAGAAACTGAAGTGTGCTTTGCTCATTTCAGAATTCTAGACCAACTAGCAATGGACCACAATTCTCTGCAGCAGAATTTAAGTCATTCTGAATAAATTATTTTGATGATATTACTAACAGCTCACATTACCCACAAGCAAATGGAGAGGCTGAGAGAGCTGTACAGTGAGCCAACAATATCCTCCAGCAGGAAGAACCATTCCTTGCTCTTCTGAGTTACAGACCAACACCAATAGCAGCTACTGGATAGTCCAGCACAACTCCCGATGGGCAGGCAACAAGAACTACTGTTCCAGTTTTGGCAAAGAATGTAGCTCCAAAGTGACCAGACAAGAAGAGTCAAATCAGATAAGTGGCAAAACGGGCTTATGAACACTCATACAACAGACGTCACTCAGAGAGCTGCCGGGTCTAGAACCTGCTTACTGTGTCCACGTCAAAATGGATGGAAAGAGAGGATAGAAAGCTCCAGCTTTCATTAAAAAAAAAAAAAAGCTTCATTGCCTGAAGGGGAATGTCTGAAAAATGCAAAATACTTTAGGAGCAGCAAAGAATCCTGTGGCACCTTATAGACTAACAGAAGTTTTGCAGCATGAGCTTTCGTGGGTGAATACCCACTTCTTCGGATGCAAGCAGTGGAAATTTCCAGGGACAGGTGTGTATATATAAGCAAGCAAGAAGCAAGCTAGAGATAACGAGGTTAGATCAATCAGGGAGGATGGGGCCCTGTTCCAGCAGCTGAGGTGTGAAAACCAAGGGAGGAGAAACTGGTTCTGTAATTGGCAAGCCATTCAAAGTCTTTGTTTAGTCCTAAACTGATGGTGTTAAATTTGCAGATGAACTGGAGTTCAGCAGTTTCTCTTTGAAGTCTGGTCCTAAAGTTTTTTTGTTGTAGGATGGCCACCTTAAAATCTGCTATTGTGTGGCCAGGGAGGTTGAAGTGTTCTCCTACAGGTTTTTATATATTGCCATTCCTAATGTCTGATTTGTGTCCATTTATCCTTTTCCTTAGAGACTGTCCAGTTTGGCCGATGTACATAGCAGAGGGGCATTGCTGGCATATGATGGCATATATTACATTAGTGGATGTGCAGGTGAATGAACCGGTGATGGTGTGGCTGATCTGGTTAGGTCCTGTGATGGTGTTGCTGGTGTAGATATGTGGGCAGAGTTGGCATCGAGGTTTGTTGCATGGGTTGGTTCCTGAGCTAGAGTTACTATGGTGCGGTGTGCAGTTGTTGGTGAGAATATGCTTCAGGTTGGCAGGTTGTCTGTGGGCGAGGACTGGCCTGCCACCCAAGGCCTGTGAAAGTGTGGGATCATTGTCCAGGATGGGTTGTAGATCCCTGATGATGCGTTGGAGGGGTTTGAGCTGGGGACTGTATGTGATGGCCAGTGGAGTCCTGTTGGTTTCTTTCTTGGGTTTGTCTTGCAGAAGGAGGTTTCTGGGTACACATCTGGCTCTGTTGATCTGTTTCCTTATTTCCTCGTGTGGGTACTGTAGTCTTGAGAATGCTTGGTGGAGATTTTCTAGGTGTTGGTCTCTGTCTGCGGGGTTAGAGCAGATACGGTTGTACCTCAGTGCTTGGCTGTAGACAATGGATCTTGTGGTGTGCCCGGGATGGAAGCTGGAGGCATGAAGGTAGGCATGTACATCGGCCAAACTGGACAGTCTCTAAGGAAAAGGATAAATGGACACAAATCAGACATTAGGAATGGCAATATACAAAAACCTGTAGGAGAACACTTCAACCTCCCTGGCCACACAATAGCAGATTTTAAGGTGGCCATCCTACAACAAAAAAACTTTAGGACCAGACTTCAAAGAGAAACTGCTGAGCTCCAGTTCATCTGCAAATTTAACACCATCAGTTTAGGACTAAACAAAGACTGTGAATGGCTTGCCAATTACAGAACCAGTTTCTCCTCCCTTGGTTTTCACACCTCAGCTGCTGGAACAGGGCCCCATCCTCCCTGATTGATCTAACCTCGTTATCTCTAGCTTGCTTCTTTCTTGCTTATATATACACACCTGTCCCTGGAAATTTCCACTGCTTGCATCCGAAGAAGTGGGTATTCACCCACGAAAGCTCATGCTGCAAAACTTCTGTTAGTCTATAAGGTGACACAGGATTCTTTGCTGCTTCTACAGAACCAGACTAACACGGCTACCCCTCTGATACTAAATACTTTAGGCTGACTTTTTAGAAATCTATGATTAATGTAGGCTCTGAAGATAGATATGTTCCTTTCCCCTCCCTTTAGCCTAATCCCCTTTATGTACTTTTTGTATATTTATAGGTTGTTTTTCCAAATACATCAGATACACCAGATTAAATATAATACACAGAGTTCATTGCAGGATCATATATGACCAAGAGCATTGCTCTGTTGACATTTACCATTTGTTCCTCACAGTCAACAGAGCAAACTCTACAGATGTGGACGCAGAACAAGAGGATGTTGGATTCCCGGTCACTGCCAGAGAACCAAGTTGTTGTGTGCTCCGGCTGTATAACTAGAAAGCCAGTATGATGGTGGGGGGCAAACTCCAGCCTGCAAGCCATTTAAGCCAGCCCGTGAGCTCCATCTGGGGCACTGGGGCTGCACCACGCAGCTCCTGGAAGCCATGGCATGGCCCCGCTCTGAGGGTCACCGGCCGCTCCGTGCCTAGGACCCAGAGAAGGGACATACCACTGCTTCCAGGAGCTGCCTGAGGGAAGTGCTGCTTGTAGCCTGCACCCTGAGCCTCTCTCCATGACAAAACCTCCTGTCCCAGCCCTGATTCCCCCCCCCCCGCTCTCCAAACCCCTTGATCCCAGCATGGAGTGCCCTCCTGCACCCCAAACCTCTCATCCCCAGCCCCACCCCAGAGCCTGCACCCAACCCCAATGTATGAGCATTCCACCATACAATTTCTATTCCCCAATGTGGCCCTCAGGCCAAAAAGTTTGCCCACCCCTGCAGTATGATATGTACTGAACTTCTCTATCATGCTGTCTTTGTGAATTTTGTGAGTGGGGAGATGTCAGGAAATGCTAAAGTGAACTACTGTTCAGCCAGTAGGTGGCGCTGTGTGCAACATACTTCATTTAAGCTAACCTCAGCTGTACCTTGCAGAGGACTAAAGGATCATACAGTGAACACATCTGGTGTGTGTCTCTCTGAAAAGGAAGTTGTGGCCAGTCCATATCTGGTACAGAGGCTGACCTGAATAGCTGCTACTAGCAACTTCCCATTTATAAGGTGAACAATGCTCTCATAGGTCTTTTTTTTAAACTTTTTATCATTTTTCTTGCTCTCCTCTGGACTCTCTCCAATTTGGCCACATCTTTCCTAAAGGGTGGCATCTAGAATTGGTCACAGCACTGCAGCTGAATAGGGAGTTGCCACCTCGGAGGGGAGTGCTCTAAGCACTGAGCTATGGGATATTCTGGGGTAGGGACTCCCTCAGCCTCTCCTGATGGCGCTCTTCCACAGAGGATAAGGAATTTAAAAGTCAGTCATTGGAGCAGAAGGGACTGGATACTTGATCTGCCACAGCGTTCCCATAGCCCAGGGGAGTACCCTAACCACTGAGCTGAAAATGAGGCGGGAGGTCCTTCCCTCTCCTGGACATTTGTGTGAGCTCACCTACGGGGCTGGTCTGGTAAGCACGCTCTGGACACTTACCAGATCAAGGCCTGCAAGCAAGTTAGGTGGAGGAACGCCTCTCTTCCCCGGTTCATGCATTGCTCTGGGGCTTAGGCATCTGGATACCTGGTGTGGGGCTTCACTGCACATGCTCAGAAGCAGAAACGTAGGTGCCTAGGGAACCTTTATGTAAAAATGGTGTTAGATATGTATGGGACTGGCAGCAGCTGTGTGGGAGTTTTGTGAATCCCAGTGGGGTCTGATTGTGGGATGTTGGTACCTAAAGTGGCAGTTCAGCACATAAGTCCCTTTGTAACTCTAGCCCAAGGAGCCTTTTGCTGTCCAATTTCCAAAAAATCTAAGCCACACGTTTCTCATTTGTTAGGTAACTATCCAGTATTTCTCTAGAATGATTCTCACATCATTTTTTTCCTTTAGTCTAACATTTTGTAAGATAATGTTCAATTCCCAAACTCTTCTTGTTCACCCAATTAGACCTGTAGGATTCTGATACAGTGGCAGGTAGCTCCAGCCCAGTTTACTAACACAAGGCACTTAATTTATAGTTACAGGCACAAGGTGTTTTTGTCTTTACGGCTATACACATATCCTCTAGGATACTTTAAAGAAGAAGCTCAAAGACTTGTAACAGCCATATCGCATATCACAGAAAGATTGTACACAGCATGACTGTAATGGAGAATTAGGAAACAATATAAAGCCCCTTTAAAACAATCCAAACTGACATTCAAAAAAACTTTGGTAATCCCTTATAAAATAGCATATTGGTGAAAGTTAGTCCTTACTATCTACCCATATTTATACAATTTTTGCTACAACTACAAAGGCAGATCACAGCAGCTTGACAGTGAAGGAATGCCAAGGATCTAGGCACATGTATTTGCCATAGGCAAATAAATCCTAAGGTTTTAAATAAATGACATGGTAGAAACACACATAGTAGGAAAACTCCCTGTTGAGTTTCTAATCATAGAGTTTTCAATAGGCAAATCCATTCACCCTCTTTCAGTAAAGCCTTCTGTCCAAATGTGAAGCCAGGTGGTTTGAAGTAAACTTCATAGAATATTGGAGACCTCAAGAGATCATCTAGTCCAACCCCTTGCTCAAAGCAGAACCAAGCCCCAAATGGACCCCTCAAGGATTGAGCTCATAAGCCTGGGTTTAGCAGGCCAATGCTCAAACCACTGAGCTATCCCTCCCCCAGAACATGTAAGCTCTGCTCCTTTTGAAGGCTCTTTTATAAATAATAATTAAAAAAATCACATCTGTTCAGGAAGGTTGGTGGCAAAATCAGTTGTTTATTGGCCTGTGGTCATTGCCATGTGAAAGAGCATCGGCTCTCCACTTTAGTAAAGAGAATAATTTTGAAAATGTTGGCCCCAGTTTTTCAAAATGGGAGCCTAGTTAGGCTCCAAAATCCATATTGCAGCACCTAAGTGGTAATGATTTCAATGGGAGCTGTTGGGTGCTCAGTATTGTTGAAGATTTGGCAGCCTAAATAGATTTAGGGTAAATATTTCTAGAGCCCTTATGTCACTTAGGAGCCTTTGAAAAATCATCCTAAAAGAATGACTTTAGGCTCCAATTTTTGAAGAGGATGGCCAGGGTATATTTCTATGGGAAATACGAGCAACCCAGTTTACATCATATAGTGCTGCTGCCTCCTAGCCCAGTACACATACCCCTAGTTTTAGAGAGCACATTGATAAGCAGTACAACCAGAGCAGAAGGCAGGTCATTGCTTTTAGCGAATCCTGTGTTTCCCTGAATGATATGGAAAAGTCCCCTAAAATGTATTATGGTTAAAACCAATAGGGAATTATAGAAGGGTAATTGGGTTCTAATCGACATTACTCTAAGTCTTAAGAATTCAATAAAGGATGAATTACTTTCTATACATTTTCTTTAGCCACCCTCTATAATTCTAACAAGAGGATAGAATTATCTATTAAATCCTGCAGAATAGTTTACAGGAGGGAAAAATGCTATAGACAGGTTATTTTTTCTACTAGATCCAGTGGTGTTTTTCTATAATTCACTACACTAAGGAGTGTAATTCACCGCTCACTACTGGAACACTGTCTAACACATTGGGGTTTTGCCCCCATCCCCATCCTTACAGTGGAAAATCCACATTTGGAGGAAATTGAGCCTATGCTATGGAGTTTAAAACAAAAACCAAGTTCCTTAGCTCGGATCCTGTAGCAGACTCAAACAAGCCCCTAGGGAGTGGCTTCAGGCTGAGTTACACTATTCAGCTATTCTCCTCTCTGCTACCTTTAGAAGTATATTCTAAAAGCTGACCAAAAAAGCACCTCAAATACATGCTCAGTACATGACTTTCAAAAGCCAGCAACTTTATCAAGTCTCATAACTAGAGCCAGTTGAGAATATTCCAACAACAACAACAAATTGTTTTGCAGAGCACCATATGTCAGAGTCCCCCCATATGATTCATCCCCAGAACTTCTGGTTCACTTGAAGTTTCTTTTAAAAAAATGTTTGGGTCCAAACTGGAATAAATCCAAGTTTTGAAATATCAGTTTCCTGTAAACTGGAGGATGTGAATTTTGAACAGCTCTGCTCATGACCATTTTCCTTTGGAAGAAGAGGACCCTCTCCTCAGTGAGGACTCTGTCTATGGCAAATTTTGCCCTCTCCTCCCCCCTCCACCCCCCAAAATGGAGGGTATTTTTAAGTGGGGAAAAAAGTAAATTGTTTAATATCTTCAAATTTAGAGAGGGCTTAACTGTTTTTCGGATTTAACTTTATACAATTCACTTTTGCATAGAGACCAAACCTGAAAATGTCATCCCAAAAGGCAAACATTTTTTAAAGTTGTCATTATATCCCATTTTCTGTCATGAACATGAAATCTTAACTACATTAGTTCATAATCAGTATCCTGTTATTCTACAATTATTGGAGAAGACAATGTGGACTAGTGGATAGAGACTGGATAGGAACTCAGGAGACTAACTTCTCTTGCTGGCTTTGCCACTGACCTGCTTTATAGCCTTGTGCAAATCACTTTTCCCCCTACCCTTTGTCTTGTCTGTTAGATGGTAAACTTTTCAGGGCAGGGATTGCCTCCTGCTAGGAGGTTGTACCACAGTGGGGTGCCATCTTGCTCAGGACCTTCACATACTGCCTGTACCTCCATGGCCTTTTCCTACCTCTCAAGCACCACCGCCTGGCCAGGTCGCTGTACAGCACGCTGCTTCTGGAGCCATCCCACCTCTTCAGGCCCCTCCAGGCCATACCCTTTGTTCAGTCTCCCTCTGCCAACCATCCGGCACAAATTCTTTCCAAAGACAACACAAACTCACACAGGCTTCACCCCAGTTTCAGTTCTACACAGCCCCCTCCTTCCTGAGAGTCTGTCTGCTTCCCAGAGCCTCCTGCCTAGAGTTTGTCCTGCTCCACAGTCCATTCCAGGTACACCTTTGCAATCTGTCCATTGCTTCTTAGCAATACTGTGGGAGACTGTGGCTGCCTCCCAGCCTGGAATCCTTCCCCTAAGTGGCTCCTGATTACATAGCCAACCTCTGGTCATCTGAGTTATTTTCTCTCTCAATCACATTCCTCTCTTGATGCTTCTAAACTGCCATAACACAAATAATAGTCATTTAATATCTATTGGAGTCTTATGGCAAAAGTTTTAGTTTCGTTTAGCATCACAGAATTTAAAACTCGGTGGAGTAATTTTGCTGAAACTTCCCAAAATATTGACACAGAGACCAGACCTGCATCTAAAAAATCATCCTGGAAGAAAACTCTTTGAGAAAGTGAGGAGTAACTAAGCAAAAAAATGGAAGTTAGAACTCAGCATTGACTATGTAGCTTTTGTTACTTCAAAAAGCTAGAGCCTGTGTGTTTCTACAGTACAGTATATATTATTTCAGAAAGGGCACAATGAGTCAAATTCTCCCTGCGATTGTGAATTTGGCCTTGAATATTTTAATCAAAATAGCTATCCAGGGAAATGGCTATAGTTAATTGACCCTACTCTTGGCAATTACTCTAAAGTGGAATCTTTCTTTATGGGAAAGAGTCATTGGTCACAGGCAGAAAATAAAAAAAAAAAATCCTTGAGTTTGTACCTTGCTTTCAACAAGCAAAAGGAAAGAGCACAAAGAAATGTCAAGCACAAAACTCAAAAACAACTACTTCAACCGTAAGTCAGGTCTGTCTGAGGTATCTCAACACCCCATTCTCTCCTTCTCCCATTATAGTCATAAAATGTTCATGTTTGCGCTCCACACCACGTGTAGAGGAGGAGGAAAGGGAGTACGTAATGCCAGAATACTTGCTGTTGAAAAGACAGTTTGGAAATTCTTGCCAGGCCATGTGAAATTGTGAAAATGATAGAAAAAGTGTCCTAGTAGCAAAGATTAAGGATCAAATCTTCCCTGGGTGTAAATCAACACAGTTCCCTTGATTGCAACAGAGCTAAGCTAATTTACATCAGCTGGGGATCTGGCCCCAACTCCACTCCTGCAATCCAGTGCATGCTGGTGTTCACCAGGTGAAGCCAATGCAACTCTGAACAAATGCAAACCTCTACCCCTATGTGTTTCTGACTGCAGAATTTGGGCTATATTTTGCAATGAGCTCATAGACTCGGACTTTAAGGCCAGAAGGTACCATTGTGATCATCTGGTCTGACGTCCTGCACATTGCAGGCCACAGAACATCACCCACCCACTGCTGTAATAGGCCCATAACCTCTGGCCCATTTAAAGAATTCAAGTTATAGAGAATCTACCATTCTAGTTCAAACTGGCTAGTGACTGCCCCATGCTGCGGAGGAAGGTGAAACCCACCCAACGTCTCTGCTAATCTGCCCCAACCCCAAATATGGTGATGAGTTAAACCCCGAGCATGTGGGTGAGACCCACCAGCCAGCCACAGGGGAAAGAATTCTCTGTAGTAATTCAGAACCTTCCTCATCTAGTGTCCCATCTCTGACCACTGGAGATATTTGCTCGTAGCAGTAGAGGATGGGGCATATGCCACTGTAGGCAGTCCCATCATATCATCCCCTCTATAAACTTATCAAGCTCAGTCTTGAAGCCAGTTAGGTATTTTGTCTTTACTGCTCCCTTTGGCAGGCTGTTCCAAAACTTCATGCCTTTGATAGTTAGAAACCTTCTTCTAATTTCATGCCTAACCTTGCTGAAGGCCAGTTTATATCCATTTGTTCTTGTGCCAACATTGGCCCTTAATTTAAATAACTCCTCTGCCTTCCTAGTGCTCTTTGCTTTCTTTGCATTTGTGTTTAAACAAATGAATTTCTGGAACTCCTCAGTGATGGATGCCCATGGGGATTTGCAGAGTTGTCAGAAAGAAGTGATTGCCCTAGAAGCATGTTTCAGCCCTGCAGTGCTGGGAGCATGGAACTCTACAACAGCTTGCCAGCAACTTATTCTACCAGACACTGTAAGTGGAATTCTGGTCCCACTGAAGTAAGTGGTAAAACTCCCATGGACATTTGTAGCAGCGGGATTTCAACCTATAATTCTATACAGCCGATGTAAATCCAAGCACACACAGAAGCATAGGCTCAGTGTTGTTTGGTTGCCAGATCCCTAGCAGTTCATTTTGGTCTTTAACATAAGAACAGCCATGCTTGGTCATACCAGTGGTCCATCAAGCTCAGTAGCCTGTCTTCCAACAGTGGCCAATGCCAGGTGCCCCAGAGGGAATGAACAGAACAGGGAATCATCAAGTGATCCATCTCCTGTCGCCCATTCCCAGCTTCTGGCAAACAGAGGCTAGGGACACCATCCCTGTCCATCCTGGCTAAAAGCCAGTGATGGACTTATCCTCCATGAATTTATCTAGTTCTTTTTTGAATCCTGGTACAGTTTTGGCCTTCACAACATGCTCTGGCAAAGAGTTCCACAGGTTGACTGTGGATTGTGTGAAGAAGTACTTCATTTTGTTTGTTTTACACCTGCTGCTTATTAATTTTATTTGGTGACCCCCTACTTCTTGTGTTATGAGAAGGTATAAATAACACTTCCTTATCAACTTTCTCCACACCAGTCATGATTTTATAGACCTCTATCATATCCACCCTCAGTCATCTCTTTTCCATCTGAAAAGTCTCTGTCTTATTAATCTCTCCTCATATGGAAGCCGTTCCATACCCCTCATCATTTTTTATAATTGTACTTATTATAGGGGTTTAAGTGGGGCATAGGGCCAAGATTTCCAAACTGGGGACCTAAACTCGGGTGTCTAGAAGCACATTTATTAATTCAATAAGTGGTCTGGTTTTCAAAGTCCTGAGCACCCAGTAGCACCCACTGATGTCGATAGGAGCTGCTGGGTGCTTGGGTACTTTAACTAATCAGGCCATTTATTTAGGATCTGAAATTAGCTACAGTGAGATTTTTGAAGGACCTTAAGCACAGGCAAACTCATTGAAACGCAGGTGTTAGGGGCCAGACTTTCAAAAGTCCTTAGCACCCAGCAGCTCCCATTGTCCTGGGCCTACTGCTGGGTGCTGGTTGTGTTTGAAAGTCTGGCTCTAAAAGGACAGGGCCCAATCCTGTTCCTGTTAAAGTCAATGGGAGTTGACAATGTTCAGAGCTCAGGGGGAAAGGTTGGGGGCTTCTAAACTCAGGCCCAAATCCCTCTCTGACAACCGGATGCAGGATTAGGCTCAGGTGTTGCTAGTAAAGCCGGGCAAATCATGCTAAAAAGTATTAGCTGACTATTGGATTAAAAACATGTTGTGAAATTTGTCAAATAATGTAATCAAAGACTATGACTCTGAATTGCTTTAGCTTGGCACAGAATGGGAAGCTCCCCAAACGATCACTGAGTAAATGATTTAACCAGTAACACTTGATTAGCTCTATAGTAATTAGGGGAAACCTGTAGCAAAAGGAGTGAAATTAAACTATTCCTCAAGTGGACCTGGGTACTTCAGAATATTCCAGCAAGAATTAAACTGCTTTCCTCTACCATATTCTTGCTTATTTACCATTATGGGGTAAGTAACTGTCTGTTGGAGCCAATGCTGTGAAAATAAGCAAGCAAAGTCCAGTGTTTTTTTCTTAAATACTACGGAACTTCAAAGTTCTTGTTTTTCATAATTACTGTCACAGTTCAGGCCAACTGCACCTGTATTCCCCCTCCGTGGTCCACCAAGGGCACCTACTCTCGCTCCAGATTCCTCAGCTGTCATCCCTCCTGGGTGGAGACCTGCGTTGCTCTCCTTCCTGGCTGGGGTATCTCCAGGCTGCACAGTTCCCTTCCTTTGCGGTGATATCCCCAGCAAGCCAGACTGCCCAGTGTCTCGGCTCTGCTTTCTCTTCGGAGGCTATCAACAGCGTAATTGTCCACTGTGATAAATCACCACTCAGCTCTTTCTAAGCAAGCACATTTATTCTTCAGGTGAAAGCATCACACAGGAAACATATTAAAAACCATAAACAAACTTACACACATGCTAATTGGCTTACCGGAGATCACCCCAAATCCAACAAAGGCTCTGGTCAGTGAACCACCCTTCAATCCCTACCCAAGGGGTTTTTCTGAGGTGGCAAGTTCATACCAGGTTTTGCTCAGAGACAGTGAAGTCCTTCCACCCCTTCACAGGAAGGATTGCCTCTCCTATCCAGGACAGAAGACCTTGTCCATTTGCTGGATCAGAAAGCAGACCCCGAGTCAGTGTTAACTCAGGCTATTTATAAAAAAGTCCTTTCTTTGTCTGTTGGTCCCTGGAGAATCCAGTTTGTTCCAGCATATATGAGGTTCTCCAGGTGGTGGTACTTCTCTGCAGGTGTTACAACAGGAGAGAATTTGCCTCATCATTCCCTCTCCCCTGCACTATTCTTGGTTCCTGGAGAGCTGGGGTCCCCTTCCCCCATGGAATTACATGCAGTCCCCAGCCCACAATGATACATAAACTTAATACAGTAAGATCTCCCAAAGAATTACAGGAAAACTGCTCTATGTCACAATTACTAACTTACAGGAAAACAGTAGCAGTAAAAACAAAATCTGTAGCAGGCAAATAACCCAATGTGACTAACTTTCCAACTCATTTGGCCCTAGATACTATAGGATTCTCCAGAACAACAGCAAATATTTCTTCTCGTCAACTTTCTTTAAAGCCTTTGTGGAATCACTGCAGCAAGCTGCGAATATTGACTGAAATGAGGAAAGCTCTTGTGCTCCTGTTTCACAAAAAGCATAGACTGGTTTGTAATCATTGCAGTCCAGCCCAGTTAGTTAGTTCAGAGAATGCCAGAAAAACTTGTCAAGCATACAAAATTCATCCATGAAGATATATAATCCGAAACCAACCTCAGATCTGCCGTGAGCTGCTCCTAGCTAGAGCTGTGTGGAGACAGGTAATTGAATTTTGATATTAAGAAAATTGGTTTCTTTCCAATTTTGACTGAAACCCAAAAGGTTTGAAAGTCTCTGAAAAAGGGAATAGCCCCACAGGGCCAGGCTAGTCTAGCAGGGGAGCTGGGATCCCACAAGCATCCAGGTGAGAGGCTGGGAGCCAGGCAGGCTGCCAAGGAGCAGGGCAAGCAAGCTGGCAGGAAACCAGGCAAACTTCTGGTGGAAATCTGCATGGCTCCTGCTGCACCTTTGTTGAAATCAAAGCATCTCCATGACACATTTTGATTTCAATGGACAGGGCCAGCTCCAGGCCCCAGCACGCCAAGCACGTGCTTGGGGCGGCATGCCGCGGGGGGCGCTCTGCCGGTCGTCGGGAGGACGGCAGGCGGCTCCGGTGGACCTCCCGCAGGCGTGCCTGCGGATTCTCCACCAGAGCCGTGGGACCAGCGGATCCTCCGCAGGCACATCTGCAGGAGGTCCACCGGAGCCGCGGGACCGGCGACCGCCAGAGCGCCCCCCGCGGTGTGCAGCCGTGCTTGGGGCGGCGAAATTGCTAGAGCCGCCCCTGTCAATGGATTGTCATTCTCCAATGGAAAAATGTTCCACTGCAGCATTTCTGATTAGCTCTCTCTCCTCCCTGCCTCACCCTGTGCAGCTCAAGCCCTCTTACATTCACTCACTCTACATCACATACCTTCCCAAGGTGTGCTAAAAACTACCCCCCACCCATCCGATCTGACCCTCCATCACCATGTCCCAGCAGCTCAGCATCTCCTCCAGCAGCCTTTCAGGGGCCTTGAGGCCCTGCACAGACCTCCCCTCACCACCTCTCTCTCCTCCTGTCACCTACATCAGGCAACGCAGTCCCTGAGCACTGCCAGGTGAGTGTGACATCACAATAGCTGAATTTTCACTTTATTCTCGTAGCCCTGATGTCATCACAGCATCTCTGCTAGCAGCTGTCCCACAGGAAACCGAGCGGGAAGCTCACACCCAACCCTTACAGCTCGGAAGCAGCCATGTTTCCTGAACACAAGTGCCCATAAGCCCTGTGGCATTGGCAAACCAAGGCCAGCTCATGCCAAGGCCTCCATGCCTCACTTAAACACTGACAAACACATCGCTGGATGCAGTCTGGCTTCCCTGTGTTAGTAGTGTTAAAACAGGACTTAGAATGATAAAAGTGTGCTTAGTGTTTAGATTGTATTGAATGTTTGTAAATTGCCACATGCGTTAATCTCATTTATGGCATCTTTATCCGATGTCATCAGGTAATATTTTAGTGCCTGTATTGTAAGCCTTGGTAACTGTCAATCACCGAGAAGGAGAGAAGCATTAACTAGTGTAAAATACCAGTCTCTAAAAGTCGGTGTTACCGCCTGCCCAACAGAGACGGCCCATCAACACCAGACAAACTATTGTAGAACATCAGAGGACAAAACACTTTGTTGACTGCTCTCCCGCTGCCTATGAAGACAAGACGCGCAAGTGAATTCCTCCCATCAACTGAACTGGCAGCTCAGACAAGGGGAAAGGGAATAAAAACCCCTAACGAGGAGAAACGGTATGTCTAGGTGACTTGGACTCTCGAGGGCAAGGCTTTCTAGGCATAAGCAAGTGGTTAACCTGGGTTAATCCGAAGGGATATAAGAGCTTGTTTATTATAGAAGCTTCTATTACCTTTTGAAATGTAAGTTTCAAACTCATTTGTACGTGTTTACCTGCTTTAACCTTGTAAATAACTTTTAGGATTGGCTACAAGTGTTGTCTTTGGTGTGAGATCTAGGATGCGATTGACCTGGGGTAAGTGACTGGTCCTTTGGGACTGGGAGTAACCTGAATTTTGCTGTGGTCTATGGGGAGGGGTATCTATCACAAAGGTAAGCTTACCTGGACGGCAAGACAGATCAGAGTACCCAAGGGGACTATCTGTGACTCCATGTTTAGGCTGTTATAGTGCCTGAGGAGATTACACTTGATAATTGGTTGGTGAAATCTAAATATAGAACTCACAACCAATTTGGTGTGTGTGCCCTGCTTCTTAACAGTCTGCTCTGAGGTTGGCTTCCTTGAAGCACTGCAGGGCAGCTTCACAAGCCCCTCTCCAGAAAAGTTGGTCTTTTCTCTTCTTCTTCCAGCTCCTCAAAGGAGCAGTGCTGAGCCTGAGGCCTATAGCTTGGTAAAATGTAAAGCATACAAGGTGTAGAGCTGTCTTCTATGCCACCCACCCCCAGTACATGGTTGTGGCAGGGACAAAGGGGCTGTGGTGGTGGCTATTCAGAGCACGTGCTTTAGAGCAGCCCCAAAGCTGCTTTCAACCACATCGGGGCAGCCTAGTACAAGCTCCAGGAGCAAGGTGCCATAACCAGCATCTTTGTAGTCCCCTCCTGTTCTCAGCTGCACCCAGCATTTACTGAGTGCACCTGAACATCTAGCTAGGGTAGGTCTGGTCTGCAGTAGAGAGTTTTACTTGCAAAATTCATCTTTTGGCAGCACAGCCTGATGTGTTCACATATTGAATTTTGTATCCTTTTGGCAAAACCATCCACTCTTCCTGACATAGTTATTCTCCTTGTGGGAACAACGTAAGCCGCCTGCTGATACAGTTCTGTTGGCATAACATCAATGTAGATGCATGTGTACCTGTGCTGCTATAACCAGTTCTCCAGCTGCAATCCCACAATGCAATATTCCCTTCACCAGTGACCTCTCTGGTAAAAGTTTTGCACTATGCTGCCCAGAGGCGTGCTTCCTATTTAAAATGATTAGGGCAACGTTAAGTTACCTGAGAGGATGAGTTCATTGTTAATTCACCAGAGTGTAACTTTCACAGTGCATTTTTGCTTTCCTTTCACTTCTAGGAGGGGGATTTAACTCTCTACCTCTACTGTGCTGAGGCAATTGCATAGTGAATGCCTTTTCTGCATCCTAAACAAGGACAACCTGCTTTTCAGGGTGGTTACTGAAATATGTTTCAGATTTATAGGCTGATCTGTGACATTTATTTCAGTTTTAAATTGGCAGTCACCTACCAGTGAGGTGAAAGAAGTTTACTTCTGTAATAGATGCATCTCTTTTGTTAGGTAGTTTTTCTTCTTCCGAACAAGAAATTGCTTGGCAGTATTTCTCAGGGGAAAGAGAAAACATCGTCCTTGCACGAAGGCAAGAAACCAAGAAGAAAAACGTCTGTTGTGTCAGAGTTTTTTACAACCCTGAAACTGCAGGGCCATAATTTATTACCAGTGTGAACCATGCCATATAAACAATTAAAAATAATAATTGCTCCGCATTCAACTCGGAAAAATACCAGAGATCTTTAACCTAATAGATGATTATTCTGTATGAGTTAAACCAGTGCTAACACATTCATATTCCAGCCAAATATTAATTAGGAATCGGAATGGTTGTATGATGCTATGCTCAGATACTGTATTCAGATACTACTGAGATGAGAATGGTATAAGGAATGATCATGCTAGAGGTTTTGATTTTGCCATTATTTCCACTTCTTTAAGAATAATCATAAATTTCCTGAAACCTGGATACAGCTGATTAGAAAATGGTGAACATTTTTGGTATTTTTTAAAATTATCATTGAAATTTTGAATTTTCAAAAATGTCATACAAGCTTTTTATGACACATTCTAGGCTCAGATCAAGCTAGTTGAAATTTTTTTCAAATTTGCAATTTGAATGAAATTTTCATTCCAATGTTGATGAAAAAAATTGTTGAAGCCTTCCACAAAAATGTTCATAAAAATGTTGCCTTACTTTTTGACTACCTATAGAACATGTTATAGAATTTCTAAATTCAAATTTTTGATAAAAATTTACAGCAGAATTTTTTTTGTGAATTATTATACAAAATGTACACCCCATTTTTGACAAATTTTATTCCTGAATACAGTCATCATGTCAAACCAGTATGAGCTCCAGCTTTAAAACATTTGAAACAAATATGTCTTATTCAAATTAGTTTAATAAAAATTGTGGGTTTCCCATTGTCTGCTTGAGATCAATGCAGCATGGGGATTTATTGTGTTTTTCACATTCCACTGGCCCTACATGCTATGAAATCCTGCTCCCCTGGCTGGGGCCTCTCCTTCTCTGTTAGACATTATCTTCATAGAAATAAGAAATTGAACTAAGTCTTTTCCAAGCTAGGCTTGTCAAGATAGTCACGTGTGGGATCCTCAATATGCCTCTTTGTTTCTTCTCATGATACTTTGAAAGAAGGCTGCTGTTCATCAGTTCCCCTTCAAGTTGCATGTTGGAGATAACTGTTTATGTTTATGTTTATGTTGGAGGTATCTGATCCAGTCACGGCCTTCCACAGATGATTTCATTCTATCCATGAGCTTAGGGGGTCGGTTACATGGTATCCAAAGTGGAGGCTGGTGGTTGCAGAAGACATGTCTGGAGAGGGCTCAACTGGGTTCTGGGCTCCGATCACTCCTGAGGCATGAAGATGAAGTTCACGAGGGTACTCAGGGCGCGGGAGATTTTTTTTCCTTCAGCCTTTAGTCATGCTGTCATTCTCCTGCTATAGTCCAGAAATGCAGACTTTACCTGAGAGATGGTCACGGGTCCCATGACATTGAACTGGTCTCTTCCTCAATGTCATCCCTGAGGATGCCTTCTATAGCCAAGGCATTGGTAGACCAGCATGGCCCAAACTGAGTCACAGACAAGATCAAAGGCATCTTCTAAGGCACAGACTTCTTCAGTTGCTTGGAGAAAGTCTCAGATGGATGGAGGTGATGGGAGAAGCCACTTAGAACGCACACCTAATTGGATGTAACACATCCATGGCAACACATGAAGAGAAGAGTGGTTAAAGCAACCACCTGTAACAGGAAAGTGAAGCCCTTACACAATGGAGAGGAATTTGAATACTACAAGGGATTCTTAACCCTGATCTGACTTCGCATATTAACCAAAAGTAGGATACAGTGTGGCATCATTAAAAGAATTACTCTGTTCCTGCATTTCAATCAGCCAAGCTGATTATAAAAATGTATGTTAATGCAATACTGGTAACATTAACGTTTATGGCTTTGACAGACCCATGTGTTAGCAAAATATTAATATTTCAGACATGAACAGTTATAAAATACCATATCTCCCAAAGCACATCATTCATTTGTAGAGTCGATGAATGGCACTAACCCAAAATACTAATAGAAACATTGTGTCATTGCCATAGAACTTGAAATTAACGTAGGTAACAACGTGGCCAAGCAAATCCCAAAGGAAAATGAAAAACCATCTGCTCAGGTATTCAGATCAGCTGGAATATGATGGGGAGGAAAAGATTTAACATGAAAGGATTTTCAAGCGTGGAGCAATAGATACACAGAAAAGGTGTTTTGTGTTAAATTCTGAAGAAAGTCAACTTCAAAGCTCTCGAATAAGATATTGCTGCACTTTCCACATAATCTACTAGCTTTTCTGTGGTGGCAAACTCCCAGAAAATATACCCTTCAGTATATCTCTCCCTTCTGCTTTTTATCCTCTGTTTGGAAGCCCTCCGGATGACTGATTCCACATTCTTCATGTGAAAAAAATTATTTAATGCACAGCAGAACCCCCTTTTTATTGACAGCAAGAAATATTAACCTTCCTTTTATATTCCAGGCACCTTGAAAGACCTCCTTGTATAGCCCTACCTCTTTGAGAATAGCGGGCTCCCCTACAGCTGATCATTAGGAGAGCTCTTCATTTTTATATACCTTTTGGGTTTTAATTTTTGTAAAGGCAAATAGAAGAAATAGAGAAGTATGATCAAGAGAGATGAGAGAAAGAGTTTAACAGTAAGTAGTTTAAAACGATATATGAAGGGCTGTTGGTGTTCATGGTGTTCATTCACATGCAGTTACAACAAGAACAATTTAACTTGAGCATGAAACGGGAAAATGTAAAACAGGAGAGAAAATATTTCATGCCACCTACCCAAAGAGAAGAAATCTTATGATAAGATGAGATAAGAGTTGGGAGCACCAACATTCTGCAGAAGGAGATTGTGGAGCCATGTAAGCTATATCTACATGGGTGTCAGAGCCATGCTAGCTGCAGCTCTGTACAAATAGGACTGTGCTAAGTTCTGCCCTCCGCTATGTCTGCGCTACCTCATGGATTCAAATTGTACATAGCTGATGGCAGGACTTGGCCTTCTGGTTGCTAGTGTAGTTTTAGAATGGTTTCCTGACCAGTGTGGACAGCGAATGTTTTCCCCTTAATAACTGTGCTATAAATTACTGCCATAAGTAGCTATAGCATGACTATGTCAACCACGGTTCTAACACATTCTTTTCAGATAAGACTCCTATCCACATTCATCAGGGTAACCAAGGTAGTACTTTATTAGCAACAGTAATGTTTAAATGCTGGGGCAGAACTCAGTTCTGATGGTCTTAAATATCTGGCCTAGAAGAGATGCTCTCAGCTGATACAGAACTGCTTGGTTTCCCCCCGGGTGACTTCAGGCTGAAAACATCCTGCTGGCTGAACTTTGGTGCTGCATTTAGATACCACTGATCAATAATGAACCTAGGACATGAAGGCTAAGTACTCAGCTCAAAGGTAGACTGTGGTATACAGTGTAGACCAAAAATAATAATAGGAAAGAGAGAGATATGACAGTGGAGCTGAAGTCACCAAATCTAGCTCCAATTTGTGGTTGTTTCACTGAAGCTGTCCTACGTCATTTTCAGTGTCTGTGTGTATTGGGGGTAAGGTAGAGCAGAGATATCTACCTAATCTGTGTCTGTACAACGCCCAATGCGATAGGTTCTTGGTCCATGTCTAGAGCTCCTAGGCACTCCCAGAATGCACATCATCAATCATCATCTCCAGTGCCATGACTGCAATGTTGAATTACTCTGAGACAAAGGGAATTGTTTTTCAGTATTTCCAGGAAGTTAGTGAAATCACGTGATCATGGGAGTTGCTTCCAGATCAAGAAGGGGGCTTTCCTTACACTAAATTCCTCCTCTCAAGCCCAGGAACATATCAGACTACTCGTAGGCAGACCGACGGTATTGCCGTGCACCCAATGTGTTATGGGATCTTCAGCAGACCATATCAACTTTTTTGGATCCATCAGTTAAGCACAAGACTGACTGCTGCTTCTAGAAATAAAGCTGCACAGGAGTTAGTTTTAAAAGGCTGGTTGCTGAATAAGAATAATTGCCTTGTTAACTGCAGGTAATGTGATATAGCTGAGCTCTATAGACATCCCAAAGGTGTAATGATGCTGAAATCCATCAAGTGCAAGAAAACAGTCCAAACCCTGCAAGTAGGTCTTGGAAAGAAAGTTCATCAAGACTTTGAGAAACAAGGCTTTGTTTCTTCTGTTCAGACACTGCTGCACTTCTTTAATATCTCTATGAATTGAACAGAGGCCCTGATTCAACAAATGTTTAACTGTATTTATGTCTTTAAATTTAAGCACATGGCTAAACGTTTTGCTGAGTCAAACCCCAAGTTCTTACAGCGAGCATTTCTTTACTTGTCAGCACAATGCTTTATTCTTCATTTTGGCAGGTCAGGCATGGACTTCTTCAAATTATATATCTTTTCTTCCAGCAAATCAATATAAAATAATGTTGCCATCTTCTCCCTAGCCACTGTGTTAAATAATAACATAAATGCTGAGACATTTTTGTTTCTTTTCAAATTTAAGGTGCTTGGTACTTCTGTATATATGGGAAAAACAGAAAACAAATTTGAAGTCCAGCAAAACCCTTAAGCACATGCTCAACTTTAAGCATGTGAATAGTTTCATTGGTGTCAAAGAGAATACTCACTTATTTAAAGTTAAACAAGTGCTTAACTGCTTTGCTGGAGGTGGATCTGTGTGTGGGAACTTAGATTTTCAAAAGAGTTCATCACGTAATAGCACCCATTTAGGTACTTAAATGAAGTGTCCAGTACCTGGCTGCTGCCATTGGGAGATGCTGAGCTCTTGAAATTTTGGGTACTGAACATTTTTTAAATTCTGGCCCTTTAGTTTTAAGTCCATCTTGTGAGCACTGTATGATGCTTTCATTTCAGTGGTTCATTGTGTGACGGGTTGGATCACAGAAACCCCTTTGGGGCTGCCAACTGACGTGCCAAGACTTCTTATGCCCCTGCTTTCCCTGCCAGCTTGGGACTCCAGCACCCTGTCTTGTTGGCACAGACACTAAGTACAGATAAAAACCTCACCCTTAGAGGAATTTGAGTAAGCTTCCTTTTACAGACTAGTCTCCTTCTAGTCTGGGTCCAACAACCACTCACATCCTCTATAGTTACTGTCCTTTGTTCCAGTTTCTTTCAGGTGTCCGTAGGGCAGAAAGGCTCTCTCTTTAGCCAGCTGAAGACAAAATGGAGGGGTCTCCCAGGGGTTTAAGTAGACTTTCTCTTGTGGGTGGAGACCCCTCCTCTCTCCTATGCAAAGTCCAGCTCCAAGATGGAGTTTTGGAGTCACATGGGCAAGTCACATGTCTATGCATGACTGAGTTTCTTACCAGCCAGGCCATGGCTGGTGAGTCTTGCCCACATGCTCAGGGTTTAACTGATCGCCATATTTGGGGTCGGGAAGGAATTTTCCTCCAGGGCAGATTGGCAGAGGCCCTGGAGGTTTTTCGCCTTCCTCTGCAGCATGGAGCATGGGTCACTTGCTGGAGGATTCTCTGCAGCTTGAGGTCTTCAAACCACAATCTGAGGACTTCAATAACTCAGACATAGGTTGTTATGATCATAATGGTCCCTTCTGACCTTAAAGTCTATGAGTCTATGAGTCATTCCTGGGAAAGCTCCAATGTGGATCGGCATCTTGTTCATTGTTGGATTAAGTGGGTTTTGATTGGCACTTATTTTGCATATTCCTTTCTCAAGAAGCTGACCAAATGCTTTACTAAGGCTACTTAGAAATCAAGCGAGTATACAGCCAATATTCCTAACTTCAAGTACAAAAATGATACATTCATACAAATAGGAGGAATGTATTCAGTAGATTATAACCTTTACATAGATATGTTACATGGCATATGTTGCATAAAATATATTCCAGTTATATCATATATACATTCATAAGCATATTCCCATGAAACCTTATGGGGTACACCGTTACACATTGACTATATTCCTGACCAGCTAAACTGAGTTTTTAAATCCTGAAATCTCATGTCCCCCAAAAGTTAAAAAAAAATCATGATTTTCTCTTCCTGGTATTTCCTCACTTAATATACTTCCTCAAAAAGCAATAATAATAATAATGATGATGAATTGAGTGGCAGGCCTAAATTGATGCTCATAGTAAATACAATTGAAAACTATTTTATGTAGCATCTGTGCTGAGGTCCTGGCATTCTTGTCTGGAAGTCTGGTATTTGGATTGATTTGTGCTTGGGAACAGCAAGGTTTTAAAAAATACAGCTCCATAGAATCCATGAAACCTGGAGACTGAATGGCTCCTGGTACTTAGAAAAAGGTGGAAAATCTCACATGGACTGAAGTGGAATGGAATTATGCCCATAAAGTAATTCACCTCTAGGTAGCTTTCTAGTAAACAGGTCTCCACATCACACATGCCACTACCACAACTGACACAGATATATGGCAATCTTGTGAACATTCTCAGCAGAGGCACCAATGACTGGAACGGGATGGAAGCTGAGCTGTTATACCTCTTGAAATGATCCCTGCAGATCAGAATCAAGGTACATTGGCTGGTCAGTGTGGGGAAACTTCTTCAGCCAGACCCATCCAGTAGTGTCAGCAACAATGACATATGTACGAGAACTTGAACCTTTCTGTCACTGCTGGTGATTTGTCTTTAGAGACAGTTGGTATCTGACTATTTCAAAGGCTAATGCTACAACCCATTTTAAGAAGATCGTCTTCCATTTCCTGTCTGACACTTTGTAGCACTTGGTATCCCTGTTCCAGGCACTAGGAAGATGTAAAATGAGTCATGGTCAAATCTCAAGAAGTGTCAAGGTTCATTTCAGCTGGAAGGATTAGATGAAGGACTGGATGCTTATGCATAGCTTATTCAAACACGTTGGGTCTGCAGATTGACTTGGAAATGTTGTGAGATGAGGGTTCCTTGCAGCTTTTCAGCACTTGTGCTCCCAGCCAGAACCAGGAACTGCAAAAACAGAGTGAGGCTTTTGCCCTGTTCTCCAGAGACGAGACAGAGAAGAAGCTCCCGTTCTTTTCCCTTCAACTTTCTTCTTCCTGAAGCACCCAGAGGACAACATTTTTGAACGATGGTTTTGGTATAGGAATACATGGATGCTTTTACTTAAAGATGCTTACCTTGCTTCAAGTGTAATCACTATTCATCATGTATTAACTAATCACCAACAATATGCAAGGCACAAAATGAAAACAGTCACTGCCCCAAAGAACTTATAGTCCAATAGCCAGAAACAGAGAAGATTACAGACATTGTGGGGAGCTGAGAGGAAGGAGTAACCTAGATGTCCCAATTGGTTCACTTCTTGTATGCAACACAGAAAACTCATAACCTTTGAGGCGCTCTGTTTACTGCACAACAGGTTAAATTCTGCTCTCATTTACCCCATTGCAGTCTCATTCAGTTCAGTAGGATCCTAAGGGCCTAACTGAGGGCAGAATTTGGATATCTATCTTCTTCATTCGTAGCAAAACTGCTGCTTTGTCTTTTATAACCTCATTTTTTGTGCTGGCTGGGCAGTTACCTGTTGCTAGTGGCACAATTGATCAAAATCATGTCCTTGCTAAAGTCAGCCAACAAGTCGTTTACGACTTCTGGTTATTTGACTCAATTGAAGCCATATGGACTATCTGCCTCCCAAGAGCAAAGGGCAATAAGTCGGAGAAATAGACTCCCTCCCCCTAACAAGAAATAGAAAGTGGGCAGATAGAGAAGCTGGCAGGTTAAATGGAATAGAAACTGAGATGGTCAAAGTTTTTTAGTTGCTTGGTTGGCTGGTTTTTGGTTGATTTTAAGTGCTTTGTACAATTAGATTCAAAGAAGCACGAGGAAACTGTAATGAAAAGTGAAATTATTTTAACATGATTTACTAGCCTGACAGAAGTGCTATAATTAGCAGAGTGCCAGGCCAGTGCCTGGGTCTATGCCACTGTGGGTTGATTCTGCATAGTGTAGATCATTACATAGAAAGTTCACCTTAGTCCGAGCACTGACAATCAGACTTGAGAATCTATTGGCAAGATCAGGCTAGCTCCTCAGTTGGTGTGAATCAGCATGCCTGCACTGGCTTCAATGGACCCAGACAGATTTACACCAGATGAGGCCCTGGCCCACAGACTTTAACTCTAGCTATTACACACCCCAGAGAGGGCACATGCAGGAGGCAGGGACTGCACCCTAGAACCTGCCCAGCAGCCTGTGCAAGATTCCAAAGGAGATTGGATCCTGGCCCTTAACTCCAGCACCAGCTCAGAGATCTGGTGGTGGGGAGTAAATGCATTGAGTGGCAATCCGCATGCACTCCGTGGGCTCCGAGAAAGCCCAAGAGAGATTTTAGGTCAGACTTTCAAAGTAAAGAAATTTGCATCCTCTCGCTTCACTTCAGTTTTTAGAATGACCCTGATGGACAACGTGAAGCTCATACATTAGCTACTTCATCTGAGTAGCTTTTTTATTGCAACATGCTTCTGTGTCAAACCGCTTTCTACAGCTCCAACCATTTTCCTTCTTTGATGGCTGTCTGCCCTCTGCATTTGACTATGACAAAGTTATTTTGGCAGATGCATAGATACGTTCCCATTGGAGTCTATTTTCCTTCTAATCCAGCATTAGAGCATATTTTTGCAGTGCTTTGAATAACTCCCCTCACAAATTATGACATACATATTTTATGAAGTAGTTTAATATGCTAAAATATGCACAAATCAGCCTGATTTTGCCTGAGGCATCTGTCCGAGTGGAAATGATCCTTCAGCCATCTACTATGTTCAGCCTTATAGCAGCAGTATTTGCTGATCAGTATTAAACACATGATATGTCTGAAGGAGTCAGGTGACACTACTAAGACAAGTGAATGCTTCACTCTTGGTTGCAAGTAAATGAACTGGCAGGATATAAAACCCAGATCTTACACTAGGATAAATGTGATGTTTTGTCCAAAAGGTGAGAAACCTTGGGCATGTATTATTCTCAAAGTCAAGTGAAGAGGAGGATTCTTCATTGTTCTCAGTGGGAGCTGTTAGGTGCTGTGCCTTTTTGCAGAACTGGCCATTTCATTTTGGTAGTTAACCAGGTGCTGAGCACTTGAACACATGACCCCAGCTGTGGGTGCCAAGTACTTCTGAAAAGTCCACCCTTGAAGATGAACGTTAATGCTTCAATAAGTAAACTGGGGTTAGCAGCACAAAAAAATTGCCCTCCACTATAGCCTGGTCTACACTAGGCGTTTAAACCGGTTTTAGGAGCGTAAAACCGATTTAACGCCACAACCGTCCACACTAGGAGGCACCTTATATCGATTTTAATGGCTCTTTAAACCGGTTTCTGTACTCCTCCCTAACGAGAGGAGTAACGCTAGTATCGGTATTAACATATCGGATTAGGGTTAGTGTGGACGCTGATCGACGGCATTGGCCTCCGGGAGCTATCCCACAGTGCACCAGTGACCGCTCTGGACCGCAATCTGAACTCGGATGCAGTGGTCAGGTAGACAGGAAAAGCCCCGCGAACTTTTGAATATTTCCTGTTTGCCCAGCGTGGAGCTCCGATCAGCACGGGTGGCGATGCAGTCCGAAATCAAAATAAAAAAAGAGCTCCAGCACGGACCATGCGGATGTGATCGCTGTAAGGGCAGGCAAATCTGTTCTATCAGCGCTCCGTTACAGAAGATGAAATTCAGAATCCTTTTTTAAAAATCTCCAGACAGACGCCATAGCAGGGACTCAGCGCACTGCAGCGTGACAAGCGTAACGGAAAGCCAAAGAATCAAATGGACGCTCATGGACTGGAGGACTGAAGCTATCCCACAGTTCCTGCAGCCTCCGAAAAGTATTTGCATTCTTGGCTGAGCTCCAAATGCTTCTAGGGTCAAACACAGTGTCCGCGGTGGGTCAGGGCATAGCTTGGCAATCTACTCACCCCCCACACCCCCCCCCAGAAGCGAAAGGGAAAACAATCCTCTGACTCTTTTACATGTCACCCTATCTTTACTGAATGCTGCAGATAGACACGATGCTGCAGCCGTCAACACCAACATCATCACTCCCCCCCTGCCATGGGTGGCTGATGGTACAAAAGGACTGGTAACCGTCCTCGTCATCAGCCTATTGGCACATGGGGCAGTAACCATGCTGACTAGCATCCGTCAGGTCGATCAAGGGCGCCTGGCCCTAATTTTTTCTGGTGGTGGATGGTGCAATATGGCTGGTAACCATCGTCATCATAGCAACAGGGGGCTGAGCTCCATCAGCCCCCACCCTTCATGTGTAAAGAAAAGATTCAGTTGCTCCTGGACTAGCAGAGGGATGCTGGGCTTCTCTCCTACACACTGCTTAATGTCCTGTCTGGACTATCATAGCAGCTGGAGGCTGCCTTCCACTCATTTCTCACTAACAAGTCACCATGTCTTATTCCTGCATTCTTTATTACTTCATCACACAAGTGGGGGGACAATGGTATGGTAGCCCAGGAAGGCTGGGGTAAGAACGGAATGAACAGGTGGTGTTGTTACAGGAGCACCCCCTGTGAATAGCATACAGATCATAATTTCTGCAGGATCTGACAGAGCAGCTGTGCTCTCTGGTTCTATGATACAGTGGTTATCTAGTACACTTGCCTATATTCTAGGCAGGACTGATTCTATTTTTAGATACCAAAAAGGAGGGATTGACTCAGGGAGTCATTCCCAATTTTGGCTTTTGCGCCCCTGGCTAAGAGCAGCCAGGGGCACTTATGACAGCAGCAAATGGTACAAAAGGACTGGTAGCCATGATCATCTTAGTTCCAATTTATGGAAGGGTTTGGATGGTGCAATATGGCTGGTAACCATCTCTGCTGTCATGCAAAAGCAAAAGCATGCTTCTGTGTAGCGCTGCTGAATCGCCTCTGTGAGCGGCATCTAGTACACATACGGTGAGAGTCACAAAAGGCAAAACAAGCTCCATGGTTGCCATGCTATGGCATCTGCCAGGGCAATCCAGGGGAAAAAGGCGCGAAATGCTTGTCTGCCGTTGCTTTCCCAGAGGAAGGAGTGACTGACGACATTTACCCAGAACCACCCGCGACAATGATTTTTGCCCCATCAGGCACTGGGATCTCAACCCAGAAGTTCCAAGGGGCGGCGGGGGAGGCTGCGGGAACTATGGGATAGCTAGGGAATAGCTACCCACAGTGCAACGCTCCAGAAGCCGACGCTAGCCTCGGACCGCGGACGCACACCACCGAATTAATGTGCTTAGTGTGGCCGCGTGCAATCGATTTTATAAAATCTGTTTTACAAAACCGGTTTATGCAAATTCGGAATAGTCCCGTAGTGTAGACGTACCCTATGACTGCACTTGTGGCAACACTTCTACCTAAACTCTCCATGAGGAAGAACCCTTCTACAAAGACCATGCCTACCAAATCCCCCAGCAAGGCAATAGTGCAGGAAGGATAATGGCACAAGGAGCACAGTACTGATTTCTCCCTCTGTTCCCTGGCACCAGGGATCATTTGCTGAGACCAGTACACCTTATTAAGAAAAATCCTGTGTTATAAGACAAGCTGCTCTTCTTTCTCGACGTGAGCCTAAGCCCCAAAATGAAAAATGTGAAGCTACCTTTTCATCAGAAAAATGAAAACATTCAAAAAACCCACAAATGTCTCATTTTAAAAAAAACTTGAAAAAAATGGACCAATTCTCCACACAGTTGGCCGCATACCCAACTCACTGCATAGCTGCAGAGCATGGCTGTGAGATCCAGGTCCAACAACTTACAGCCAGGTTTACAGTGCAGTGTGGATGCTCAAGCCTGACCTTGCACACACCCAGCCCACATTCCACAGCCCCAGGTTTAGTGTGCAGTGTAGACACACCCCTAGTCCCTTTCCAGGGGTGGCAAAGCAGAAATATGTGGTGCTTTCTCCAACCTAGGCTGGATGTTGGTGATGGAACGTTTAATGGAGCCTGGACCACAGGGATTGGAAATGGGGAAAAGGGGAAACAGGAAAGATGTGAGGAATGGGGATATAAATGTAGCAGTTTTACACTGCTGTCCTCCCACCACAGTGAGCCCAGCTGCCTTTTCAGAACCTGCCTGTGTAGTTCTCGTGATTATGGACCACAAGGGCCAGAATCTGCCCAGGTCTGACACTGGTGTGTTTCCTCCCTGGAAAAGTCTTCATTAGGGGCTGGCAGATTACCAGTCCCTTCTCCCCCTGCTTTCCCCAGCATCCCAAGGGGGTGGGAGGAGGATGGCAAGCAGCCAGCACCATCTTCACTATGCATCAGGCAGTAGTGCTGGACAGCCATACAGGGGAGTAGTGATGGGTTCTACACACCTAAGAGATGCGGGACGTAGCCTTCTTCACTGAGGCCAATTGCCTCCCAGGACTTCCTCCGGGGTCCAGGTAGCTCTGCATCAGCCCTTACTGTAACTCCCAATACAACAAAGACCCAAGCTGGGAGCCCTCTAATATTGTCCAACAAGCTGATGGGCGATAGGAGAAAGAAGAAGTCTGACAAGTCCAGGTAACCAAGAATCCCAGGTGGTTGCCCTCTTGCTTCACAGTGCAGTGGAGGCATGCAACAGTAGCCTACTGATGCTATGGTATAACAATATAAAGCTCTAGCTCAACCACACGATATGGGCTTGGTGCAGGAATCACTGGGTGCAATTCTATGGCCTCTGTTATGCAGGAAGGAGACAGGATGGTCCAGTGATTAGGGTGCTAGTCTGTGACTCAGGAATCCTGAGCTCAATTTCCAGCTGTGCCACAGACTTTCTGTGTGACTTTGTGCAAGTCACTTAGCCTCTCTGTGCCTCAGTTCCAGAGCCGTTAAGGTGGGGATAATAGCACTTCCCCAGCTCACATCAGTGTTGTGAGGATAAACGCAGAAAAGTATGAGGTGTTTAGAGACTATAATAATGGGGCTCTATATGTACCTAAGAGCAAGACAGATCATCAGACTATGTGACCATAATGATCTCTTCCAGATTCAAAAACCAATGAACCACCATCAATATGGGATTCCACTGAATGCTGCCTGCAATAGTGCTTTGTATCAAGGCCAAGTTGGCACAGACTCATCCAGCTGTAGTTACACCGAATCCTTCTGCTAATAACAGTGAAAGCGTTGAGAGCTCACTCAGTGGTATTTTACATAACTTGCCTTTAGGTTGAAATGACCGCTCTTGCCAGCCCAGTGCTCGATGGTGACTAAAACACCTTTGCGTTGGGTGATTTGATTCCCTATAATGGTACAGTGGGTGGCACAACCTCCAAAAGAAACCACAAAGTTAGTGCCTTGCAGCTCATGTAGTCTCTGCTATTATTATTAAGAATGGGGTTGCAATGCCAGCACATAATCACCTGTACTGTCTGGGCTGATTCCATATCTCTAATTTGGTAGATGTACATTACAGCAGATGTCAACACAGATGAGTGTCATTTTCAAGTCCTGATGCTGGAATGGTGGCACATTATCAGTAAATTAGGAGTGGCTGTTAAAGCTGAGTTGATATTTTAAAAATCTCCTTTGTAGGCGATATTTTAAACTAATGGGAACAGGCCAACACAAATCTGGTAAATGAAAGAAAGGATCAGATGTGTGCACTTTATTATTGGTATGATGGAAGAAGTATATAGGAGGTAACTGAGTCACTGTTGTCTGCAGTAATAGCAGCTTCTTGTTAGGTATTCAGTGAACATCCTGTTCCAAGATTTCATGTGCAAACAAATATACACAAGTTGTTTTTTCTAGCACTGCATACAAATATTGAATAGTTAAGTGTGCCCAAATGGCATATGTCTTTAACCACTACAGATTATTAATGCTTATTATGACAACTTAATGTCCTGAAATGATTGATCCAATTACCTTTCGCTGGGGGTGATAAATGAAGGGTTCTTCAAAAACATATGTGGCTTAATGGCATAGGATGGGATGTCTTTGGAGTCTGATGGACTCTCCTAATGACTTCATTTTTTAAACCTGTCATTCAATTTTCTACTACACCATCTCATTTAGACAAAAGGGTCGTCAAGTGGATGTAGTAATATGCAGTCAATTAGCACAGATTAACACAGTTTGTTCCATAGCCAGATCCCCTGTTCTGAGAAAAATTTGTCCTCAGCTCTCACAAATTCATCCTTGGCTTGGTGACCTGGATGGCCCCAGGGGAATGCAGCTGTCAGAGATTCATTGACTGAAATTTGATCTTTGACATCTGAGACCTTATCCATCCCATAGAGGGGATGACAAGCCTGTGAAGCCCTGCAGAGCCCAGGGATGAAGGAGAATCAAACCCAAAGAGTGCACACAGTTTTATTTTGAACATCTGCACAATCTACTGTGAGCAATGCCTCATACGGGAGGAACTTTTTTATTCAGTGGGCAGAGCTTGGCTTGTGAGCAGAGTCTGGGCAACCACTACTGCTTTTTTTTCCCAGTTGGAACCCTACCTGAGTCCATTGCAGGACTGATACTAGGATCTCATTGTTGTCCTAAACCACAATGCAACTATACATGTAACATACTTCAGCTAATTACACAATTTTATTTCTTCCTTTCTTAATTTGCTTAAGGATTCCTTAAAACACTTAAATTAAAAAAAAAGAACCTGAAACCTTCTAAACACAATTAAGTTAATCACTGAAATTTTGTTTTGATGTAAGCTGGATTCTAGAAGAGCAAAACATCCAGTAGGAAAGTCCATAAAATGGCTAAATGTTTGCTCATTCATGTATGGCAATGTAGGCACATGTATGTCTGATTCCAAACCAAAGATAATTAGTGAATTTAAATAACTTTCAAGGACAACCTTTCACAATATTCATAAATAAGATGTTTTTACAACTTAATTTTTATTGTTTTTATATAAAATATAAACACAAAGCAAAACATATATAAATACATGCACAAGATGGAAATAGCATATAGATAATAAAATTCAACATTCATTATTTACAAAACCTAGACAAAAACAACAAAACAAAAACAAACAAAAATACCCACCTGAACCCAAAGAGGTCATGCAGGGCATCGGAGTGCCTAGCTAGATAAATATGTGATAACACAGCCTTTCAGTATTGGGGACTAATATATACTAAACTGCAAAAGTGTGCAATAGTTTCATGTGCGACCAAACAGCCTCATATTTTTCCAAAGTTTCTATTAGACAGTCATTTAATGCAATAGTAGAGAGCTCAATACGCTGGTCTGTGTATGAGGGAGGAATTGCAGATTTCCATCTTTTCAAAATAACTCTCCCAATCACTAAAGTAGTAACGGCAATGTTTCTTACTGTTAACTGATAATACCGACTCACACAGCAACCGTATAATACACAAGTATGGAGAAGGAAAGATAGTGACAAAGTTTTTGAGAGAACACTGAATATGATGTACCAGAAACACATGCATTTTTGGGCAGGTATAGAGGATTTGCAGAAGGTTGGATGTAGCTGTTTGCATCTCAAACATTCACAGCGTGTCACCAATCTTGCCATAAACAAACATTCCGGAGTCAAGTAGTATCTGTTTAGTATCTTGTTCTGGAAGAATCGCAAGGATAAAGCAGTTGAGGGATCTTTCTCATGAAGCCAGATTCCTCACAGGTTTGTTAGCTTTACTATCACAAGTTCTTTTCCCATTTTTCTTTGCAACTGAGACTGAGGGAGTAATGCAAAGCATTAAGCCACCAATAAGTAATTCCTGCAAAGTGACTTTTGTTTCCATATTTCTTAACATGTTCTAGGGGCGAGAGAGCTGAAACAGATCAATTGTCCCCTATCCTTGCATGAATCCTTGAGCATAGCAGTTGAAAGAAGGAACCGTGGCACAGCAGTAGCTGATATTGTTACACATATAATTGATGGAGGCCAGTCTATCATCTTGTATTACATCTTTAATTTTTGTGAATCCTTTCTCTATCCAAATTGTCCTTGGCCTTGATCCTGAGGCACGGGTTATCCCATAGTGATACGAAAAGATAGTTAGTAAGATCAGATGCTATAATCATCGTAACGCGTTGCAGGATGCCCCAGGTAGATACAAAGACTGGATTTTTCCTTAAAGGTGTGGGTAGCCTTTTAAGGTATATAAAAGAAGAGAGGGGACCAAATGGCACAGCTAAGTTTTTTTCAATTTCAAACCAGGCCGGTATGTATACAGATCCACTGGAGGGGAACCAGCTTACATTGGGATGCATATGGAATGCTATATAATATAGCTAAAAATCTGGCAACCCCATGCCTCCAGTTGCCCAGGAGTTTTTAAGAGTAAATTTGTGTGGACAGCAAGGCTGTTTTTTATCCCATATAAATGGCATGATAAGCCTATTTATTAGAGCAAAGAGTGAGGGTCACAGTTTGAAGGCAATAGGCTAATGATATAAGTCATTCATGGACAGATACTCATGTTAGTTATTTCTATTCTCCCAGTAAGAATGGAAGAAGGTGATGCCACCACTCTACATCCTTGGAAATTTCTTTTAATATATAGTCCATATTTATAGAAACATTTTTGGGACGATTAGGACAAATTTTAACACCTACATAAGTTATTTCCTTGCATATTTGAAAATGCTGAAACTGCTAAGGCTCTGGTCCTTTGGCTATATCCATTGTTCATGATTTATTCCAGTTAATACATAACCAGAGACCTTTCAAAAATATCCATTCTGTTTAATAATGATGGGATTGATGAGGATGCCATCAGCATATAAACTCATTTTGTATCTAGTCACACCTTCAGTGGCTGAGTGCTGGCTTATGTGCATTGCCAGTTGTTAAAGAGAGAGATTAAAAAGAAGTGAAGGGAGACTGCCTTGTTATGACCCTTTTTTTCTAGTTGAAATGTGAGAGAAATAATTCTATTAGTTGACAGTGAGACAAGGGGAGACTTGTATAATATGTTGACCCAATTCAGGAAAATTGGTCCAAATCCAAATTTCTTTAGGACATCCATTAAATAAGGCCAATCAGCCCTATCAAAGCCTTTCTCTGCATCTGTTGATAAGGCTATGGAGAGAACATCTGACACTAGAGAGCAATTTTTCTTGTATTATCAGCAGCCAATCCTCCTTTAATGAAGCCAACCTGATCTGCATATATAATTGGTGTTCAGTCATATAACTAATTTTTTGCAATTATTTTGCAATATGTGTTCAATAAAGACAGGGGGTGGAAGTTTCCACAATTGCAACCATCTTTGTTCTTTAAAATTAAAGTAATTAAAGCAATTCTCATGTCACACAACAGGGTTCCTTTTTGGAATGTGTCAGTGAAGACCTTTGAAAGAATGGAAGATAGCTGATTACAAAAGGTTTTGTAGAAATCTACCAGAAAGCCATCCATCCCAGGGTCCTTGCTGGAATTCATACTTTTTTGTAGCCTGTTTGATCTCTTGTGTTGTGAAAGCTTTGTCCATAAACACTTGTTCTGAAGTTAGGGTACAGAAAGGTAGGCCTTCAGTGAAATGATTAAAGTTGGGGAGGGATAGCTCAGTGGTTTGAGCATTGGCCTGCTAAACCCAGGATTGTAAATTCA
This sequence comes from Mauremys mutica, assembly GCF_020497125.1. Classification (NCBI taxonomy): domain Eukaryota; kingdom Metazoa; phylum Chordata; order Testudines; family Geoemydidae; genus Mauremys; species Mauremys mutica. The sequence continues at coordinate 6,555,704 of NC_059076.1, read as the reverse complement.
ATCCTTGAGGGGGCAATTTGGGGATTGGTCCTGCTTTGAGCAGGGGGTTGGACTAGATGATCTCCTGAGGTCCCTTCCAACCCTAATATTCTATGAAGTCATTAGAGTCAAATTGGTTGTCTTATATAAAGTTTGATAGAATTGCTTAAATTGATTATTTATATCTATTGGTTCAAAGATGGCAGGCCTGGCTGCTTGTAATAAGGAAGAAATATTGCTATTGACTACTTCCATCTTAACTCTTCTGGCAAGTAGCTTACCTGCTTTATCTCCCCATCCAATTTGACTTGGATGGATAAGCATTCATTATATTTATGTTTGGTGTGGAGTAGAGACCCTAGGAGGTTTTATTATTTGGGTCAATTTTGTGTGTTCTCTCTGCAGCTCATCTATTTCCTTGGCCAGATTCTAGTAACTTGAATCTTTCTCTCTTCTTTTGGGGGGAATATTTTTTGCATTCAGCCCTTATGGTAGCTTTCAGAACTTCCCAAAAGGTGGTTGCTGAGGTAACTGAGTGCTTATTTTCTTGTATGAAGTTACATCATTAGAGAGGCCACGAATATCTTTTTAGATTGAATCTAGTCAGTCTATGAGGAATTCTCTCAATGATATCCTGGGCTAGGTTCTGCTGTGGACTTTGGTCTCCCACTTCAGGCTCTTAGGTGATTCAGGCTTATGTCTTTTTTTTTTTTTATTGGAATCCAAATTCAACAGTTTGAAGTTTGTCCAGGGGATTAATTTAAACTGTTATGACAGAAACTTATCTCTGATTTGCTAGGAAAGTAATTATTGGAGACAAATTGATACATGGAGAGTGAGCAGCCATTTTCCTCACGGGCACCATGTGATCCCAAATAACATGATTTTAAAATGAGATGGAGTCTCTTTTTTATAGTGTGTTCTGGGATGACTGGCATCATCTTTACAAGTTTTCTGCATTCTCTCTCTCTTTCATTTTCTGCAGAATAGCAGTCAGCTCATGGCTTTTTGCTCAATGCCTGACAAATAAAGACGAAGCTCCCTGAAATGTTGTACAGCACTCTAAGTGTTTTAGGTGCCAGGAGTGAAACATGTAATACATTGTCCTAGCAAATCACTCAACAGAAAGTTCTTTAGGCATTTTGCTCTCAAGTTTTTATCATTTATTCCTTTCTTTTCCTATCTTCTTTGTAATCGTGGTCCTCCACATTAGTGCTTTTGGCAGAAGCATTCAGGATCCTTCTAAATCAGTTCTTAAGTAACGACAAAAGTGAATATTCAGAGCACAGTAGAACTACTCTCTCACCAAACCCTCCCACTTCAGCAGTCATTTCCTCTTCAGGGAAAAGCAAAATTCCTGTCTTAAAAATGTAGTGAATTAGGAAAATGTTGTTTGGTCCCTGATGCAGAAGAGTATGTGCTTAAGTCAGTGAGGAGGGAGAAACAGTAACAGGAAACTTGTAAATGGCAGAGATGCTTAATGACTTCTTTGTTTCGGTCTTCACCGAGAAGTCTGAAGGAATGCCTAACATAGTGAATGCTAATGGGAAGGGGGTAGGTTTAGAAGATAAAATAAAAAAAGAACAATTTAAAAATCACTTAGAAAAGTTAGATGCCTGCAAGTCACCAGGGCCTGATGAAATGCATCCTAGAATACTCAAGGAGCTAATAGAGGAGGTATCTGAGCCTCTAGCTATTATCTTTGGAAAATCATGGAAGACAGGAGAGATTCCAGAAGACTGGAAAAGGGCAAATATAGTGCCCATCTACAAAAAGGGAAATAAAAACAACCCAGGAAACTATAAACCAGCTAGTTTAACTTCTGTGCCAGGGAAGATAATGGAGCAAGTAATTAAGGAAATCATCTGCAAACACTTGGAAGGTGGTAAAGTGATAGGGAATAGCCAGCATGGATTTGTAAAGAACAAATCAAGTCAGACGAATCTGATAGCTTTCTTTGATAGGATAATGAGTCTTGTGGATAAGGGAGAAGCGGTGGATGTGGTATGTGGTATATCTAGCAGTGGATGTGGTATACCTAGACTTTAGTAAGGCATTTGATATGGTCTCACATGATATTCTTATCAATAAACTAGGCAAATGCAACTTAGATGGGGCTACTATAAAGGTGGGTGCATAACTGGCTGGATAACTGTACTCAGAGAGTAGTTATTAATGGTTCCCAATCCTGCTGGAAAGGTATAACAAGTGGGGTTCTGCAGGGGTCTGTTTTGGGACCGGCTCTGTTCAATATCTTCATCAATGACTTAGATACTGGCATAGAAAGTACGCTTATTAAGTTTGCAGATGACACCAAACTGGGAGGGATTGCAACTGCTTTGGAGGATAGGTCCATAATGATCTGGACAAATTGGAGAAATTGTCTGAGGTAAACAGGATGAAGTTTAACAAAGACAAATGCAAAGTGCTCCACTTAGGAAGGAACAATCAGTTTCACACACACAGAATGGGAAGAGACTGTCTAGGAAGGAGTACTGCAGAAAAGGATCTAGGAATTATAGTGGACCACAAGCTAAATATGAGTCAACAGTGTGATGCTGTTGCAAAAAAAGCAAACGTGATTCTGGGCTGCATTAACAGGTGTGTTGTAAGCAAGACACGAGAAGTCATTCTTCCACTCTACTCTGCACTGGTTAGGCCTCAACTGGAGTCTTGTGTCCAGTTCTGGGCACCGCATTTCAAGAAAGATGTGGAGAAATTGGAGAGGGTCCGGAGAAGAGCAACAAGAATGATTAAAGGTCTTGAGAACATGACCTATGAAGGAGGCTGAAAGAATTGGGTTTGTTTAGTTTGGAAAAGAGAAGACTGAGAGGGGACATGAGAGCAGTTTTCAGGTATCTAAAAGGGTGTCATAAGGAGGAGGGAGAAAACTTGTTCACCTTAGCCTCTAAGGATAGAACAGGAAGCAATGGGCTTAAACTGCAGCAAGGGAGGTTTAGGTTGGACATTAGGAAAAAGTTCCTAACTGTCAGGGTGGTTAAACACTGGAATAAACTGCCTAGGGAGGTTGTGGAATCTCCATCTCTGGAGATATTTCAGAGTAGGTTAGATAAATGACTGTCTGAGATGGTCTAGACAGTATTTGGTCCTGCCATGAGGGCAGGGGACTGGACTTGATGACCTCTCGAGGTCCCTTCCAGTCCTAGAATCTATGAATCTATAAGTCCATTCTTACTTAGGACAGCATTTAAGCACAGATTTTCTCATTTAAGTATCTTGGGGGCTGGTTACCAGCAAATGGAGAAATTACCAGAGAACTGCAAATAGGGTTGCTGAGCATGAGGGAACTCTGGTGCAAGATAAGTGGTGTGACTTATGATAAACAGATGCTCAGAATACTTAAGGGACAATTAGACCAGCTCTTCTGTATGGATCAGAGACATGGGCAACCAAAGAGAAGCACTTGAGAAGCATTGAAGCTGGTATAATGAGATGTTTGAGGGCAGTGGGAGGGGTGACATTGCTGGACCACATGTGGAATGATGCCATCAGGAGTGAGACCAAGGTCTGCAGTATCAGAGAGGAGGCTGAGATGTATGGGATGTACTAACGGTGGATGAAGGGAATCCTGTTAAGGAGACATTTGAGACTAGAGCTTGTGAGTGGAGCATGAGAGGACGGCCAAGAAAATGATGGCTAGACTGTGTGTGGGAGGGAGGGCATACGGAATGTGCACTGGACTGGCAAGACTGGAGAAGAGTGATTCAGTGACCTGACTCCCAGCTACCTGAGGAAAAGGGAAGAAGAAGATTTAAGCACATCTCTAAATCCCAGTGGTTTCAATGTGACTTATGCATATGGAGGTCCTAGTAATGCTGAGATAAAGTTTTCTCTGCACCGATTCTCTCTCTTTTTCCTGCCCTCATAACACATAATGGGTCCACAAGCATGACACAGAGCTGGGATAGTGTATTTTTAGGTCACACAGTAATGCTGATATTTAGCATTCAGGTAGAGAGTTCCATGCTCAACATACCTTTAAAGGAGCATCTAACCCATCAGGTATCTCAGCATACTCATCCCCATTGTGCAGGGAAGGGACCTAAGCAGAGAGGTGAAGTAACTTGTCCAGCGCCAGGACTGGTTATCCCAAAAGTTAGACATGGGAGCTGCTTGGATAAAACAATCATTGGTCCAAAAAAAAAAAAAAGGTAGGGAATTAAAAAAACAAACCCATCTGCATTCCTTGGTTCATTATAATTATTTATTATTATTTTTACTGTAGTAGCATCCAGTCAGAGTGGGGCCTGATTGTGCTATTCACAATACAAACATAAAGTAAGAGATAGCCCCTCCCCCAACAACATTACAGTCTGGAGGTACTGCAATGCTGCTAAGAAAATTGTGCCTATCTTATTTTAGTGGTGCTTGTATTAGGAATCACTGCAGACCTTGAGATTTCCACCCTAGTTTCCGACCAAAGCAGCTTCATAGCAGCAATTTGAACTTTTGCCTGCTTATCTGAAATTAACCTGCAACCCCTCACTGCTCAAACAAGGATGAAAAATATAGTGTGTCTGATGTGCACAAGGGAGAGTGTATTGGAAATTATGCTATCTACTCATTCCAAATGAGTAGATAAATTTGGGTTTGGGTTTTTACGTACAGGTCTAGCACTGGATTGTGATTTACTGCTGCTGGTGGGGTTTTTGAGGTACCTGTGCACGCTCTCTCTCTCTCTCTCTCTTTCTCTCTGTCATCCTATATTAACTTCAAAAAGGCCACCAGCTGTAACTGTATATGCTGCAGATAGATCTGTGTCTGTAACCCTTACACATGTAATGGGTCCACTCACATTAGTAAGGACTACTGGTACAAGCAAAGGTTTCAAGATCAACCCCATATTAACTGCAGTCCCATCTTTGGAACTCAGGATGAAATGAATAATTAGGGTTCAAGTCAATGAACATGAGGCTGGAAAACTCACTGTTTTCAGCAAAAGCTTCAGACTGTGTCTGCGCCTCCCTGGAAAGGCCAACAAGTTATGTTAAGTCAGTGAATGCCACCTCACAAACATTAATTAAGGATAATTCTCTGTTCTGGGATCCCCGTGAGCACATGACTTGTAGGAAACTCTTTGTTCTTCTACTTAAACCGAGGGTGGAAGTACAGAATCTGCAGTTGAAAACTAAAAGATCTGCAACTTATATTGAACTCCACGATGGCACCAAATCTGGCCTCTTTGTCAAGTGGATAGAATCATTAAGATACTTCCTGCTTTCCCCACCCTAACTGCTTTGAGCCCAATAACAGAAAATGAAACAAAAGTGTTTACTAATATCTGAAAAGGATATTAATTATAATTCAATTAATTATATTGTATTATAGATTGCGTGGGCAGCCAGTAGGGACAGCTGAGATTTATATTATGTAGTGGTTAATTAATATCTTACTGACTTGAAGCTATTCATGTGTCTTTCCATTGACTTTAATGGGCATTTGATCAGCCCCTACGTCATCATGGATTCCTATCACTTTTACCTTGGTCTTTTCTCCTCCATTATCACCAACTGTTTATTACAGCCACTTATTGCCTCTTGCTTAAATTAGGCTCTGCCCCTGCAAAGACTTATAAACATGCTTAACTTGACCTACACTAGTTGTCTCACTGAAGTCCACGGGACTGCTCCTGAGAATCCAGTTAGGCACGTGTGGAAGAGTTTGCAGGATTGGGGCTTTAAATTCTGACCCAGCTCCTATTAAGGACAATGGAAAGAATCCCCATGGTATCAGTGGAAATCAGCCTCTTACACTGGAAGTATCTTGGCGGAGGGATAGTTCCTTACCCTGTGGCAGGACAGCAGCTAGCGCAGCAGGGCTGCTGGACAAACCTGTAATAACCATAATAATAATTTCACAGCACCCCAAATTGTGCTAACTCCTCCAAGTACATGGAAATTGCACCCAGTCCCTGGCCCCCACAGCTTATACCCTATGTTCACACATGGCGCAATGACGGGGCAGTAAAACAAAGGAAGGAGGTTGGATAGGGAGGGAAGCAAGCAGCCAGCCCAATAATAAAATGTCGTTACTCAGAAAAGATGGGTAGTAGCATGGTTAAGGAATTGGTTAAACTAGCTTATAAATATATGAATCTACTAAAGTACTGTCTTATAAAATATAAACATCCTGTTTGACTCACTGCTTGTGGGCATCTCGGCAGATATCAATCTTTAAGAGGGATCTGAGCGAGGGGAGGTTGTTGGCCTGACAGTGATAACTGTTATGCATAAAAAGGTTCCTTTTCCCTTGGCAAAAAAAATTCATATGTGCTCTGATAGAACAGAAGTAACTCAGCAAAGAAAAGCGGCAAAGAGTCCTGTGGCACTTTATAGACTAACAGAAGGCCTGTGAAAGCGAGGGATCGTTGTCCAGGATGGGTTGTAGATCACTGATGATGCGTTGGAGAGGTTTTAGCTGAGGACTGTAGGTAATGGCCAGTCCTTGGCCACAGATAACCTGCCAACTTTAAGCATATTCTCACCAGCAACCACACACCGCACCATAGTAACTCTAACTCAGGAATCAATCCATGCAACAAACCTCGATGCCAACTCTGCCCACATATTTATACCAGCGACACCATCACAGGAGCTAAACAGATCAGCCACAACATCACTGGTTCATTCACATGTAGAATGGGGAAGCTGGAAAAGGGTTTTCATCTGTAGGCTGGAGCTGAGGACACAAGTTTGCTTGTCAAACCTTAAATACAAATTACTTGCTTTCTGACTTAGGTGGTTTGTTGCCACACACTTAGGACCATTTCACAATTCACTTTTAGTTGACAGAGATGATTTTTACCACACTAAAGGGGCTAGTACCTGATCTCTCCTAATAGTGACCCATCCATCTGAGCTGAACAGTATAAATGATGGAGGGTGGGAATTTTCAAAATTGCTCAGCATTGATCTAAGTCTGCTCCCACTGAAGTCAGTGATCTAACTCTCATGAATTTCATTGGGTGTAGAATTAGGCTACTCGTGGGCAGGTTTGAAAACCCCACCTTATACATATATGTTGATTTCCAATTTTATATTGGGGAGTTTTTTTGTTTTGTCTAAATGATGTAAAACACGCACATTTTAGAACGCAGGCTGAAAAAGGCTGGAACGCTGTGTTCTGAGTCCCAGAGAAGCCTGTTCTTCTCTGAATATGTCCATACCTTACTTCTACCACACCATCACCAGGCTACCAGTAGAGGGGCCCAGCTTTGGAGCTGTGTGGAGAAAGATCATGCCATTTCACCAAGAGTTTTGATATTTTGAAATTTGGTTTCGTTCTAACTCAAAACAAAACACAAACATTTCAGATTTCTCCACAAAATGGAACAGAACCCCGCTTTGAGAGCAGAGCCCTTGTTAGGCTGCCCCAGAGCTGTGCACACTAGAAATCCTGTGGTTTGCAGCTCCTGGGCAGTCTGCATAGCAGGGTACCCTGGAGCTGCAGACCCTCGAAGTTCTGGGAGCACAGGCTGCAGAGGAGCTAGGCAGGTAAGTTGGCGGGAAACGATGCTTTGACACCTGCCTGGTTGTCAGGGTTCTGTTTGAACTTTGTCAAAATCCAATCATCTCCAGCAAATGGTGTGATTTTCATGACACAGCAAATTTCAATGAAAAAAGGTTAATTTGGAGTTTTTCTACCCAGCTTATTTTATCACAACCACAAAGGAAAACCAGGTGCAAACACCACAAATTGTCAAGAGTGTATTTTTCAGTCCTTGGAGCAACATTGTAAAAATGTTTGGCTGCATTACATGGCTTCTTTGAATCCAGTTTGCAATGCAAGGTCACTTCAGTCAACAATTCTATCACTTCACAAGTAATTGTTTTATTATATAACAAGGAAGTCACAACTCCCTATATCGTTAAATGGCAATTAACTAATTTAAAAATAATGCTAAGGCCCTTAATCAGCTCTGTTTGCCATTCATGCCTCAAGGGACCTTAACATTCCCAGATCAAAGGAACAACTAATAGGAACAGTACATTACTAGCACAACCACTGCTTTTTAAGCATGTGTACTGCTTGCCAACCCAGAGAGTTCAGACATGTCATTCTAGACAATGAACTCTGCTATATTTTTTCCATGTGACTGTGCACAGCTTTCATGTTAGTTCCATGGGAGGCCCCTCCCTGGTCATCAGGCAGACAGGGTGGGCTTTGTGATGGAGAAAAGAATGGCTGCTGGGGAACAGGTGAAGAAAGAAGAAGTGTATAAAAAAAAATATGGCTAGAAAATGGAGCTGGGCAAAAAAAAGGAGGGTGATGCTTTGTGGGACAGACATTGGACTGTGTGAGCACCATCGCATGTCTTCATCTGCCAAATGTTTGTGCCTCTTGGCTGATTTTCTATGGCCCCACTGGAACATTGGCCCCTGAGTCCAGAGAGATTTGGGCTCTAGAGGAACCCGTCTCATAGCCCTACTTTCAGATTTGTTTTCTAGTGTGCAGTGAAATCTTTGTGTTTAACTGCTATAGAACTCACCTGCATTCTACAGAGTGCTCCAGGTGCTGTCCAAGCCACCTATTACTCTCTATGAATAACTGCAGCCATCTGTTCCTGTAATTTTAATTTCAAGACCACTGTCATAACTATAAAAGAAAGGGTAACAACCCTCCTGTATACAATGCCATAAAATCCCTCCTGGCCAGAGACACCAAAATCCGTTTACCTGTAAAGGGTTAAGAACCTCAGGTAACCTGGCTGACTCATGACCCAAAGGACCATTAAGGGAAGAAGATACTTTCAAATCTTGAGGGGGGGGAAGGCTTTTGTTTGTGCTCTTTGTTTTGGTGGTGTTCGCTCTTGGGACTAAGAGGGACCAGACATCAATCATAGAATCATAGAATCTCAGGGTTGGAAGGGACCTCAGGAGGTCATCTAGTCCAACCCCCTGCTCACAGCAGGACCAAACCCAACTAAATCATCCCAGCCAGTGCTTTGTCAAGACTGACCTTAAAAACCTCTAAGGAAGGAGATTCCACCACCTCCCTAGGTAACCCATTCCCGTGCTTCACCACCCTACTAGTGAAAAAGTTTTTCCTAATGTCCAACCTAAACCTCCCCCTCTGCAACTTGAGACCATTACTCCTTGTTCTGTCATCTTCTACCACTGAGAACAGTCTAGATCCATCCTCTTTGGAACCCCCTTTCAGGTAGTTGAAAGCAGCTATCAAATCCCCCCCTCATTCTTCTCTTCTGCAGGCTAAACAATCTCAGTTCCCTCAGCCTCTCCTCAGAAGTCATGTGCTCCAGCCCCCTAATCATTTTTGTTGCCCTCCGCTGGACTCTCTCCAATTTATCCAGATCCTTCTTGTAGTGTGGGGCCCAAAACTGGACACAGTACTCCAAATGAGGCCTCACCAGTGCTGAATAGAGGGGAATGATCACATCCCTCGATCTGCTGGAAATGCCCCTACTTATACAACCCAAAATGCCGTTAGCCTTCTTGGCAACAAGGGCTCACTGTTGACTCATATTCAGCTTTTCGTCCACCGTAACCCCTAGGTCCTTTTCTGCAGAAATCCATGTTCTCCAGATCTTTCTGCACAAGTCTCACATATTTCAAACTTGTAAGTAACAGCCAGGCAAGGCGTGTTAGTGTATCTTTATTTTCTCAACTTGTAAATGTTCCTTTTGCTAGAAGGTTTACCTCTGTTTGCTGTAACTTTAAACCCAAGGCTAGAGGGGGTTCTTCTGGGCTCTTTGAATCTGATTACACTACAAAGTTATTTCCATCCCGATTTTACAGAGATAAATTTTACCTTTTCTTGTAATAAAATTCTTCTTTTAAGAACCTGAATGATTTTTCATTGTTTTAAGATCCAAGGGTTTTGTATCTTTGTTCACCAGGACTAATTGGTGAGGGTATATTCTCAAGCCTACCCAGGAAAAGGGGTGTAAGGACTTGCGGGGGAGGAATTAGTCTCAAATCTGTCCAGGAAAGGGGGAGTTAGGGACTTGGGAAATAGTTGGGAGAAGGTAGAGTTCCAAGTGGCTCTCCCGTAAAATTTAAAACATGCTTGGTGTTGGCAGCTTCCTGTTAACCTAAGCTGGTAAATAAGCTTAGAGGGTCTTTCATGCGGGTCCCCAGATCTGAACCCTAAAGTTCAGAGGGGGGAAGGAACCCTGACAACCACAACATGCTAAATTACCGGACTCACACTTTAGGATCATTAACTGAAAGGTTCTTTGGAGACTTGGGGTCAGATTTTTAGGCATCTAGCTACATCTGTAGGTCTAAATTCCTTTAAGAATCTGGTTCTTGGAGTCATCTTCTCTCAAGTTGCATCACTGCCTCTTTCCATGATTGCAAAAGTAACTCCATTCTTGGGAGAGCCCTACCTTTACCTTCCAAATGATTAACTCCCCTCCACAGTCAACACTGGTAAGGACAGGAGAGCTCTGGATCTGATAGGAGGAGACTGGGGAAGACTGCTCTTGGAGGATCAGGTCCAAACAATCATCCAAGTGAATCAGAAGAGGTTGATTCATGGTCTGTCCCTTCACATGGGCCACCAGGGTGGGCCTGGCTCACGTAATGCACACAAACTAGAGCATGATCCATGCACAGGTTGCTTACGTTAACCAGTGGAGTCTTCTCTTGTTTTTCTTATAACCTGGACTATTAGCCACCTGGACAGAAAGTGAATGTTTTGCTCTTTGTGTATGGAAAACATTGTAGGACTGTCAGGGGTGTGGGGCTTGGAAGGAGCATGGGCACAGGTGGGGGAGGAAAAGGAAATGAGATCAGACATGCAAGAAGGGGTACATGAGATCTGAGAAGCTCAGGCTAGATGACAACAGGAAGCCAGTGAAGAAATGAAAAGAGGGGAAGAGTCTCTTCTGTTCAGGTCCTTATATCACACCATTCTCCATGATATCTGAGCAAATACAGCCCTCTGGTTCTTGATGTCTCCGGAATTGCCATACAGCCCTTCTGGCACCTCTCTTCAGCCTTCTTTGATCACTAGTGTGTCACTGCTCAGCCTGTACCCTACGCTGGGGAGGAGGGATAGCTCAGTGGTTTGAGCATTGGCCTGCTAAACCCAGGGCTGTGAGTTCAATCCTTGAGGGGGCCATTTGGGGAACTGAGGTGAAAATCTGTCTGGGTATTGGTCCTGCTTTGAGCAGGGGGTTGGACTAGATGACCTTCTTAAGGTCCCTTCCAACCCTGATATTCTATGATCCAGTAACTCTCTCATACCCCAGCTTGTGATGAGCACCTCAACACCATCAGTCTCTGCTTGCAGCTAGGACAAGAGGCTTGTTGTGAAGAATGGAGGGGATCTGCTTTAAAAAAGCAGCAGTCCACACAAACTCATCCCTTTTATGACCTGTCTCCAAAGAAAGGGAATCACTTTAACACATTTTCTGATTAAAGAAATATCCAGCTCTTGGATGGACTCGCTCTTTTGTCACCAGGCGAAGGCTGCACCTGAGTGCTCAATGCAATACTCAGCCCTGCCACTGAACCCCTTCAGAGTGTGTGCAATAGGAGGAGAAGAAGAGGAGAAAGCAGGTGCTTGTCAAGTCGCCTCAGGGCTCCATGTTTATCACCAGGCAGAGATTACAGCTGACAGGGGTGCCACCCACCTGGGGAGACATGCGTGACTGGAACACCTCTAATACTATCTGATCTGCACTTAGAAAAGCCAAGGACTGGAGGTGTTTGGGATGTCACAAAGGATCCTATTTCAGCAGCATAAATCCCTCTTTCCATCTCTACAAGGCCAAATATCCCATTGTGTGTACAGATCCCAGCTTTAGCTATGGGAATACCAGCATGAGAGTTAGAGGATTGGGCCAAAAGAAACCTGATGAGGTTCAACAAGGACAAGTGCAGAGTCCTGCACTTAGGACGGAAGAATCCCATGCACTGCTACAGACTAGGGACTGAGTGGCTAGGAAGCAGTTCTGCAGAAAAGGACCTAGGGGTTACAGTGGACGAGAAACTGGATATGAGTCAACAGTGTGCCCTTGTTGCCAAGAAGGCTAACGGCATTTTGGGCTGTATAAGTAGGGGCATTGCCAGCAGATCAAGGGACGTGATCATTCCCTTCTATTCAGCACTGGTGAGGCCTCATTTGGAGTACTGTGTCCAGTTTTGGGCCCCACACTACAAGAAGGATGTGGAAAAATTGGAGAGAGTCCAGCGGAGGGCAACAGAAATGATTAGGGGGCTGGAGCACATGACTTATGAGGAGAGGCTGAGGGAGCTGGGATCGTTTAGTCTGCAGAAGAGAAGAATGAGGGGGGATCTGATAGCTGCTTTCGACTACCTGAAAGGGGGTTCCAAAGAGAATGGATCGAGGCTGTTCTCAGTGGTACCAGATTACAGAACAAGGAGCAATGGTCTCAAGTAGCAGTGGGGGAGGTTCAGGTTGGATATTAGGAAAAACTTTTTCACTAGTAGGGTGGTGAAGCACTGGAATGTGTTACCTAGGGAGGTGGTGGAATCTCCTTCCTTAGAGGTTTTTAAGGCCTGACTTGACAAAGCCCTGGCTGGGATGATTTAGTTGGGGATTGGTCCTGCCTTGAGCAGGGGGTTGGACTAGATACCTCCTGAGGTCCCTTCCAACCCTGATATTCTATGAGTCTGTGATTCTGTGATTGCTTGCTAGGCTGATAGTTTGCAGTTCATACCCAGCCCACCTGGAGGCATTTAAATAACAATTCAGAAAAAAGGGATTTAAAGCACTGGACATAAAATATTAGGTAAAACTGCCTTCAAGTGTCAGTGTGAATTAGATTCTTTCATTATAGACTTGTGATCCCTGTGAATATCACCAGGGCCTCTTCCCCATATGCTGTCAGATTACAGACCCAATTCGGATGGTTGTCAGGAGTGCACAGTTTCATTAAGGCTATGTACTGTGTGCAGCCCAAACCAAAATGATTAGCTGGGGATCAAGGGTCTGAGACAGGCTGAAACCCCTTCCCTGGGCCAGCCCCACTCACTGCTTTGTTTGGACTCAAACACTCAAGATCTTCCCTATCCTTACCTCCCCCTTTTCTCAAACTGAAAAGGAGCAAACATGTCTGTAATTTCATCTTGGTATCAGGCGTTAGCTCAATCCTCTTATGTTCTAAGAGGATTCCAATTACCATGAGCCTGATGCCGCTGCTGGAACACACCATCGAAAGCAAAGTGCTGTGTATTGCATTCACTTAGTATCAAAGCACCTTTTTTGACTGCAGGCCCAGAGAGCAACATAGCCTAAGGGGCCCATGTGAAAGCATGGCAAGAGGCCTCTTGATCCTATGTCCTATGTACATGTCATGTGCATACATTGATCAGGACCAAAATCCATTGGCTATGGGATGGGCATCATGGGAGGAGCACCAATATCTCCATTTCCTATGGATACCTCTTGTAGGATCATGGTGTGGTCAGGGATCCATGGATGTAGAGGGGTTGTGTCTTTTATTGATCCTTTAATACTTTACAGAAAAACTTCCAGTCTTTGTCAGATAAATGGTTCTACATTTTTCACTCATCAAAGCTATCCCTGTGAAATAGTTTCCTGCCCAAATGCCTATATTTGTATTATTAAACTCCATCAGAACAAACTCATTGCACAAGAAAGAATTCCTTAAAAATAAAACCTGCATTTGTCTGTCATTTCAGCTGTTGTTCCACCTGCTCCCACAGTGAGGACTGGAGGAGACCTTAAATAACCTGTGATTACTGGCTCCAGCTACCCCTGCAGCTTAACCAGCAGTTGAAGAATTCAGAGGGTAGCCTCTCGTTCATTTGTCAGCTCTGACCTTTGTGTATGACTAGGCCCCTGCTTGGAGTGCTTGCTGCTTGATTAGCTCAACTGTTGGATGAGCAACTGACGAGTCTATCTGTGTCCATATTGTAACACTGCCTCCCGGGCAGTTTGAACAGCGGGTCTGGGAATCAGAACTCCTGGATTCCTCCTGGAGCTCTGGGAGGCAGGATGCCCCAGTGGTTATGGCATTTGCCTAGGATTTGTGTGTTCAATTCCCAGCTCTGCTACAGACTTCCTATGTGACCTTGGGCAAGTCACTTAGCCTCTCTGTGCCTCAGTTCCCCACCTGTAACATGGGGATCATGGCATTGCTTTGCCTCACAGGGGTGTTGTGAGGATAAATACACTGAAGATTGTAAGGTTCTCAGATGCTACAGTAATAGGGGCCATATAAGTACCTAAGGCAGGTATACAGGGTGGACGATTTAGCAACATTGCAATGTCGTCTTTGTTTCAGTCACCCTACACACACATAAGCAGTGCCATGGGGTCCCAGTGACAAAACTCCTGGGCAGGATTCAGTGCATAAAGGACAGTAAATTCTTGTCTGCATTAAAACAGCAAGAGCAAAGGCAACAGAAGGGCACCTTTTTACTATGAAAATGATGCATACATTGGTCTCGTGCTATATGGTACAAATTCTGCCCTCACTTATACTGCTGTAAGTCTAGCATCAGTGGAATGACTTCAGATTTACACTAGTCTGTGACTAAAATCCGCCCCTATGTGGACAGCAACTACTTCTGCAATGGTTCTGTGGTCGAGAAATGGCCAGACTTTGGGTGTCTGTTTATATGCATGATGTCCCACAAGCCCCATCCAATCCAAACCACCAGATTGGAAGGTGAAGTGAAGCAAGGGTTCACTGCCCCACGCTGATATTTTTGTGTAGGGAGATCTCCCTTGTCACACCCCTTCTGAGCTGCCTGGCCCCTCTTTTCATCCTGGCAGCAGCTTTTGATGGCAGATCACTCTCTGGACGTATAGTGCTGTTTCTCCCTCTCTGGGAACGTTGCTGAGAACTGCAGCAGTGCAGCCCCCATGGCATTTCCCTTGTGCTTGCAGACAGTAGACAGCACGTGTCAGAGTCTCTGCATCAGCTTATCCCAATGGCATGAAGGGGTTTCTAGGAAGATATGGGGTTTGGCTTTTGACCCCTATACGTGTCCAATCTCAGCCATTGGTTGCAAAAAGCATTACCCCGTCCTTCCTTCCCTCCAAGAGGGAGTCTACATGGTGAGAGTCTTCGTCATCTCCTTAATGAGGTGTGGGTTGTTAGAGGAGCCCGGCCTTTCCCTCTCCACCGGGTTCCAGCCCTGTAAGAGTAACCAAACATCCCGCACCCCTGGAGTGCCTCCCTGGGCCACTTCCTACCACCCACTCTCTTGCCAAAGTCTTGCAGTCTCTTGTGAAGTTGTAAAAGAAAAGGTACCAATTGTACCTTCAGCCCCCCTCCCTCCCCCTGGCTGCGGGCAGGTCCTTCTCCCTGCCTTGTTATGCCCCTTCTGAGCTGCCTGGCTCCCTTTTAAGTTCCACCTCCAACTGGATCATGCTCTGCCAGTGGGGTTGGGTGGGATCCTCTGAGCCCATAGCTGCTCGCTCCTTAACTCCCTCAGTTCTAGCATGGGGTTTAACTCCCCACCAAAATCCCATACACCTCTTTAACCTCGAAGGCGTGAAAAGCCCTGACCAACATGTCCAAAGATATTTAGGTCCAGGATAAAAACTAACTGTGCACGGATACGATATACCTGGTGTTCCTACACTTGCTAAATAGCTAATGAAGATTGCCTGTATCCCTGGCAAGCTAGACTTGAATTCTGCTGCAAGCTCCTAGACTGTTTGCCACTCTGGTGAAGGTTCAGCAGTAGGTTATTTATTTTTATATTAAATTCAGTTTCTTTTACGTTGATTTTCAGTCTGCCACACACCATCATTTTTAGGTTAAATATTCCATCTTACATAGAATAACGAGGAAGTTTAAGGGGAAAGACTCAAGTGAGCCTGTTACAAGGTACAGTGATGATGGGCTAGTTCATTACCAGTGAGAGATCTCATGTGTTGGGTCAATGTACCATAAGCCACTGGAGAATGGTGGAATCTGCAACCAGGTAGGTAAATCTGGCATCTCAAGTTCTGTTCTTGGCCAATCCAAAGCAGTGGGGAAAGACCCATTAGAGATTCGTCCAAGTCACTAAATGAAAGTGCTGATTTTGAACACTCAAAAGTGCAGACATGCTGGCATCTAGGGGCTGGATTTGGTCTATTGTAAAGATAGGGTCCATTTCCATAGATATGTTTCAGAGCCAGGTTTGGATTTTGAACATATACATGTTCAGGAAAGAAATTGGGTTTTGGCTCAGACTCATCTCAAACCATGGAGAATCTGAGTCCAAAGAGAACAGAAGATGAGCTGCCCTGCAGTGCACATATCTACAGTGTTATTCCAGTTTCACCTAATGGCCATGGGTACGTTTCATACCAAACAAACAGGTTACCCAAGTCGCATTATCTCACCAACCAATTCGCCATTCACCATAATGATACTCTCTTTGTTTAGGGCTTCCCCTTTTAATGCTTATAATAAAATAAAATAAAATAATTTGTATTGCCAACAGGTCTATTAAACTTTAAAAGTTAGTAACTAAAACACAATAACTGTGATGACAGGCCCTAACTGTGAGAATTTGTCCTAATCAAAGAGTCCCTGTTAATATGAAGAGCAATCTGCTCCTCTGATGGCTCTGATGAAACTATAAACGGAACCAGAAGACCGAGGAAAGCCCATGCCTCTCCCTCCTATGAAAGGAAGGGTTAATTCTGATCTCTCAAAGGAAACAGTTTAAAAACAAAATGTCTGCTCCTCAGCTGTGCAAATCAGCACAGCTCCAACAAAGCCAATGGCCCACACATGATACAGTACAGAATATACTAAGACAAATACCCTCATTGGACCTCTCCCATGTATTTAAATAGTTCTGCATATAAACAAACAAGACCAACTGGCAGCTTGCACTTCTGATGTTGTCTGAGGTACCAGTTCCAGACCCAACTAGCACCATATTTGTAAATGTTTCAGGGAGTCAAACAGCTAATTGAGCCTTTAAAAAGAGACCTGCCGTTCACTGGACTGAGTGTGAAACACCTGTGATTAGTGTGAGTTTCCTGGCCACAAAGTTCTTTGGTTTCTTTGTCTGTCAGATGTGACGGGAGCAGATCCTGGGCCTTATCCGTACTGTGGTTGAGCAGGGTGGGGGCATGACCAGGGATCTGCCCTGCACCCCCACACCCATCTGGCAGGGGATGGCGGTGGGCTGATGGGAGGAGCACAACCTGGACCTCGCCAATGGAGCTGCTTCTAGGCATGCTGTCTCCAGCACACCAGAGGCATCGCTTGTTTAAGGGCCCTGCAGACAGAACGCCTCTGGCAAGTGCTACTGCAGCACACACTCAATTGTGCCTGTGGCTATAAGAGCCACTAAAGAGCCTACATTAGAGCTCAGCTCCACAACCACCAAAAAGATACCTAGGACTGGCCCCATACAAATCCTTTCCCACAGTCACAGGGACCGCAAAACGAGAGCTCATTTGCAGTGCAATTAGCTCAGTGTCTGTAGAAGTATCTGCAAACTCCTCTCCCAGTGACAGCTACTGGTGCAGTGTAGTGTCACTACTGCTCCTCTTTTCAAGTCTCAGGGCACTGCTCAAAGCAGGGGCTCACTCCAGCGTACTGATACTCGGCAGGAAATCTCCTGCAGTTGAACATGACAAACCTCAACCTGTGAGACAGGGAAAAACCCAGTTAAAAGGCCCAGGCTATTTGGGATAAAATCACAAATACTGTTAAAACCCAGGAACAACTGTTAGATCAATGTTCAGATTCTATCCTTTCCTAAATGGACTCTTAAAAACAAAACTACACCAAACTAATTTAAAAGGTTGGATTGCTGAGCAGGCCTGGAAGAGTGATTGCATGGATGGCCCTTTTATTTTGTCCTGGGAGAAGCTGCTTGTGTTGAGTTTGGGCAATAATCCAATGGAGAAAATTAAAACAACTCCTCCCCGCAAAATATGCCTTTTAAAATATTGTCCTGCTACTGCTAAAAAGGTCTCTGTGGGGCTGTGAATTTGAATGGTAGCAGATAATTAGTGGGTTTAATTACATGCAATTATTTCCAAGCAGCATACAGCTAGAGCAAGATTTTTTGTATGTCTCTGGTATGCAATACTGCTGTCAGATATGTTATATTAGGTGGATACTGAGTCAGGAAGGGTTGCAAAAAAAAAGATAAGGACAGCAGAAGTAGAAAAATGATTTAATTCTCATCAAAGGAGTTAGAGGGAATAAATTGTGCTTTTATAAATATACCAAGGGGAGAAAGAAATACTAGAAAATCAGCCCATTAACAAATAAGGAGAGAGAGAACATCATTGGTGAGTCTCAAATGGCTGAGATATCGGCTGAATTGGTATTTTTTAGAAGAAAACCAAAGAGGGGGCAGAGACAATCAAGGAGTACAGTAACTGGGCTGGATGAACCCACGGAGTTAAAATGAGGCACCTTCCCATGCAATGAACCAACTGGGCCTTTCTGAAGGTGTGGTATTAAGGACCACTGTAAATGGCTCTTTGTCTTCACACCATACACCTGTTACCTGAAGTAACAGTGCTTCAGAGGTGGGGAGTGGAGTACTTAGAGTCTTCAGCTACACTCCAGATGACACTGTGCAACCTGTCTTCATGCTGTGAGACATGAGTGGTACCACTGATGGGACAGCTCCTCTGCCATAAGTGCTCGCCATTCCCCACACATGTAAGTGTGAATGAGGGTTGCATAGGATGTTGAGCCTTGAATGAAGGGTTTTGTATCAGTAACAAATTATTTGCATCATTTGGTTCCCACAGGTCTAAGCAGACGGCAGATCTCATTTTCCATCATATCCAGTATACTAAACACTTCTCTTTTATGTATTCATTTACTGTTGTCTGTTGTCATCCATTATGTTAGACAAGGATGCTACCAGATGACTGGGTTACACCGCAAACATACAATATTAAACATTAGGTTTACCCTCTAGATTTAAGCTTGGCTAAGATTTTCAAAAGCACTACTGATTTTAGATGCAGCCACACTGAGACACCTGAGAGAGGTCTCTTTTTCAAGAAGTGGTAAGCACCCATCCTTAGGAAAAAAGGCCCCTTTAAGGTGTCTCAGGTTGGAAATCAGAATTCACTATTGAATAGCTGGACCAAGTATGTTCATTCTCTTCTATGTGAAAGATGATCACTTCTTAATTATGGTTCTCAAAAGAGAGTTAGGCACCAAGTACAGAAGGAATTTAGATGAGACAATATTAACTAGTCATTATGCTAGATGTAAACTTGCTTAAATAAAATGAATGTAAATAGAGACAATATTATAATTAATGTCCTCTAGTATCCTTCAGGATATATGAGAAGAAAAAGAACAAAAATAAAATTTATATAGGCTGGAGGGAGAAAGAAAGAAATAGATACAGATCATAGAACATTTTTCAGTTTCATTCTTGATGATATTTTAATAAGAAATTTAAAATATTTTTCCTCTTTAAGATTAAAAGCTGCAGTCTGGTTCTTCTCCCATCTTTCACAAGACTGATTTTTTATGCAGAGAAAGAGTATGCAGCATCTACACAGTCTTCAATAAATAAACACTTGCCAGTGACGTTACAGCAAATTAGATTTTAAAAATAAAAAAAGTACCGGTAAATCTGCTGAAGACAGTTCAGCTATTAAGCTATAGGATCAAAAACATTAAGCAGTTTAAAGCCTTGGAACTCATCCGTTAAATTTCTCAGAGCAGAATTCACAGGTTAGATATAATTAAATGGATGTGGGGAATGAAATACCTGAGTCAAGCACAATGCTATAATCAGTGGATATTTATACCTCAGAGAAATCAATGAGGTGTCCATTTTCCTTTCAGTTAAGCTCTCCACTTGCTGTTTTGCAATCCAGGAGGCTGCTTGTCTCTTGGGAGAAAAGGTTAAAGGTCTCTAGACCTCCTGGATTTTCATGGGAAATTAAGCTATTATCCCCATACACCTGTGCAGCGCTTGGCTTCGGTTGTTAATTCCATGAGCCAGTGACATTTCTGCACTCAGACATTGTTATACTCTGTCTGAATCTGTTTCTTATTCTTTAGGTGATTTAAAGTCCAAGGATTGGTCATTATGTACTTTTAATGTTTCAGGTTTAGATTTTTTTTCACCATACACTTTCAGGCTTAAAATTGTATACATATGTGTTCCAGACCATTTTACATGTAGATGAGATAAAATGAGATAGATGCCAACTGCTATATATATATATTTATATTCTTATTATGCATTTGGGGTTCTGGCTATTTCTATTTTCTGAGCCTTTAAGAGTCACATTGTCAAGCCTTTATATAAAACCATGAGAGCTAGAAATTACTTTTATAAATGAAAGCTGAGAGTCTCATGCAATCACATGACTCCTGGAGCTGGGGCTTTACCAAAAAACATCAACTAACATGACTCACAAGTATCAGACTTGGCAATATTCAGAAAGATAAAACAAAAATGAACTCCCCTTTTAAAGTAGATGTGAAACATGAAACTAATAAAAATAAACAGAAAGTGAGGAGGAAAAGGGAGGTTGTTTTCTGCTTATTGTTGCAAACTCAGTGCAAGGGGAAGATTGAAGTGGCAAAATAAGACATTGCTATTTGCATAATAAAGTGTGGAGTTGAATTCTTAATCATTTCAATTAATGTAGACAATTATAAGTGTGGATGAAATTGCTTAACTCTGAAGGAAATGATATATTTCTGCATTATAGAGTATATATAAATTGCATTGCATATAGTACAATGACTTGGAGGGATTCATGTCCTTATAGGGATACTGGTTTCCTGTACTCTATTTGGTATTTCCTTGCAAGCAGAAAATGGCCACCTGTACAAAACAATAAGGAATCATAGAATCATAGACCTGGAAGGGACCTTGAGAGGTCATCTAGTCCAGTCACCTGCACTCACGGCAGGACTATTATCTAGACCACCCCTGACAGGTGTTTGTCAAACCTCTCTTAAAAATATCCAATGATGGAGATTCCACAACCTCCCTAGACAATTTATGCCAGAGCTTAACCACTCTGACAGTTAGGAAGTTTTTCTTAATTCCAACAAACTTCCCTTGCTACAATTTGAGCCATTTGCTTCTTGTCCTCTCCTCAGAGGTTAAGAAAAACAATTTTTCTCCCTCCTCCTTATAACAAAATTTTATGTAATTGAAAACTATTATCATGTCCCCTCTCAGTCTTCTCTTTTCCAGACTAAACAAACCCTCACAGGTCATATTTTCTAGATCTTTAATCATTTTTGTTGCTCTTCTCTGGACTTTCTCCAATTTCTCCACATCTTTCCTGAAATGTGGCGCCCAGAACTGGACACAATATTCCAGTTGAGGCCTAATCAGTGCGGAGGAGAGCAGAAGAATTACTCCTCGTGCCTTGCTAACAACACTCCTGCTAATACATCCCAGAATGATGTTCGCTTTTTTTACAATAGTGTTGTACTGTTGACTCATTGTGATGAGATCCCCTGGGTGCAGCCTGGGACTGTGGGACCGCTGTGCCCCCTTAACTGTCTCCAGCCTGGGCTGTCTCTCATAACACCTTGCTAGTGACTCCTCCAGGCACTGTGATCACTCAGCATAACTGCATGATAGCCCCACACCCAGCTGGATGCATGAATGCTCCCAGAGCCACTCATGAATCACACAGGGAAAGGCACCAGAGCATATGGAAAGAGGAGGTAGCAAAACTCGGCTTAAGAAAATGCAAACAGTTCATGGTCTGCAAGGTCTTGTAAAAAAGAAGTCTCCCTAAATATCTGTGTTATGCTTTTTTGTCAAACAATGCAGCAGGGGTGTCTGACTTCAGCAGAGTACAGAGGAGACAAGGTGGCAGAAAGCTACCAAATGCAGCCTGGGCCGTGGGGGTTTGCACCCCTTTGGGTTCCTCAAATCAGGATGTTGAAGGAGAGGAGGGGCCTGATTCTGCAATGCCTTTAGTCCCATGCAGCCCTTTACCCCAAAGCGCGCATAATTACAGGGGCCGGGACACCTTTCCCCCAACTTCTTCTTGGGGGCTCGAACAGAAATGCCTTAATCCCCTGGCTTCCTCCCCCCCTCCCCCATATATGTGTGTGTGTGTGTGTGTGTGTGGTTGGCTGAGGTGGGGGCTGCTTTGGCTCTGATCTTTCACTCTCTCCCATCTCCCCCTCCCAGCCACTGATCAGCTGTTTGGCTCAATAGGCAGGAGGCCGCTACAATTACAACCTCTTGCCTCCAAAGGACCCTCTGTGCCCCTACTGGGCAGACAGGAGATTGCAGCTGAGCCCTCTCCTGACTGGATCTCAGTGCCTGCAGAGCAGGAGGGGCCCAACCAGACTTAAGAAAACAGGATTGTTGGAGGCTGCAATGGCTTGTCCCTTGCATAGGGAGATGAGGCACAAGGGTGGTCATGTGGGGGGCACAGATGCTACACTCAGAGCTGGTTGAATCACCGATTGTTTGATTCACACAGCTTTTGGTGCCAAACTGCTTCCCTGGGAGTGGCAGTGAAGTGCTCCCAGCTCAGAACCCATTCTGTGCAGAGGTAAGGGACATGCTGCAAGGCAATGCAAAATCAGGCTCTGAGTTCACTAATCCTCATCCCGACACAGGTGTGTTCTGTGACCTTGGTTGGGTCACTTAACCAATCTGCATATCAGCTTCCCAATGGGCAAAATAGGGGTAGTGACATTTACTGGCTTCACAGTGTTGTGGTCAGGCATAAATTATTATCTTTTTTTCAAGCACAATTTGGAATCCTTGGACTTCAGAAATATTGGGCCTTATTCATTGCTCCAGTTTTATGCTGGTGTAACTCCACTGATTTCAATAGAATTACAGTTGCCTAATCTGAAATAACACAGAAGTGCAGCAGGTCTGGCATTATTTTGCTACCAAATGAAAGCAGCAAGCTTCCTGCAGCTGAATGCATGAAGTATGGCTTGCAAACCTTCCTAAAGGTTAGGGTTTGGGAATGTGCTAAACCCAGCTGAATGTGATCTTCATAGCTTTCATTATACATTGAGCCTCCAAATATATGCATCTGTTCTTTTAGATGCTGCAAAACACTCAGATGGGTTCGTTTGCCTGAAACTAGCCCCAGTTTTGTGTGTTTTAGCTTTTTGGTGTGTTAGATTTGCCTAGCTCTAAGCTGAGGCATACACATATTCCTGGAAAAGAGAATGTCCTACAGCACTATGTCAGATGTAATGAAAAGCTAAGGATATCCAGATGGCAATCTTTTAACCGCAGCGAGGAATGGTCATCTCATAATTCAGAGAAAAGAGCGGCCCATGGATATTTGTTTTCTTTTTCCTATCCCTTAAGTCACACAGTTACAGCAAAGAACATAAAGGCAATGGATTAAAGGTTGATACTTCTGGATCTCTGGTGGCTTGTTAAGATCCTGGCTCTAGTAGTCACTTACTCATTTTACAGCTTTTCTCCTAAAACTAAGGAAAATATCTGAGATCTCTGAAATTTCTCAAAGAAAATCGTGTTCTCTTCTCTAGTGAATGTCACTCCAGTTGTTTAATTTCAGGAGATCATTGCAAACAACTAGTTTGTCAGGAAAAACTATTAGCTTGAGCTGTTTGCAACACAACCATTTTCCTTTGGAAATGCAGTTTTGTTGAAATCAAAATGTTTTGTAGGAACGTGACAGTTTTGATTTTTTTTTCCATGAAAAAGTTGAAACAAGTCATTTCACTTTGATAATGACTAAACATTTCATTTCAATTATTTCAAAATATTTCATTTCAATAAAGTTAAAACATGTTGTTTTGACTTTGTTGTTTGGAATCCTTTGGTTTAGACTTTTATATTATATTAAAATATTCACTTTAATATTTATATATTATATATACTATATTATTATATACAACATAGTGTATTTAATATTTTATATTACAACATTTCTATCTATTGAAACAAAATGATTCAACCAGATTGAAATGAAATATTTTCAGATTTCTGAATAGAATGTTAATTCTGTGGGACATTTTGAAATGTTGGGTTTTCTTTCCAATTCAGAATGCAAACAAATTGTGAAATGTCAGAATTTCCCACCAAACAGAATTCTGGTTTCTAACCATCTCTGCTGTTAACAGTTATTACTTTGCTCTATGTTCTGATGAAAGGTAACAGGATAGAAAGGATAGCACGTCTGTGCTAGGCCAGATGCAGTTCCCACAGAAAACAGGCAGTCTTCTCTACCGATTTCTTATGATATAAAATACAAGCAGATATGTCCACTACAATAATCAATTCCTTTGGTTCAGTTTTTGGTTTCTATTCACCATCAATGAAACAGTGGAAAATAAAATCAGATTTCAAGAACGTTTCTGATTACACCACTGTGCCCCAAGTACACTTTCATTTGGGACAGTGATAATGTCTTAGATTACTTGGTAAAACTGATAATGAATTATGCGCCTTGAGGCTATGGTTAATTAAATTGGCTACCCTTTTGTCTTTAAGATGGGCAGCTGGGGCATTCGACTGCTCAGAATTCATGAGTCCTAGTTAAGGTAAATCCCTGAGGGACCTGAACTCCTGCTGTCAGACAGGAATACAACTCAGATCACATTCTTTTAAACAGGTCACCCTCTCTAAGAGGAGACGTATTGGGATCTGTTAACAGCATTCGTTATTAACACAGTTGGTTCTTAGATTAAAGAAAGCGTTTACATTGCTGAGTTAGAGACGGTACATTAATAGTAGGCACCATCTCTTCTGTTCATGCAGTAATGAAGCAATTGACCCTCCAAACAGTAGCATCAGCAGTGGGACTGATTGGACACTGCTGAGCAGTGTTTGTGAGCTTTTGCTCTACTTCCAAAAATAGCTTCAACTATGTTCACGCCCCTCATTACTCACTGTGGGCCTGATCCAGTGAAGTCAATGGAAGGACACTTCTGACCATAACAGGCTTTGGATCAAGGGTATATTTGAGACAATTCTTCTGAACGTTTTCTTATTTCCCCATGCAAATGTCTGGTGAATGGCCATTCTTTGTATGAATATCTATATTCATTGGCAAAGTTATTGGCGTAGGAACAAGATTATCCGTTATTTGATATTTTTTATTCTTTTATTTAAAAGAATGTTTCAGACATCCAATCAGGGTGCAAATGCATCAGCATGTGTAGATGTAGCGACTTCAATCCCAATTTTACAAGCTGCTGCCAAATTGTGTTAACAATACTTGCAAGTATAACCAGTTTGTGGGATGCTGGGTTGAGCATTTATGATGCAGAAATATTGCAACAGGCAAGTTTGGTAAGGTTTGCAGAAAGTCTGCTCCATGTTTACATAAAGTATATTGAATACAGCTGGGTGAAGTTTTTCATACAAAACTTGTTTTGGCAAAAATGTAGACTCGACAGCACAAAACTGTTTTGTGAATTCAAGTTGTTTTGCCATATTATTTTGGTAAAAAAAAAAATCCCAAAACCGGAAATATTTCATTTTGAAAATGAAACATTTTGATTATTCAGTTCAAAATGGACTTTTTTTTTCAAATTATAGAATTGACTCTAATTTTCCTTTTTAAAAAAAAAATCCAAAATGTTTTAAATGCTCAAAATCAAGCCATAATGTTTGGTTTGAGGTAAAAAAAAACGTTTTGTGTAGCCCAAACCACAATTTTTTCAACTTTTTAATTTGCTGAACATTTAGCAAAAATCATTTTCAGTTTGACCCAAAACATTTGTTTTTTCAATTTTTTTGGAATTCACCCAGGTCTAATGTAGAATCATTAGGATTGACTGGAATGCAGTAGACATTGGGCAGCCTGATTAATGAATCTGAATGTCAATTGCTATAAATTTCTATCAATGTATGTTTTTAGATTTATTATACCAAGGAAATGTATTGCCATAGAGCTATGACACCAGAATTGTGCCCCAAACCAATCACCAGCTTCTGACGTTATGTCAAGTGGTACCCCCAAAACCCCCCAGTTAGCAACTCTTCTTGCGCCGCTACTTCTCTGACCGTTGGGCAAAAGGATGAGCCTTGCAGCAAGGCATGGAGCCCTTCAGACTCAAGCTGGCTTGGATCAAAGGAGGGGTGCATTCCAAAGAAGAGAGGCCCTCTTGGAGAGCACCCTGCCAGAGGCTTTCCAGCCCAAGTACCTCTGCTAACCACAAATGCAGAAGGATGTCCTGGTGAGAGAGGCGCAGGACGGGTAAGTGCCGCACACCTCATGTGACACTGTGCAGCCAGCAGCCCCGCTGGGCCTGCCCACAGCTCCCCCTCAGCCTCACACACTCGGCTGCCTTTCTGCCTTCTGGCCACCAGGGCTGGCCTAGCGGTGGCTGAGCCACCACCCAGGTGCCTCCTCTCTCATTGCTCCCCCTGCTGGATCACAGCTAAGAAGGAGCACTCGTGTGGCAGCAGGATAAGGAGAGGAGCCCGATACTCCCCCCACCCTGGCACCAACAAACACCCAAACATCTGTCTATGACAAGAGCTCCATCCCTCTGCAGCCCCAACACCTCTTCCCCTCAGCATCCTCTGCCACAGAAGTCCCCAGCAAACCATCCAATCAGCCATCCCCTCTTTACTCCCAGACTTCCCCTCCCAGCTATACCCACAGAACACTTGTACGTCTACTTATCAGGTTTTGTGCAGCTCCATGCACTACCCCCTTTGGCACTCAGGGCAGGCTGATGATCGTAAGCTTAACCTTATGGTACATATACAAATGACATGCAAAGTACCTCGTTAAATAATTTGCACAAAATGTCACACAGGAGCAGTGCAAAACTTGGTGGCTACAGAAGCAGTCTCTCAAATAGTCAGGTCGCAAGACATGTATAGGTCAAAACCAACAGCTTAAGTTCCACCTAGGGACAACAGGCAGCCCGTGTAAATCCTGGAGCTTTGTTGTCGGATGTTTCCAGCAAGGCAAACCACTTATTCAAGAAGGCATTGCCTTCTGCCCCAGCTGCAAATTCTGGGTTGATTGACAGTTTAGTCCCAAGTAGAGTATATTATCGTAGTCTAGTGTGGGGGGTGTCAAAGGCACAGCGTACAGCAGCAAAGTCCAAATCCAAAATGGTTCCACTCTCTTGGCCACACAGATGCAGAGTCACAGACAGTCACAGTGATCTGTCACTGTTAATTACAGCATCAATAATCGGTCATTATTAATTGCAGTCACCAAACAGCAAGCATTGCTAATCCTGCAGTACAGCTGGCTAGCTGGGTTTCGACTCGCAAAGTGTAGAATCTGAGGCTTCATCATTGCAGATCCTATTGTAGTAAAGTTTGCTTATTTAGGCCCAAGCCTAGCAAAGGACTTAATCATGTGATTAACTTTAAATAGGGATCAGCAAAAATCAGAAGTGCTGTCCCACAGGAAATCCAATCTTTCAATGTTTGTTTTATTCCCAAATCAGGATGAAAAGCTGAAATATCAAAACTTCTGGCAAATCAGAAATTCTCCAAAATTTCTATTTGAAAATGGCATAGTATTTCATTGTAAATCAGTTCAACATTGGCATTTCCCCGTGGTACTGCATGGCCTTGTGGGAGTTGTAGTTTGATAATTTGATGCCCCCATTCTCCCATAAGGGCCAGGGTCCCAGGCCAGACTACATCTCCAATGGTGCACCTGCAATCATGCAACTCCCACGATGCACCGCACAGCTTGGTTAGAGGGGAGATTACATTCCATCCAGGGAGTTGTAGTCCAGCCAGGGAGCCTGGCCTATGTGGGAGAATGAAAGCCCGAAGTATAACTCCCATGAGACAAAGTGGCACCATAAAGAAATGCTTTTTAATTCTGAACTGACTCACAATGAAACATCTCAGGTCAGTTCAACAAACCAAAATAGTTTGATCTGGGTTGAAGCAACCTGAAATTAAATATTTCATTTTTATTTTCCCAATAGAAAATTGAAAAACTTCAGTGGTAAAATTGTAGTTTTCACATTGAAGAATTTGATTCTGTGCAAACTGCATTTTCTGTCAAAAAATAATTCTGATGGAAAGTTCCCATCCAGCAGAGGAATGGTCCCACTGACCATCTTCCAGGATTTCCCATTGACTTCAATAGGACTGTTCTCATGCTTAAAATTAAGAAGGTGCTTAAGTGCTTTGTTAGACTCAGGTCTTATTTCTGTTTGTGACTCATTCATAAACAGATCCCAATTTCTGCCAATGTATTGGTAATTTGAGCAAAGGCAGAATAGTTTATGAAAACAATGTTAATTAACTGTTCCATCTGGATATTTGCTCTGTTATTCCTGGTGTGAGAATGGCTACCGTGGTTGCATGGTCGCTTCTCTGCTCTCTATTTGGATGACTGAAATGTTATAAACATAGGAATGATAGATAGTTGACTGAGGAATCATCTTGTCTATGCAGGAACACAAATTACATTACAATTGTTAACAGGTGAATATGAGCATTTGTATGAAGGAACAGTCACATCAAAAACATTCATGAGAACAAATACCCACTCTCACAAATATTGCAATTCATCTTTTACAAGACATCAGTGAAATCTCACCTAAACCCTACTTTGAGCACAAGCATCAGTTTCACATACAAAAAAATAACCCTGGACACAGACGTGGCTGAGTAGATCATAGAATCATAGAATATCAGGGTTGGAATGGACCTCAGGAGGTATCTAGTCCAACCCCCTGCTCAAAGCAGGACCAATCCCCAACTAAATCATCCCAGCCAGGGCTTTGTCAAGCCTGACCTTAAAAACCTCTCAGGAAGGAGATTCCACCACTTCCCTAGGTAACCCATTCCAGTGCTTCCAAATGAACAGTGTAGGGTTTTATTGAATGGTCACATTGTTTTGCAGTATATAACATCTCTATTTAAATGCTCAGTTTTGGTAGGAGTGTGTATATTTATACTGTCAGCTATTTTTTGGGATTATTTTTCTGTTTTGCAAACTGATGTAAATCTAGAATTATTCCAGTTATGTTTTAGGAGCAAAAAGCAATCATGAATTCCTATTAATGTCTGTATAGTGTAATCCCAATTATCCAACTAGCATGGGGAACATGGATTTTATCCAGAGTATCGAGAGGGCAGAAGGCATACAGCAGCGGGGTGGCCTCCCCTGCAGCTGGGGGCTCATCTTCCTCCTTCTCCTCACAGTTCTGGGTAGGGGGTCTCAGCTCTATTATCCAGACTCCCTCATTATCCGAATCCTTCCTTGTCCCCCATACTATTTGGATAGTTGGGAGTACACTGCACTGGCGTTAATAAGAATTCACTATGACTTATTGCATGTAAGCAGAGTCTGAATGAGCTCTCCCTGACATCTAGTGGTGAGCTAGACTTCAGAAGCTGATTTTGTTTGCATGGACACACCCATCTTGCCTAGGTGCTCAGCATGATGGGATTGGTTGCCCAAATGATCACTTGTGGCTGGTGTTGGATCCCCAGTCTCCTTGTTATTGGGGCAGGAGTAATAAAGCATTGTTATCATTGTTGTGTGAAATGAGGGCAGCAGAACTGTACCTGGCACACTCCGACAGAGGGACTCACCCTCAACTGCACGGCACTCGCTAGGCAGCGGACATGGGTTCCAAAGCCCAATGAGTTGAGAGAGGGTGGGGACAGGGATGTGCACTGGTGGTATGGTGCTGGTTTAAGGGATCTAGACACCACTTGACTCTTTCTCTCCATGGTATAATAAAAGAGCTAATTTAGATTACATTGAGAGTCTTGTTACATGCTCTAGAGCTGAAATCACTGATACCGAATACTTAGACCTACTTTGGGACCATGTATTTATTGCAAGAGTCTGCCCAGTGTGCACCAGCAGTGAGGCTTCCCCACTAATAGCTGAAAACACTGAGAGCTGTGTTAAGTGGGGGGACCCTGAAGACATCTTGGTGAGTTACCAGCTGGGCATCTGGTGGAGAGGTGCAGCAAGTGGGCGGCTGGCACAGAGGTGTGGCAATCAGTCATTTGGGTGACAAGTGAGTGCCCAAGCAGTGGAGTGTATAAGGTGCCTCCTTACCCCCCCCACCCACACATACAGGGTGGGAGGTGAACTCTGTGGATGAACCTCTGAACTCTGGGGCTGCACTGGCCAAGAACAGCAACTGTGAGTGGGGTACAGAGAAAGGACGGGCACATCAAAGGGATTTTTGGGTTGCTGGATTTAAGAACCTGAGGGGGAAAGGGCACTGCCCAACCTACTTGGGGGTGGGTCTTTTACTCTTGGTTTGTGTTTATGAACCCTAGTTGCGGTGTTTTCCCAAATTAATGCTGAGTTATTTCCCTCCTTTTATTAAAAGTTTTTGCTACACTCAGACTCTGTGCTTGCAATAGGGTAAGTATTGCCTCTTAAAGGCACCCAGGGGGTGGTGTGTAACTGTCCCAGGTCACTGGGTGGGGACTCAAGCCCGTTTTGTGGTGTATTGTTGAAAAGGAACCCCTAGATACTGAACCCGGCCCTTGTTGCTGCTGGCTCCACCTGGCACAAGGGTTACATGCACATAAGACATCACTGGAACCATTCTGGCTTATTCTGGGGGACAAGGAAGGGATCTGGATAATGCAGGGACGGGGCCGGCTCCAGGCACCAGCTCAGCTCAGGGAAGCCGAGGGGAAGGGCAGGCACGTTGGGCTCTTCGGCGGCAATTCGGCAGCAGGTCCCTCGGTCCCTCTCGGAGGGAAGGACCGGACGCCGAATTGCCGCCAAAGAAGAAAGTGGCACGGTGGAAGAGGCGCTGATCGTGACTGCGGCTTTTTTTTTTTTTTTTTGCTGCTGGAGGCGGCAAAAACCCTGGAGCCGTCCCTGTGCAGGGATTTGGATAATAGGGTTTCAGATAATCGGGAGTATACTGTATATTGACATCGTGGTTCATTGAAACAAATATACCATCCCTGAATACTTTAAAGAGTATATTGAACAAGTGGATAGTTAACTTATTAGCAGTAGCCATTTTTCTACTCAAGAATGGCCTGCTAGTTATTGCTTTGTGAACTGTTTGTTTTAGCTACATTAACAAATAAATAGTCAAACTGAGCAACCTTGCCTGTGAAAGTCTTTTAGCAATAAACAGGGAAGTTGCCCTTCTGGCCTGGCCTGGCTCCCACCAGGGGTTGTGGAATTTCAGTACGGTTTGTATGTGTGTGGTCATAAGGTTCTTATGAACAGGGCCGGCTCCAGACCCCAGCGCGCCAAGCGCGCGCTTGGGGCGGCGTCCCGCGGGAGGGCGGCAGGCGGCTTTGGTGGACCTCCCGCAGGCATGCCTGCGGAGGGGCTGCTGGTCCCGCGGCTCCGGTGGAGCATCCGCAGGCATGCCTGCAGGAGGTCCACCGGAGCCACGGGACCAGTGGACCCTCTGCAGGCACGTCTGCTTGGGGTGGCGGAAATCCTAGAGCCGCCCTGCTTATGAATATGCACAAAAATTGGGGGTGTGATAAATAATGAAAATGACAGAGCAATCTGGACCACTTGGTAAAGTCGATGCAAGCAAATGACACATGTTTAAATATAGCCAAATATAAATATATCCATCTAGGAACAAAGAATGTAGGCAATGCTCCATCCTGGGAAACCGTGGCTCTGAAAAAGATATAGGGATTGTGGTGAATAATCAACAGAACAGGAACTCCCAGTATGATGTTGTGGCCGAAAAGGCTAACAAAATCCTAGGATGAATAAACAGGGGAATAGGAGCAGAGAGGTTATTTTATCTCTGTATTTGGCCCTGGTGCAACTGCTGCTGGAATCCTGTGTCCAATTCTGGTGTGCACAATTCAAGAAGGATGCTGAAAAATTGGAGAGGGTTCAGAGAAGAGTCACAAAAATGATTAAAGGATTTGAAAACCTGCCTTATGATAGGTTCACGGAACTCAATCTATTTAGCTTAGCAACAAGAAGGTTAAGGGGTGACATGATCACAGTCTATAAATACCTACTTGGGAAACAAATATTTAATAATGGGCTCTTCAGTGTAGCAGAGAAAGGTCTAACATGATCCAGGGGCTGGAAGTTGAAGCTGGACAAATTCAGACTGGAAATAAGGTGTAAATATTTCACAGTGAGAGTAATTAACCCCTTGGAATAATTTACCAAGGGTGGTGGATTCTCCATCATTGGCAAACATCCAATCTTGAATTAAAAGTTTTCTAAGGAATTATTGGGGGAAAGTCTCTGGCTTGTGTCAGACAGGCGAGCAGACTGGAGGATCACAGTGGGCCCTTCTGGCCTTGGAATCTGTGAGCATGAAAGTGGGTGAAACATACGTAGGCGCTATTTAAATCGAATGTCCAAGCTTTAGGCTTGTTGCAATCCAGCATCAACATCAGATGGTAATTTTATTTTTACCTGGTAACATACAGAATGTCTTTTAGGGGATTATACTGATGCAGCAATAGACAGCTGCTTTATCTTCCAGGAGCTACACAATCACCACAGAGCAGTCTGGTTTAAAACTTTTCTTTATAGGATAAACTGTCTGTCCCCTTTTGAAAGGACTTGACATTATCTGCTTTTACAAGGCTCATTTAGTTCTGAATTAAAAAAAAATCTTTTTAGCAATGCTGAGATTCCAGCTCATCACCTTTCTTCTTCGTTTAAGATGGGCAGACTTTGATAATAGTTCTCCTTAGTGGGAGTCAGCATGACCCAGTGCACAAGGGAAAGGGGCTTCGAACCAGAAGATCTATGTTCTATTCTTGGTTCTGCATAAGCGTGGGAGCGCCACTTCACTTCTGTGCCTCCTTTCCCCACACGGTAAAATGGAGCAATGATACTTAGTCTCCTTTGTGAACTGGTTTTGGAACTGTGAAGTAAAAATGCTACATATCTGCAGAGGTCTAGTTCATGAATAGAACGAGGAGTCCGGTGGCACCTTAAAGACTAACAGATTTATTTGGGCATAAACTTTTGTGGGTAAAAAACCCACTTCTTCAGATGCATACAGTGGGGTTTTTTACCCGTGAAAGCTTATGCCCAAACAAATCTGTTAGTCTTTAAGATGCCACCGGACTCCTTGTTGTTTTTGTGGATACAGACTAACACGGCTACCCCTCTGATACTTTCATTCATAAAATAACCCCCCATAACCCTTTTTTTCCCCAAATACACATTTCTGCTCTGCTAGAGGATACGCTGGCTTATGAACCTATTTTGATCAGAAAGGCTCACTTTTTAAGTGGTGTTGCTGAACTCCCCCCTAAGATATATGTTCATACACTTCCAAGAAAGATGTCTTCCAGTTCCCACAGTCAGTGATTTCTTTTGTACACATCAAAATCCTTCAAAATTAATTCTTCACTGGTTCTTAATAAGTAGCTTATAATAATTTGCTCTGTCCTTAGAGAACCATTACATTCCAAGATAACTAGGTTTTGGTAAACTGGCTTAAACTTGACTGGATTTCAATACTGGGTTATTTTTAGATTCTTAGTAATTTATGTTTCAGACTATATGAGCTCTAAATCCTTACCACTTTCCAGCTTTCATTTCAGTTACTGATGTCTAAAATGTGTTAGTGTCTGTCTCACAAGCTGTTATTTCTCCCTTTCTCTTTCTGTGCTGCATGGCATAAGTGTCTGCTACTTCTGAAGTTACTTTCTTGTGCCTGCTCATCTCTGTTGCAATTTTTACTTCTTTTTTTTTAAAAAAAATAAAGGCAGGTTACTCTGTGCAGCCAATTTGCTGCTTATCCTTTGTGACAGGTCACGTCTTCATCTGGCTGTCATTAATTCTTTACTTTTACTTCTCCAGTTCAGATGCAAGGAGTTCTGACTTTAAAATGGCCTTGCATGTCACTTCGTTGTACCCCCCACCCTGCCACACAGTAGAACAGTGTCTCTCAAACTTTTGTACTGGTGACCCCTTTCACATAGCAAACCTCTGAGTGTGACCCACCTTATGAATTAAAAACACTTTTTTATATATTTAACACCATTATAAATGCTGGAGGCAAAGTGCGGTTTGGGGTGGAGGCTGACAGCTTGTGACCCCCCCCCATGTAATCATCTTAGGACCCCCTGAAGGGTCCCGACCCCCAGTTTGAGAATCCCTGCACTAGAAGGACTCAGAAAGTCAAAACTATTTTAAACAAATAATAAATAACTTTGTATTTATTTATCCTTCACTGGACAAAGCAAGATTGCTGCTTACCCGATGGAATAGAGTCTTCAGTGAGAAGAAAAGGAAGTTAAACACTTCAAAACTCATTAAATAATTAATGCTTTTCAACAACAGTAAAATCAGAGTTAATTACCAATGTATCTACACAGTGAACTTTGAATATGTGCATTGGGAATCAAGATCATTGATTATATTTGTTTATTCTACATGCACTGGATACTTTATAAGAGCTCAGATTGGATGCTAGATAGACAAGGCATAATGCTGTTAGCAATACATTTTTTCAGTGCACTAAAATGTTATGAAAATTGTGTTTTCCAAAATTAGGAGTCTTATGTTATAGTTGAACAAATCTCAGTATTTCACAGAATCAATTTACTGTAATATGGAGCAATGTGAAGATCAATTTTTCCAAAGATATCACTGAAAATATAATCACAATATTGTTGATTCTTATAACAAATGTATATAACCATTAGTAATGCAAGCGTCTAATGACGATATTTCAATTCTCATCAGATGTGTACGTTAGAGAAAGAGGTGGGGGACAAGAAAGATCAACTTTGATTCCTCTTGGGGTTCCCCCAGTGCATAACTGAATTATAGTCTGTCATTTTTCAACATGGGAAACCCTTCTGCTAACCTTTTCTTGTGTAAAAGACGCGTAGGGCTGGATTTTCAAAAGAGATTTGCAATAGAGATTGGCAAAGTTTTTCTTCTGCAACTTTTTTTCAGTGAAAAAATGCAGATTTGGGCTGCCCAAAATATTTCCTGAATAGTTTGTATTGAAAAAAACCGCTAAAGAATTAATTTTAATGGAAAACATTCATTTTGGCACTTCTGAAATGAAACATTTTCATTCAAAATGACTTTTTGTTTCAAAATCTCCTTCAATTTTCAAAAAATATTCAAAATTAAGATGAAACTTTTTGTTTCAGGTCATACAGAATGCTTTGTGTGACTCTAAATTAATTCTCTCTTTTTGACTTTTTTCCTTTGAATTTTTGAATTTTTTTCAGAATTGCTGGCAAACCGAAAAATCAGTTCTATCCCTTGACTCAGAACCACTTGAGAGCATTGGGGAAACTCTTCAAGTAGAGAGCAAGTATATGAGTGGACTGCATGTGAGGTGAATATTTTGCCATTTCCTGTGGTAGAACTTTATGTACGTGCTCTGGTGTCAAGTGGCTGGGTGGGAGTGAGTGTGCAGTTTGGGCGAATATGAATTTTCCTAAACATCTCCATGAATATCCTGAAGCCTGAGTGGCTTAATTACTCTGTAACGGTTTTCTTCATCATGAAAAATATTACAACCTTATTGTTTGCTTCCAAATAAAAGCTACGGTTAGATGGAACTACGAGCATTCTCAAATTCTCTCATGGAAGGAATAACTCCTAAGATTACCCCTAAGAACAAAAAGCTATTGCACTGTAATGTGGTAAAAGTTACCCTGTGCACTAAAGCTCGCTGTGGATTAGTCTGGACAAGAAGCAGAACCATTTTCAAAATGAAAACATTTTTTTTCTAAAGCTTCACAACTCAAAAATGGCTGGATTGATTAACTTCAGATTTTTAAAAATATTATCCTCTGGGACAAGATTACACATCAGAAATGGCACAGGATGAGCAGATTTCAGCTTTGATTTCTAAAGGTACCAAAATTCATGTCTAATTTTTAACACATGAGTAGCCCCATTGACGTCAGTATCACTACTCCTGTGCTTAAACTTAAGCGTGTGCTTCAGGACTTTGCTGAATTGGGGCCTTTTTACAGGAAGGTAAGAGGAAGGATCAAAATTAGGCTTGATATGGAAAGTCATCACCTTAACTATGGTGTCAAGAGCTGATCAAAAACGGGATATAACTGCAATGAAATAATTGTTAGAATCAGGTTACTTGTCACACCTAGGTGCTTCAATATGGACTTAGGACCTGGGGGCTCTTTGCAGGAAACTATATTTGAAAACCTTGGCCCATGTTTCTATGGAGAAATCATTATGACAGAAACTTGTTTTGATTTGATTTTGCATTTATATATGGATATTGAGATATGTATAACATTTGCAAGGTCTGTCAAAACATTACCAGAGAACATGATGCTATCACAATAATATACTGAAAACAGGCATTCATTATCTTGACCACATAGCATATCTAATAAAAGCTCCGGTCCTACAACCACTTGTGTGTAACTTTATGCACAGGTGGCCTCTTTGAATTCAGCCTGGGTCTCCCTACACTTACTTTTTTCAGGATTGGGACCTCAGGATAATGAAGCATTTAGTAGAACCTCTTCATTTGCTGGAAGTTACATCACCGCTTAATCAATGTTGAGAATTAGCAAGTTAGCGTGAAAGCATGCAACCCAGTCATCAAGGACGCTACATCACAAAATAAATTTAACAGCTAAAAGGAGATTAATTTATTTTCATTATCATAGTAATTCATAATATGTTTTTGCAAAAATAACAGGAACGTCTAAGACCGCTTTCCAGCAACTCTGCTTTGAATTCTGTTCTGAAATGCGAGGAGAAAGAATGGGGCGTGAGGTGAGAATGGATGTTTTGGTTTTTGGAGGAGAATTATTGCATTTGCAGAGAATCAAATTAAGCATAAGGTCCTAGTCTTGACCCTTCACAGGCTGCCCTAGCACAGTCCCTATACTTGTGTGACTTCCCACTGACTCACGTGGGACTACAAATAGGAGCTAACAGAATCCAATGCAAGCTCAGAACCTTAAGGCTAGATTAAGGACAGTCTTGGCACTCGATCTACTGAACCCAATGGAAGTAACACATCCTGAGTGAGACTCTGTTGTATGTGCTTCCATCCTGCTATGTTTTCTTCAAAGGAGCAAATGTGTTATATATTATTTGTTATTGGGATAGTTACATTTTATTTTTACCTTGCAGAAAACTCTCAGGTTAATAATGCTCAATAGATGTTAAGGGTTCATTGCTGAGCTCAATTGCTTTTTTCTACCACACAGCTTCTGTGATCTTTTAAGTTTATTTCTACATCTCTACATAGGGGGTCGGTTTTTAAAAGTGTCTTAGTAATAACTTTAGAATGCATAAAAAATATGACCAGTAGCAACTCCAAGATTCTGAATTTAATGTTTTTAGACCTCCCATTTTTTTTTGTATTTAAAGGATTTTTGCAAATCTCAAATAAAGAAGGAAATAATTTTTACAAAAAAGATTCCCCCCTCCTGAAAACACTACTTTGAAATGTTTTTATAGTTGAAGAAAGTGCTTTTTGTATTGACTGGACAAAGAAAGATTGTTGATTACCCAATGGAATACATTTTTCATTGACGAAAACAGGTAGCTACTTCAGAACTCATTAGATAATTAACGCATTTCAACAACAGTAAAATCAGAGCTAATTACCAATATGTCTGCTCAGTGAACCTCACGCAGTTACACAGGGAATCAAGGTCATTGTTCATATTTGCTTATTCCACAGACACTAATGACTATTTTATGCAGAGCTGAGTGTCTGTCCTCAGGTTAGAAACAGGTTATACAAGACGCCGTGCTGCCGGCCACAGGTTTTCAGCACAGTGAAGTTCTATGAAAATCATTGTGATGGGTTGGATCACAGAAACCCCCTTGGGGCTGCCAACTGATGTGCCAAGACTGCTTCTTCCCCTGCTTTCCTGCCCTGGCAGCTTGGGACTTCAGTGCCCTGGTTTGAGTCAGACCCGCTAGCCTGCTGCAAACCCAGACCGAGGGTCTGAACCACGTCCCCTAACAGCTGTAGGCTTGACTGAAAGCAGCTCACAGAAGTGTTCCTGCCTTTAATACTCAGATGTCCAACTCCCAATGGGGTTTAAACCCAAATAAATCCATTTTACCCTGTATAAAGGGTTAACTCATAAATTGTTCACCCTCTATAACACTGATAGAGAGAGATGCACAGCTGTTTCTCTCCTCTCCACCCCAGGTATTAACACACACTCTGAGTTAATTAATAAGTAAAATGTGATGTTATTAAATACAGAAATTCGGATTTAAGTGGTTCCAAGTAGTAACAGGCAGAACAAAGTGAATTACCAAGCAAAATAAAACAGAACACGCAAGTCTATGTAAGAAAATGAATACAGAGAAGATCTCACCCTCAGAGATGATTCATTCACAGACTGGGCGCCTTCCTAGTCTGGGCACAATCCTTTCCCCGGTACAGCCCTTGTTCCAGCTCAGGTGGTAGCTAGGGGATTGCTCAGAATGGCTGCCCCCTTTGTTCTGTTCCACCCCTTTATATATCCTTTGTCCCTCTGGGTCCCTCGCCCCTCCCCCCCCTTCTCAATGGAAAAGCACCAGGTTAAAGATGGATTTCAGTTCAGGGGAGGGATAGCTCAGTGGTTTGAGCATTGGCCTGCTAAACCCAGGGTTATGAGTTCAATCCTTGAGGGGGCCATTTAGGGATCTGGGGCAAAAATTGGTCCTGCTAGTGAAGGCAGGGGGCTGGACTCAATGACTTTTCAAGGTCCCTTCCACTTCTAGGAGATTGGTATATCTCCTATTATTACCTTCAGGTGACATGATCATGTCACTGTAAGACTTCATTGCCCACTTGCCAGCACACACATATACAGGAAGACTCACAGGTAAAACAGAGCCATCTGCAGTCAATTGTTCTGGTTGATGTGAGCCATTAAGATTCCAAACCACCATTAACAGCCCACACTTTGCATAATTATAATAGGCCCTCAGAGTAATATTTCTAGTTTCAGATACAAGACTGGTACATTTATACAAATAGAATGATCATACTCAGTAGATTATAAGCTTTGTAATGATACCTTACAAGAGATCTGTTGCATGAAGCATATTCCAGTTACATTAGCATATTTTCATAAAATCATATAGAGTGCAACATCACAATCATGCTTTACAAAACTAGGAGTCTGTTTTCCATTGTTAAAGAATGCAAAAAAAATGAAAGCCCCAAATGAACGTATTGTGCTAGGTAACATTTTATTTCTCTCTATGGGAACGAAAGGTCAGACTAATACCCATTGGAGTCAACAGAATGATTCCAATTGAGCCAGTCCTGATGTTGGCATAGCACAGTATTGTCATCACAGTCTGGCATTTCTGTGCATCCACAACTGAAATTTGCTTTCTGCAAGTAACTGAGGCAACCAAAAGTGTACAGACAGCTAGGCTGGGGCGAAGTTCTTTTACCTGGTTAAGGGTTTGCATTAGAAGTTACATTGATTGGGATGGCATTGGGATCTCCCTTAGGCATGGTATACCGTATGAAAATTGACATTCTGTAATAAATCTTTGGTACCAATTTAGGAGCCATGCTGTGCCTCAGTTTTTAAACAGAACTCCTCATTGCAATCAGCAGGGAACTCTTGCTGAAAAGGTCAAAAGCACAACATGGCCCTAAGTTTTTAAAGTTATAAGTACCTCCAGAGATTTGTGCAACCGTGAATGTTTTATAAATGTGAATGTGACATTCTATACCTTGGGGGAGCATCCTGTAACCCCCATATTCCTCATTTACATATAATTGTGATCTTGCATATAAAGCATGCCATGTGAGGTATCAGGGGACAGGTTATGATCTGCTGAAACCCACTGTTCTATCTAATTATGTATATCTTCAGTGCATTTGAAATTATGAGATTGTGTTGTATGGTGGTCACTAAAACATGCTGTAAGTTGGGGAATCAGCCAGATATTAGCTCCCCAGAGGCAACAGCAAGGAAAGTAACCAATGCCTGGACAGGTGTCAAACAATCATCAACAGCCATTGTCCAGCAAGGGAGCCCCAATTCAATGAATTACCTGCATAAGGCCACAGGAGGGCAATCGCTCAACTTTGCCTGGGGACTCAGCAATGCCCCCCAGACATGCCTGGACGTGTGTTCTCCAAGCACATGAACTAAGGGTGTAAAACAGAACACAGGGGCCGCATGCTTGGCTGCAAGCTACAAGGACACGCTGAAGACTCCAACAGAGGAGACTGGCTCAGGTTTCAAGGGTGAAATCTGTGTACTATGAACTGCAGTATCCAGTGGGGTGAAAAAAATCCTTAATCTAGATGTTTCCCAGTCTAATAGGATTGAGAGTTTAGACTGCATGCTTATATTTTATTTTATTTTGGTAACCACTGTGACTTTTTGCCTATCACTTATAATCACTTAAAATCTACCTTTTGTAGTCAATAAATTTGTTTTAATATTTATCTTTATCAGTGAGTTTGCCTGAAGTATGGTAAATTTGCTCAGGGCTGACAAAGGCTGGTATATATCCACTTTCCATTGATGAAGTGGTGAACCAATTAATACATTTGCACTGCTCATCTTGAAGCGGTACATTCCTGGGGTACAGTGCTGGGAGCCGGTGGGATTTGGCTCTGGTGCCTTTCTGCGTGTGATTCATGAGTGGCTCTGGGAGCATTCATGCAATCCAGCTGGGTGTGGGTCTCCACATGCTGTTGTGGTGAGTGATCACAGCGCCCGGAGGGGTTTGCTTCTTGTCACTAGCAAGGCATTGCGAGAGACAGCCCAGGCTGGAGAGAGTGAAGGGGGCACAGTGGTCCCACAGTCCCAGGCTGCATCCTGGGGAATCCTGTCACAGTGAATATAAATAAATACTACATGGCTGCAATGGGCAGGGCATCTTAGATAATTTCTCTGTTGTTCTGTAGATAACGAGATTAGAAAAACAATATGGAGAAATTAAATGAACTACAGAAGTAGCTTATTTCATGTGTGCAGAGAGACCGACAAGCAAATGTAACGTAATCCCCCTCTGGAAACCTGCACTACCTCCCAAGGATCGTTGGAGTTTACCTAACCGGCATCTGATCTCTGTAATATACAATACAATGCTTTTATGTCTGTACTGAATTGCATTTGAGACAAATCTGTCCCTTCCTGGTGGACATAAGGCAGTCCTGCTGTGCTGGGTGGGACACAGGATTCCAGGAAGCCAAGGAAGGCACCAGCTGGCTTCCAAGTCCAGCTTTCAGTGGAAAGAAGTAGAGGTTGCACTGTTCCCACGTGTGGGGGTTCAGGCAGAGGAGGAGCTGGGACAGGGCACGTGTACCTTTAGCTTGGCAGATGCATGAGCTATCTC
Source organism: Mauremys mutica (assembly GCF_020497125.1). Taxonomy (NCBI): domain Eukaryota; kingdom Metazoa; phylum Chordata; order Testudines; family Geoemydidae; genus Mauremys; species Mauremys mutica. The sequence continues at coordinate 6,514,607 of NC_059076.1, read as the reverse complement.
CTGCTCAGTGGAGAGGAGTGACAGTACTGTGGCTACTACCTTAGATGAGCATAGTACAAGATACTACCTGGGTAGAATACTGCTCCATAAGAGAGCGGCAGTGTTCTGGGCTAGCTGCAGTGTGTGGATGGTTTGAATGTGTAGACCTATATTACAAATCCAGGTCCAAGGTAACGAAGGCGCGGGTATCTGTGGCAAAGCCCACATTTGAAAGGAAAAGGATTCTACTTTATTTTTTTTCCCCAAGCCCAGAGGGGAAAAAATCTGTCTGGCCACAGCTGCTACCTTAGCCTAGAGGAGCAGCCTCAGATCTAATAAGACTTCCAAATCATGAACACATGAGAAAAACAGCAGGTCTACCCCTTGGACCAGGAGTGCTTGTGTAATTTCCTGCAATTTCCTGCTACTTTCCCCCACGTACCAATAATAGCTCAGTGGTTCCTGGGTTGAACCTCATCCTCATTCTAGCCCCTATTTAATGGAGATACTGGATCAATCATTCATCTGAACTAGACCAGTGGGATAAAATCAATACTGAGATTGTCATCAGCGCACCGGGTGCTATTAGCATCCATCCAAATCCAGCTCAGATACACAAACAGAAACAGTGATACTAATATATGGATGGTTGTTCTGAAGTTTAATAATGGATAAGAGTTTAATGGAAGATAAGCTACAGTAAAAACAGTACAATTAGTGTGTGCACTAGGACCTGAGTTGCATGTGTTAATCCCGATAGGAACATACATTTCAGCAGACTACATGAAAGCTACATTATTATTATTATTGTGTGTATTACCATAACATCTAGAAGCCCAAATCCTGGACCAGGACTCCATTGTGTCAGATCCTGTACAAACACAAAGCAGGGCGGTGTATTCCAATATACCAACCGCAATGTCTCTGGCTGTATATTTAGATATTATTTAAAAATATAAACAAATCATTGCTTATAGTTTTTTGAAAAAATGTCTGTGGCAGCAATTTTAGACTTTTCTGAGTTACACCTGGACTGCACTTTGCACAAAATATCTAGTAAATTGCCAAATACACATAACAGGATATATCCTTAAAATCATGTTAAGGGAAGAGAAGTCAAGCTTGGTACTGGCAATAAAAGTAAACTCTCCTATCTTCCACTACCACAACTAATTCACTGCACCACAGCCTCTTCTAGGCAAGTCGCAAAACTTCTTGTCTCAGATTTCCATTTGGGGATGATAATATCTACTTATTCATCTCTGTGTGACTGTGAATATTTTATATCATTTGGGTCTGGTTCTCCATTCTCCTGCCTCTTGTATAAAGTAGATGTAAAACTCTACAGCTGTGTCTACACAAGAATTAGCTGATAGGCTGATCCCTAGGGTACACCATCACAAATGTTGATAACCTGGGACAAACTTGGGGGAGTTTCCAGATGAGCCTTTACAAACATGGCAACTACCTTGAGTTAACCGACAATTGGTAACTTGTGGTTACACACTCTAGGGAAAAAACAAGCCTTACTATTCTGTTCTGAAAGCAGGGCCGCCCAGAGGATTCAGGGGCCTGGGGTCTTCAGCGGCGGGGGGCCCCCACTTCGGCGGTAATTCGGTGGTGGTGGGGTCCTTCTGCTCCGGGACCCACCACCGAAGTGCCCCGAAGACCCACGGTGGGGGCCCCCCGCTGCCGAATTACCGCCGAAAACCCTGCCACCGAAGAGAATCATTTTTATATTCTTGTTTAAACAAAGGGGGAAAAAAGAGTCATGTACAAGGTAAGGGAGCCAAATACAACATGAAGGCAGTAAGTGTTGTGGGGGAGACATTGGCTACAATCACAGTCTCAGACAAAGGAGTGTGTTTGCCAAACAGGCAGTTTACCTCTGTACAAACTTCCCACAATATGTTTCCTTTTTGCTCTTGTTAGTCTAGACAAATCCCTGGGAACTGCAGAGAGAACTGACTAGAGTCTTGGCACAATGATAACGCTCTTCCCGAGTCCCCTATGTTCCATCACTGATGGAACAGCCTTCATTTCGGTACTGGAAGGAAAGAAGACTGTCAGCGGTGGACAACTCTCTACAACGCTGCACTCCATCACCATGGGACCTTGTCAAACAATACCAGGCTGCAACAGAATTGATAGTGTCTCTGAGCACTCAGAGGGATCAATAAAGGCAGCAGGAAAGGGAAAAGGCAAAAGACTGTAGCTTCTTAAATGACAATTGAACCTGTCCATTGTCCAGTCTCAAGGCAAGGGAACAAGATTTCAGTAACACCCAGAATAGACAGGGAGTATAATTGTCTTTCTCAGGGAAAGGGTGAAAGCTTGATGAAAGGTCACAGGGGAAATCCAGACTATCAGAAGGGGAAGACTTGTCCCCAGCCTTCTCAGCAAAGCAGCCAGATTTGAGCTAGCTGAGTTACTCAATAGTATGGCTCACTGGTCTCCCTCTGGCACTGCTAGTCCTGAGGCAGGTGAGTCAGTCACTGGACTCCATTTTCCTGGCTTCAGCATTCAGCTTTCGCTCCAGCCTCAGCTCCACCAAGGTGCACCTCAGTTTCACACAGCACTCCGGGTACTACAGGGGCAGACAGTTCCCACGTTGCTGCCTTCACTCTGTTAGCACCAAGTCAGGTGGATTCTCCCTCCATCTAGGACATCCCATCAGGAGGGTGTGTGGGGCAGCAGACAGCAGCAGGAAGCTGTGTGAGGATGGCTCCATTTAAGGAGAGAAAGGGAACTGGCATACGTTGCAGAGGGGAACCGCAGGACTCAGTGTGGATTCCCCAAGATCCATGGGATCTGTAGGTCAGACCCCTTCTGGTAGAGATACTCGGCCTCCTCCAGTGGAACGATTGAAGGAAATTCCAAGGACTCCCACTCAGGGGCGGCTCTAGCCATTTCGCCGCCCCAAGCATGGCGGCACGCCGTGGGGGGCGCTCTGTTGGTCGCCGGTCCCGCGGACGTGCCTGCGGAGGGTCCGCTGGTCCCGCGGCTCCGGTGGACCTCCCGCAGGCGTGCCTGCGGATGCTCCACCGGAGCCGCGGGACCAGCAGACCCTCCACAGCCACGCCTGCAGGAGGTCCACCGGAGCCGCCTGCCGCCCTCCCGGGACCGGCAGCGCGCCCCCCGTGGCATGCCACCCCAAGCACGCGCTTGGCGTGCTGGGGTCTGGAGCCGCCCCTGCTCCCACTCAAAGAGCTCCTGTAGAAAGAGGAGGTGATGGGGACCTTCCTTAACAACACACCATTTCTAGTTCAATGCTGGTCTCACCAATACATCAAAAAATAGCTGTTTCCCCTAGCTGGCCCAGGGTGCCCTGCAGCTGCTTTTAATGCCGGTAGGCAGTAGAGATGTGATGTGATCCTTGCCTGACTTCTTTTGCGCTAGACCCACAAATCATAGAATGATAGAACTGGAAGGGACCTTGGGACCTTGGGACGTCATCTAGTCCAGTCCGCTGCACTCAAGACAGTACTAAATATTATCTAGACCATCCCTGACAGGTGTTTGTCTAACTTGCTCTTAAAAATCCCCAATTACAGAGATTCCACCACCTCCCTAGGCAATTTATTCCAGTGCTTAACCACCCTGACAGTTAGGAAGCTTTTCCTAATGTCCAACATATACCTTCCTTGCTGCAATTGAAGCACATTGCTTCTTGTCCTATCATCAGAGGTTAACAATTTTCCCATCCTCCTCCTTGTAACAACCTTTTATGTACTTGAAAACCATTATCATGTCCCCCTCAGTCTTCTCTTCTCCAGACTAAACAAACCCATTTTTTTTCAATCTTCCCTCATAGTTCATGTTTTCTAGACCTTTAATCATTTTTGTTGCTCTTCTCTGGACTTTCTCCAATTTGTCCATATCTTTCCTGAAATGAGGCCCCCAGAACTGGACACAATACTCCAGTTGAGGCCGAATCAGCACTGAGTAGAGTGGAAGAATTACTTCTCGTGTCTTGCTTACAATACTCCTGCTAATACATCCCAGAATGATCACTTTTTTTTGCAAACAGCATTACATTGTTGACTCATATTTAGCTTGTGATCCACTATGATCCCCAGATTCCTTTCCGCAGTACTCCTTCCTAGGAGGTCATTTCCCATTTTGTGTGCAACTGATTGTTCCTTCCAAAGTGGAGTACTTTGCATTTGTCCTTATTGAATTTCACCCTATTTACTTCAGATCATTTCTCCAGTTTGTCCAGATCATTTTGAGTTTTAATCCTATCCTCCAAAGCCCTTGCAACCCCTCCCAGTTTGGTATCATCCGCAAACTTTATAAGTGTACTCTCTATGCCATTATCTAAATCATTGATGAAGATATTGAACAGAACCAGACCCAGAACCAATCCCTGGGGGACTCCACTCGTTATGCCCTTCCAGCATGGCTGTGAACCACTGATTACTCTCTGGGAATGATTTTCCAACCAGTTATATGCCCTCCTTCTAGTAGCTCCATCTAGGTTGTATTTCCCTAGTTTGTTTATGAGAAGGTCATGTGAGACAGTATCAAAAGCCTTACTAAAGTCAAGATATACCACATTTACTGCTTCCCCCCACCCACAAGGCGTGTTACCCTGTCAAAGAAAGCCATCAAGTTGGTTTGACACGATTTGTTCTTGACAAATCCCTGCTGAGTGTTACTTATCACCTTATTATCTTCTAGGTGTTTGCAAATTGATTGCTTGATTATTTGCTCCATTATCTTTCCGAGTACAGCAGCTAAGCTGACTGGTCTGTAATTCCCCGGGTTGTCCTTATTTCCCTTTTTATAGATGGGCACTAGATTTGCCCTTTTCCCGTCTTCTGGAATCTCTCCCGTCTTCCATGAACAGTATGCACCAAAAAACACACATCGGCTTCCTCCAGGGAACAAAGGTAAGTCAGTACCGAAACCAATTCCCTTTTCCCATCAGTTAAACCCTACACATTTTAGTTAATAATAAAATAATAATAATAATAAATTTAATTAATGAGATAGCTTTGAGCACCGCCTCCCACCCACTACAAATCTACATATTTATTATGGGAAAAAAACAAAGAAAAACAGCCTGACACCTAAAAACCCCCAAACTGGCTCTAATCAAAGCCAGGCTCAGAATGAAATAACCCGGGGTGGGAGAGCAGCCATTCTCACTGTACTTGGCCTCCGCAGCTGGAAGCTGCATGCTAAAGGACTAGATTTGAACCAGCCATTCTTGTTCAGTGTTCCGAGAGGTAGGACACAGTGACGCCTGCGGGCTTGGTTCGAGCTCACTCTGGGCTAGTAGGGTGCAGCTGCACAGGTTGGCTCTGAGCTGGGGCTTGGGTCCAGCTCCAGCCTGAATTATAAGAAAGAAGATGTGACTTATTTTGCAGCTTAATTTCTGATTTTCCAGAGCAGTCATGAACTGTGGTTAAAAAGCAACATAAGAGCAGTGAGTTAATAAAATCTCCTGCCATAGTCTGTCAGAGAGACTAATGATCTCCTCCCTGTAACCAGGATTTCACTCCTAAGAGCTCTGGCTCAGCTGGGGAGCTCAGCAGAACCAGGAAGAGACAATGGGATGGGAGGCACTACTGAAGGGAAACTAGATTCATAATGGACTCACAGAGCTTGGATCAGATGAAAACCTCTCTGCTGAATCCTTCCATGCTCAGGAAAACTGGGGCGCAGTTACATGCTTTGGAGGCAGAATGAATCTCTCTCCTATTGAACATGTCAAATGATGTCAGAGCATTTGTGACCAGTTGAATCAATGTGGTGAACTTGACGGCTGCCAAGCACTGGGTCAATGCAGGACCACTCTTCTTCCCCTCTTAAAGTAGGTTTGAGGAAAAGCAACACAAGGATTGTGAGGCAGAAAACTGGCAGCCAGTGGTTACCTGGAGCTCAAACACCTGCCCGAGTTTCAGCTACAGGATTGATTAGAGCTGGTGTTCCACTTTGTGCTGCAGATGAATTATTCTGCAGTGAAGCTGAGGTGGTTTTTTTCCTTAACATGCATCTAGTGGATTGTTAAAACAAACAGCACACCAACAGGCTTCTGCGAGCAGACACAGAAGACAAGGATGAAGATTAAGGGAGCTGCTGTTTCAACCATGACATACTTCACAGGAGACATATTACTGTCATTCAAAAGCCTGGGCACTAATCTGTTCCTTCTTTGTGACCTAACATGGACCTTCACCCACAGCTCTGGTTTTGCCTTGTATTGTATTAAGGAGATTTGTATTTTTAAGCTTTTTTTTTTCCCCAAGAGATAACAGCTTTTCCAGCTCCTGGTTTCAATATCTGTGTCGTGCTCTGTGCTCTGAGACGTGCCACATAATATTAGCAATCCGTCACATTAAAAAGGTTTGCTACACCTTGAGTCAAATTCTAGCTTCCGTTACACGTGTGCAACCCTGCTGATTTCAGTGGCTTACCTGGGACTGATTGAGACTGTAATGGACCCTTTGATTTTCTTTTCCTACCTTTACTATTTTTTTATGCAGTAAGTCTAAACTCCACCAATTGCTGCACTCTGCGCTAAGGCCTTTCGTGACCCTTCAGGCTAATACATACTTTGTGAAGTATGTGTTTATACCTCCTGCCCTTTAGAACCTTATGCTCTAACTAAGTGAATAATATGGTTAGATCTGATCCTATAAAGACTCATGCAGATACTTAACTTCAGGCATGGTGAGTAGACCCATTAAGGAGGACCACTTGCAATGTATAAACTTATGCACATGCTTAAGGCTTTATAAGATCACTGCCAAATATAGGATGCATAAGAGAGACAAGACCCAAGGTCTAAATAAATAAGACAGTTTTCATACATATATGTTATGTAAAACAGACAGAGATGTATAGAAATAAAATATAAGGGTTATAATGTTATAAAAATATTCTAGTCCTGCCAGATTAGGTCTCTACACTGCTCGCACCCTATTGCAGAGAGTATCTCAGTGCCAGTGGCTAAATCACAACGTCCCCTTTTTATTAGTTACACTCGGCCTATCAAGGAACACAACAAATGCCATCAAAGAGAAGTGACAGATTACACGGTGCTGATAGTTTGCAATGCTACCCAACAAATTTCAGCCTATGTTTGTTTGAAGCAGTAAGAGTAATGAGCAAATTCACAAAAAGAAGCCTGCTTGCAAACAGAAAAGAGACCAGAATCTATTGACTAAATTGCACATTACCTGTCATTTGACTAACTCTAGATACTACATACCAGGTAAAGTTTCAACAGGCATTTCACATTATCTGAAAAACTTGCAGTAGCAGAAGAGGAAGTTTTAATTCTCTCATTTTAGCCAGTCAGCCAATTCAGTGGCATTGACTAAAGCTTCAAATGATACATAGGTTCATAGATTTTAAAACCAGAAGGCACTATTAAGAACATCTAGTCTGACAGCCTGTATAGCACAAGCCAAAGAAATGATAATAAAATATAGTTGTGAATAGTGTACAATTATAGCAGTTCTCATAGACTCATCTTGTCTGACGTCCTGCACATTGCAGGCCAGCCACAGAACCTCATCCACCCACTCCTGTAATAGACCATAACCTCTGGCTGAGTTACTGAAGTTCTCAAATCATGATTTAAAGACTTCAGATTATAGAGAGTCTACCATTTACACTAGTTTAAACCTGCAAGTGACCTGTGTCTATGCTGCAGAGAAAGGAGGAAAAATCCCCACTGTCTCTGCCAATCTGACCGGGGGAAAAATTCCTTCCCGACCCCAAATATGGGTTAGCTAAACAGTGTCTCCATTATAACACTTTCTGGTAGCTCCAGAAAGACCATGTCTGAAGACTTTTTCAATAACTACAAAAGGGGCCATTTTTGGCTTCCAGTATCACAGATCACATAAAGGGCAGATCTTCGCTCTTCATTTACCAGGTCTTTGCAATTGTTAAGAGCTGCTATAAGAATTTGAATTGCTTTGAAATCATCTCTAGCCCTGGTACATTTTGTATCTACAAGGTCTGGGTGTAGGGAAAAGTAGAATGTAAAGTCTAAACTTTGGGATCAATTAAAATCTATTTGCCAGGGCATTTGGTATACATGGGAGCTTGCAAGATAATCATCTGCATCACTTGACGCACACTTAATTATTCAAACCAATTACACAAAAGACACATTGCAGGCATGGATGGATGCCACACTTCATTTCTTACCTTAGACAAATTATCGACCCAGGCTTATGCCAACATTCAGTGAACAATGTTATTCTTTTGGAGTTGTTCCAGTCTACAAGATAAATACAGAACGTATCCATTACTCAAGGGGCTAGAGGGGGGAAGAATGCACGTCAACCCAAAATATGCCAGGACTGAATGATTTTAATTTCTTCACCTAGAAAACTCCTTAGAATGTAAAATGCATTTTAAACAAGCTTGTGATTGAGGATATATTTCTAGTTAGCAGGGTTAAACTTTGACACCTTGTTGTATAGCAGTTTGACCTGTTCTTTCTTTTGAAAGGGAGGCATTCTGAATGAAAGAGATGTAGCATTTGCTAATTGCATGAGCTGAGAAATTTCAGCTAATGCTCTTTGAAATCCTTTGACTGTCCCATCTAGTTAAATCACTCCTGAAATACCACAAGATCAGGGAAGCACTCCCATGGTTGGGGAGGGTAATCGCCTTCACCTTGGAAAGCCAAAGGTTTCACTAGAAGCGTTGGGATTGCTCATTCATTAGGTAAATTCTGTATTTATTCTAATCAGAACAGACTAATTGGAAAATCAAGCAGATGTGTGATATGAGGCTTACTTTACATTGTGCTGAAGCATATTAAAAATGTTATCAAACCACCCACCCTTTAAATCCCAACACAGAAACCACTGTTAACTAGCAAGGTGGTGTTGCTAAAGTGCAGATCCCAGCTAAGTACATCTTCTCCCAGCCACAATACACACCTCACTACACCATCACCTCCCATCCATCATACACAAGCACCCTTAACATGCACCATTCTGGGCTGTAGAGACAGGCTTGTGCTGAGATTGTCCTGATAGATGGAAAGTTGTTTGTGGGAAGAAGCATGTAGGTTGTCATGATGTGTTTCCTTGGCATTTCCTTGGGATTTGGGATACGGTTGAGAGGAACAGGCTGGGAGGCAGACTTCACAGTAGCAGCTAGCCAGGGATTCACATTCACCCAGTTGCTCAGACAACTTCCAGTGCCTCTTTCTGGTTGAAGTAGAGTGCCCCAGCCCGTCTGTGGGTCTGGATGCCTCCCCCAGTCAGAAGCTTTGTGGACAGGACCCTTTGTGAGGTAGAGCCTCACTAGCCCCCTTCTCCAGGGCTTTGGAAGGGTTGTTGGGTGGCAGCCATAGTCTGAGCATGACCTGAGAACCCATGGGCCAGGGTTTAAGGGCTGCAATCCCTCAGAGCCAGACTAGATGATCACAAGGGTTCCTTCTGGCCTTGGAATCTATGAATCCTTTGCCTGGTGCATGATCAGCCATTTACCTGTGGGCTGCATCCTGGGAGAGCGGGCTGCTGGATGTTACAAGCCAGGGACCAGCTACGGGAGGAGTGCCCACTGCAGTGTGTTTCCTTCACTCAGAGCAGTGGAACTGCATCAGAGCAGGAGGAGAAGCATGGAAGCTCAAGCAGCAATTTGTTGTCAATGCAGGAAACAGGGCCTAGCCACATGTTTATTGAGTTTCCCTTAACAAAAGTGTGCAAGCAAATTCTTGCACAGGCTTCTCAATCATTTATCCACACTCAAGCTGTCTACAAAATGCTCTCTTTGCAAGTTCACATAAATAAGTGGCAAATTTATACTGGGAATTTTGATTGCTTACTTTTACAGGAACAGATAGAGATACAAGGAAATTGTACAGATCAATTAGCATATGTCTTGCATTAATTTGCACATAAAAATATGTTTGCTGCACTATCAAAAATTCCTTGAACAGATTGTCAAGAATATTGACGTGTAAAGAGAAAAACATCAATACTAAACATTCCAGGGCTGCTATTGCTGCCGAAATTCAACAGTGTTCAGGTCTAACATCTTCAAATATTTAATACAAAAGCCAAAGAGGGGCTATATGAAAAGGAAAGAACAACATCAGAAAATTGAAAAAAAAATATTAAAAAATTCTATATACTCCACAATAGTGAAATGAAACTCAGATAGAGACATCAGAGGACTGCTTCTAGCCATGGATATGTAATCACAGCAGGAATCTTACAGCAAAATCACATACAAAAGATTATGGTATCTTTCTGGAAATCACAGAATTAGTTTGAACACTTCTTCCAGCAGAAAGGCAGAGATTCATTTGTGACTCACTTGTAACTATTTTTACATTGACATGTTTGCTTTTTGCATGGTTTAATTAGAAGCGGCAAAAACCAAGGTGTCTCCTGAAAATCCGGCTTGCATTCACCAACTGACACATTGAGTATGTGTTTTCCAAATTAAAATTACACTCACTCTTAGCTGTCTATTTCTGTTACCTAGCTATTTACTGCCCCCACTTTATGAGACTGCATCTAACATTCCAAACCTCTGAACAGCTTCAAAAAGCCCCAGTTGTTTAAAAATATATACATAGATATCAACCTGCCACAGAAATGTGTCTTGCTTTTTCCTTCATGTAGAAGTTGCAAAGTGAAGGCTGTATGTAAAACCTTAACCTTTTCCCTTCATGCATATGCAAGATCGTCTTTTATTACATGAGCACCTACTGTTATTGCTGCAGAATCTCCAGCTCATTCTGTGCACAGGCTCAATGGTGCCTGGGAATGAAGATGGAAAAGGACAATCAAAGACTGTATGCATACACACCAGAGGGCAGAGTTAAGGCTGTGAGTACTACCCTGCTACCTCCACACTGCTCTCAACTACCCCATCTGTCACTACAACACTTTCCTCAATTCCAACTCCCCTGGCTTCCCCCCACTGACAGCCCCCATTCAGAACCCACTCAACTGCCCAGATTGTGTTGCTCCATGCCCTAATCCCACCACTGCTTGGGAAGCAGTGCACTGACCTTTGCATATTTGAAAATTATTTGTCGATGACTCTAACTTAAGTTTAGGGTCACAGACAAATACTTTACAAATATGCAAATTATGTAATGAGTGATTTTGTGAATAATTAGAATAAAATGTCGCACACAGAGATACCCAAAATGTATCTGCTATGTGCACACGATCTGAACAGAATGCTGAATGAGCTGGAGTTCTGTGGGAGAAAGTAGACTGTGATCAGGTAATTGAAAACAGTTCTATAATGTAAATAGACAAAGCGTGAAGGTTGTATAAGGAAACTTGACTTTTGCATTTCTTGACTTTGGAGCACTTCACTTGGCTTTTAAAGACTACATTTCCTAGCTATTTCACAAAGGAAAGGAATAGAATCCCCCCACTCTCCAAACTGCATTGTGGAACCTTTCTTAGACAGTCAGGTATCCATTAGCACGCTCTCACTGAAGGCACATTTTGTGCAATGAATGATGCAGTGCTCCACGGCAGGCCTTACCTTGTTCCACACACACCGTCAGCAACCGAATGGAATGTGGCATATGCCCCACTTCAGAGCCTGCACACATTTTATATGCATGTGCACTCTGAATGAGATGGAGACTTTTCAAGTGTGTAGTACAAGCTGAAAAGCAAGGTTTGTTTTTTACAATGAAATCTCAGTTGATTTTTCGTGTAGCATTGTATGTGTTCAACTCATCTCCGAGCCAAACTTAAAATCTCTACACCCATATGCTAAGGCTTTAGAGCTGTTACAAAAAGTTACACACTTTCTTCATATAAACGGATGTGTGTGTTCCTCTCCCCCACAGACACTCAAATGTTCCAGCCTTGTACTCTTAGTGGATGAGAAGTTTTTGATTACATATCACAAAAAACCCCACCCTGAACAGAGACAAGACCTGGAAAATGTCAGCCTGAAAGGTAAATATTTCACAAATGCAAAATACCCGTTAGAAAGGAAACATGAAGGCAACTTTGCCTATAGCTGGTGTGACTAGAACTGAGCGAATAATTGATTTGTCGGTTCTGTGGCCAAACTGAAAAAATAATTCAGTTAATTTAGAGCAGAAACTTACTTGTTTTATTTTTTCTAAGTGAAATGAAAAACTGAAAACAAAATACATTTGGGGTAATGAAAAGTTTCAGAATATTCGAAACAGAATGTTGATTCCAAATTAAATGCCAGAATGAACCATTTTGACATTTACAAAAGCTTTGTTATCTGGGGAGTTCCAGCAACTTTACTGTTTGTCAAAAAAAAATTCACTCGGCTTTAGCTGACGCACATTTCTGCTATAACACAAGTTTGCCATGCTAACAGGTGTGCTTGTTTGTTTTAAGATGTAATGCGAGCCCTAAACAGTTAAATCTGTTTAACCCTTAGGTGGTACAATGCAGCGTATATTGTGTTGCGTCACACTGCACAATACCAAATGATTCAACCTAATCAAATGGAGAGCTAACTGGCCTTAGCACTGGCCTGTTTAGTCAGCAGTCTTTTTAAAAGGTACATTTAAAAGATACAGGTAATAACTGCCTTGTCCTTGAAAACCTCTAGCTAAGATAAATCCATGCATGACACATGCCTAATTAAAAATAAGAAAGCCGGAATTAGCGTTTCATCTGTGTATTGAAACAAGTTTCATAATGGTTTTCAAATTCTTACAAGTATTGTAACTGTCACATAACAAGCAATAGAAGTAACATGCTGTACACATATTAAAGCAAAATAACATGGTACACAAGTATGGCATTGATGAGCCGGCCAGCATGTAACATGATGGAAACTATTCATATTTCAATGATTTATGATTACTTAAGAGTTCTTATCTTGGCAAAGGGATAAGGGTCAAATTCCAATACCTAACTCCGGCTGAGTAGCTTCTTACCTCACAAACAGAACTGAAATCAGTGGAACCATTTGTGGAGTAAAGTGCTACTTAGCCTGAGGAAGAGCATCGGAATGTGATCCTTAGCAACTTGATGCTATCAGCCATTTGATGACTTATCTCTCCACGTGTTTCAATCTTGCACAGAGGTATATGTCAGTAGGAGCAAAGCGCAGCTCGCATCCAATCGATTTCTTCAGAGCAAGTTGGCAGGCCCAGTGGAACGAGGTTATGGATCAAAATAGCAACAGTAATGGCCATCTAAACATGTATGTTCCCAGCTTCGTTTCTCTTGTCTATTTTGAACAGTTACTGCTCCAGCTACGCTCCATTACCACCTGGCAGATAGTCAATGCTGCAGTTCTGATGCTGGACATGACAGGATATGTGTTTACCTAGGCTGATGGTGGCATTGCTTGCCTGCATAATGTGAGGTAAGAGGAGGGATTATGACTGTGATTTTTGTGAGCAGCTGATCTCTCCCCATGATAAGCTAAGTAAATAATGACCTCAGATGTATTATATTTACTTTTAATGAAAAGATCAGAAGTGAATTTGGATTGTGGATTCAGGAAATACAGGATAGTAGAAACAATTCATTTTAAAATACATACTCCTTGGATGTGTGTATTTGTAGCTAACTAACAGAAATGTCATATTTGTACCTTAGCTAGATTTGATTTGAGTGGCATAAAATTCAAGAAATGCAGTTGTGAATCAGACTCATAAAGCACTACAAAGAGAGTTCCCTTGGAAAGATCCCTGGTACCTTATTACTGTTAGGTAAGATATTATTGGTATTTGTAGGTATTCTGTATACTTAGAATGGCAAATACATCTTATTTTAGTAATTCTTTATCTTACAGTAAAAAGGTTAAAAAGCTTTTAAAGGTTCCCATTATATTAGTTATAACCCAGGTGAGATACAGCAAATGAAAATATCTCACAGAACCCCAGTGGGGTTTACCTTTTTAGTTTTAGGTCTTTTCTAAACAGTTATGGTCTCATGGTTAAGACACTGGCCTTAGGAGAACTGGGTTGAATTCCTGGCTTTGCCACAGATTTTCTGTGAGGCCTTGGGAAATCACTTAATCTCTTCCTGAAGAGTTTTGATTATTATATTACATTAGTTGAAATAATAATGTCAAAATAAAATATTTTAGAATATTTTGTTATGTGAAATATTCTGAGATTTCAACTTCTCATCCCATTTGGGGATGAAAAGAAATTACAAAATTGCAGACTTTCCCATTGGATGGGAATTCTGATCTGTGACCAGCTCTAATGGAGGGTCTGAGACCTCCGAGAATAGAGTGAGACAATGCAGGGGCCAGGAACTAAAAACACAAGTGACTGGAGGACAGCTAGTACCTTTCTTAGCACTCTATGGCCATAATACAATCTTCCACCCTCAGACCGTGATTTTATTAAATATACATTCTGATTATTGCCTGAGTTGAAAAGGTCACCAGCGAAATGCCATCTTAGTTCTCTCGATGGTATGTGGGATTGTTTGTTATTTTTATTTTTAAATCCTTTTAAAATTCTGATATTTTAATTAAAAAAAAAAACTTATGTAATCAAGGGACCACTTTTAACATCCCACTAACTTTGCTATGACCTGATTATCCTCATGTAGCCTATGGCAAAAATATTAATATGGGCTCAGTAATGCAGCCAATAGGCCAGGTGAGTAGACCCACAGCTGATAGCTCTATTCCAACTCACTTATGCATTTCAGTTGTGCAGTTATATTTATGGCCTTTACAAAATCCCCTGACAATGAGTTCCACAAGTTGACTGGACATTGTGTGAAGAAGTACTTCCTTATGTTTGTTTTTAACCTGCTGCCTATTAACTTCATCAGGTGACACCTAGTTCCAGGGTTATGTTAAGGGATAAATAACACTTCTCTATTCATGTTCTCCACACTATTCATGAGTTTATAGACCTCTATCATATCCTCCCTTAATCATCTCTTTTCTAAAATGGATGGTCCTAGTCTTTCTAATCTGTCCTTATATGGAAGCTATTCCATACCCTCAATAATTTTGTACATTTTCCAATTCCAATAAATCTTTTATTTTGAAATGGGGCAACCAGAACTGCATGCAATATACAAGGTGCGGATTGGTGTGGCTTGGCTTAACAGAGAAATCTTCTGTGAGCTTAAACACAAAAAGGAAGCTTACAAGAAGTGGAAACTTGGACACATGACTAGGGAGGAGTATAAAAATATTGCTTGAGCATGCAGGGGTGTAATCAGGAAGGCCAAAGCACAGTTGGAGTTGCAGCTAGCAAGAGATGTGTGACAAAGTTCCTCCTCTACGTTGGTGGGTCCTGCGCTTCTTGGTGGATTTGCTCACCTCACAGATTCACGCTGTGGGTCAGGAAACAGCCCAGAGACCCTTCCCTCTGGTAGAAGCCACAGTCCAGGTCAATTCCTCCTGTGTTTGATCAGTAGTTGGGAGGTTTGGGGGGAACCCAGGCCCGCCCTTTACTCCAGGTTCCAGCCCAGGGCCCTGTGGACTGCAGCTGTCTAGAGTGCCTCCTGGTACAGTTGCGCGACAGCTACAACTCCCTGGGCTACTTCCCCATGGCCTCCTCCCAACACCTTCTTTGTCCTCACTACCGGACCTTCCTCCTGATGTCTGATAACGCTTGTACTCCTCAGTCCTCCAGCAGTATGCCTACTCACTCTCAGCTTCTTGCACACCTCTTGCTCCCAGTTCCTCGCTCGCACACACACACTTCCTCTCCTCTGGCTATCTGGCTCCCTCTGGCCTGACTGGAGTGAGCCCTTTTATAGCATCAGAGGGGCCTTAATTAGAGTCAGGTGCTTAACAGCCTCACCTGACTTAGCAGGTTAATTGGAGTCAGGTGTTCTCATTAGTCTGGAGCAGCCTCTGCTCTGGTCACTCAGGGAACAGAAAACTGCTTCTCCAGTGGCCAGTATATCTCCCTTCTACTACTCTGCTGTTCCTAACTGGCCTGGGTCTATCACAGATGTTAAGAGCAACAAGAAGGGTTTCTACAGGTATGTTAGCAACAAGAAAACGGTCAGGGAAAGTGTGGGACCCTTACTGAATGGGGGAAGCAACCTAGTGACAGATGATGTGGAAAAAGATGAAGTACTCCATGCTTTTTTTGACTCGGTCTTCACAGACAAGGTCAGCTCCCAGACTGCTGCACTGGGCAGCACAGCACGGGGAGGAAGTGAGCAGCCCTCAATGGTGAAAGAAGGGGTTAAGGACTATTTAGAAAAGCTGGGCATACACAAATCCATGGGGCCGGATGCAATGCATCCGAGGGTGCTGAGGGAGTTGGCGGATGTGATTGCAGAGCCATTGGCCATTATCTTTGAAAACTCGTGGTGATCGGGGGAGGTCCCGGACGATTGGAAACAGGCAAAAATAGTGCCCATATTTAAAAAGGGAAGAAGGAGAATCTGGGAAACTACAGGCTGGTCAGGCCTCACCTCAGTCTCTGGAAAAATCATGGAGCAAGTTTGCAGATGACACTAAGCTGTGGGGAGTGGTAGATACACTGGAGGGTAGGGATGGGTCCAGAGTGACCTAGACAATATGGAGAATTGGGCCAAAAGAAATCTGATGAGGTTCAACAAGGACAAGTGTAAATCCCTGGAATGGTCACATAAAACTGCTAAGGCTGACACCAGATAAGACGGTGGGAGAGTGATTTGTGCGACAGGGTAAAGCATGATCTCCAAAGAAGAGATGGTAAATGCTGGGCAGCTGCACAGCCTTGAAATCTTTCAACACTGAAAAGTTAAAAAATCTAAAATCTCTCAAACAGGAAGTCACTGGATGGGTCCAAATTACACCACAGAGGGCTTTGACTACTACACCGATCCAATTATTGGCCATCTGGAATTAATGGAGAGACTCATTTACACCACGCTTCCATTCCTAGCGATTTCCCCAGTGCTTTCCCTATGCCCTGAAAATAACATTTCCCAAACAAGCTAAATTTCAGATGAGTCCTTGATTTTCCTTCTCACCTATTCAACGAAAATCAGCAATATCTTCACTGGAGTTTACATCATATGTACCGAAAGCTTAGTGCCACTATGAAGAGTGTAGGATCAGGCCTATAGTTTTGTAATACAAGTCATTGCTGAAGGCTTGTGAGATGCTATGTGTCCTCAGATCACTTGACTTCAATGGAGCTGAATGAGCAGAGCACCTGTATTGTATTGGGGTGGCACCTTGGAGCCTAGTCCTGGGCCAGAACCCTACTGTGCTAAGTGCTGTACAAACAGAGATGGAGCCAGCCCCTAGGATCTGACACTCTAAGTGTAAGAGAAGAGACAATAGATAGATACAGACAGAACCATGGGGGAGCACAAGGAAACAATGAGGCAATACTGGTCAGCATGATCGGCAGTGGTCTCCGTACATCAGCTGCCCAGCCGTTGTCAAGTATGTCCAGAATGTGCCCTGCCCCTCCCCCACCCCATTCCCTGCTCTCTCTCCTTGCTCTGCAAATGGAAAGCTAGTGGTTCTTATGATGAATAGGCAGCATGCTCCCACAGCTCCGTTCTTTAATAAATAAAACACAGCTACGCAACATCACAACAAATTAGAAACTACTTATTGCTGTTTATTGAGCCAGATGGAATGAATAATCACCAGGAAGTTGGCACCAGGTTCATGAAAGGCCTCAGTAACAATACGTGGAGAACTGACCCACTAGTTAGGTTTCCCTGTAGGGAAGAAACTGGGCTAAAACATTTATCAGCTCAACTGAAGGTAATGGATAAATACTCCCTTTATATGGCGCCCTTTTACCACCTAAAACAGCCGAGGTTTCTTCTAAATAATACACGAGATGCCTCCACGTGCACCCACCTGACTGTGCAGCCTGGTGGAAAGAATCTGAAGTAAAAACAGGGCAACGGTCCTTGGCTGCTTGTGGATGTTTTCCTGCCTGACGCGCGTTGATACATGTAAATAGATTCTTTTCTTTATTGAAACACCACCACTGTGTTCGCTGGCACCACTGCACATCAGAACCGTAGAAACTGACACACATTTAGGTTTTATTTTTCCTTGATTGTTAATTGGGAGATACTACATCTTAGTATCAATTACAGGTGGTCAATCAAGCTATTGCATCCAAAGTCTAAAGTGTGCAGTGTATCTAATATACTGATAATAAAATATTACATGTCTCAAATCCAGCACAGGACAAGATCCGAAATCTGGCAGTAACATTAGATTGATAGAGTAGACTGAGCCCATTGGTTGGGTGCTGTTTGTGCTCTTAGTAAGATATAAGCCCTGCCCCAAATAAATGACAATCTATCTCCCTGCCAACATCAACATGTTAACATGATTCCTATCAGTAGCTCCATTGAAATCAGTGTGATTGGTCCTAGGAATAAAACTAAGTGTATGGTTAAATGTTGCAAGGTCAGGGCTCAAACAGAAAAGACAACGCGTGGCAGAAAAGAAGTCTTATCACTAGCAGTTTACAGATGAGAAAGTGAGGCACAGAGAGTTTAAGGCGACAATCCTGTAAATACTTATGCATATGCTTAATTTTATGCACATGACTATGGACCACTCCTTTGTGGAAACTTGAACAGATATCTCATGGCTGCCAAGATCAGGGCCTACGTGATTTTCCTAGTAACACCAGGCATCCATGGCAGAGCCAAGAATTGAATCTAGATCTCTGGAACCCTACTCCAACAAACCATCACTCACTTATATGCTATTGGTTAAAACAAAGCTTGGTTGGTATTCACCATCTGATAGCTGGCTGATGCGCTGTGTGAGATGAACAGGGATCTCAGCCCATTTCCCAGTAGAGATTGATCCAGGTCACACAAGAGAAGGCAGACGTTTTGTGACCACCTCAGCAGAGAAGCCAAGGACTGAACTGGCCATGGAGACTGGAGTCCCCTCCAGTGATCACTTTAATTTAAAAAATGATTATAATTATAATGATAAAAATAATTAATTAATGAAAATATTACAGTCGCATTAGGACTGGCTAATAAAAGGAGATGAAGAAGGTTGTCCAGCAGAAATCTGAGTACTTTTCTGGAAAGGCTCATAATCCAGTTCTCCTTGAAGTGTCATTCTCAATAACTAGCCATCTCCCAGCACCACTACATTCGGCCACACTACCTTGCACACAGTTCTGCATGTCAAAAAATAGTCTAAAATATAACAACTGTATCTATAAAGTGCCACCCACCTTCCATGCCCTTGCTGAATTGTTCAGGGCATTTTACATCATGCAGCTGTGGTAGGGAGAGTTAAAATAAAAGGGGGGGAGGGATAGCTCAGTGGTTTGAGCATTGGCCTGCTAAACCCAGGGTTGTAAGTTCAATCCTCAAGGGGGCTACTTAGGGATCTGGGGCAAAAATCAGTACTTAGTCCTGCTAGTGAAGGCAGGGGGCTGGACTTGATGACCTTTCAAGGTCCCTTCCAGTTCTAGGAGATTGGTATATCTCCAATTATTACATTACAAAATACATTCAACACACCAAGGCTCCTATCCAGCAAAGCACATGTTTGACTTTAAGCATCTGATTCCTTCCATTGTCTTCATTAGGACTGCACATATCCTTAAAGTTCAACATGTGCATAACACTTTTGTGGATTGTCGCTTATGACCTGATCCTACAAACAGTTATTATAAAGATCGTTTGCACCGGGTAGCATCTAGAGGCCCTAGCGTCATTGTGTTAGACCCCGTACAGACCTAAAACAGACCGATGGTCCCTGCCCCATGGAGTTTGCAATCTAAGTTTGTGAGAGACGGCAACAGGTGGGTACCACAGGCGTACTGGAGGAACACAAGACAACAGTGAGACGGTTTTGAGCCGTGTAATAAGCATTGCTTGCAGCACAATCGGCTGCCTAGCTGTTGTCAAGCATTTTACAGGCATCACAGGTGAGTTTTAAAAGAGACATTTCAAGGATAATAAAGTAGGGGCCTTGTGGCATTTTACAGGGAGCCCCTTCCATGCAAAGGAGAAAATGTGATCGTGTTTGTCCAAAAATGTGACCACCAGCCAGTCGAGGGTGGCGTCATGTCTGTCTCTAGAGCTGATTAGAGGGAGCCTGGGCAGTCAGGGTGTTGCTGTGTTTGGTGCTCAGTAAAGGGCAGGTGCAGATTACCTCTGCCTGGAGCATAGTGGGGGACCCTGAGCAGGACTGCGACACCATCTGGCCCCTGCTGTGCTCCCGGGGCAGTGCCATTGGGCCCTTTATATTTATGGAATGTGCAAGTCTTCTGAAAAATAAAAGATGTTAAATATCCATATATAAAAGCCGTGCTAGTTCTCTGGCCTGGACACCATTCCCAGTAGGCCAGTCGATTGTCATGTCTCTGGGGCAAGTGCTGTTTCCCCTCACATGGACACAGTAGGAAGTGCTTCATGAGTGACTGCAGTCTGCCCCAGGATCCCCGCCCCTTGCAGCCTCTCTTGTGCTCCTCCTGAGGCACTGAGTGTCCTCGTATGCAGGTGACTTTAAAGCCACAATCTAGCCCTACATGCAAAGATTGCTTCTGCTTTTCTAACAGAAGTTGTTCACATGAGGCCTGATCCAAAGTCCTATAAGAAGTTAGTGGGTGTCTTTCCAATGATTTCACTGGCTGTGGATCAGGCTCATATTGACCAGTAACAAAGGCCAATCTCTAGGCAAATACCACTGACATTTTCAATAGCCAGCTCCACTGTCAAGGGGTTTTGCTCCCCATACCAATACAACAGTGTCGGGATCCTCCCAAAAAAGGATGCCGGAATTTCTGGCCCTGCATAGGGACATTCAGCGATAAGGAGGTAGTGAGTGGAAAAGAGGCCAAAGGGTTATTGGAAGGTCATAGGGAAGTAGCGGGGCCACGTTAGTAACAGCGGAAGAATAGGAGAAAGGAATCCGTAGCTGAAAAAAGGTGATTCCAATGCATTCAGGTTATTTCAGCATATGGGCAAAGGTTTGGCCTGGTGATTATTTCTTCCAGAACCTGTTCAGTCATCCCTAGCAACAAAGATCATAACCAGCCATGAACTAAAAGGAGAATCAGGAGAGAAACATGTTAAATGCCAACAAATTGAATTTTTGACAAATGAGATTATCTCCTATGTCATGCAGTGTTATAGAATCACAGACTCATAGAAGATTAGAGTTAGAAGAGACCTCAGTCCAACCCCTTGGTCAAACAGGACCAACCCCAATTATATCAACCTAGCCAGAGCTTTGTCAAGCCGGGCTTTAAAAACCTCTAAGGATGGAGATTCCTCCATCTCCCTGGGTAACCCAGTGCTTCACCACCCTCCTAGTGAAATAGTGTTTCCTAATATCCAACCTAGATCTCCCTCACTGCAAGTTGAGACCATTGCTCCTTGTTCTGTCATCTACCACCACTGAGAAGAGCTGAGCTCCATCCTCTTTGGAACCCCCTTTCAGGTAGTTGAAAGCAGCTATCAAATCCCCCCTCACTCTTCTCTTCTGCAGACTAAACAATCCCAGTTCCCTCAGCCTCTCCTCATAAATCATGTGCCCCAGACCCCTAATCATTTTTGTTGCCCTCCGCTGGACTCTCCAATTTGTCCATATCCTTTCTGTAGTGGGGGGCCCAAAACTGGACAGAGTACTCCAGATGTGGCCTCACAAGTGCTGAATAGAGGGGAATAATACTTCCCTTGATCTGCAGCCCAATATGCCTTTAGACTTCTTGTCAACCAGGGCACACTGTAGAATCATATCCAACTTCCCATGTCCTTTTCTGCAGAACTGCCACTTTGTCAGTCGGTCCCCAGCCTGTAGAGGTGCATGGGATTCTTCCGTCCTAAGTGCAGGACTCTGCACTTGACTTTGTTAAACCTCATCAGATTTCTTTTGGCCCAATTCTCCAATTTGTCTAGATCACTCTGGATCCTATCCTCCGGCGTATTTACCTTTCCCCCCAGCTTAGTGTCATCTGCGAACTTGCTGAGGTGCAATTCATCCCATCACCCAGATCATTAATGAAGATGTTGAATAAAACTGGCCCCAGAACCAACCCCTGGGGCACTCTGCTTGATACTGGCTGCCAACTAGACATCGAGCCATTGATCACTACTTGTTTAGCCCGACGATCTAGCCAGATTTCTATCCTCCTTCTAGTCCACTCATCCAATCCAAACTTTTTCAACATGATGGCAAGAATACTGTGGGAGACCGTATCAAAAGCTTTGCTAAAGTCAAGATATAGCAGACAACAAAAAAGATTAGGGAGAATGGTTACAGGTTCATTTTCATGAATACTCTCGCTATACAGATTATGTGTTTATTATAGAGACAGGCTGCTGTTATAGAGCAATAGATCCTCCAGGAAAAGAGATGACAGTGTGCGAGGTATTACCAAGGGGAGAAGGTATTGTCTGTCTGTGATGGGGCATACAAACCCCACACTGGAGAGTAAGGGTTAAGGAACAGCCCTGGTCCTAAGCAGCCCGGCCCAGCCTCACTTACAAAGACTGCATAAGCTGGAGGGAGGGTTTAAAAGAGGAAGCTGAGGAGCTCAGAGGGGGGCACTGATGGATAGGACTGTGTTTGCAATGGGGAGACAACCTTTCATACTCTGGCCTGACCACTAGGCAGTACTCTTGGTGGTTGTTCACCTGCTACACTGTGAAGTTATCCCTCAAATCTGAGAGACCTCGAATATTAACAGAGCTGGAAGAAAGACCAGGTATCCAATGCACCTTTCTGGTTATTTAGAGACGTACAACCCCCAAATAATTCTTTATAAGATGCAAATGCAGACAGACGTGGAACAGATGCCCATTAGCGGCTTGAAGGGATTGGCCTTCTTCATTTTTTCTTCTCTATCAATTCCAGCCATGGTGTCAAAGATTAATAAGGATCTTCCAGGGAAGGTCACCGGTGATCCCATCACTATAGCTTTCATGGCCACAAGTTCCAGTCAGCAAATAGTTGTTCAGTAATACCAGGCTGGGGTCAATATGACCCTTTGTCCCATATCCAAGGCATTTCTTAGGAAGAAAAGAAACAACGAGGCTCCTTGGTCTCTGGTCCAGAAATCCAGAGCAGGACAGTTGAATTTCTCTTAAAAATCTAATGGTATCAACTCATAGAGTTACAAGAGCAGCAATTTATCATCTGAACTAAGCCATGGAGGAAACCTACTTCTCAAGTTACAGTATTATTAATGCCTTGTCTGCTGTCGTACATTCAAGAAAAGTCCAGCAGAAGAGGACAACACATCTTCTCTGCTGCTGAATCAGGGGATCGGAGATGGTCCATGGATCTTTTTTTTTTTTTTAAAGAAAAATATTTGAACTGAATATTTTATCCTCATTTTTTTTCAGTGTATAAAACAAAAATCCAAATCCTTCCTTTCTGTACTGGAGAACTCTTCCCACCTCTTTTTAAATCTGCCCCAAAGGCCAAGAGGCTTGAATGTTGCAGAACTCCTTGCTAAATTGCTGCCGTCTTCAAAATAAACTTCTCACTGCATTAGCATGACAGCAGCAAACCTGTACTGTCACTCCTGCCAGGATACATGCCATCATTCTTTCAGGAGCTCGGTTTAGTGGCTCGTGACTAGCTTCACTGAAATTATCTGCACATTTCCTTTCTTAACAAAGGATAAGAATGAAACAAGAAATGTAGGATTGTAACCAAGGTCCCATTTATTCCAACTCAGGGTAAGTCTAAATTCAGCAGAGAGAATTCTGCATCACTCCATTGCATTAGCCTGGAAATTATGTGGCAGCTTCAGATACATGTTTTAAACGGGAGGTTTTGAATTGAATTAAATAAGGAAATGAATAACACAATCCATGCTGCATTGCTTGAGTTGTTTAACCTGATATTTAAATTCAGTTTATTTGATGCTGCCCCTACATTTACAGTGTGCTGCAAAAATATGTACTGAAAGCCTAGAGCTGCATTGCTGGGAGGGAAGAAGCTGAAGATAACGGTGGCTGAGTAAGGGAGTGCTGGGGGGTGTGTGTGTACTGGGAGGAGGTATTTGGGGGTGTTAGAGGGAGCATTTGGGGTACTGGAGGGGATACCTGCAACCTCACTCTCAAGGCGGGGGGCAGTGTCGCTCCCTGTCACAGTGGCTGGTGCAGGCCCAGGACGCAGCATCAGCCCATCAGTTAGTGCCTCCCCCAGGGTTCTCCTCCTCCCTAGGATGGGGAGTCAGGTCCTGGACCTGTCACCCCTCCTGGACAGGCTCTGAGGCCCTGCAGCGAGGCAGACGGCCTGGCAGACAGGTGCTTGGCAGCTCCGCTTACCTGGTTGGCTGGGCTGGGCTCGGGTGGGCAGGATCCAGCAGCTGTATATGTAGGGGAGGGACCAATCAAGGCACGGAGACAGCTCTTTCTGAGCTGCAACATCTGCTTTTAATCCTGGACATTGCCTCTTATTTGAAAAATCTGCCAGGATGGGAGGGTGAACTCCCAAACAAGGGGTCATGTCCAGGAACAGGACATAAGGTAACCCTATCTAACCTGCCCTTAAAAACCTCCGAAGACAGGGATTCCACAGCTTCCCTAGCCAATATTTCCAGTGCTTACCTATAACAGTTACAAAATTTCCCTAATATCCTACCTGGATCTCCCTTACTTCAGATTAAGCCCATTACTTCTTGTCCTACCCTCGGTGGACATGGAGGACAACTGATGACCATTCTCTTTATAATAGACCTTAACATATTTTATCATGCCCCCCCTTAGCCTTTTCTTCTCTAAACTAAAGACACCCAGTTTTTTTAACCTTTCCTCATAGGCCAGGTTTTCTAAACTTTTTGTCATTTTTGTTGCTCTCCTGTGGACTCGGTCTTATTTGTCCACATCTTTCCTAAAGTATGGTGCCAAGAACTGGACACAGTACTCCAGCTAAGGCCTCACCAACTACCTCCTGTGTCTTACATTTGACACTCCTGTCAATGCATCCCCAAATTAGCCGGTTTTGCACCAGCTTTTCACTGTTGACTCATAAGCCCCAGATCCTTTTCTGCAGTACTACCACCTCACCAATTATTCCCCATTTTGTAGTTGTGCATTTGATTTTCTCTTCTTAAGTGCAATACTTCTCCAATTTCTGAAGATTATTTTGAATTCTAATCCTGTCCTCCAAAGTGCTTGCAATCCCTCCCACATTGGTATCATCCACACAATTGATAAATTTATTTTCCATAACATCATCCAATTTGTTAATGAAAATATTGAATAGTTCTAGTCCCTGTGGGACCCCATTGCTATGGAAAGGGCAGGTTGCTCATCGCAAGGAGAGGTTGTCTCCCCAGCACTCCCCATGGGGTAATACAACACCTCCAGAAGTTCACATTTCACAGAGAGAGTTAGGAAGAGAAGAACTGCATGGAAAACTCCTGTTCCTCTCACTCTGAAGAACTTATGTTGCTGTCTCAGTTTTTCCTTACCTTCTGTTTGGAGTAAAGTCTTATGTGAGAATATACACAAGGTAATGAGAATTATGAATTATGTGTCAGTAAATGAGGTAAAGTGGTTTTTGATTGAACATTTCTTTTATAAATATGATTTCAGATGAGGGCATATTGCAAAATGCCACACAGCATTTTCAACAAATGTTACCTTGCTATCAAAAAACATAATTCTGGTTCCAAATTTGATTTGTGTAAGGAGGGAACCAGGAGAGAGTCCCTCGTAAATTATCATTTCGATTTCAGGGTTGATTCATTTTGCTATTGAATTTTGAAGCACTGAGGCTGCATCAGTAAACAATGTTTACTCATATAACCTTATAAAGGCTATACAACCATAAAATCTCATCACATAATCTTCAGAATATATGGATTCTACTTCCTCCACTAAAGATGATCTTTATTTAATTTAAATATTTTAGCTTTAAATGAAAGATATTGTAGCACAGCCTTGAAAAATCTAGTTTACTTAAAATTATGCCATTTGAAGAATCGTTATTCTTAGCATTTCCATTTCAATGACTTTCAAATCAAGTACTTAATGCTTAATTCCAATCTACCTTGTAAACCACCATTGAAATGTAGATAGTTTGCCTCTTACCATACAGTTAGTCAGTTTAGTCCTTTTGTATTTCACATTACACAGGGCTAAAAAGCACAGATGTTAAAGCTATAAAACAGTCTGTTCTGCCTTATATTTAACAGTGGCTCTCTGAGTTAGTTTCCCAGACCTGAAGAAGAGCTCTGTGTAAGTTGGAAAGCTTGTCTCTCTCACCAACAGAAGTTGATCCAATAAAAGATATTATCTCACCCACTTTGTCTCTCTGATATCCTGGGACCAACATGGCTACACCACCACTGCATTCGAAGATAGAAAAGTCTGATAATGGTAGATCAGCTAGTCCATCACACCAACAAGAATATAAATGGATTTATTTTCTAAAGAGCTGAGATCCAGCTGTCTTTAATATTGGTGAGAACTCTGCTCCCACATTTTTGCACTTATAAAATGAATGCAAATTGTACCTGTAAAAGAAAGACTGCTCTTTTGAAAAGTTAGTCCAGTCTGTTGACAGTATCCATCCATTAGAGCTGGTAGGAAAAACTTCAACAGAACCATTTTCAGCCAGGAATGTGGTTCCATCAAAATCCAATGCTTTGTGAAAATGTGTCGATTTTGCCAAAACTTTGTTTTGGAGAAAAACATTAAAAATTTCTGAGAATGTTAAAATGTCTCAGCTCAACATTTGTGGAATGAAATGTTTCCTTTCTTTCATTTGAAACAACTTTTTGTTTCAATTTTTAATAAAATTTTTGTATCACATATAAAGTAAAAATTGAAATCAAAACAAAATATTTGTCTAACCAAAATGTTTCAATCCTAAATGATTTTTTTTTAAAAATTATTTCTGGAATTTTGGTTTTTAATCCAAATCAGAATGAAAACAAATTTCAAAATCCTTTGGGAAACTGGACTTTCTGTCCTCTGAACAGCTTTATTATCCATCTATCGTAGATATTCCTAGGTTGCCTACCAACTTGGTTTCTAATACACGGAAGGATCAATTTTAGTTTTGCCACAAGCCCTGAGTAAGAGCTAGTAGCTCCCAGATGAACCACCGTGGGGGCAGGCCTGGAATCAGGCTGTGATTCAGAATTACAGCCTGGCTCCTGGTTGCCCTCCCTTCTGTAGGAAGTAAACCAGCACTATAGCTAGTGTGACCCCTGTTGTCTTGGCCAACACAGCAGGGACTTTCTGAGCTCAAAGCAGAAGGTGCTGGAGCTGATGCTATAGATCCAGTGCTCTCTAGGTTGGGCTGCAGAAGACTCCACTTACATCCTCTGTGGATCCACTTAGAGAGAGACAAGTGATGCACACTCACCAGTGGGTTCCAGTTGCACAGAGCACTTATCCTAGACATGCTCTGGTTGTGATGTGCTGCACAACATACTCAGGCCAGGGAGGAGTGGGGGGCAAAGCTAAGGCTCCACTTGGCCCTGGTCCTACACTAAGAGTTTAGGTTGAATTTAGCAGCATTAGATTGATTTAACCCTGCACCCGTCCACACAACAAAGCCGTTTTTGTCGACTTAAAGGGCAAAATCGATTTCTGTACTCTGACGAGGGGATTAGCGCTGAAATCGACATCGCCAGGTTGAATTTGGGGTAGTGTAGATGCAATTTGACAGGATTGGCCTCCAGGAGCTATACCAGAGTGCTCCATTGTGACCGCTCTGGACAGCGCTCTCAACTCGGATGCACTAGGCAGGTACACAGCAAAAGCCCCGGGAACTTTTGAATTTCATTTCCCGTTTGGCCAGTGTGACGAGCTCATCAGCACAGGTGACCATGCAGAGCTCATCAGCACAGGTGACCATGCAGTCTCAGAATTGCAAACAAGCTCCAGCATGGACCGTACAGAAGGTTCTGGATCTGATCGCTGTTTGGGGAGACAAATTCGTGCTATCAGAACTCCGTTCCAAAAGATGAAATGCCCAAATATTTGAAAAAATCTCCAAGGGCATGATGGACAGAGGCTACAACAGGGACCCACAGCAGTGCCGCGTGAAAATTAAGGAGCTCAGGCTTCTTATATCATGCTTTTCCTCAGCAAATCTCAAAGCGCTTCACAACGGAGGTCAGCACCCACAATACAAATCTCAGAGAGGTTACTTGTGGCCCTGTTCTCACACTGTTAACCACATGGGTGTGATATTTTACTTCTGGAAGAGCCCCATAGATTTCAATTAGACAAATCAAGAAACAAGGTACTATTTAGTGAAAGTAAACGTATCTCAAAAACTGGCCATTGGTAAATAGGATTCAGATAAAATAAGACCTCAATAATTGCTGAAATCAAGCAACTGAGATTCAGGTTGTTATTATGAATAACAATGTAGCCCCATATGAAAGGCCTAAATTGGCAACAGTTATTCACCTTGAGTAGTACTTACACTTGCAGATGCAAAGGGGGGCTGTTTCCTTGTGAATGGCGCCCAACTGGAGGACAGTAATTCAACAGAAAAGCACTGGGGAGATAGCAGTAGATGATAAGTTGAATGTGAGGTGATCTGGACAAAGTACTGTAAAAAACTGAGTAAATATTTACTTGAATTTAAAAATGCATTCACTTTGGCCATGCATGCATCCATTTGTGTTCACTGTAACAGCAAAGAAAACAGTATTGACCCGAAAGTGACTCCACTGGGCTGCAGAGCTTCTGCACAGAACCTTCCCTGGGTCTCAGCCTGCCAGGCTTCCCACTACCGATTTAAAGGAACAGTGCACATATCCTCCTAGTTACTTTTCTTGTTAACCTCAGTTTCTGTGGTCTCGTCCATACAAAGTACCCTAAATGTGACTATTGGCAGGTGAAGAGGATTGTCAATCAACAGAAGTGCTTTCTCCCCATGTAATATGTGAAGCTGCAACTGGCCAAATACATTGCCTGGCCTGAAGTGTTTGTGCTGTGAATTGCAGGTACATTATTCAGCTTAGAAGGATTCCCAGCTATAGCCCACAGGCCAGGGATCAGCAACCTTTGGAACGCAGCCCATCAGGATAAGCACCCTGGTGGGCCAGGCTGATTTGTTTACGTGCTGCAGCCGCAGATTCAGCTGATTGTGGCTCCCACTGGCCGCGGTTCACTGTCCCAGGCCAATGGGGGTGGCGGGAAGCGGCGGCCAGCACATCCCTCAGCCTGCTCTGCTGCCCGCAGCCCCCATTGGCCTGGAGCGGCAAACTGCGGCCAGTGGGACCAGCGATCGGCTGAACCTGCGGATGCGGCAGGTAAACAAACCAGCCCGGCCCGCCAGGGTGCTTACCCTGGTGGGCCGCTTGCTAAAGGTTGCCGATCCCTGCTGTAGGTGTAGGTATTTGCTAGGAAAGCATAGGTGTAAGTTAAGGCAGTAGTGTAATGAGCCTATAAGGCATAAGACCAAAAAGGCCTTCGCATATGCAGTTAACCCAGGTAACCCTACATAATAAGATATCACAAGGTAGAATTCTGTAATGACTAAATGAAGGACATAAATCCACACTGTGTAGAGGTCAAGCATAGGAGTTTATTACACACAGGGCTGGCAGAGTGTCACCTGGCTTATTAGGCTCAGAGACACTGTCAATTAATTGATTATAATAGAATATATAGATTTTCCATGGGCGGGGGAAAGTGATGGGGTAGGCAGTTCCACACCCCAGGATAGGTTTTGCAGCAGGACAAGATAGCACATTAGCCAATGGTTAAAAGGTTACATAATGTCTCTGCCCATGGTCTCAAGTTAGCAAGTTAACATTTAATTAATACTTTGATGAAATGTTATTAGTATAAAATATATATGTTGAATTCTGGGTCCATAGGAATGGAGCAACTCCTTTGATTGTCCAACGGGTACATTCCTAGGGGTTAAAGCAAAGAAACAGTGAAAGTATATGGCAATAAAGATTGTCCCCTTTATGTCTTAAGGCAGCATTGGTCCCTGGGAAGGGAGATGAAAGGCTGCCATATCTTATACTGACGTGCCAACTTTTCATAAACTCAAGGTTGGATCTGTGGGAAGAACGTTCCCTACAGAAGAGACTCACACAATAGGAACAGGAATCCTTTGTTCAATTTGCAACTCTGAGAAAGACACAATTATTTAGTTCTTAGCTCCAACACCTGGCAATTTGCTGACCAGGCCTATTTTAGCAAAAACAAGATTATCTGTTTGCCCCAGCTTTCTCTTAACTAATCACTATTTGCTAGGCCTCTGGTCTCCAGACCAAACTCTGGACTTTGGGTCTGAGAAAGCGCTTGCACAATCCATATACCAGGTTGTTATATAAAATGCACATGGATTTTAATTCTTCACTAAACCACTGACCGGTAACCACAAAAAGCTAGTTTATACCAACTTGGGATATTTCAGTGGATGTCTGATCACAAGAGTGCCATGGTAACTAATTGCCGTATATGCTAATAAGCTTGAGGTAAAAAGCCTAGTAACCTATGGAAGAAGGGCACCCCAACATTAGCAGGGTGAGGAAATACAATTAAGAAAAAGAGGATGAAACGCCTACTGACTAGATATTAGGCATAGTGGCATCCGCGCTAGACATTATAAAAGTTGTGTTCTGGGCTGTGTGCCTTGGGAGATGCCAAGATGGTGACCACTGGTGATGATGGGCATAGTGATTCTGATGAGGTGGATGATGACTAACACTTTGGTTCCTTTTGCAAGGGATGGTCTGAGTATATGGCTGCGATGCACACACTGTATTATCTCTATCTACATTGCTGGGTGGGAGTGTTTGTGACTTTACCAATGGTGTTAATAAAACTACTGCAGATTCAAAAGGGTTTTTTTAAGTGTGAGTGTCACAACTGTGCATGTCAGGTTCTCAGCTAAACTTTAATTTTAATAGTACAGGGCCTGGTCTTGGGATGAGAACCTACCAAACATCAGAGTGTTGATGGGGAATTCTTAAGTAATCAATAGAATGAATACACAATCAATAGATCAGGGAACACCGTTACACGTAATGCTCACTTATCTCTGTCTAACAAGAGAGCTGCAGGTGGAGTTAGGTTTTATGACTTTAACTGTTTGTGTCCGCTATCTTTCACCTAGAGTAAAATTCCCTTGTGAGCCTTATTAGGCCCATAGGACATTAGGCTACTGTGGGCCAGTTTCAAACTAGTTGGTTCTTGGAGGGTGAGTGTTGTCTGCTCCTATCTGTTCTTCTAAGCTAAGTGGAACACGCAGCCCCAGGCATACCTGAGCAAAAGTGACCCATCCTTGCTGCCCAACGTAACTCTTTTAATAAGAGAGATGGAACCCAAGTGATTCAGTTGGGGATACCACCAGTAAAGTGCAGCTGTCATAAACACAGCACACCGAACAAGGAGGGCTTAGCAAATCTAACCCTCAGAGCTCAGTGGAAAATGGGGCAAAAAACCCCCACAAGGAGCCGGTAAGAATGGAAGTGAAGTACCCCCTAGCATAATAAATACTTTAGTATTTAATTACACAGGCCCCAGTTATTCACACCTTGTGTTTGCAGCCTTTGCAAACAGAATCACAGCACTCTGCTAAACTGAAGACAGAACAACTGGCCATTCCCCGGTTCAAAGTACATACATTTCAAGTAACAACATGCTTGAAGGATAGTAACAATCTGTCCTGTTGAACTTTTGCTGTGACAATCTGTGTGAATTGCAGCATAAAGACATTTTGTCCATCAGTGTCACTGGCTACCAGGTTGCATTCTCCAAGGAAAGTCACTGTAATACAGTGAGGAAGACATGATGCATTTAATAAAAAGAGCAACATGCATATCTCTGGACAACATGAGCCTTTTGGAATGCTGAAATTCATAATGCTGCTCTAGGCGGTTCTGTCTTGAAGCCTGCAGTTCCACTTCTCTGCCTCCCTTTCCTAGTTCTTGTCCCATAATCCCACCAGGATCCTGTTGTGGAAGCAAGAGCAAAACTTTAATTTTGCTTGCTGGTTGTTTCACAGAAAGCCCCACTCCCACTCGCTCCAGCTATCTCTCTTTCTTCCCCGTGCAGATTCATTGGTTTTGGCTGTGAGCAAAAGTAAATTTTCACTAAGTTCACAAAAGGGAAAAGGAGCCATGTGTGCATGCTAGAGGAGTGAGTTGCATCAGAGTGAGTTCCAATACATTCCACAGAGCTGTGACATTCAAAGACTATTAAGGTTCTAGATAGAGCTGTGAAAAACTTTGGCCCTGAAGGACACGAAACCTGGTGGAGACCTAAATGTTGAACTATAGGCATGTCTATCCTGCCCCGCATTTCAGAGTAGGGGGATGTGAAGTGTAGCATGCACCAAAGGGCGGTGCTATAGCTCCCCTGTGTAGAGGTTATGGGCATGAACTTAAAGTCCCTAGTTTGCACTAATATAATCCTCTTCAAACAGTTTGCTAAAAAGAAAAATCGGACCGTTACTCAGACAGTTTTGACTGAGCTTGGTCTGAGCTTTGAACAAGACAGATCCATAACCAAGCCCAATTTAGGCCTTGATCCTGCAGTGAGTTCTGTCCAGATGTATGGGTCAACCAATGGAGGGGGCTTAGGGCTAGATCCACTGGGAGTTAGGCACCTAAATACCTTTGAGGATCTGGACCTTAATGTTTAACACTGAATTTTTCATTCACTTTGTTCAAATCCCAAACCTCAAAAGATGTGAACTGTAACTGAAACACAAAAAAGAGAATTTCTTCAGCCCTCTATGAAACAAGACTGATTATGCTTGCAGAATTCTTGACCTGGTGCAGCCAGAACACTCAGATGTTATCAAATTCAGAAGAGATATACAATGACGTTAATTCACATTGGAAGAGCTATGTTAAAAGAACTTGAAGGTTCTGTCTCAGACCTTCAGAAAAATGGAAATTACTATTTAAGGGAAGGAAAAAACTTCCAGTTTTGAGTCACCATGTGGTGGAGTTGTATGCCACTATAGAGCTGCTGTTGCCTCAAAGAAAGCTTTGAAAACCAGGAAAAGTAATTCTGCTATATCATTCATAGAAGTGATCAATGCTCGTGCTGAACTGTAGATGCGGGAATCAACAGTAGCTCTAAAAGGTAAGGAAATCATATATTGCCGGGGGGGGGAAAGTCCCTTGGAACAATGATAGATATAGCAAGGAATCTTGTATAGGCAAGTAATATGGGCTTAACCCTCAGGATTAATCCTCCATCTTGGCAGAAGGTTAGACTAGACGACCCTTGCGGTATCTTCTAACTGTATGGTTCTAGGAAAACATCCTTTTGGATCTGCAAGCTTTTGGAAGCCATGGTTGAACAGGGGAATATACAAATAAAAAACTCTTGGCAGCAGTTTCAAAGCTGCTGGAAACACCAAGCTTATCTAGATGAGTTTCCCGACCCCTGGCAACCCAGCTGACAATGGGAATCATTTCACGATCTGAACATCCACACTTGCATGAGGACCTGTGTGTGACGGTTGGTACTCATTGACAACTCACCCAATGGCTACTGGGCCACGCCATCCTTAATGCAGAAAGGGGCTGGTAGGGGAGCCTGGGCCCTCCCACTCAACCAGGCTCTGGCCCAGGGCCCTGTAAGGGGTAGCAAGGGTTCAGTATCCAGAAGCATCTTAAGGCTGCCCTCCCTGGGCCACTTCCTACCACCCCACTCTATAGTCCAAGTTTGGTAGTCTGTGGTGAATCAGCAATAGAGAAAGGTATTGACTGCTCTGCAGTCTATCCAGGCCCAGCA
The DNA here is from genome assembly GCF_020497125.1 of Mauremys mutica. Classification (NCBI taxonomy): domain Eukaryota; kingdom Metazoa; phylum Chordata; order Testudines; family Geoemydidae; genus Mauremys; species Mauremys mutica. The sequence goes on along the minus strand of NC_059076.1, from coordinate 6,481,035 downwards.
GTTAGGCTCCTCTTCTCCAGAGGAAGACTCTTGTAGCATCCCTTTGTGGGTACTCCCAAGGCAAGTCCTTCTCCCTGCCTGGTCAACCCCCTTCTGAGGTGTCTGGCTTCCTTTTAAACTCCCTCCTCTATCTTGAACACGTTCTGCTGGTGTGTCTGGGTGGGGACACCTGGGCCCTGAGTTGCTCTTTAACCCCTTCAGTTCTAGTATGGGGTAAATATGTCCTGTCATCATGTGCTTGAAGGTGGAAGAGATAAAATGAGCTGAACTCTGGCTGTTCTTGGATTCTTCTTTGTACTGTACCAAACCTTCCATTTAACGTAGCAAAGAGAAGGCTAAGGGTTGACTGATCACCATCTCTAAGTACCTTCATGAAGAACAAATATTTAATAATGGGCTGTTCAGTCTAGCAGAGAAAGGTCTAACACGACCCAATGGCTGGAAGTTGAAGCTAGACAAATTCAGACTGGAAATAAGGCATACTTTTTCAAAAGTGAGAGTAGTTAACCACTGGAACAATTTACTGAGGGTCGTGGTGGTTTCTTCCTCATTAATTTTTTTAAATCAAGATGGGATGTTTTTCTCACTGCTCTGCTATAGGAATTATTGTGGGGAAGTTCTATGGTCAGTGTAATACAGGAGGTCAGACTAGATCTCTTTGAGTAAAAGGAGTAAATTCCTCCAGAAGACAATGAATTGGGGAGCAGGACTCCCACCTCTAATTGGTCAATGATGCCAGACTCTACTGTACACCTTTGCACTTTCTCTCAATTGGTCCCTCATGCCTGGGAGGTGTTCCTCATAAACATCCACAGAGCTACCTCCTTATCCTTCTTAAAATCTCCTTTTCCATGAAGCCTACAAAAAACTTGGCAACAGTTAGGCCCCTGGTGTGCTGAGACCACAGCCTATGATGCTGACCAATACTATCCCTTTGTTCCCTTGTGCTCCCCCAGCTGTCTGTATCCACCTGTTGTCCCTTGCCTTATACTTAGATTGTAAGCTCTTTGGGGCAGGGACTGTCTTTTTGTTCTGTGTTTATGCAGCCCCTAGTCCTGGTCCATGGCAGGGACTCCTATGCGCTACACTCATAAAAACAATAAATAATAATGATCTATCTGCCAATTTACCCTTCTGTCCCCCTCAGGAATATCTCAGCACTAGTCTACACCTGAATCACTACAGCGGTGCAGCTGTACTGACGTAGCTGCACCACTGTTGCACTGCTGGGGCAGATGCTCCATGCTGACGGCAGAGAGCTCTCCCATCGGCATCATTACTTCTCCTTCCCAAGGTTGGTGTAACTTACATCGCTTGGGGGGGTGGCTTTTCCACACCCCTGAGTGACTTGTCATACCGAAGTAAGCGCTAGGGTGTACAAGCCCTAATTGCCACAGGATAGCTGGGAAATTACCAGGTAAGATGCATTTCTGTCTCCCTCACTATCTTGTCTGCCAGTGCGGCACTAAATGGAGTAGCTAGCTAGCCCTGAGTAGGGAGGGAAATAAATTGGATTTTTTTCCCATTTGGCACTAAAATCAGAAACTGCTACAGCCTGGAGAACCCTTCTAAAACATGCTCCTTCCACAGCTGACTGCCGGTGTAGCTTGTGACATGGCTGATAAGGATGCAGCATTTCACCCAGGTATCAGCTTTGCAGATCTCTTCAGTTAATGCCCATGCCCTTTCAGCACATAATTGGAGTCACTGCCCTAGTCCAGTGTGCTCCAGTGTTATATGGAGGTGGTGCGAGTCATGCTTTGCACACTTCTCTGATATACAGATAAATCCATGGAACAAAAGAGGGTTCCAACCCTTCCTTTGCTTGTGTGCTCAGGGGAGAATTGACAAGCAGATCAAACGAGGCTCTGGATCAATTTGTTCTACTAACGTAGTGCTCGACTGTGCCCCTAACATCTACGTTAGGCCTCTTCTATTGTTTGACAGGATTTGGGCAAAGGATGGAAAATCTATTTTCTGGGCTCTGTGGAAAACTGGGAAATTTTTGTTACATGGCCTGAATAAGTTCTGAGGATAAATGACACTGGCCAAAAGAAATGAATGGTTCCACTCCACAGCTTCTAATTCGTCCAGCTTCTTTGGAGATATCTGGACTACTGGGATGTCAGAGGATGGTTCGCCCCTTAAGGGAGATGGGCCTCAGGCCACCTGTGAAAAGCTGAACTCACCACCCTGTTGGGGAAAATGAAGCTCATGAGACCCGGGGTCAAGTGACCCAACCAGGCCTAGAGAAGATCAGGAAGACACCTGGAGAGAGAAAGGGCTGAGGGTGGGTGTTGCCAGATGCCAAGAGGCACTGCAAAGAGTAAGAAGGGTTCTGACTCAGCAGGGAGAAGACACCAGCAGGGAAGGCCTGTGGCCAAACCCCAGACAAGAAGTGCTGGGAGAGGAGGAAGACAGACACTCACGGAGGAGGGGCTGGGCCCAGCAGAAGCTAGATTTTGTAGATATGAGTTTTATTTTGAAAGACTCTGTGCAGAATTTAATAAACTGGATCCCAGGAGATGAGTGTTTTGAATATGTGGACTGTGTGGACTTTTTAAGGTGCTCTGAGAAGAAGGGGAAACTGAGGCAGGGTGCCACAGATCCACTCCTGATTAACAGGGAGTACTACAGGGCAAGTGCTCTCTTTCACATGGGAACACTGTCTTAACTGATGAAGAGATGACGCTGAATATGTAGGTTCCTATAGGCTGTCAGTGCTTGGACTATTACATTTACATATCACAGATCTTGAAAAATATATAGGTGGAGCAAACACAAAATCTGCCCAGACAAGGATGATCAACAAGGAGATGGATGGCAAGAGAGAGATCACTTGATCATTACCTGTTAGGTTCACTCCCTCTGGGGCACCTGGCATTGGCCACTGTCGGTAGACAGATACTGGGCTAGATGGACCTTTGGTCTGACCCGGTACGGCCGTTCTTATGTTCTTAACTTCTGCAGAATTTTTATAGTAATTTAATCTAGAAGGGTGTGTTCCTGGATGTTGGGAGAGACTGCTGAGATAAACTGGAAATAGGATAGAGCGTATGTGTATGAGAGAGAGAGAGATTTGCTCACAAACTCTTTCCATGATGAAAAACTAGTGCAAGCTAACTGGTCAGCATCTTGCTCTTTCGGAAAGCCAGGCTGTCACATTTACTTTTCTCCCACCAGGTGGAGAACTGGGCTTTTATTCAGGAAGTCCTGCCACAATGGATGGCTGGTCAGATGTCAGAGCCAGGGTCCAGCTGACTGTACTTTTTAAGAAGCTTTTTCTACAAAGCACTTTTACAGTGCTCAGTGAGACAATACCCTTGCTTCCTGCTTTAAACGTGAGCTTCTCATTCTCACTCGCTTGCAGCAAAAGGTCTAGCCTCACTTTGAGGTCACCATCTGAGTCTGACAGCTGATTGGTTTGCCCCTTTGAAATTCCAACAGACTGGATGCAGAAAAGGCATCTGTTACAGTCTGTGCCGAGTTGGAGAAAGGCAGAGTGATTGTTGTTCTGTTTGGAGCACTATGCCTTTGGTTTATCTGCCCCTTTCGTTGGTCTAAGGGGCTCTCCATAGCACAGCTGTTCATAAAATTTTTATTTCTGCCTCTGGAAGATGAATTGAAATAAAATAAACTTAAAACAAACTCAGCCTCACTGATGAAGAGAAAATTATAGAAATCAGATTTAAATAAAAGCAGATGAAATATCAAACATGTTGTGTGTTGTCAACACCACCAACTTTCTGTGGGGACACAGTCACCTGGGGAGATATTAGAAGGCAAGAGTGTCTTTCTATGTGAGAAGTAGGATGATCAGAGTGTTCCTGACAAAACATTTCGGGGGAGTTGGGACAAAAAGCGGTGTTGTTTTTTTAGCCAAAACACATTTTCAATTTGGTCAAAGTTTTCAAGGAAAAAGTGGTAAAAAGCAAAACAAAATACTGGAACTTTGTCACTTTGGAACTTTTCAAAAGCTGGAGAAGTTTTGCAATGTTAGAGAGGGGAAAAGTGGGAGAAAAGAAAACCCAGACATCATTCACTCCACTGCATTCAGTGACAACATTTTTAAAAGGGGAGGAGCAGGAAAAGAGGGAAATAATCACAAATGGAAATGTTAAGAGTTTAACTAGTGCAATGAAAATCTCCATTTGAATTGAAGCAAAGCAAATATTCCATTTTCTTTAAAAATTTCCACACAAAACAAAATTTTAAAAAATTAAGAAAAAAAAGTTTCTAGTGAAAATGTTTCATTTCAGTTTTTCCTGGGTAAAAACAGGGGATGTTCCCTGTTCATAGAGGGATGTAAGGGGGTTTCCCACCCACCTAGCTAGGCATCTGGGTGAAGATTGGAAGCTCTTTGTGGATGGAACCATCCTTTTTTGCTGTGTGTTTATAGCACCTCGCATGATGGGGCCCTGCTCCATGACTGAGGCTGCTAAAGTCACAATCTAGCCATTAGTGAATAACACATAATGTTGCAGATTTCATGCATTTCAGTGCAGTCAATTATTTTCTATAATAATGTTTGGAAATAATTGTTGTGCATTGTTTTGGTTATGAACAGAGTTAAAATAGAGATTAGGAGGAGTGGCTAAGAACAGCATTTCATACTGCATTGTGTGTGTCTAATTCTGTTCCCATAACCATCAGTGTTGTACTATTTGTGGCATTTACAAGAAAAGAGGAAAACCAGAGTTAGAAGCTTCACCACTGAGGGCTTGTCTACACTACCACATTTTGTTGACAAAACTTATGTCGACACCCAAAAGTCGACAAAACAAAAATTGCCAAAGGGTGTTCATACTTGCTCCCTCTGTCAACAGATCATGTCCACATTGGGGACACCATCATGGACAGGGTGAGCAATGCACCGTGGGTATGTCCCACAGTGCAGTGTTGTGGGAAGGAAGAGCTGATCGCTGCCCATCTTGGGATTCTTTCCGAGTTCTCCCATAGCCCCCTCAGTTGCGGAGAGCAGCATCATGAGTAGCCCTGGGAGCTCTCCAGGCTGAGGAACAGCAAAGCAGCACAGCAGTCTGTCCCCTCCCGCTGCAGCGGCAGTCTGCCTGCTGCTGTGTCCTAGTGCCCGGAGCAGTCCAATGATTTGCTCTTTGTTTGTCTCCCAAAGGGAGCAGCACGCTCAGCTGACAGATACTTCCCAGAGGGGCACCTGCCTGCAGGGCAGCCAAGATCAAAACCCTGAGCAGAGCAATCAGGGCAGGCATTGTGGGATACTGGCGGAAGCCAGGTCTGTTGACAAAACAATCAGCAGTGTCTACACCGGCTCTTTGTCAACAATAAAGGGAGGGGAAAAGACAAAAGTCTCTCATGGGGTGGAAGGTTTTTGTCACCAAAACTGGGCATTTTTCGCAATACAACTCCCATTGTAGTGTGTAGGCTTTTGCTGTTTTGTCGCCACAAGGCAGTTTTTGCCAGTGTAGACAAGCCCTGACTTTCTTCTTCTCTCTCCACACTCCCCAGATACACATCCACACATGCAAACTTGGCTTTGGGTCGGGAGGGAGAGTAGATTTAAAATTTTTATTAAAGTTGATGTTTAAAATTAAATAGACACAAGTTAAGAGTGAAGGTAATGTACATCTGGGGTCAGGCTTGAGTTATGAGGGGTTACAGGTATCGGTTGCAAGAGTGAAGAGATACATAAATATCACATAACCGGCATAGAGCCAGATTGGGGTGCGGGAGTTTTTAAAGTGTCAGTGGATAAATGGGCTCGGGTACGCCACCCATGGAATATATAAGGAGTCCAAGTCAGTATCGGTGTTGTGAATGAGTACATGGGTGGGGTGCATCCCTTGGTTCATCAGGGAAGGAAGTGGTCGGCAGTCTCAATTACTCAGTGTGGTATTGACGGTGTCCTGTGATGTGTTCCGTATAAATGCCTCTGGACCACCTGATGGTGTCGGACACCATGAGCTGTCTCATGAGCCGGGCGTAGCATCGACCGACTCCGCACACTCTTAGAACCAGCTGGTTGTGAGGGTCCCACAAGCCCAGGGCTCCCACAATCAGGGCGTGTATCTGGACCTCATAGCCCTGGGCTCTCAGGGTCTTGGACTGTTGGGCCCCTGTTGGGACTCACAGAAGAGGAATTGCAGCCTTGAAATTTACTACGGGGTTTGTGGAGCACCCCTCTGAGGCCGGAAAGAGTAGCCAGGTAGTTCAACAGTGTCCAACGGGACTAACACAAGAAGAATTTAGAGAAATCTTCATCAATTCCTATATTGTAAGTGCCAGTTTGAACAGAGCGAAGGCAGATGCACTCATGTAGTAACTACATCTCATGCAGTATAAGCCTCATGACTTAGGTTATTAAGCCACAATCTCTTAATGCAACTTAATGATGGGAGTGAACCTTGAATGCTGGGATGGTCTGAAATGACTTAAATATTTATGATCTGGCTTTTGTGAGAAATAAGAGGAAAGGTGGCAGGGTAAGAATCCCCCCTAAAAGGTATCATTCTGCAATTCACAGCCAGGGCACTCTTTCTCTCTCTCTCATCTCTACTCACTATCAAATATAACCCCACCCTCCAAGGACCACTGGGGAAATTTACCTATCAGATATCACTGTGGAGTTCCACCCATTTCCCTTGTGTCTCGGGGTCTGTAGTTTGTGCCACAAAGCCCTAGTTTAATGAACAGAAATCTAGCAAGACAGATAGAGCAAGCTTATTAAATCTAGATAGAGAGACAGACAGAGACAACAATTCCTTTCAGTAGTGAAGTTAAAAGCAGTCCCAGATCTTCATTCAAGAAGCCCAACATTTTTAAAATATGTCTGTTAGGAACAGTGGGAAAGACATCTAACCTTGCTGGAATTAAATATTTTCCAGTTATTAAGTTTTCCTCGTACTGAAATGACCTACAACCAGCTTTTGTTATTTTCAGGTGAAATGCTTGGAATTGAGGTTCTGGACTATTTAACAGTGAGTAATTTCCAGCTCAAATCCTTATCTGTTTTGACTAGTGCACAGTCTTCAACATAGCAACAAGGTAGAAATGAGCAAACATTTCATTAAAAATGAAGAGGTTTATGACAATACCTATTTTCCCAAAATGGAGCCACCTGAGCTTTCCTAATAGCTGGTGACATCCATTAGTGGTTCTCTCTGAAATTGAAAACATTTTCCATCTGTTCATACACACTCGTTACAAAGTAGTTAAGAGCCTGTGGGATCACAAAGGCACATTTTTGCAAATTACAAAATATCAAAATGAGTTACTGAAGAAGCAGCAATGACTTTGTAGTAAGCTGCTCAAACCTCCAACCTTCTGTTATCTTACACAGAGAAGATATTGGCTAGTTGAAGTCTGTCTTCCCTATAGCCGTCTAGACTATGGCTTTTCAGTAAGGTATTGCTGTATTCCTTATATACCGTATCACGGCGGAAACCTACTCTCAGGTACATGAATCCAAGTCAATTAAGTTGCCTACCCTCATTGGCACAAGATATTGTTATGAGCTAGATAAAACCTTGCTATGGGTTTGGATCAATAGGTGTGAAGTCACCCTTCAGTTAACATAATTGTAAGCATACACCCTACCTAAGGAAAAACGAGTTTGTGAACCTGCCCAGGAGCTTCTGCTGAGTATTGGTTTGGGTCAGTGCCGGGGGGGGGGGAGGCAAGAGGCAGAATACAAAGAAACTTTGAGAACAAACCAGAAAGACTAGGAGAGAGGCAGCCTAAAAGAGCAGCTGAGGGCATGGCATCTGTCTGAGAAGAGCTTATTTGGTGCTGTGAGCAAAAGAAACTGTTTCGTACTGTTTGGTTCCTTTTGCATTCAGAGACACAGGACTTTGTACATTCTTTCTAAATAAACAAAGAAATACCTGGCCACCCCCAATTTCTGCTCCCTGGTGCAACACTCACAAGGCCCCAAACTTTGACTAGCTGCTTGGGTCTAAAGGGGCAAAAATATCATTGAGGCCAAGAGATTAAGAAAATTAAAATAAAGACAAGACGTTTATATCGATAACAAAACCATCCAGAGTTGCATTAGTGAGGAGTTTTACAAATCCCCTAAATTTGGAACGTCTGTACGCTCTCCTGCCTCAGTGCATAAATTGATCTCTAACACAGGGGTTGGAACGAGTTTCCCTAGGTACAGGTGATTCCATAATTATCCACTTTGGGGATTCTTGTTCTTTCCCCTGAAGTACTTGGTGCTGGCCACTGTTGGAGACACTATACTTAACTAGATGGACATCTGGTCTGGTCTGGGATGGCAATTCGCATGTTCCCAGCACTTGTAATAGCATTACAGTCACTTTGTCATATTCACACATGAAGATACAGAATGCAATGTCTGCACCTACCAGAGAGAATAGAGCTTATGTAAATGGGTTTTTTTTAAAAAAAAGTCCTTAATTAGGACTGGCTAATCTAGTCAATATGATTGTTTGGGCTTTCTGTGTGGATTTATATCCTACATACTGAGAAATCCGCATATTTATAAACTATACTTTTAATTTATGTTAAAATTGCATTTACTTAATAAGGTATCACTCATAGTCCACGGTTATAATAGTTTTACTTTGGTGTAACTCCATTGACTTCAGTGGAGTATCTCCTGATAGTCTCTGGTGTTAGTAGAGGAAAATAAAACCCAGCAAATATTATCTCATTTATGTAGTTCCTTTATCCACGAGGATCCTAAAGTATTTAACAAACTATGGGGCCATATTCTGGCTTTGGATGCAAGCAAACATCTTCTATTGACTTCAGTAAGAACTGTATTTATGTATCCAAAGGGCTTATATACTGAACACTTAGTAACTAATATTCTCTTCATTCACATCTGAAATGCAGCTATCTATGGGGTGAAGTGTGGCAGTATTTTAACAGTACACAGGAACAAGACCCAATCATTTGACAGAACATGAAGAATTTTCTACCCACCTTAAGTTGGGGTGGGGAATTTAGGCAGGATATAATTGTGCAAATTAAAATGTGACTATATGGACTGGTACCCAATACTGCACTTGTCACTCAGTGAAAATACCCACTGCGGTCAATATATGTTTTCCTGCATAAGGACTGCTGCATCTGGTTGCAGAGTTATCCGTACCTATTCTTCTGAGATAGACAATGGGATCGTTATCCTGTTCCCATCTGCAGCTACTCTGATCTTCTATTTTCTCCTTTGGGGGCCAAAAAGTACCACATTAGTCATGTACCTCTTCACAGCCTGCACAGGACACACAATCCCAGCGTTCCCTGCCCAGCTCAATTACTGAGAACTCTCAGTCTTATTTCATGTCAAAAGATTCATTTGAAAGCTCCTTACTATTCCTGACAGAGCCGTGTCTTTCAAGCCTTAGAAAAAAATCTTCAAAAGAAAAAAAAATCCCATCGCATGACCATGGTTACCAGTGGACTACCAATCAAATGAGCAACAGTGGTAGCACAGGGCAGAACCGTGAAGTAGCAGTGAGCCCTGCAGAACAAGTCTCATCAGACTTTCATAGCAACTTTCATCTTTCCTCCTTTCCGCATTCTATTTCGTCCATGCTTTGAAGCATTTCCCTTGTTCCAATACAACAACAATAATAATAAAATAAAAGTTAAATCAAGGATTTGTTTGTAGTCTGCTCTGTTCCAGCTAGAAATAAAGGTGCTGAAGCTCAACCCTCGTTCCCTTTGAGCATGGGATGTATCTATATGTTAAGGGAAATAATGTGACTTCGCTAGGCATAGCCCCAGTAGGAGTTGAAGATGCTGGCTCTCAAAAAGTATAATGAATATGTGCACCTGTACAGACCTAGCAATAATAAATCCCTAAATTCAATGATATATGTTAATGCAACAGGAAATTTGCAGATATGAACACTTAGGGTAGGTCGACACTGCAATCAGAGATATGATTGCAGCACAGGTGGGCATACCTGCACTAGCTTTAATCTAGCTAGTATGGCTAAAATTGCAGTGTGACGTGGGAGCACAAGTTTCATTGTGGGCTAGCAACAGTGATATGTTCCCAGGGTCCCCAGCAGCGGTGCACAGCCACACTGAAGTCCATGCCACTGCATCTTTACTGCTGTTTTTTGCTAGAGTAAAGCTAGTATGGATATGCCAACCCATGCTGCAATTCCACCTCCAACTGGAGTGCAGATACACCCTACAGATCAGAAACTGAACAGGTCATGTTCCACTAATGACATCAACTCGAGCACATTACACATTATAGACCTGGATCCTGCATTTCTTCCACATCTAAAAAGGCCCAGTGAGGTCAGCATGAACTCTGGGTGCAAAAGGCATTATTGCTGGGTGAAATTTTCCATGGAAAAATTGTTTTCCCTGGAGAATTGGATTTCTGAGAACATGAAATTTTTCACAAAAAAGTGTCTGTTTTTCACAGAAAAGTTCTGATGTTTTGTTCAAAAACTGAATGCCCCAATATCAAAAAACTTTGGCCAAAAATCTAAATATTTTGGGCAGAAGATAACTATTTCAGTTTAAACTTGTGTTGGAGTGTTTGGGAGGCATAGTCTGGGTATGTAACAGTCCCATTTTCCTCTCTGGGGCATGATTTCTGGCTGGACTATATCTCCCATGAAGCATCCAAACCAGAAAAAACCTATGAAAACCTTTCTCCTTAACAAGAAAGGAGAAAGTGAAGCATCATGGGAGATGTAGTCCTGCCTGAAAGCCCAGCCCATAGAAGAGAATAGAAGCATCAGGCACCTGAACTACGGCTCTCATGACAAGTCATGGTGCCATTTGGAACAGAAGTATTTCAGATTTTAGCCAAAATATTTCAATTTTTCATATTTCACCAATAAGTCAATATTTTAATGAAGAAAACATCTATTGTCTGACTAGCTCTATAACAAATGTTCGACAGTGTAAGCAGTTATCAAAACCATACCACATGCAAATATGGCTAATTGGTGTTGATATTGGAATTGGAAGTTTTTAATTTCTTCACTTTTCTCAGAGTTGCATTAACCCACTTTTTTTCCATTTAATTTTATTGTTTTTGTTGGTTTTTTTTAAGAAAGGAGAAAGAAAAAAGTGGTAGCAAATTCCATAATGAAGGTAGCTATGTGTGCCCTTATGCAGATTTCAGGTCTCTAACTTCTGCATTAAAAACAGGCACTAACAACTTACATTGCCCATTCACATAAGATTCCTTAACCATTACAGAAGAACATTCCAGGCTGCTTCCAATCTGACACTATACCTCATGCACACCCTGGAGAGTATACATATAACTACATATAATGTAATTTACGAAAGCCACAAACCACATATGAATCATGAAGACACATGAAATTGTAACCAGTAGACAACTGGAGTAAAGACTGCATGTGAGTTGTTCTGGATGAGGAGGGAGGGAATTGAGATTAAGGGGAACTGATGAGTGGAGTATAGATGAGAATGTTGAATGACTGAACTGCTTATTTCCCTGCTTTCGGTGGTTCACAAAGCAGTCTAGCATCCTTAATGCAATGGTTGTAGTTCTGTTGTTGCTGCTGCCGCTGTTATGGGTAGGATGGCTTCACAAGCATTGTGACAATTTCTGCACTATTTTGTTAGTTTTTGTGCTGGGTTAGCTACTTGTGATTGATCGCTGTAGTCATATGGTATCACTTTTGACATCGTGATCATATCAGCCTTCCTGGTGGTCTTGAGGGCTAGCAGGAACCACTTTGACTCATTTTCTCAGATGGATATTTTACCTGTTGCTGGGTCCCGAAGGGAAACCGCTTGCTTCAGAAATACAATCCAAATAACCACTATCAGTTAACTCTCACACTTGCTTCTCTCACTCCTGCTGCTCAGAACCTTGTTGAAAGTCACACACTTACATTACTGGACCTTGTACAGATTCCTACAAAACCACAGTGTGCACCTTCCCCACAGACTTGATGTGCACCTGTATGCATGTCATGGTCTGTTACTTTCTCTATATTAGATATGAAGAACACATGACAAGAGCTAAGGGGGATGAAGTGAGTTTCACATACAACTTTGTACATACGCATGATAAAAGCCTTACCCAGAATCAAACAGGAAATCTTTGGCAGAGACAGAAATAGAATCCAGCTTTCCTGTATACCAGTCCAAGTGCCTTAACTGCAAGAGACAATCCTTCCTTTTCTTGCAGTGCATTCACCAATCCAACCAGTATTAGATAAATCCATGAACCAACGTTAACAGTGTGTACAGCATTTCATATACATTTTAGAGTTTGTTCTACAGTTCCCATCTCCCACATCCTCTTTTACTTGGCAATCAATTTTGTTTGCTTCTGTAATGGAAGAAAGGGTTATGCATAAAGAGTGGAGTTCTAAAGTTCACTTGACACACGGTAGTAAAAAAGCTGATCTATTCCTGACTAAACACAGAGCAAAACAGACTGACAGGAGTAAGAAAAACATTCATGCTTAAATCAGAGTTTACAATTATTGGCATAGCAGCTTTCCTGCCAAGTTCAGACTGTTTGTAGATGGCAAGGAGTTTCTAATAGGAGAGAGGTGCTGCATGAAGGAGGATTTGATGGATCAGAGGGTAGTAGAATCAGAGAGGATGAATGATCTTCTTGTTAAGGCAATGAACTGGGACTCAGGAGTTCTGTTCAATTTCCTCCTCTGACACGGAGTTGCTGTGCGTTCTTGGGCAAGTCACTTCATCTCTCTCTGCCTCAATTCCTCATCTATAAAATGGAGATGGTAATAATACTTCTGTCTCTGACAAATATTTTTAGATTGTGAGTTTCTCAGGACAGGGATGATTTCCTTTCTGGGATGTAGAATATTCAGGTTCAATTCCCCCCTCTCCCTGTCACAAAGGAGGGATTTCAGCTTGGGTCTCCAATATTGCAGATGAGTATCCTAACCAGTGTGCTATGGGATATTCTGTAATGGGGTTTTCTCAATCTCCTCTGTTGAAGCTGCTCCACTACCTGAACTATACTTAACCTGTTATTGGAACAGGGACTTGAACGTGGCACTCCCATGGCCTAGGTGAGGGCCCTAATCCCTCGGCTATAGACAGAGCTGGCTCTAGCTTTTTTGCCACTCCAAGCAAAAAAAGTTTTGGCTGCCCCCGACCCCAGCCCTGGGCTCCCCCCCCCCGCGCACTCCCTGCCTCCCAAGCCCTAGGCTCTCTCTTCCCCACCACCCACAACCCCTGCCGCCCCAGCGCTGGGCTCCCACCCCACCCCACCCCCTTGCTGCCCCAGCCCTGGGCTCCCTCCCACCAGTGCTGACTCTGCCCGCTCCCCCCTCGCCTCCAGCCGGGCCGGCGTTAGCAGGGTCAGGGTAAGCGGCGGGCCTCCCGGGCCAAGCCTCGCCCCAGGGTCCCTCCAGCCGGGCCAGCGCTAGCAGGGTCGGGGTAAGCAGCGGGGCTCCCGGGCCAAGCCTCGCCTCAGGGTCCCTCCAGCCGGGCCAGCGCTAGCAGGGTCGGGGTAAGCGGCGGGGCTCCCGGGCCAAGCCTCGCCCCAGGGTTCCTCCAGCTGGGGCTCCTGCCTCCGGGACTGGCCAGGACCTGGGAGGGCAGAGCTGGGGGACCACCTCAGCAGGAGGCTGAGGAGCCAGGGCAGGGTAGCCCCAGAGAGCAGGACGCGGGCCACACTCGGCAGCGCCCCACCCTCTATGGCCCCGCTGCTGTTGCTGCTTCTGGCCGCCCTGCCGCAGTGCCTGGGTGGCTCGGGCTGCTTCGCCCAGCCCCAGCTGCGGCGCTGGGGGGTGGCTGCCCTGCGGCACCTGCAGGTGGCTCCACGTGCTCCGGGGGGCGGCCCCCAGCCCGAGTGTCCCCCGCTTGGAGCCTGCTCCCCTGCAGCGCAAACTGCAGCGGCCCCAGGGTGCCCCCCACGCACGACGTGCTGCTGCTGCCAGGGCAGGCTCTAGGCTTTTGCCGCCGGAAGCAAAGAAAAAAGATGGCCAGAATGCCGCCCTTGAAAATGTGCCGCCCCAAGCACGTGCTTGGTTTGCTGGAGCCTAGCGCCGGCCCTGGCTATAGAGTCAGTCTCAGTCTCTTAGCCCAATCCTGGCCCAATGACTAGTCATTGCCATTCACAGTGGCAAGTCAAAGTCAGTCGTAACAACAGAGAATTGGCATTTTAGGGGGCTACTTAAAAAAACATGCAGAAAAACAACACAATAGCTCTAAATAAGCAGCCAACAAACTCTTGTGGGCACTTACAAGACAATGGCCAAGTGGTTAGTGTTGAAGTTGCTACTTAAAGAGGCTCCAGCCCAAAGTTACGTCTCTTCTGAAAGTGGCAAGGCCTGTCACCTGAGAGAGGGAGACCAGAAAAAATTACAGGATGCAGTGAGCCCTGTGATTGTGACAGAATGGTGCCTAGATGGCCATAGGATCAGGGAAGCACAAAAGTAACAAAACCACCTTTCCCACCCTCTGCCTCCCGTATGAGCGGTGGCAGGAAGAACAGAGCGCAGATATGGGCCTGTGTATGTATCCATGTTACAACACTCCACGCCTTCTGGAGCGTGAGTGGCATCTTGTGCTGTTTGAACATCAGAACTAAATGTTACAATTCATGGACATCTGATGTGTTATTTGCCCAAGCGACTCCCACTTTGCAGCCTTTTAGATTTTCTGGTATTCTGTTACATCTAAAGGAGTTGGTGTCTTCAACTGATGCCTTTCTTTCAGCACGTACAAAATGTTCAACTGGTGACTTAAGACATGATTGGAGCACAGGCCTATGATAACAAAGTCATAGAAAGAAAGGATATGCCAAAAAAAAAAATCTATAAAAGATTGTTATGCTTACCCAAGAAATGGATCCCCAGCAAGAATGAGAAAAGCTGGAATCAAGGAAATATCTTGGAGATTACTGGTAATCAGATACATTTAATATGACATTGCCCTCAGGCTGGTCATCTCCTTCGGGCAGTTGTGAGAGGAATGAATGATCTGGGAAAGTGACAACCCTCAGCATCCCGAAATTTTAGCTTAAGGAAATTTTAATTTTGTCAACAATGACAAAGTCCTTTTCAAGGGTTCCAGCAATAGCAAGCAGGACTAGTCTAAGAAAAAGGATGTCATCCAAGGGGCGGGGGGGGGAATAAATATAATAGGTTGCCAATTTTTTCAAAAATAGGAGCCTAAAGCTAGGCTCCTAAATCCATATTTAGTTAACTAGCTGAGTGACCTGGACCAAGATTTTTAAAAACGGGGGCTTGAAATTAGGCTCCTAGGGGTAAATAGTTAAAAGCATCCAAGTAACTTAGAAACCTAAGTCATTTTCAAAAGTGTCTTGTGCCTAAGTCATTTTGTTTTAAATGAGACTTAGGCTCTTAAGACACCTGAATGCTTTGGAATATTTTACTCCTAAATCCACATAGAGGTTTCTAAATAAGTCTGGCCTCATTTTCAAAATTGCTGAACACCGTTGGCTCCAAATCATTTAAATGAGAGCTACTGGGTACTAAGCACTTTTGAAAATTAGGCCATTTATTTACATGTATTAACCTGGACTTGGAACCTAATTTTAATTATGGCTCTGTTTTTCTGAACTGAACACTAAACTGCTGCTTGTGATTTCCATGTGAATCACTGATGTGTGGCACTTATGAAAATCAGGTAACTTATTTAGGAGTCTATATATGGTCTGAGGCACCTGTTTTTGAAAATCTTGGCCATCTGACTAGGCTAAACTGGGAAACTTTTACTTTTTCTGAAAAAAAAATAACTTGAAGAAGGATGAAGATACTGCTTCAATATTATCTAAATATGCTAATATAACTGAGCTCCAATGATTACGTTAACTATATTGCCCAACAATTAAGCATTTTCATATATATGAATAATATGTTGTGATATACACAGACATTGGATACCGCATGATCATATTCCATTAGACGTGTCTGTTTTCCACCCACCTTCTGGGGTCCCTTCCAACCCCGATATTCTGTGATTCTATGACTAGAGTGTCTTTCTGCTTTGTGTTTGTACAGCACCTAGCACAATGGGGTTCTTGTCCAGGACTAGGGTTCCCGGATGCTACTGCAATACAAATAATACATAACATTCAAACAGAAATCTGAGATATTAAGGGTCTCTCAACCATGAAGGCCAAACAGATCCTTACCAATATTTGACAGGGTATAACTCTGAACAAAACATGTCTGCGGTGGTCCCATAAAAATGCCCTGCACATTACAATTGTACAAGGATGGGTTATGTGAGCTATTCACTCTGCCAAATTCCAGATCCAAACATTGGGTTCAGTGGGGACACTTAGGACAGGAAGCTTAAAATGATTAAACCTTTTTAGCCTACATAATATTTCCCACAATTAGAAGCTAACGATTCTACAGCTCTGATGTAAACGATCCCCCCTCAGAAGAGTCGGGACTGCAGAGCTGTGTGGGAGGAAGAGCTGCACAATAAGGGATACAGCTGAGAGGCAAGGAGAGAAGGTACAGCCCTTCTGTCTCACCTTATGGTCATTGTTCATAGATATTGACCCCAAGGCTCTTTTGCTGCAAAAAAGGCATTGGCAAGGACAGAACGGATTATTTTTGCCCAGCTGCTGGGGATTGTTTTTAACGATGCCACATGTCCCCATTAAGGACTTTTGAGACTGGACTGGAGGGCTTGGTGCTGACTTTGCAGAGTTGGAAATGAGGACACTTGCACAGCACTATCTGTGTGCAGTCTTATGGGAACAGTCTTTAACAAAGGAACCAGGCTTCCTCTTGGATTGGCTATTGCCATTGGACATTATTAAACATGGCTGCAGAGTTTGGGTGTCATTTATCGCCTTCCGAAAGGATCACTCTCCTTCCCAGGTTCACTGTTCGTGCAGACAATTGTTCTTTGGTGTACAAGGTAGCTTTGAGGGAGGGGAAGCTGCATTTGCGAGGCATGCTGTCCCGCCCATAGCTTATGTGACATTGCTGCTAACAAATGCATGGCTCAGTTCTGCAGTCCTTGCTCAAACAAATTCCAACAGGATGTGGAAATGAAGGATGACTCAGGACACCAGGATCTTTTCATTCTCATCCTTCTCATGACTTATGAGGAGAGGCTGAGGGAACTGGCATTGTTTAGTCTGCAGAAGAGAAGAATGAGGGGGGATTTGATTGCTGCTTTCAACTACCTGAAAGGGGGTTCCAAAGAGGATGGATCTAGACTGTTCTCAATGGTACCTGATGACAAAACAAGGAGTAATGGTCTCAAGTTGCAGTGTGGGAGGTTTAGGTTGGATATTAGGAAACACTGTTTCACTAGGAGGGTGGTGAAGCACTGGAATGGGTTACTTAGGGAGGTGGTGGACTCTCCTTCCTTAGAGGTTTTTAAGGTCAGGCTTGACAAAGCCCTGGCTGGGATGATTTAGTTGGGAATTGGTCCTGCTTTGAGCAGGGGGTTGGACTAGTTGACCTCCTGAGGTCCCTTCCAATCCTGATATTCTATTATTCTCCTCCTGCACAGGGGCCAGATGCAGTCCCAGCAGCAGTCTTGTGACATGCCAGCTTGCCTAGTGCCACACATCCAGCATGAGAGTCACCCATACCCCTCTGATTTCATGTTTTCTTGCACCAGTGTCATGCTGTCCCACAGAGCAGCTGCGACCTCACACTCAGCTGGGGGTTGAAGACCTTGGCTTCCAAGGGATGAGTTTCTGGCCTGTTGAGGGGTCAAGCTGGGAGTGAGGAAGGAGAGGAGCCACTGCTGCTCCTGCCCCTGTGTAGTGTGTGTCTGCTCCCATCCTGCTCTGAAGGGATCAGGTAGGTGGACGCAACTGCCCACAGGCCCAAGGAGGGCTTCCCTAGGCCTAACTGCAATTGCCCCTGCCTCCAGCCGCTACTAATCCAGCCCCCACTAATCCAGCCCCCTTGAGCCCTCCTCGCTCCATCCTCTCATCCCCACTCCCAATTCTCCCGAGGACTCACCACAGTAAGACTTCTGAGGTGGCCTGGTTCAACTTTGAGCCTCCCCCCATGCCTGAGAGAGGGAGTGAGGGCCTCCGAGCAGCAGGCACAGCAGCCAAAGTCAGGACAAAGTAGGCGGGAGGGAGCGGGGAGTCACCCGCAGGAATGGAGGAACTAATATATTGCCAGGACAGAAGGAATTTCAAAGATTTTGGGGAGGACCACAACACCCCCTTCCCTCCTGTGCTCACGGTTAGCATTTTCTGTGGTCTCCCATGTCTCCCCTGTTGAGTGTGGCTAGGGACAGGCCTGCCTGGGGTGCGGCTGGCCCTCAGAGAGGTACATTCCCTGCAGCGATGTGTGATGTATCTCACTGGTGTAGATACTGCTTCCGGAGGTAAAGGCACCGCTCTCCCCACTCATAGTCCCAGTGAGCAGCAATGTGAGCTGGTGTGTGCCAGGCGGAGAGAGTGGCTCCGGCGGGACGTGCTCCTTTGCTCCAGGGGGAACCTGCGTGGGCAAAATTAGTGACCCTCTCACCAATGAGAAACATCCCAAGGGGAACTGCATTAATCTTGGCCACTCGGGACAGAGATATTTTAACCCCTTTGGGACCGAGGCTTACATCATATGGCCATATCAGAAGACAACTCAGAAAACATTATTAAATCCAGTGATATATGGGCCAAGCTCATTAGCTTTTTGGGTCTGACTCATGATTTCTTAAACTTTTGAGGATAGTAATATGGTAGGCATGTACTGGTAGGATACAACATAGCTACATCACAAACCCTGAAGAAACGAAATAAAAAAAGAGAGAGTACTGAAAGTTCCTCTGGTAAGATACAAAATATTGCTAATGATGCAAGAGGTGATATTACCTTCCAGGCAATCGCCTGCTCATACATCCAGATGTAAACCACAGTACAAATCCACCTAAATGAAGGCCTCCTTGGATAATACCAGCGTGAGGTCACAGAGCTCTGCATCAGGTGGTTTCTATTATTACATCACTAGGCAGGAGAACTCCACCTCCCTGCACACTCTGTTAATGTGGTCGGTGTTTAGTGTCCCCAGCAAACATTCTGTTTGAACAGAATTTTAATGGGGCTGAACTGCAATGCGCACTAATTTCAGTTACAACAACTAGCGACACTATGGATAGAGCTGGGCAGACATTTTCAAAAGGAACGTTTTCCATCGGAAAATGCCTGTTCATCCAAATCAAAACATTCTGTGGGAAGATGTTGATTTTGACTAAACTTTCAATGGAAATCAGGCAGGTATCAAAAGAACCATGCCTGCTTTCTAGCCCTCCCACCTGCCTGGCTTCCCAGAGATCCCACTGGGACTGGAAGTTTTCAAAAAAAAAAAATCCATTTTGTGTTTTTCCTAAACAGAATGTTTTGAAAATGTCCCTCCCACAGAACATTTTATCTGACTTTTATTCCTATTCAAAGGAATTTTTTCCCCCAGAAATTCAAAACTTTCCTTAGGAGGGAAATTCTGGTTCCCAATTGCAGCTCTGGAAATAACCCAATGTGATGCTCTCTGATTGAAATATGACTATGTATATCACTGATATTTCCACTGTTAGACAATTGCAACAAATCTTGGACAAAGTATATCATGTAAGATGTCAATGGAAAAGTTATGATTTGCTGAGTACGATTATCCTGTTTATATGCATGTATCATTTTTGTGTCTGAAGTAATGAATATTGGCTATGTAGATCTATGTTTCAAATATGTTTGCTCCTGGGATAACGCCCACAAGGTAATTTATATCCAGTCTGGCCAGCACATTGTGAATGAACTATGTCAAGTTGATGGACCATTAAAGAACACTTAACTTCCACAATGGACCATAAAAGAAGCTTGTCCCCATCCAGTGACCCTTCCTGTGGATGCGTTAGCCAGAATATGGGTAATGGCTGCTCCTATGATTCATCAAAGCATGCAAGGGCATGTGACCTGCCCATGTGACCCTGGACTGTATCTTGTGCCTGTAATTTTCCACAAACTGAGACTGAGAGAATTCCCTCCACATGGGAAAAGGTATAGAAGACCCCAGAAGCATCTCCATTTTGCCTCTTTCCTGCTCTAGACTATGGACTTACACTAAAAGGAGCATATTGACTAGGGACTGAGGACCTTTCAATCTTTTGGAAGTTACCAGAGACTTTACAAGCCAGCAGTCTGTAACATCACTGCTACAAACCTGATCCAAGAACTCTGCAATGATTGTGCAATGTATGTGATTCCTTTGACCGTTTTAACTCTCTCCTCTTTCTTTTCTCTTATAAATAAACCTTTAGATATTAGATGCTAAACGATTGGCAACAGATCTTTTATTGGGTAAGATCTGAGTTCATAGAATCTCAGGGTTGGAAGGGACCTCAGGAGGTCATCTAGTCCAACCCCCAAATATTGACTTGGCTGTGTGGCTGATCTTTTGGGATTAGAAGACCCTATATGTGGTTAAATTGGTTTTCAGTAACCACTCATCATAAAGTCTGGTGTCTGGGTGATGAAACAAGGGCTGGGATGCCTAAGGAGACTCAGGGTATGTCTACACTATGAAATTAGGTCAATTTTATAGAAGTTGATTTTTAGAAACCGATTTTATACAGTCGATTGTGTATGTCCACACTAAGCGCATTAAGCCGGTGGAGTGCATCCTCACTACCATGGCTAGCATCGACTCACGGAGCGGTGCACTGTGGGTAGCTTTCCCACAGTTCACGCAGTATCTGCTGCCCATTGGAATTCTGGGTTAAGCTCCCAATGCCTGATGAGGCAAAAACATTGTCGCGGGTGGTTTGGGGGTAAATGTTGTCAGGCCCCCTCCCTCCCTAGGTGAAAGCAACGGCAGACGATTGTTTTGCGTCTTTTTTCCTGGGTTATCCGTGCAGATGCCATACCACAGCAAGCATGGAGCCCACTCAGCTCACCGTCACCATACGTCTCCTGGGTGCTGCTGGCAGACCTGGTACTGCATTGCTACACAGCAGCTGCTCCTTGCCTTTGTGGCAGATGGTGCAGTAGGACTGATAGCTGTTGTATATCTCCTGGGTGCTCCTGGCAGACCTCGGTGAGGTCAATCAGGGGTGCCTGGACAGATATGGCTATCCTCCTCTTAGAGCACTGAATGGGAGCCAGAGACTCCAGGTCATTCTCTTCTTTAAGTTTTGTCTCATAGAGATTCAGTCCTGCCTGGAATATCATGCGAGCTGGAGGCTTCTGCCTCATGCCGATCTCCCAGCCAGCAGCACCGTGTGGTTGCACCTACCCCATTCTATCCCTTGCTCCCATGGCTCATGAAGCCTGGACAGTAGTAAGGAGCAGTTCAACTATAGGCTGAGCAAGTGCAGAATGGTGGTAGAATGTGCCTTTGAACATTTAAAAGCTCACTGGTGCTGTTTGCTGACTAGGTCAGATGTCAGCACAACCAACATTCCCATTGTTATTGCTGCTTGCTGTGTGCTCCATAATATCTGTGAGAGTAAGGGGGAGACATTTATGGCGGGGTGGGAGGTTGAGGCAAATTGCCTGGTGTCCGATTTTGAGCAGCCTGACACCAGGGTGATTAGAAGAGCACAGCAAGGTGCACTGCACATCAGAGAGGCTTTGAAAACCAGTTTCATGACTGGCCAGGCTTCGGTGTGACCTGTAAGCCAAACACCCTATTCCCTTTGAAATAAAATAACTATTGTTTTGAAACCATGCATTCTTTCCTTATTAATTAAAAAAAATGAGATAACGGACAAGGTAGCCCGGGTAGGGTGGGGGAGGAGGGAAGGATAAGGCCACATTGCTTATTATAGCCACAGTAATAATCAAACTGCTTGAATGACAGCCTTCTGTTGCTTGGCCCATCCACTGCAGTGGAGTGGCTGGGTGCCCGGGGGCCTCACCCCCTGCGTTCTTGGGTGTCTGGGTGAGGAGGCTGTGGAACATGGGGAGGAGGGTAGGCGGTTATACAGTGGATGCAGCGGGGCATGTGCTCTTGTTGGCTTTCCTGCAGCTCCAACACATGCTTCATCATGTCCGCTTGCTCCCCCATTAGCCTCAGCATCACATCCTGCCTCCGCTCGTAGCGCTCACTTAATTCTTTCCTGGCCTCTGCCACTGAATGCCTCCATGCAGTATGCTGTGCCCTATCAGTGCGGGTGGACTGCATGAGCTTGGAAAACATGTCATCGCGAGTACATTTTTCTCGCCTTCTAATCTGTGATAACCTCAGGGACGGAGATGATGGGGGGAGTGTAGAAACATTCTACGCTTTACGATTCTGGTGGGACTGCATGGCCACCTGTGCTGCTGAGTTCGTCACGCTGACCAAACAGGAAATGAAATTCAAAAGTTCCCAGGGCTTTTCCTGTGTACCTGGCTAGTGCATTGGAATTCAAAGTGCTGTCCAGAGCTGTCACAATGGAGCACTCTGGGATAGCTCCCGAAGGCCAATACTATCAATTTGCGTCCACACTACCCCAAATTTGACCCAGCAAAGTCGATTTTAGCGCTACTCCCCTGGCCAGGGAGGAGTACAGAAGTCAATTTTAAGAACCCTTTAAGTTGATGGAACGGGGTTGGTTATGTGGATGCATTCATTTTTAAATTGACCTAACGTGGATAAATTCAACCTAACCCCGTAGTGTAGACCTGGGCTCAGTTTGGACTTCTTGTTAACCAGGGTGGTGAGACAGAAGTTTACTTTTGTTTCTGGCTTGGTATATCTAATAGTAGAATAACTATCAGTTTGGGGTGAGTCTGCCCTATTACTTAGCAGTTTGTCATGAATCTGGTATTCAGGTGTGACTCACTGAGGCACGGGTGACACGCAGTCATTCCCTGTATTGTTGTCTCATTGATACAGAAGGGTTCTGGCTGCTGGGAGAGAAGTGAAGACGGTGTGGCTGTCATTGGAGAGGAATCCTGAGCTGCTGGTTGGGTAATGGAGTAGGGGGCAATCCATGGATAGTGTGCGTACAACGAGGGGAAAGAATGAGTAGCTGGTGGCGTGTTGGGTTGCATTTCACCTATCACAGGGATGTAGCAGGAGGATTTAACAGCTGGAAATTAGATCAGATCTCTTGTTACAGAGGCAAGGTAATGGCATTCAGGGGTTTGGAATCCAGAAAGGGCTCATATGGAGTGACTGGAGGAGAGTTTGAGATGTCTGTCAGAAGGAGAAGGATGCTCTTCGGAAATGTCCAATATCAGAATTCTGGGGGCCACTTTGCAAAATCCTCCTACACTTAATCAGAGACAAAATAGAGCAACCCTCTTCCTCCCACCTCAAATCCTCTGCTACCCTCACCATCCTCCCCAGGCTAGCACACATTCCAAGCATGGCTAGCTTTGAAAATGAGGCAACACTAAACATAAGAGATAAAATCCTTCATATTGTATACAACTGATGATAGTGAATCTCAGCCATTAGCTCCATAAGAAAGTGACAAAAAAATGACCATTGCATACAGCACAGCTACATAAACCAAGAGGAAACCGAATATCACGGAAGCTCAATCTGGCCAGGGTCTGAAACAAGGTATAGATAGTGACAAAGCAAAAAATTAAATTACCTGTCAGATAATCAGCTTCTTCAACATCCTAATTTAATTAATGCTGGGAGAGGCCCATTATTTTCATACCTACACTTCTCTGCTGAATGAGACTTCCTCGATATGTCAGACCTTTGATGCCCACAGACATGCTGCCTTATAAAGATTTAATATTATTAGATTATCAGTGATAACTTCAGACAGGACACCTGCTCCCACCCTGCAATAGGCCAAAAATATTTATATTTATACAGGCTGCTGCAGTACCTCATGGGAGTTGTAGTTTGGTTGAGGATGACTCCAATCCCCATCTTCCTCTATGGGTCAGTCTCCTCTCCTGGATAACATTTCCTGTGGTGCACCATGGCCAAGGACTCCCACAAGCCCTGCCTCCCTTTTCCAAAAGGTCAGACTATGGTGCATCGCGGGTGATGTAGTCCAACAACGGAGCCTGGTCCACAGAGGAGAATAGGCGCAGGAAGCACTTGAATTATAATTTCCATGATTTACCATGACAGCATTTCTGAATCATAATATTTTAATTTTCACTCACACTAATGTTTAGGTTTTTGGCTTAAATATTTCAGTGTTTGAATTTTTACAGAAGAAAATCAAAATTTTTCATGGAAAAATATAGACAAAAATAGCCTTTTTTCATTTTTGTCAAGATTTTCCACAGGGGGAAAAAATCCAACCACTTGTACTGATGGTGTCTCCCCAGAATGTATTCAGAACACTGTGGTTAGATATTACTAGATGTTTGGCTGTCTCTGTATGCCGCCCCAGCCCTGTGCCCACAGCTGGCATGGCGGACCTTGATCAAACCGCCCAGTGACCACAAGATCTGAGGCTGTGGCTACACTTAGCACTTCAAAGCGCTGCCGCGGTAGCGCTGCTGCGGCAGCGCTTTGAAGCGCTAAGTGTAGTCAAAGCCCCAGCGCTGGGAGAAAGCTCTCCCAGCGCTGTCCGTACTCCACCTCCCTGTGGGGAATAACGGACAGCGCTGGGAGCCGCGCTCCCAGCGCTGGGGCTTTGACCACACTGGCGCTTTGCAGCGCCACAATTTGCAGCGCTGGAGAGGGTGTGTTTTCACACCCTGCTGCAGCGCTGCAAATTTGTAAGTTTAGCCAAGACCTAAGGGATGAAGGCACCCCGCCAGGTTTATTGTTGATGAAGCCTGGTACTAGTATCCCACAGACTCTACCGGTCCACTAATACATGTATGCCCATAACAATGGACCAGTTCAGTGAACGGTGGGACTTTCCATTCCTCCCTAGGCTAGATAAAGATAGTCCCTCTGAGAGAGATTTTTATACCTCAATACAAACAAGTTAGTACTTCCCCTCTAACATAGTTAGTTACTGCCCCCTGACATGGCTAGTTATCACCCGTCACCTTGTACACGTTGGTTCAATCAACAGATCTCTATTACATACTGTCATACTGATCTTATCTTTTAGGAGGGGTCAGCGTGTTCTCATTATCCTTGGGGAATGTTTTTGTACCATCTTTGATATTGGGGTGTTCTGGTACCACTTGATATTGGGATTTGTTTGCGTGAGTGCTCTGTGCCTAGCACTTTTTAGGAATGTGTATTTCTGCAATATCAGCCTGATTCTGTGGGCAGGTCCTGCCTCATACCAGGCTTCTGATACAAGGGCTTATATCTCAGGCTCTCTTCCTACTACAAATGCCTTGACTCAGAAGGGTGGAATCTTTGTTACCATGTGTCACCTGCTCCAAAGCAATACAGTGATGTCAACCATCAGCCACGCCCGTGAAACTGGAACACCCCTGTATAGAGAGGCACTGCACACATTTTACTAATAAAATAGTTATATGACAACAAATACAGCTGTCCCAAAAGAATCTGATTCAAACTGTAAATGAAGTAAGCTCCAGATACTTTGCATTCTTCAGTTTGATGGGTGACCCTCCATAATGTCAGAGTCCGGGTTCATATCTGGATATTTAGATGTCTCTATGAAGAACTTCTCAAGCAGGCTGCTCACATTCCCCAGAATTCAGTCCCTTTCTAAGAATAGGAGACTCTCATATGCCATTCCCTGTGGGCCTTGCTCATTCTTATTCACGTCATCCCTGGATTTCAAATCCCATGATCCATGAGGAAAACCAATACACAAGTGGGGGTGGGCCCAAATTCCTCTTAAAGGACCAGCTCACCCAATGACATACCCAACAAAGTATGCTGTTCAAAATGGGAACGTTTTTACAACAGAGTATGTGTTGAAATAAGAGAGGTATGTGAGCATATAACACAACATTCCTTTGTCTTTTTTTAGCTTAGCCTCAAGGTCCAATTAAAGAATTATATTATATGCACTGTGTAAAGAGATACTGTCCTAGGCTGTGAATTAGCAAAGTTCCAACTCGTTCCTTTTAAGCGTGGGTGATGGATTACTGAACAACATTGTGTCCTTTGAAAAAGTACACTGCTTCTGCTACTGCTGGAAGATACATTAGTTCATTTTATCTTTCAGTACCAAGGCTGCTACTGAGCCATTTACTTTTCTCTCATAACAAGAAGACTTTCTACTAATTATCTCTTCAATATTTTATTTGCGAATTGCTAAAAAAACCCATTTATCTCCCCATTCCTCAGGCTTTTAGAAGTGAACTAAAATGTACTCTTATTTAGGTAGAAAAAATCCAATTCAACCTTCTTTAAAGAGAAAATACAAGTTATAGACTCAACATGGCTTAGATGTACAGGACAGGGCTGAGTGAATTTATAAATAATGTAAGGCTGTAATGTTGTCTCTTTAAGGGCATGTAAGTTTCGTGCAGAACAGTCAATGTGAAATTCAGGATAATTTAAACTCAGCACCCCATTTCACTCAGCTTTCCCAGCCATTTACAGTGAAAATTTGTTTTTTTATATTCTAAGGGAGCCGTTATTTCATTTGCTGGAGTTACCAAAAAGTTTCCATTCAATGTAATCTTTTGTAATCATACAGAACTACCCTACAGTGTGGGGTAATCCGGTATAGCTGGATTGATGAGTCAAGGAACCAAACAACAAGCCAGATCCACAGCTGGTGAAAATTGAAGTAATTCAATTGACTTCAGTGGTCCCTGTTTGAGCTACACCAGCTGAGAATCTGGTCCTTAATATTCAGAAGATACACATTTTTAGCAGCCCTATAAAATATGGATCATGTAAGACATTTAAGTTATGCAGAGGCACGGTACTTTAGGGGAAATTGTGTTTATTTTACATTATTTTGTGCTTAAAGAATAAAAAGGAAAATTAAATCAGCTACTTTTGGGCAAACAGTACTGTGATTTTAGCAGGACTTCCCAGCTAAATTAATTTCGGGACTATACATTCATTAATTATTGCATTTCAGGTAAATGTCATACTTTTCTTTATCAGCCGGCTTAGCAGGGCTTCGACCTTTTCAGCAAGTTTGCTATTGAATTGTTTCCTTGCATAGAAGTATTAGAGCCATGCATCACTTTTCATTAGAAATACCTCTGCAGCACGCCTGACCCTCTTGCCATCTGGGAGAAGAGATTAAAATTCCTGAGCTGTGAACTACAATAGTGAAAGCTACGCTTATCTGCCTCTGAGGCAAAATGCTGGTGTGCTGCATGACAAGCAGCCCCTTCCTAACTCAGATGACTGTCTTTTGGTACAGAGAGTGGGAAACTGTCTGTAGCAGATTGCCAGTAGTGTTGTGTGAATAATCGTTTTTCGGTCCTGTGGCAATTCCAAAAAATGGCGGGTGGGGGAATCATTTCAGGTCAACCTGCAAATGAAATGTTTGGAAATTTTTGGTGAATTGAAAAAAAAAGTTGGGGTTGAAACTAACTGTTTTGTATCTGTTTTGGCCACTTTAAAAAAAATAAAATTAAAGGAAATTCTGAAATGAAAAATCATTTTGAATTAAAGAATCAAAACTTTTCAACATTTAAAAAAAAACATTTTACTTTCCTGGAATTTATTTTAAGGTTTGAGAGGTTCAGGGAGCACGAACAATTCAGCAAAACAAGCTGGATTTTATGACACATTTTGGAGTTGCCGGATCTGTATTTTTTGTCAAAAAAAAAAAAAAAAAAAAAAGTTCCACCAAGAAATGTCCTCCACCTCTAGCTGCTAATCACTCTGCCGTCACATTATGAAGTTTCCAGACAGAAGAGTGTGGAAGTGTAAAAAGTTGTAATAGGTAAATGCATGAACTGAGTCACCATTCTCCATTCAAAGGGTTGCTTTGTGCTAATTACAAGTGATGGTAGGTTGGTAACCATGAGGATAGTTGAGCTCCAAATAAAGGCAGTGGGTGAAATCCTGGCCTCACTGAAGTTAATGGCAAAACACAGACTGATTTAAATGCATGTTAGGTTCAGGGGGGTTCTAAGTACTCCACGCCATCCCTTTGCTGGAGTGGCTGTATAAAGAGGGGGATATCAAACAGGAAGAGGGAGGTGGTGGTATTATCTCTATACATGGCCTTAGTGTGACCCCTACGGGTATAGTGAGTTCATTTCTGATGTCCACACTTTAAAAAGGAAGTTGAAATATGGAAAAGGGTTCATTAAAGAACTACATGAATGATGCCAGCTCTGGAAAACCTGCCTTACAGTGATGGGCACAATCTATTTTACTTATCAGAGTGTCATGATTCTGGGAATAGGTAGGTGGGACTAGTAGCAGGAGCAACCACCAGGGTTCACAGTAATTATCAGGGTCAATATTCAGGCCAAGGGTCATGTTGAAAGGCAGACCCAGAGACCCGTCAAGACCAACGGTCAATACCTGATATCAGGGTCCAGGTGGGCATTCCAGGGTTTGAACAGGAGACAAGGTCCAGGTCAGAACTCAGGTCAATACTGGGAGTTCAGGAACAGAGACTGCAGGGCTGTCTGGCAGCTAACTAGTGATCCACATTGTTTCCTGGACACTTCCTGGAATCATTCCCCTTGAATTTATATAGGGTGGGGAGACAATCAGGTGCCATGAGGCTGCTGTCTGTCAAACCCCTTGAGGCAGGATTTCCTGTGGTCTGTGTCCATAGTAGGTTGTGGTTAGGGGAGCACAAAATGTTTATAGCTGCTGCTAGGTGGCAGCATGGTAGTGTTTGCTTCCTTAGTGACTCTGGGAGCCTCAGTTCAAAATCTGCTGGGCCTCCTACGGAGGATCAAGCCAACATTTAAAAAATGGGTGCTGGTTAGGCTACTATGTACATGTTAGTTTTTTATTATTATCGATACTGCAATAGTGGTTAGCAGCCCCAGGCATAGAGAAGGACCCCATTGTGCTAGACACTGTACAAACACAGAACAATTGAGGTGGAGATTTGCAAAGGCCCAAAGGTCAAGTAAGCACCAAGTGCCTTTTACTTTCAAAGGGAGTTGGGCATCTAACTCCCCCATTATGTTACCCCCGTATGACCAGATTTTCCAAGACCTCAAGTCAATGGAGTTCCGCAGTGGTGAACCATGTCCTCGGTAGGAGCCCTGATAAATGTAGAGATGACACACTCTTTGCAAGATGTATCATTCATTTTTATTGCTATAGTTTTGAAACCACACAATTAACTGATTACTCTTGCTTCATATATTAAAAAAAAAGAAATGTGTAAGCTTGACAATAATGAGCTTATGCAGGTATTTATTTATCCCTTTGCTAAGAACACCATTCTTTTAAATGTCAGCTTGTACTGAGCAATCCAGTCTAATGTTCCAATTAGTTAAAAAATGAGAACTACAGCAAAATGTTACCAATGTCCAGCAACTCTGACAGTTGCCAGGTTTTTTTTCCTCCTTATATTTGCCTAGCAAACTTAACCCTTCAATATCAAATGAAATTCACCAAAAATGGGCTTGTGATGAAATCTAACCTAACAAACTGTGACAGGGCAGGGGTAAAACCCTTTAAAGCCCTGCCAAAATGCTGGCTACAGCCTGCTCTCTGGCCAATAGGCCAGGTGTAGAGATGCAGGTACTCAACAGGGAGCCCAGCTGCAAGCCCTAACGAAGGCTGGCTCAGATGAACCTGCTGGGCTAAGTAGTGACAGCTGGGCTGAGGCAGGAGAAGGCTGTAAAAGCCTTGGGCGAACCTCATTGCGGAGGCTAGCCTGGGAGGAGACAGGAGGGCAGTATCTCTATCTCCTTGCCAAGAAGGAAGCCCCAAGGGCCAGGAGACCCTGGGGAGGGACTGTGGGGCACTTACTGATGGGGGATCTGGGCACTG
Organism: Mauremys mutica; assembly: GCF_020497125.1. Lineage (NCBI taxonomy): Eukaryota > Metazoa > Chordata > Testudines > Geoemydidae > Mauremys > Mauremys mutica. The sequence continues at coordinate 6,451,369 of NC_059076.1, read as the reverse complement.
CATGAGCACTGTAAATAAAGATACTGGGGTGATTCAACAAAAGAGGGAGTGAACACTCTTTATTAAACCAGTCTAAACATAGGGTGCAGCTACAAAAGTAGGAGAATCTGCGCTCACCCTGTGACACAAACCCTTACAAAGAATGATGAAAATTATTTTCCTGAGATTTTTCTGACAATGATAGCCAGTACACCTATGGAAACGTTTAGTAACTGTGGGTTTGATGCTACATACATTGAAGTTATAGGGGCTTAAGCATGTGCTTACATGCTTTGCTGAATAGAGATGGACCTAACTATATGCTTAAAGTAAAGTATATGCTTGATCGCTTTGTTGACCCAGGGCCTGAATTTAGCATAGCTTCAATTTCTTTGTTAACATTCTTGTAAAATTTCTTTTCTTTTTCTACTTAGCAACAATGAAAAACCAAGAAATACAATAACACTAAAAATGTTTTCTTTGTTCCCTCCCCATGCCATCAGTAAAAAACAAGCTGTTATTTGGGTTGATATTACCATCATGGCTTTGTTATATCTGACATATTCCTGGCTGAATGATCTCAATGTGCATTTTGCAAGTTATTTTGTACATTTCTAGAGCTGCCGTCTCTATCACAAAATCAAAGTTCATTTACCAGAGCTATGAATCAATTTTATCTACTAACAGTATCTGTCAATTCATTTTTTTCGCAATACTGACAATAAAATAATTTCCTTGAACAGATTCTTTTTTACAGTTGATAAATTAACAGCAAAATGAAGGCTGAAATGCTGTAACTGTTCCAACAATGCATTTTATTGAGCTGTATTGTGAGTCACTATAGAGTTCAGGCTGCCATTCTCACCGCAGAATGAAACTCATTGATGAGAACAGTATTACATCAATTTACTTACCAAAGGCAGATACCAATTCACTTTTAACTTCTGGATTAGTAGCACTGACATGAAGGTGTTCTTTCCATTTTGATCCAATTGCTGAACTAACAGAGGATGGTGAAATATAAAATGATTTTGTCTTTGCAGTTAGACTTCGCTAGCTAAAGGTGGTAAGCAAGTCATTCATTAGCTATGTTATTACAAACGAACTACATTAAAAGAACATTACTAGAGGCTTGCACACTTCATTGCTTATATAGGCCGATCTACACACCCAGCGGGGACTCTCACCCCTCTACAGCCATGCACATTCCAGGGGGCAAGAGAGCAGGCTGGGGGGGAGGGCAGCAGCCTGATTTCCACGAAAATTTGCCTGTGCTACCTTAATTCAGCATTATGATACAGTCTTTATTTATATGATCACATACTTTTTTCCCACAGGACTGCTGAAAAAAACAGAAATTCCATCCTGTAGCAGCATATTGACACCCACATGGTTCAGCAGTGGGGTTGGAGGACAGGTTTGCTCACCGTGTGCAGTAACTGTGGTTCTTCGCGATGTGTGTCCCTTGGGTGCTCCACTGTAGGTGTATCCATGTCCCGATGTCTCAGATCAAAGATTTTAGGTAGGTGTGTCCATTTGGCCTGCATATGTGCTCTCCCTGTCTTATGCTTTGCCTCAAGACTATTTAGTGCTGCCTGGGTGAACCGCCCTAAGTTCCTTCTCTGCAGCAGAACCCATTGATAAGATTTCTGAAGTAGAGGGGAGCAGGGCGGGTTGTGGAGCACCCATAGGGACACATACCTTAAAGAACCACAATTACTGCCCAAGGTGACTAAACTTCTTCTTCTTCTTCTAGTAGTGTCTCTATGGGTGCTCCACTGTGGGTGACTCTACAGCAGTAACCCTATGGAGGGGTGACACTTCACAGTTGAGTCTAATATTCATGATAATATGGTGGAGCCAAATATGGCATTGGATACTGAGTTATACATGGGTTATCGAACAATGTTCAGCAAAAGTATAAGGTAAGCAGATGCCCGAGTTGCTGCTTTGCATATATCTGTGATGGGAAAGATTTTCTGGAAGGCTACAATACTGGAAAGAGATCTCATAGAATGAGTTCAAACTCCAGAGAAAAGTAGGAGTATGTGAGTGCGATAGCAATAGGTAATGCAGTCAGATATCCATTTAGAGAGTATTTGTTTAGAGGGGGTAGCCGTGTTAGTCTGTATCCAAAAAACAACAACAAGGAGTCTGGTGGCACCTTAAAGACTAACAGATTTATTTGGGCATAAGCTTTTGTGGGTAAAAAACCTCACTTCTTAACTCCATGCATCTGAAGAAATGAGGGGGTTTCTACCCATGAAAGCTTATGCCCAAATAAATCTGTTAGACTTTAAGGTGCCACTGGACTCCTTGTTGTTTTTGTTTAGAGATTGAGGGTCCTTTCAATCTCTCTGCAATAGAAAGGAATAGTCTAGGAGATTTTCTGAAAGGCTTAGTTCTATCCAAATAGAAGGCTAATGCTCTCCTGACATCAAATGTATGTAATATTGCCTCCCTCTTGTGCTGATGTGGCTTGGGGAAGAAGGTTGGGAGGTGAACAAGGTGGAAGATATTTTCAGGAGGAATTGGGTGTGGTTCCAACATATCCTTGTCTTTGAAAAAAAAATTATAAATGGGTGTGCCTTTAGAGCCCCTAACCTTCAAGCTGAGGTGATGGCTAATAAGAACGCCGTTTTCATTGATAGATGTATAAGCGAGCATGTGGCCAATGAGTTTGAAAGGAGGCCTTGTAAGGCACTTGAGGATAAGGTTGCGGTCCCATGTTGGTGTAGGATGTCTGATTTGTGGGAAGAGGTTACCGATACCCTTGAGAAATCTTTTTTGTTGTCGGATGAGTGAATATGGAGTAGCCATCTATCTTATGACAGAAGGCAGTGATGGCTGAGAAATGCACCTTTACAGAACTTAGAGATCATTCTTACTTTTTTAGATTTAGGATGTAGTCTAGGACCAATGGGAGAGAAGAGGATGTGGGGGTAATGTTTTTTGAGTAACAACAAAGTTGGAATCTCTCCCACTTTTGAATATACAGGTGACGAGTCATTATTTTTCTGCTATGTAATAGCACCTCTTTTTCATTCTCTGAACAGGACATCTCTAGGCTTTGGATCCATCAAGGAGCTATGCCTTGAGTTGGAGAACATGAAAGTTGTTATGATGCATCTCTCCAGTGTTCTAAGAAGGTGAGGAAGGGGCTGAAGAATGATTGGTGGGCATATCACTAACTGAGTAAGGTATGGAAACCATGTTTGTCTTGGCCATGTGGAAACTAAGAGAATAACCCTTGCTTTTACTTTTCTTGAGCAGGACCTTTGATATTAGAGGAATTGGATGAAAGGTGTAAAGAAGACCTGTGTTCCACTGAAAGAGAAAGGCATTTCTGAGAGAACAATGACCCAGTCCAGCTCTGGAGCAGAACTGGGGGAATTTCTTGGTTTTGGCTGTGACTAACAAGTCTATCTTTCAGACACTCAACACAGAAATATGCTGTGGAGAATAGCAGGATCCATTTCCCATTCATGCTCCTTAGAAAAATTCCTCCTGAGAGTGTCTGCTGTAGTGTTCTCTATGTCTGGAAGGGAGGCTGCTAAGATATTGATGCAGTGTCAAATGTACCAATTCCATAGTTTCACTGCCTTGGCACAAAGGAAAGGTGATCTTGCTCCTCCCTGGTGATTTATGTAAAACATACATACTATGTTGTCTGCCATCATCTTTATATGTTTGCTTTTGATCAGTGATAGGAAATGTGAGCAGGAATTTCTGATCACTCTGAGCTCTTGTCCTTGTCCTCGTCACTCAATAGAGGTGGAACAGTCAAGGATGCTGAGGGTGATTGCCTTGGTACTGCAGGAAATTTGGGGGAGCGAGATGTCGTTGGAACTGGAATCATGTCAATACTGAGTAAAGGGATTCTGGTGTCTCTGAGACCAGCAGGAGAAATGGGATTCTTGCAGTACCATGGTAGCAGTCGGTACATTAAGACTGGCCAAGGGGAGGCTGTCAATATAGAGGGAATCAGTCTTCTGTGTTCTGATGAGTGGCCTGGTCTTTTGTGTGGCCAAAGTGCTTGGTACCGAAGCTTTCATTGTATCCGGTGGTGCCGTTTTACTAGAGTTAGCATGCTCGCTACCACTTCTTTCCCCTGACTGTACTGATGTCTCTGAGCCTGGGCCCTTCAGTCTTTAGATTTACTAGTGGTACCAGTATCTGAGGAGCCAATAGCCTCACAGGTACCTCGTTGCAGGACACTACTATATATCCACCACACAAACCTCATGACTTGAGCTAATGGAGTAATTGGTAGCAGTACTAGGTTGTCATCCACTCAGGGGACTAGCACTAGAGGGGGATGAGACACACCCTTTGTCAGTAGGTTTCACAGCTATTTGCTGACAGTAGAGTAATGATGAGATGCAAGAATCTTGCCTGTGGAGGGAAGTGTGCTTTAGTGGGGACAACTCTTCACCCTTTTCACATTTTTGATCGAAAAGAACCATTTCCTTTCAAAATGTCAATTCACAAAGAAATGTTTCATGTAGATTGTTCCCATTGAAAATAAGATGTTGTGAAAACTGACATTTCCCCATGAAAATTTTGATTTTGACAAAACCCCATATTTCATTGGGGAAACTCTCGGGTTAAAAAATTGCAGCCAGGTCTAGTAACTTTTACCCTGTTGTTATGCTTTGGGATAGCCGTGATTACCACTAAACCATATAAACAATAAGAGAACTACATGACTGAATTACTTATTATTCAATAGCACTTTTGTCTGAGTAGAGAAGGCAGGATCAGGACCTTAGCTGCTAATATGCACTGCACACATTCCTGGCATGGAATCTCAGGTTCCTATATAGCAAAGCCCTCAAGCATGTGCTGCAGTCTACAACTGAATCGGGGCCTTTAAGGGCAAAATGAAATGACAGACAGTCGCAGGCCCAGTGATAGCTGGAGCACTAGCACAGAAAGCCGCAACGGCACAAACAATGGGATTAATGAGACATTACCAGAAGGAATGAAGTATATGAATAGCATTCCAAGGAGCATTTTTTTTACATCACCCAGAGCAGAGTGGCACTTTCAAGGCACATTCAATTAACATCTATGACTGTGGAGAAAAACCTGCATAATGAAAGGGGAAAACATTTTAATTTATTTGGAATATACTGTGGCCGGCGCTGCCTGAAAGTAATTTAGGATTAATTATAAATGATACAATTTAGACAGAAGAGCCCTACAATTATTAAAAAAAAAGTTAGAGAGACAGTATATTTTAATATAAAAACAGGAGCTCAGAAGGCAGCTTTTCCTGGTTGCAGAGTAGCAACTGCACAGCTGTTCTCCAACGAAAGGAGAGTCTTCAGTGTGAAGCTAATAGATTGTGTTGGAGGGGCAGGACCTAATATCTCTAGAAGGAAGGAGAGGGATGATTTCACCTTCTGCTGTCCTTAAAGTATCACTGTTGAGTAGGGACGGACTGAGTTCTCAGTGTGCAGCCCCAGGATGGTTGATTGGAGCGTATAGCCTCAGTCATATTTCTAATAGCGCTTCATTTTTTGTTAGATGGGAAATAACAGGGACAGATGCGTCAACTGGAAGATTGAGCATCTCTCATCTTTCTTTCTACCTCGTCTTTTTTGCTTCACCACATGCCTATACACAAATGCAAGAAGCCTGGGGAACAAGCAGGGAGAACTAGAAGTCCTGGCACAGTCAAGGAATTATGATGTAATTGGAATAACAGAGACTTGGTGGGATAACTCACATGATTGGAGTACTGTCATGGATGGATATAAACTGTTCAGGAAGGACAGGCAGGGCAGAAAAGGTGGGGGAGTTGCGTTGTATGTAAGAGAGCAGTATGACTGCTCAGAGCTCCAGTATGAAACTGCAGAAAAACCTGAGAGTCTCTGGATTAAATTTAGAAGTATGAACAACAAGGGTGATGTCATGGTGGGAGTCTGCTACAGACCACCGGACCAGGGGGATGAGGTGGACAAGCCTTTCTTCCAGCAACTAACAGAAGTTGCTAGATCACAGGCCCTGGTTCTCATAGGTGACTTTAATCACCCTGATATCTGCTGGGAGAGCAATACAGCGGTGCACAGACAATCCAGGAAGTTTCTGGAAAGTGTAGGGGACAATTTCCTGGTGCAAGTGCTGGAGGAACCAACTAGGGGAAAAGCTCTTCTTGACCTGCTGCTCACAAACAGGGAAGAAATAGTAGAGGAAGCAATAGTGGATGGGAACCTGGGAGGCAGTGACCATGAGATGGTCGAGTTCAGGATCCTGATACAAGGAAGAAAGGAGAGCAGTAGAACAGAGACCCTGGACTTGAGAAAAGCAGACTTCGACTCCCTCAGGGAACTGAGGGGCAAGGTCCCCTGGGAGAATAACATGACGGGGAAAGGAGTCGAGGAAAGCTGGCTGTATTTTAAAGAATCCTTATTGAGGTTGCAGGAACAAACCATCCCGATGTGTAGGAAGAAAAGTAAATATGGCAGGCGACCAACTTGGCTTAACAGTGAAATCCTTGCTCGTCTTAAACACAAAAGAACAGCTTACAAGAAGTGGAAGATTGGACAAATAACCAGGGACGAGTATAAAAGTATTGCTCAGGCATGCAGGAGTGAAATTAGGAAGGCCAAATCACACTTGGAGTTGCAGCTAGCCGGAGATGTTAGGAGTAACAAGAAGGGTTTCTTCAGGTATGTTAGCAACAAGAAGAAAGTCAAGGAAAGTATGGGCCCCTTGCTGAATGAGGGAGGGAACCTAGTGACAGAGGATGTGGAGAAAGCTAGTGTACTCAATGCTTTTTTTGCCTCTGTCTTCACAGACAAGGTCAGCTCCCAGACAGCTGCACTCTGCAGCACGGTATGGGGAGGAGGAGACCAGCTCTCTGTAGCGAAAGAAGTAGTTCGGGACTATTTAGAAAAGCTGGACGAGCACAAGTCCATGGGGCCGGATGCGCTGCATCCGAGGGTGCTAAAGGAGTTGGCCGATGAGATTGCAGAGCCATTGGCCATTATCTTTGAAAAATCATGGCGATCGGGGGAGGTCCCGGATGACTGGAAAAAAGCTAATGTAGTGCCCATCTTTAAAAAAGGGAAGAAGGAAGATCCAGGGAACTACAGGCCAGTCAGTCTCACCTCAGTCCCTGGAAAAATCATGGAATCAATCCTGAACCACTTAAAGGAGGGGAAAGTGATCAGGAACAGTCAGCATGGATTCACCAAGGGCAAGTCATGCCTGACTAACCTAATTGCCTTCTATGATGAGATAACCGGCTCTGTGGATGAGGGGAAAGCAGTGGATGTGCTATTTCTTGCACTTGCATCCGACGAAGTGGGTATTCACCCACGAAAGCTCATGCTCCAAAATGTCTGTTAGTCTATAAGGTGCCACAGGATTCTTTGCTGCTTTTACAGATCCAGACTAACATGGCTACCCCTCTGATACTTTCCACACTGTAGTCTCCGTGTGCCTGCCACATTACTTGAAACGCTTCAGCTGAGAGTAAAATAGCTCTTCAGCTTTGGGCCCTGACCCTGCTCTTAGTTACACCGCTGTAAATCAGGAATAACTCCATTAAAGCCATTGACTTACACCTGGTTCAGCCATTCACATCGGGGCAAAGTGGGTGTAAAATGCTTCCAGTAAGGAACTCTCAGTCCTGATTCTCTGTTGCTCAACAGCTTTTTTAGTCAAGGACCCCAGTGCAAAGTGGGTGGTGAAACATCTGCCATTGTGATTTGGGGGCATTTTGCAGGACATTTTCACTCACTGTTTTGAATGCCCAAAGTGCTCTGCAATGGAGAACCCAGCTCCTTGCCTCACTCCAGTGAGAACAGTTTACACCCACTTTGCAGAGGCATAAATGATTGTGCAGGACAGTGGATGATCAGGCCCCGTGGAATTACAACAGCTCACAACTGCTCAGAGCAAGAGGAAAATGTGACCTGCTGTTTTCTACTGATGTTCTCCTACTTCTGCTAAATAGACCTGTCTAGCTTGCAAATAACTTAGAAGTCAAGGAAATAATTTAGGGTTTACATAGTTTAAACATCACATCATAGCACAAAACATAGGAAGCTGATCATAAAAACGTTGTAAGAACTGAATTGAGTGACAGCAAGATTGGGCCCTTTATGCTGTAAGGGGACATGATGAGGACATACATCAACAGCAGAATGGAAGGGGCCTGTTCCATAAAAATGGGTGCCCAGACTGGGTCACATATCGTAAGAATCTGGCCAAGCCTCACCCCATCCCCAGCTTTCTCTACCTTTGTTGATACTCTGAGATAGATTACTTAGGGCCTCAGCAAACCGGGCTTGTGAACCTCACCAGGTCTGGGGTTTCTTACAAAGTCACTTACTACGTTAGAGTCACTGAAAGGTTTGGTAAGATTCACATAGTGTATTCGCAGACAGGCCCAGTTTCAAAAATGCTGTGCTTGGCAAGTTCCAAGTGCCACTCCACAGCTCCAACTGAATTTTACTAAAGCACAAGAAAAACAGAGTTTCACTCAGCTTTAACCAGCTGTTTTCTTCAAATTCTGCATGCTGTGTGCCTTCCCCTGCTCAGAGACGTGCAGTGCCTTCTAAGGCATCTCATGCTACCAAACCTGAGATTGTAAGATAGAAGCCAACCTGCCAATGTCTGCTGAAGCCCAAGATGAAGTTGGTGAGATATCAGCATGGTGATGAGCTGAAGAGGGTGGCTGGAGGTTGGAAGAATAATAATGCCTAGCTCTTATATAGCACTTTCCTTCCAGAGACCACAAAGCCCTTTACAAAGGAAGTCAGTGTCATTATTTGCATTTTACAGATGGGGAAACTGAGGCACAGGGTGTAACGTGACTTGCCCATGGTCCCCCAACAGTCCATTGGTTGTGTTGGGACTTGGACCTTGGTCTCCTGAGACCCAGTTTCTACATTCTATTCACTAGGCAACACTGCTGTGAAGAGAAAGCAGAGAAAATAAAGCATCTTGGATTTGGAGACAAGGAGGGAGGGAAGGAGGAGATAGCTGTAGCATAGTCAGGATCCAGTCAGATAAGAATGTGTTCAGGGACAGAGAGGAGGGTCTAGCTGGGCTGAGCCAAGAGGGGTGGGAAAGGATTGGATATGCAGAAAGTTGGAACTAAGATGAGCATTACAACTGGGATTTTCGATGCAGCCTAAGGGAATTAGGCACCCAAATGGCATGCAAATCAATGGGATTTAGATACCTAAATCACTTAGGCCCATTGAAAATCTCAGTCTTACCCAAAGCCACCTCTAAAGCATTCTGAAATTCAGCCATCACTAGCATGCAGTCAAGTATCAGAGAGGTAGCAGTGTTAGTCTGGATCTGTAAAAGCAGCAAAGAGTCCTGTGGCACCTTGTATCAGAGAGGTAGCCGTATTAGTCTGGTTCTGTAAAAGCAGCAAAGAGTCCTGTGGCACCTTATAGACTAACAGACGTATTGGAGCATGAGCTATGGTGGGTGAATACCCACTTTGTCGGATGCATGTCACCCATCGTTCAGCATCATTATCAACACAGGTGAAGACAAGCTGTTTGCTAACCTCTGCTTCACAATCCTGACCCACAGGCTACAGATGCTGCTTCATAAGTCATGGGGTCAGAAACAAGTCTGAAAATGCATTTTGGGCAGGGCTATCAGAAACAAGGAGCAGCTTCAACTGGGCATTAATGGCCTTGGAAAAGCAAGTTCAGCTAATTTCACCTACTTCTGTGAGTCAAAGGGGCCAAGATGCTGCTTGGCTCCTTTAACATAACTCAGAGGAGCTTTACGGAAGGAGCCTGCAAAGGACTGAGAACAACCCGTAAATATGAAGCTTTTATATACCCAACTACCTGGAGTTTTTGACACTGCCTCTCAGCATGCTAGCATGCTGGGATTGTCCCTCTGGTATCTCTGGGGCTGGAAGGCAGGAGACAGCAATGGCATAATTCTCTCATTACACTTTGGTAATGATGGCATCCCCTATTCTGCTACTGACTGAGGTGGCATTTCCATACATCTCACAGTTGCATGCTGCTTATGGATTTAGCAAAAATGTGCAACTTAATTCTCAAAGATGCCCATGTTAAATATAAATATATAGGGTATGAATGTGTTGATCCAGCCACCAATAAAATGTTGCTATAAAAGGTATTCCACAGTTTACCCAAAGAACTAGATGTTGTTTAGCTTGTGTATTTAAAGGTGAACTGAAATGCTTTATAGAAAAATAAGCATGTGCAGATTGAAATCTACAAATAAATGCATTGTAAAACAGTGGAAGATTAGTTGCATCTTTCCTTGCCAAAATAGCGACAAGGAGTCCTGTGGCATCTTATAGACTAACAGAAGTATTGGAGCATGAGCTTTCGTGGGTAAATACCCACTGCATCTGACAAAGTGGGTATTCACCCATGAAAGCTTATGCTCCAATACTTACAGTCATAGACTTAGACTCATAGTCTTAAGGTCAGAAGGGACCATTATGATCATCTAGTCAGACCTCCTGCACAATGGAGGCCACAGAATCTCACCCGCCCACTCCTGTAACAAACCTCTAACCTATGTCTGAGCCATTGAAGTCCTCAAATCGTGGTTTAAAGACCTCAAGGTGCAGAGAATCCTCCAGCAAGTGACTCGTGCCCCATGCTGCAGAGGAAGGTGAAAAACCTCCAGGGCCTCTGCCACTCTACCCTGGAGGAAAATTCCTCCCGACCCCAAATATGGGGATCAGCTAAACCCTGAGGATGTGAGCAAGACTCACCAGCCAGCACCCAGGAAAGAATTCTCTGTAGTAACTCAGATCCCACCCCATCTAACATCCCATCACAGACCACTGGGCATATTTACTGCTAATAATCAAAGATCATTTAATTGCCAAAATTAGGCTATCCCATCATACCATCCCCTCCATAAAATTATCAAGCTTAGTCTTGAAGCCAGATATGTCTTTTGCCCCCACTACTCTCCTTGGAAGGCTGTTCCAGAACTTCACTCCTCTAATGGTTAGAAACTTTCATCTAATTTCAAGTCTAAACTTCCTAGTGTCCAGTTTATATCCATTTGTTCTTGTGTCCACATTGGTACTAAGCTTAAATAATTCCTCTCCCTCCCTGATATTTATTCCTCTGATATATTTATAAAGAGCAATCATATCCCCCCTCAACCTTCTTTTGGTTAGGCTAAACAAGCCAAGCTCTTTGAGTCTCCTTTCGTAAGACAGGTTTTCCATTCCTCGGATCATCCTAGTAGCACTTCTCTGTACCTGTTCCAGTTTGAATTCATCCTTCTTAAACATGGGAGACCAGAACTGCACACAATATTCCAGATGAGGTCTCACCAGTGCCTTGTATAACGGTACTAACACCTCCTCATCTTTACTGGAAATACCTCGCCTGATGCATCCCAAGACCACATTAGCTTTTTTAATGGCCATATCACATTGGTGGCTCATAGTCATCCTGTGATCAACCAGTACTCCAAGGTCCTTCTCCTCCTCTGTTACTTCCAACTGATGTGTCCCCAATTTATAACAAAAATTCTTGTTATTACTCCCTAAATGCATGACCTTGCACTTTTCACAATTAAATTTCATCCTATTACTATTACTCCAGTTTACAAGGTCATCCAGATCTTCCAGTATGATATCCTGGTCCTTCTCTGTATTGGCAATACCTTCCAGCTTCGTGTCATCCGAAAACTTTATTAGCACATTCCCACTTTTTGTGCCAAGATCAGTAATAAAAAGATTAAACAAGATTGGTCCCAAAACCGATCCCTGAGGAACTCCACTAGTAACCTCCTTCCAGCGATATTGTCAGCAGAGCTGCTTTATTTTGTGTTATTTATCTCGTGTGCCATAGAACAAGTGCCTTAAAGGGCTCAGGTGTAGTGTTTTCTTCCCTCTTTGGCCTGGTGTAATAGCCCACCAGCTGACAGGCTGTTCCATGCCACTGAATGTATTACACATCAGCTGTAGGTAGTGAGAAGATCACTCTGCCATTGTGCCCTGAAGAGACACCATCTAACTTGGCTCCCTCACACACACACACACAGTACCTAGAACAGGCAAAGAACTTCACCTGACCTAATTTTCCAAACAACTGTTATTAAAAAGATAAAACCACATTTGCCACTAATGTCTTTAAAAAAATAAACAATTGTAATTAACATTTACAATGGTAAAATTATGTTACATTCAGACAAAATGTCTTTGGTAATGGACTGTTTCAGTGAACTATATTATATGACAGTATGAAAGGGAACAAGCTATTTCTATTTTTTAACAAAGTCATGTTGTTCAGAATACAAAGATTTCATACATTTAATGGTGGCAGTTACAAAAGTGATTACAGTTTATATCAACCGTTCTTCTCCATGTAACTGCAAGCTAATGGATATTTTTTTATTACATTAAATAACTTCATCCTGAATGTTATACTTGCTGGCTTGTTTGTAAGTTAATTGTGATTTCTGAAAATTTAGTTTTAATAAAAACAATCTCAGAGCACAGATGGGTGTTAAGAGGAAAGTTATAAAAGGAAAGAAAAAATATCCAATTATAAAACATCCTGTGCTTACTACTAAAAGTCAACATTTGCCAACAATTACCATGTTAGCATCTGAGACATTACATTTTATACTCAAAATAAGCAAGAACTGCAGTATTTCGGATACCTCTGCATCCTAACTGATGACAAATGTTTACCTTTTAATGGTAACAACTGTACACGTGTATATTATCATTAAAAGCTCAGCATCAGATTCAGAGCAGACTAATACTTCACATTAGTCTGACAGTGTTTCACTAAGGGTATGTCTACACTACAAAATTAGGTCAATTTTATAGAAGTCGATCTTTAGAAATCGATTTTATACAGTTGATTGTGTATGTCCCCACTAAGAGCATTAAGTCGGGGAAGTGCATCCTCACTACCGTGGCTAGCATCGACTCACGGAGCGATGTACTGTGGGAAGCTATCCCACAGTTCCCGCAGTCTCTGCTGTCCATTGGAATTCTGGGTTAAGTTCCCAATGCCTGATCGGGCAAAAACATTGTCGCGGGTGGTTTTGGGTACAGTTGTATGTGTACACAGTTATATGTGTTTCTCCTTGATGCAAACCTGCCCCCTTTGTTGATTTTAACTCCCTGTAAGCCAACCACCCTCCCCACTTTGATCACAGCTGGCAAAGGAAATAAAGTAACTATTGTTTTGAAACTATGCATTCTTTCTTTATTAATTAAAAAAAATGAGATAACTGACAAGGTAGCCCAGGTAGAGTGGGGGAGGAGAGAAGGACAAGGCTACATTGCTTATTGTAGCCACACTACAAATCAAAACTGTTCCAATGACAGACTTCTGTTGCTTGGGCCTTCCTCTGGAGTGCAGTGCCTGGGTGCCTGGAGCCTCCTCTGTGTTCTTGGGCATCTGGGTGAGGAGGCTGTGGAACTTGGGGAGGAGGCAGGCAGTTATATAGTGAATGCAGGGGTGGGGGGGGCTGTGCTCTTCTTGGCTTTCCTGCAGCTCCACCACATGCTTCATCATGTCCGTTTGCTCCCCCATTAGCCTCAGCATCGCCTCCTGCCTCTGCTCATCTCGCTCACTTAATTCTTTCCTGGCCTCTGCCACTGAATGCCTCCATGCATTAAGCTGTGCCCTATCAGTGCGGGAGGACTGCATGAGCTCGGAAAACATGTCATCATGAGTGCGTTTTTTTCGCCTTCTAATCTGCAATAATGTCAGGGATGGAGATGATAGGGGGAGCATAGAAACATTTGCGACTGCGGTGGGATAAAAAGGGAGAGTAAAATGTAAGATGATACATTTCTGAGAACAAAAGGGAGACTCTTTCACAGTGAATCAAGCAATTCACAGCAGACAGCACATGTGCTTTAGGTACAAGGTCGCATTTTGCCTTTTATATTGAGCACCTGCCGATATGGTGATACGTCACACACAGCTGGGCAACAGAATTCGGTTTCCAGGCCGCCATGGTAAGCCAAAGGGTACGCGGGGGTGGCTTCTTCTGCCTTCCTAACACGTGGGAATGGTCTCAAACTGCAGTGCCCTCCTTTCCCATAGCAAGCAATGCCAGTTGGGTTTGCCATTTAAACGGAGGGGCTGCGGTTTTCGGGTGGATGTGCAGCACACCCCTCCCCCCACCCCATCGCATGGCTATTCTCTGGGATGATTCCTTCACCCCTCCCCCCCGCCATGTGGCTATGCTCAGGGATGATCCCTTTTAGCCAGTGAAAACAGCCCAGCATGAACAGGGGCCTTTTACTGTTCCCCTACAAAAATTCCGTTATTTCAACCAGGTGACCCTGAATGATATCATTCTCCTGAGGTTAACACAGAAAGATATAGACCAAATGTTGCTTGAATGCGACCAAAACCCAGGACCATCTGCTGCCATGCTTTGTGCTGCAATGATTCCAGACTACTTACTACTGGCTTGGAGTGGTAAAGTGTCCTACCATGGAGGATGAAATAAGGCAGCCCTCCCCAGAAACCTTCTGCAAAGCTTTCAGAGTACCTCCAGGAAAGCGTCATGGAGATGTCCCTGGAGGATTCCTGCTACATCCCCAGACACGTTAACAGACTTTTCTAGTAGCTGTACTGGCCGTGAATGCATCCTAAGTGTTCAGGGCAAATCACACATTAAACACTATTGCTTTTAAACCCTGTACTGTAGTTACAAATGTGCACTCACCAGAGGGGCCTTCTTCGGCTTCAGGGTTGGGGATCCCGCCTTGGGAGGGTATTGGCTGCAGGGTGATGAAAAGGTCCTGGCTGCCGGGGAGAATGGATTTACCACTTGTCTGCTGCACATTCTCCTGCTCTTCCTCATCCCCACAATCCTCCTCCGTGTTGTGTGAGACTCCTCCCTTGCAGGTGTCCACGGACAGTGGTGGGGTAGTGGTAGGGTCCCCCCCCCCTAGAATGCCATGCAGCTGATCATAGAAGTGCCATGTATGGGGGTCTGACCTGGAACAACCATTGCCTCCTTTGTCTTTTGGTAGACTTGCCTGAGCTCCTTAACTTTCACGCGGCACTGCTGTGTGTCCCTGTTGTAGCCTCTGTCCTCCATGCCCTGTGCGATTTTGGCATATATATCAGCATTTCTTCTTTTTGATCGGAGTTTGGCCTGCACAGATTCATATCCAGTGTCTCCCTTTCAGTCCATGCTGGATCTCATTTGTGATTCTGGGGGGACTGCATGGTCACCTGTGCTGCTGAGCTCGCATGCTGACCAAACAGGAAATGAAATTCAAAAGTTCCCGGGGCTTTTCCTGTGTACCTGGCTAGTGCGTCGGAGTTGAAAGTGCTGTCCAGAGCAGTCACATTGGAGCACTCTGGGATAGCTCCTGGAGGCCAATACTGTTGAATTGTGTCTGCACTACACCAAGTTCGAACCAGCAAGGTCGATTTTAGCGCTACTCCCCTCACCAGGGAGGAGTACAGAAGTCGATTTTAAGAGCCCTTTAGGTCGACGGAACGGGGTTGGTTGTGTAGATGCATTCATTTTAATATCGACCTAGTGTGGCTAAATTCCACCTAACCCCATATTGTAGACCAGGGCTTAGACAGAAGAGTAGCAGAATGATGCCCGCCCATCCCATTTATGCAAACTTGGATGCAGCAGCTCCCTGACTTTTTGTGTTATGCAGTAAGGCACATTTGAGGGGAATTGTCTTTTCCACATCTCCTTAAGACAACAAAAGAGAGCTGATAAGGCAGAATCAGTAAGCAACGCACCATGGGATGGGACCCACACGAACTATTATCCCTGTTTTACAGATGGTAAAGCTGTGAATTATTCGGAATATACAAATACTTCTCTAAAACTTGCATTGACTTCAATGGGGCTGGGATTCCACCCACGATTTTTACAGGGTTACTTGTCCTCTACTGCTGTTGTCATCGTGTCTCAGACTTCCTTAAATCCTTGTGAGATTTGCCAGTCTTTGCAAATTTAAATTAAGCTGAAGCACTTCACAGTTACTCCAGTGTTCAAAGCCACTTCAGACTCTCCCCAAATATCCAAAAGCAAAGTCCAATGCACGTAAGTGGCCCAAACATTCTAAGCCACAGATCAAGCAAAGGCACTGTCATAAACAGATAGTTAAGGGTTAAGGTCTGTTTTACCTGTAAAGGGTTAACATGTAGTACCTGGTGACCACCTGACCAGAGGACCAATCAGAGATAAGATTTTTTCAAATCTCTGTGGAGGGAAGCCTTTGTCTGTGTGAGAACTGTTTTTGGATCTAACAGAGGACAGTCATGTCTCCAAGTTCTCCTGGAGTAGTTTCTACTAATTAATAGTGAGTATTAATTAGAAAGGCGAATTAGTCTTATGATTTGATTTCTATATTTGCAATTGTGTGTTTGCTAAAGGAAATGCTTTATTCCTGTTTGCTGATATTGCTTTTACTGAGAAAAGGGGGAGAGGGGATTCTCTCCAGAGATTGATAAGGTTATACCCTATGAGTGTCCAGCTTGGGCTCATAGAGATTCTGTATTTTCTTTTTATTCTTTAATAAATTCTTTTCTATTAAGGACTTGTTGGTCTTTCCTTGGGTGGATTCTCAGGGAAAGGGGAGGGGGAGGTATCCCTCTGTAGTTGGATCCTGGTATCTCTCCTAGGAAAAGGGAGGGGGGAGGAAGCAGGGGGAATGGTTTGTTTCTCCTGGGTGTGAGAACTCCATGGATTTGGGGCTCTTGGAATCCCCTAGGATTTTGGGGAAGGACTGTGTCTCAATCCACATTTCTTGATTGAGTGGTGGCAGCTTACTAGATCTAAACTAGGATTTTAGTTTAGAGGAAAACCAAGTCAGGTCCCCATCTTTGAACCCACAAGCTCAAAGTGGGGGTGAGACCTAGGACATGGTGGCCAAATACATGTGGGTCCTCACCTTGAAACCCAACAGTTTCAAGTGAGGGTAGACCCATGACATGGTGGCAGCGGAGTTTCGAACCCATTGTTACAAGGAGTTTTTTTCAGCTGGGCTACGCTGAAGGGAGCTATTCTCTTCTTCTACAGCAGGAAAGCAACCTGAGAGAAGAGGGAGTTTACAGTTTCAGCCAGGTTGGCTGGAGGGAATTAAGTTTTCCAGCAGGCTTTGTTGGAAGCAGTTTTTCTTCTGTTTGCTTGGACAGGCAGCTTGAGGAAAAGGCAGTTTCAAGCAGTTTTCAGGGTTAGGAGGAGTTTTTTTTCTCTGCTGGCTATGCTGAGGAAAAACTCTTCCCTAGAGGTGTGTCCTTCCTTTGTGATATCAGGTATCACTCAGGATTCCTAAGGTGGGGGGAAGTGCTCCACAAAGTACATTCCCATCCAGTGGGGAAAACAGGTTTGGGGGGGGGAGACAGAAACCCTCCAGCCACATTTTTTTTTCCCTGTGTCTTTTGAAATCCTCTGGAGCCAGGGAATACAAATCCCTGAGAGGATTTACTAGACTTTTCTCGCAGGTACTAAGTAGCACCAGCTTCTTCTTTTTTTCTTTTTTCTTTGTCTGCTTGAAAACAGCTAGGAAAGAGGTGCAAGTTTTTCTAGGAGGCTTGTTAGAAAGGACCCCCACTGTGAGGTACTTAGCAAGTTGCTAGAAACAGGACAAACCAGTTTTTTTGGTCTTCTCAGTATATCAGCAAACAGCAACTACACATTTGCAAATGAAAAGGTTTTGTTTCTTTTCTATTCAGTCTCTCGGGAATAGAAAGGGTTAGGAATTGGGGGAACCAGTTCACTGAATGTAGAGGGGTGTGGCCAGCACCAAAAAGCAACACCAGCAAGCCACACATAAAATTCACTGACTGCAGAGGGGTGTGGCCAACACCAGAAGGCACTGTTCTCCATCCCAAGAAATTTCCCACCTACATGGCAGGTGAGGACACTGAGGCCTTCTTCAAAAAGGTTAAAAGGACCTGCCATGGGTACAGCATCCCTGAAGACCAGTACAAGGACTAGTCAGGAAAGTGGACTTTTGCTGTCTATGACAATTATTCCATCCCCATGCTATTGGGGGAAAACTTGGCCAACCATGTAAAGCTGGCCAAGAGGGGGGGAGTGGTCACCCGCAGCCAGGCCAAACAAGCAGGCACTCCCATCCCTGTTCCTGAGCCATCCACCAGGACCCTGTCTGTGTTACCAGAGACCCAGACAGAGGTGGTGGAACCGGATCTCATGCCAACAACTACAGCAGCCATAGTACATCCAGTCCCAGGACCGGAACTGGAAAAGCAAGCAGCGGCAAAACCAGCGCCAGCACTGACGCCAGCGCTTGCAACTCCACCGCCAGGGGGCGCCAACGGGCCTAAACTGGCAGAAGCAGCAGACAACTCTACCCAAGAGGCTCAGCCAGAGCCTGAAATATCACCTTATGCACCAGCGGAGAGCGGTCCACAGTCAATGGAAACAACCTCATCACCTACATCGCTCCCAGAGGAACTGGTGTCTCCCGCCTCAAGGGAACAGTTCCAAACAGAGCAGGAAGCCGATGACAGCCTTAAGAAAGCTTGGGTGGCGGCACGAAGCAACCCACCGCCTCTCAGCTCTTCTACCCAATTCCAGTTTGTTGTAAAACAAGGACTTTTATATAAGGACATTCTTTCTGGTCAACACCAGGAAGGCCAGCATCCTCAAAGACAGTTGGTAGTTCCAACTAAGTACTGGGACAAGCTCTTAAGCTTGGGCCCTGACATCCCACTGGGCATTCTGGGGTCAACAAAGCAAAAACAGGTTAAAAACATTCCTTCCACTGGGAGAGGATGGGCAAGGACGTCGCCAAGTATGTCCGGGCAAATGCATACAAAGTGTTCTTCAATGTCAAATATCTTGTTGTTTACATACTTAGTAGTATATGTAATAGTGCATGTGTTTTGTTTATCTGTTTATTTTACAGTTCTAGGAGGAAATCACCACCAGTAGTTCCCACTGTTGGCGATTTGGGGGGCGTGTCATAAACAGATAGTTAAGGGTTAAGGTCTGTTTTACCTGTAAAGGGTTAACATGTAGTACCTGGTGACCACCTGACCAGAGGACCAATCAGAGATAAGATTTTTTCAAATCTCTGTGGAGGGAAGCCTTTGTCTGTGTGAGAACTGTTTTTGGATCTAACAGAGGACAGTCATGTCTCCAAGTTCTCCTGGAGTAGTTTCTACTAATTAATAGTGAGTATTAATTAGAAAGGCGAATTAGTCTTATGATTTGATTTCTATATTTGCAATTGTGTGTTTGCTAAAGGAAATGCTTTATTCCTGTTTGCTGATATTGCTTTTACTGAGAAAAGGGGGAGAGGGGATTCTCTCCAGAGATTGATAAGGTTATACCCTATGAGTGTCCAGCTTGGGCTCATAGAGATTCTGTATTTTCTTTTTATTCTTTAATAAATTCTTTTCTATTAAGGACTTGTTGGTCTTTCCTTGGGTGGATTCTCAGGGAAAGGGGAGGGGGAGGTATCCCTCTGTAGTTGGATCCTGGTATCTCTCCTAGGAAAAGGGAGGGGGGAGGAAGCAGGGGGAATGGTTTGTTTCTCCTGGGTGTGAGAACTCCATGGATTTGGGGCTCTTGGAATCCCCTAGGATTTTGGGGAAGGACTGTGTCTCAATCCACATTTCTTGACTGAGTGGTGGCAGCTTACTAGATCTAAACTAGGATTTTAGTTTAGAGGAAAACCAAGTCAGGTCCCCATCTTTGAACCCACAAGCTCAAAGTGGGGGTGAGACCTAGGACATGGTGGCAGAATACATGCGGGTCCTCACCTTGAAACCCAACAGTTTCAAGTGAGGGTAGACCCATGACAGGCACCTTAGAGAAATTGCCACCACCCAGGCACAAACATTTCATTGCTCAGAACTTCTCAGCTACTGAACAATTTTCTATCACACTTGGCTTGATCACTCTGAGATCTAAACAAACAAATGAATTCTGAGTAGAATCCATTGTTAACATGTGTATGTTCAGAATTTCTGATTAGACTATATGGGGGAAGTGTATTTTGTTTTATTTTACACATGCAAACTTCAAAGGGGTTTGCCTTAACATACCCTAAAAATTAACTTTCTGGGCTGAGACAAAATTTGTAAAGGCTGAGAAAGGTGGGGATATAAAGAACATTGTATTTCAGTCTTGACTATAGTAGTTGTACTGCTCCCACTATAATAAAGCATCTGTTCCCAGTTATTATACATTGGCCTCTGACTGATTAAAACATAGGAACTCCAGCTGGGCCATAAGGGTCACTTGAACGAGCTGTGATAAATTAACATGTTTTGCTTCCACCAGCTGTGATGGAATCAGAAGCTCTGTTATGTACTGTGTACTGTAGTTATTAAAGTTCCATATATTATTAGGAAGATCTGAATAGATAAAGAAAACACCAAAGAAAAGTATCAGAGGGGTAGCCGTATTAGTCTGGATCTGTAAAAAGCAACAAAGTGTCCTGTGGCACCTTAAAGACTAACAGATGTATCGGAGCATGAGCTTTCATGGGTGAATACCCACTTCATCAGACGCATGAAAAGAAAAGAAGAGCAGCAGGAGACAGACGTATGCATATTAAAGAATTCTTTATAACTTCAATAAAACTAAATTAAAATCAATCATACCTGGGATTGCAACACAAGTCAGAACTAAATACTAGGGCTGCTGATTAATTGCAGTTAACTCATGTGATTAGCTAAAAAAAAAATCACGATTTAAAAATTAATCATGATTACACTCAGTTTTAATCACACTGTTAAACAATACAATACCAATTGAAATTTATTAAATATTTTTGGATTTTTTCTACATTTTCAAATATATTGATTTCAATTACAACACAGAATACAACAGTGCTCACTTTATATTATTATTTTTATTACAAATATTTGCACTGTAAAATGATAAAAGAAATAGTATTTTTCAATTCACCTCATACAAGTACTATAGTGCAGTCTCTTTATCGTGAAAGTACTCAGAGCCTACAAGTCCACTCAGTCCTACTTCTTTTTCAGTTAATTACTAAGACAAACAATGTTTACATTTATGAGAGATAATACTGCCTGCTTCTTATTTACAATTTCACCTGAATGTGAGAACAGGCATTTGCATAGCACTTTTGTAGTGGGCATTGCAAGGTGTTTACATGCCAGATATACTAAACATTTGTATGGTCCTTCATGCTTTGGCAACTATTACAGAGGACATGCATCCATGCTGATGACACTCATTAAAAATAATGCATTAATTAAATTTGGACTGAACTCATTGGGGGAGAATTGTACATCTCCTGCACTGTTTTAGCCACATTCTGCCATATATTTCATGTTATATCTGTCTTGGATGATGACCTAGCACATGTTGTTCATTTTAAGAACACTTTCACTGCAGATTTGACAAAAAGAAAAGCCAAGAGGGAAGAAAGGACATGATAAAAGGGAGAGACATTGGCCATGCTCTTTCTCTCTCTTCCACCTACATCTACAGGCACCACACCAAGCAACTGAAGTGCTGATCAAAGGGGAGAGCCTGGCTGAAGGGCAACCAGCCAGCCTGTGGTGAGAAGCATCTAAGTTTGTAAGGGCACTGAAAGTGTTAAGATCAGCTTAGAATGTTTCATTTGACCAAATCCGACTTGTTATGCTTTGACTTATAATCACTTAAAATCTATCTTTGTAGTTAATAAATCTGTTTGTTTATTCTACCTGAAGCAGTGTGTTTGGTTTAAAGAGTGTCAGAGACTCCCCTTGGTATAACAAGCCCAGTGCATATCAATGTCTTTGTTAAATTGATGAATTCATATAAGCTTGCAGCATCCAGCGGGCATAACTGGACACTGCAAGATGGAAGTTCCTAGGGTTGTGTCTGGGACCAGAGATATTGGCTAGTGGCTTGTGGTTGCACAATCCAAGGAGCATCTTACATGCCAGCCAGAGGCTGTGTGTGAACAGCTCAGGAGTGGGGTTCTCACAGCAGAGCAGGGTAAGGCTGGCTCCCAGAGGCAAGGATTGGAGTGACCTAGCAGATCGCTGGTCCAGATAACACCAGAAGGGAACGTCACAGGCACACAGAGGGATAAATACCGAATCCTTTACTCAGCCAGTACTTAAGCAAAACTCCTGTTGACTTCCATGGGACTTCATAGGGCTGAGTTGAGATTCTCTCAACATGCCCACTCAACACCATGCAGGATCAGGCCCTCAGGCAGTAGGCGTAGGAAGAAGGAAAGCTTGAGAGAGACAAAAGGCAGAACGGAAGTAGAGTAAGAGAGAAATGAGAGAGGGGAATATATTTTTAAACAAGCTGTCTCCATAATCTTACAAAATTAGACTTTCAAAAAAGCCTAAGGTTAGGCACCTAACTCCCATTGAAATCAATGGTCGCATGAATCCCCAAATCCCACACTCAGTCAACCACTTATTCACATCATTGTTCACTTTTAGCCATGTCTGGGGGGGCAGCAACTGGCCCGGAGCAAGAGGGAAGGGAAATTTGGCCAAGGACAGTGGGGCCACCTACTGCTTTTATGAATAGCAACGTGGGAGCTTTGAGGCCAGATTTCTGTAAAGGTATCCAGCAGCTCCCAGTGAAAACCATCCCCATGCCCTTTGGTGTGAACTCTTTTCCAGATCTGTCCCTTAACATACAAACTGAACAGACAAGGATTTTAGAGTAACACCAGACTCACAGTGCACTGCCTAGTACTCAGTACATCTGCCTAGGAAGGAGGAGAGTCTACTTTAAGACTGCCACGCTTTGAACCTGGGGTACTGTGAAGTGTTGGACCTGATGCATAGGCCATTAGGCCAAAAACTAGGGCTGTCGTTCTGCACTGCCTTCTTTTCTCTATGTAGACAGTTCAGAACTTGTAGACATTTGGGGGTTTTGTGTATAACAAGGGCTTGATGCACTCTGTGCAAAACACTAGAGTATGATTGCAAATGTAAAACCGGCAGGCGGTGTTTCCAAAGAGAGCGTCCGTGTGTCTTCACACCGTCTAAAAACTCCTTAAAGCAGCCCCTGCGCAGCTGCACTCCTGAAAGTGATGCTCGGCACAGGAGGTGCACACTGAAGAATGGAGCTCATCTCAAGGAATCAATCCCCAGCAGATTTCATCAACTTCCTCTAAGCCAACAGGTCACTTCCCTCCCCAGAACTTATGGCCCTCACAGGGCATATCTACACTGCAATGAACACCCATGACTAGCCCGTGTCCCCTGATTTGGGCTCACAGGACTCAGGCTGTTTCATTGCTGTGTAAACTTCCAGGCTTGGGCTGGAGCCTGGACTCTAGGAGCTTGCAAGGTGGGAAGGTCCCAGAGCTTCGCCTGCAGCCCAAGCCCAAACGTCCACACCAACGAAGCCGCCCCTTATCTTGACCCTATGAGCCTGAGTCAGCTGGCACGGGCCAGCCACAGGTTTTTAATTGTAGTGTAGATATGCTCATAGTGAACAAAACCCTTCTAATCCTTCTGTTCTGCTACCTGCCATTGAGGTGCTGCTTAAGAAAGGAGAAACTTATTGTGTGAGATTGTGGTGGTATTGGCCTCTGGTGTCACTCCTCTATACGAGATGTTCTGTGTGATTGCTGCTGCTGCTTGTTCCAGGTGGTGCTGAGCCTAGAGAAAGGAGATCTGTGTCTGCCACTGCCCTTAACAAGCACCCTGAATAAGCAGCCAAGGTTTAAATCGTTGCTTTCCCAATGTAGCTGGAAACATTTGTGCTGTGTCTGGGCAAGAGAATTTGCTCCTCACGATGTTATCAAATAATGTTCTGTTGGCTGGTGATACTCAGTCTCATGGCTCCCAAAGACTCCTGCGACTGCTCAGAGCCCTGCCCGTGGTTCTCTTTGTGGGACTGAGGAAAGCATCACCCGCCATCCTGACAGTGATGTGGTGCTTATCCCAGTGGAGACATAGACCACCTGCAACAAAGAGACAGAAACACTAATAGACACATACACCTCGTTTGAGCTGTTCTCTGCATCCTTTAATGCACGGACCTTCCAGAGTGAAAACGAGAACTCTCATTAAATTAAGTCTTATCTGTACTTCTGTGTTTGATTGGCTGAGGGCTTAGCTTTGCTGTCTGAGCAAAAGTGCTGAGCACCCAGCAACTCCCATTGCTGTCAATTGGAGCTGAGAGTGCTCCACATTGACATCAGCTCTTCAAGTCACAGCACTATGGAAGAGTTCCCCGGCTTTGGCTTAGCTGTGCTCTAGACAGGACCCAGAAATGGGTGAGGAGCAGTGACTCATAGACCCTTCTGCTCCCCCAATCCCGAGGCCAGTTTGGTCCACAATGTAGTTTACAACAACCTACAAGTTGCTCTAATTTACACCAGCAGAAGTTGTGCCCTAGTGACTTGGGCCACATCCTCACCAAGCCTTGTCCAGGTGCCAGGCCTGCTTTGTAAAACTACCTACCGGTGCTGGGGGGTGGGAGCAGGTGGCACAGAACTGGTTACATTAGATTTATGCCAGTTGAGGATTCCCTTGAATTAAGGGGAATTGCCAGCTACCCCACTGCTGATAAAACAATTGCTCTTTGTTTTATCAGCAGGGGTGTGCATGGAGCAGTGAAGTCCTGGCCCATTATGTTTATTATTTATTATATGATTGCAAGTGGTGGCTCTATGGTTTTTAGAGAAGAGATTTATACTTTCACTTCAGCATTTGTGTGTTCTAAGTCATTCACAGAAGAATTTTTTTGCACTTAAGGAATGGACTTGAAATTAGCTTTGGTCATTGTCAGAGAACCTGAATCCACTCAGATGAACCCTGTGTACAAGTCCAAGAGAGCTTACTGGGAGAGCTATCAAAATAATATATGCAACAGATGGAAAGATTGCCTCGCTGACTAGTGTTTTCAGCTATATCTGTAGCATCCCGCCTGTGTAATTAAGGCAATTAGCTATAGCCCAGTAGATCTTCATAGATTACAAACTCATTTAGTCAGATCTTCTGCATAACACAAGCCATAGGACTTCCCTGAATGAATTTCTCTTAGAATTACAGCATATCTTTTAGGAAAAGCCCGACAGTGCTAATGGCCCATCAGCAAGAGACAATGGACTCTAAAAGAGCTTAGTCTTCCTGTGAACCTGTGGGTCAGCCTGTGAAGAATGGCTACAGGGGCCCTACAGAGGGATGTGACCATGTCACCTGATACCGGAACCCATCTTTAATTCTGTACTTTAACAAGAGAAGCTGTGGGGGGGGGGGTGTGAACCTAGGAAACCAAGGATTCCCGCCTTATGCAAATCCTATTTAAGAGTGGGGAGTGAGGTAATCCATGTCATCAGTTCTCCCCGACTACCCCACCCGAGATGATGGCTGGAAACAACTAAGACTGAACTGGGGGAAAGAACTGCACCCAGGCTGGAAGGGCGTCTGGCCTGTGAAGAAGATTATTAGAACTGCATTTAGGGTGAGAGAACTTATATGTAACCAGTTTCTTTAGTGTATTAAGTTTAGTTTGTGTCCTCTATTTTATTTTCTTAATTATCTGCTTGTTCAGTCTGCTACCTCCTTCATTATTTAAAATACACCTATTATAGTTAATAAATGTATTTCTGGTTTACAATATAACCCAGTTTATGTGATTTCTAACGGGGCGGGGGAGCATGAGAAGTTGTGCATACCCTCCTCCACATTGAGGGAAGAGGTGAATTTCATATAACTCTGGGTTTGTACTCCAAGGGCGGGTGGACATGTGGGTGCTGTTGCAAGCCCCTTAAGCTGAGCCTTCTCAGAGTGGATCTGTGTTTCTCTGTGCAGCTGGGTGTGGCCCTGCCTGTGTGCTTGGCTAGAAAAAAGGGGGCCCAGCCTGGCAGAATAGTCTACCTCAGTGGAGTCCCAGCACCCCAGGTGATATCCTAGGGGGTCCGATCCGTCACACAAGTACTATAGTGAAATATCTTTATCGTGAAAGTAGAACTATGTACATTCAAAAATAAAACCATGTAACACTTTATAGCCTACAAGTCCATTCAGTCCTATCTCTTGTTCAGCCAATCTCTCAGACAAACAAGTTTGTTTAATTTTGCAGGAGATAATGCTGCCCGCTTCTTGTTTACAATGTCACCTGAAACTGAGAACAGGCGTTCGCAAGGCACCATTCTAGCCAGAGTCACAAGATATTTATGTGCTAGGAATGCTAAAAATTCATATGCTCCTTCATGCTTTTACCACCATTCCAGAGGACATACGGCCATGCCGATGATGGGTTCTGCTCGATAACTATCCAAAGCAGTGCGGACTGACCCATGTTCATTTTCATCATCTGAGTCAGATGCCACCAGCAGAAGGTTGATTTTCTTTTTTGGTGGTGCGGGTTCTGTAGTTTTCATATCAGACTGTTGCTCTTTTAAGACTCTCTCTGTGATGTGTGCATGCCACTATCCCATTAGGGTTAATGGGAATGATGTGGGTGGATACCCTGAGATGAACATATCCTCCGAAGTTTGTATTACCTAGTTTTTATGCCTAGCTGAATTCCATGTGCTGCAGAAGAGAATTCAAATTTACTTGATAAAAGTGTATCGTTCTCAATGACAAATAGTACTTTAGGCAATAATTTCAACTTTGGTGCTGTGGCTAGATCGACAGTAAATCAAATATTTATATGCTGTCCTTTTTTAACAATGGCTATCTGGATGGATATAGGAAAAAAATAGATATATTTTACCAGAAAAAAATATCCCAGGCTGGAAATTTACTACAGTTTACAGTTTATTACCAGTGTAACAGCCATCCCATATAAGATGGGACACTGAGATAGCTCAGACTTCTGACTCGAAGAGAAGGATTTATGACTCACATGAGAAGAGATATACTAGAGGCTAAATAGGAACATCTAAGTGATAGGAAGTGAGGAGTAGATGGAAATGACATTAGGATATGTATCAAGGTCAAGCCACTAATATTCTAGCAGTGAATGAACCAAGCAGACAGATTTGTAACTGTTATTAGAGCTACTCCTGTTCCTAAGTCTATCGAGTCAATGAAACACAACAGATATGCTCACAAAATGCATTATTAATGCACCGTGTGCTTTATTCACTTATACAAATATAAAGGCTGTGGAAGTTGAGATCACCCACGTGATGGTGGCACAATGGAAGTTCTTTTCTGCAGATTCCTCTCTTCCCCACAGCCTTTTCCCCCTTAAATATATTTTAATTCAGTACTGGACAAAAGGACTTCCTGAATTCTGACTGTGTGAATTATTTTGGGCAAGTTCTGTGGCCTGTTACACAGGAGGTCAGACTAGATTATCACAATGGTTTCTTCTAACCTTGGAATCTACGAATCTATATTCCACATGTACTAACACATATATTTGCTATTAACCACCTTTGCTGGAACAACTTTGGAATCACGTAGGAAACTTGGGCATTCTATGAAAATTGCTGTTTTTTCATTTTCATGGATTTCAACGTTCATTCGTATCATTTTGCAACCCATGAGTTTTACATTCATTTTCAAGTTGGTGAATGTGAAATTCAGCCCACAACTTTTGAGTTCAGTTAAGCTCCATGCACCATGTATGAGAGCCCCCAAGGTATCACAGAAATTCACGAGGGTTTATTTGACCCTGAGGATTTACCATGTAACCCTCTGGTAACTGATGAGCCCCACAGAGCGGAATGCAGGCCCCGCATGGCAGCGCCCAACCCTCTATGGCTCCACTGCTGCTGCTGCTTCTGGCTGCCCTGCCGCAGTCCCTGGGTGACTCAGGCTGCTTTGCCTAGCCCCGGCTGCGGCGCTGGGGGGCAGCTGCCCTGTGGCACCAGCAGGCGGCTTCATGTGTCCCGTGAGGCAGCCCCCAGCCCGAGTGTCCCCCGCTCGGAGCCTGCCTGGCCCAGCCACAAGGTGCAGCGCTGTTCCCCCGCGGCGCAAACCACAGTGGCCCCCGGGCGCCCCCCACGCACAACGTGCTGCTGCTGCCAGGGCTGGCTCTAGGCTTTTGCAGCCAGAAGAAAAAAAAAAGATAGCCGGAATGCTGCCCTTGAAAATGTGCTGCTCCAAGCACGTGCTTGGTTTGCTGGTGCCTGTATCCAATGCAAAGTGTGTCATGTCGGGTGTCTTTGGAAGGCTCATGATGCACTGAGCATTGTTGTTATGGTAATGCTATAGTAATGTAATGTTATAGGTTGTAATTTCATGTAGATAGTTATGAGGCTGAAAATGTGTCCACATATCTTAAAACAAGCCCAGGCAAAACTCTTCAGGAACAGAGGGGCAGTTCACACCTCATCAGGGCATGGATGGGACAAACCCAGCCCGGCCTCACAGGAACAAAGGACACTGGCCTAGGCAGCAACAAAGGATCTGTTGGACTCTCGAGTGAGTCACCCCCCTTCCTTTGGTCAGTTTGGGACTGCGATGAGGTAATGCGCACCTGACTCTGATGGTGAAGGGCTGAGGGGAAATTTTGGATTGGGAGTGTGGTTAATATTACCCTGCAAATAGTAACCAAGGCTGGTGGGAGCCAGAGTGTGGCTGGTGTTTGCTGACTGACTGATGGGATCAGAGTTGCTGAACCAGAACAATGGCCATACCCAGACAGTCAGGGTGTGACCTGCGTGCTGGCGGGCTGTTTGTGAGCAGCCCAGGTGGGAGCTACAGAAGCAAGGCATTGTAAGACACTGCAGGAGAGGGATGACACAGGCACTTACTGGTCTGGGTTGCACCCACAGACACTGGCTTCCTTCGGACCCCGCTCTGCCCTAGAAACCGCCCCCACCCACCTCTTCTCCCAACCCCCACCTTGCTTCTTCCCATCCCCACTGCACCCTCACCCTGCCTCTTCTCACACAGTTCCACCCCTTTCCCCAAGCGTGACCCCGTCCCCGCTCCGCCCCCTCCCCTCCAGCGCCTCCTGCACATCATGCAACAGCTGATCACAGCAGGCGGGAGGTGCTGCAAGGGAGGGGGAGGAGTTGATTGGCAAGGCCACTGACAGACGGGTGGCATTGGGGGGGGGGGTGGAGCTGGCTGCCAGTAGGTGCTAAGCACCCACCATTTTTTCTCTGTGATTGCATCCCAGAATGTCATAGTACATAGCACCGTCTACTCCTCACCTAATCTCTGCTTGTCTCCTCCATTCTTGGGAGCACACGGGGCCCTGAAATGAAAATCCTTTCAGACCTTAAAGACCATTTGAAATGAAATATGTAACTCATTTTCAATGTGCTAACCATGGCAGTGCTTCTTTTATCTATGTTGAGGGAAGTGTTTTCATGAGATGTACAATCTGCAAACTACATCCTAAATAACATCATAATACCTACCAAGTGGTCTGCAGGAATTTGTTGCTACGGTGGGGTGAATCATGCCATTCCTTCCGGTATCTGTGTTTGTGTTTTATTTGCCATGTAACTACCAACATAACCATATACATACCTGCAGAGGTGCTGGAACCAGGGGTGCTGGGGTGCTGCCACACCTCTGGGCTGGAAGCGGTTTCCATTATATACAAGGTTTACAGTTTGGTTCAGTGGCTCTCAGCACCCCTACTATACAAATTGTTCCTGCACCCCTGCATACCTGTGCTGTCTGAATGTGAAATTAATCATTTCCAAATGAATTATTGGTTGCCATGGTTTTCACAAGTCCATTAATGGATACAGCAAAGAGAAAATCTGAATTCTAATAGAAAAACAAACAGCTGCCATGGGACGAGGTGAGACTGATGAGCAATCTCAGGCTGTCATGTCTGAGTTTTAGGGCAGCGGTTCTCATGGGGGAGAAGCCTGGAGCCCCAAGATCCCCCTTCGGGCAGCAGCCCTGAGCGCCGATGCTGCGGTGGGGCAGCTGAGGAGCTGAACCTCCAAGCCCCGAGGCTGTGAGCCCTGATGCCACTGTGGGGACCCACACGCTGAAGCCCCGAGCCCTGGTGCCACCGCTGGACTGAAGCTGGGACCTGTGGGCTGAAGCCCGAGCCCTGGTGCCACCGCTGGACTGAAGCCAGGAGCCGTGGGCTGAAGCCCTGAACCTGGTGCCACCGCTGGACTGAAGCTGGGAGCCATGGGCTGAAGCCCTGAGCCCCGGTGCTGCCACTGGGCTGAAGCCAGCAGCCGTGGGCTGAAGCCCCAACCTCAGTGCTGCTATGGGGCTGGAGCCTGGAGGCCTGGACTAAAGCCCCAAGCTCTGGTGCAGGCCTGGGATGTGGGACTGAAGCACCAAGCCCAGTGCTGCCGCGGGGCTGAAGCTGGGAGCTGTGGGGCTGAAATCCAGAGCCTGCATGTCCCTGGATGGCTAAAGCGGGGAGCCAGGGCTGAATGCTGGAGCCATGAGACCCAGGGACACTGTGGGGCCGGCTAAAGCAGGGCGCTGCAGTGCTGAAGCTGGCCGGGGGCTGAAGCCTGGTGCCCAGAAGGTGGGGGCTCAGACTTCTGAGTAAGCCCCTGGGGTGGGGGTCACCCAGCCTTAACACCTTCTGGCCGAGCAATGGCTCCGCCCCCAGGGACTTTGCATGCAAGGGCTCATGCCTTGGTCCAGTGAGTCTGACGCCAGCCTTGCAGGGTACCTAGCTCTGTTTGCTGGTTGTAAAGGAGCTATTTCAACAGGAGCAGGACAAGTTACACAGCGGGGGGTGGGGGGGAATTGTAAGTGTGAACAGTAAATATCACATATGGATAGATTTTTAATTCGACCACCAACTTCAAACCAACAAACTCACAGAGTGATGATACCGAATTTCCTTCAACAAGTTCACCCACCATAGTGACTGAAGAACATCAAGGAGGTGATGTGAGTAAGGCCTGGTCTACGCTGGGCCTTATCGACCTAAGATACGCAACTTTAGCTAAGCGAATAGCGTAGCTGAAGTCGGCCTATCTTAGGTTGAGTTACCTGGCTGTGAGGACAGCGGCGAGTCCACCGCTGCCTACTTATGCAAAGTTTGATTTTTAGCCATGACATAAATGAAAACAAAGTACCAAACCAGGATGAACATCGACCACGATATGTGTGTATGCTTGTCAAAGAGACCCCCCACATCTCAACAGAACTGTCGATCAGTACCAACAAGTTTCACACGGAGTAAATAAAATAAAAAAATCAGTTTATTTTTGTGCATATATTGTCCTTTTTATATATTTTATGTGTGCGTGTGTGTAACTGTATAACAATCCATTTAACACAGCTTTTAATCTACAGGATATGCAGAAAAACTGTTGTAGCACAGTGGGCCTCGGAGTTTTTGTAACATTTTGGCGGGGGTCTGAGAAAGAAAAAGGTTGAGAACCCCTGCTTTAGGGCCTGATCCAAAGCCCACTGAAGTCAATGGAAAACTTCCCATTTACTTAAATGGTCTTTGAAACAAGTCCTTAATGCCTCCACTAAATAATGGCCTGGGTTAGAGATGACTGTGCTAACAAGAACAATTATGCACTTATGCTTTATATAGCATCCTCAAGGCA
Organism: Mauremys mutica; assembly: GCF_020497125.1. NCBI lineage: Eukaryota > Metazoa > Chordata > Testudines > Geoemydidae > Mauremys > Mauremys mutica. The sequence goes on along the minus strand of NC_059076.1, from coordinate 6,420,000 downwards.
TGTTACAGACATTAATTCTTGCAGTCCAGTGGAGGAATTATTATACCCATCTTACAAATGAGGAATGCATTGAGGCACACAGAGATTCATTGAAGCATCCCAGCATCCAAGGTCACACAATGAATAAACAGCAGAGCTAAGAATGGAACAAATGAGTCCAGACTAGGGCTGGATTAAAATTATCTGTTGAAATTTTTTTCAACAGGAAATTGGATTTACAAGGAAACAAAAGTGTTTGTGAAAAGTTTCTACTTCCCTTGGAAATGACAAACTTTTTGTCAAAATTTGGCTGAAAGCGTTTTGGTTTTCAGGTGACAGCATTTTGGATTTTGGCAGCTTTCAATTTAACAATGAAAAGTCAAAATTTTCTGTTGAACATTTTGATGAAAATGAAAAAAAATTCAATTTTTTCAATGTGGAGGGGGGAAAAATAACATTTCCCAGCTAGCTGTAGTCCTGACACCTAGACTCTGGTTCTAACTACTAGAAAACTCTACTTATCTTCCAAAGCTCCTGGGTTGGTGGGGTTTAAGTAGGAGTTCTTAGGCAAATTTTCAGTCGAAGATATAATGGGCATGTAGAAAAATATTCAAGCACACGTGCTGCACCCCAAACTCTAGCATTTGCCTAGCATGCCTAATTTAGCATGACTATTTTTTGGACTGACACATTCACCTCTAAACCCACCTAAATGTAACAGATGTATGCCTTTTTGCAGGCAATACTCGCTGCACCTGCAGCTAATAATTTGTCTCGCTCTGTTATTTTAACTTTGTTTGAGTAGTCAATCTACTTCACAGACTGGATGAATGCACATCAGATGATAAAGCAGAGGCACTTGCTTTCAAACAGCAAGGATAAACTGAAATAGAGACAGGGAATTTTTGTTTTGACTCAGCCTCACATCATATAACCTTTATTTCTATAGTTTTGCATGTTATAACCTACCATTCTAGCTGGATCATGGTCGGTCTCCCTTGTCTATCTCCTGATCTGCTGTAAGGCTCATGAATTGTAACTTGACATTCCTACCACCTCCAATTTTGCAGTTTTCTCCAGAGGACTGCAGGTATGGGAATCTAAATCATGATCAGTACTAAATGAGTTTTTGAGAGCCTTTTCTTCTCTCCATGTAAGTACAAAGATTACCAAAGGCAGCAAGACATAGAAATTTAAAATGAAAATCTTATGTACAGCACTGTTAATAAATAAATAATAATAAACAACCAAGGTTGACTCTGTAATTATGAAGGATTAAAATATAAAAGCTGAGAAAAACACAGGACTGTTGGAATGATCAGCCTTCACCTTGAATGTCCTGAGCTGGTCTCAAACAAGGATAATTAGGAAATAAGCTTCTTCTTCTACCAGGGGACTATTATAAAAGGATTAAGGGTAGTCTTACATAGATAGCAGCTACAGCACATTCAAATACAGTTAAATTACTCATACACACACACAAGTCCTTTTAACGCTCAATTGTGGTTTCTCTAATGACAGGACCAGAAGTGGCAGCTGTCTGGACTCTGCATAGCTAATCATTTTTCCTAGAGAATAATAGAATAGGAGAGCCCCAAGTTCTAAAATGCACTCACATCCAGTTCAAACTTCCTTTATCACAAAGAAGGCCAAGAGGCGACTTGGTTACCATGTGTAAGTAGCTTCACAAGGAAAAGATACCAGCCACCAACGGGCTCTTTAATTCAGTGGGAAAAGGCAGAACAAAAACCAACGGCTAGAAGCTGCAGTCAACAAATTCGAATTAGAAATCAGGCACATATTTTAACAGAGGGGGTGATTAACCATGGGAACAAACTACTAAAGGAAGTGGGGTGGATTCATCATCTCTTGATATTTTCAGACCAAGACTGGATGCCTTTCTGGAAGAAATGCTTTAGCTAAACACAATTTATTATCCTCAATATAGGGGTAACTAGGTGAGGCTCTGTGACCTGTTTTATGCAGCATGTCAGACTAGATGAGCAAATTGGTCCCTTCTGGACTCAAACCCTGTTGGTCTATGAACTTATCCAGGCCCCTGATTTCTGTGGGTGATTCAACCCTGGCATTTTGTTAGCATCTCCTGAGATAGCATGACACCAACATAGACAATGTATTACTTTGTGGGGGATGCACAGCACCTAGAACAATGGAACCCAGTCTGATTGGTGCTATTGTAATACGAATAATAAATACATGTAATGCTTCTTCTAGATGGTGTTGGTAGCAGAACAGGCTGAGTTCAGTTTTCTAGGGTTCCTTCTGAAATTTTAAATAACACCAGTTCATGCCCCCAGCTCAGAAACATGAGAAGCTATATACCACCCTGGGTGCCTTTGATAGGCTATACCTCCCCACTCAAAAACCATTGAGTCCAGGGGTTTAACACAGAATGGGGGGGAGGGCGTGGAGGGGACAGAATAAACCTAGGAAAGCCTGGTTTGTGGATTTTTTGATCTTTGAAGAAGTGCTCCCACCCATCCAGGGTGTTTTGGCAACAGTTCCAACTTCCATCCTCCTGTCGTGCTTGTGAGTAGTTAAAACATTCTAGCCACTTCCCTTCTCCTCTGCTGCTTCTCGCTCACAATTTGTTGTCCAGGGTTGGCAGAGTTCAAACAATCAGGCAAATCAGTCTCCAGTCCCTAGGGCAGTGGTCCCCAAACGTTTGAGGCCTCCCTTACCCCTGTCCATGTCCCCCTATCACCACCCCCTCCCCTGCCTGGAGCGGGGCATGGCCGGGGGGGATGCAGGCCGGAGTAGGGGGGCTGAGGCTGGGGCCACAGCTGGGAGTGGGTCTGGGAACAGAGTCACGACTAGGTGTCGAGGCTGGGGGTGGGGAGAGGAAAGAGTGGAGCCACAGCCAGGCCATGGTAGGGGCCGGCAGCCAGGCCTGTGGCCAGGTTCAGCTCCACTCCTGGCTCTGCCCCCAGCCTCAGCTCTGGGCTGGGAATGGAGCCGCAGCTTGGAGCTGAGGCTGAGGGTAGGGGCAGGGCTGGGAGAGGAATCACAGCCAGGCTGTGGTGGGAGCCGGGCTGAGACTGGGGCCAGGGCCAGGAGACAGGGCCATGGGTGGGGGTGGGGCCAGAGCAGAGCTGGGGTGGGGCAGGGTTTGGTGGCGCTCCTTCTCTGCCCCCCGTGAGGCTGGCCCAGCCCACTGTGCCCCCCAAACGTTGCTCCATGTCCCCCCAGGGTTGCATGCCCCACAGTTTGGGGACCTCTGACCTAAGAAAAGTGCTGCCTGGGACTCTCCCCCTGGACATGATTCAGCTTTGATTGCTGGATGGGGGGGGGGGGGCCTCCACCGATTCCCTCACAGTCTGCTGCTCTCTGCGGCTTCCAGTCACCTCGGCACCATCAAGCGTCTCAGCACTGTCCACACCACAAAGCAATCTCAGCTCTGGCATATGAGACCCGTAACAAAGCCCTTAACACCTAAGAAGACACACTCCTCCAAAAGTCAAAAATTCTTTCTCCCCTTACTGAAGCTTTGTCCAGCTGCTGGTACTCAACAGTGCCTGACTGTGGTCGGGATAAGGGTGATCCTTCACCCCAGGCACGTCTGGTGTCTTTTCTCCCTTTATTGCCCAACAGGGTCAATAGCATCTCATTGCCTCTCAAATCAAAACTTAACTGTATTTTAACCAAAATGCCACAAACTGTCCCATAACTGAAATGCAAATGAGGCCATGGCCTGGCCCATGCACCCACTGAAAGCTCCCTCGTCTACGGAGTCCCTGCCCATCCACAGTTCTCAACTAACTTGTGCTGCTCTTCTCCCATTTCACCAAAACATGTCAACAGCCAGTTTCCTACTCAGCTGCCCCCTGCTCCTGTTGTCATGACTTGGTAGATGGGTACTCCTCGAAGTGCCCATACTCCATATTCTGCTCATGCCTTTTCTTGGTCCACTTTCACCTCCTCTGCTGCCCTTCTCTTTATTTATTCTCACAGACTGATGGTTGTATTTCCCGTACTCCCTCTCCCATTACCATACTCACCAAAAGCCTACATCCTGCTCTGCTTCAGGGCACCAATGCCTAGATACCATGTTATGGGCACTGCACAAGTCCATAGATTCGATGGGGATATTCACTGGGGTTTCTCTGGAGCTGGCCTCCTGTGCACTCATGGCTCAGCTTGAGGCCAAGCATGAAAAGCAAAGGAGCGACATTTCAGCTGACACTCTACAGTCCTGAGCACATGAGCAACTCTCTGTGGAGGCTGGGGGCGGGAGCTAGGGAAATGTAAAGGAATCTGAAATTGAGCTGCTGCCAGGGTCTACACAGTCCCTTTAACTCACGAGTGACATCTCTCTTCACCGGAATAGACGTTGTGCCCCATCAGTGACAGAGTAACTAATATGTCCTGGTGCAGGAGAAACTCACACAGTCTGTGCATGACATGCGACATGGTTGCCCATCCACACCCATGCCAGACATGCTAACCCAGGGAATCTGACATTTTCAGAAGGATACTGTTCATGTGGTCAGGAGACTAAACCATTAATGCAAACAAGATTCTAATAATTATAGTCTTTCCCTGCTGGTTAGCCCTCCCCATGGTCAAAGGTAATTGATAGCCGAAGGGTAATCAGTGTTCTGCACCACAGATGGACAATAATGGAGTCTAAAATGTGGTTCCCTCTGCTGTTAAATGCTTATTGATTATGCTTTCCCTTGTCTGTTATGTGGCTTCTTTAGGAGTTGGAGGGGATGTTGTCTTCTTAGTGAACCACACATAGGGAGCTAGAATATCAGTTACATGAGAAAGAAAGAAATCCATCTAAGTGGGAAAATTATGAGTTTATTGATTCTCTGAATCATCGTGTGACATTTTGAAAAATATGGAAACTAAAATAAATATTTATACTAGTTTTAGAGTGCTGTGGAAAATAACTTTTCTGTTTCTTGGTCCCATCTTGATAACATGTCTTAACTCTTACGCTAAAACCCTTGTTGTTTTTACACCAGATATAATGGTGTAATATGATCCACTGCAGCTGATAATCATTCTGAGATGCATTGCTAGGGTAAAAGAACACAGTATGTAAACAGGTTATAAAAATACCCATAGATAGCAAAGCCATATGCAATATTTTTTGTGCAGGAACATATATGCCGCATATATGAACAATGAATAGCCTGCCAGGCAGATTCCTCCCTAATTTAAATGAACAATAACAATATAGACATCAGTATAGCTTTAATGATGTCTTTTCTCAAGTACATACATATGCAGGCCAATTGTCTAATCCAAGTTTCACCGGTGAAAACAGCTATCTATAGGGCTGATTTCAAGAATATGGCAATTATACCTGGACCCTCTAATAATTATTTCTAGATTATTCAAACAGCCAATACTTTTGTGAAACAGGGCTTTTATAATCCAGCCAAAATGTCATTATATTTCAGGGAAGGGAGATATATAATCTGACTTAATATTAAAGTGCACAGCTATAGACACCATCAGTAAATACAAATGGTGTTCAAGACTGTAAAAATCACAACCCAGATCCTCAAAGTCTTGGCATTTAGGTGCCTAACTCCCACTGGAAGTCTGGGCTTTAATATTAATATTTAAAATTAGGTTCCTAAATCCTTACTTAGGCACATACATAAGTGATCTAATTATCCAAAGTGCTGAGCAGACAGCAGCTCCCTTTGGAGTCCACTGTGGAAACTGCAGCCTCAGAATCAGGTTGTATCAGCAATTTCTACTGCTGCACTCTAGTTATCCTCATAAACATAGTATGAAAGTTGATTAGGGGGAGAGAGAAGCACCAGGGGAATGGGGGCCAAACAATTAAAATGGTAAATGTGATTTGTAATGGGATTGTGTTTTCATGGAGAGGTAATATCCTCTTTACAGTTAAAGCTGTCATTTTAGTTTCCAATATAAGCCCAACCTAACTTTCTGACTTTACTACATAAAGTGTTAATACCTTTTAAAATTAGACTTTAATCAATAAAATAGTCCTGTGCCCTGGATCTTGGCTAAAACACCAATCCAGAAAATCACGTAAGCGTGTAATTTCTTCCCTACTCAGAAAAGCACATAAGCTCATGCTTAACATAAGTGCATGAATGGGCCCACTGAAAAATTAATCATGTGCTTAAATGGTTTGCTAGACTGGCACCTAGAGGAATCCAGTAGATAAAGTCAATAGTAAATACAACAAAGTAAACACAAAAATAAGTAAAACTTACTGATTGTATCTCTCTCCTTTTCTTATTTTTGTATTAATTTGCTCTATTTCTTTCTAAGTTTAGGTGGCATTACTATTATTGTTGTTATTATTATTTATTTGTACTGTGGTAGTGCCTAGAAACAGGACCCCTTTGGGTAGGTACTGGAAAAACACAAAACAAAAAGTTGGTCTCTGCCCCGAAGAGCTTACAAGACAGGAATTATATTTGATATTATAATATTTGCTGCTGTCATCCTTTCCAGGCAAGAAATAAAGCTAACATGTACAAGAACATAGGTGATATTTAAGAGTTAACACCCGTCTCCAAATTGCACATCTCCACAGTGGCAGTGTAACACTGTACATGCAGATCTCTCAAACTATCTTATTAGGGCAGAGTGCAGACCAAAATCTTAACCCTGTGCTGCCCGGCTGCTGCAGTCACATGGAGACCTACTGGTTTCAATGGCATGCCACGTGGGTGCAGGGTGCTGCTTGCAAGGAGCTCCTTGAGAAATTAAAGCCCTTGTTTGTTAATACATTTGGTTGGATCCTGATCCACAGCCCCACAAAGCCAATAGGAGTTTTTCCATTGACTCCTTTTGGCTTCGGATCAGGTTCTTGCTGTTTGGTGATTTTATACTGGCAACATTATTATCCGCGTCTATAAAGCTTTCAAGAAGCCACTGCTTAAATGTTTATAGGTTGCAATAATTTGCTTTTAATTATAATGAGCAATAGCATGTTCACTGAGACGGTCTCTGAAATATTCACAAAAGAACAGCATTAGAAATAGGACAGAGAAGAGCCTATGTTTATCACTGAATGATAGAACTTCTGTCCAATTTCCAGATTGATCTCTCTTGCACTCATGTATTTTTGGTGATGTATCTTTGCAATGAAAATCTGAATTCAAATGCTGTGCTTTGTTCTTAGGATTACTAAATATCCAACATGAAGCTGGATTCAAATGCAGTGACTTAACAAACTGATTTAAAAAAATAGCATGACATTGCTAAGTAATGCCCAAATTAACACAAATCAAAGTTCATTACACGACATTAAGAACCAATTTATTGCAATCATTATGCCTGCTGTTACAGAGAACCATATGCCAACTCCAGAAATAACAAGCATTTTGAATCAGGGTGATTGCCGTCTTATCTGCATACGAACTACATTAATTGATCTCATGTGCACATTAAAATTAAACCTGCATTTTTTGTATCATTAAATATTACCCAAAAAATTTGCTGAGTTTTTTTATTTAAGTGTCTTATTAAGAGAAATGTTTATTGTTAGCTAATTTATTAAAACGGACTTACACAAATAATAAAGGTTCTGATCACCTCTTCAGCTTCAGTGAGTGGAAGGTATGCTACTGAGCATGCAAAAGAGAAATGCGACTTCCCTACCCATATCCTCTCTCCTTGTAACCCTATGGTAGATTCTCAGTGATTGACCTGAGGATCAAGATGTATGGGCTTGTGGGTGGGTTGTGTCTGTTGTGATAATTGGGCCTACAAATTTACCTTAATTGTAAGCTCAACTGTAAAAAAATATGTGAAAATTCAAACCTATAATAACGAATGGTGGTGGAAAATGGGGTGTTTTCAATAATGAACGCTATAAACAGGTACAAGAAAATCAAACAGAAAGACTAAATTAGTCTAAACAAAATGGCCTACTGATATGCTTCAAGGACTATAATAAAATCATGCTATATGTGAAATTATTTAACCGAAATTGGCATGTCGGATATTAAGACAAATTGGTGAACAAAATAAGGAGGGGAAAATATAGAAGACCATATGGAGACTACTTGAATGAGCTTCACCATTGTGGCTGCCACTTCCACCGTCTCCTGGAAACCTGGACCTTGATGGATGTCCTGACCAGACCAGGCCAGAGAGAAGGATCCAGATGAAATCACCAGCCCTACCAGCACTAACTGAAACCCAACCATCACCTGAGATAACACGGGATCAGACTGTAACAACCACAGCAGCAACAACAACAGCTCCACCTCATCTCAACTATCTTATTCTCTTTTCCCCAGAAGGATAATTATTACCACCTTTGATACCATTTAAGAGACTGTCAAACAAGGGGTTTTTTTCCTTGTAAAAATTCTCCCCAGCTAAAGGGGTAGGGAGCTAGGGATGTTGTGAAACTGAAAGCCTCACGTAATACTTTACATTCCAAAGGCTTTAACTTTCTCCTTAGTTTCTGTATCTTTAATAAAAGGTTAAAAGGATGGTTACTGGTGTCTTTGCCACGGAACTAAGCAGGCTGAGGTCTCTGTACACCAAACCCTGAACCTGGTTTGACGTGGTTTAATGTTGGACAGTGACTGGCTTGTGTTAAAACCTTTGGCTCATGTATTCCATCTAAATTAATACATCACGAAGGTGTGAGCACAGGGAGCCCTACTGGATATACCAGAGTAAGGGCTGATGATGATACCCTGTGATACCAGAGAGTCATCACGACTTCCAGGTGTGGCAAGACCTACAGCATTAACTCTTTATATGCCTTGCAGTACGCTGGGAGAGGTGGAGCTGCTTCTAGGGACATGCGGAGCATGGGGCTGCCTATGACATGTTACGTGGTTGGCAGTAGGGCTGGTTGACATTTTTTTCATTGAAACTGATTTTGGGTGGAAAACTGGGTTTTCAGCTAAATGACATTTTTCACAAAAAAAGTGCCTGCTGTCTGCGGAAATGTTTTATTTTTATTTATTTATTTATTTATTTATTTCGCTGGAAACCCAAATGCCTGAAAACGCAAAATAATTTGGCAGAAAACCAAAACATATCAATTTGGACATTCTGCTCTCTCCAGGAAAGGAGACCGTGGTGCACCATGGGAGACAGAGTCTGACCTGTAGAGGAGAATGGAAGTATGGGGCATCCAAACTACATCTCCAGTCAGGCTCTGCATCAGCCTTTCCAAATCAAAATATTTCAGCTTTTGGCCAAAATATTTTGACATTCAAAGTTCTGCCAAAAAAATCAAAATGTTCTGTAGGAAATGCAGACCAAATTTTATTTTTTCTGTTTTAATCAAAAATTTCCACAGGGAAAAAAAAACATTTTCAATTAACTTTTGTCAACAGCAGTTGGGAGCTCCCCAAGGAGAAGGGGAAGAACCCTGGACCACTGGGCAGGTATACAGCCAACAGAAGGCAGGGGGAAAGGCATGTTTAAACTGATTTGGGGGAGGTAGCAGTGAACTGATGTTTCCAGTGAGGGAGAAGTAACTTGAAAATGGTGGGGGTGGAGAAAATTGACTTTCGAATGGGTTTGAGTAGAAGAAGGGTGCTGATTGGGAAGACCCCAAGTGCCTGTGATGAGGGGAAATAGAACCGGGGGGGGGGCAGAGTTTTGAGGGAAGAGCAGAGAGTGATTGACCATCAAGGTGGCTCATAAGACAGACAAGAGGAGGTGAAAAAGGGGACTGGAAGAGGTGCAGAGTGAGTGGGGAGAGAGAGCTGAAGAAAGGAGGGAAGAGAGTGAAGGTGGAGAATTGGAGTGGAGATGGAGAGAGAGGGTGGGTGGGAGTGAAGATGGATGAGGAGAGGATAGATGTGTTTATTCCCATTGCATTTTGCTTCTCCTTCGGTTGACGATGCATGTGGTGGCTGGATGGAGCCACTGCACCCCAGGGCAGGTCCCCTTACTGGCCTGCTCCATTGAGAAGGAAGTGGTGCCCCCTTAAGATGGTAGAGCCAGCACCTGTTGGAGTCACTTCCTCTGGCATGCTCCTCCAGAGAGAGCACCAGGCAGATAGCAGGGCCTGCTCAAAGGCAGGGGGTCTCTGCGCAGGGGTAGGGTGTCTGGCCAATGGCAGCACAGCTCCCTAGGATGCCTTGCTGCTAAGGAGAGAGGGGCTGACTCTCCGTGGGGTTGATGCTTCCCTCCTGAAGAGCTGAGTCCAGAGGCTGCACTTCTTCCTTCCTTCATGGGTCTCCAAGCTCCTTCTCCTGGAGGGGATGGTTTGAAGGACAGCGAGTCAAAACTCTCCAAGTCTCCTGGGCCAGCAGCAACCGTCCCACAGATGATTCTGTGGGGTGCTGTAATCTGGCCCTAGGTTTGGTACCTGCCGATCTTAACTTCCTACATCCTGGACATGAAGGTTTAAAAATGAACAGTGGAAATGAGCAGTGTTTCTGCTTCATTAATCTGCTTCCTCGAGGGCCTGATTTGTAGTGGCACCGAGCATCCCCTGCTCCCATTGACTCAGCTGCTTTTGAGAGTGCCCAAAACCTGTGAAAAATCAGACCTCAAAACTTTCCACTGATTTGATACCAAGCAAAGAAGACAGTGATTCTGCGTGTGGCAGTGACACTGTCCTGAAACAGCCTTCACCCATAATAACAAAATCAGAAACAAATTAGGAATGAGGAGCTTGACCAAACAAAATTACTATTCTAGCATGACCAAAATGGACCAGAAAGCCGCAAAACTTCCCACAATTAATGTCCAAATTATTGCAGTCCTTAACAGGGCAAACAGCTGCTGCTATCCTTCCGTAGAAAGAATCTAACTCCCCTTTAATGATGCAGGTTATTAAAACCTCTAGAGATAGCATTATCAGGAACAGCACACACTGCCACAGCATTTATCATCTCCTTCACGCCATTGCCAATGCAGCAAACATGAAACCCTTGCTCTCCAAACACGGAGCAACTCAGAAGAATCAACCTTTTGAAGGAGCTTCTGAGTGTTATCAACCTTCAGAATATGCAAAAACACAAGACATGGCTAAGAAAGTGTGTAAGTAAAGCAAGTCCTTGCTAGTGAAGATGTTATGTTGCACTTACTGCCAATATATTAAGCTAAAAATTTCCCGGTCTTGTTCTTTTTTAACAAAGGATCTAGTTATTTAGGGCTCAAACGTGGCTTATTATTACAGTAGCTACTGCACACTCCAACTGAGATCAGGGCTCCCGTTGTACAAACAGAGTAACAGCCAGCCTGTGTCCCAAACTGAACAATGCCGACAGACAGCAAAAAGGAGACGTTATGATCCTAATTTTACACAGCTCTGAGGCACAGAGAGCAGAGCTGTGAAAATAACTGATTTTTCTCCTTGCTGGCCATATCAGAAAAAAAATGGGAGAAAGAAATTTGTCAGGTTGTCCCCCAATTATTTTTTTTTTATTTTTGACAAATCAAAAAAATAGCAATTTTGGTTTTGTGCTTTCTAAAAAGTTTACTCCCCCCCCAATTGAAGTAAATGTTAAAAAAAAGTCACTTTGAAGCAAAAAATCAAAAAGGTTTCATTTAGAAAATGTTCAAAAGAAACATTTCATTTTGTTCAGGGTGGTGGGGGGGGAAGAAGAGGGAGGCAGTTACCAAATCAACTGGTGAATTTGACATGTATTTGTGAAATGTTTCGGTCAACCCAAATCTGCATTTTTTGGTCAAAAAAAAAGTTTCAGCTGAAAAATTTCACCCAGCTCTAACAGAGAGGAATTGATTTGGCCAACACAGAGAGATCTAGGAGCTGAACACACATTTCTCAAACCCCAATCGAGTGCCTCAAACTTAAGGCCATCCTTCCTCTCGGTGTATTGAGCCACAGTCCTGAGCAAGGGGTGGAACATGAGGTGCCTCACCCCAGGAAATGCTGTGGTTCAGACACAATTCTTTCTCAGCTTCCGCCTGGCTCCATAGGTGCTGGTAGTAATTGGTCCAAGTCACAATCTATCCTTTACATTAAAAACTGATAAATCCATCTTATGATTTTAAATATGGAGATAAAGCCAAAGTATTTGTAGAGCAAGGGAATGACAGTTTTGTTCTGTCATAACAAAAAGAATCATAGCATCTAATTCCTACCTAAGTTAAGTGGGCAATTGGCATTGTGGTAAAATTTCTTATCCCATTTAGCTACAAAATATGGGTAACAGAAGTCCTGGAGAGATGCTAATTTTTAATATTAATGGAGGAATTGCTTAACTTAGCAGGTAATTAGCTTTTCCTTGTTCTCACCAGCCAGATGATTATAATGTAGTAGTAATTGTATATTCATTTTTATGTTCGTATTACCTCCTAGAGGTTTTACTGCTGTTTTCCATTTCCTGTTAGATGTATATAATCAGGGTTGATCATTCATTACCTTGGCCCAAGCTCTGTAACCACTATATGCAGCTGTGGACCATTGCCAGCAAAGGGCACCAAAGCCTAAGGACCTCCTTTTATGGCTCATTTTGTCCTAATAAATTTCAAGCAATGGCAAGTGGCATCTGCAGGATGATCAGCAATTGGAAACTGTTAACCATCCGGTGTTTTTCTTAGAGTAAATCCAGCCCCAGTCCTGCTGTTCTCCCCTCTCCATCTCATGGCTATGTAGGGCCTCCTCTGCAGTAAAACTGCTGTGGTGCAGCTGCACGGGGAGCAGAAAACTAGGGAGCTCCTGCATTCCCTCCCTACACACCATGGAGCTCAGCTTCTCCAGGACAACTTCCATATGTAAGTGGGGGAACTTTCCTGGCTTATACACTACCCTGGTGGAATTGGCTAGAGAAAGGATCTGAGTCCTCACTCCCATTCCCTTTATCCAGAAACCTGCCTGATCTCAAGGACTCCACTTCCTCTCTCTTGTGTGTCAGAGTCCTTGTAACCCTGACACGGCTGGGCCCAGGATTCCTGGGGGGCTTGAACCCTCAATCTTGTCGAGGTCACTTAGGACAGGGGCTAGGGTGTTCCCAGTCTGGGGCACACTCTTCACAACGGATGCTTCCCTGGCCCACTGATCATTACATAGAGTTCAAAGCAAATACAATTTGTTAAACAGCAGCTAATAAAAAATACGTGAAAATGGGAAAGTTTAAAAGAAAACACATAACCCCGCTCTGTGGGCATGGAGACGCCACAAACCGCCATTTCTGTGACACAAGGAACGTGCACAGTCTGTTCCTCACACGTCCCAAGCCTCCTGCCTAGGCCTAGGGTTGCCAACTTTCTAATCACACAAAACTGAACACCCCTGCCCCGCCCCTTCCCTGAGGCACCGCCCCTTCTCCAAGGCCCCATCCCTGCTTGCTCCCTCCCCCCTCCCTCCATCGCTTGCTCTCCCCCACCCTGACTCACTTTCACCAGGCTGGGGCGGGGGGTTAGGGTGTGGGAGGGGGGCTGAGAGCTCCTGCTAGGGGTGCAGGCTCTGAGGTGGGGCTGGAGATGAGGGGTTTGGGGTGAAGGAGGGGGCTGTGGACTGGGGCAGGGGGATGGAGTGTGTGTGTGGGGGGGAGGGCTCCGTGTGGGGTGTGGGCTCTGGGGTGGGTCCAGGAACAAGAAGTTTGGAGTACAGGAGGGGGCTCAGGGCTTGGGCAGGGATTTGGGATGTTGGGAGGGTGCGGTGGGTGGGGTCCAGGAAGGAGTTTGGATGCAGGAGGGGACTCTGGGCTGGGGCAGGGCATGGGGTGCAAGAGGGCGTTCAGGGTGCGGTTCCCGGCCATTGGAAGCTGAGGAACCAGCACTCAAGGTGGGGGCAGCGTGTGGAGCCTCCCTGGCCGTCCATGTGCCATGGGACCTGGCGGCTGTTTCCGGGAGCCACGCGGAGCTAGGGCGGGTGTAACTCACACACCTCCTGGGGGTGGTGTCTGTCCCATCTAGTGGCACCGAGACCACTTAGAGAGGAATTAATGAGTCTGCTCTACAGCCTTAGCTAAGTGCCAGTTGGCTTTGAGCTCATGCGGTAGAGACTCATGCACTAAGCTGCAGAGGTTCCCCAGTTCAATCCTGCCCGCCAACGACGGGAGTCTGTCGGTGTTACACAGGCAGGGAGTTTGCCTTAGCCCTGGCCTCCCACTGTGCCACCAACCTGACTTTTAACGGCCAACCAGAGCCGTCAGGGTCCCTTTTCGACTGGGCATTCCAGTCAAAAACCAGATGCCTGGCAACCCTACTGGGCCCTGGCTGTGCTGCAGGGACGCCGCGGGTCAGACACTTGCTCTGGTGGTGGCCACATGCCCACAGGCCTGAGGTGGCAGGACCCTTCTTCCCAACGTCAGCCACCCCCTCTTGGCTGGTGGTGTCTCCCTGTGCTGGGCCCTCTGCTCAGGGCCCCCCCAGCCGCTCACCACCAGTGCAGGGTTTACAATGGTGCCAATGACACCATGGCGCCAGGCCCACACTCAGAAGGGGCCCCAACACCTGGATCGTGGCCCTGCCCCCCCAATTCTGCCCCGAGACACCTGCTCGCTCCTCTCTTCCCCTCCCCCCATGTGAGCAGTGGACGGGGCCTTGGTGGGAAGAGGCCGAGGGGGGTGGGGCCTCGGTCTGGGTGCCGGGGCCCACAAAAGATTAATCTAGTCCTGCTCACCGCACTTGGCTCCAGACTGCTCCAGATCCAGATCCATTTTGCCCCAGCGCTGCTGCACTCCTTGTAACCCTGACATGGCTGGGCCCAGGATTCCTGGGGGGCTTGAACCCTCAATCTTGTCGAGGTCACTTAGGACAGGGGCTAGGGTGTTCCCAGTCTGGGGCACACTCTTCACAACGGATGCTTCCCTGGCCCACTGATCATTACATACAGTTCCCTGGTCTGCTTCTCTGGCCCGTCTGGCTCTGGCTGCCATAGCTCTGCCTCCAGCATGGCTTCCTGGGCTGCTTCTCTGGCCACTCTGGCTGCTGCTGCTGCTCAGCTCTGTTGCTCTCCCCTTAGCTCTGCCCCCTATTCTGGCTCAGGTTGTTCTAGCTCACATCGAGGATGGGACCCCAGGCTCCTGACTCCCTCATTGGCCTGCCTGCCCTGTCAATTGGGCTGACCTGCAGCATTGGTCCCTCCCCATTGGCCCTGGAGACTGTCAGTCTCAGAATCTTGATTTCTCATCAGCCCTCCCTATTTCTTTGGTATTGGGAGATGACCAACCAAAAACTCCACTAAGTTTCAGTCACCTTACACATACTGCTGCGGACTGCAGTTCAGGGAAACTGGACCAATAACTCTGCAAACACCTCAATCATTCTCTCCTGGTGGGGTGTGGGAATTTCAAGAGCACTTAGCTTTGGCCTAGCCATGCGCTCATTGAAGTCACTGGTAAAACTCCGAGTGACTTCAGTAAGAGAAGAGTTGCCCCAGGGGTGAGCACTTTGAAAATCAGGCACAAAGTACTGCCTGCAGCCTTGCCGATACAGTCGCAGCCACGGAACAGCTCTGACGCCCCTCCATCACTAATATGGCTGGAGGATGGGGTGGGGGAGGAAGACTTCCAGCACAGAGCTTAACCGCACAGTTTATGTGCTGAGTCCAGAATTTGCACCTAATGCAATATGAAAGAAAAGCCAAAGTCCTCTTCCATATAAACTCTGACTATTATATGCAAAGGGGGTGGGGAGGAATTTGTATCCTGTCCTTCCTACTCTGATCCTTGATGAAATTTAATATGCACAGAAGAACGACTGTCAGATAACATATTAATTTCCATCTCAAGTTTCAATTGACATTTTGATTCCTGAAATTATTTGTAGTTGTTTCAGAAAGTGTAATTTTAGAGATTTATCCTACTTACAAGGTTTTCATCAAAACATTTTCTGGCAACTGAAAATATGTCCTGGGAAGTAGCATTCTCTTATCAAATGAATTAATCTAAGGTTGGAATTTACCCTGAGGTGAGGACTAGATTGAAACCAGCACGTGTTTAATATGGTGCAGTGAGCAGGACTCTGCACCAAATTAATACTAAATCCATTTGTGACATTCTTTATGCTGTTAGAATCAGTGAACAGTTTTGTTTGCTTTTAACAGAAAAATGTCCCCCGCAGTTCAATGTTTAACATTGTCTGTGATTCTAGAAGGCTCAAGAAGAATGATTCATTTTTCAAAAAAGTTTAAAAACCCCATGCAAAGGGATTGTATAGTAATAATAAAACAACCATTGAGCAACAGAACTATTATATCCCATAGCTACTTCCAGTGGCGGTCAGTTCCACAGCCAAGAGCTTAACTCCCAACTGGATGATGATGATGGTGGTGATAAATGTAAGGTTTGAAGGGACAATGGGTAATGTTGTGTTCTTGTAACTGCGTTTTGTGGTCTGTTACTGTCCAGTTTTCAAGTTATCAGCCATTTTCAAGTTATCAGCGACTCAGGAATTTTCCCTTATTCCAAATGGCCACAATTTCCTATTACTGTCAGTGTGTCTGAAGCCAGCAAGATGGCCACCGTTTCTGTACAGTCCGCCTGCCTGGGAAAGAGAGGCTGCCCTTAATAAAGTTGGCTGTTGCTTCCCACTCTTTCCATGCCCATGCACCAAGCAGTTGACCCCAGTTTCATCTCCTGCAGTGTCCAGACTGGGCTTGTCTGGTGTGGCAGCCTGGGCCAGGGCAGCCGTGGTGGGGCAGCCTGGGCCAGGGCTCCTAACTGCTGCTTCATCAGCATTGCCCCCCTCTCTCCACTGGTCAGACAGGAAACAGTAGCAGCAGCCTGGGTCAGACTGGTTGGCACCATGTGGTGAGACCAGGGCCGGCTCCAGGCACCAGCGGAGGAAGCACGTGCCTGGGGCGGCACATGCTAAGGGGCGGAATTCTGTCCATTCTTGGGGCAGCACAGTCCAGCCGGCTTTTTCTTGCTTCGGCAGTTTGGGCAGCTTTTATTTTAGTTTTTTTGCTTGAGGCGGCAAAAATGGTAAAGCCGGCCCTAGGTGAGACACAGCCCCAACCCATTGACTCCCTGCCTCCCTCTGGGATGAGACCGGCTGGCTAGTGGCCACAGCCTCAGCAGGGATGCCCGGTTCTGGCTCCCTACAGTTGGAAAATTCGCAGCAGTCATGTCACTTAATGCATAAGTGGAAGGTGCTCAGACACTGTGGTAATGAGGGCTGTGTGTGACAGGGTAGTTTGCTATAAGGCTGAGATGATAAAATTACTACCCACTACCTGGTTAATTAATGATGCATCGTTATTGTCTGATAATTTTGCTATTAATAGAGTAAGCTAACAGCATGGGCCCAAAACAATTTGGGATCCACAGTGAGCTGCCTGCCCAACGGTCCCAGGGAAATCAAGAGTAGAAGGCTCCTGCTTATTCCCCTGTGTGTGCTGGCGGCATGATCAAGGGGGCTGCTGCTACTCTCCACGTGGGTGAGCAGGAATTGAGGTTTATCTCTGACCCCCTCAAGGCATGGGCCAGCTGAGCCGGCGTGGAGGAGGAAGTTAGCTGTGTCCGGAAAAGGTCTGAAGAAGACTGCTTCCTCCGCCCAGAGCAAGGGGGGAGGAGGGACCAAACTGTGACTCTGATAATGGTTCTTCGATCCCTGCTGTGCTCCCAGGGCAGCCCAGCTAAAACTCCCCGGTACCAATCCGGGACAGATCATCACAAAGTGCTAATCCAGCCCCAGAGAGCAAGAGCAGCTGTAATTTGCCAATCTCAGGCAGCTCATGCAAGTCTTTCTGAAGAGATAGACCTGGAAAAAAAGCGTAATAATGGAAACGGTGGGAAAAAGCAGCTTTATCTAAGACTTTATGTTTGGTATTTTGTAGCTGGGGGAAAAGAGCACTGCAGTGGGAAATGATGACATTTGAAATCTGATCTCCGGATTGTGAAATAGAAAGGAAGGGATGAAATTATTCTCAGGCAGAAAGATCAATTTCACGTCACCTGATCTTGATGTCGCAGCTGGTACTTGTGTGAACGTCAGACTTCTTTTCCCTTGCCTCCCCTCCGAGAGATCGCGATCTCACCGCGCGGCTCCTGCTGCAGCACGCGCAGGGAGAGAGACAACCATTTACCTCTAAAATACAGACCCGACTGCCACAGGCTGATCGTGAGCATTGGTGCCTGGGAAGGCAAAATATTACAGCGCAATCCCAGTAATACTCAGCATTCGCCTGAAGTGGGGCTTTGTCCCTCTGTAGTGCCACGTCTTCAGGAAACATTGAGGCCCAGCTTTTCAAAGGTAGCGAGGCTGCGATTTCCCCTGAAATCAATGAAGTTCCGATAACTTTGAGAATCTAGGCCTAAGGGCCTACTGCACCTGCACCAGGGGTGAAGGTAACTTACAGGACTTACCGGTACTGCCCGAGTCCTGAGGGGGGCGTGGCCTCAACCAGAAGAGGCGGGGCCTCTCAAGATTTAAAGGCCCTGGGGCACTGGCTGTGGCTGGGAGACCCAGGGCCTTTAAATCAACCAGGGGCTCCCAGCTGCAGAGGTGGCTGGGAGCCCCCCGAGGCTCAGGGGCAAATTAAAGGGCCTGGGGCTCTGGCTGCCAGGGGGAATCCCGAGCTTTGCGGGGCTGGGGCAGGGATTTAAAGGGCTCAGAGCTCCTGCCACTGAGGGAAGCCCGAAGCCCTTTAAATCCTGGCCCCAGCCCAGCTGCCAGAGCCGCAGCCGGGATTCAAAGGGTTCTGGGCTGCCCGCAGCCGCAGGGAGCTCTGAGCCCTTTAAATCCCAGCCGCAGCCGGGATTCAAAGGACTCTGGGCTGCCTGCAGCTGCTGGGAGCTCTGAGCCCTTTAAATCCTGGCCCCTGCCTGGCCGCCGGAGCCACGGCCGGGATTCAAAGGGCTCTGGGCTGTCCGCAGCCACAGGGAGCTCTGAGCCCTTTAAATCCCAGCCGCAGCCGGGATTCAAAGGACTCTGGGCTGCCTGCAGCTGCTGGGAGCTCTGAGCCCTTTAAATCCTGGCCCCTGCCTGGCCGCCGGAGCCACGGCCGGGATTCAAAGGGCTCTGGGCTGTCCGCAGCCACAGGCAGCCCAGATCCCTTTCAATCCCCGCTGTGGAAGCTGGTGCGGTCCAGCACGGCGCACTGGCTCTTGCCGGTACACCTGATCGGACCGGCTTACTTTCACCTCTGCCCTGCACAGCACTTAGCACACTGGGACCCTGCCTTCAACTGGTTATGACAGCGTAGCGGGGCTGTCACCCTGCTCTGGCCCTGAAGGGGTTAAAACAGCCCTGGGAGCCAATAGGGTAGGCTGATTGGGAAGGCAGCCAGAGCTGGGGCCACGCCCCAATCGGGCCACACCTGCCCCGTTATAAGGGCTCAGGGAGGAGCTGGGTCAGTCCCTCTCTTGCTCTGGAAAGAAAAGGACCCAGCTGCCTGGGAGCTCAGAGTACAGGGAACGGTGCAGGGCTTGGGGAAGGGAAGAGGAGCTGGGGAGCTCCAGCCTGGCAAATCCCCAGGCTGAGGCCTTGCTAAAAGCCCAAAACAGGTACTGGGGTTGCAGAGGCTGCAGCCCGGGGTTAGGCAGAAGCAACTGGTCCAACCCCCTTGCCAATGATGAGTGGCCATGACAGACTGCAGTTTGCCCCAGTGAGAGGGGGCTAAATGATGACTGGCAGTAGCCACTCAGGCAACGAGGGTGAGAAGGTTGGGAGTTCCCCTGGGAGGGGAGACCCAGAGTGGGAGTACTGCAGCGGCAGACCCCAAGGTAAGGGGCACCGGGGTCCTGGAGAGACACGGGGGCCCTGAGGCAGATGAGACACCAGCCTGCAGGGGGCGCTCCGGGCTGGACAAGAGCTAATTCCCAAGACAACCAGCAGGAGGTGCTGCACTGGTGAGTCTCAACCTCGCTACAGACAGGTCCCAACGGGCTGAAACTTAAAAGGTACCCATCCACATTCCCTTTCCCCTAGTGGTTCCCCAGAAACACACACACACACACACACTTTGTGAGGGAGGCATGTACAACTATTATGCCAGCTCCACATCATTCTCAGTGCTCCTGATTAGAAGGCAGCTCAAGTTACCTGTTCCAAAGCAGCTGGAGGGCGGCTGGTCCCATATCTCTTTGTCCTTTTATCAGGTGTAATGAAGAAAAAAAACCTGTCCTGGTGACTGACAATAATACAGCTCCCCAATCCATTGCAAAAGTATTTTCTAGATTTGTCCCAGCATTAATGTGCAGGCGGATGAGTAGGAGGGAGAAGAAACATTAGAAAGGGTTAAATTAAAACCCAGTATGAATGACTGAGTATATTAGTATGAACTTATTATATACCAAAAATGGAGGGAGCATAGCCTAGTGAACTATACGCTGGACTAGCATCTTGGAGAGATGGGCTCTTTTCCTCTGGATGGACTCTGCCACCTGCCTGTTTGGTGGCCTTTGGTTAGTTAGTCTCTTTCCCTCCCTGTGCCTCAGTTTCCCCAGCTGTAAAATGGGGATAGTGCTACAGACCTATTTTGTGCTCTGTTAGTGAACAGCACTATATAAGAGCTAAGTATTATTAATCTTAACATCCTTTTTGTCGATGCAGAAGAGCTCACTCTCATTCTTCACTAAGGTCTGCAAAGGTAAAGCTGAAGAAAATAATAGCATTTTTGTGTACTGGAATTATAGCAAAGTGTTCCAAAGACAGGCTATATTTTATTTTCACCCTCATTTGTAAAAATCATAATAGACTTTGAAAAACAAAACGGTCACACATCTGTGCTTTTCTCCTTTGACTTTGATGCCAGGTTGGAGCCTGCAGCACCTTTTTAAAGGGTCTTATAATGGAAGTGGGGAGAGATTATTAACTGCAGCAGATCGAGCAATTGCCGCCACAATGTAGCCCAGCATGGGACGGTAACAGCCCTTTAAGAGACTAAAAGGAAGTGTGAACTGTCCCCAGAAGCCATTACATTAGTGAAGTTTATCTCAGCCAAGTCATTCACATAAGTCAGGTGCTGGATTGAATTTACAATGGAGGCAGCAGTAGTGCCCACAGTGCTATTTGTGTGCTCCCTATCTAAGCTGTGATATTGTGCTCCAAGATAAAAAGTCAGCCCTCGTTTCTGCAGGGGACAGATTAGACAACAGCAATCAGAAGCAATTGTTTTCCCACCTTTTCCCTGCTCCTTGGCATTTACTCTCATAGGGCCTTACCGCTGAATTGAGAAAGCACCAGACATACATCTCTTTCCTTGCCTTGTGCGATGTTGCAGTTTGATAGGGAACACAAGGGGGGGGGGGGTATCCTTGGGGATGAATTGTACAATCACCGCACAGGGAGGGTATAAGGGCACGGAGAGGTGTCAAACCAGCGACTACTGGTGTTCTGCCTTTGCAGGGGAGTGGCAGGCACGGGAAGTGATGCTAGTGCTGCAATTGCTACATCCTCTAAGATGGTGCAGTGTGCACTCCCCAGTGTAATGGCTTTGGGCTGACAGACAGAAAGGGCGGAGCCAGGGCCTACCTGTCATCTTTCAGCCTT
Organism: Mauremys mutica; assembly: GCF_020497125.1. Classification (NCBI taxonomy): domain Eukaryota; kingdom Metazoa; phylum Chordata; order Testudines; family Geoemydidae; genus Mauremys; species Mauremys mutica. The sequence goes on along the minus strand of NC_059076.1, from coordinate 6,398,667 downwards.
GTATTGCAAGCAAGGCCTCTGCTGCAGAGTGCAAAGCCAGTGCCCCATGTGAGAGTGCAGCATATGGAGTCCAACACCACCACCCTGGGCTGAACCATGCAGCATCAGGTCACACTGAAGTCAATGCCAATTTCACCACTGACTTCAATGGGCACAGAGCTAAGCCAGTGCTGCCAGTCCCCGCAAGTCGTTTGCCTGAAATAGATGCCTTTCTGCTGCCACATGCTGGGAGGCTGATCCCAGGCGCTCTGTCATTCTCCTACACTACTGTAGGTATATCTGGGAGCGCTAGTCAGCAAGGCAGTTTCTCCCTCATGATTTTTGGTTATTGTCATCCAGGCAACAGAAGGATATGAATTTGGGGGCTACTCCAAAGGAACCAGGATGACTAGTCATTGCTCTTCAAAACAGGGACTCCCCTGCTGGCACGGCTGAGAGGGATGGGAACCCTGCTGCTCAGCAGCAGCTCGGTTTGGTCAGCCATGTGATAACAGCATGCTTCACAGCCTGCTTGACAGAGTCTCATCCAAAAGGCCAGTGAAGTCAATGCAAAGACTCCTGAGGGCTTCAGTGGGCCTTGAGGGGTCTAGGGTGGGGTTGTCAGAAGCACCTAGACCACACTGAAAGCCACTGGGACTTCTCCTCCTAACCCCCTTAGGCAGGTTTGAAAATCTCACCCCCCAGTGTCCAGGTAGAGTAGCAGAAATCAGGCCTGTCTCTTCCCACGGTACATAGAAGTTGTTGTTTTTTTTGTATTGTGAAAAAGGGAATACTGCATTTGAAACTGTAGAAGACTATATATCTTAATCAAAGCCACCAGCCAGCATATTATATTGGAAGTCTGATAACAATCATTTGGTGGCAGTTTAACTACTCACTTCACTGGGAACAGAGCTAGGCCAATGCTGCCAATCCCCCAGTCATTTCCTTGAAATCACGTGCCCTCGCACTGCCACATGCTGGGAGGCTGCAGGTCCACAATGAATTGAGGGTTCCCCTGTCACTCTCCTGTTCTTCATAGATTCCTCCCTCTAGGCATGGAGCAGATCCAGGATGGCTCCGCCTGCTGGATCACAGAGTTGGCTTCTGTATAACTAGGGGCTCCTAGCTGTTGCCTGGTCAGTTGTATTTGTTACCCGACGGTTATTAGCAGTAGGATCCCCTGTGAGTGCAAAGGGCCAGGATGCAAATCCCTCACTCACTGACTAGTCCCTCACTCCAAGAGCAGGCCACCTGTGGGTGGAGTAAGGTGTTCCTCATTCTGACTCATGGTGTGACTGTGTCACCTGGAGGGATTCTGGAGCCTGGAATGCTGCGAGAGCTCTGTTCTGGCCACATGTCCCCCAGACTACCCCACTCCCAGCCCCTCATTTACTGTCACCAGCTTACTTCAGGGAAGCTAACCAGTGAACCCAACACTTGCTGCCTTCGCCTGGGAGATTCAAAGGAGCACAGTCACCTCTGAGCACTGCATAGTACCCAACCCGTCAGCTTCCCGGTGAAGCACTAGCAGCACTTGGCTGCTAATTGTCCACACCACAGGTACAGCATGGGCAGAGCAGTGTGATTCAGCTTCCCCCTAGGATGCTGCCAACGCACTTCACCCCGGACCTACAGGCAAGACCAACTGTAGCTGAGAGAGAATACCACGCCAATCCAGCATTCTAATCAGTACCCACAATAACAGGGCCTTAGCAATGTGAACACCTGTCAATTAGGAACTGACTGGGGGGAAATGGGCTTATGCCACATAGATGAGCAGCACAAAATGCCTGATAGGCTCAATGTACCCAACAGACTGGTGCTTTGGAGGCAATGCTGCTTGGGGAAGGCTGGTGGTGGTGTTCAGTCCCGGGGCTGGGGCTCTGACCTGAGCTAGGTTCACTTCCCTGCTCTGCCACGGGCTAGCTGTGTGATTTCACAAAGTCCCTTAATGTGTCTCTGCCTCCATTCCCGGCCTGCTAACTGGGCCTAATGAGCCTCCCCAACTTGTCCAATTAAATTGTAAAGTCTTTGAAGTGGGCACTATCCCTTCCCGTGTGTATGTACAGCACCTCACCAACAGTTCAGATCATCCCTGGGGGCACTAGGTGCTATCAGAACAGTATTCATAGAAGTGAGAGCCCCATGATTTTTGTAAGGTGATTATTTTGAAATTGCTAGTGGTGATTGAGGGAGGGTTAATTTTCCATTAATCATTCTTTAGTCCCTCCCCCCAGCCCATGTATCCAAATACAATTGTCATTCACCTAAATGAATGAGTGCTACAAGGGGGAGGAGAAATCCAAAGATTGATGCAGAGAGTGAATTTGTTTTGGTCATTTACCAGTTTAGTAATTGGTATCTGGGACACAGCTGCAATTGCCACATCATAGCTGTCAGTGTCATGTGCAGGCAGATGGTCTCAATGTTTTGGAGTGGAGATAACACTGAATTTTAACAAGTGCCAGTAGGACTGGCATGGCACAAACAGACCACCACTAGACTTGGCCACCAGCACGGCAGCATTTGTTGTCTTACCCCATGGCACATAAAGCATCCATGAGCAGTGTCTGCAGCCCAAAACAAGCTGACACCTTGGATTTGGAAAAAAACAAACAAACAAAAGAACCAGTGAGACGTGTGAAATATTTGTGCTTTAATTCTAATGTAGCCTTTGTGGTTACGGGTTGTTTTTCAATATAATGGACTAATCAATCTCAGACAGATTGGGAAGAACAGTTTTGTTCTCCAGGTGCAGTGGGCATCCTTTCGAATGTCTTGCCAAAGCAGTATAAGACAAACTTATGTGAAGTAATTCATGGATTCAGACACCTGCAGTTGGGCTCCCTTGTTTGTAAAAATGGGAAGTGATCTGTTTACATTGAGTTCCAGCTCAAAACATGTGACATGGTGCCTGGTGCTACTGAACATTCTGTTGAACAGTGGCACCCTTCTGCCAGGCGCTGTCAGCAGCAAAAAGGGCCGGGTTCCATTTTCTAGGGGGTCCTCTGGAAATCATAAACAACACCAGTTTGAGCCTCCACCCAGAAACCTGGGAAATTATATATGGCACCCTTGATGGGGAATACTTCCCCATGCACAAGCACTGAGCCCAGGGGGTTGAAACAAAGAAAACTTCCTTGAGGGAGATAAGGGGGAACAACAGGATGAACTTGGGAAAGCCAGCAATTAATCAAATTTGAAGACTCCAAACTCCCCCACCCTGGGCTTCACTAGTAGTCCCAAACTCAGTCCTCCTCTGGCAGCTGTGCGTGGCTGATGCGTTCTGGCCTGTTCCCCACTCACAGTTTGCTGTCCAGGGCGGGTGGAGTCCAGGGATTCCGGTCGGTCAGTCTCCAGCCCCAAAGGGAAGTGCTGCCTGGCTGCTCATGGGCTCTCCCACCTGAGCCAGCGAGGTGATTTCAGCTGGAATCGCTGGGCAGGGGGGCCCACAGTCAGGTAGGCTGCTGCTTTCTGCAGCTTCAGCTTGCAGTACCTCAGAGCTGTCACCTGCGTCAGTGCTATCACTGCACTGTCCATCCTCAAAGCCACCCCAGCTCTGGCCCATCTGTCACCTCGAAGCTGCCTCAGGCCCGTGCTATCTGCCCCTCTAAGCCAGATCAGCTCTTTATTTGCTGTTGCTTTGTAGCTGCCTCGCCTCAGTCCTTCAGAGAGAAATCAATAGCATCCAGCACCCTTAGCAGAGTCTTTGGCACCAGAGCGATATCCCAGCACAAGGTAAGACAGAGTGACCCTATTAGCCCTGTTCTGGCCCCCTTACCTGCCTGTGCCCAACTCTGGGAAAGATCAGGGTGACCCCAGGCACATGCGATGTTGATCTCTTGTCTCTTCATTTCCCAGCAGGCAGGGTCACTAGCATTTCAGTGTCCCACACTTGGCCGTATTTTAACCAAAATGCCCGAAACACCCCATGATGGGGTGCACAAACTCCACAGTGGAGAGCAGCTCTGGGCCCAGGTGGCCAAACCCAGCTACACCTGCAGGGTCTGCACAAGATGGAGGCTGGGCTTTAAAAGAGGAGCAGGGCAGCTCAGAGGGGGCAGGCAGTGGAAGGGAGCAGATAGCTGCCATGAACTCTGAGTGGAAAGTACCATCCAGGAGCTCCTTGCCTGAGGCCCCACTACACAGCCCAGTGAGGAGCCGATGAAGGACAGAGAAGTGACTGAGCATGTGGGTCAGAGGCCCGGGACCAAGTGCAAAGGTCAGAGACTTGAGAGAAATGACTTACTCTGGAGCAGGGGTAGGAAGAGGTCCACGGAGGGCAGTGGCTTATCTCCCCAAGGGGCTGAGCATAGCTGCCCACTGTCAGGCCCTGGACTGGAGTTGGGTGGAGAGAGTGGAACGGGGCTTCCCTACCCCCTTCCCTGCAACACCAGGAGGCCTGCTGGGATAGGCTTTGACTAGCCAGCCCCCCTGCTACCTCTGTGCAGGAGGGGAGGACCGAAAACCCTTGGGGTAGGGGCACCGAAGGGAAGGACCACATTTTGAATGGGAAGGCACCCTGCCGACCGCCACCTGACCACTAGGCGGTACTGTGGGAGTTAGTGCATGTTCTGCACCATCCCATAACTGAAATGTAAATGAGGTCAGTCCCCCTTGCTCTCCAACAGATGCTGGCAGAGAACTCCTGTCCGTCTGGAGTTCTCAAAATGCTCTGTGATGCTCTTCTCCCTATCCACCAACAGGTGCTGTCAGAAGCGAGCTTCCTGCACTCTGGGGCTTCAGGCCACAGGGTTTACATTAGTGACAAGTGTACTGCATCAGCCCCGTAGGAGGAGCCTTTAAAGAAATGGTTCAGGTACTACACTGAGTGTCAGGAAATCACAATTCAGTTCCTACTTCTGCCCAGTCTGTGTGGCCTTGGGTCAGTCACTTCACCTCTTTAGGCCTCATTTCCAGGGAAATGTCATAATTCCCTACTCCTCGTGTGTTAGGTGGGGAAATTCTCTCCTGTAGGAATTCAGAAATCATGGTACTGGGTATTCTATAAGAGCCTGAATAGCTTTTATAGGGTGCCAATCATTATGGGAGCTGGGTGCAGTTTTTTCATTCCTCAGAGTCACTAGGATTTTAAAACTTAGCTCTAGTCAAAGAAACAGAAATAAATATTGATTTAAATCCTGATCACCTACGGCCATTACAAATTCCATTGCACTTTTCATAGCACTAGGTACTAACCTAGAAACCCAGGCAAACCCACTTTGCCTAGCTACTGTGGCTATTTTTATGTTCTTATAAGCAGGGAGCTAAATCTCTTGTAGAGATTACCTTTTTCTAATTAAGTTCTTTTTCACCAGGGTGCTTCTTCCCTCCCCACCACCTAAATCACCACTGAAGTTAAAAGCCATCATAAGAAATTGAAAACAGCAGTAATGGGTCAGACCAATGGCCCACCTAGCCCAGTGTTCTGTCATCCAACAGTGGCCACTGAACAACACTTCAGAGGGAATGAACAGAACGAGGTGATTATTCCCCTCTATTCAACACTGGTGAGGCCACATCTGGAGTATTGTGTCCAGTTTTGGGCCCCCCACTACAAAAAGGATGTGGACAAATTGGAGAGAGTCCAGCAGAGGGCAACACAAATGATTAAAGGCCTTGGGCACATGACTTATGAGGAGAGGCTGAGGGAACTCGATTTATTTAGTCTGCAGAAGAGAAGAGTGAGGGGGGATTTGATAGTAGCCTTCAACTACCTGAAAGGGGGTTCCAAAGAGGATGGAGCTCGGCTGTTCTCAGTGGTGATAGATGACAGAACAAGGAGTAATGGTCTCAAGTTGTAGTGAGGGAGGTCTAGGTTGTATATTAGGAAACACTATTTCACTAGGAGGGTGGTGAAGCACTGGACTGGGTTACCTAGGGAGGTGGTGGAATCTCCATCCTTAGAGGTTTTTAAGGCCGCTTGTGTAAAAAAATGTGGATAACAATGCTTAACCATGTTTGAAAAATGTGCTGAGATCATTGGGTGCAAAGCATTATAACCGCTATAGAACAATCTGATGACAGTAGAGCTGGGCAAAATTTTTTAGACAGTTAATTAAAAGAAAAGCGTATTTTTGGTCAGAGCAAAAGTTGATTCGCAAACTTTTCAGATTTGGTTGGACCTGAACCAAAAAAAAAAAAAATCTCATTTTTTTGGAACTGCCACCAAACCAAAAAATGAGTTATTGGCCCTGTCAAAGTTTCTCCCCCATGCTGAACTTTAGGGTACAGATGTGGGGACCTGCATGGACATTTCTAAGCTTAATTACTAGCTTAGATCTGGTAACACTGCCACCATCCAGAAATTTCAGTGTCTGGATCACTTTCTGTCCCCCCAAAACCTTCCCCTCCCTGGGCAGCCTTGAGAGGCTTTTTTCACCAAGTTCCTGGTGAACACCGATCCAACCCCTTGGATCTTAACACAAGGAGAATTTAACCATCCTCCCTCCCTTCCCCCACCAATTCCTGGTGAGTCCAGATCCAATCCCCTTGGATCTTAACACAAGGGAAAAAATCATTCAGGTTCTTAAAAAGAAAGCTTTTAATTAAAGAAAGGTAAAAATTATCTCTGTAAAATCAGGATGGAAAATACTTTACAGGGTTATCAGATTTATATAGCCCAGAGGAACCCCCTCTAGCCTTAAGTTCAAAGTTACAGCAAACAGAGGTAAAATCCTCTCAGCAAAAAGGAACATTTACAAGTTGAGAAAACAAAAATAAGACTAACACGCCTTGACGGGCTATTACTTACAAGTTTGAAACATGAGAGACTGATTCAGAAAGATTTGGAGAGCCTGGATTGATGTCTGGTCCCTCTTAGTCCCAAGAGCGAACAACCCCCAAAACAAAGAGGACAAACAAAAGACTTCCCTCCACCAAGATTTGAAAGTATCTTGTCCCCTTATTGGTCCTCTGGTCAGGTGTCAGCCAGGTTTACTGAGCTTCTTAACCCTTTACAGGTAAAAGAGACATTAACCCTTAACTATCTGTTTATGACAGGCCCAGATCTAGATACCAGTCTTATAGGAACCCCGATAGTAATCCCTTCCAAAGAAAAGAATTTATTTATATGGGAGCAGCAATGTCTGCACTAAAGGAGTAACTTGCAGTAAGTGAACATTTTTACCAGTGTTAACTTTCTATTGCTTCTTCAGTTAGGAACAAAATGTTTATATCAGGGGTCCCCAACGTGGTGCCCGCGGGCGCATCTAAATGCGCTCGCGTCCTGGCCAGCAGTTGAGCATCCGCCGAAATGCCACCAGATTTCTGCAGCATTTCAGTGGCAACGCCTCTCAATGACGCCGCTTGTCAGCGGCAAGTGGTGTCATCAAGAGGCATCACCGCCGAAATGCCGCAGAAATTCAGCAGCATTTCAGCGGATGCTCCACCACTGCCATGGTCCTTCTTCTGGCACCCGCCAGACGAAAAGGTTGGGGACCACTGGTTTATGTTATTGTGGTAATCAGTTCAGAAGTTGTCTCTGTTTCCTGGTCTAAACTCTACCCTTGGCTGTGTCACAGTTCAGGCAACTGCACCTATATTCCCGCTCTACAGTCCACGAAGGGCACCTACTGTCATGCTTCTGGTTCCACAGGCATCACCTCTCTTAGCTGGAGACATGCATCCCATCATCTCCTGACCAAGGTATTTCCAGGCTGCACAACTCCCTGATTATATTGTGACTTCACCAGCAAGTGACAGTCTCCCTAATCTGCCCTCTTTGCTAGCTGTCGCTTTGGAGACGGCACACAGTGTAATTGCTACAGTTACAAGTTGCCACACAGCTCTTCCTACACAAGCTTATTTATTTTGGGGGTAAAAAGCTCTACAGAAAAAATATGTTAAAAACAATAAGTGAACCTGCATCCTAATAAGATCACCATAGATCACCCCCTCACTCTGACAAGAGTTCTTGTTGGTGATTGGCCCTTCCAGCCCTCTCCTAGGGAGGAGGGATAGTTCAGTGGTTTGAGTATTAGCCCCCTGAACCAAGGGTTGTGAGCTCAATCCTGGAGGGGGCCACTTCGGGTTCTGGGGCAAAAATCAGTACTTGGTCCTGCTAGTGAAGGCAGGGGGCTGAACTCAATGACTTTTTGGGGCCCCTGCCATCTCTATGAGACAGGTATATCTCTACATATTTTGGGAAGGAGGGATAGCTCAGTGGTTTGAACGTTAGCCTGCTAAATCCAGGGTCGTAAGTTCAATCCTTGAGGGGCCCATTTAGAGATCTGGGCAAAAATCTGTCTGGGAATTAGCCCTGCTTTGAGCAGGGGGTTGGACTAGATGACCTCCTGAGGTCCTTTCCAACCCTGAGATTCTAAGTATTAGGGCCCATCAAAAGTCCTGTCTGCCTTCTGGATCAGAAAGGTGGCCCTGAGTCAGCTTAAAAGCAAGCTGCTTATCCAAAAATCCTTCCTTTGTCTGTTAGGCCCTGGAGAATCCACTTTGACCTAGTATATGCAAACCTCTCCAGAGTGTGGTGTGTTTCCCATCACCCTTTTCTGTTCTCCTATTTACCCTTCCCATGGAAATAAATACAATCCCTCAAGAATATAGAGACAATTGCATTTTTAATACAATGGACTCTAAAGATATGAAGGTCAATTCAGTAATATTTATCTTAATTCCATAAGGTTTGCCCAGGATATTGTCATCTTTGTCTCAGATTGTACATATGTGCAGCTCCTGGGGAAGTCAATGGAAGCCAGGGTGAATGGAAGTCCAAGGAAGCCAGGCATGCAGAACTAAGGACAGAATCTGGCCTTCAGTATAGTGGAATCGGCAGTGCTGCTGTTATACTGCACATGGTAGTGCTGTTTCTTTCATGCCACATAAGAACTCCTTAACGAAGTTTGTAAAGCCACCTCCACATCTTCCTTTAATCCTTCCTCACACTCTGCCATGATGCCTACAAATCACATCCATCTGGCACTGCCTAAGTTGGTGTTCACCTGTGACCACTATTTAGTTAGGAAAACTTGTCCCCATCTCCAACCCCTGTTTATTTATCCAGCTCATCATAGGCTAGACAATGAGCTTTTTGGGGCTGGGACTGTCCAGCAATATATACAATACCTAGCACAGTTCTTTGTTGGCACCTCTGCATGCTGCCATGATAATAATATTTTTCCGTCATTGGGGCTGTGGTCTCTCTGTCTCCCAGTGCTGCGCACTGTAGTGCTGTATTTTGTTGTTATGTTTTTCAAGAGAATGCCAAACAATTTAGTAGTTCTTAAACTCTGAAGGGATTTCTTGCACTGGAGATTGGATTAAATTAGAACTTTACATTAATTCTGATTTAATTACTTCTGACTGATCTCTAGTTTAAACATCAAGAACAAAGGAAATTACTCTAGTTTGATAAAGCCTGCCAAAACATTATGTTAACAAACAAAATCACTTGTCTGGATTCCTGGATGCAGTTAATTTGTTCAGAAAACCAAACATTTATTTAATGCTTTTTTTAAGGTTAATGACAGATCTTTCTATAGATAAGCATTTACAACAGAAAATAAATACAAGCAAAGGTGTCTTAAATGATTAACTAGATTTATGAAACTTCTCTGTTAACATTGCTGCGATATGAATAAACAAAGCCAATATGAATAATTTGGTGCACCAGCGGCTCTGCATTCACAGAATCCTAATTACGAGCATAACGAAGGAGAAATCTTCCTTTCCTCTTTTAATTGCATAAACCCTTTGGAAAGTTAATTAGTTATGGTGCTTTTATTTCCTACTTCTATACCAAATCTTTTCAAATATGTACATTTCTCTTAACTATTATTTTTTCAGTACTGAAGTAGCCAGATTGCTGTAGCGAAGAGTGAATTTCAACAGGTCATTTGTCTTTCACACTGTGGTTTCTTCCTAAAATGTGTGTTTGTTAAGCCTGATGATCTAATAGTCTGAGATTCTGGTTTCCATAATTCCATTTTATTTAGCCTGTAAGTTCTTCATGGCCTGAACTCTGTCATTCAGGATAAAATTCACCACTGTGCAGGAGGGACAACATTTGTGTCTCACTTCGCTCCGGGGTTGCCTGAATTATAAGTGGTGCACAGGCCTTGTGTTGTCTCTCCCCACTGTGATGAATCTTTGTGTCTCACACAGAGCCAGACTCACTGTTTGTGTTCCCTAAATAAATATAAACATCAGGAATCTCGTGGAGCACACATAGCCTCTCAAAAATGATGAAATATTCAGCAACGTGCCCTGTCTTGCTTTATGCAGGACACAACTGCTCCCATTTGTGGATTTTTGGAGAGGTGGAGCCCCCTGGTGTGGGGTTCTGGTTCCATGTCTCTATCAAGGCCAGTTCATGCTGTCTCTCTTTTTCCCTCTCCTCCATCTCTTTGGTTTTCAGTTCCAGGGCTTGCTTCTGGGCTTTGATTTCTTTATTAGCCTCTAGCTGTCTCAGTTCCAGGGCAGCTTTTTGCCTGGCTGCTTCTGCCTCCGTTTCTTTGGCTTGCTGTTCCATGGCTTTTTTCTGGGCTTCCATGGCCCTCTGGTGTGCTGCTTCTTGTCTTCCATTTTCTGCTTCTTGTCTTGCATTTTCTGCTTCTTCTCTGGCATTCTCTGCTTCCAGTAATTCCATATGTCTTTTGTGTTTTCTGCTGCCTGCAATCTGCAGAGCTCCAACTATACAACTGTTTCAGAATTGTCACTCATCTTGCTATTTTTTCTGTCCCTAGTTCCCTTACCCAAAATAAGCAAACAGAAAATAACGAAGAGGTACTTACTTTGAATGCTCTCCAGCCAACAGACTTAAAATTCACTTAAAATCACCACGAGTGTCTCAGAGCAATAAGCTGGGCACATTACCCTGCTCGCTGCGCCACTTTGATGGGTTACCCACCACTTCGGGGTGCCACCTGATGTACCGGGGTACCACTGAGCTCGCCTGTTCCACCAGCCTGGGCTCCCTCACCCTGTCCTTGTCCTCAAGCCCCCCCCACACAGGTAGGGACACACCCAGCTGCAGAGAGACACAGACACTGAAATCAGCTCCGCCTGGGAAGACTCAGCTCGGGAGCTGCCCAGCCCCCTCTGGAGTGAAATTGTCTTGTCTGGCGCTGCTAGAGAACCACACAGCGCAAGCTCATGAATTTTGCTCCCTCTCTCAGTGTGGGGGAAGATCTGCACAGATCCCCACCCTCTCCCCACACCCCCAGTTATGGATTCCACAAACTGGGTTTAGGGTTTGGCTACACTTGCAGCTGTACAGCGCTGGGAGTTACAGCTGTCTTCATACAGCTGAGTAGGGAAAGCGCTGCTGTGTGGCCACACTGACAGCTACCAGCGCTGCAGTGTGGCCACATTTGCAGTATTTGCAGCGGCGTTGGGCGTGGTGCATTATGGGCAGCTATCCCAGCATTCAAGTGGCTGCAACGTGCTTTTCAAAAGAGTGGAGTGGGGTGGAGTGTGACAGGGAGCGTGAGGGAGAAAGAGAGAGTGGATTTTTGGAGCTGACACTGTGTCAGCTCCCTGCCTTGCAAGTTCCGACCCCTTCCCCCACCCCTCTCTCATTCACTAAATGCAAATAGCCTTTTGTTTTTTTCCTCACAGACCAGATAAGCAGCTGCTCTGAAACAGACCCCCACCCCGCACACGCCATGCTGTTTCTTTCCCCAAGCAAACACTAGCTGTGGACATTCATCCCCCTGCCTGCCTCTGCTCGAGCAAACAGTAGCTGTGTTTGTTTTTTAGATAAGCAGCTTTGGGAGCCCTGAGTTCACAACAAAACAAAGAGAGGCATCACAATAAAACAAATAGTGTTATCTTTACTTAAAAGCATTATGGGAAGGTTCCGGAGGTCAGTTACAGCGTAGTAAGATTAATCATTGTTTACACTGGCACCCCAGCGCTGCAGCATCAGCGCTGTTCTCTTTATTCCCCTTGTGGAGGTGGAGTACAACCAGCGCTGTAGCCAGGGAGATACAGCGCTGTATGCGCCTTGCCAGTGTGGACAGGGAGTAAGTTACAGCGCTGTAAAGCCACCACCAGCACTGTAACTCTCCAGTGTAGCCAAGCCCTTAGAGAAAATAAAAACAAGTTTGTTGGCTACAAAAGATAGTTTTAAGTGATTATAAGGGATAGCAACAGATCAAAGTGGATTACTGAACAAATAAAACAAACACACAAACTAAGCCTAATGCATTAAAGAGACTGGTTACAAATAGTAATTTCTCACCTTAAATGGTATTTTAGGCATTTCTTTCACAGGCCAGACACTTTTTCCAGCTAAGGCTCAGCTCTTCTCCACCACTTTTGTCTTTGTTTCATAGATATTTCCATTCCAGCAGTCATGCTGGGCAGGGATTCAGTGAAGAATGAACCTTGATTAACTCACTTCCTTGCCTGAAATAGGATTTACATATGACTGGAAGCCTTTGTTTCCCAGTTTGATCCCCACCTGCTATTAGTGGGAAAATACTAGTAGTCCAAGATGGAGTCCAGTACCAGGTGACATGATCACATGACCCTGCAGTGTCAAAGCAGCCATAAGTCCTCAGGAAGGTGGGAGGTTAGCATCTTCAAAGTCCTATTGTTCTCCCTAATGGCCCATCCAGATTGATTACAATCTGTCTGATGGGCATTCCCCAGGTGTAAACCCTCAATATTCCTAACTTCAGATACAGAAATGATACATGCATACAAATAGGATAATCATATTCAGTAGATCATAACCTTTCCAACGATGACCCATCTTGCATAAAACATATCTTAGTTCTGCCATATTCATATCATAACAATATCTCTATGAAGAATACGGTGCGTAGTGTCACAGGGAGTTTCAAAAGTGCTTCTCCTCTGCCTTCCTCTGCTCTGATAGAACTCCTGTTGACCTCAGCCGGAGCAGAGTCAGGCCAAAGATAAGCATCTATTGAAAATACCACCTATGTTCAGTCTGGTATTTTTCTGATTTAAGAAAAGTGTATTAAAAATAACTGGGAACACCTGTGTGCTAAGCAGGTATTATAAGATTCTCTGTATTACCCTGGTAATAGCACAGGAACGTCTATTAATGCCAAATCGTTACCCTGATAATTGTGCAGTCAGCTTGTGTTGCCACTGCACATGGGTAGAATTTGACTAATTATTTTAGATAGCATTGACAGGGAAACAGAAAGGTCAAGTCTGAAAGCTCCCAGGCTCAAAAAGTCTCATTCATTCTTAGTGCATCTTGCTTAGTTTTGCTTTAATCTCCAGCAAATTTAGGCGAGAGACAAAAAAACCATGCAAAAGTGCATTTCAATGGATAATTGAATGGCTCACTCATATGGTTTTCATATCTCACTCATTAAAATGACAGAGACTTGGCACATCTATGATCTCACATTTCAAAATACTGAAACCACTCTGCTGCTTGATTAATGGATGATATTAGGAATGTTGTAAAACACCTCAATTAAACTAAATTACATTTCACAAAACCTGTTTCAGTACCTCCACTTTGATTCTGTTTTTTTTTAGAGAACAATTCTTCCACTAGAAAGAGCTGAAAAAATTGGCAAATAGATTGCTCGCTAGGTACATTTTGCAGAAAATTTAATTAAAGTTGACAGCATCCAAATAATAATAGCACATGATTCAGCATATTAATGAGCTAGTCAAGCAATTTGATGTTTGCTGCTTTTGCTATGTTTGTGCTCTGGATTAGATCAGGCCTCCTTCTCTGTGGGAAAATCCTGAAGTTCCGATTAGCAAAAGTATCTGTTTAAGAGAAAGGTGGTTAGAGAGATATCAGGGTTTATTCCAGGAGGGGCCCTCGATTTTTTTATTCATTCCCTCACCCCACATCCAGATCCTGAATTGTCACATGAGGTTTGACAATGGTCAGACCTGTATATTTTCTTAGGTTCTTGTTGAGTGGTGCAATGTTTGGTGGGCTGGCTTTCTGCTGATCAGCTGATGGAGTTGTGTTGTTATGTGGACTAAAGACACATTACAGGTTTGTATTTATATGCACTGTGTTCTTCAAATGTCCAAGGGACAGATTTTTAAAGGTATTTGGTGCCTAACTCCCAGGAGTTTAAAAACCTGGCTTGGCGGTGCATGACTCCCACACTTGGGAAGGTTGGGCCTGAGTGCCGGAAGCTCCCTACAAGGGGAGGGGGGTAACCTGTGGCTGGACCTTGGCCCCACCCCCTGTTCCATCCCGAGGCCAATCCCCCTCTGCCTCCTCCCCACTTTTCTGGGTTGGTAGTAAGTTACTTCCCCCCAGGAGAAAGTGAGGAGCAGGGAAGGAACTGAAACCCTCTCCAAGAGTCACATTTGTACCTTAAGGATCCTCATGGAGTGCTCCAGCTAAAAGTGTGTGCTTGTAATTTTAAAACAATGACACCAAACTATGCATCAATGTTATAAGCTACCAATAAGAAACATCTTACAAAAGTCAAACCCTACATTTCCTGCCCCACATAACACCTCTCTAGCAATCTTGTGTCTCTTGTGTTTACACAGCTTTATGAGCCCTTGGATAAGAAGTAAATAGTTCCCTCGTGGAATTATTTAGGTTTGTCATTAATCTTATAAATAAAATGTTCAATGTGAGACAATTTCTGCCATGTCTTTTATAATGGGACACAAGTGCTTTTCGGCCTTGTAAAGATTAATCTCTTTTCACAATGAAGGGCAATTGCAATCCATTTCCTAAAACACATGTGCAGTCCGTTGTACTGATGAAAAATCATGTAGCAAGTATGATACTGACCCAGCAGGTAATTTATGATGCTGCAGTGTTTCTATAACATCATTAACACCTGACCAAATAGATCCAATGTGAGGACATTTCTAAATAATGCGTCCAGTCACCACTCTGCTTCCCACACTCCTGAATGCTTCGTGGTCCAACCGGCCTCATTTGAACGAGTGTGCAAGGAACTCCTACTCTCTTTCTTTGATTTTAAACTAGTCCCTGCCAGAATCCAGATGAACAAAGGCAGCTGAGAAGAGTTAGAAAAAAGATTCATAGATTCATAGATTCTAGGACTGGAAGGGACCTCGAGAGGTCATCAAGTCCAGTCCCCTGCCCTCATGGCAGGACCAAATATTGTCTAGACCATCCCTGATAGACATTTATCTAACCTACTCTTAAATATCTCCAGAGATGGAGATTCCACAACCTCCCTAGGCAATTTATTCCAGTGTTTAACCACCCTGACAGTTAGGAACTTTTTCCTAATGTCCAACCCAAACCTCCCTTGCTGCAGTTTAAGCCCATTGCTTCTTGTTCTATCCTTAGAGGCTAAGGTGAACAAGTTTTCTCCCTCCTCCTTATGACACCCTTTTAGATACCTGAAAACTGCTATCATGTCCCCTCTCAGTCTTCTCTTTTCCAAACTAACCAAACCCAATTCTTTCAGCCTTCCTTCGTAAGTCATGTTCTCTAGACCTTTAATCATTCTTGTTGCTCTTCTCTGGACCCTCTCCAATTTCTCCATCTTTCCTGAAATGCGCTGCCCAGAACTGGACACAATACTCCAGCTGAGGCCTAACCAGCGCAGAGTAGAGCGGAAGAATGACTTCTTGTGTCTTGCTCACAACACACCTTAATTGTTGATCAATTAATGACATCACCTTAATTAAGATCATCTTAATTGTCACACTGTCTGGAGTGGTTCCTGAACACGAGTACCAACCTCAGGGCAGATTGTCGAGAAGTGGGGCCAAGACCCCAAACTGATTGTGTGTCCTATAATTAGATTTCATCAACCCAGTCTCAGGCACTGACTTTCTTCTTTCTGGGTGGGTGCTCCACGCTGAGGCCCCGTCACCACTCCGCCCCATCCCCTAAGGCCCCGCCCTCACTCCGCCTCTTCCCACCCCCACTCCATTCCCAGCCCCTGATCCTCCCACCCACTGCCAAACAGCTGATTGGCAGGGCCTGTCAAACAGCTGATCAGTGGGTGGCTGGTGGGTGCTGAGCACCACTATTTTTTTCCAGTGGGTGCTCCAGACCCTGAGCACCCACAGAGTCGGCACCTGTGAACCCATAGACTTTAAGGTCAGAAGACACCATTATGATCATCTAGTCTGACGTCCTTCACAATGCAGGCCACAGAATCTCACCCACCCACTCCTGTAACAAACCCCTAATATATGTCTGAGTTACTGAAGTCCTCAAATTGTGGTTTGAAGACCTCAAGCTGCAAAGAATCCTCCAGCAAGTGATCCATTAACAGCTGTGAACTCCTAAAGCACTATGACAGGCTTGCCATGGAGTCACAGCCAGTCCCCTATCTTGCCACCCGGCCAGCTGGATAGCTGGTTGTGTGCACCAAAAATCACACTGAAATTCAGTCACTAATCCCAGGTCAATTGGTTTCTTAGATTTCACATCAAAGACAACAAATGTAGGAAATCCTATAGCAAGCTAGCTAATAGCTAGCTATTTATTAACTAGGAAAAAGAAACGAGAGAGTTATTTACAGGTTAAAGCAGGCAAACATATACACAGAAATTAGTTACAGCCTATGGTTTCAAAAGGTGACAGAGTTGTAGCAATCCGTCAGCTCTGAATGTCATCTAAGGCTAACCTAGGTTGACGCTGGAGATCTCTGCTTCTCTGTTGTAGCTCCAGCCCTGTCAGATTCCAAACAGCAAAAAAGATGATTTTTTTTATCAGCTTCCAGAATTCAAGCTGATGGAATGAGCCCTTTTGCAAGTACCCCCGTCATGGGTGTGCAGGGGCAATTAGCTAAATCTTGTATTCTGATGTCCTACAATGGCCCATTTAGTTTTGATAGTCCTTCCTGGTGGGCAAGAGGTAACACCTTTCACAGGGATTTAGCATTTGGCACCAGGTAAAGTGGTTTTGTCTTGTTTGGTGAGTTACATAATTCAGAACAAACGTTTTACAGCTATAGCACATCCGACGGACTGGGTATTCACCCACGAAAGCTCATGCTCCAAAACGTCTATTAGTCTATAAGGTGCCCCAGGATTCTTTGCTGCAGCTATAGCACAAACACTTAAGTACCTTATAGCAGGGGTTATAGACATTATAAGTGTGAGTAATGAGCAATTTACAAGCATTTCATAAAGTCTAAACATTATTATAAGGCCAATACCCACCCTAACCATACTAACACACAGGTGAGCTCGACTGGGTTCTAGGAATGAATTTGTGAGTGCTCGGCTTCCAGAAATGAATTTGACAGCGTTGCATTAATATTTCCGGAAAAGAAAGATCAGTCCATCCCTCATCTTACAAGAAAGGGGAGTCAGCCAAGCTCTGGTGATTGGAGGGATGCAGGCTTGGCAGTTCCTACAACTAGCCAGCTCTCCACCTACCTCCCAAGTCAGCTTTTGAATGCATTTCACCGTCCTTATTCTGTGGTGTCCCGCCCTTCCTCAGCCAGCCAGGGCTAGATCCTAATTCCCTTTACCCCATAAGGCATCCTGGTGGCAGTAGAATCTGTCTTTATTTAATAGTCTCACTGCAATGATTCAGTGCCTATATAGGTTATCAAATATGATGACAACTTTGTGATGCACTGTGATTATATGGGCCGGAGGCGGATTACTGTTTTGTGGAGCCCTGGACTAGAGCAAGCGGGGGCCCCTCCGCACCCTTTCTGCCCCACCCTCTGCCTGGCACTGGGGTCAGGGCACAGGGGCTTCCCCCGCCCACCTGGCATGCAGGGGAATCCTGCATGCCCCACCACCCGCAGGAGCACCCATTTTTCCAGGAGCCCTGAGCATGGCCCTGTTGGCCCAGTAGCTAATCCGCCCTTGAGATGGGATTTGTGGTCAGCAACAGGGCTAGAACTCAGGACCTTCTTGTCCAAAAGCACAGGCTCCTACCAAATGAACTGAGCAAGAATATTCATTAAGGAATTCGATGTTATGTCTTCTGGGGGCAACTGCTAGAGGCTGTACAACCTAAAGCCACGAACCAAATCAGTAAGCAACAAGGTCACAGATATAATGAATCATTTGACCAGGTCTCAGTCATCTAGGCCAAGATTTTAAAAAATGTCAGCCTAGTGTCAGTGCCTGGCTGAGCCCACATGTACGTGCCTGAATAAAGATTCAGGAGCCTGACTTTATGGCCTCATTGTTACAGGATGGGTGGTACTCTGAGGGGAGTCAGGCTCAGCCCTGTCTGCAATGTAGCAGTTATCCCCCAGCTGATCCACATCCTGTGACTCAGTCACAACTCCTGATCCCAGCTGTGGAAGGGCAGGGAGAACTCCACAGAGACAGAAGAGGGTTTTGTCCCTTCCACACACAAAGGGAGCTGGTTAGGCTCCTGGCGGAGGCTCAGAGATAATGCAGACAAGATGCATGGAGGCCCCTAGGAGAGAAGGTCAGAGTCAGCAATGGGGCAGAAGGGCTTCCTGGGAGGCAGTGCTCAGCTAATGGTGCTATTGTTATTATAATTGGAGATATACCTATCTCCCTGTAACCCCCAAGGAGATTCCTGGAGCTCTGTCTGCTGGCAGCTCAGGGAGGAGGAGCCAAGGCAACCTCAGAGTCTGCCCAGCAACCAATAGGGAGTGGAGATGCCCCTCCCAGGGTGTTGAGGAGAGGGAGAAGCCATTTTGAGGGGAGGCTGGAGCCAGCCAGGGAAAGGCCAAACAGGCTTTGAGGGGAGCTGGTGAGTCCCAGGCCTGCAAGCAGGGTTCCCCCTGAGAACTGGCCTCTAGGGACCTGACACCAGATTCCCCAGCTGGGTTTTCCTTCCTCACGGATGATTCCCAATTGTTATGTTTGCTGAGAAATTTCCCCAGCCAGGCTGGGTTCGCCTCCAGCTCCCCTGGTGAGACCAGTCCCCACATGGTCAGCGCTGCTAGTCCAGGGCTGATTCCTGCCTGAGGAGGATCCCTGCCAACGGACAGCAGCCCCTGGAATCGTCCAGCATCATCCTCAACCCTGAAGATCATTTGTGGAGTTCGTGAGTGCCTTGTCTTTAGTTAGTTAGTCAGGGTATTTGTTTTGGGGACCCTCTACTCCCTGAACTGTGTCCTCAAGCCAGGGAGTGAGGGTTTGAGGATTTTATAATTTACCGCTTATTACACCTGTGGAGGGATTCACCACCTCCTCCCACTTGTGGGTCTTTTGGGCTGTACTGAACCCAGTCAGCCACACTGCTACACCTCTGCAGAGAATTGTATCGGTCATCAAGGGCCCCAGCAAAGTACGCGTACCAACAGGACACTAGTTTTGCATTTGTTACATCCTGACACGGGTATTTTAAGTGTGGGCACCGGTGACCCTAAAAATAGTGTTTCCCCTGTTATGTTGTATTGTTGCCTGTTTAATATAATTGTTGTGTTGAATATATTTTATGTGTTGTGTTATTTCTTGGAAGTCTCCAACTATCTGGCAAATAAGTGGGGATTCCTCTGTAGTTAGAATTTTCCGCCCAAGCTGCCCTGGTGACTCTGCCAGGAAGGAGCGAGGGGGGTGGAGGCACCGCCAACTAATTTCATAACCAAAAAAGATTCACCCTACTGAGTGGGTGGCGGGATCCAAAAGAACCCAGACCTGTCCATCAGAACCTGTAAGTAGATTGCCAGTAAAGGAGGTAATCAGGTGGAGAGGGGCGCTACATTGGAGGCACCGCTGGGATTCCGTCTTTTAAACTCAGACCTTATATACACCCCTGCTGTCTTCCTGGGAAATTACGTAAATTCCCAGTATGGATTACCAGAAGAGGCTTGTGACTTGGTGTGAGCTGGAGGGGGCTGACCCTGAACGCCACTTCCTGCTCACGAATGTACCCACTGAATGGGACATTAGAAAAATTGAAGAGGAGATTGCTAATGTTAAAGAATGGGGAACTTGTGTGGTTCGGAGTCAGATGCAAGGAAAAGGGGAAGCTACTTTATCCCTTCTTGTAGAGAGCAAGCTTATACTGTCTACTGTGGTGACTCCCCATGTAATTCTGCCAGATGGAGAGAAGGATGGATGGAAGGTGACCATACAAGCACAATCACGTTTTCCCTCCCCACCTGCCTCACCATCTGAAACTATCAATTTTCAGTCCAAATTGAGAGACTTTCTTAGGCAGGAAGGGAAGACCATGAGTGAATTAAGGACTCTTTTAGGAAGTAGTCCTGTACCTCACCCCAGTTCTACGGACCAAATAATTTTTGCTATGGGACAAGCAATAGGGGAGTCCATAAAGACAGCATATGAATCGGGCCCTTACCGAAAGCTGAAGTTCTTTTCAGGTATTAAACCAGTGCCTGTAGGGGAAGATGACTATGACACTTGGAGGCATCAACTAAATCAGGTGATGCAGGAATGGCAATGTAGTGAGGCTGAAAAGAGGAAACGTGTGGCAGAAAGCCTGCGAGGACCTGCTGGGAATGTAATCTATGCATTAAAAGCCAGCAAGCCTGTTGCCACTGTTGATGACTATCTCTCGGCGATGGAGGATGCCTTTGGGAGCCTAGAGACAGGGGAAGACCTCTATTTTCAATTTCGGTCCTGTTACCAACAGCCAGGTGAAAAACTGTCTTCCTATCTTCACAGATTGGAACCATCCCTTCAACTGTGCATCCGCCGTAAAGGCACTGAGAGGAGCAAGGAACACCGAGTACGACTAGAACAGGTCATACGAGGTGCCATTTATGATGACTTACTAATTATGAAATTGAAACTCGTGGACCGATTGGACAGCCCTCCAGAATTCCATAAATTGCTGCGAGAAGTCCGAGAGGAGGAGGAAAAGAGAACTGCTAGAGAGAGGAATAAGATCTCATTGAGCAGGACTGTTGCTCCTAACAAACCAAAGGATGACCCTTGCCTGTCCACCACTGAGGACCTCCATCAACAGCTTAAAACCTTGACAGCACAGCTCACTGAATTTATGACAAGTAAGATGCCTCAGGGGTCACCTAGCGAAATTCTTCCACCACCTTTGATGGAAAGGAAGTACCCTCCTTTTTGCCCAGGGAGAGAGGACATCAACAGAGAACCTGTAAAGAAGACCTTGGTGACCCTCCCAAGGAACAAGAGATTCTGCTACCGATGTGGTGAGGATGGGCACATTTCCACCCAGTGTGACAATCCAAGGAACGAAGAGAAAGTAGCACAACGAAGAAGGGAGCATACTGGGAGCCGTCACAGGCAGAGCTCCACTAAGTTGTGCTATGAACAGCCTTCCTGGAGCCCATTCCCAGAGGGATTGATAGGCCCGGAAGCAGTGGTTAATGTGATGGTAGAAGGGATTCCTTGTAGGGCCCTGCTCGACAGTGGATCTCAGGTCACCATTATTACTAGAGAGTTCCATCGGCAATTCCTGCCTCAAGTGAAGATCTATCCTCTAGAGGGACTGGCAATATGGGGCCTTAGCAATGCTAGTTATCCGTACGATGGGTATGTACTAGTGACTCTAAGTTTTCCTGCAGAACTGGCTGGATGTCTCCAGGAATGTGATACTCTGGCTTTGATTTGTCCTGAGACGCAAAATTCTGATGGCATTCCCATATTGATTGGGACCAACAGCAACATGTTCCAGTCTTTGGCCACTCTTTGTGGTCGTTTGGGCCAGAAGACCCCAGGCATGGTTTGCCCTCCAGGGCGAGAGCCAAACCTGGGCAAATCTAGGATGTATTATGACCATGATAGCTCTGTCGATGACTCACTAGGGAAAGTTGTAAGAGTATCCAAAGTGGTTTTGTCCATACCCCCTCATGGTGAGATTGACTTGAGAGGAAAACTTGAGAAGCATAGTTGCAGCCTCCCTCCTACAGTGATGATGGAGCCTGCTGATGGAGATAACCTCCCTAGTGGTCTGATGGTTCAGAGAGGTTTATTATCCTTACCACAGATGGAGGAAGCTGGCATTGTGGTAAGAGTAAGAAACGAAACCAACCATCCCATAGCCATCAGGAAAGGAATGGTGTTGGCACGATTGTATAGGGTAGAGAGTGTCGTGAGCCCTGCAATTGCATCCAGAAAGACCTGTAAGGCATTGGAGCCTGATCTTTTTAATTTTGGTGATTCTCCTGTATCTCCCAGTTGGAAAGACCGACTGAAAAAACAGCTAAGTGAGAGACCTAATGTGTTTCCCACTGAGGAATGGGATGTGGGGTGTGCCATTAACGTGGAACACACCATTCGTTTGGCAGATGGCAGGCCTTTTAGGGAAAGGTCCCGAAGACTGGCACCTGCAGACATTGAGGATGTGAGAAAGCATATCCATGAACTATTGGAAGCAGGAATAATTTCTGAATCCCGTAGCCCTTATGCATCCCCTATTGTGGTGGTGCGAAAGAAAAATGGGGCTGTGCGCATGTGTGTGGACTATCGCACACTGAATAAAAGGACCATCCCAGATCAATACACTGTACCCAGGGTAGATGATGCCTTAGCTTGCCTAGCAGGAAGCAGATGGTTCTCTGTCTTAGATTTACGAAGCGGCTACTACCAGATCCCGATGAGCTCTGAAGACAAAGAGAAAACAGCTTTCATTTGCCCTTTAGGATTCTACCAGTTTGAGAGGATGCCCCAAGGTATCTCGGGAGCTCCTGCTACATTCCAGCGTTTGATGGAAAAGACGGTGGGGGATATGAATTTGTTAGAAGTGCTGGTGTATCTGGATGACTTAATTGTTTTTGGGAAGACTCTGGAAGAGCATGAAGTTCGACTAATGAAAGTGTTAGACCGCCTGGAAGCTAGTGGGTTGAAACTGTCACTTGATAAATGTCAGTTTTGTCAGACCCGAGTAAAATATGTAGGCCATATTGTGTCGGCAGAAGGTGTGGCGACTGACTCAGAGAAAATTGAGGCACTAACCACCTGGCCTATACCCAAAGACCTGAAAGCTTTACAGTCTTTCCTAGGTTTCTGTGGATATTACCGCCGATTTGTAAAAAATTATTCCTCCATTGTGAGACCTCTCACCAATTTGACAAGGGGCTACCCCCCAACGTGGAAGAGATCACCCCAACATAAGCTTGCGAGTCCTCCTGAGAGGTATTTCAAGGTGAATGAGCCCTTTGGGGACCGTTGGACCGAGGAATGCAACCACGCTTTCCATACCCTTATTGAGAAACTCACTACTGCACCAGTATTAACCTTTGCAGATCCTACCAAGCCCTATGAACTTCACATAGATGCCAGTCTTGATGGATTAGGAGCAGTTCTCTATCAAAATTATGAGAATCAATGGAAACCCGTGGCCTTTGTCAGTCGAGGGCTGACTGCATCGGAAAGACACTATCCCGTGCACAAACTTGAGTTTTTAGCTCTCAAATGGGCTGTTGTGGACAAACTTCATGAT
Organism: Mauremys mutica; assembly: GCF_020497125.1. Lineage (NCBI taxonomy): Eukaryota > Metazoa > Chordata > Testudines > Geoemydidae > Mauremys > Mauremys mutica. Next base: position 6,375,437 of record NC_059076.1, on the reverse strand, counting down.
TATTTGTATGGAGCGACCTTTGTAGTAAAAACTGATAATAACCCACTTACTTATGTGCAGACCACAGCTAAACTAGATGCTACTGGTCAGCGATGGATGGCTGCCTTGGCTGCTTATGACTTTAAGCTGCAGTACCGTTCGGGTCAAACCAATGCAGATGCAGATGCATTGTCCCGTCGCCCTCATAACTCACTTGAGAAAGAGTCTGAGTGGATGGAAATACCTTCTCCTGCTATTCGTGCCACCTGCAAGACCATAATAGGACAACTGCAGTCCCCTTATGTAAATGATGAAAGATATGCTGATACACTGGGGGTATCTGACAAGGCTATACCTACACTTTATGCCAACCTCATTGGGCTAAAGACTTTTGAATTGCCCCAGTTAACTCCGACTGAATTGAGAAGAGCTCAGTGGAAAGATTCAGACATTAGGCCTGTGCTGGAAGCTGTGGAAAAGGGTGAGAAACCCATATCCAAGGCTAACTTTCCCCCCAGCACAATTCTTCTCTTAAAAGAGTGGGATCATTTAGTGGTCAACAAAGGCTTGTTATTCCGGACCATCCAGACTATAAGGGGCCATGTGCGAAAACAACTGGTCTTACCCAGAGAATACCAGGAGATGGTGTTGAAGTCTTTGCATGATGATCATGGTCACTTGGGGGTAGACAAGACTTTGCAATTGGTCAGAGACCGGTTTTATTGGCCCAAAATGATGGCATCTGTGGAAAACCACTGCAACCGATGCTCTCGGTGTGTTAAGCGGAAGACCCTGCCAAAAAGGGCAGCGTCTATGGTGAACATCACTACAGATGCACCCATGCAATTGGTGTGCATTGACTTTTTGTCATTGGAGCCTGATAGAAAAAACCACTCCAGTATACTGGTAATTACTGACCATTTTACAAGGTATTCCCAAGCATATCCCACAAAAGACCAAAAAGCTAGTACAGTGGCCAAAATTTTATGGGACAAATTCTTTGTACATTATGGTTTCCCTGCCCGAATCCATTCTGACCAGGGAAGAGATTTTGAAAGCAGACTAATTCATGAACTGACAAAAACCTTAGGAATAAGGAAGTCCAGAACCACTCCTTACCATCCTCAGGGAGATCCACAACCGGAGAGATTCAACCGGACTTTGCTAAACATGTTGGGAACTCTGCATCCATCCCGAAAGACCAGATGGAGTGAGCATGTCAGTTACCTTGTGCATGCTTATAACTGCAGTAAAAATGAGTCCACTGGATTTTCTCCTTATTATTTAATGTTTGGTAGAGAAGCAAGGCTACCGATTGACTTATGTTTCGGGATATCCTCTGATGAAGCTAGCGAAACAACTTATCTCCAGTACATTCAAAATCTTAGACGTGACTTGCGGGAAGCTTACAAACTGGCCTCCCAAGCAGCCAGGAAAAGCAACCTTGCCAACAAGCAGAGATATGATAGTCGGGTCCGTGAACAGGATCTGCAGGTAGGAGACAGAGTCTTAATCCGAAATCTAGGTCTCACTGGAAAGCACAAATTAGCTGACCGGTGGAATGGAGACACCTACATAGTGGTTGATAAGCTACCAGACTTGCCTGTATACCGCCTTAGGATGGAAAATGGAAAAAATGTTTGTAAGATTATTCACCGAAACCACCTCTTGCCAGTGGGGCAGTTAATAGGTGAAGAGAACAATAGTGAATATGGTCCCTCCCGGCGACCCATTACTCGCTCTAGACTAAGGAAGCAAGTTTCTGCAGAAAGAAGCCTTCCTGCACAACTTGAATCTGCTGAGGAGGCAGACAGCGAGTCTTTAACCTCCCTTGGAGAAAATGATCCTCATTCACAAAGTAGCAGTGAGGAGGAATTCTTCCCCTATTATCCAACACCTTCTATGCTTCATGAGCTGTTACCTGAGGTAGAAACTATTAAAGAGGGAGAATCTGGGCCTCCTCTAGCTCAAATTCTTAACCCTGAAGCTGCACCATTTGTTCCCCATCAGTCAACAATAGAGCATGATAACCCCTGCCTGCTGGCACCACCTGAAGAGGCAAGTGGTTTACCAGCTAGTACGGTTCCCCCTCTAGAGGATGTGGGAGAATCCATGCAACCGGCAGAGAGGGAAATCATTGATTGTCCTGCAGCCATTACTGCTGAGAGCCCTGAGAATGAAGAAGCTCCTGTACTTCGACGTTCAGAACGAGAGCGAAAGCCTGTACAGAAACTCACTTATGACGTTCCAGGGACCTCCACCTCTGTCCCTTTGCACTTAGTAAACAGATGGGTGCGGGTGGCCTATTATTGTTTCTGTCTGATAGTTAACAATGGAGACTCCAAGGTTAAGTCATTTATGTCAATATAGTAAGAATGTTATTAATGTACATTGAATAACAATTTCATGTTATTTTAAATTAATATTGTATGTGGACATGGCAATACCTACTTGTTGGTAAATTACATTTATTGTCCATTAAGCAATGTTTATTATTACCTGATGAAGAGGACCTTGCATGCTGTTTTGTGGTTAAATGACCCTTGCCGAGGACGGCAAGGACTTTCACCCAGGGAGAGTGTAACCCCCAAGGAGATTCCTGGAGCTCTGTCTGCTGGCAGCTCAGGGAGGAGGAGCCAAGGCAACCTCAGAGTCTGCCCAGCAACCAATAGGGAGTGGAGATGCCCCTCCCAGGGTGTTGAGGAGAGGGAGAAGCCATTTTGAGGGGAGGCTGGAGCCAGCCAGGGAAAGGCCAAACAGGCTTTGAGGGGAGCTGGTGAGTCCCAGGCCTGCAAGCAGGGTTCCCCCTGAGAACTGGCCTCTAGGGACCTGACACCAGATTCCCCAGCTGGGTTTTCCTTCCTCACGGATGATTCCCAATTGTTATGTTTGCTGAGAAATTTCCCCAGCCAGGCTGGGTTCGCCTCCAGCTCCCCTGGTGAGACCAGTCCCCACATGGTCAGCGCTGCTAGTCCAGGGCTGATTCCTGCCTGAGGAGGATCCCTGCCAACGGACAGCAGCCCCTGGAATCGTCCAGCATCATCCTCAACCCTGAAGATCATTTGTGGAGTTCGTGAGTGCCTTGTCTTTAGTTAGTTAGTCAGGGTATTTGTTTTGGGGACCCTCTACTCCCTGAACTGTGTCCTCAAGCCAGGGAGTGAGGGTTTGAGGATTTTATAATTTACCGCTTATTACACCTGTGGAGGGATTCACCACCTCCTCCCACTTGTGGGTCTTTTGGGCTGTACTGAACCCAGTCAGCCACACTGCTACACCTCTGCAGAGAATTGTATCGGTCATCAAGGGCCCCAGCAAAGTACGCGTACCAACAGGACACTAGTTTTGCATTTGTTACATCCTGACACGGGTATTTTAAGTGTGGGCACCGGTGACCCTAAAAATAGTGTTTCCCCTGTTATGTTGTATTGTTGCCTGTTTAATATAATTGTTGTGTTGAATATATTTTATGTGTTGTGTTATTTCTTGGAAGTCTCCAACTATCTGGCAAATAAGTGGGGATTCCTCTGTAGTTAGAATTTTCCGCCCAAGCTGCCCTGGTGACTCTGCCAGGAAGGAGCGAGGGGGGTGGAGGCACCGCCAACTAATTTCATAACCAAAAAAGATTCACCCTACTGAGTGGGTGGCGGGATCCAAAAGAACCCAGACCTGTCCATCAGAACCTGTAAGTAGATTGCCAGTAAAGGAGGTAATCAGGTGGAGAGGGGCGCTACATCCCAGAGCTGGAAGGGACCCTGAAAGGTCATCAAGTCCAGCCCCCTGCCTTCACTAGCAGGACCAAGTACTGATTTTTGCCCCAGATCCCTAAGTGGCCCCCTCAAGGATTGAACTCACAGCCCTGGGTTTAGCAGGCCCATGCTATCCCTCCTCCCCTGCCAAACAGGAACTCCAGTGGGCACAGGAGTAAGAGCAAAGAGCGGGGAACTGCAGTGTAGCCTGAGGGGTCAGAAGAATCAGCTGTGCGGAGGCAGGGCTGACTTTAGGCCAATTCCCGGGAATCGTGCCCCGCACCTTAGGCGCCTTTTTAATTTTTAATTTTTTTTTACTCACCCAGCACCCGCGGGGAGGGGGGTCTGCTCCTGGTCTTCGGCAGCATTTCGGTGGTGGTGGTGGGGGGTGTCTGCTCCTGGTCTTCGGCAGCATTTCGGCGGTGGCGGGTCCTTCAGTGCCGCAGAAGACCTGGAGCAGAGCCCCCACCGCTGAAGTGCCACCAAAGCCCCAGACCGCCGCCAGGTATTCAAATCGGGCCCTGCACTTCATAAAGCCGGCCCTTTGTGGAGGTCGGTGTGGGTTTTTTAGTTACCCCAGAAGGGGACAGAACTGAAAAGAGGTGACCTGGCTGGAGGGCCTGGCCATGCAAGTGGTGGGACAGAAACAGGCCCTCAACGGGAGAAAGAAGTGGCCAGGAGGAGCTGCTAGAGATGAAGACCCCTGCAGGGCCTGATGGTGGTGAGTGCACTGCATACAACCCTACGTATTTGTGGCCTGACTTTTTTAGTGGTGGCCAGCACACACAATTCCTATGAAACTAAAGGGGAGCTGTGGGATCTTATCACTTCTGAAAGTCGGGCTGCTTTTATTGAGATGCCTTAAAGTGAATTTGCATGCCTAGCTTTTGGTCCCCATATTACAAATCTGAGACCTCAATTACTTAGTTTGGGAATGACAAGTAGATGTTTAATGACTGGTCTTGGTGCCTAGAATTCATTGTATGTGCTCACCCCTGAGCAGAGAGCCAACACAAAGCCCACCACCACTTCACTCCCACCGGAGCCCCAAATTGATGGCATAAGCCTTAGGCCCAGCTGAAAATCCAGCTCATAATATTGAAGTAGTTCCACACACCTCTCCCATATCTGTGCCATGAATGGTTGTTCAGTATCCCATCACTCTGTGTGGGGGGATCAGATATGCAGTAGTGTCCAGGCATGCAAAGGGGGCTGCAGCAGCTTTATGATTCCTGCCTTTCGGATTTTGCACTGTTGACTTGATGCTGTTCTAATGAGGCTAGCGGGATGTGTGGGTGTGTGTGGTTTGCAGAGGGAGGCATGGTAGGGAACATTGTTTAAAAGGTGACACTTACTGGAAGGAACTGTAGGGTTAGCTCCCGAGTTGGTCTCAGATAAAAGGACTGTCTAAAAGGAGCAATCTAGTTAGTTTCAATTTACAGTGATCACCCCCCAGTCGCAGAGTTTGTTTATTTTAATCTGCATGAGCAGCAGCCCTCTCTTGCTGTCTGCTTAGAAAAGCATCATGCAGTTATTACTTTCACCGCAGAGATCTGACACTGGAGAGTGTCTAAATGGGACAGATGGAGCCTGTCTAAGGTAGCGTTTCATCAGCCTTGTCCTTGGCAGACCCCCCGTAGATGTCAGCCTGATGGTCTGTGTTTTTATGAAAATCACTGACTCTTGAGTTACATCCAAACGGTGTGGGCAGATCTATATGTGGGAAATGAATTGTGCCAGGTTTAGTATAAAGGAGGTTTCTGTGACATCATACACCTGTCACCAGCCTGGTTATTAGAGGCATCAGAAGCTTATGGGCTTGAAGTATGATGTTAAGCTACAAGGTTCTCTTAAATAGAAGGCACAAATTAAATGACTCTTGGTTTGATTGTGAATGAAGTTCACTATCACATGCCTTATCTATTGGCTGTAATCTCAGAGGCTGGTGTTACTATGGAGATATACAAGGAAGTGGAAGCTCCGTACACACACACACCTTTTGCTAGGAAAGAGATACTCACCTTTGTTTATCAGCTGAAAGAGACTTCCTAGCAAAAAAAGACTGAGACACAAACGTATGCAGAGAGAGGGACAAGAGGGCTGGGGAGGTGCCGTGACAAAGAAAAGAATTTGACTGACAGTCATTTTAAGTGAGTCAGATCTTCTTCAGTCTCCTTTCTTCTCTGTGTGGCCTGAACCAGAGCCCAGTTGCCATCCCTGGAAAGGACCCAGCTGATGGAATGAGCTTTGGAGCAGGTTCATGCTGATGAGGAAAGTATCAGATTGGAAAACAAGTCACACAGTGGCTCCAGTTATGCTAAAGAGAAAATTGGGCCCATTTCATGCTGGGCCAGATCCAAAGGCCGAGCGAAGCCAACAGAAAAATTCCCATTATGGCACAGGGCTTCATGAGGTAAACATGACAAGGTGTGGCAGGATGAAGGGACACCACTTGATCACTGACAGCTAATTCCAGCCTGGCTTCTCCCTCCTTGCACATGTGCTCAGGGGACAATACAGGGGCTGGGCTGGGGGAACTGGAGACAATCAGCTTCTGCAGGAGGAAGATGTAGTGAATCGCTATGAAGTGAACAGACGTTAGAAAGACAAATGGAGGGGATGAGAGAAGGAGGGGTCCATGGAGTCCCAAGCTGCAGCGACAGCCCCAATCAGGTATCCTGGGTTGGATTTAGGACTAGCTGAGACCAGCACGTTTTCTTTGATGTAAGTATGCTCTGACTACCTTGAGAGATTAAATCTTCTGGAGAATACAGGCAGCTTGAAAGAAGTTGTGGCTGCTGTTATCCCCGGGGAATCCTTCCACCTATATACACATGGGTATGGCTTGGCCTTTGCGGCTATTAAACGGCAAAAAACTTCATTCAAGCAGAGTTAAGATTGCCCGGTGATAGTTTGTGCCCTTCCAGGGCACTGAACTCACACTTCTGAAAACCAAGCAACACCGAGTTAAGGTAAAGGCCCCCATGCAGCCTGACTCATGCCCCCACCTGAGCTGGCAAGTCTCTGCATGCACTCCAGCTGCAGTCACTGTGTTAGGTATAGCTGTAATGAGGAATATGTTTCGGCAGTTTGGAAGAGTTGTGACTGTGATATGAGGAGAGCTGGGTCGGAGTCCCCCCACATGTGTTCTCAAAGGAAAGAAGTGTAGGAGTAACAGGGATTCAGTATGCATCCATTCAATATGGCATTGTGTAGATTGTGTCAGTAGCAGGGCACAGGGGTTTTCTTGCCACGGGTATTGTCACTAGTGAGATGGGACATGAGAGCTGTCTGTGGATTTAATGATGGGTAGGGGAAAGCTCGGCATGCGTGTTACTGGTATTACTGGGCATAGCTCAAAGAGGTCAGCGTTAAGGTTGTGTGGGTGTTTATCTTGACTCTGTATTTCCTGATTATCAAAAGTTTGAGTTTTGCTGACTGGGCATTCTGCCAAAGGCAAAGCTCACATTGGGTACCATTAACTCTGTGTTAACAGTTTTTGACATTTAATTTCCTAGTTTTTTTTAAACAGAAAGAGAAATGTTTGTTGGTAGGAGTCAGTGGTCATTTGGCATGTTATTTTTTACCTAAGTTTGCAGTTGATATGCTACTGTGGCTAGGAAATAATCAAAAGACTTAGCTTTTATCTAGTGGTTTCATCAATAGATCTCAAAGAACTTTCCATATTCCCATTTCACAGATGGGAAACTGAGGCACAGAGGTGAAGTGACTTGCCCAAGGTCACCCAGACAGCCAGTGGCAGAGCTAGTAATAGTCTCAGTCCAGTGGTCTTTTCACTAGGCCACTCAGGTGCCATGTGATTCCTCAGTGCTCCTCCCCACTCCTGTACATTTTGTTGTAGTGGAATGGGGATAATGGTCATGCTTTGAAACGTCTGCAGTGTGTAGCGGCTAACAGGGCCAGCGAGAGAAATCTCATCCGTGTTCTATGTCCCAAAACCTTGACAGTTTTATGACATGGTTGTTATAGTAATTTTAAGCGTATGAGGGAAGACTCATGTGTCTCTCTCCTTCTCTGCCCCTTGCCACGGCATTCCCTGGCAACATACAGTGCCCACCCTCAACATTTCCAGCTCCCCCTCCCATCCCCAGCCCATCAAGCCAGCAGTTGGGACCATAGAACCAATTAACATGTAAGACGCTGCTCCTTGCCATCTCCTGCCCTGTGCTGCTGTGTACGCATATTCGAGGCAGCAGCTCACTAGAGGGCCTCACATGCAGCTGATCCACACTTGAAAGTTAGGTCAACCTAGCTATGGTGCTCGGGGGTGTGAATTTTTCACACCCCCGAGAGTGTCACACCCCAATGGCCCCTCCCTCAGGGGGTCTCCTGGGGAGACCGATAGCATTGTATATTGCTAACTCTGTTGCAGGCATTGCAAAGTATTTTGGGAGGGGTTACCCACCTGGAAGCACTGGCTAAGCAAGTACCAGTCCTTCAGGGACTTGTCAAAGATTTGACCACTCTGGGCCAAGGACGAACCCACAAACTGGGAGGCATTAAGGGGTAAAATCATGCAAATCGCTAAGCATTTTGGGGAACCAATTAAACGGGTAAAAGTGGCTGCCCTCCAGGCCAGCCCGGAGGCAGCACCCCCACATATACCAACCGAGTGCCAGGGGAAGGTGGAAAGAGGCCAACGGAGGGACAATCAGACTGGCGCTCCTGGAAGGGCCGGTTGGTGCCGTTAACTAAAGAGGATGTGGCGAGAACAGCAGTGGAGGAGCGTACGCAAACTTGGCGCATCCTCAGGGCCCTGGAGGAGGATATGAGCCAGTGGGATAAGAAACCCACCGTCTGGAAAGACTACTGGTCCTCTCGGCCAGGCGGGTGGAACGGGCTGCCAGCATCCACAAAACCCGGGCCCACACAGCGGGTGATCCATGGCAGCGGCCACCCCTTCCACCCCGCTGGTGGAGGATTATCGCCAGCTCTGCGAGCAACTCCCGCAGACTGGGGACCCTGGGGAGGGCCCCGGTTAGGGCAACCCCATTGTCGGCCTGGGGTCCTGCTGGGAGCACCGGGGTAGAGTGACCTGAGCCTCTAACCTCCACCCCAAAATCGCTTCGAGTTGCTCAGCGCCTGCACATGGCCCCCTTGGACACGGGGGCTGGTATAAATGTGCTAAATTTCACCCTGCCGAGGGCAGCCGAGGGCCTCCTACCCGGGTCTCTGCCTGTAATTCAGAGCCGCAACAGCGAGAGACCCGGGATCAAGTCTCAGTGACCATTGTAGGGATAGTTTTACAAGCCTCGTTTACCAGTGACCCCTCCTCTATGGAGACGGTAATTTTGGGAATGTCATGGATGCTGGAGCAGGGGCAGGGGTTCAGTCCTTACGACCAAGGGGGCAGGAGCGGCGCATGCCTCTGCTCCGGGACGAGGGGGGTGGTTTGCCACTGCCGCAGTGGCAGTGCTTACCGCAGAGGAGGAAGCATATTATAGGCAGACAGTGTCGGGGTGCAGCAAACTTATCCATCTGAGTGTGGTAGGCATAAGACGGCGCTGGTTGAGGTGGTAGGGTCCCCCGTTCTCCCACAATGCCAGTATCCTTACTCCAAAGCTGCAGAGGAGGGTATAGCAGGGGCGATTGCCAACCTGGAAAAACAAGGAGTGCTGCCGACTACCCGCAGCCCCTTTAACAGCCCGGTTTTCCTGGTACTGGCACCTCACCGTAGATTACCAAAAAATAAACCAAAACACTCCCATGATGGCACCGGTGGTCGCCTCAGTGCCTGAGGTTTTGCTCCATGTGCAGCCACGAGACAAATGGTTTTCAGTAACTGACCTAGCCAATTGCTGTTCTGCTTTACCCCTTACCCCTGCCTCCCAGGACCGCTTTGCGTTTCAGTTTAGGGGAAAACAGTTCACCTTTACGCGAGTCCCCATGGGGTTCCACAATGCCCCCTCCATTGCACACCAACATGTGGTAGTTAGGCTAGACGAACTGCCTCACGAGGTCCGGTTGCCACGTCATTTCATACGTGGATGATTTGTTAGTGCACGGGGAACCAGAACCTCAGGTGTGGGATAGCACCAGAACCGTGTTAAATAAAATTGAGGAAACTGGGTTTAAAGTGTCATCAGAAAAGGCGCAATTGGTCCAGCACAAGAAACTGCCTTTGATGCCTTAAAGTGAGGTGCCTTGCAAGCACCAGCCCTCGCTTTCCCAGACACTACCAAACCTTTTTACCTCCCACTGCCCTGCGGTCCAAAGGCACTGGGGGCTGTCCTCCTCCAGAAAGATGCGGAGGGTCAGCTGATCCCAGTTGCATATGATTCCTGGGCACTACGGCAGCCAGAGATTAAATATAGCCCCTGCGAAAAGGAGTGCTTGGCAGCGGTATGGGCAGTACAGACCTTCCAAGCATACACCTAAGGGGTGCCAATCATATTGCAAACCCCGCACACCCCTGAAATACATTTTAACCAGGTCCAAAATTAGCTTGGTCTCGAACACCTGCTTGGCACAGTGGACCCTGTTTCTTACCCAAAGGGGGGGTGGTATCAGAGACCCTGCCGTCCCCAGACCTGCTCTGCACAGCTCTGGTGGAACAGGGCACCGAGCATTCCTGTGAGGTAGCAGAGCGGGAACGGACAGCTGCCCGGGAATGGGACCCCCTCCCAATCCTCCATGACCAAACCCAGGCTAACCATTTATGGTTTACAGATGGGTCCTGCTTTTTCCACCAAGGGAATCGGTATGTCCAGTGGGCAGCCCTGAGCTTCACTGGGAACCTGGCGCATAGTTCAGCACAAGACGCTGAGATAGAAGCAGTGCTCCAGGTTCTGAAATATGAGAGTCAGTTGGGGGAGGACTTTGCAGTATACAATGAATACCACTGACTATGTGGTAAGAGGGATATCAACATACATGTTTTATTGGGAAAAGGATAATTGGAATACTGCAGACCGTAAGCCCATCAAACATCAGGAAAGGTGGCAGGAGATAATGACATTGTACAGAGCTTGAAAGAGGGAGGTCTACGTCCCCTGGGTGAAATCACATGCCCATAAGGACAAGGAATTACTTCATGAATGGAATGGACGAGTGGATAAGCTGACTCGAATCCGTTCAAGCGAAGTAGCGGCATTAGTCAGAGGACTAGCAACTGCCAAGCAGGAGGACATAGTCTGGGAATTACATGAGTAGGCACATGAGGGGGTGGAGGCAGGGCCGGCTCCAGGCACCAGCTTATCAAGCAGGTGCTTGGGGTGGCAACTCCGGAGTGGGGCAGCACTTTCAGGTATTTGGTGGCAATTCGGCGGAGGGTCCCTCACTCCCACTTGGAGCGAAGGACCTCCCGCTGAATTGCCGCAGATCGCGATGGCGGCTTTTTTTTTTTTTTGGCTGCTTGGGGCGGCAAAACCCCTGGAGCCGGCCCTGGGTGGAGGGAACCTTGTTCAAAGTAAAGCAGATGGCACAATGGCCAAAACAAAAGCAAATGGTACAGCGGATTGTAGAGGGATGTCTTAAGTGTGCCCAGGGAAAGCGAGGGGCTCAGTTCCCCGTCTTGCAGGGGGAAAGACCCCAAGGAGTCTGGCACCATCTGCAAATGGACTTTATTGATTTGCTACCAACAACAAGGGAGGGGTATAAATACCTCCTAGTGATAATTGATGTGTTTTCAGCCTGGACAGAGGCGTTTCCAACCCGGCTCAATACAGCGGCTGTAGCTGCCAAGAAACTCTATGAGGAAATCTTCTGCCGGTACGGCACACCCCGGATTATCGGCTGACCGGAGGGGGACATTTGTGGGAGAGGTCCTTAAATCCTTGCTTGCTGCCCTGAACATTAAGCAGCAAATGCACATTAGCTATCGGCCACAGAGCAGTGGTTCAGTGGAAAGGCGGAATCAGGATTTGAAGAATGCCCTCCGTAAAATGTGCTCCACTTCGGGAATGGATTGGCCCCAGAAGCTGCCAACTGTTTTGGTAGCCTTATGCAATTCCAACCGCCTAGGTACCGGGTACACCCTCTACCATATCCTTTTTGGTTGCCCAATGATGTGGGGCAATCTGTGCGAATGGGAGGGGAATTTACCTGCCAATTCGCCAAACAGTCGGTATATTACCCAGCTGAGGGAGGAACTTTGTGAAACTCGTGAAGCCATAGGGGCTGCTTTAGACAGGGAAAAAGCCAAATGTAAAGGGATCTTCATTAAAGACATTCAGGGCTGGCAAATTGGAGATGAGGTTAAGTTGCAAAATTTGGGGAGAGTGGCCCACACCCTGGACGTTAAGTGGATGGGCCCTTATCCCATAGTGAACCGCATTTCTCCAGTAGTGTACCAACTTCAGCTACCCGTAAAACTAAAATGGGCACATGCCAATCAGCTCAAAACATGTGTTTCTTCCTAGGTTTCTGGTTATGACATTGTGGGCTCTGGTTGTGGACCAGCCACTGGCCTGGACTGTCCGGGTCTCCAGTTACCTGTGGGATTATCTGGGTGATTACAATTACAAGGAGGGAAAATACCTCCAGAGGCTCTCCATGGCGCGAGCTGTCCTGGAGGCCCAAGCCACGGTGTGGCGAAAGGCGGGAGGGGATGTACCTTGGCCATGGTGCATAGTCCGGATAGACACCATAGGGCCACAGCAGAATACCTGGTGGGTGGCCTGAAACCTCCCTTGGATTGCATAGGGACAAACCATGCTCCTTATGTGGAGCAGATTGGGAGGCCCTTTGGCAGGCAATAGTAGTCCCTGACTCCTGGATGCAATATTGTTGTTGCGACCTCCTCAACCAGGTGAACAGCATCCAGGATGGGGGCCAGGAGAAGCTGTAATGGGACAACCACTGGTTTCAGGAGTTTTTTGCCCATGCCTCACTTTCCCCAATGGGCACATTATGTTTGCTTTTCTTTCTTTCCCTCTTACTTTGCTAACAGGACAAAGTAGTAATAGCGAGAGCCCAGGGACACCCCAAGCATGAGTGGTGGGACCGCTCTTGCTGCTTCAAGCCTGCAAAATTTGTCAGGGCAAAACAATGTATGTTTGGTGGTACAGTATTTCTCTATGGGAATCCTCAGGTTCCCAATGTTTTTGGCCTTTTGTTAATTTTACCACGGTTCAGAATTGGCCCCGGTGGAAGAGAACTGGATAAATTCATGGTGGTTGAGTCCGTTAATGGCTATTAGCCAGGATGGGTAAGGAATGGTGCCCCTAGCCTCTGTTGGATGGAGATGGATGGCAGGAGAGAGATCACTTGATCATTGCCTGATAGGTCCACTCCCTCTGGGGCACTTGGCATTGGCCACTGTCAGTAGACAGGATACTGGGGTAGATGGACCTTTGGTCTGACCCGGGATGGCCGTTCTTATGTTCTTATGTACCCTCATATTCTCCAGCCCCTCCTGCCTTCTCCCCTCCCCCTCCCCCTCCCCTTTACCTGCGCCCCAACCCTTCTTCCCTCCTCTCCCCTCTCACCCATTCCCATAATCCCCCATCCCTCACTGCAGACCCAAAGTCCTCTCCCCCTGCTACCAGCTACTCTTGTATCTCTCAGCACCCCTCCCAATGAGCAGGGCCGGCTCCAGACCCCAGCGCGCCAAGCGCGCGCTTGGGGCGGCATTTTGCCGGCAGGGCGGCAGGCGGCTCCAGTGGAGCATCCGCAGTCATGCCTGCGGGAGGTGCATCGGAGCCGCGGGACCAGCGGACCCTCCACAGCTGCGGGAGGTCCACTGGAGCCGCGGGACCAGCGGACCCTCCGCAGTCATGCCTGCTTGGGGAGGCCAAATTCCTAGAGCCGCCCCTGCCAATGAGCCTTCACATGTGTCATGTTTCTTTGCACAGATAGTTTCAGCACCTTCTGAATATTCTGCTGTGCTCACGGTACATTTCTCCAGGACAACAATAACAAAAACCCATCTTTGATAGAGGGAGGCAGATATTGCCTGCTTGTGGAACTACACATTTATATCCTGGGGTGGATTTGAACTCACAGGATACCTCTACATCAGGGGTAGGCAACCTATGGCACGCGTGCCAAAGGCAGCATTCAAGCTGATTCTCAGTGGCACTCACACTGCCCGGGTCCTGGCCACCAGCCCGGGGGGGCTCTGCATTTTAATTTAATTTTAAATGAAGCTTCTTCAACATTTTAAAAACCTTATTTACTTTACATACAACAATAGTTTAGTTATATATTATAGACTTATAGAACGAGACCTTCTAAAAATGTTAAAATGTATTACTGGCATGCGAAACCTTAAATCAGAGTGAATAAATGAAGACTCGGCACACCACTTCTGAAAGGTTGCCGGCCCCGCTCAAAAAAAATCCCACAACAGTGAGTTCCAAAGCCCAGATCAACTGACTCAGGCTCATGCTGTAGGACTAAAAATAGGCATCTGGAGGCCAGGTTCTGAGGCACAAGCCCAGATAGCTACGCTGCTGTTTTTACCCCCACATGGGCCTGGGTCAATCGACCTGGGCTCTGAGACTCGCTGCTGCAGGTATGTGAGTTGGTTTGGTTTGGTTTGCGGTGTAGACATAGCAGCAGCTGAGGTGCTTATTGGATTCAATGACCTTACCATGCAGGAGGTAGTTTTCCAGCTAGTTAGGCTTTCTCTTTGCAGATGCTCAGTACGATCCATTAGGTGTGCAGACAGGTGAGCAAGCCTTCTCAAGTACCTATCTGCGGAAGCAAACTCCGTTTGAAGTGACGTTTTAATTTGATTGCCCTCAGAGGGCTGGTGGTTGCCATGCAACCCACTGAGGTAACTCTTGAGAGTTTGAGACCCTGGTGCAATGATCTGAGCCCTGGTATTAATCTGTTTCTGTGCACAAATATAGGATGGCAGAAACTGTCAGCTTTAAGAAAAGCTGCTGCTGCGGGCAGAGGGAGCAAGAGGGAATGACTGTATCTTGGGAACTCCTAGGACACATGGCCCCAAATCTGGATCACTATCAGAACCCTACATCTGCATGAGGCACACTGAAATTCAAGGTCATCCGAGTAACTGTGTAGGCTGCAGAGCACTTAGACTCAAGCTTTAAACCAAAAGCAGGTATTAAGCTTAACTATAGCAGAGCAGTTGATTTGCTATGCGCCCTGGGAAGTTATTGGCTTTTCCAGCCCATGATGAGAACACTCTCCCTTCTCCATCTGGCACTGACATGTTGTGCCCTGTACAGGCTTCTCACATGACTTATTTATCCAACGATCAAGAGTAGGTTTGGAAAGGTTTATTTCTCTCCCTCTCAAGTAGGGCCAATGATCGTGGCAGGAATGGAGAGATTGTGGTTTTGTCATGGCAAAAAATGCAAACCCATCATTTGTGTTTGAAAAGTAAGCCAGGTCTGGGCACTCTGGGCCGGATCCCGAGCGAGTGTCACCAGCACAGCTCTTTGACTTCAGGGCAGATTTACACCACTTGAGGTCTTAACCCACAATATCTTAATTAATTTTCCATGACAAACTGCTTAATATTATCGGGGGGGATCAAAATGTTCTTTCTTTACAATTACAATTGCTTAAAACCATTTATTTGAAACCAATTAACTCCATCCCCCAGGACTGCACTACACTAGACACAGAGACCCATATTTGTAGACACTTATGGAAGGAAGCATCTTGCAGAATAACTTACTGGGCTGGCGAACTTCTCATAAATAAAACCTGTATGTCATGGGCCTGTTTCTCATTTACACCGGAGCCCCCGTCTGCCCTCTGGCAGTCAAGTAACATATATGCTCACTCTAAGGACCTTTTACATTGCAGAATGATGTAAAGGAGCCTCACTGACCATCAGGCCTCATTTAATCTGGAAGTAACAGCCATGAGATGCACACAGCTGTAGTCAGAAGTGATTAAAAGGATAGTATTGTGCGGTATGTTTGGGGAGGGGAGTTGTTTTAATAAAGTCTTGATTCTACATTCTGCCTCCCCCCCCCCCACATTGAATAGTTCAGGGGTCGGCAATCTTTCAGAAGTGCTGTGCCGAGTCTTCATTTATTCACTCTAATTTAAGGTTTTGCGTGCCAGTCATACATGTTAACATTTTTATAACGTCTCTTTCTATAAGCTTATAATATATAACTAAACTATTGTTGTATGTAAAGTAAATAAGGTTTTTAAAATGTTGAAGAAACTTCATTTAAAATTAAATTAAAATGCAGAACCCCCCGGACCGGTGGTCAGGACCCGGGCAGTGTGAGTGCCACTGAAAATCAGCTCGCGTGCCGCCTTCGGCACCTGTGCCATAGGTTGCCTACCCCTGGAATAGTTCCTTACTCCAGAGAGCATCTCATGAATTTCAATGGAATTATACAATGAGAGCAGGTGTAACAGACTCTGGAGCCATCATCTTCTCTGTTTTTGGAACCCTGACTGTATCCAAAAGGTATAAAATCCATCCTATGGCTCCCTGGGGCTTGTAATCTGACGCACGGTAGGGGAATAATGTCCTGATTAAGATGACAAGAAGAAACCAACCGGTCTAGACAGGCCGCTGCTGGTCAGATTTCCCTCTCATGCTCCAACAAGTGCATGGAAGGAGAAGATATGGTATAATACAAACGGGTTTTTGGTTCTCCCCTCCCTCTGGTTTTGTCAAATTAGTCAGAGCAAACAAGATCTGTGTGTCAAAAGAGAAACAGGAATTTGTGGTGATGGTTTGGTTTGCCAGGTGGATCCATGTGTGTTTGATTCAATGATGTTCCTCCTTTAACACCAATCTCCTTATCAATTCTGATAGACGGGCTTGGTTTTATCTGGATACTGTCCTGTTGTCATGCATACTTGTAGGGCCCATGGTGACCTGTGACAACGATACCTTCTGTGCAAAATTAGCAACTTGGCTGGTTCAGTTCAGCATCAGTGGCAGGGCTGGCCTTGCCATGAGACGAACTGAGGTGGCCGCCTCTGGTGCCAGACTGTAGGGGGGCACCACTAGGACCCAGAGTGTAGAAAATTGTGTCTGCTGCTGGTGCATATGTATTCTCTCTGCTCTAGATGCACAGAGATGGTGGAGTGCTGTGCTGGAGGAGGGAGGGTACAAGAGACATAACAGGCAGGCAGGAGAAAAGGTGAGAGGGAATAACAGAAAGCAGCAGGAGCTGCAGGGAGAGAGAGGAGGAGGAGCCTCTTATGTACCTCTCTAGCGCCCCAAGGAGCCTGGACTGATTCACACAAGCTTCTCAGGGAGCTTCCTGTTTCCTGCTGCTTCCCTGAACCCACTTGAGGAGAACAGACAGTCAACTGAAGTACTGGGAGCCAGTTAGGCCCTTAAGATGCTGATATCTTCCCTCACTCAGGCCTTGCTACCAGCCTGCTTATCTGTCCCCTTCAATTGCGTGTTGAGAGCCACTATAGCTGGCACAGAACAGCAGTCATGAGTGAAAGAAGAAAACACCCCTCTGGGGCAGCATTCAGAAAAAGAAAGAAACCAAAGGAAGCTTTTCTATCTAAGCAGGAAGGAGCTCTCCTGAGATACATAGACACAAATGTTCATGGTGATCCTTCCAGCCCCAGTGAGGATGTGAGTGGTGAGGAGATGCCTGCAAGAGAAGATTGCATCAGAGTCTCTTTATTGGCACAATGTTCTGAAAAGGCTCATTGCCATTGTGAGAATGCTTGCTACCCAAAACCTAGCATGGTGTGGTACTTCAGATCAGCTGTATGTGCCAAACAATGGAAACTTCCTTAAAATTGTGGAGCTGATGGCTGAGTTTGATGCTGTATTCCAGGAGCATGTAAGAAGAGTCACCACCCTAGAAATGTAGGCACACCGCTACCTTGGAAAAATAATTCAAAATGAGATCATACAGTTACTAGCAACAAAAGTCAAACAGAAGATTGTGGCAGATCTGAAGTCAGCAAGATATTACTCTGTTTTTCTGGACTGCACACCTGACATCAGCCATACGGAACAAATGATTTTAATGGTGCGTTATGTACCAACAACAGAACCTAGTGAAAATGTCCCTGCAATGGTGACTGTCAGAGAGCATTTTCTAGAATTAATTGACATTGATGATACTACAGGAGCTGGTATGACAAATGTGCTTCTTAAAAAGCTGGAAGATACGGGAATTGCGATAGCTGACATGAGAGGTCAGGGCTACGATAATGGTGCCAACATGAGAGGAAAGAACAGAGGAGTGCAGACACAGATCCGAGAGTTAAACCCTCAAGCTTTTTTTATCCCGTGCAGTTCTCATTCACTGAACTTGGTGGTCAGTGATGCAGCATCAGCTTCTAGTGAGACT
Organism: Mauremys mutica; assembly: GCF_020497125.1. Lineage (NCBI taxonomy): Eukaryota > Metazoa > Chordata > Testudines > Geoemydidae > Mauremys > Mauremys mutica. Next base: position 6,357,478 of record NC_059076.1, on the reverse strand, counting down.
GCTGAATTTTTTAATGTAATTCAAAGCATCTATGAATTTTTCTCTGCATCAACTCATCGATGGCAAATTTTGAAGCAACATCTGGGAACATTCTCTCTGACACTGAAACCAATGAGTACCACACAATGGGAAAGTCAAGTAGAGGCGATAAAGACTATCAAACACCAAATTGGGAAGATAGATGATGCCATAGTTGCCATTATGGAGGGTAATGCTATGAAAGGAACTCTTTGTCGGAGAACAGTGGCAGAAGGAAATGGAATCACCAGAAACATACATAATTTCAAATATCTGTGTAGCTTAGTTTTGTGGCATGACATACTGTTTGAAATAAATGTTGTAAGCAAGAGACTCCAAGTTGCTGACCTTGCTATACCTGGAGCAATGGAACAACTGGACAAAGCAAAGTCACACCTACAGTCTTACCGGTCAGATGAGGGATTTCAAAACATTCTGAAAAGTGCACAGAAGTTGGCAGAGGAACTTCACACTGAAACTATTTTCCCACCCACTCAAGAATAGAAGAGTCACCGAAGAAGAAGACATTTTGATTACGAGGCACGGGATAATCCCATAAGAGACCCCAAACAACAATTCAAAGTTGAATTTTTTAACCAGGTGCTAGATTGTGCAATACAGTCAGTTGAAGAACGTTTCATGCAGCTCAAAGAACACAGCAGTATTTTCGGGATGTTGTATGATATTCCAAAACTCCTCACTATACCTGAAGATCTACACCAGCAATGCAGGACATTAGAGACAGTGTTGACACATGATGACATGCGCGATATTGATGTGAGTGATTTAGGTGATGAACTGAAAGCCCTTTCAAGATACATTTCAGCAGGATCAACTCCAAAGGCTGTTCTGGAATATATGTGCACAAATAAGATGACCACCCTCTTTCCAAATGCTTTTGTTGCTCTGCACATACTTCTAACACTTCCTGTAACAGTTGCCAGTGGAGAACGCAGCTTCTCCAAGCTGAAGTTAATAAAAACACATCTACGCTCACCAATGACACAGGAGAGGCTGGTTGGCCTTGCAACAATCTCAATAGAGCAGGGATCGGCAACCTTTGGCCTGCGGCCTACCAGGGTAAGCCTCCTGGTGGGCTGGGCCAATGTGTTTACCTGCTGCGTCTGCAGGTTCAGCCGATTGCAGCTCCCACTGGCCATGGTTTGCCATCCCAGGCCAATGGGGGCTGCGGGAAGCAGTGCAGGATGAGGGATGTGCTGGCTGCCACTTTCTGCAGCCCCCATTGGCCTGGAGTGGCGAACTGTGGCCAGTGGGAGCCGCGATTGGCTGAACCTGTGGACGTGGCTGTTAAACAAGCCAGCCCAGCCTGCCAGGGTCTTTCCCTGACAGGCCGCGGGCCAAAGGTTGCTGATCCCTGCAATAGAGCATGAGCTGGCCCAGACTGTGGACCTTCAGGAAGCAGTTCAAATCTTTGCAACCAAGAAGGCCCGGAAAGCAGCACTTTGATTATTCAAACAGATAAAAATGCCAGTGTTTACTATGCAGACAGGAAAAGTTACATTGCAGTTCAGGCATTTGAAAGTTAAGTGTTACTGAACATTTTTGAACAAGGCATTTTAAGTTGTCGGTTCTCCTTTATTGGAGGAGGTAGCAGAGCAGCACCATGAGAGGAGTAGAAGAGGAAGAAGGCAGAATTGAGACCTTTCAAAGTTTTGGCCCAAGCAAGGGGACTTGGGGCCGTCATTTGAGCTCCCTGCCTCAGGTGCCAAATGTTGTGGTCCGGCCCTGACCAGTGGGATAAGATGGTACATCCCTCCACAGTTTAATTGACAGTAGGTAATGAAATCCCCAAACCCTGACCCTGGCTTGAGGACACAGGGCAGGGAATAGTGGATCTGCCAAACAATTCCCTTGACCATCTGAAAAAAAGATGGTGACTCTCAACTCCGCGATGGATCCTCCAGTTCAGAGATGGATTGGACTCCTTAGCAACTGCAGTGGGGCTGACAATTGCCGCTGGTAGCATCCTTTTCGTACAGGAGTCAGGCTGCTTCTGTTCCCAAGATTTCCCCTCACAATAAGGGGATGCAGGGATCAGGTGCAAATTACAATAACCAACCCCTAATCTCCTACCCTAGAGCTCAGACACAATCACAGCAGGCAGACAGGCCAGAGCTAGCAGCAAGAGCAGAACTTGCCATGTGATAACTCATTTTATCTAGGAGCTGGAGGACTAACTCAGCGTGGCTGGGGGCGGGGAGAGTTTTCACAACAAAACTCTGTGCTGGGAGTCACCTTGAAGAAGGAAAGGACCAGGCTGAGGGGTGTTGCTTACAGACACCCAGAGGCCAGTTCTCAGGAGGACCCTGCATGCACCCTGGGACTCACAAGCTCACCACACAGCCATTCCTTCCCTTTTAGTGGCTGACTCCATACTCCTCCAGAATGGCTTCTCCCCTCTCCCAGTGCTCCTGGGGATGGGCATGTCACTCAGGGCCTTCCTTATTGGTCAGGCTAACTCTGCTTCCCAGGGTTTCACTTGTCAGCCATGTGATCTAAGCCCCTTATTTCTCTCACACTGCTCTCCTCTAACCAGATGTGTTGGTGGCCATCCAGGCTCCCCCAAGCTGACAGGGCCCCTGTCGTTCAAACAGTCTCTCTCCTCTCTCCATCTGGGTTGGCCAGTGGACTCTGCATCTGTCCTTGGCCCCGCATCCTCCCAGGGACAGTTTGCCCCTCCCGGAGTTATAAGCACACAGAGACCCAGGAACCAAAATAAGCTCCTTGGGGGTTACTGTAGCCCCTCAATAAGATTGCAGCCCCATTGTGCCAGGCATACATAGGGTAAAAGACAGTCTCTGCCCCCAAATACTTACAGTCTGAATTACTGAGACAGATGAAGGGTGGAAGGGGAAACTGAGGCACAGACAGGGGAAGTGATGTAGCCAAGGTCAGGCAGTAGGTCACGCAGCACGACTGCTGGTCTCTGGAGTTCTACTCCTAGGCTTTCTCTACTAGCAGCCCTGGGATGATGAAACCATGGAAGTGAATTATGATGGATTCTGACCATTTGGCTGATGGCCTGTGAGCCCACAGAGTATGTGTGACAATTGCAAAACCACTGGAAAAGACTGAGGATACAATTTTCAAAGGTATGTAAGTCTCATTTTCAAAAGTCACTAAGGGATACACTTTTCTTAGGGTGCCTAATGATCTAGATAGGCCCCGAGAGGGATTTCCAAAAAAATCTATCTGCATCTTTAGGCACCTGCGGCCTGATTTTTGAAGGGATTTCAGTGCCTACATTCCTTTTGAAAATGGGATTTAGATTCCTACATCACTTAGGTGCTTTGGAAAATTTTACCCTGCTGGACAATTTTTGCACCAATAAACACATTACCTACGCAGCTGTATACCAATGGTGTGGCTCATAGCTGAGAATGTTTCATTTCAGGATGGGCGGAGGGGTGATAGAAGGGGACAGCTAACCCACTATAGCTCCACAAGGACTATGTCTACACTACCACTTTCAGCAGTATAATTTATGTCACTCAGGGGTGTGAATAAGCCACCTCCCTATAGCAACATAAATGACACTGACCCAAGCGCCAGTGTAGACAGAGCTATGTCGGCAGGAGAACTTCTCCCACCAATATAGTTACCGCCTCTTGCGAAGGTGGATTTATTATGCTGACGGGAGATATGCTCCTGTCAGCAGAGCATCTTCACCAGATGCACTGCCACAACACAGCTCCATGGGTGCAGCTGTGCACGCCGCTTGTAGTGTAAACAAGCCCTAAGTGTCATGGATCTGGATGGAACCCAGGCCCTTACCACAGAACGTTCACTATCCTGGGAAGAGCTCTCGCGGCCAATGAGAAAGTAGATGTTTTCAGGAAACCACTTCCTGAGGCTGAGAACGGGACGAAGGCATATTAAAGGCAGTGAGTCACAGATATCAAATGCTAGAAGCTGTGGCGTGCAGCATACGGCAGACTGATATTGAAGTCCTCCACTATGTCACCTTTGGAACACTTTACCAGGGGTGGTGGTGGTTTCTCTATCACTGGAAGTTTGTCTGAAAGATGCTCTCATTCAACAGGAATTAATTCAGGGAAGTTCTCTGGCCTGTGTTATGCAGGAGGTCAGCCTAGATGATCATAATGGTCCCTTCAGGCCCTGGAATATATGAATAATTGAACACATCCTGGTTCAAAAATCATTGACTACGTCAATCTGCCTGAAAGCTGGCTTCCTCTATGATAAGAATTTCTTACTGTCAGTGAAATGATAGTCTTGGTAAAAGTGTTGCCATTTTGTCCCTCTTTCCTCACTAATACATGCAACTGTTCTCTGATCTGATGTGTGGTCTTTGCATTAAAGGAGATTATTTAGTGTGGAATGAATGAGGAGCTCTGAATTGTGAAGGACCTACTGATCCATCTTCTCTTTCATTTTGTCCCATAATGCAAGACCAAAAGGGATGTTTAATTGAAATGAAGAGCGGTATATTTAGAACCAAATGAAAAGGAACGGTGGAATTTGTTACTGCAGGGAGTCACTTAGACAATGACTGTGCCTGGATTTGAAAAGAGAACAGCTCATTTGTATCAGTATGACTATTAATAATGCACAACAATAGCTACTGGAGCTGAGGCAATGATGAATGAAAGTCTAAAGCTGGTGCTTCAGGGATCAAGATGCTTGCCTGCAGCAGCTGGGATGGACACTTTGTCACTCACATGCTGTACTGGAACATTTTCTAGGTGTATTATGGCTTGATTATTTGCCTTGCTCATTACGATCGGCCCTGGGCTACTGATGAAGGAACAAAGTTGGACTATGTTCTGATCCTCTGTAGCATCTCCCACAGTATATTCCTATGTAACATTCAGCCAGGCACCCTTCTCCATCAACAAGGCTGAGACCCTAAGGGAGTTAAACACATAGCTCCCATTGAAGTTCAATGGCAGCTGGATGTGTCACTCCCTTAGGTGTTTTTGAAAATCCCAGAATAAAACCGTTACACAGAAACTTCACAGGAATGTGCACAAGGCCATTTGTGGCAGCACTGAAAGTGACTGCTATTCTGTTCAGCATCCTCAGGCTAAAGAGTATAGCATCCTGGTGGACTGGGCACAGGAACCTCACAAACTTCCGTTACAGGGAGATTCTCAATGGCTTTTGGTTTAAAAACAGACAGAAGCTGCAGGACCATATGTGGTAGGATTTCTCCATCCATCCATTCATTCTTCTGTTCCCTTTTTTTCCCACTCTCTTTCCTCCATCATTCTTCCTTTTTGTTTTTTACTTGTCTTCTTTCTGTCTTTTATCTTCTATTTTATTGTTCTTTCCTGCAATAGCTTCATATATTAACCTGTAGTCATTTTTATAGAGATTTTTAAAATTGAGCCCCTAATTGTCAAATAGAGAAACACAAGTTTACATATTGTGTCATGGTAACGTTATTTGTGGGCATTAATACAGTAACCCCTAAAACTTAGACCTGAAATATATTTCATAAGGTTCTCTCCTCATAGAGAAGAAAGGCTTTCGAGGAAGTATTTAAATCGCTGTTTTGGGAAAGATAAGGTGTTTTTCATTTGGGTATATTTCCTGGTCCATTCTTCATTTCTAGACATATATTGTAATTTCCTTCCATAAACAGTAAGGCCCCTCTCCATGTCTATTGGAGTCTGATAGCTACTTGGAAATTTCAGATACTGCAGTATCCTACCAATGGATCAGTATCATGTATGTTGTCAGAGATTATATTAGATACAGGATTACAGAGTCTAATCTGGAGAGTGCCAATTCCCCTTCCAAGCCCAGCATGCATAACTCTGAGTTCCGAGGAATTATTTTAATTTAACCCACGAGGCCACAGGCTCTGACTTTTGATTTAGCCAATCAGTGCTCCCCTCCACCTTCTCCCCCCTGTGCGAATGAGGCCTTGGGGGGAGAGGCCAAGCAGAGGCAGGGCCACGGGGAGGAGCCCAGGCAAGCAGGGGTCAGGGCCACGGTCCAGGCACCAGGGCCCACAAAAGATTAAGTCAGCCCTGCAGGTGCTGAGTACCCCCCTTTTTTGTGGGTGCTTGTGCCCCGGAGCACCCACGGAGTCTGCGCCTGTGCAGGAGGCAATAAAGTATAGATCACAGCTCAAAGATCAAGACTTGTTTTAACATAAAAAATATATGTCTGGGAAACAACCTGATTCTTTTTTGTTTCAGGACTAACAAAAACCATGCAAAACAATGAAGGCAGCCACATTTTCAGGAGAACAAATAGAGCATAATGAAAGGCATATTTTTCCTGACTCTTTAACAAATAGGAACTCTTGGTTATGATTTCACTCCTTCCCAGGGAGATTCCGCTCCATGCCATCACACACTGTATTCTGTAATCTATGAAACATGCACAGTGGAGTTTTCCAAAGGGTGTCTGTTGAAGATGTTCTGCTCTCCTGTTGGCATAATCAATCCACCTCTGAGAGAGGCAACAGATATGTGGGCAGGACAAGCTCTCCTGCCGACATAGCGCTGCCCACATTGGTGCTTAGGTCTGGGTAATTTACGTCGCTCAGGACGGGTGGCTTATTCAAATCCCTGAGTGACACAAGTTATACCGCTGAAAGTGGTAGTGTAGACCAAGCCTTTAATCTTTATGGAGCCACAGGGCATTAGCTGTCCCCTTCTGTCACCGCCCTTGAAATGTGGTTTCATCAGAATCAATATTTTTCTAATGGAAAACATCAGCTTTGGCCAAAATGTTATAATTTTCATTGGGAAAGCCAAAATGAAAATGTTTGTTTTGAATTGATATTTCCACTTCATGAGAGAGACAAGATAGACAAGGCAATATTTTTTATTGGACCAAGTGCTGTGAGTGGAAGGGATAAGCTTTCAGGCTTCATGGAGCTCTCCCTCACATCTGGAGAAGGCAACCAGAAATGTGTTCCTTCCATCAACAGAAGTTGGTCCAATAGAAAATGTTACCTCCTGTACCTTGTCTCTTTCAGATCCTGTGACTAACATGGCTACAACAACACTGCAAAATTCAATGTAATGTAATTTTTAATTTTATTGTAAGTCTAAATGTTGTCTTGAAATGAAATCTTTAGTTTCAAAATGTCAGAGAGTTTTGATTGAAAATGTCAAACAAAATGTTTCCATTTCGCATTTCCAAAGAAGAAATGTTCAGAACATTTCATTCTGTGAAAAACTGACTTTGTCCCATTTTGGGACCAAAATAAATGTTGAAATATTGGCATTGCTCACCAGATGGGAATTCTGTTTTCCAACCAGGTCTGTGCCTAAAGCAGCTAAGTGCCTATCTTTCCTATTGGCTTTCAATGGAAGATGGTTGTCTAACCTCCTTGGGCACTGTTGAAAATCCCAATGAATACTTCTCAGTGTAACATAAAAGAGAACATGGAAACTGTTCCTATACCACTAGTCAAGTTTCCTCTTATTTTTTATCCACATCTCTTTGTAAACTATTTCTGTCTATCCACTTCAGTGCTGATGAGGATTTCTGGAAGCCAAACTTGTTTCTTCATTGGCTGATGGGATGCACTTCAGAAAATGTTGAGCTGGCATTGAAGGAGATGGACATTAGTAAGGAACTCTTGATTACAACCCATAGAGATCATGGGACCCCTGTGGGACATTTACCAGGGTATAATCTGGACAGATGAACAGCTATGTCCCCTCAAATCTCCAGTCTGGGATGCCTTTTACACTGCTTTGCTGTGAGAACCGCCACTCCTGGCCAGGTCAAACACAGCCTCTGGCATGCAAAATCGCTACCAATTGGATTAAATGAACGCTCTGACCAGACACTCATGAGTTACATAAAGGGCAACACCAGCAAACTCCCAGTCCCAGACCTTCCCCCAGAAATGTGCATCGTGTACTGCCCAGCACCCTAGGGGAAAAATCATGCTCATAGAAAGTCTGCCATTTCATCAGTGGAAAATGATGTGTACCCCAATCTGATCTCAAGTGGAGGTTCCCAAACACTTCAATCCAAACACACTTGTTTAGATACAACAAGTTTATTAACTATAGAAAGATAGATTTCAAGTGATTACAAGTAATGAGGCATAAAAGTCAGAATTGGTTACAAAGAAAATAAGATAAGCCTCAAACTAATACCTAACTTAGCAAGCTAACTAGATTGAAATCAAAGGTTTTTCTCACCACATTCCTTTTACAGTCTTTAATGGCTGGAAGTCTCCAGGCCAGGATCCCTACACCAGTTCAGTGTTTCTTCAGGTGTTATTGCTGCTGTGAGCAGAGAGGAATGGAGGAGAGAGGTAATTTGTGCTCTGTGTGTTCTCTATTCTTATACCACGTTCCCTCTTTGAGGGTCATCTCCAGCTGGAGTTCAGGTGACAGCCAGCCTGTTTACATGGGAATGCCCAGCTGTTTTCCTTTGCCAATCTGTAAAGCTCTCATTCACCCTCTCCTTCCAGCTGAAGAATGGCCGCTTAATTAGGTGATAGCCCACTAGACTTTGCTGAGACCTGGCTGAGGTGTTGGGTGTTTATTATTATTTTTTTACTGAGGATTTGGTTTTTGCCTGCTTTTCTAAACCTGGGGCATATTACAATGATGTTATACAGTTGAAACTTATAACTTTACATACAATGTTGATATACATTTTACTAGAGCAATAATGTTCAGCAGATTATGACTTTTCAAATGCTACATCACAAGGCATACTTTGCACAACATTTATCATGGTCTTGAAAAAAGGATGAATGTAGGGGTACAGTCACACCCTATATCCCATGTCTGGGTTGGTTTGATTCTGATGGGGGAGGGGATATAGGCAGACCATCCTTGGCTGCCCATGGGGCTAGAAGAGTATTAAAATCACGATTACCTGACAAATGTTCCTCACTTTATCTGCCCATAACAATTCGGGACCAGCCAATTCCCATCTGGAAGGCAAGAAGAGGAGTCTTGAAAGGAGAATAGACAGTCTCCCATTGATTTCAATGGGCTTTTGATATGACCATAAACACTCATAGTTCAGAAAATAAGACCATTACCAACTCCTTGGAGCTGGGAGGAAAAGGTCCCTTCTGGCAATGTACAGTGTTGTTGTAGCTGTGATGGTCCCAGGATATTAGAGAGAAAAGATGGAGGAGGTAATATCTTTTATTGGACCAACTTCTGTTGGTGAAATAAATAAGCTTTCAAGCTCTGCTTCATGTCCACTGCCAGAGACCAGATAGTGGATTAGATGGGTCACTCATCTGTTCCCCAATGATAATTCCTATGTTCTGATCCACCATCAGCTAAATCAGTTCCCTGAAAAATGTGCCTGTTCCCTTGCATGGCTGTAGGAATAGCGGAAGAGAGTCTTTTATTTTCATTTGTAAATAGAGCAGAACAATGCAATGAAGCCATCAGAGGAACCACACCAGCAGCAGAACATTTAAAATTGCTCACCTGGAAAAGGACTGCACTGTCTTTCCTTCCCAAGGGCAGCCCCACCAGCTCCCCTCCCCCTCTTGGGCCAAGTACCAAGAACCCAGAGGGGGCGTACGCTCTGCACCAGGTAAGGAAGAGGGGATGTTCTGGTGGAATGCTGCTTCTTTGAGCCAGAGGACAGGGAGACCAGCCCCCTCCGCTGTTAGCACAGGAGAAGGTGTTTTGTTTCCTCCATCTCCTCCACTTTGTTCTCTCCACTCTGACTCCTGGATTTCCTGAGTTTTGGATTCATTGAGCAATTTTTCCAAAAGTGTCTAAGTCACCTAGGCTCATAAATCATTTAGGGGCAGATTTTTAAATTATCTAGGTGCCAAGATACCTTTACAAATCTGGCCCTTAAGCCCTTTTGAACATTTTACCCAGTGTCAACAACCTACCTTGGGTGGGAGAGTAGTTAGGATGGTTCGTACTGATGAAATTCTAATGGACTGAACACTGAATATCACCATAAAGAATTTCATGGAATAGTTAGTAAAGGTTAAATTATTAATTGTGTTTTTATTAGGAAATGCCTCTCTAGATTTAGTTGTGTGGTGTATTTCAGTCTATCAATTTAGTCTTATTAAAAAGCACTCTGGCTGTTTTTCTTCTTCTTATGATTATTATACTCTCACCAGAGCTGGGTAATGCATAACTTTCTTAGGATTGCAATTTCTTCCATTGCTCCTGCTTGAGTCCTCAAATCACATTTCCAAACTTCTTTGGGAGGAAGTCCTGGGGGGACACCGAGACTGCATTCCTCCCCATGGATGGGAAGGCCCCGTAGAGCTGTTGGTTTTTAATTTGGGGGCTGAACTTAAAAAAAAATGTTTTTTAATTGTTCGGTTTTCTAGGATTTATTTTATGTTTAAAAAAACTGAAGTAAAACTGAAAACAAAGTCCTTTTGAATCAAAAGGTCAAAACATTTTGTTTCAAAAATGTTGAAGTGAAACAATTCAAATTTCAGACTTGTTTTATTTCCAGCAAAAAAAATTCTATGAATTTCACACACATTTGTGAAATGTTTCAGTCAACATGAATCTGCTTTTTTCAGTGGAAAAAAAGTTTTATCTGAAAAATTTTGCCCAGCTTTACAACACAGCTTCATTTTTAAAAATTCATACATGCTAAATTTAAAAAAAAAGAAAAAACACTTATTTCCTCGGTCAGTTACATTTTTAAAAAATGTCCCTAGCTTGATTTGTGGCTACTTGGGCAAGCTGAGTATTTCCTTTAATATCCACCCATCACCTCTTTTTAAATGAACCACATACTGGCCTCTGTTGCTGAAGAAACTATTGCTGAATTTCTGTACATTGATCTGAATAAGGATGACAAATTATGTGCTTCCCATAATGCATTTGAACAATACTCTAAAGTGCACACTTACTGTTGGTAAATGCTTCCTGGATGCCAGCTAACACTGTGTGACAAGTCTTTATTCCTTTTATTCTTAAAACTTCAACCACAATGACCCTTTAGTGAGTTAGTTACAGATAATTTTAGAAGAAAAACGGTCCCAAAACAATTGGTTATTCTCTCCAGATACACTTCATTGTTTTCTTTAACCAACGTTAGGCCACTGAAAGTTATAAAAACTCTATACAGACAACTTGTATACAACTTTAAAGCACATACATGTGGAACATGTGTGTCAAGGTCTTAATCATTTTATTATAATGTGAAAGAAACCCGAAATGAAGAAGCAAAGCCTAACACTTTACTTTAAAAAATAAAATGGCACAAAAGAATTCCAATGCTACCTACCTACCTGCTCTTGAAAACAAAGATCCTTTTCTGATTACATGAGAACACAACCTTTGGTAACAAAAGCAGCACATGTATTGTTTTTTCCTCTGTGAATTTTAACCATGGCCACCAGATATTAAAAATAAAACCCTGCAAATCCCCTGTTGTGGTGATTCATTTTAAAACCATGTTGTACACTGCTACCCAAGACCAATTCACCCTCTGAAGTTAATGCAAGGCATGTCTAGGTGGAAAATTTACACAGTGCCATTAAAAAGCTATCTAAGCCCATGACTCATTTCCTAATTCAGTCTGAATACACATAATATTTCAACAAATTAAAAAAAAAAAAGCACAGAGGCAAACACATAATGAAATCTATTGTATTACCCAATGTTCTGTTATTGTAGGCAGTATTCAACCCAAAGACCAGTACAAAATACATTGCTATCTGTTCCCCATACGTATTGACTAGAACTGTGCAATACTTTTGTTATAAAACACCCAAATCTAACCAAAATTTCAGGTTCACAGACAAATTAGGAATCAGCTGGGTTTCAATTTTGCTTAGACTCCTAAAGGGGAGCTGGGCACTTTTGAAAATCTGGCCTTGTGTTGCATTTTCTGAGCCTGGTCTCTCCATTAAATTGGATGTGAAATGGTTTGTTCTCCCTGGATAGCTGGAAGTCTCTATAGGCTGAGCTTGGTGGTATGTTAGGGGTTCATTGGGGGCCTGATCCCAAGCACTGTGATATTAGCAGAAAGACGCTTTGATTTCAGTGGGTTTGGACTAGGTTCTGAGGATGGGCACTGATTTACGTATCTAAATGGGAAGTGAAGTGGGGTTGATAATGGCATAGCACATGCCATGTCTCATTTTCAGGTCCACAGATTTGTGGAGCTGGCATCAGGAGCCAGATGGGAACCCAGGCAGATGGCACTAGCATGATGGAACCTTGGCGTTGAATGGTTGTCAATGTGGTGCAGAGATCTGTTGCTCTGCGCATGTGGCAGAGTTATGAGAGAAGTTTTAATGATTTCATGCAATTTCAAGATCAGAAAAGCCAGTCCACAGAGGAACTGGTGCTGTGGTACACGCTGTTGTTGGCAACCCATCAACTAGTGTCCTGCACAATCTCGAATTGCCTTTCTGCCATTACATTCGTCAGTAGGCTAAATGATTATCCTGATCCTTGCAGTGGTTTTTGTTTGAAAGTTTTTGGCCGAGTGTTCGTGTACTGGTGGATTCCCGTTGTCCCATCACAGTTTACATACTCAGGGATCTCAGGCAGATCCTTGGCAACATATGTCATAGTGGACAGGAGGCAGCCTTGTTCAGGGCGGCATTCTTGATAGCATTTTTCGGTGTTTTCAGGATCAGTGAGCTAGTATCTGGGTCCAGCAGGGACTCAACAGGAAGGGCTTTCCAACTGCATGATATAGAACGGCATGAGCATTCAGTGATCTTGCACTTGTGAAGGTCAAAGATGGATCAAGTCAGCCAGGGTGAATCTGTTATCCTCTGCGAGGGTGGTGAGTCTGGGGTCTGCCCAGTTCAGGCTTTGAAGGCCTACAGGATGATACGGCTGAAGGGGAAAGGGCCCTTTTTTTATGCACAGTGACGGGAGTCTCCACACGCAGATCTTCTGATAACGGAGCAGAGGTTAGGAAGAATTTGCAGATTAAGTAGGTTGATGGCTCTTTGCAACATTAGCTCTTCAGATTTGGTATCAGCGGAGCAGCTGTGATAACTGGGCACAAGTCAGGAGATGGGATGAGACTGAAATGGATCACTAGCTCACAATCTTGCTCTTCACAAGGCTGTGATGCTGCTTAGCAAGGAAAGATCATGCAGGGTTCTGAATATCTGCTTATGGGATTTCCAGGAGGCAGAAGTGTTTGAGGGCAATCTTGTGGAGCAAATGGCATTCCAGAAAGAGGTCAAATCTCTGTTCTTCATCAGCTGGGCCTGTCTCATAACTAGAAAAGAAGCAGATTGTTCGATACATATAAGAATTGCATAGGCCATGCCAGCGAGCTTTATATTTCCAGACTTCAAGCATCATTAAGGGAAAATTAAAGCAGTAAATAAATAATACTTTTAACAATAACTTGCTATGATATTGTAATCATCGGGAAAGCTGGGAAATGTGAAGTTTTGTTACAAAAGGATTGAAAGGATTCGCTGGATCAGGGCCAAAGCACGTAACCACATGCTTAACTTTAAACACATGAGTAATGCCAGCTGGTTTCAATGAGGTAATGTCCTTAAAGTTAAGCCTGTGCTCAAATCCATTGCTGAACTGGGGCCTTCACGCTGCATCTCCATTCATACATCAGTCCTGAGCAGTAATTGGATGTATATTGTCAAGCTGCAATTGCTACATAAATTCAGGCCAGTAGGTATGTACTATTTAATAGCAAGGCAGAGTTCCAGGGCTAAGTAGGGCAGGACAATAATGGCAGTGAAGGGTTAGGTATAAGGAAATATTAAGGCAGATAATGACAACACTGAAGGCCCCTACAAATGAAAGAATGTTAAAAATTGAATGTAGCTGGTAACTACTTATGAGCTTTACTTTCTGCATTTCTCTAAGTGAAGGTAATTAAAAAAAATCATTTCTACTACTTTGAATTCATTTAATGTTCAGTGTCCTGGCGCCCCAATGTTTGGGTTTCAAACACGGCACAGGAATCTTGGTCTAAGAACTATTTCCAGTCAGGTATGGAGCCCTTAAAAAGGGGTTTGGAACCTTTTTAATAGTCTCTGGTTTTATAATGTGGGTTTAAAAAAAAAAAGTGCTAGGAGTGCTAGGGATGCAGCGCCCCCTGGCTTGAAATGGTTTCCATCATATACAGGGCCAGCACAGTGGCTGCATTATCTCTAGATTATTCTTGGGCATGATATTTTTGCAGATCTTTCTAATCCACCATGAAAGAAAATTTCAGATTATGTGTTGTAACCTGATCTTTCACCGCTAACATAAATGAGCTGATGCTAAATTATAAGGGTCAAGATGAACATTTATAAGTATGTCAAGGGGGAAAGTAATATTAGAGAGAAAGTATGAGCATTAATTAACAAATGGAGGGATTGAAATTAATGATGGCTCAAAAGTATCTTAAATACCAAACTTTTAAAAAAGTCTCTTGAAAAAATCACTATCTAGAGTATAATTAAATGATGGATCTTTAATGAACAAATTTTGGCAGCCAAATCTTACAAATTGTTCAGATTGGCTTAGGTCTATGTGCAGTTATGGTAAATACCAAGGATTACGTTGGAAAGAAGTTTCTAATGTGTTACTGTAAGGATCTGAGAGAGTAAACCTCCCCTCAATGAAATTCACAGATGGTACTCAAGTTTGTGAGATTCTGACACCCTCCGAAATATTCCAGGGTAAGTACAACAGGAGCTAAGATTACTGACCAGCTGGAAGGGAACAAGAACAACACCACAGCAGCCACACAGCTGCAGAATGGCTGCTTGCGGGCAGTAATTGCTAGGCTCTGCACATATAAAGGACCAGCAGCTCCTCAAAAAGTATTCTAGGGCAAAGGTCCCAGAAAAGTGCAACCCAGGGGAGATTTCATAGCGGAATCAGTGTTTCTGTGTAACAACCTTGGGACCTACCTGGTAACCTGACCCAACGCCCATCTAGGCAAAGGAAAGACTCACAACGGCAAGTGGGACCAAACGGCAGAATGACGCCACACTGGGGTACTGCCATTGACTACAAAATTAGAGAGTTGGAAAAAATGTGGGAATGTTGTAAGCGTGATTTGAACAATCGTGGTGCAACAGCACACGCTGGTTCCTTCACAGCAGGGCAGGATTCCAGGTGGTCTTTCTGCAGCGCTTCTCTTGCAGACTAAAACTTCCAGTGGGGCTGGCTGTCAGTATCCTGGCCCTGAATGGCTCCTCCCCAGCTTGAGCAGCCCTGAAGCCTTGTCCCAGCCTGCCCCTGGACACTTTCAGTGGGGCACTGTGGGGTGTGCTCTGCCCGCCCAGGCACATGATGGGCAGGGGAGAGGGACACCCCAGCATCAGCCCTTGCCCAGCTATGCGCACAGCTGCGGCCAGCAGTGGCTCCATGGGGGACTGGGGCAGCACTACAGCTGCAGAGCAGACAGCAGCCGAGTGGAGCAGGGCACTGGAGGTGAGGGACTGAAAGGCAACAGCAGGAGCATCTTCCATGCTGCAAACATCACCCAAAGGGGGAGCCATGGTGTGAGACCCTGACGGGGGCGGGGCAGCTCGGCAGGGCAGGGTGCTCTTTCCTGAACAGCATTGCCAGCAGTAGCAGAGCAGCAAAACCACCCAGTTCCACAGCCCACCACTGCTAAGTCCCCCCACCCCCCCCACACACATCTGTCAGTTAGAAATAACCCAGTGTGGCAGGAAAACCATGTACGGGGCAGCTATCATGTTGTTTGGAGTGACTCACAACTCTGAGTCCCTACCTCAAGGCAGCCTGTCAGAAACAGGGCGATACCCCAGGCTGGCGGAGTGTTCTAGAATAACATTTCACCAAGCCAATATCAAATGTCAACTCCTGGATCACTATACCATGGAGTCACAGACCCCCCCGGCTGTCTTGCCACCCAGACAAACTGGACTTTGTGATAAATGGTCACAAACCAAAAATCACATCACATCAGGTTTCTCCCACTCCCAAGAGATCAGTCACTCATCCCAGATCAATTGGTACTTCAGATCTTACACCAGAGATAATGCTGGTAGCCAATTCTATACTAAACTAAGCAGAGATGTATTAGCTAAGAAAAAACGAATGAGAGTTATTGAGAGGTTAAAGCAGGTGTAATATATGTACAGGGGAATCGCAGTTTGTAATTCCAAATGGTGACAGTGATAGAATAAACTTTAAGTTTCTCTAAAGTCTTTTCAGGGTACCCAGATTGTCTCTGGGGATCTCCACTTTGTATCTGGTACTCTTCCCTGCTACAGTCCAGAGATGAAGGCTCTTTCTTTTAATCCATTCTTATATGTTTATCTGACAGAAGACAAGCTGACAGTGTCTCAACCCACATGGGCTTTTCCTTTGATGATGGTGAGTGAGGATGTATTTAGTTGTTTGACCTCCGACCATCATACATAATGGCTACTTGCTTTAAAGTTAGCTTTTCCTGTTAAAGTCCTTAAGTCGTTTTTAGCATTGCACAAGATTTCTTTGAGGGTTATTTAGTTACAAGGATGTACACGGTGTAAATATTTGCTATGACATTATAACAGGAACAGATACGTGAAAAAATGCAAGTAACATCCCATTAGTTTTCACGAAGTTTAAACAGGCAATTCACTCTTCTACATCTAACCATTACTTTGATCTGTACTAATACAGAAGTGAATTGACCTGAATACACTCTAGCCTGACCTGGTCTGCCAGGGTCATGACATCCTTCTCCCCATCCCTGTGTCTGTAGATGGTTTGCTATGCCCTACTCCTGCAACATTTATGCACAGGCTGAGGCTAAGGGTGCACTCTGCCCGTCCGGGCACATGATGGGCAGGAGAGAGGGACCCCCAACATCAGCCCCTGCCCAGGGGCTGATTACATTACAGTAGTGCCCCACCATGATCAGAGCCCCACTGCTCTAGGCTCCACACGGACACGTAGTGACACGGCTGGAGGGTGTGCCTCTAGACCGCCCCCTTGGTGCCAGATGTGGTGCTTTCACTGTCCCACTAAAAAGAGTATTTTTCACACACCCCGTGAGCGACATAGCTGGGTTGACCTAACTTTTTAGTGGAGCTTCATCCTTGGGCTGTGGCTTCACTAGAGAGCTAAGAAGCGCTTCTGCTGACATAGCACTGGCCACACCGGCACTTCGGTTGGTGTAACTTACATCACTCAGGGGGTGGCTTATTCATATCTCTGAGCAAGGGCTGAGTCTCTTAGCCATTGCCAGCTTGAGAGGCCCAGGCAGAACCTGCTGGGCTCTGAGGAAAAACAAAGAAAACAAATAAGGTCCCTTCACTGATCCAAAGGTTCCAGGCCACAGAGGATCAGCAGCAGCTCCCACGCTGTGATTCGGGAGCTCTGCTTCTCTCTGAAGTGCCAGCCCTTCCTGGGACTGGATCCTGCCTTTTAAGGAGCCACCCTTCTCCAGGGGGAACAGGCCTCCCAGGTGTGATGGGTCTGAGCTGAGCTTGTTAACCCCTTCCCGGCTGGCATGGGAACTTGTCCAACCACAAAGAGACAGCCCCTGCCCCCCAGTAGGTAAGACAGACAAAGGGCAGGAGGGGAAAAGAGGCACGGAGAGATGAAGTCATTTGCCCAAGGTCACGCAGCGGGTCAGTGGGAGAGATGGGAAGAGAGTCAGGTCTCCTGATACCCAGTCCAAGGGGCTAACTACTAGACCAAGCAGCCTTTCAAGTGAATAGCCCTGCTGAAGCCAATGGGAACACTCACCTGAGTGAAGTAAGGCATGTATATAAGGCCTCAGATTGTACAGCACCTCGACCGTGTATTGGTGTCACCTATGTAATAATAAGAGCAGAGAGGTAGCTAGCTAAGAGTTGGAAAACGCAGTTACAGTGAGGCTGCCTAACAAATAGTAACTTGGAGGGAGGGTGGGGTGGGTGGATAAGCCTGCCTGGCTCATACTGGAATTAAGGACAAAAAAGACTGTTGGTTGTGCTGTTACTTTACACAGTGTTTTGTGGGATAAGGGGATGAGATGCTCCTGTTTCTCCCTGCTAATGAGCAATTCAGGTGGGAGACCCTTTGTCTTACTCAGTGGTCCCCGGTGGAGGTGTTTGGCAGTGTGGTTTCTGGTCCCTGTAGGAAATGAGAAGTCACCTTGGTGGAAGGGCAATTGGAAGTGAGGTAATTGCTTTGGATACGCAGCGGAGAAGCGCTGACACAGCATCAGGGTTATGTTTCTTTGCTGAAACCTACCTAGGAATTTCCTCATTTCCAGGCTTATTCTTTTATTTACATGTGAAACCTTCATTCTGAATTTCCTGTCTTCCTATGGTGAGCTGTTAATCAGAGCCGCAATGTTTTCTAAACTTAGTGACAATCACCCTAACTATGGGCCTGCTGCCACAGCCATACCACATGCATGTTAATTGCAAATATAGTAGAAATAAAGCCAAAAAGAACTCTTCATTTGGAGCCTAAAAGCAGGTAGAAACGTGTCTGCTGTTCACCACTGCTGGTTTTCTCAGGATGCTTTGGCTGCTGTGTAATTGTGTCAGCCACTGAATGCTTTTGCTGGCATATCAGTTTCAATAACCTGGATGGAAAATCCGCAGCGCTTGCCAGGCACAGAGGCTGTGGAGGGCTCCCTGGCTCGTTTCGAGAACTGGCTGAAGAAAGCATATTTTTAATGAGGAAGTCAGTAAAGCCAGTTCCAAATCATTCCTTCAGCTCAAAAAAATAACAAAAAACCTACCCGATGCAATTCACTAACTGCGAAGTCCCCTGAGTCATTCTTAGCACTGCAACGAGCGAGCACACTCACTCAGCCCTGGGTCTCTAGATATGCTTCAGCTTGTCCTTGTTTGGAATTGAGTTTGGAAAGGTCGGTCCAGCGTTCTGTTCTGGGCATAATGTGAGCTGGATGAAGTGATCTCTGGGTGATCCTTGCTGTGCTCCCTAGGGTGGAATGAGGCTATGAATTGCATTATGGAGATGTGCCATTTCCATAGTGATGATCCCTCTCTCTCCCCTTCTTTTGCTAACCTCCAGCTTTGGGTTAAATCTCCCATTTGTCATATCAGCCATCCCCCTAATCAGGTCTTTACCAAACACCATCTCTGGCTAACCTTTTCCTGTTCACTCTCCAGATGTTCTTCATCACAACACATCTTCCTTTCTTGATCTCCAGAAATACAAATACAAAGCGGGCACTGGCTGGCAAGACAGTGGTACTCCAGAAAATGAGCTGGGGTTAGAGCGGGTCACAAATTGAATCTGAGCTGACAATGAGATGCAGTAACTAAAAAAAGCTCATGTCATTCTGGGGTGTGTTAACAAACACATTCCATGTAGGACATGGAAGGTAGCTGTGCCACTCTGCTTGACACGGGAGAAGCCTCAGCTGGAGCACTGCATCCAGTTCTGGGGGCCATGTTTAAGGGAAGAGGAGGACAAATTGTAGTCCAAAAGAGAGCAACAACAATTACATGAGGGTTGAGAAACCCTGACTGGTGAGTAATGGTTAAAATAATCACACAGGATCAGGGGTGGCTCCAGCACACCAAGCGCGTGCTTGGGACAGCAAGCCATGGGTGGCGCTCTGCCAGTGCTGCAAGCAGGCTGGCTTCAGCAGCTTGCCTGCAGAGGGTTCGCTGGTCCCATGGCTTCAGCAGACCCTCCACAGGCAAGCCACAAAAGGCAGCCTGCCTGCCATGCTTGGGGCATCCCTGTTCAGGAGTCATCTAGTTCAACTCCCTGCTCAGAGCAGGACCAATTGCCAGAGAGATTTTTGCCCCAGATCCCTAAGTGGTTCTCCTTAAGGGCTGAACTCACAGTCTTGGGTTTAGCAGACCAATGCTCAAACCACTGAGCTATCCATCCCTCTCTGTAATAAATAAACTAGGGCTGTTTAGTCTCGAGAAAAGATGACTTGGGGAAGGGGGACCCTTAAAAGTTTTCAGGTCTTTTAAGGACTGTCATAAAGAGGATGGTGATCAATTGTTCTCCATGCCCACTGAAGAACAAGTAGTAACAAGCTTAATCTGCGGCAAGGGAAACTTAGGTTAGATGTTAGGAAACACTTTCTAACTGTAAGGATATTTAAATACTAGAATATGTTGCCTAGGGAGGTTTTGGAATCCCACCATTGGAGGTTGTTAAGAACAGGTTGGACAGACACCTGTTAGAGATAGTCTAGGTTTAGTTAATCCTTACTCTGTGCAGGGGGGTGACTAGATGATCTCTCTAGGTCCCTTTCAGCCCTACATGTCTGAGTTATTCCATCAGTCTCTTTCCTTTCTCTCTTCCTCTTAGCCTCTCCTCTCCCTGCTCTCTTCTTTCAGTACTGCGGTCTGTACATCCAGTTCTACTCTTCTCTCTAATCTTGGCTCTGTCATTCCACTCCCACAACTTCCTGCTTCCCCAGCATTCTCTAACCTAGGCTCTGTCCCTGCATTTCCTACCTCAGCTCCTGCTTCCATGTTGACCTTTGGAGAAGTACTCAGTTTCCTTGGTTTAAGCTCATTCTCTCATCTGCCAGCTCTACTGTCTTCCTCCCATTTCTTTTGTCATGTTATTCTCCTTTTGGCTTCAGTTGGTTCTGTCTCTTTCTTCTCTGACCATGGAATCGTGGCCCCATTGAAGTCAACCGGAATTTTGTCATGAACTTCAATGGGACCAAGATTTCACTCTGACTCTAGTCTGGCCTCTTTCCGTATTTTTGATGTTAGACTTAACCTTTTCCTTTTTCTTTAATCTTGGACCCTCTTGGATCTGTACTCTTCTCTTCCCCTACTCTCTCACTCTTCTGCTGGTTGCATTGCATTTCCCCCATAAGAAAGTGCATTGAAAGTTAACAAT
Source organism: Mauremys mutica (assembly GCF_020497125.1). Taxonomy (NCBI): domain Eukaryota; kingdom Metazoa; phylum Chordata; order Testudines; family Geoemydidae; genus Mauremys; species Mauremys mutica. Next base: position 6,336,740 of record NC_059076.1, on the reverse strand, counting down.
AAAATGTTACATTTCTTCAAGACTGGTTCCTCGCCTGTGGTGCATGGACCACAAAACTTAGAGTCTGACAGCAGCTTTGGCAAGGCTGTTGGGTGGCCCTGTGGATATGACAGTTGCTGATGGTGCAACACCCCCAAGTTCTCATCTTGTAGTGCCACACATAAGCACTCTCCACCCAGATGACTGAGACATTGCTGTGCTGAGGCAGGACTTTGCTGGGTGCGTGGGATTTTATTGGATGGAGAAGTAATGAAAATGAGGCTGTTTGCTAAAGGTATTAAAAAGGCAACTCTGGGGGAAAAAAGACACCATATGCTCATCTCTGCTGAGCCCAGTCCTTTCCCAGTCTAAACAGATCAGATAACCTGTTCCCACTGGAAAATGAAGGAGCCCTCGCCAATGGTATCATCCAAAGCATGGTAGTTGTTTCTCTTAATATTTACCCCAGGTTTGGTGCTTCACTGTCTGACTGAGGTGGTTGAAGCACTTAGAGGACTGCACAGAGTGTGATGGCTCATTTAGACCAATATTTTCCACATGAGTGCCAGGGACAGAAGCAGGGTGCAAGGACCCTCTTCTGGTCCCTTGTATCACCTGCGCAAGGGCAAAGGACAACTGCAGCAACTAGCTACTACCTTCTAGCACCCCTGGGGATGCAAGCCACCTAAACGGGTGAGGAAGGAGGTGGGGCAATGGCCCTGCTTTCCCAACACATCAGCCAATGGGGCTGGCAGGTCAACATATCCTAAAGGATGCTGCAGTGCCTACTTTGCATCAGAGCACTCCAGGACTCCTGATTGCCCCAGCAACTACAGTACAGAATCTGGCCCTTAAAAGGCTCCACCACAAAGTGGCTCTGGTTGTGTCTGGTGTCACTCTATATTCATCAAATCAGAAAACCATAATGTTAGAAGGGACCACAAGGGTCATCTAGTTTAAACCCCTGCCAAGATGCAGGATTCATTGGCCCATAACTGCAGGGTACTCTAGCTGGGCTTGTTAACTCTCCTGCCATAACAGAACAGGGCATGGTGTAACCTGGGAATGAAAGGGGTGCTGAGGTCATGTGGATATAGTCACAGCTGATATCCCATGATGAAGGGAGGACATCTCTCTAGACCTGAGATCCTGCCTTCAAGTGTCACCATGAGGTTATGCCCTCCAGTCAAAGCTTTTCTTTTTTAATTGTCTGGACTCAACTTAGTCTTGATTTTTTCCCCCACTGCTTATTTTTAAATTGCAATCTTTGCCTTTTGTACTTGTGCTAAAGGCACTTTGAACTTTGCACCTTACCCAGTGAGTTTTATGAGAGATTTTAAATTGCAGTAGATTGAGCAATATTTTACCTCTGATGCTTGCAATTTTGATCTAAGATTTCTGCCTTAAACTGAGGCAGAGTGAGAAATTCCCAACTTAAAAGGGTTGAGTTATATTTGTGATGTAATAGACTGAGAAATATTTTATATCTACTACTTGCACTTTGCTCTGAGATTTGCACCTTAAAAAGGGAGTGAAATTGCATTGCACTTTTAGCTTTTCTCTCTTTGATAAATGGCATGAGTTTCTGAGATCTTAGAGAATATTGCCACACTGAGGAAACCTTAAAAATTAATAGTATGTGGCTATCTGAGCACAAAATAAAATGAGTTCACCTCTTCTATTCAACACACACCAGTTGCAAAGGGAACCAAAGACAATCTTAATTGTCAGCTTTCCCCATCTTTGCAGAACCCAGGAACTTGCTTATGCTGCTATAATTGTTTTTGATAGGACAACAAATGGTATTAAATCAAGAACAACTGAATGTTGTGATAACTCTGCTATAATAAATCAAGAAGTCCTAGTCCATACTTTAGAAGCTGTGTGTCTCAGATTACCCTGTAAAGAGGCATTGAGGAAGGAAAAACAGGCCCTACTAGATGATAAATTACCCGCACAAACAATGCTGATGTAATTCAGTGACAACTTGGAAAGACAAGCGCATGGTGTAGGTTTTTTCTCGCTGACTCAGCATGTGCTAATGAATACACCTTATTGTTCTGCACAAAGCATACCATACAATGTTTGTTACTTCCCCCCACCAGACCTGTAACTGCTATGTGAGTGGCAAAGATTAACTCCAAGAATACAAAAGACAGTGGGCATGAGGCACCGGCTAACAGGGCGGCTGGTGAGAAGGGTGCATGTTTGGACCTGAGTTGGAACTGTATGGTAGACGGAATGTCAGCCCTGCCAATGCCGTGTGATCTTAGGATAATTGCCAGTTTATAGCCTGGGCAAAGTCACTCCCCTATTGGTTTTGAAATATCTTTTGCACATGACATCATGCTGAATTCTTGTAGAGATGTTTATGTTTTGATCTCACTTCAAAAATACTAATATAGGCCACCTTTGCACACCTCCAAACTTTGGGGTATCCAGCCACCAAGCAAATCCCCTGTGTAAATTACAGCTGCCTCAGGGTTGCTCCGTTTTATAGCAGCTGTCCATAGCCTCCAGGGATTGCTCCAAAAGCCATCACTGGCACCTAAGGACACCCTCACTATGTCCTTTTCCCTCCTGCCACTGCTCTGCACCACCCAGGGATACCCCTACACAGATGGGGATCCTCCACTGGTCAACTAAGCCAACCTTAGGGCTGCTTTGCACGGCTGAAGTAGCACAAAGTAGCCTTAACAAAGCAGAGGATGTGGTACATGGAACAAGGCATTGGAGAATCAGACCCAGAGTCTTTCCAACTGATATTGAAATGACTTGGTTGAATGGGAGACTGATGCCTGAGCACCCATCTGAAAAGCTCAATTTTATCTACCCTTTCCACACAAACCTTTCCTAGTTGGCCTCCCATCTGTCTTAATTTTATTTCAAAATCCCACTTTCAGTATATTTAGTAGGTTGTCATTTTAGCTGTCTAATTTTATGCAAGTCATTACTTTTGTGTTGCTCTTTACTCAGGCTGCAAAATCTTGTTCATAATGCATGTCCCATCACATACAGGTCTGATATTCAGGGCTGGGCAGCAGGACGTCCTGTGTTCTAGCCTCAGCACTGCCACTGATTTGCTGTCTGATCTTGGGCAAATCAATTTGCCACTCTGTGCTTTGGTTTCCCCATCTGTAAAAGTGGGAAAAATATTTATTTCCCTGCCTCACAGGCTCATTGAGGGTTAAACATAATGTGACCATTCATCCAAAATATACCAAGACAGCCCTGGTTTTTCATCCGGTGTCTGTGACAGGTGCTCTACTCACCATGGGACAGCACCACCTCCTGAAGGCGCTGGGGATTAGCTCTGCCATGCTGATGCCACTTTCTGTGGTAGCACTCGGCAACCCTCCATCTCCTTCGCCGTCTGTGGCCCCCTCTCGCTTCAGGAGCCGGTGCCTCCTCTTTGCAACTCAGCCCTCCAGCCAGCTCATAATGTGATTTCCCCTTCCAGGGATACCAAAGTCCTTTTGCATGAATATCCCCAGGGAGTCTCTGGCACTACCCTGAAGGTGCCACCCCCGCCCCAGTGGCCAATAGGGGAACCTGGGATCAACCATTACTCTGAGTTCCAGTCCAGTGACTCTATACTTGGCAACTGTGGCCTGCTTTCCTTCAGACCCTGTTGCTTCTTCCTTGGACTCCTTTCTACAGCTTCTGGTTCAGTGTACCAGCTCAAATTCCCTCCTCTCAGAGAGCAACTACTGAGCCCTGTAGCCTCAAGCACACCTCCCTTCTCCACAACTACTTCCCGGATGCCCTTTTCTGTTGCCAGCTTCCTGGTGTTATAAAGCCAGTCCAGCTCCTCTCCCAGCTGGACTTCACTAGAAAATTAGGCCTTAGCACTCCTCAGCTCTCCTCCAGGTACATCCTATAGGTTAATTGGCCTAATTTACTCTTTCAGGCCTTGAGTGGGGTGACACCCCATCTCAGTGTCCCAGGAAATTATTTTAGGACACCTGAAATGCCCTAGGGTTTCATCAATTGAAAAAAAAAATAATAAATGCAAATAGTTTGTTCTAGACATTGCTGTGCAAAGTAGACAGACAGTGCCATGGAATGAGTGCTCCGTGTGTTGAGCAATGTTTGGGATGAGGAGAGCAGTCAAAGGCGTGTCCGGTTCTCTGACCTGCTCTTTTGCTCAGGGAAAATGTTAATGATGCTTGTCCAGTGTTTCCTGATAAACTCATTCAGACACTAAGTGACTCGGGGGAAATCCTGCCCTCCCTGAGAAATGTGCACAAAAAGGGGGCAGCAATGACATTTACACACATTACACAAACAAATGGAGTTTAGTCTTTATATGAATATTTCATGACTTTAAAAATGTCACCACAAAAGTGTCCAGGTTTGATTTTGAATTTATGATCACCGGTGCCAGTCTTTGAGTGTGTAAAGGACTCCATGCAGCAAGGGACATGTATTATAATAATCCACATTAAATAACTTTCAGTGATAAACCAATACAGCCAAATAGAGACCTGAATTACCATCTGATGCTGCTTTTCTGCAGTCACATGACAATATGCACCCATTTCCCTGCCTTGGCATATTCTTCAGGATTTGGAGGAAGAGCAGTCAGATGCTTGAACACACAGGTGAGTATAAATGTTTTAAATTGGTTTCTGGAGTACTTTTGCCCACCCTAGGTGATCTCTCTTGCTGAGAGTGCATGGCTGTTATCCTTGAAAGCATGGCAGACTCTAGAAAAACAACAGGTTATTATTTAACAACAAACCCTTTCCATTCCAACGAAAGAAATCCAATGACCAGATTCTGACTTGCTTGGCCCCTTGCAGGTGCATAGTGTAGGTTAGTCAGGATGGTAACCTCTTACATGCAATACAGCTCTCAAGCCCATATCCTCAAAGATGTTCAGATCTAATCTACCTCCTGCTTTCAATGGGTGCTACGTGTCCAACACCCTTTGAGGAGCTGGGCCTCAGTGACTGTGCAAGGTGTAATGCAATCAGTTCTTCTGAATCTGCAACCATCTTTCCTGCTGTCATTAATTCATTTGGTTGGCAGCTTCTCCTCCTCATGGACCTGGCCAGGAATCTCTATGGCCCTGCCAGGACCCCAGTCTTCCCTGTATCTTTTGCCTGCAGGTATCCAGCATCACTGGCCCTGTGGCTGTGCCGGGAGCCCTCTGCAGCTCCCCTGTCATGGCGCATAGACCATTTAACCAATTTACTTGGAAATTCTCAGAAAATTCCTTCTGTCCTCACAGATTAAGTGCTGTAAAGTTGGGAAAAAATACACTGCATTACTTATACATAATGAAGAGATTTAATCCTGGCTGCATGTGCAAAACTCAGCCTTACCTGTGGAGTCATGGCCAGTGTCTCCACAATGAAACCTCTGGGGGTGTTTCTAGACTCGGGGATCCAAGGAGCATTATAATTTTTTCCTACTAGCCACAGCTCCTCTCCCCAAACAATGGGCATGGTTTTGGTTTGTGTTTTGAACCACAGCTTTTTGCAATCACATGACCTTACCACTTTTATTTTATATAGCATCACTGTGACTTCTTTTGGTCCTTTGAGGTTCTTTCACAGGTCGGACTTTCACCAAGTACTGCTGCAAAGCCTTCTCCACACTGGCAGTTTCATAATGTAATTGCTAGCTCTTACTAGGCATGTATTTATTTTAACATTTGTCTCAAGCCCTGACTCGTAGGCTACATCTTTTCCTGCGGCAGGGAAAGGCTGCAGAAGGAGGGAGGCAACAGGACACCGCACAGCTGAAAACAGCAGCATGGAAGGGAAGGCACGGCTTGGGTGAGTACAGGACATGTAGGGTATTTATTCAGGTACATACGCACATCCCTCAGGTGTGTCTTTACTCACCTAAGCCGTGTCTCAAGGTCTACACTGCTAGCTATACCTGTGCACTACCTGCCGCTGAAAGACGCATGTAATGTAGATGTACCCTTAGGAGATTTTTATATATTTCTTTTATGGTATTTACAAAAAATTTCATTGATTGCAAGTGTTATTTGATCTGCAATCATTGCTGCTGTAACTTCACCAAAACTGTCCCCCTGAGCTTAGAGAACTTAGAGCCTGAAGATCTTTCAAACAGGCATCAAATATCACCCTTGTTGCTACTGTACGTCACACAACAAAAGGCACCTCTTTTATTCATTCTGTGCTGTGAACTGTGTAGCAAACTTCAGCAAAATTACATCTGTTTTGTCTTTTTTTCTGCTGCTACTTTGTAAATAAACATTTTATGACTACCGAATGCTTCTGACCCTGCAATTGTCAGAGACACAGCTACTTTGTGCTTGCTGTGTTTTTCAGGTCCACTAACTGCTGGGAGATGTGGCTGAAATCTCTGCTTAAAAGTTCTCCAATCTTTGGCCATAGTTGCTGCCATTTTCATTGAAGCTGGAGGTGTAATTACACTCTTAGCTGCACAAACATTTTGTCTGTGCCAGTGCTGAGCCTTTTCAGCTAGATTTGTTGATTTCTTGTGGATTTAAGTTAGATAGTCACTCGACAGGCATGTCAGAAAGAGCCATGGAAAGAGTCTCTGCTTCTCCTTTAGTCAGAACTGGAAGGCATTCGGGTCACAGCAGTGCTTTCACCAGGGCCTGATCCAGAGGTCACTGATGTCAAAGGGAATCTTTCCGTGGGGATTTTAAATGGAGAAACATACAATAGCTGACCTCATGTAATCCAAGAAGATATATTTGCTGGTGACTGCTTTGGTTAGTGTATAGGAAAGTCAAGTGGATCATTAAAAATGGATATATTGCTGCCTAGCTGCTAGGTAATATGACGTGCGTCTGTTACATAGGCCCAGAGTCTGATCCAATTACATTGAGTAGGAACTTGCCCTGTGCATCAGCCCATTGAAGTAAGTGGGGCCACTCTGTATGCAGGGAGCTAACCAGTGTGGGTTGAGAGATCAGAGTCTGGCCCACAGTGGTCAAGTAGAAATCAGTGTTCTTGGTTATCAGTAGGGGGGATATGTAACAGATAATAACTAGCCTAGCTGGATTATTTGTGGGATGTATTGGAAACTGTGATAACATTACAAGTTATCACTTTCAAGGGCAAGAGGTTTCCTGGCTTTGCTTGCAGACTAGGGGGCTCTGAGGGAAGCCTTACGTTCTGGATCTTTTGTGGCAGTCTGCAAAGAGCCAGTGTGGGGTGAGTCAGGCCTTTCTGACTTCAGGACCATCCTGTTTTGCCTCCTGGTGGTTGTGTGTTGTTAGGGTTCTGGATAGTAAGAAATAAAGTAGTGTTATATTTCAACCTGCCAGAACGAGTGTTTGATGCTCTCTTTGATGTGGTTGTCCTTGCTGTCCCCTCGCGTGGAGTGGTATGGGTAAGGATCTGGCCATTGGGAGGTGTAGGAGCAATGACCATGGAGGTCTCTAAGGATTGCAAAGGGTGAGGAGTCTGGCATTGTTGGACTAGCAGGTCAACCGAGACCAGCAGCATTTGGGTTTGCTGTCTGAGAAGACCCATTGTGTCCTGCTCCTTGTCCTGCTTGGAATTTCCCCTGTCCACTCCTTCCTTCTCCATGCTGTCAGTATGGCTGACCTTCCAGGCCCTCTGTTCATGGTCCAATGCAGCGCTGACTTGCAGCATTGCAGGAAAAACTATTTCACTAGGAGGGTGGTGAAGCACTGGAATGGGTTCCCTAGGGAAGTGGTGGAATCTCCTTCCTTAGAGGTTTTTAAGGCTCAGCTTGACAAAGCCCTGGCTGGGATGATTTAGTTGGGTTTGGTCCTGCTTTGAGCAGGGGGTTGGATGAGATGTCCTCCTGAGGTCCCTTCCAAGCCTAATCTTCTATGATTCTATGACCTCAATGAACATATCCTCCTTAGTCCACTTCTTTCTCCTCCTCATCAGGATAAGGCATTCTGCAGGTGCGGAGGGGAAGCTCCTTAAGGATGCTGTGGAAGAAACTGCTGATAAAAACAGACAGATGACTCACTGGATTTACAGTCACAACAGAAAAGGAAAGATAAGTGGGGGTAGGAAGAGGTGGAGTGGGCGTGAAGCACCCCAGGGAAAAATATAAGTCAGCACTTATGTCCGTGCTCACCCATCAGGACTGGCTAGCCTGTGGTGGAATCTCTAGCATGTCCTAGCTTGTGGTATGGCTGGAGCCCGCTTCTACATCTGCCCCTCCTCTTTCTGCTCCTCCTCACTGTTCAAAGCAGGGGACTGCAGGGTGCAGCCGGGGGCTCCACCAAGCATAGTGTGCAGCTCATTGAAGCAGCTGCAGGTCTGTGGCTCAGCACCAAATCTCCCATTGGCTTCCTCGGCCATGTGGTCTGCCTTCTTCCGCTTTCACACAACATTGCTGCTCATCCCTCTCGTACCCCTTTGCCTCCGTCCCCTGTGCAATCTGTTCATAGAGTCCAATTTTCTGTGGCTGCTCTGTAGCTCTGTGTGCACAGACTCCTCTCCCCACAGGCCCAGGAGATCCAATACCTCCTGTCTGTTCCAGGCAGGAGTGCATCTCATGTTTGGAGCGAGCGTGATTGGGTGGGCAGCTGTACAGAACTGGAGAGTTGTGAGGTGTGCGCACCAAGCTGGGTAGGAAAAGGCATTTCAAAAACACTTGGGGTTTCTTAAAGGGAGTGGGAGATGGGTCTCTGTGGCCCCGGGAGTTTTCCAGCTGTGAGCAGAGCGGTCACCGTCTCAGAGACCGGAGCTTTGTGGGACTGTTAGCACTGGCACAGGTCAGTGCCTACACTCACTGTTCATCGCCCTTGTTAGTTTGGCCATGGTTCCAGGCTGTTTGCCACTGAACATCAGCTTCTTCCTCTTCACAGGCTCTTCCTCGCCAACAAGAAGATTTACTGTTCTTTGAGTGTGTGGGCGGGGGCGGGGAATAAAATTACTTCAAGAGACAAGATTGATGGGGCCAGGGGAAACAATAGTGATTGAAATTCTTAGCTATTCTCCTAAGTGATTAAATTCTAATTGAGGGAAGGGCCTTGTGCTGAACCCACAGGCTGCACTAGGATGGGTCTGTGGGATGCAAGGGGAGATGCTTAGCTCTGTCACAGACATCTATTGCTGTAGGCGGCTCTGTATCGAATGGGCACAATCAATACAGGGGAGGGCTGACACTGGAATGATTTCTGCTCTCTCTAATTATTCTGAGACAATAGGAGATTCTCTCAAGGTGCAGTTTCAACACAGTCTCCAGGAGGGGATTGGGTTACCTTTTATTTCATGCTTCTTACCTCTGTCATGAAAACAGTATCCTTCCTTATCCAGCCTTCCCAGCATTTCTGCAGATGAACTCTCCACATCTTCTTTGTCAGGGCTGCGGCCCCTTGGAGCCAACACACTCTCTGGACAGTATAAATTAAATGTCTGTATTGGACAGTCAAGTCCCTCCCCCACCACCTCCTTAAAGGAACCTTGTTTTCAGAAGACTGGGTCAAGTTCAGTGACTTCAAAAGCAGCAGAGTCAGACCAACGCTGGGCTTTTGAAAACCCCAGTCTTAATGCCCACTTCATTCCTGTCTCCCATGGTGAGTTCAGAATGCAGTAGCAACTTTCCACTTCGAGCACCATCCATAGCAAAATGGGAGGGAAGTGCTTAAGAGTTTCACAATCCTTGCCAAAGAGCAGGTCAGTTGTTATGTTCCGAAAAAGTCCTATGTGACATCTCTCCGCTGGCTTTTGCACTGGTGACCATCCCCATGGTATCTGGACGCCGATCTGATCAACTTTGTGTGTCCTTCAGTGAGAAAAGACTAGATCCATGTGTGGAACATAGAGAAGAGAAATCCAGAAATAAGACAGAAAATGTTTCAGTAACTAATTTATCCAGCTGACCCTTACTTTGCTAACAAGGCTGTGTGTGTTTGTTTTAATGCAGCAGAACTGCCAGTCCTGGGTGTCAGCTTCTGCTATCAGCATGGATAAGCATGAGGCCACTACCTCACTAAGAATTAGAAATTTCACAGCACAGTTTCCACATCAATAGTATCCATTCATTTCTTTGGCTTCTCAAGGCTCATATTTCTGCTTCCTCTGCTTTTTGCACATACACAGGCTGAAATGATGAATGCTTCCTACAGTCCATAAAAAGATCAAACAGCTCAAGCTGGTTTTATATTTTATGAACTAAACTATTCCTTTCTGTTGGAAAACTTGCCACAAACAATCTGCTTTGGCAGGCCATAAAATAATAAGGGCAACACACATCAGATCAGTTTTTCCACTCAAATAATTGACAATGAAACAGCTAGGTTGCTTCCCTCCCCCACTTTTTTCTTCCTGCATGCGTGTCAGAGGCCTGCACTTTATGTCTGAGCTGCAGACTCGGGCTGAAATGGAACCACAAACATGGCTGGACAGAAAAGGATGAACTAATTCTTTTATTCTGGTGAGCAGATGGGGCTGATACATTTAACTCAGAACCCTAACACTTGCAAACTGTTTAGGTGGAGCATTTCATTGTGACAGTACCTGTTACGTACCTATGGTTTTATTTCTCTGCACCCTCTTTGGGACAGTAGGTTTGTGTTAAAGAACGGAAGGTCCTGAGTGCCGAGTGCCTTTCAACATTCGGCCCTTTGTGTGCACATATACGATCAGCGCAATAGCTGTATATCTGGGAATATGAAAGAAATGGCTTAAAGGAGACATTTTTGGCTAAATCTGCTTTACTTATTCGTAGGGCTGTTAATTAATCGCAGTTAACTCACGTGATTAACTCAAAAAATTAATTGCAATTAATTGCAGTTTTAATCACTTGTTAAACAACAGAATGACAATTGAAATTTATTAAATATTTTTGGCTGTTTCTCTACATTTTCAAATATATTGATTTCAATTGCAACACAGAATACAAAGTGTACAGTGCTCACTTTATATTATTTTTATTACAAATATTTGCACTGTAAAATGATAAACAAAAGAAACAGTATTTTTCAATTCACCTCAAACAAGTACTGTAGTGCAATCTTTTTATCATGAAAGTGCAATTTACAAATGTAGATTTTTTTTTTACATAACTGCACTCAAAAACAAAACAGTGTAAAACGTTAGAGCCTACAAGTCCACTCAGTCCTCCTTCTTGTTCGGCCAATCGCTAAGACAAACAAGTTTGTTTACATTTATCGAGATAATGTTGCCCACTTTTTATTTACAATGTCACCATAAAGTGAGAACAGATGTTCAGATGGGACTTTTGTAGCTCGCATTGCAAGGTATTTTAGCATGAGCTTTCGTGAGCTGCAGCTCACTTCTTCGGATGCATAGAATGGAACACACAGACAGGGGATATTTATACATACAGAGAACATGAAAAGGTGGAAGTATGCATACCAACAGGCAGAGTCTAATCAATTGAGATGAGCTATGGTTAGCAGGAGGAAAAAAAACTTTTTGAAGTGATAATTAAGATGGCCCATAGAAGGTGTGAGGAGAACTTAACATAGGGTTAAGTTCTTAACTATGTTAAGTTCTCCTCACACCTTCTATGGGCCATCTCGATTATCACTTCAAAAAGTTTTTTTTCCTCCTGCTAACGATAGCTCATCTCAATTGATTAGACTCTGCCTGTTGGTATGCATACTTCCACCTTTTCATGTTCTCTGTATGTATAAATATCCCCTGTCTGTGTGTTCCATTCTATGCATCCGAAGAAGTGAGCTGTAGCTCACGAAAGCTCATGTTAAAATAAAGTTGTTAGTCTTTAAGGTGCCACAAGTACTCCTGTTCTTTTTGCGGATACAGACTAACACGGCTGCTACTCTGAAACATTGCAAGGTATGTACATGCCAGATATGCTAAACATTTTATGCCCCTTCATGCTTCGGCCACCATTCCTGAGGACATGCTTCCATGCTGATGACGCTCGTTAAAAAAATAATGTGTTATTTAAATTTGTGACTGAACTCCTTAGGGGAGAATTATGTCTTCAGCTCTGTTTTACCTGCATTCTGCCATATATTTCATGTTATAGCAGTCTCGGATGATGACTCAGCACATGTTTCTCATTTTAAGAACACTTTCGCTGCAGATTTGACAAAACACAAAGAAGATACCAATGTGAGATTTCTAAAGATAGCTACAGCACTTGACCCAAGGTTTAAGAATCTGAAGTGCCTTCCAAAAGCTGAGAGGGACGAGGTGTGGAGCATGCTTTCAGAAGTCTTAAGAGAGCAACACTCCTATCTGGACTTCAGAAAAGCAGACTTTGACTCCCTTAGGGAGCTGATGGGCAGGATCCCCTGGGAAAATAACATGAGGGGGAAAGGAGCCCAGGAGAGCTGGCTGTATTTTAAAGAATCCTTATTGAGGTTTCAGGAAAAAAACATCCCGATGTGTAGGCAGAATAGTAAATATGGCAGGCGACCAGCTTGGCTTAACAGTGAAATCCTTGCTGATCTTAAACGCAAAAAAAGAAGCTTACAAGAAGTGGAAGATTGGACAATTGACAAGGGAGGAGTATAAAAGTATTGCTCAGGCATGCAGGAGTGAAATCAGGAAGGCCAAATCACACTTGGAGTTGCAGCTAGCAAGGGATGTTAAGAGTAACAAGAAGGGTTTCTTCAGGTATGTTAGCAACAAGAAGAAAGTCAAGGAAAGTGTGGGGCCCTTACTGAATGGGGGAGGCAACCTAGTGACAGAGGATGTGGAAAAAGCTAATGTACTCAATGCTTTTTTTTTTGCCTCTGTCTTCACAAACAAGGTCAGCTCCCAGACTGCTGCACTGGGCAGCACAGTATGGGGAGAAGGTGACCAGCCCTCTGAGGAGAAAGAAGTAGTTCGGGACTATTTAGAAAAACTGGACGAGCACAAGTCCATGGGGCCGGATGTGCTGCATCCAAGGGTGCTAAAGGAGTTGGCGGATGTGATTGCAGAGCCATTGGCCATTATCTTTGAAAACTCATGGCGATTGGGGGAGGTCCCGGATGACTGGAAAAAGGCTAATGTAGTGCCCATCTTTAAAAAAGGGAAGAAGGAGGATCCGGGGGACTTCAGGCCAGTCAGCCTCACCTCAGTCCCTCGAAAAATCATGGAGCAGGTCCTCGAGGAATCAATTTTGAAGCACTTAGAGGAGAGGAAAGTGATCAGGAACAGTCAGCATGGATTCACCAAGGGCAAGTCATGCCTGACTAAGCTAATTGCCTTCTATGAGGAGATAATTGGGTCTATGAATGAGGGGAAAGCAGTGGATGTGTTATTCCTTGACATTAGCAAAGCTTTTGATACGGTCTCCCACAGTATTCTTGCCAGCAAGTTAAAGAAGTATGGGCCGGATATTGGACTATAAGATGGATAGAAAGCTGGCTAGATCGTCAGGCTCAACGGGTAGTGATCAACGACTCCATGTCTAGTTGGCAGCCGGTTTCAAGTGGAGTGCCCCAAGGGTCGGTCCTGGGGCCAGTTTTGTTCAATATCTTCATTAACAATCTGGAGGATGGTGTGGACTGCACCCTCAGCAAGTTTGCAGATGACACTAAACTTGGAGGAGTGGTAGATACGCTGGAGGGTAGGGCTAGGATAGAGAGGGACCTAGACAAATTAGAGGACTGGGCCAAAAGAAACCTGATGAGGTTCAACAAGGACAAGTGCAGAGTCCTACACTTAGGACGGAAGAATCCCATTCACTGTTACAGACTAGGGACTGAATGGCTAGGAAGCATTTCTGTAGAAAAGGACCTAGGGGTTACAGTGGACGAGAAGCTGGATATGAGTCAACAGTGTGCCCTTGTTGCCAAGAAGGCTAATGGCATTTTGGGCTGTATAAGTAGGGGCATTGCCAGCAGATCGAGGGATGTGATCATTCCCCTCTATTCAACATTGGTGAGGCCACATCTGGAGTACTGTGTCCAGTTTTGGGCCCCACACTACAAGAAGGATGTGGAAAAATTGGAAAGAGTCCAGCGGAGCGCAACAAAAATGATTAGGGGGCTGGAGTAGATGACTTCTGAGGAGAGGCTGAGGGAACTGGGATTGTTTAGTCTGCAGAAGAGAAGAATGAAGGGGGGATTTGATAGCTGCTTTCAACTACCTGAAAGGGGGTTCCAAAGAGGATGGATCTAGACTGTTCTCAGTGGTACCAGATGACAGAACAAGGAGTAATGGTCTCAAGTTGCAGTGGGGGAGGTTTAGTTTGGATATTAGGAAAAACTTTTTCACTCAGAGAGTGGTGAAACACTGGAATGAGTTACCTAGGGAGGTGGTGGACTCTCCTTCCTTAGAGGTTTTTAAGGTCAGGCTTGACAAAGCCCTGGCTGGGATGATTTAGTTGGGAATTGGTCCTGCTTTGAACTAGATGACCTCCTGAGGTCCCTTCCTACCCTGATATTCTATGATTCTATGAAACTACAGAACCCGAACAACCAAAAAAGAAAAATCTTCTATTAGTGAACTCTGACTCCGATGATGAAAATGAACATGCATCGGTCTGCACTGCTTTGGAATGTTATCGAGCAGAACTGGTCATCAGCATGGATGCATGTCCTCTGGAATGGTGGTTGAAGCATGAAGGGACATGTGAATCTTTATTGCATCTGGCATGTAAATATCTTGCGATGCTGACTACAACAGTGCCATGAGAACTCCTGTTCTCCCTTTCAGGTGACATTATAAAGAAGAAGCGGGAAGCATTATCTCCTGCAAATTGTAACCAAACTTGTTTTTCTGAGCAACTGGCTGAACAAGAAATAGGACTGAGTAGACTTGTAGACGCTAAAGTTTTACATTGTTTTATTTTTCAATGCAGTTATTTTTGTGTACATAATTCTACATTTGTAAGTTCAACTGTAATGATCAAGAGATTGCACTACAGTACTTTTTTTAGGTGAATTTAAAAATACTATTTTTTTTGTTTTTACAGTGCAAATATTTGTAATAAAAATAAGTATAAAGTGAGCACTGTACACTTTGTGTTCTGTATTGTAATTGAAATCAATATATTTGAAAATGTAGAAAACATCCAAAAATAGTTAAATAAATGATATTCTATTATAGTTTAACAGTGTGATTAATTGCACGATTAATCATAATTAATTTTTGTAATCACTTGACAGCCCTATTAAATAAAACATCATGAAATACAGAGCCTCAGAGACATAGTAGTTCTGTTTGAACAGTGTGGTTCATCTTACTTCTGGCCACTGAAGTGTTTAAAATGATGGTTCATAATAATGACTTGATTCTGTGGATGGTATGAGAGTTTGGGAATGTTGTGATCTCTTGATGAAATGTTGGGCTAATCCAAGACTATTGGGGTTGCCTGTTAAAGGGAGAGGTGGAGAGAAACAAAAGTAAATGAATGACCAAGTCCAGTTTTTTTGAAATACCAAGATCATTTTTAAATTTAAATAATTCTTCTGGGGATTGAACCGGTCTATGTGTAAGACATCAAAGTCTAAAATACACAGGCTGCTTGAGTTAGAGACCTACCAAAGAGTACAGCAATAATGGGTACGTACCAGCTGGCATGCAAAAAAGTAAGATTGAATATTTCATATCTTCCATTCACAGTCAGGTCATGAACACTGGCTTAAATCCTTTTGCAAGTAGTTGAACCTTTAATCTTCACATTTTTAATACTGCATGTTCCTTTAAAAAAATTGTGAGTTAGAACTTCCCTTAAACCTGGGGCTACAAGGACACAGGCAAGATATTTTTCATAATTCTTAACATCCTTTTTATTTATTTCTTACTTTAATAACCAGTCCTTGGAAGCTTATACAAGCAATAGAGTTTGTTACAGTATGTTTTGCCCTCCATCATATGCAAATCAATATGTTTATTATTACAGGGTTTCTTATAAGTACCAATAATTGACAATGATTTTTCTTTTTAAATAGGGAAAAAATTGTTTTGGGCAAAATAAATCAAGGTTTATGTGGATTTTTTTAGATAAAATATGTCTATCCAAAATTCTGGGTGTATAGATATGCATTTCATATTTAGGGTGACTTAACATTTTTCCACTAAAACTGTTTTTAAATGGAAATTTGGGTTTTCAAGTATATGAAATTTTTCATAAAAAGGACCTGTTTTCTGCCAAAAAAAAAAACAACAAAAAACCCTGCTTTCTTGTCATAAAATCAAACGCCTGAAAAATGAATTATATTTGATTCTGAAATGCTGTTGTGGTGTCTCATGGGAGTTGTAGTTCAGTTTCCTCATGTCCTCATTTTTCTGTGTAGGCTGGTCTCCCCATCCAGACTACACCTCTTATGATGCACCATGGTCAGGGACATTCGGGATATAATCTTCACCCAACACCATTGGAGGTCTATTCCGATGAGGGAGTCCAGCCTATAGAAAGCATGGGAGCATGCAGAATCCAAACTACAATTCCCACAACAGCACCGCAACAGCATTTCCAAACCATAAACATTTCAGCTCAAAGTTTTTTATTTTTTTTGCCAAAAAGTCAAACTTTTCCAAGGAAAATGTTGATGAATTTTTGATTTTGTTTTCATCTAAATTTTCCATGGAAAAAGGCCTGTTTTCCAACCAGCTCTGTTTACAATAAAACACAGGCCTCTTATTATTTGTATTACAAAGCCTCTAGAGGGCTCAGCTGAGATAAGGACCCTGTTGTGCTAGGCAGTGTAGACCGTGCCCTGAAGAGCTTACAATCTACTCAGACAAGACAAAAGGTAGGAGGGGAAACAGAGGTGAAGTGATTTACATGAGGTCACACAATGGATCAGGGAATAGAATCTCCCGTGTCCCAGTTCAGTACCCAATCCACTGGACCATGCTACCATCCCTTGCAATGTGCAGGCTTGAGGGAGGCAATGAAGTGGAAGAAATCACCAAATGTAGCTAAATCTCTTGTAAAAAGGCAAGCCTCAGCTCCTCGGGGATGTAACCCCATCTCCAGGAGCTGTGGAAAGCCTGCCATGTGAAAGATGTGTTTGTGGCTCAGCAGATTTTGAAGGGCATGTCTGGCTTCACCTGTTGTGCTTCACTAGCATCAGGGGCGGCTCCAGGCACCAGCACGCCAAGCGTGTGCTTGGGGCGGCAAGCCACTGGGGGCGCTCTGCCGGTCGTGCTTGGGGCGGCAAAATGACTAGCATCTCATGGGAAGTTCAGATGAAGCTGATGCTGCTTTACATAATGTTCCTCTGCACCAGGCCCAGCCCTGAGGGAACAATACAAGAGGAAATTCCACATGGTGAGCCTCCTCCCTCCTAAGCCCCTCCTACCACAGCTTTTCCTGAGTTAAAAGGTAATAATTGGAGATATACCAATCTCCTAGAACTGGAAGGGACCTTGAAAGGTCATCAAGTCCAGCCCCCTGCCTTCACTAGCAGGACCAATTTTTGCCCCAGATCCCTAAGTGGCCTCCTCAAGGATTAAACTCACAACCCTGGGTTTAGCAGGCCAATGCTCAAACCACTGAGCTATCCCTCCCTAAAGGGGAGGAGAGGCGGGACAATCAGGTCCAAAGACTGAAGCTGGAGCCATCGGGAGTCATCATTCCCTCTGTCATGTATGGTAGACTCAAAGGCCTCCTAATACCTTTGGTGTCCATGATCACAATAGTTCTGTATGCACCGGCCATACAGAATTGAAACACCAGACCCATGAATTCCACTTGACATTCCATGTTAAAAAAAAGCAATGAAAACCTATTCCTTTTCATGATTGATTATGCACTAGCACTACTAATGTGTCCAAAGGTCAAAACCTGCTGCTTCCCTTATTCTTCTGGAAGATGGTCTTGGATAACAGTCCAATTGATGAGGTGTTTCAGTAAACAAACTTGATAGATTGGGGTGGCAGGGTTTAATTTAAGGGCAGAGATGGTAAGTTATGCAATCATTAGTCAATTACTCATACATTAATTGGCTACAGCTCTGAACTATTAATCATTCAGGAACTTATTTATTTTCCTACTTATTTATTATACTACCCAAGATCCACAAACCCGGAAATCCTGGACGCCCCATCATCTCGGGCATTGGAACTCTCACTGAAGGACTGTCTGGATATGTAGACTCTCTACTCAGACCCTATGTTACCAGCACTCCCAGCTATCTCCGTGACACCACTGATTTCCTGAGGAAACTACAATGCATTGGTAACCTTCCAGAAAACACCATCCTAGTCACCATGGATGTAGAGGCTCTCTACACAAACATCCCACACACTGATGGAATACAAGCTGTCAGGAACAGTATCCCTGATGATGCCACAGCACAACTGGTTGCTGAGCTCTGTGCCTTTATCCTCACACACAACTATTTCAAATTTAATGACAATATATATCTCCAGATCAGTGGCACCGCTATGGGCACCTGCATGGCCCCACAATATGCCAATATTTTTATGGCCGACCTGGAACAACGCTTCCTCAGTTCCCGTCCACTCACGCCCCTTCTCTACCTACGCTACATTGATGACATCTTCATCATCTGGACCCATGGGAAGGAGATTCTGGAAAAATTCCACCACGATTTCAACAGCTTCCACCCCTCCATCAACCTCAGCCTGGACCAATCTACACGAGAGGTCCACTTCCTAGACACCACGGTGCAAATAAGTGATGGTCACATTAACACCACCTATACTGAAAACCTACCGACCGCTATGCCTACTTTCATGCCTCCAGCTTCCATCCCGGACACACCACAAGATCCATTGTCTACAGCCAAGCACTGAGGTACAACCGTATCTGCTCTAACCCCGCAGACAGAGACCAACACCTAGAAAATCTCCACCAAGCATTCTCAAGACTACAGTACCCACACAAGGAAATAAGGAAACAGATCAGCAGAGCCAGACATGTACCCAGAAGCCTCCTACTGCAAGACAAACCCAAGAAAGAAACCAACAGGACTCCACTGCCCATCACATACAGTCCCCAGCTAAAACCCCTCCAACGCATCATCAGGGATCTACAACCCATCCTGGACAATGATCCCACACTTTCACAGGCCTTGGGTGGCAGGCCAGTCCTCGCCCACAGACAACCTGCCAACCTGAAGCATATTCTCACCAGTAACTGCACACCGCACCATAGTAACTCTAGCTCAGGAACCAATCCATGCAACAAACCTCGATGCCAACTCTGCCCACATATCTACACCAGCAACACCATCACAGGACCTAACCAGATCAGCCACACCATCACCGGTTCATTCACCTGCACGTCCACCAAAGTAATATATGCCATCATATGCCAGCAATGCCCCTCTGCTATGTACATCGGCCAAACTGGACAGTCTCTAAGGAAAAGGATAAATGGACACAAATCAGACATTAGGAATGGCAATATACAAAAACCTGTAGGAGAACACTTCAACCTCCCTGGCCACACAATAGCAGATCTTAAGGTGGCCATCCTGCAGCAAACAAACTTTAGGACCAGACTTCTAAGAGAAACTGCTGAGCTTCAGTTCATCTGCAAATTTGACACCATCAGTTTAGGATTAAACAAAGACTGTGAATGGCTTGCCAACTACAGAACCAGTTTCCCCTCCCTTGGTTTTCACACCTCAACTGCTAGAACAGGGCCTCATCCTCCCTGATTGAACTAACCTCGTTGTCTCTAGCTTGCTTC
This sequence comes from Mauremys mutica, assembly GCF_020497125.1. Taxonomy (NCBI): domain Eukaryota; kingdom Metazoa; phylum Chordata; order Testudines; family Geoemydidae; genus Mauremys; species Mauremys mutica. The sequence goes on along the minus strand of NC_059076.1, from coordinate 6,317,222 downwards.
TTGCTTGCTTATATTTACCTGCCCCTGGAAATTTCCACTCTTGCATCCGACGAAGTGGGCATTCACCCACGAAAGCTCATGCTGCAAAACGTCTGTTAGTCTATAAGGTGCCACAGGATTCTTTGCTGCATTTATTTTCCTCTTGTTCTTTAAAGGGCAGATAAACCTTTTGAGGGGGAGGGAAATTGTTAGGTCTGTACTCATGGGGACTGCAATGGGGTGGACTGGGCCCTGAGGTCACCTGCTGGAGGCCTTGTGGCCCTGCCACACCCCGCCCAAGAAAAGGGCAGTAAAGAGGTCCTCTAAACTACCTAGAGAGGCTGTGTAGGATGCAGCCAATCAGGGTCAAGCAGGCCAATATAGGAAGAGCTGCAGGGCCAGAGTGACTTCAGTTCCTTGCTAGAGCTGGAGGAGTGTGGATGGTGTGTGACTGGCTGAGGGAACTGCAGGACCTCAGATAGGGCAGTGCTGCCAGAAGCCAGGGAAAGCAAGAAGGAGCCCTGAGCTGGTTGAAGGGACTCCATTAGGACAAGGCCCTGAAGTAAGGGTGAAGATGGTGCGGAGCCATGGGGAAGTGGCCCAAGGAATTAGAGAAGCTGTGCAACATAATTAAAGGGACACAGCTGTGATCTACAGGGTCCCTGGACTGGGACCTGGAATAGTGGGCAGGCCTGGGTTCCCCCCAAGTACCCATTAGTCACTGGGGGAAGTGGCCTGGACATTGAGGCACCCCAATAGGGGGAACTAAACTCTTTAGTGACCCAGTTGAAGAGCTGGGGCCAGAAAGGCCCTGAGAGGGTGAAGACATTGCCTCCTAGTCCAGAGCAGGGGCAAACTGAGAGAGACATTACAGAGAGCACTGATGGAGGCCCCTGTTGAACTTGTACCCCGAAAGGGGTTTGCTTTGCTTTTATCTCACACACAGACTGTGTATGACTCAGCCAGAGGGCTGAGTCACCAAAGACACACCACATAGGGAGAGAATGCAGGCATATGCACTCGGCCAGGGGGTGCTTACTGAGAGGTGGGTACACGCCATTCCAGGGATGCACTGAGAACTCTCACAGGAAGGGGAATTTATGGAATGGTGCTTGGGGAGGATCAGTCTGTATGGTAAGGAAGTGCATTATTTTATGTATGTATGTATGTCCCTTCCTTTCAGGCAGAAGTAGGAGTATTGCAAAAGAGTAGGAGGTGGATATTTTGCCCCTTGGGGTGGCGTACATCTCCATGTTCATCACATGCCTGGAGACACAACCCTGAGTCCAAATATTATTACTGTGTGTCAGCATCCCCGTGGGAATACAGTAGTCAAGTCCCCAGTGAATGCATTGTCATGGCTATTCATGACCAGTGATCCTTTGCCACATTTTCCTCATTTTATTCTGAGAGTCTCTGCACATCAACCTTAAAAATCCATCTGATATTCATTTTAAGGATGTCTGAACTGGTTCAGGGGAAATAAGAAGCAACATAAACCTTCACTCAAATCTAGAGTGACCAGATGTCCTGATTTTATAGGGACAGGCTCGATTTTTTGGGTCTCTTTCTTATATAGTCTCCTATTACTCTCCACCCTTGTCCCAATTTTTCACATTTGCTGTCTGGTCACCCTACTCAAATCTCCAAGTAAATCATAAAACTAAACTGGATTTGAGGTTTGCAAGAGGAATAGCCATAAACCTCAGTGACCGTGCTCATGTGCCTCCTGACTTTTCAGGATTGGGAGGTTGGCGAGCTCAGATAAGCATCTACAATGGTGGGCACTTATTTGAAGTGAGCAGCTGCAATGTTTGAGGTTAATCCATTGCTATGTGTGGCTAAATCTATCTGAGCATTTGGGATTTAGAGATTTTTTTTTCTGTTACTTCCAATTTATTCTCCTTTTCTAAAACCTTGTGAATTTACCTCCATGTTTTCTTTCACAATCTGCTACAGCTGCTGTGCGTGGGAGGAAAATGGTATTTATAACAAGATGGTTATAGCCCTTCCCCTGGGCCTTCCATTCACAAAGAAATGACATGGTGTGGCATGTAGTGTATCTTTCCCCCTTGTGATGGGGTGTTCACCCCATACCAGGCCTGGAGGGGCTAAGGTGGTTAGATGGGCCACTTAACTGCCCAGGTTGCACCTGGAGTGGGAGCAGGGGAACATGGAGAACTAATTACAGATGAAGCTCAGCTGGAGAGGAACAGGACAGGCCTGTATAAAGCCCAGGAGCTGAGAGCAGAAGGAGGCTGCAGAGAAAGTCTCAGCATGGGAGAAGGCAAGGTAGCAAGTAGCCCAGGAATACAACAGTAAGGTTCAGGACTGTTCAGACCTTGACTGCTTGCTGGAGGGTCCCTGGACTGGAACCCAGCACAGAGGGCAGGCTCGAGTTCCCCTACCAGCATCGGAGGAAGTGGCACCATGGTTCCAGTGAATGGGAAGACTTCCCGGGACTGTGGGTCCTGAGAGACTTTGATACCCCCAAAAGGGAGAAGAACTTGGCCAGAGAGCCAAGCCATAAAGCTAGAACTGTTGAGCCCCGAGAGAGAGTGACAGAGTGCAACCGCAGGAAGAGGTGTCGACCTGGCAGAGCTACTCCCGAGACATTACTAAGACCAAAAGAAGAAACTATCCCATTGCATAGGAAAGATAGGAAGTATGACAACAGACCACCCTTGGCTTAACCAGGAGATCTTCAGTGATCTGAAACTGAAGGCCAAGAAGGCCAACGGCATATTGGACTGTATTAGTAGGAGCATTGCCAACAGATCAAGAGAAGTGATTATTCCCCTCTATTTGGCACTGGTGAGGCCACACCTGGAGTACTGCATCCAGTTTTGGTCCCCCACTACAGAAGTGATGTGGACAAATTGGAGAAAGTCCAGCAGAGGGCAACAAAAATGATCAGGGGACTGGGGCACATGACTTACGAGGAGAGGCTGAGGGAACTGGGGTTATTTAGTCTGCAGAAGAGAATAGTGAGGGGGGGATTTGATAGCAGCCTTCAACTACCTGAAGGGGGGTTCCAAAGAGGATGGTGCTAGGCTATTCTCAGTGATGGCAGATGACAGAACAAGAAGCAATGGTCTCAAGTTGCAGTGGGGGAGGTCTAGATTGGATATTAGGAAACACAGTTTCACTAGGAGGGTGGTGAAGCACTGGAATGGGTTACCTAGGGAGGTGGTGGAATCTCCAAACTTAGAGGTTTTTAAGGCCCAGCTTGACAAAGCCTTGTCTGGGATGATTTAGTTGGTGCTGGCCTTGCTTTGAGCAGGGGATTGGACTAGATGACCTCCTGAGATCTCTTCCAACCCTAATATTCTATGGTTCTAAACGCAAAGAGTTCTGAAAAAAGGTAGAAACTTGGTCAAATTACAAAGGATGAATATAAACAAATAACACAAGTATGTAGGGGCAAAATTAGAAAAGCCAAGGTACAAAATGAGATTAAACAAGCTAGAAACATAAAGGGTAAGAAGAAAACATTCTACAAATACATTAGAAGCAAGAGGAAGGTAAAGGACAGGGTAGGCCCGTTACTCAATCAGAGGGGGAGAACAATAACAGAAAATGTGGAAATGACAGAAGTGCTAAAGAACTTTTTTGTTTCGGTTTTCACCAAGAAGATTGGTGGTGATTGGACATCTAACATAGTGAATGCCAGAGGCTAAAATAGGGAAAGAACAAGTTAAAAATTACTTAGACTAGTTAGATGTCTTCATGTCTCCAGGGCCTTATGAAATGCATCCTAGAATACTCAAGGAGCTGACTGAGGAGATATCTGAGCCATTAGCAATTATTTTTGAAAAGTCATTGAAGATGGGAGAGATTCCAGAAGCCAGGAAAAGGGCAAATATAGTGCCCATGTATAAAATGGGGAATAACAACAAACCAGGGAATTACAGACCAGTCAGCATAACTTCAGTACCCAGAAAGATAATGGAGCAAATAAACAAGCAAGCAATTTGCAAACACCTAGAAGATAATAAGGTGGTATGTAACAGTCAGCATGGATTTGACAAGAACAAATCATGAGCTGGGGCGGGGGGGTGCCTCAGGGCGGAGGGTGGGGGGTGGGGAGCTGCCGTAAGGGGGGTGCCTCAGGGCGGAGGAGGGGAGCTGCCACAAGGGGGGGGGTGCCTCAGGGCAGGGGTGCGGAGGGGGGGAGGGCGCAAGGTGGAAGTTTCGCCTAGGGTGCGAAACATCCTTGCACCGGCCCTGAGCATTGTATAAACTGAGCGAGAGAGAACCTGCCAGAGAAAGGTTGGGAAACAGCCACTGCATAAGATGTAACATATTCCTCTGGAAGAGGCGGAAATGCCACACAAGACTGAGCAGCAACAGCTTATATTAGATCCTTTGTAACACTCCTGCTAGAGGGTTAACATCCATGCTGCTGCTGACAGGTAGCCAGTGGCAGTATGGCACAGAAGCTGGCCATGCAGAGAGGAGAAGGCATGGCAGAGTGGAGGAGATCGACAGCTTTCCTGATGTCATGCTCTGCTGCGCTCTGGCCTCCATGTAGATTGAAGGCTAAGCCCCATATCCGTTTGGATCTGCCCGCCTCCCCACCTCACCCAGGAGAGCATGCAGTGTGGCTCTTCACAACGGGTGAGAAAGGTTGGCCCAGTGCTTAGGTCAGTAAGCTAAGATTTAAGGGACCAGAGTTCAATTCTATGCTGCACCAAAGACTTCCTGTGTGACCATGTGCAAGTCACTTAAGGAATGTCTGTAATGCAATCAGGAGGTAGCTAGCTAGACCAAAGCTATCTTGAGTTTGTCTACACAGCAAATCATACCTCCTGACTGTAGTGTAGACAGACCCTTAGTCTCTTTGTGCCTCTCTTCCCCATATATAGAATCAGAGTTTTCCCATTGACCTCAAGGGATCCAGGATTTCACCATTAGACTGTAAGGCCGGAAGAGCTCATTAAGACTTCTATGTCTGATTTCTTGCATGACACAGCCCAGAGAACTCCACCCAGCAATTCCTGCATCACACCCATGTGAGCGCAAAGCAGGTGTTTCCACCAGGACAACTAGTCAAGCCTCCTTACCCAAGTAGAGATCACTTACAACAACGCTAACCATGTCTCCACTCGACAGAGCCTGCTCTATGTAAACTGTAGCTTCCACTCAGCTATACCTGTCAACTCTACCAATCCCACAGTCGCTGACTGGGTGCAGCAGATCCATGAGATCCAAGGAGAACCCAAGGCCCATCTGGACAAAACTAAGGAGGACTACAAATAGTACGCTGACTGCCAGTGCCAGGAAGGCCCAACGTTCGCCGCTGGGAAAAAGTGTGGCTCTCATCCCAAAACCTCCATACCAGCTGGACATGTTGCAAATTGACCACTGATATCTTAGGCAGTACTCCATCAGCCAGGTAATCAACCTGGTAACCATGAAGCCCCAGTTACCCAAATCCTTTCAAATACATCCAGTGTTTAACGTATACTTGCTAAAGCCTTACACGAACAACCTTTTTGGGGTCACAGAGCTCAACCACCACCCCTGCTGGTGTGGATCCAAGGAAAATGAGTGTGGGGCCCACAAGATAGTGGACTCAAATGAAATGCAGCTAGCTCTGGTATCTTGTGAACTGAGAGGGCTTTGTCCCAGAAAAGGGATACCTAGGAGCCTACATCCATGCCCCTGACCTCATAGTAACCTAGCTAAACAAACACAGCCAGTAATGTAAGTCCTCACAGGTGTAGAACCCTGGCCTAGCAGAGCTACTAACTAGCTAGCAGCTCCATGCTGCCACTCAGCAGCAGCTGTAAGCAGCTTCTGCTCTGCTACCCATTACCTGCTGTAGACACAGGCCATGGGAATTCCCACTTTTGTGGGTCAGATAGGCAGCAGTCTTATGGCTCTTGATTGGCTCCCAATCCTATATAAACCCAAGGGGAATTGCTGAAAGTGTCTAGGCAACAGTGGATCTTCTGTAGCTACCATCACTGTTCCCACTCCTGGCTTTGACTGTGGCTCAATTTGGACTTTGCCTCCTGACTTGGATCCTGAAACCTGACTTGTACCCTGGCCTGAAACTTGACTATAAACTTCTCCTCTGCTACTTCCAGCTTCAGATTTGCCCCTGCTCTGACTCTTGGTCCCAACTCCCCTTGTTAGTAGCAAGACAGGTTTATAATTGAAGAGTTACTTTCCACAACTCAAAACAACATTTTGTTTATAACTATGTGATCACGTTCATTCAGTCTGGCCAAATGATCACTCTTCCTGCCTCTTCGTCTATTCCTGTTAATTAATTTGTTAGGGTATGTCCAGACTACCCGCAGGATCGGTGGGTAGCGATCGATCTACCGGGCATCGATATATCGCGTCTCGTCTAGATGCGATATATCGATCCCCAAACGCGCTCCCGTCCGACTCCGGAAATCCACCAGAGCGAGCGGCAGAAGCGGAGTCGACAGGGGAGCCACAGCCGTCAATCTCACGCCATGAGGACAGGAGGTAAGTCGAAATAAGATACGTCGACTTCAGCTACACTATTCCCGTAGCTGAAGTTACGTATCTTATATCGACCCCCCCCACCAGTGTAGACCAGAAGTAGACCCTTACTGAGGCTGGAGACCAGAAAGGGGAATTAGCTTCATCTCTGCTTCTATCTCTTAGATCATAAGCTCTTTAGGGCACAATCCGTCTTTAATTCTTGAGTCTCTTATACCACCAAGCTCATTGCTGTCTTAACAAAGGATTAATAAATTGTAATAACTAATTGTATAGTAAAACCAACTGCCTTCAAGTTAACTCTAAATAAAATTACATGCCACTGCTCTATTGCTTTCACAAGTTTGTGTCATCAAAAATGCCATTACATTAGTACTTAATATGACTGGTCTCATATTTCATGAATTGGTAAATCAGTGGAGCATGGGAAAATGACTCCATAAGCCACTTTTTATATTAAAATTTTTTTTTACATAACTTGTAGAATGAGTTTTTTTTTTTATTAAAGCTCCAGGATTTTTTCCCTTGTGTTTTGCTGCTATAATTCTGAGTCAAACACTTCAATCAGACTTGATGCAGTTAGAGAGCTGTCAAGAACTATTCCTTTTACCTTCTTCACCTTATATTTATTTTTCTGATGTTTAACATTGTTAGGAAAACCTTAAGCTTTCCATAGACTCTGAAGTAAATGAGAGCTAAGCAGTGGAGCTTGTCCTGTAACTGGCTTGTAGGGCTGAATGTACTATTCCATCATGTCTCTTTCAATCTCTTCTACTTCTGGCTGTTATCTCCTCCCCAGAGGGATGATAATTCCTTATCTTCCCCAAAAGCCATTCCCATATCGTGTGCTCGATTGGCTTGGCCAGCCCTAGTTTTATTATTCTGTACGAGCAGTCCTTAGCAACCTGTCACTGTGCATTTCAGGTTGGTGTGCATGCTGTCTAATTCACACTAATGGGGACCCCATCAAGTCAGTTAAGGATTGGAACAGCGCATTCCTCCCTTAGCAATACAGCCAAGGCTCTGGGTTTTCTTGCAGGATCAACTGCCTGATACAAAATACTTGATGAACAGCAGAAGCCACAGAAAGTTTCTGCTTGATCCCCACAGCTTCAGCTCCTAGGGCCAGGCCTGATTGATGGCCCCGTCAGCAGCGGCTGCTGAGGCCCCTTCGCCCTGATGGCATCTTTCAGTGGTGTCACTGGTGGACAGCTCCTGGGCCACCACACTGGCATGGCAGGTTAGAAACAGAGAGGCTGTGTGAAGCTGCCAGAGGCCTGGAATGTTAGAAGTAGTCCCAGGTGAGAGAGATTAACAGACAGAGGGCTGGGGCAGTGGGCAGATGTGCCTGGCAAATATATTGCAGAGCAACATGCTACACTGCATGTGCTCCTGCATAGCTTCCGTGCAGTTCCCAAAAGCTTCATGTGATCCACTGCACAAGTGGAGGGAGGTAAGCAGTTCATCTCTCTCCCTCCTGGGATCATGGCCTCAGAGGGGGTAGGTGTGTCATTAGGAGAAGTGCTCTGTAGAAATAAATGCAAAAGTAAACTCTGCCCCTAGTGGCATCCCAGCTTGCCCCAGTCTACACCTCTTGTGACTGGCTGGGTTCATGGGATGGTCTTCTCCAGGTTCTGAGAAGATAACAGCTAAGGAATATGGATCTTTCTCCTGCTGGATCCAGAGCTAGGATGCCCTCTCCTATGCAGTGATGCTCTGTCCACTGCGATAGGGACACCTGGTGATATTACTACTTATCTGGTTCTTTTCTTATCCAGCAAACATCAGTCAATCAAGTTGGTCAAATTTTCCCAGCCCCTCCCCAACAAAAAGCTTTTACAAAACAGAAATGTTTGCCAAAAGTCCATTTTCATCCAAAATATTTGGGGTGGGTTTTTTATGTGTCACAATAAGTTCATTTCCCCCACATTGAAGTGTGATGTTGTCATGGTGAACTTTTATGTTATCTCATGTTATCAATATGTGATGAATAGATTTAAATTACAGGATGATGGAAGTACAAGATTGATAAGGATTTAGGAGTGATGAGCGTGTATTAGGTATATAAATAAAGCAAGGCTTACTGGCTAAGGCCTGGGAGATTTCAGCTTAGCCACACTAGGCCTCAGGCTTCAGGAGACTCTACATGAGTGGATGACCTAAGACTGACTCTATGCCAATATAGCCAAAAGAGATGTGCCATGAGGTGACGTTATAGAAAAATAGACCACAATGTACCCAATTAGACCACATGACAGGAAAAACGTCCTAACTATAAGAATAGTAGGACAATGGAACAAGCTGCCTAGGGATGTTGTGGAAGCTCCTTCGCAGGAGATTTTTAAAAGGAGGCTGGACAGAGCCATCTGTCTTGGGTGGTTTAAACACAACAAATCCTGCATCTTGGCAGTGGCTTAGACTAGATGACCCTTCGAACCCATTCTGTTCTGACCACAGGTTGCCCTGGAAACAGGTTGATGTAAATCTTAGTAAGATGCTAGTAAGAAAAAGGGGAACTAAGAGAACAACCTATGGGAAGTGGGGCACTCCAAAATGTATGGGGTGTGGAAGTACAGATAAAGAAGAGGGTTGGAACACTCATGCATATGCATAAGGTGTTAGGCGTGGTCAGAATAACAAGATAAGGGGTGTCCTGGCTGGGCTAAAGTGGGAAGACCTCATTGGGAAGACCCCATCAGGAACCTCTCCTCTCCTCTATCGATGACCAACTGTTGAGAGAGCCACCAGAGTCCATAATATCTATGGGTATGTCTCTCAGGTTGTGTAGATGTCTGAGTGTAACTTGTATCTTCTAATACAAACAAGATTTATTTACGTGTAACTGGTTTGTGGTCACTGTATCACATCTTTCCCAGGTCACCGCAGTGGCTTATCACACCAAACGCTCTCCCACTTGGATCACTGCGGAGCAGATGCATCTGCCAGTATCTGGAGAGAGGAGGCTCTGCAGTCCCAGCTGCGCTTGAGCCATAGAAATTGAGATACCTAGGGGCAGATTTCTCAAGGCTTGTGCAAAGAGAGCAATGATCGGGACAAGCTGCAGTGCAGAGTGAAGATAAAGGAGCTGAGGAAGGCATACCATCAGGCGAAGGAGGCAAATCGGTGCTGCACCAAAGACCTGCTGGTTCTATAAGGAGTTAGACACTATCCTCAGGGGTGACTCCTCCGCCAAGAGCCCATGGATACTTTGGCAGGCCTGGATGCAGTGAAAAGAGGACCAAACCTGGAGAACAAAGTCATTGATGAAGAGGTGGAGTTAGATGATGATGTGGAGCTCCCAGTGGGGTCACCCGGTGGGGCAGGCAGCCAGGAACTGTTCACCACTCCAGAGGTATCTACCCAGTCTCAGTAGTTGCTCTCTGGCAAGCAAGAAGCAGGAGAGGTGATGCCTGGTAAGTGGCTGTGGTTTGTGTAGTGCAGAGGTGAGTTGATGGATAGAAATGTATAAGTCTGGCTGTGTTTCTGTGAGCCGGACATTTCCCTGTGCAGATAATCAGTACTGTGGAACAGGGTGTTGATGCACACCAAAATCTTACGGGAATCCTCCTGAGAGTTCTCTAGGAAAGTTTCCCGGAGGTACTCGGCAATCCTCTGCTGAAGTTTCCTTGGCAGAGATGGTTTGTTCCTTTCCCCGATTGTAGGAAACTTTCCCACACCACTGGTCACTTGTGCAGGGACCAAAGCAACACACTGGAGAGCAGCATAGGGACCAGGGCGGAAGCCAGAAGCATGGAGTAGATGTACCCTCACTTCCTGGCGTACCCTCAGCAGTGAGATCTGCTGCAAAGACCCCCCACCTGTGGAAAAGTTTCCCCTTCACTCCACCCCCTCGGACAACTTTCATAATGATAGCTGGACCTACACACAGCTCTGAAAGTCTGCCATTTCCTGGTACCACCATTCCCACCGTGTGTGTGTCTGTCTGTGTGTGTTGTGCAATAAAAGCAAAGTTTTTGAATGGTAACTCATCTTTATTTGTTTCCTACAAATTAAGACAGCAGGCACTACCAATATATTCTCAGGCAGTTTAATCGTTTGTTTATTGGAATGTAAGGCTCAGAATTTCACCATTGCTTCCTAGGAAAACTACATGTAATGTAACATGGCAGCACCAATCACAGAGATATACATTACTAGTTCTTATTTTCAAAGTGTTGTGTCAAAGCCTCCCTGACTCAAATTGCCCCCTTCTGGGCCTTTCTGATAGCTCTGGTAGCTGGCTGCTCAAAATCAGTGGGCAAGCGGTCTGCCTCAACACTCCACCCCGAGCAAACCTTAGCTTCACAGAGATTGTGCAACATACAACACACGGCTATGACCATGAGAATATTATCTCATTGAGGTCTAACCTGCCTTAAAGGCATCGCCAGCGTGTCTTTAATCTGCCAGAGGCACTTTCCACTGTCATCCAGCACCTGCTCAACCTGTTGCTGAACCGCTCCTTACTGCTGTCGAGGTTTCCCATGTAAGGTTTCATGAGCCATAGCTGTTAGGGGTACGCTGGGTCTCCCAGGATCATTATGGACATTTCAGCATCCCCTACTGTAATCTTCTGGTCTGGAAAGAAAGTCCCTGCTTGTAGCTTTCTATACAGGCTGGTGTTCCTGAAGCTGTGTGTGTCATGCACTTTCCCTGACCACCCTGCACTGATGTCAGTAAAATGCCCATGGTAATCCACAGGCGCCTGCAACACCATGGAGAAGTACCCTTTCCTAGCGATGTACTCTGTTGCAAGGTGGTCTGGTGCCAAAATTGGAATGTGTGCGCGCTGCATTGCCCCTCCACAGTTAGGGAAACCCATTTCTGCAAAGCTGTCCGCTATTTCATGCACATTTCCCAGAGTCACGGTGCTTCATAGCAGGATGCAATTAACTGCCCTGCACACTTGCATTAATGCAACCCCAACGGTCGACTTTCTGACTCCAAATTGATTTGCAACCGACCGGTAGCAGACTGGTCACCAGCTTCCACATAGTGATTGCCACTCACTTCTCTACCGATAGGGCAGCTCTCATTCTGATGTCCTTGCACCGGAGTGCTGGGGCAAGCTCCACACACAGTTCCAGGAAGGTAGCTTTCTGCATCCGAAAGTTCTGTAGCCACTGCTCATCATCTCACACCTGCGTGATTATATGATCCCACCAGCCAGTGCTTGTTTCCGGAGCCCTAAAGTGACGATCCGCCATCTGTAGCTGTTCCATGAATGCCAAAAGCAATCTAAAGTTGCTTCTATCCATTTGACACAGCACATCAGGGAACTGGGAGTCTTCCTCACTTAGGAATTTCATGATTAACTGCACTGCCATCCGTAACGTCTTAATGACAGTTATCAGAGCATAGGAGAGCAGTGCAGGATCCATCCCTTCTCACAAAGATGCCAGTGTGCACAGCAAACAAAGGCTGTTGAAAAATGCCACAAAAGAAAGCCAGAAGCCCATGGAATGCTGGGACAGAAAGCAATGCATCATGGGCCATTGAGCCCAATCCCAAGATGCCCCGCGATCTGCTCCACCTTCCCACAAGACCTAGTGACAGAAGGTGTCAAGCTGCACTGTGGGCTAGGTACCCACAGTGCATTGCTCACACTGTCTATGATTGTGTCCCAACTGTGGCCACGCTCTGCCGACAGAGGGAGTGAGTGTGAACACGCAATACCAATTTTTATTATAGCGCTTTTTGAGTGTCAACATCACTTTTGTTGACAAAACTCTGTAGTGTAGATAAGGCCTTAGTTTGGAAGGCCCCAGTGAGAATTTTCAAGCAAAAGTAGCCTTTTGATTTCAAGGGGAGTAGAAAGTAATGTCATGAAATGAAACAATTACTTAAGTGAAGGGGTAGGGCTATTTGGTGGAATGTTCATGAACTTGAACAGAACATTTTTTTAGGGTACGTCTACGCAGCAATTGCACCTGTGGCTGGCCCGTGCTAGCTGACTCAGGTTCATAGGGCTTAGGCTGTGGGGCTGTTTCATTGCAGTGTAGATGTTCCAGGCTTGGGCTGCAATTACACAGCCCTGCAGCGGGAGCCCTGGGAGCCCGCGTCAACTGGCATAGGCCAGCCGCGGGTGTCTAACTGCAGCATAGGCATGCCCTTATATCAGAACAATGTATTTATTATTATCAATACATACCACCTTTCTCCTGCTCAGTCTACTTTCTATATTCTGCAGAGATCTATTTTATTTGTCCTTTGTTTGATCAGAGAGAACATAATAGGTCTCCTTTTGCTGATGTAGTTTCAGTGAAAGTTTGACTGAAGACATTTCCTTAGTGATACATACACAGATGGCTCAATACCTTGTCATAGCCTCTTACCACATCTAGTTCCTAATGGGAAAAAGAATCACATTGTGATGTTACACTCCATATGCTTTGTGAATGTGACTATGATGTAACTGGAATATGCTTCATGCAAAAGGTTTCTTGTAAGGTATCATAACAAAACTTCTGATCTACTGAGTGTGTTCATCCTATTTGTTTGCATGTATTATTTCTATGTCTGGAGTTAGGAGAATAAGATGTAAACATATGAAGTGGAAGATATTAAGGATGCTTCAGAATCAATGAACTGTGAATGGGTTTGTTAACGGCAAGCCTTCCAGTGTACGTGTTGGCCAGCTCCTGGGTAACGAAGAAGGAGGTCTTACGGAGACATGTGATCATGTCACCTAAACTGTAATCCATCTTAAACTTTGTGCTTTTCCATTTAGACAGAGGGGTGAAGACCCAGACAGACAAAAGATTCTCGCCTTGCGCCAAAGCTATAAAAGGGAATGGAACAGAGCAAAGAGGGTCCAGGCATGAGGAAACTCCTAGTTTCCACCTAAGATGTCTGCTGGAACTAACAAGGACTGTACCAGGGGAAAGGATTGGGCCAAGACTAGGAAGGAGTCTAGTCTGTGAAAGAAGCTTATTGGAACATCTCTGAGGGTGAGATTTACCTGTAATCTGTTTCTTAATATATTAGGCTTAGACTTGCGTGTTTTATTTTATTTTACTTGGTAACTTGCTCTGTTCTGTCTCTTATTACTTGGAACCACTTAAATCCAACTTTTTATACTTAATAAAATCATTTTTGTTTATTGATAAACCCAGAGTAAGTGATTAATACCTGGGGGAGCAAACAGCTGTGCATATCTCTCTATCAATTATAGAGGGCAGACAATTTATGAGTTTACCCCGTATAAGCTTTATACAGAGTAAAACAGATTTATTTGAGGTTTGGATCCCATTGGAAATGTGGCATCTGGGTGCTGGAGACTGGTGACCTGCTGAGCAGTTTTTGGTTAAAGTCTGCAGCTTTGGGGGCGTGGCCCAGACCTGGGTCTGTGCTGCAGCAGGCTAGCATGTCTGGCTCAACAAGGCAGGGATCTGAAATCCCAGGCTGGCACGGAAAACGGGCTCAGAGGTAATCTCAGCACATCAGGTGACAGTCCCAAGGGGGTCTCTGTGACCGAACCCATCCAGGGCCGGCTCTACAGTTTTCGCCGCTCCAAGCAGTGCACCGAATTGCTGCCGCGGGCAGCGGAGGTAGTCCATGTGCCCTTAGGGCGGCTGGCACATTTCCGCGGCGGCAGCAATTCAGCGGCAGCTTCTATGTTTAGCTGAAGCCGCCCCGGACAGCTAAACATAGAAGCTGCTGCTGCCGAATTGCCGGCACCACAGAAACGCGCATGTCACCCTAAGGGCACATGGACTGCCCCCGCCGCCCGCGGCAGCAATTCGGTGTGCTGCTTGGGGGCAAAAGAACAGGGACTGCCACTCCTTGAAAATTGCTGCCCCAAGCACCAGCTTGGAATGCTAGTGCCTGGAGCCAGCCCTGAACCCATTCACACACATACTCATCTGTAAACAATTAGGGGCTATTTAGATGAGTATTAAAAATACCTCCAGCTCTTGATATTGAGGGGATTTCAAGATTTTACCGACTCCACTAGCCCCCAACATATCACGTAAGACAGGTTTCACTGAGACATTCAAAAAGCGTAAGTCAGGCATTAAAAAACTAATGAGCTGGGCTTTCAAACCATGAGATTTTTAATAAATGTTTGTTCTTTTTGCCTGTCTTCTGGTCTCTAACCTTTTAGCATGCACTCATTTCACATTTTCAAGCTTTTCTCTGAAACCACAAGGCCTAGAAGCTTAATTTAAAATGAAAGCTAAGTCTCCCATCTAATCACCTGACTGTAGGAGCTGGGACTTGAAGAACATCTAATATCACAAGGCTCATGATAAACTTATGAGTTTTCAACACTAAAACTACAGTGTGGTGCCCCTCCCTCCCGCCCCGGAGGTGCTGAGCACTGTCCTACTGAAGTCACTTGGAAATAGGGGGTGCTCAACACCCTGGAAAATCAGAACATTTCTTTAGGCTACCCCAGTCTGAAAATATTGGCCTTAACTTTTCTGAACCTCAGTTTGCTTGTCTATGACATGGAAGTAATAATAGTCTCTGGGGGGAATGTAGGGGGTTAGGAGATTGAATGAATTAGGATTTATAAAGTGCTTTGAGATCCTCAGATGAAAGCTATATGTACAGAGGAGCATGGGATTATCATTAGTTAATATAACTATTATTATGCCCCTTGGCTCTCTAACTAATTATTTCCAAAACTTCCTACTCCATCAAATCATCAGTCAAGATTTCTAAAAATGACAGGGCAGGGTTGTGTGCCATATGATTGATCGGTAATGAGAACTGATATTTCCTGCATGCACAGCATAGTTACTATTCTAAGATCAAACCAAACTCCATCATATGGGAGAAGAAGCAGTGACTTCTTAAAAATGTGGTAATATAGTTATATATATTTTAAAATACCCCAGTGGAACTCTGACACTAGCCTTATATCTAGTCAGTCCTTATGACCCCTGTGTAATTCATGGAAAGATACAGCCACAATAAAACATGCCTGTAAAGACACTTAAATCAAAACTAATAGAAAAGCAAATTTAGAAGCCATTTGACAAAAACCTTCAAGGTGACTATTAGAAGAAGCAACATTGGGCCCCAGGGCTTGCACAGTTCCCACTGTATTGGCACTGAAGGAAATAGAGGAGATTAAGCAAAGCTGGTCTGAAAGCGCCTACTTTGTAGAGCCATCCACTCCCAGATTGGTTAGACAGGTTTCATGCTGATGTGTTAGGAGACTAGAGCTGGTTAGAAACTGTTCTTTTTTCCACAGAAATTTTTGATTAATGCATTTGATTAAATGCATTGATTAAATTTTTGATTAAATGCATTTTTTTTAATGTTCATGGAAATGTTCAGCAGAAAATTTCAGCCATTGTCCAGCCATTGAGCCATTTACTCTTGCATACTTCATCCCCACAGTCTAAGCTGAAGCATTACTGTGACAGGGTATACCAGAAACTCTGAGGCCTCCTGCTGGTGCCTCATGGCCCTGCCACACCATGCCCCCAAAAAGGGCCATGGAGAGGGTCCTCCAAGCTGCCTAGAGTGGCTGTGCAGGATGCAGCCAATCAGGGCCCAGCAGCTTAGTATAAGAAGAGCTGCAGGGTCAGAGAGAGTTTAGTTCCTTGCTGGAGCTGTAGGAATGAGGCAGGGCAGGGCAGGGCCCCAGGGCTTGCACAGTTCCCGCTGTATTGGCACTGAAGGAAATAGAGGAGATTAAGCAAAGCTGGTCTGAAAGCGCCTACTTTGTAGAGCCATCCACTCCCAGATTGGTTAGACAGGTTTCATGCTGATGTGTTAGGAGACTAGAGCTGGTTAGAAACTGTTCTTTTTTCCACAGAAATTTTTGATTAATGCATTTGATTAAATGCATTGATTAAATTTTTGATTAAATGCATTTTTTTTAATGTTCATGGAAATGTTCAGCAGAAAATTTCAGCCATTGTCCAGCCATTGAGCCATTTACTCTTGCATACTTCATCCCCACAGTCTAAGCTGAAGCATTACTGTGACAGGGTATACCAGAAACTCTGAGGCCTCCTGCTGGTGCCTCATGGCCCTGCCACACCATGCCCCCAAAAAGGGCCATGGAGAGGGTCCTCCAAGCTGCCTAGAGTGGCTGTGCAGGATGCAGCCAATCAGGGCCCAGCAGCCTAGTATAAGAAGAGCTGCAGGGTCAGAGAGAGTTTAGTTCCTTGCTGGAGCTGTAGGAATGAGGCAGGGCAGGGCAGGGCAGGGCAGGGCAGGGCAGGGCAGGGCAGGGCTGGCTGGCTGGCTGTAGAACCCCAGACAGGGCAGTGCTGCCAGAAGCTGGGAAGAGCGAGAAGGAGCCCTGAGCTGGTTGGGGGACTCCATTAGGCCCTGAGGTAAGGGTGAAGACAGTGTGGGACTGTGAGGAAGTGGCCCAGAGAGCTAGAAAAGGTCTGTGACATAGTTAAAGGGACCCAGCAGATGGCTGCAATCTACAGGGTCCCTGGACTGAGACCTAAAGTAGTGGGTGGGCCTGGGTCACCCCCCATTAGTCACTGGAGGAAGTGGCCTGGGCATTGAGGCACCCTGGAGGGAGAGCTGAACTGCAATGGCCTAGCTGGGAGAGCTGTAGCCAGGAAGCCCAAGATGGTGAAGACATTGTCCCTGCTCTGGGATAGAGCAGTGCCCTCCTACGAAATGGGGAGAGAGAGAGCAGGCACATGCACTTGGGTCAAGGGGGCACTGATGAGAGGTGGTAGAGGTGAGATAAAGATCTTTGTGCAGACACACTGGCTAAATGAGGACAAACCTAGATGGACTTTAAGCAGCAGGCTGCAGCCTCTATTAAAATTAAATGCAGGGGAGGGGTGCTACCTGCCCATCACCCATATGCTCGTTTACCAGTTATTTAATTGGTTCCGGTGCCAGGATTACAGGGCTTCTTACCAGCTAATCCATATCTCATGATAGGCTGTCCTCAGCCTTCCCGCCCCACACCCCAGCTCTGCTTACTCTGAGTCCTCACCCCTACCTACTCTCTGCTGGGGAGACAGAGGTGTTTGTGCCTCAGCCCACAAGGACTCACCCTATCCCATGAGTCCAGGGCCCATCACCAAATCCCAGTTCTCTTACCTCTGGGAGTGGTTCATTTTATCCTTCTAACTGCACTGGGAACCAGCAGCAAGTTGCAATGAATTAACAACTCAACCCACGTACCTCAGTTGGGTGCTAAGCATGTTCCCACCTAACCGACTGGGGCTTGAAGGTGCTTCAAGGAAGGCAATAAACTTCCTGGTCATCTGCCAATTGGCCCATGAGAGAGAAAATTCCTTCATGACCCCAAATGGGCAATCGACTCAGCCTGCAGCATCTCTCCAGCTGGATCCCCTGGTGGGGCTGCTGGACTGGAACCCAAAGGTGCTCTACGGGGCTGCCACTCCGAGTTAAAGCCTCGGAGCTAGGGAATGCTGGGCACTTGGCACCCCTCCCAGCAGCTGGCCAATGGGTGCCAGAGACTCCCATAGGGAGGGCGAGATATCTAATGTCCCTCACTGAGTGTCTCCTTCCCTCCCTCCAGGGCTGTCCCCATAAGTTTCCCCCATCCGTTGAAACAGGTGGGATCATTCATCCAAATCATGCTTATTTCCTACCACAAGTGGCTTACCCAGTCACTCCGATATATCTGAGGGGTTTATATTTCTCAGTGATTCTGGAGCAGCACTGTGCTTAAACCACAGATTGCCCAGCCTCTCAGCTTTCCCATCTGTAATGCTATACTAGACAGACTGTCAGATCAGCTCATTACTGGCCCTGCTGCCGAGCACAGCGTCCCTTCACCAAGATATTGGGACTGGTTCTCCATGGCCTCACCCCTTGTGCAACCATGCACACAAGTACAAAGCATTTAAAACACTCCCATTCTGACCGGAGAACATCTGATCCCAGCTTTGCATTGGTATAAATGACTGCACAAAGGGCAACATGGGGGAATAAGACCAGTGGTTTTAACCTACATTTGAAAATAATGACCCACTACGATCCACACCAGGGGTTTGCACCCCACACAATGCCGCAGTGAACAATCACTTACCTGCAGTGAGAAATGTCCATTACTTGTCTGATAATAGGCTAAAAGGTTTTTCTTCTGTGTTTTCAAGCCACGTGCATGAGCAGGTCAAACAAATGACAGGGCAGGTTCAACATACAACATTCTTGTAAACTGCCTTCATTCACGGGCGTTGTATGACACCAACAAGTCTCTGCACCTTTCATATATCCTAGGCAGGAGAAACAGAGACCTAAAACCTGTTTATCATCTACACGGAGGCCCCTTTAGACTGACCTGGCAGAGTAAAGGGGTATTACAGTGGGTGTAAATTACACTTATGCTCACTTTAAGGCCCCTTTACATTCCCAGAATGGTATAAAGGGGCCTTAGTGTAAGTAAGAATCAGGCCCCTGTTTTCTACTGTTGAAGTGAAACTCCAAAGAGCAGCATGCATAGTTTTACAGGAGATGATCTGCCAGGCTTTTCTCAGTGGTGTTGAGGGTCTAGTGGACCAGGATGGAGAGAAGAATCCAAGTGTAGGGGGATGAATGGAAGAAGGCACAGAGATGAGAATGGGAACAGGACAATGAAGGGGTGCTGGGGTGGGGAGAAGGAAGAGGAAGATGCCACAATCTCAGGGCCTGTAGAGTGTCAGAAAGCCCACAAAGATCTCCCTGTCTCACAGATGGAGCGCACTGTCTCCATGAGCCCTGCCACCATGGAAAACAAGCATCCGAGTTTGGAGCTGCCTCTTGCCAACTCATGGCACTATCACTACAGAGTTAGCCTTGCTCTAGCACTTCTGTTTTTCCCTTGTAGGATGATACAAGTGGATTAGTCAAAAAAACCACCGAGCCCCTAGCAATGTTGGTGCTTGCTGGCTGTCAGATGCAGTATGCTGTATCTGAGTTGGGATGAGCAGCAACTTCCTACAGCTGGATTTTGGGAAGGCAGCAGCTATTACAACTGAGTTACCCCATCAGCTAGAAAGAGTCCCTATCCTTTCCCTTACCCATATACATTGCTTGGACACATGTCATCTTGAATTAACCATATTGTAAAGAGTCCAATTAGCCTTATGGCTTCAGAATGCTCCGCTGAGTCTCACTTTATTCAGGCAGGAAATTCCCCTGGAATTTGACCAGTTAAATATTGAACTCAGCCTTTATTGGCTATTCAGCTCACCTACCAGCCAAGTGTGATGCTCTCTGAGATGCTGAATTGGATGGTAGCAAACAAATTAAAAGTCATTTTTCATTGTTATTCATCTCAGTCCATTGCATAGGCTACCAGAATCTGAGACTGGAATCGGGAGAGTCTACATTTCTGTTTTAACCAGGGAGAGAGAAAGCTTAAAAAAGTAATAAAGGTGACTTGACATCTATCACTTAATCAAATACACAGCATAAGATGGAAAGGCCTCTAATTTATCATCCTTGTGTGTTCAGACAAATCTAAGTAGCTTGCAATTGGGAAGGCGGCTTTGGTTATGAGCATGAATCTGGAGCCCTGAACATTCATGGGCTCTAGAGCACCTGGGGCATTTGTATATTATGAAAGGGCCTAGCTGCCTATGCAGGAGGAGAGAAGGAGTCCAGGGACATGCAATTTAACCTTTATCACAAGATTTTACAGCAGTTTCACCTAGCTCTGTTTCTGGGATCGGCAGAAACTCAATGACCACCACAACCCTTGTAGGCATGGACCATACAAAGACTATTTGGTGGGTCAAGTCTAGGCATAAATCATGGTTTC
This sequence comes from Mauremys mutica, assembly GCF_020497125.1. Lineage (NCBI taxonomy): Eukaryota > Metazoa > Chordata > Testudines > Geoemydidae > Mauremys > Mauremys mutica. The sequence continues at coordinate 6,297,052 of NC_059076.1, read as the reverse complement.
AGGGTGAACTGTTCTTTTTGACCTGATTCCTTCTGGTAAACACTGCTTTCCAGTGACAGCTCCAGCCTCTGCACTTCTCAGTGGGATCCTGCAACTCACCCCACTTTAGACCAGGTCTCCTGGTTACAAAACTCCCTTTTGCAAATTGCTTTACTTCAGCAGGTCCAGCTGTGTTTGGCGCCCACCATAGACTTTCTTCTGGGTGCTCTGAACAATATGAAAGTGGAGTGACCCCAAAGTGCTGCTTCAAGACAAAGTATGACTTACTGATCCATAGACATATAGCAATTGGAGAGAGCAGGGTTAACATAACAAAAGGCCTACAAACATAGCGTCATAGCTAAGTTTAGCACAGGGGTTGGCAACCGTCGGCACACGGCCCATCAGGGTAATCTGCTGGTGGGCTGTGAGACACTGTGTTTACGTTGACTGTCCGCAGGCACGGCCCCCCACAGCTCCCAGTGACCGCAGTTTGCCATTCCCTGCCAATGGGTCACTGTCTGCTTCTCTGCTGACCCTGCCTCTGTCTCTCAGCTTCAGGGCTGAGGCATAACAATTTCCAAGTTACTTGTGTTTCAGGTTTTGCCTCTGAAGGATCCTGGCCCTTTCATAAGCTGGGAGTGGTTGTACCCCCCTTGGACAGAGACCAAACATTAAAATGTCTTGACACCTAGTCAGGGTTCTCTCCCCACTCTGAACTCTGGGGTACAGATGTGGGGACCCACATGAAAGACCCCCTATGCTTATTCTACCAGCTTAGGTTAAAAACTTTCCCAAGGCACAAATTCCCTTCCTTGTCCTTGGCCGGTATTGCTGCCACCACCCAGTGATTTACACAAAAATTCAGAAAAGAGTCACTTAGAGTCCCTATTCCCTCAAAATATCCCCCCAAGCCACTTCACCCCCTTTCCTGGGGAGGCTTGAGAATAATATACCAACCAATTGGTTAACAAAGTGCGCACAGACCAAACCCTTTAGGACACTAAAAACCAATCAGATTCTTAAAATAAGAACTTTATTATAAAGACAAAAGTAAGAGAATCACACCTGCAAAATCAGGATGCAAAGCAACTTTACAGGGTAATAAAAAAATGTACCACACAGAGGACTCCCCTCTGGACTCAGCTTCACAGTTACAAAAACAGGAATAAAACTACCTCTTAGCATAGGGAAAATTCACAAGCTAAAAGAAAAGATAATCTAATGCATTTCCTTGCCCTTACTTACAATTTTTGTAATTTTGGATGTATCATTTCAGGTATGTTTTCAGGAGATGTTTTACCTACCTGATCTCTCTCTCTGTTCAGAGAGGGAACAAACAAAGAGAGCACAAACAAACCATCCCACCATCCCTCCCAAGATTTGAAAGTATCTTCTTTTCTTATTGATCCCTTTGGTCAGGTGCCAACCAGGTTATTTGATCTTTTTAACCCCTTACAGGTAAAGATTCAGTACAGCTGCCCAGGGGGGATTTTATGCGATCCTTATCTGTATGTTTATGACACACCTTTATTGTCAATTATGTAATGGTGATAGAGGCTGTTGCAAAGCTTTCCTGAAGATATGCAAAATCCACCTGGGACTGAATTAACTCTTCTCGCTCAAGTAGCAGTCAGCACGATAGTAATCAAATAGACAGCATTACACAAAATATTCATAAAAATACATGCTGTGAAGAATTGGGGAGGAGTCTGTATGTTTGTCTACTATCAGGTGGTAGGGTCCATTCCTAGACAAATTGAAGTCAGTTGCAAACTCCCATAATGTACCATTATCCCTTCACCCTTAGGCATTACCTTTTACTTTGTGGTTTACCTTCCAATGAAATTCTGCTTTTCTGAGTCTCTCTGTAGTGGGGTGGATTGCCCCACTCCCTGTGAGAGTGGGCTGCGGCAGGCCAGGGTGCCTGCGCAGACAGTGAGCCAATCAGAGAGGGGCTTATTGTGAGCCAATCAGGGCCAGGCTCAGGCATATAAAAAGGCTGCCCAGAGCAGGAGCAGTCAGTCTGTCCCAGGCCTTCGACAGGGGAAGGTCAGTCTCTGAGAGAGGAGACTAGCACCGCGGACAGCGCAGTGCTGGCCAGGCTCGGGGAGGCTAGGGAGCTTGAACCCGTAGCCTGCCAGGCTGCAGGCCCTAAAGGGAAGGGCCTAGCGGGTGCAAGGGGCCGTAGGGGAAGCGGCCCAGGGAAACAGACAGCCGAAGGGGAGAGAAGGACAGCGAGGCTGACGCCAGAGGGTCCCTGGGCCGGGACCCAGAGTAGAGGGCGGGCCTGGGTCCCCCCCTTCACTCCTTGCAGTGCACCCAGCCATTGGCCGTAGGGAGCGGCCATATTGCTACGCCAGATCCCTGACAAGAGGGATTAGACTCAGAGGGCGGTGGAACATAGTGACTGAGGTGTGGGACTGCTGAGCACCGCCCCCCCCGGAAGGGGGCGCAGATGGACTAAGGGGCACTGCCGGAGGGCAGTGGCCTCGAAGAGGACGCCGCCGAGCACGCAGCAACGCGGGTCCAGACACAACAGAGGGAAGACAACGACGGACGGGACACCACCAGGAGGAGGCGCTCCACTGAGAAGAGCTAATTCCCAGAGTCACCAGCAGGAGGCGCCGTGGGGGTGAGTCCCAACCCGTTACACTCTCACAGATATGCTGAAGTTGCTGGATTTTGTGTGCTTTGCTCTGCTTGAGCTCAGAATTATTATTCTTGGGAAGGTCAACTTTTTTGGTTATAACTTTTTTATGTCAAATTGGGTTTTTGATGAACAATTTTCCTGGAAAGTATTCTGTGTTGCTGGGGGTGGGGGGGCAAGGAAAGCCCCAAACACCTTCTGCCAAAAACTAATTTTTTTTTCAGTTTTCAGCTGAATTTTTTTTTAATGAAAAGTCAAAATATTTCAAAGAACAATAGAAAAAGTTCCCAACCAGCTCTACTATTTGCTCTTCCAACCCAACCTAACAGGTACTTGTTTTTTTTATTCCTTGTCATTTTCCACACTTAAATATTGGCTAATATACTTTATCAGTATTTCATTATTTTTTATTCATTAACTGTCACATCTTCCTTTTAACCCCATATGCCCCACACACAGCCAGCAAGCTACAGCTTTGTGTCAAAATGAATACTCAGTTCTTTGCTTCAGAACACGTATGGAACACTAATAGTGTCGATCCAGGTACAGAAAGGAGGAAGAGTAGGAGTGGACACTCAGCGATCAAAATTACTGTCTGTATGCTCCTTTCATAAAGGAGATTCTTTATCAAAGAGCCACTGCCATACTCAGGCAAGCTTTTAAAATTAACCTTAGGCAAAACTCCATTCTGTTGCCCCTCACAGATGTCTGTCTGTATTCTGTTGCCTATCACAGCTGTTTGCTATGAGGACAGGGATGGAGAGGGGTGTTTGTTTCCCTTCCGTTCCCTATCTCCCTTGTTAAAATGGAAGAGTATTAATTAAAGATAATCAGGAGAAAGAAGGGAGAGTTCACCATGTGAGTGGTGACAGGATGAACCTTGATTTTCAGGATGTTTGTGAGAGCTTTCTCCTTAGCAATCATCCCACCCCCTCCAGCCTGTTTCTCTTGGAGGTACTAGGCTGGGTTTGACCCTGCAGAGATGTGAGTGCCCACTCACCCCACCCCACCAGTGGTTTTAACTCCTGTGTGTGTTGAAGGACTCAGTACCTGACAAGCGCTCACAGGAAGAGGCCTGGTGTTTGTGATCTCACCCACCCCAGTGGATCATCCCTATATCAGGAAGTGAAAGTGCCAGAGAGCCAGAGACAATGCCTCTTCTCCTGAGTTTTACAGCCCAGATTCCAGAGGCTGAGTTATGTCCTTCCTATACTCAGTGTCCTCCAGCACTGACCTACAAATGAGAAACTGGGCCAAACTCAGACCTTGAGTAAATAAGGAATGCAGCACACATTGGTTCCTGTGGGCCAGCACCCACTTACAGAGCACGGAAACAGTGCAATCCAGGCATTACTGAGGCCAGGGTCCACACTACACACCTATATCAGTATAACTACATCATGCAGGGGCCATGAAAACATAATTATACCGACCTAACGTGCGCCCACCCACCCGTGTAGACAGCGCTATGTCTCCTGCTTGCATCGCTACCACCTCTTGGTGTAGAAACTCTCCTGTTAGTGTAGGAGTGTCTTCACTGAAGTGCAACAGTGGCACAGCTGCAACACTGTATGGGAAGACAAGCCCTCAGAGTGACTTTCTCTCTCTGGAAAATAAGACTGATCCAACCCAGTATGTGTACACTCCTGATTTTGTCTCTTGTTTTATTCTATAAAAGGATTAATAATCAGGGCTAAAATAATTTGACTGCTGAAAAGTAAATAGGGGCAGAGCAGAACAATAAGATCACAATGAGAAGGTATTAAAATCTTGCTGCTCTCTGAGCCTTAAACTGTCAATTTTCCCTCAGTGAGGAAATTACTAAGTCTTTTGCGGATATGTTTAGACTTTTGTAATTAGAAGAGAACCCTCTGAACTGTAAAACACAAATGCCACCTGCATGAGCTGCTGTGGAAAATGTTTTCTTTGCTAATCTGCCTGCATGTCTTAGAGCCTTGTCTTTCTCCTGTTCTTGCAGTAGGGAGAAGAGTCTTTTTTTAAAAAAAAGATGAGTTTGTTCAAACCACTGAAAAATTGTTCCTATCTCCCCTTGCAGAAGGCCACACATGTGTTGAAAGATAGTGAGTCTGCTTCATCTGCAGGAGCAGCCCCAGAATTGGAAATCCAGCAAAGAACATATGGCAGCAGACTCAAAGACAGGGTCCAGTTAACAGTACCTTTCTCAAGACAGCATCCTTTGGGCATTTTGAAGAGGTGAGCAATGATTATAGATGGAGTTCAGCAATAATCGCAATTCATTATTTCTTTTGAATGTTAATGGGAATGTCCCAGGTTTTATAACATGGAACGATAGCGAGAGCTGCTCAATAGTCAAGTCTGAATCCAGCTTCCCATAATTTTCCTGACTTTTTTTAATTCCCTGCCACCCAAATTCCTTGAAAAGAAACTGATCACACTGAAGTTTTCAACCTAGGAAGAAATTTTTGATAAATTCAGAAGAGGGGAGGTTCAGCTTATGATGTACCAACATTTCCTTGTCATTTATTTTTTTTTCAAAACAGGTTTAACCTTTTTCTGATACATTATTTCTTCACTCTGGCCTAGCTTACAAACTCATGTTTTCTTTTATTTACCTTGTTGAGGAAAGTTGCCTTTTAGGGTATGTCTAGAATGGGAAGAAAGGTAACGTGCAACATGCACAGATTTGCTATAACATGAATTGTTATGGTCACTTTTTTCGTGAGCTGAGTGCACCGGTATAAGTAATGCACATGGTGAGATTTTGAGAGAGAATTTCAGGTTTCCTTCCAAACTAGAGGAATTTAGTGTTTTTGTGAGAGATTCTTAAAAGGCCCTAGGGGATTTAGGAACACAAGTCTCATTAATGGTCAGTGGGACTCATGCTCCTAAGTCACTTATGTGCTTTTGAAAATTCCATGCTTTGTTCCTTCCAGTTAGATTCTCTCTTCAGGGGAGTAATCATCTCTGACTACAGAGGAGAGGCTCATTGGAGCGCTACAGTGGGGAGCGTTGGATAATTTTATTATGACAAATTGGATTACGTTAGCATCTAGAGGTCAGGGCCCTACTGTATTGGATTCAGTACACATACTAAGAGGGTCCCTGCCCCAAAGAACTTACAATCTAAATAGACAAGACAAAGTGTGAAGGAAGAAACAGAAGCCAAATTACTTGCCCTGGGTTACACAGCAGGTCCATGGCAGAGTCAGGCACAGAATCCGGGCCTCCTGGTACCCCATTCATTCCCTTATTCACTAGGCAATAATGCTTCCCATAAGATAACACGTAGCTTCCCCTCTCCCTCCTTCAAATGTTTTTTGCTTAGAGACTTTAAAGTATAGCCCAGGTTGTGTCTCTGTTACCATTTGATTGTTTTAACGAGTGTTTCTAGTCATAATTATGAAAGAATCTAAATCAGGTGTTAATTAGGCAACAGCAATTAATGTGAACATCTGATGAGGTCCTGGAAAAGGTGAATTTCTAAAGATAAGTCTTGGTGAGGAAAGCTAAGTCTGAAAAGAGGCATTAAATCAAAAGCTGTTTAACATAGAGATGCTAATACAATAATGTGTGTCCTGAAACCAAGTGAGGATAAGCTCACTGTTGGAATGAGTACGCTTTTGTTTCTAATACAGGACAGTGATTTCTCAATTTGTTAAAACTTCCTAAATAAGTAGTTAAAAAATAGACAAAGCCAAGTAAGCCACCAGAAGAGTTATTGTGTGGGTGAGAAAGGGGTGTTTTCAGGTGCTGAGCCACAAGCAATTTTATCCCCAAATTACACTAAAATTTACACCTTCACCACAAGCTAAGGGTATGATTTCCCCAGCTCATGTACACATGTAGATACTCTGTGAGAACTAGGGTGAGTATAACTAACTGTAGCTGCAGTTCAGGACATTGACTGTAAGTAAATATGGATACAAAGTGATGAGTAAATGCAGTAGAGATGAGTAATAATTCACAACAAATTGTTACTGGATTACTTTAGTCTTTCTCTGCACCTGGATTATATGGGCACAACTTCCTCAAATTAATTCAGTGGAGGACTTGATTCAAGGCCCACTGAAGGGAGTTAATGAAAAAACTGCCATTGATTTCAGTTGACATTGGTCCAGGCCCTTAATAATCAGTAATATACACTCAGTATTAGCATTAAAAATATTGTATTCTGTGGATTGACTGTGACTATTCAAAATTCAAGCGGTGTACTTTAATTGTGATTGGTTTGAGGAGTCATATATGAAAAATGAAGGTTGGTTTAGATGTGAGTCATTTTGGAAATGACTTCTAAGAACATAAGAACGACCATTCTGGGTCAGATCAATGATCCATCTAGCCCAGTAACCTGTCTTCTGACAGTGGGCAGTGCCAAATGTTTCAGAGGGAATGAACAGAACAGGGCAATTAGGTGATTCATCCCCTGTTGTCCAGTCCTGCCTTTTGGCAGTTGGAGGTTTAGGGACAGCCAGAGCATGGGGTTGTATCCCTGACCATCTTGGCTAATAGTCATTGATGGATCTATCCCCCATGAACTTATCTAATTCCTTTTTGAACCCAGTTATGTTTCACAATATCCTCTGGCAATGAGTTCCACAGGTCAACTGTGTATTGTGTGAAGAAGTACTTCCTTCTGTTTGTTTTCAACCTGCTGCCTATTAATTTTATTGGGTGACCCCTGGTTCTTGTGTTATGAAAAGAGGTTAATAAAACTTCCCTATTCATTTTCTCCACACCAGTCATGATTTTACAGACCTCTGTCATGGGCCTGCTTAGTCATTTCTTTTCAAAACTGAACAATCCCAGTCTTTTAATATCCCCTCCTATGGGAGTTGTTCCAGAACCCTAATAATTTTTGTTGCCCTTCTCTGTATCTTTTCCAATTCTCATATCTTTTTTGAGATGGGGCTCCCAGAACTGCATACAGTAGTCAAGGTGTGGTCATACCATGGAATAATATAGTGGCATTATGATATTTGTTTTATTATCTATTCCTTTCCTAATGGTTCCTAAAATTCTGCTAGCTTGTTTGACTGCCGCTGCACATTGAACAGATGTTTCAGAGAACTATCCATGATGACGCCAAGATTTCTTTGAGTGGTAACAGCTAATTTAGACCCCATCAGTTGGTATGAACAGTTGGGATTATGTTTTCCAATGTGCATTACTTTGCATTTATCAGCATTGAATTTCATCTGCCATTTTGTCATCCAGTCACCCAGTTTTGTGAGATCGCTTTGTAACTCTTTGCACTCAGTTTTGGAGTTAATTATCATAAGTAATTTTGTGTTGTCTACAAACTTTGCCACTTCATTGTTTACTCCCTCTTCCAGATCATTTATGAATATGTTGAACAGCACTGGTCCCAGTACAGATCACTGGGGGACCCTGCTGTTCCCCTCTCTCCACTATGAAAACTAACCATTTAATCCTACCCTTTGTTTTCTATCTTTTAATCAGTTACTGATCCATGAGAAGACCTTCCCTCTTATCCTGTGACTGCTTGCTTTGCTTAAGAGCCTTTGGTGTGGGACCTTGTCAAAGGCTTTCTGAAAATCCAAATACACTATATCCACTGGATCACCAGTGCCAACATGTTTGACACTCTCAAAGAATTCTAATAGAATGGAGAGGCATGATTTCCCTTTACAAAGACCATGTTGACTATTCCCCAACAAATCATGTTCATCTATGTATCTGATAATTCTGTTCTTTAATACAGTTTCAACCAATTTGCCTAGTACTGAAGTCAGGTTTACTGGCCTATAATTGCCAGGATTGCTCCTGGAGCCTTTTTTAAAAATTGGAATTACAGTATCTATCCTCCAGTCATCTGGTACAGAGGCTGATTTAAGGGATAGGTTACATACCACAAATAGCAGTTCTGCAATTTCACATTCGAGTTCCCTGAGAACTCTTGTGTGAACACCAACTGGTCTGGGTGACTTATTGCTGTTACAGGTGTCAATTTGTTCCAAAACCCTCCTCTATTGACACCTCAGTCTGGGACAGTTCCTCAGATTCTTGGAGGTGCCACCAGACTCCTCATTGTTTTTTTCCCTTCAGATTGTTCAGAATGGCTCAGGTGTGGGAATCTCCCTCATAACCTCTGCAAGGAAGACTGATGCAAAGAATTCATTTAGTTTCTCCACAACAGCCTTATTTTCCTTGAGTGCTCCTTTAGCTCTTTGATCTTCCATGGCTTGTTTGGCAGGCTTCCAGCTTCTGATGTACTTAAAAACATTTTGCTGTTTAGTTTTTGTGTCTTTTGCTAGTTGCTCTTCAAATTCCTTCTTGTCCTATTATACTTGACTTGCCAGAGTTTATGCACCTTTCTATTTTCCTCACTAGGACTTGACTTCCAATTTTTAAAGGATGTCTAAGTGCCTCACTCTGCTGTTTAGCAATGGTGGATTTTGTGTGTGTGTGTGTGTGTGTGTGTGTGTGTTGCTCTTATTGCTTTTTGTTTGGGCGGGGGAGGAGTTGCTTGTTTTTCCCCCTCTTTTCCTTGCTTTCCCTTCCCTCGTTTATATGTGTACTACCGTGTGAAGAAGGGAGTCTCAGCCCTCTGCTGAGGGCCAGCACAGAGGTTATGCACCACCTGAGTTCTACATAAGCCTCAAAATATGAATTAAGAGGGACTTAGGTAGCAGAGAGGCCTTGTGCCAGCTCTCTGCTCTAGGCAGCTTTTTTCTTAAAGTGAATTACATTACAGTGGCTTGATGCTGCAGACACACTGCACTGCCCAGCGTAAAAGCTTGAAGACCAATATTTTAAACACGGGTGATCAATTTGACACCTCCATCCATATTTAGGCAGCAGGTGACATGGTTTTCAGTAGGGCTGTGTGTAACCAATACTAACACGGCATGGCTCTTTGTCTGCCTTTGCCAGCTAGACCATGTATAGAACTTGGAATCTGCTTCTGCCTTCAGGTTAAGGTGACCTGATTCTCTAGCTCAGTCCCTGCTGACAACCCAGTGAGGAGTGTCACTACTCTGAGCATCCACAGCTCCCACTGAGGGGAGGATGGTTTTGGACCAAGTCTTCAAATAAAGGGTGTCTGAAGATAGGCTGCAAGATGACTTTGGCCAGTTTTCCAAAAGTGCCAAGTTCTTGACCCTAGTTGGAGCTGCTGGGTTCTCAGGTCATTTACTTAAGTGACTGAATATGAATGTAGGTGCCTAACTTTAGGCTTCTGCCCCCATCTTTGGTGTGCTGGACTGAGATTCAGGAGATTTGGGTTCAGTTCCGGCTCTGCCACAGACTCCAAGTCTTTGGGCAAGTCACTTAATTTCTCTGTGCTCAGTTCCTCTGTGGTACAATGGGGACAATAACACACCTCTAACTCTGAGAGGTGCCCTGAGGAGAAATCCTTTGGCACTGCTCAAGTGCTATGGTGCAGGAGGCCAGATAGAGGGGTAAGTATGGGGATGGATGGATAGACAGCCTGTTGTCAATGGGAGCTGAGGCTGCTCAGCACCTCTGAAATATAAGCTGTGTTAATATCTTATCCAAAGTCCATGTCAAGACAGTCATTGACTTCACATGGCATTGGAGCAGAACCTAAGGCTCCTAAGTTGTGTTTAGGTACATGAAGTTATGTACTTCAGCAGATCCAAAGAGTAGATAGAATGACAGAGGTTACCCAAATCCATGTCTTTTTCTAATGTGACAGAAGGCAATATGGAGTCTCCTCAGGAGCTAACCAGTATTCTGAAATTTCTCTGACACTCATCCAAATTCTTTCTAATGAAGTGTGCTACCAGCAATGAATTGCACACATGTACTTCACGCAAAAGATTAGAATTGGTCAATACAAGTCAGTTCTGTACATTAAAAAGATTTAGATGCACACCTATCAAAGTTCATTAGCATTAATTTACTATGTTGCTTTTATTGTGGGTTTTGCCAATATGCATGGGATTATATTTGCTGCTTGTTGCAGTATTTAAAGACTACACCCATTCGCTTCATCGTAACAGCTACTGGAGCAAGTGTTTCATGTTTTTGCAGTAATTGCCTCCATTCAAGACAAGTGTAAGTGACTTTATTAGATAATTACCAGTGCCCGTGGAACACTGCTCTACTTAATTAAATTCATACTAAAATATACAACATAAACTATGGGAAAGTGCTAATGTCCATCATTTCGTTTTCTCAAAAAGAACAGGAGTACTTGTGGCACCTTAGAGAGTAACAAATTTATTTGAGCATAAGCTTTCATGGCCTACAGCCCACTTCATCAGATGCATAGACTGGAACATATAGTGAGGAGATATATCTACATACAGAGAACATAAAAAGGTGGAAGTTGCCATACCAACTCTAAGAGGCTAATTAATTAAGATGAGCTATTATCAGCAAGAGAAAAAAACATTTGTAGTGATAATCAAGATGGCCCATTTCAGACAGTTGACAAAAAGGTGTGAGGATACTTAACATGGGGAAATAGATTCAATTTGTGTAATAACCCAGCCACTCCCAGTCTCCATTCAAGCCCAAATTAATGGTATCTAGTTTGCATATTAATTCAAGTTCAGCAGTTTCTCATCTGTTTTTGAAGCTTTTCTGTTGTTCTTTTAATTGAATCTATTTCCCCATGTTAAGTATCCTCACAGCTTTGAAAAATCACACCCAGTGGAAGCTGCTGGGTGCTCAGCACTTTTGAAAATCAGGCCCAAATATGGATACAGGACCTAAATGTAGGCTCCAACTTTGGAAAATCTGTTCCCATTTGATATACCCTAATATAGATATAGAATTTTTTACTTAACAAACTACCTGAGTAACGTTCTACCAGCTTATTAGTCTGCACATTTTCATGCTCACACATGGAGACAGTCATCAAAATTACTTCCAAATTATTAGAACTCCTATTTTAGAAACCACAAGCAACTTTAATATCTAGAAATCACTATGATAAATTATGTAAATTAAAACCTGCCCTCTCCTGAGAAGTGAATTAGAAAAAGGATTCACTGTATTTTGAGACTCGTGGGCAAACTTTCCACGTGTTCAGTGCCAGAGTCTAAGGTCTCTCCAGAATTCAGATGCAAGTGTATGAATACAAGATTAAAAACAAGATCTCAGAGCCGCAGTTGCATTTTCTCCCAGGATATATACTAGTCCATAGTATTAATGCTGGTGAACAAGGCACTGATAAAACCTCATGTGGATGAGGGGAGAGGAGGGTCTGTCTTCTGAGAGGAGCTTGGCTTGTTTAGTCTAGCAAAATGAAGGCTGAAAGGCGATATGATTGCTCTCTATAAATACATTGAGGGGTAAACACCAGGGCGGATGGCATGAACAGCTCTTAAAACTAAAGGACAATATTAGCACAAGAACAAATTGGTATAAACTGACCATGAACAAATTCAGATTGGAAATTATAAACAGGTTGTGACAGGTTCCCCGCAAGGTGCCACCTGGAACTGGGGTACCAGTGAGCCCCCTGACCCACCAGCCTGGGCTCCTTTTTACACTACTGCTGTGACAAGCTGCAACACCCTCTCTCTCACCTGCACTTTCACCAGCATACATACAGGTAGGGAAACATCCAGCTGCAGTTCCATGCAGGCTCTCTGACCAGCCCCTGCCTGGGAAGGCTCCAGCTAGGGCACCTCCCAGGGCTTAAGGCAAGGACCCACTCTGGAGTGTAATCCCAAAATTATACCAGCTTGCGCTGCACAGGGAACTGTACAGCACAAGCTCATAAAATTCACCCCCTCCGTCAATGTGCAGAGGAATATGCAACAACATTTGCTCCTGGGTTATGATTGCCACACACTGGTTTAGATAAAGCGAAAACAAATGTATTAACTAAAAAGATAGATTTTAAGTGATTATAAGTGATAGCAAACAGATCAAAGCAGATTACCTAGCAAATAAAAACATGCAAACTAAACTTAACATACTAAACAGATTGGTTATGAATAGCAGATTCTCACCCTAAGAGATGACACAAGCAGGCTGCAGATTCTTAAGGGACAAGCTGCACTTGCTTACAGCTTGGAATCCCCAGGTGTTCCATTCACAGGCTAGAAATCCCTTTAGCCTGGGTCCAGCACTTCCCCCAGTTCAATTTTTGTTCCTCAGGTGTTTCCAGGAGTCTCTTTGTGGGGGGAGTAAAGAACACCAGGTGATGTCACTCCCTGCCTTATGTAGCTTTTGCACAGGGTGGGAACTCTTTGTTTCAAAGTTTAGTTCCCAGACCGGTCTGTGGAAAAATACTGACATCCCAAGATGGAGTCTAGTGTCATGTGGTCACATCACATGTGTTTGTAGACTCATAGCTGCCATTATTCAGAGGCTATCTAGCATCCTCAGGAAGGCTCCCCTGGTAGGAGATAAGCTTCTTCTAAGGCCTATTGTTTTCCTAATGGTCCACTCCCCACCCACTGTCTAGAATGAAAACATCTTGCCTAGTGGGCATTACCTAGTTGTAACTACATTGAAATACAGATACATAGTCAATATTCATGATTTCAGATACAAAATGATACACGCATACAAATAGGATAATCATATCCAGCAAATCATAACCTTGCCAATGACATCTCCCATGCCTATCTTTTATAAAATACATCATAGCTATGTCATAATCTTTGTGAAGAATATGGGGTACAGTGTCACACAGGTTTCTAACCATCAGAGGGAACAGCCTCCCAACAGGAGTTGTTGAGGGGCAAAAAACTTAATGAGTTTGAAGAGAGAGTTAGACCAATTTCTGAGTGGAATTGTATGAAAAAGTTCCTTGTGATGGTGGGGGAAGCATTCAGCAGCCCTGGGGTCCCTTCAGTTTATGTCTGATGTTCCTAAAAGCTCATGTCACCAACCGGAATCTAAAAGAGATCCCCCTCTCCCCATGTATTCTGTTTGTGTGGTGGTTTTTGCTTTTGTCTCCTTCCTCTGAAGCATCAGGGCTGGCCACAACTGGAGATGGGACACGGGACAGGATGAGCCAGGGCTCTTCAGTGGCACTGATCACTCTCTCTCTCGCTCTCTCTCTGTGGTGCTTGGCTGGCTGGTTCTTGCTCACATGTTCAGTGTCTAACCGAGCTGTAATATTTGGTCTAATTTCAGCTGTTGGGATTAGTGTGCAGATGCTGGGTGGTGCTGGTGGCCTCTGACATACAGGTGGTCAGACTGGATGATCTGGCCTTACACTCTATGACTAAAGATGAGAAAATGAGATTTTCTAGTCCAACCCCCTGCTCAAAGCAGGACCAGCTCCAACTAAATCATCGCAGCCAGGGCTTTGTCAAGCCTGACCTTAAAAACCTCTAAGGAAGGAGAGTCCACCACCTCCCTAGGTAACCCATTCCAGTGCTTCACCACCCTACTAGTGAAATAGTGTTTCCTAATATCCAACCTAAACCTCCCCCACTGCAACTTGAGACCATTGCTCCTTGTTCTGTCATCTGCCACCACTGAGAACAGCTGAGCTCCACCCTCTTTGGAACCACCTTTCAGATAGTTGAAAGCAGCTTTCTTGGGGGATTTGATAGCTGCTTTCAAGTGGATCTGGCCTTAGTTTCTCTCTAAGTGCTTGGGACAGGTGAAATTCAGAAGGCATAAGCACAAGAGAATTGAAACCCAAAAGAGCATTCGTATACATGCCTGCAGTACGAGAACTGCTTGCTCCTTTAAGGACCAGGAGGCCTTGGGCCGGTCAGCCCTGATCAATTACCCACTTGCTTCACCTGTGCTGGATTTAAGAGGCAGGAAGCCCAGTTGTGGTAGGGCTGGCTGGGAAGCAGAACAGAAGGCTGTGGGGAACCAGAGGGGAGCACAAAGCAGGCAAAGGCCTGTGGAAAACTCCAGGCAGGGAGGCCTGGGAGTGGCTTCTTCAAGAAGAGCAGAGCAACCCAAAGGAGCCCAGGAGGGGCTGTGGGGAGATGGAAAGGAGCCCAATAAGGGCAAAAGCTGAACCCAGAGCGTGGGCAGAAGGGCGTTGACGTAGCTGAGAAGACTGACCCATTGGAAAGGAGGGGCTGGGCCCAGTTTGAGACTAGGGAAGAGACTTTGTGTTCTGTGTCTTGGACCTGGATAACAGAAGTTCATCCCTTCCAAGGTAATGACATCTCCAGAGGGCCAGGTCCCTGCAGAAAGTCAGGGAGTATGCTCATGGTCATTGTGGGGGACCTGAGGCTGAGAGATGTGATGCTGGATCTTGTCAAGAGGGGGTGCTCTGAGGTGGTGCATCATGTAACACCTGCCTCCTGAAAAGGCTGTGGTTCCATGAGGCTCAGGACTGAGGGTCACATGCTTTCCTGTTTGTGAAGGCGGAGCTCTGTGTTAGGCAACTTTTTTAGAGCAAATGGAAGCTGTTGAAACTGATCTTTAATGACCCACAGATGGGCAGATAATTACAGGTACCAGTGAAAAATTTGGGTACGATATGCTTAATACACAATAATTTATTTTAAAACGAATCATACAAGCAGTAAAGGTTACATAATACACATCTCCCTAATAAGCCTCAATTCCCCAAGGATAAACCCTCAGTAACTATGTTGGCCTTACACAGTATCCTGACTGGCAAACAAAGCAGGTATAGCTACCAGTCCTAGATAGAGACTTCTTCTCTTCTCTTCTTTCCCCTTTAGGTACTTGGTCTGTGAAATGTCTCCAGAGCAGGGCCTAGGTTACCCAAAGGGCTTCTGTCTCACAGCATCACAGACCTCTTTAGATGTTAATTGGGGAACTAACTAACTAATTTACTTTGCTTAGCATTTATACCGTTTGTTCTCAAAGGAGTCACATGTCCCAGAAATATGCTCTGTGGGCATTTCGTTACTGGTTTTCTCTAATTAATATTTTGGAAGGGAGGGCTGCAAAATGGAGACAGACCAAAGGTCAATCAACATTTACCCTCTCATCAATCATTCACTTGAGCTCTTAGCATGATGCCATCCAGAGGGGTCATTTTGACCTGGGCCAGCCTATCCAAGGTAACTGATCACATGCTTTTATGTCGTCTTTACTTTGGTGAGCTGGTCCTCCGGCTGACGTATTCCAAAGTTGCATGTTGAAATATATGCGCAGATAGAGCCTTTATTAACCATTCAAGTACAGTTTCAGCACTTCCAGTCAATTTCCACACCAGCTATCTAGTGCTAAGAGAATCCTGCTCCCAGAATGTTCTAGCAAATTGAGACGTACCAAGCCATACCAAACTCATGCTTACCACACTTATTCATATCAGTGAGAGTAATTCACAATACTTTGGCCCTGTCCCAACAGAGCCTTGTTTGGAGGAGCCTGGCTTGGGGAAGGGAGGTGCAAAGGGCCTGGAGGGGTGCTGGCCTGAGTGTAGCTGGGGGACCTAGCCCGAGTGGGCATGAGGGCCTGGCTCAGGGAAGCAGATGATGCCCCTAATAGGGCAAGGGACCCAGCTGGCTGTACAGTTTGGCCTACATAAGCAAGGAGGCATATAGCCCTCTGGTGAGCTGCTGCTTGTGAGATGTGTGGGCAGTGGCCAAGTGTGCTAGAGGGCTGCCTCTGTGACACTCTGTGGGCCTGATTTGAGTGCAAATCAGGTGTGTCTGGGTTTCTTTCAGCAAAATCGGAAGGGTTTTTCCTCTGAATACCCAGAACATTCCCTGAAACTTCTGATTTGATTGGATGTGGTTTTTGAAAATTCTTTTACACGCAGACAGAGAAATTCCATCCAGCTGAGTGCAGGGTCGTGATTCATAAATTTACCCCTAACAGCACCGAAATGAAGCCCAAGGTTAACTTTAAACATGGCCTTAAGTCTCAGTGGGGCTTAACCAGGTACTTAAAGTTAAACTCCTGGCTACTATTACGACCATTTATTTTACAGTAGCCTGTGTGTTGTGATTTGGGGAGCCATTCCCCTTAGTTCAGCTGAATATTTATTTCCCAACATGACAACGTTTATGGGGAATGGAAGGCTGAAAAAAGTTTTGAGAAGCTAATTTCTTATTTTTAGTTACCGTCCTTATTTGCCCAGTTAATTAAACCACTGAATAGTTAAACTAGATTACTAGCCAATCTATAATAAATTACATGCTTTGGAGGTTGGCAGAGATCATGAAAGAAAATTGGCCAAATGTGGCATGAAGGAGATGGATTCATTTGTTTCATATAATCAGCATTGTGTGCACAAGGACAAGAGGCCTTTCAAGTTATTTTTCCCATTCTCTTTCTTTAATTGTATATTACAGCATTTAGGGTATTGCAATCAATGTTTGAGAATGGTATTCGCTGATATTAGACATGAAAATATAATTATTGTAAATGGAAACATTTAGTAAAAGTGCAGACAGCATGTCCTTTTATATGTGCATCCATTAGAAACATTAAACTAAATCCCAATGGATATAGCTCCACTGAAGTCAATGGAGTGACAGCAATTTACTCCAGCTGAGGATCTTCCCCACTATGTATAAAGAACATGAAGGCTACAAAGTGAAGCACTCAAAAGTGAGAAAAGGCCAATGCTAAAATTGCCTGTGCAACATTAACTCTGCCCTCTGTTAAATAGGCATCTCAGCGCAGTCTGGAATTATATAATCATAGATGATTTTTTTCTTGCAGGAGGGTTGTCTCAGTCAATGGGAGCTGAAGATAGTGAGCAACTGCCAGAGCTGCTTTGGGAGGGATAGCTCAGTGGTTTGAGCCTTTGCTTGTCTAACCCAGGGTTGTGAGTTCAATCCCTGAGGGGGCCATTTAGGGTTCTGAAGCAAAAATCTGTGTGGGTTGGTCCTGCTTTGAGCAGGGGGTTGGACTAGATGACCTCCTGAGGTCCCTTCCTACCCTGATAGGCTATGCCAGTTTCTAACAGCTGAGGATCAGTCCTTACCCATTGTTCCTGAGAAGCACAGTGAGTAGATTCATGGCAGAGTGCACTGAAATGTGGATGGGAGGTAAAAATGGAAACCAGATCTTTTCACACACTCTTGTTTTGAGCTCCAGATACAATAGTAATATTTGGCAAACAGATCCAGAGTAATCCAGAGCCCTAGGCATATTCTACATGGAACTCCTTTGGCCCCACTCTCATATAATGGCCACACCCCCTCACCATGGTCCTACCCCTTCCAATGTGGCTCTTCCTCAGCAGGGTGACTAGGGGTGGTGGGGAGGAGGGTTCTTACACAGAATCTGTTGGTGGGGTCTCTCTGAGCAGCAGGGTTTCAGGATTAACAACCCACCGACACGCATGGGGCAGTATTTCCCCCTCTCTTGTTCTGGACTGCTTGCAGACACTGCATCAGTTATTTGGGTCATGTTTTCAAAGTTCCTTTCACAAACAGAAGGGCTAGAAACATAGGGTGAAATTGTGGACCCATTGATATCAACTCACATTCATTTCAGTAAGGCCAAGTTTTCATCCATAACTTTTTTTTTTAAGTGAAAGCTGATATTATGAAGTAATCATGTGACTCCGGAAACTGGAGCCCTAGGCACAGTCTATAATGCATATGCCTTAATCTGGTCTTGGGCAATTACACCCTCTGTGTGCTCAAGGAATGTCTATGCTGCTGTTGGGAGGTGCAGTTTGCAATGTGCATAGACCAAGAGTAACAATAGCAATCAAGCCATGGCAATACAGGCGGCGGCCACTTGTATGTACCTAGGATCATAGGCAGTGGAGCTTGCCTGTGCGGCTAGATCAGGTATGTCTACATGCATGGCAATCACACTACCTGATTGCAGTGCAGATGTAGCCTCATGTTTCTAGGAATCCATCCATTCAACATGGGAGGAAGGAAGAGAGCTTCCTACTACCCAGTTCAGTCAGGCCCCTCCTGCTATCATCGGAACTCCGCTCGATTGTTCTTCTTAGTTGCTGTTGTAACCCTTCTGCCCCTCTGAGTTGGCAGCAACAAAGGGTCTTAAGTCCAATCACCCCAAAGTCCAACAACCCAAGAGTCTCTGTCTCTGGTCAGTGCCACCCCAGAGTTCAAAAGTTTATCTGCAGAGCTTTACCCCCCCCAGCCTGGGTGGAAATGGGGGGGACACACACAGGGTGTTAAAGGACACCTTACGTGGGCCAGGGCCGACTGCCCCGCTTCTCCGTGGAGTTCTGCTGCAGCCTTCACCACGACTGGCTCCACTCCATCACCTGTGCCGCTCCTCCAGCTGTCCCCGCGAACTGCTCCACACTGCTCACTGTTCCGCAGGCTGCGCCAACATGCTGCAGACTGCTCCACTCTGCCAGCTGCTTAGCAATCAATCTTCAGGCTCCCCCACTCAGTGATCTCAGCTCAGTAAGCTTAGCTCTGTTAGTGATTTCAGCTCTTAGTGGTTTCAACTTGAGCCCCAGTGCCACCTTGGCCCAACATGAATTCAGGTCAGCAGCCTCCAGATGGACTCCTAAATGATTCAAAATTAGCTCTGCTCTTTAACAGTGGAGAGAGGAGGATGTGCAATTGGTGTTCCAGGCCCTCAAAAGGGGCCCATACCATCAGGTACACACACCAGTCCCCAGCCTCTCTCCCTTCACTGGTTGCAAGGGTATCGTGTTGTGAGTCACACTGGCATGTGGGCTCCGAGTTTGCAGATGGAATCTGAACCAATCTAAATCTCTTCCTCTCAACCTGATTGTTCCTCAGTTAAAGAATTATCCATTGTTTTATATCTATGCAGTATTTTCCATGTAGAAAATAAACTATTTCATACCAGAAGCAGGGAACTAGTCAACAGTGAGACTTAAGGTGGTGATTTAAATGCAGTGTATCAACCTTAACACTAATTTTCCCAGCCTCTCTGGTTTTTGATCTCTCTTGCAATATTATTTTCATGTAGGGCTTTGGTTCTAATTAGATATAGTATCTTCTATATTGTTTTTTCATATAACCTTTACCCTGGGAAATACACACTGAGGAAAGCATTATCCTTTATTAAAAGAAATACCAAAAAGATGAAAAACTACAGTCTTTATTATTGGCACAACATGTATTTGGGTATGTTCATTTTAGACAGCTAGGAAACAATTATGACTTCTCATAGATAATGTCTAATCTCCGTACAGTAACTCACAGTGGACTTCTTTGCATCATAGTTATGGCAGTAGCATTGCAGGATGAATGCTCATTTCACAGCATTTTTTTCTTGACATAATTTCCATGTGCCGAAGACTCAAAGATGAGGCAGCACATCTGTTTTCCCTTTAGAACATGTGGATGGGAAAACTTAAATTATCTGTATTTAGAGATCGCCTCTAAGATGGGAATTGTTGTGAAATCCCACCTGTGTTTGTGCAATTCAGATAATGGTGTGACAAGCAAATTAGTTCTTGCAAAACTTGGTTTGCAGTTTTAGGAGAGAAGGCGGCTCTACAGCTCAGAGAGCATGCATTGCCTATTAATGCTACACGGCAGCAGGGGAGAGAGAGAGAAGAAGCACCAACTTCTGAAAGAGAGGCAATGCTGTGACATTCCCCTCTGGTGTTATGTGTGGACCGGTGATCTGCTAGGTCACTCCAATTCTTGACTCTGGGAGCCAGCCTTACCCTGCTCTGCTGTGAGAACCCCACTCCTGGGCTGTTCACGCACAGCCTCTGGCATGTAAGCTGCTCCCAGCTACTTGCAAATGACACTAGCCAATATCTCCGGTCCCAGACACAACCCTAGGAACCTCCGTCTTGCAGTGTCCAGTTATGCCCGCTGGATGCTGCAAGCTTATATAAATTCATCAGTTTAACAAAGAAATTAATATGTACCAGGCTTGTTCTCCCAAGGAGAGGCTCTGACACGCTTCAAACCAAACGCTCTGCTTCAGGTAGAACGAACAAAAAGATTTATTAACTATAAAGGTAGATTTAAGTGCTTATAAGTCAGAGACTCAGAGACTTTAAGGTCAGAAGGGACCATTATGATCATCTAGTCTGACCTCCTGCACAATGCAGGCCACAGAATCTTACCGATCCACTTCTATAACAAACCCCTAACCTATGTCTGAGTTATTGAAGTCTTCAAATTGTGGTTTGAAGACCTCAAGCTGCAGAGAATCCTCCAGCAAGTGACCCGTGCCCCACGCTGTAGAGGAAGGCGAAAAACCTCCAGGGCCTCTGCCAATCTGCCCTGGAAGAAAATTCCTTCCTGACCCCAAATATGGTGATCAGCTAAACCCTGAGCATGTGGGCAAGACTCACCTGCCAGCACCCAGGAAAGAACTCTCTACAGTAACTCAGATCCCATCCCATCTAACATCCCATCTCAGACCACTGGGCATACTCACCTGCTGATAATCAAAGATCAATTGCCAAAATTAGGCTATCCCATCATACCATCCCCTCCATAAACTTATCAAGCTTAGTCTTAAAGCCAGATATGTCTTTTGCTCCCACTACTCCCCTTGGAAGGCTGTTCCAGAACTTCACTCCTCTAATGGTTAGAAACCTTCATCTAATTTCAAGTCTAAACTTCCTAGTGTCCAGTTTATATCCATTTGTTCTTGTGTCCACATTGGTACTAAGCTTAAATAATTCCTCCCCTTCCCTAATATTAATCCCTCTGATATATTTATAAAGAGCAATCATATCTCCCCTCAACCTTCTATTGGTTAGGCTAAACAAGCCAAGTTCTTTGAGTCTCCTTTCATAAGTTAGGTTTTCCATTCCTCAGATCATCTTAGTAGCCCGTCTCTGAACCTGTTCCAGTTTGAATTCATCCTTCTTAAACATGGTCATAACAAGTCAGATTTGGTCAAATGAAATAAAAACAAAATGCATTCTAAGCTGATCTTAACACTTTCAGTGTCCTTAAAAACTTAGATGCTTCTTACCACAGGCCGGCTGGTTACTTTTCACTCAGGCGCTCCCCTTTGATCAGCATTTCAGTCGCTTGGTGGTGGTCGTATCTGTAGATGTAGGTGGAAGAGAGAAAGCATGGAAAAATGTCTCTCCCTTTTATCATGTCCTTTCTTTTCTCTTGGCTTTGCTCACCTTCAGAGTCAGGTGAGCATCACCTCATTGCAGTCCCAAACTGCCCATAGGAAGGGGGGTGACTCCCTTGAGGGTCTAACAGATTCCTTTGTTGCTGCCTAAGCCAGTGTCCATTGTTCCTGTGAGGCCGGGTTGGGTTTGTCCCATCCATGCCCTAACAAGGTGTGAACTGCCCCTCTGTTCTTGGAGAGTTTTTGCATGAGCTTGTGTAGCAGGGTGGTCACCCGTTCTTGCCACGAAGGGCTTGAAATCAGCCCTGGGAGAGGGCTGAGACAGCGAGAAGGCTGCTGCTAGGAAAGCAGCAAGTCTGGGCGGATTGGCGAAACAGCCACAGCTGTGGCCACGCCCCAGTCAGGCCACAGCTGGCCTGTATAAAAAGGCCAGTGGGCCAGAAGCACAGAAGTCTTCCTCTGCCTTCAGAGAGAGAGGGGCCTGGCTGCTGGGAAGCTCAGGGTGCCTAGAGTGAGGCAGTTCTGGGGAAAGGTCAGAGGAGCTGGGGATGTCCAGGCCCCATAGAGGCACTGGGTTGCAGAGAGAGGCAGCAGGTCCAGACCCAACCTTGCCTATGATGAGTGGCTGACACTGCAGTCTGCCTCAGGGCACGGGGGCTAGTTGGTGCCTGGCAGTAGCCTATGACTGAGGCGATGGTGGGGATAGGGGGTGGGGATTCCCCGGGGAGGGGAGACCCTGAGACTGAGGGGTGTACGGCCAGGGGGCAGCACCCAGACATGAGGCACTGGGTCCAGGAGGGACACGGGGGCCAAGCAAAAGTGGGACACCAGCCTGCAGAGGGCGCTCCAACGGCTGGAGAAGATCTAATTCCAGACAACCAGCAGGAAGCGTCGCAGGGGTGATCCCACATCGCTACAGCTTGCTTTAAGTTATGAGGATACATTTTCAGCCTCATAACTATATACATGAAATTATAACCTATAACCTACACCAACATTCCACAAAAAGATGGACTACAAGCCCTCAGGAACAGTATCCCCGATAATGTCATGGAAAACCTGGTGGCTGAACTGTGTGACTTTGTCCTCACTGACAACCATTTCACATTTGGGAACAATGTATACCTTCAAGTCAGCAGCACTGCTATGAGTACCCGCATGGCCCCACAGTATGCCTACATTTTAATGGCTGACTTAGGGGACGAAAGCTGAGGAAGCGTTGTTCTAACGCCCCTACTCTACTTGCGCTACATTGATGACATCTTCATCATCTGGACCCATGGAAAAGAAGCCCTTGAGGAATTCCACCAGGATTTCGACAATTTCTATACCACCATCAACCTCAGCCTGGACCAGTCCACACAAGAGATCCACTTCCTGGACACTACAGTGCTAATAAGCAATGGTCACATAAACACCACCCTATACCATAAACCTACTGACCACTATACTTACCTATATGCCTCCAGCTTTCATCCAGACCACATCAGATGATCCATCATCTATAGCCAAGCGCTATGATACAACCGCATTTGCTCCAATCCCTCAGACAGAGACAAACACCTACAAGATCTCTATCAAGCGTTCTTAAAACTACAATACCCACCTGCTGAAGTGAAGAAACAGATTTTCAAAACCAGAAGAATACCCAGAAGTCACCTACTCCAGGACAGACCTAACAAAGAAAATAACAGAACGCCACTAGCCGTCACCTCCAGCCCCCAACTAAAACCTCTACAGTGCATCATCAAGGATCTACAACCTATCCTGAAGGATTATCCCTCACTCTCACAGATCTTGGGAGACAGGCCAGTCCTCGATTACAGACAGACCCCCAACCTGAAGCAAATACTCACCAGCAACCACACACCACACAACAAAAACACTAACCCAGGAACCTATCATTGCAACAAAGCCCATTGCCAACTCTGTTCACATATCTATTCAAGGGACACCATCATAGGACCTAATCACATCAGCCACACCATCAGAGGCTCGTTCACCTGCACATCTTCCAATGTGATTTATGCCATGTGCCAGCAATGCCCCTCTGTCATGTACATTGGCCAAACCAGACAGTCTCTACGCAAAAGAATAAATGGACACAAATCAGATGTCAAGAATTCTAACATTCAAAAACCAGTCGGAGAACACTTCAACCTCCCTGGTCACTCAATTACAGACCTAAAAGTCACAGTACTCCAACAAAAAACCTTCAAAAACAGACTCCAATAAGAAACTCCTGACTTGGAATTAATTTGCAAACTGGACACCATTAAATTAGGCTTGAATAAAGACTGGGAGTGAATAGGTCATTATACAAAGTAAAACTATTTCCCCATGCTAATTTTTCCCCTACTGTTACTCACATCTTCTTGTCAACTGTTGGAAATGGGCCATCCTGATTATCAATACAGAAGTTTTTTCTCTCCTGCTGATAATAGCCCACCTTAATTGATCAGTCTCGTTATAGCTGGTATGGCAACACCCATTTTTTCATGTTCTCTATGTATATATATCTTCTTTCTGTATTTTCCACTGCATGCATCCAATGAAGTCGGTTTTAGCCCACAAAAGCTTATGCCCAAATAAATGTGTTAGTCTCTAAGGTGCCAAAAGTACTCCTCGTTGTTATAACATTACTGTAACAATTACTATAACATCACTATAACAAACATGCTCAGTGCATCATGAGCCTTCCAAAGACACCCAACATGACAACCTTTGCATTGGATACCATACAATCATTTTATAAAGATGAACGTGGGGGTGTAGGGTGTTCCCCCGAGGTACAGAGCATCACAAATGCCTCCTATGGGGACTCAGGAGACCAGAACCCCACTGTCCACCCTCTTGATATTATCATAGGTAAGATGATTAAAATAGACAGAAAGGTCCTTTCACAGCGGCAAAGGAAAGCTGCTTCGGGTTGGGGTGGGGGGTGGGGAAAGTAACTTTGTGTTGGATTCACTCCGTGTACCGGGAGAGAGCTGCAAAGAAGGGTAAAGGCCAATGTATACAAGAAGCATCAATTGCAAGGTTCAGGAAGAAGTGGACCACAGCATCTAGGTGATGCAGAGATATTCTAAATGGCTATGCTCATGGTTAGGTAGCTAGATGTACCCATTAGATGCATCGTTTAGAACAGGTATTTTCACTTCATGCAAGATACTGGGGAAAATGTTCAAAACCTCCTACAGGATTTAAAAGGATAAGTCCCATTGAGGATCCACAGCACTTGCACTCCAAAATCCTTCAGATTCTTCTAAAACTCCCCCTTCTCCCCCTACCCCCCCCCCATTAGATTAGGGTGAAATTCAGCCCTGAGCAGACCAGCATCATGATTACAATCCCTGTAAATCCTACTTAAGCCCTATTTCAAGAGCTTAAGTGATGCCTAAGCCTTTGGCACAAGCTCTGCACAGGAGTAAATTTCACCCTTTGTCAACAGGCTACTCTCAAGGCTATGAAGGAGGCTGGTGAGAACTGAAGTACGCCTCCCCAACCTAGCTGATCACTCAGGCAGTTACCCAGCCATTGTCTGTGTCCCGCTCTGCCTTGCGCTGGGTACTATAAGGACTTCTTTGCCCCTCAGGTCCGTTGCAGGGCCCAGTGTTCCTGAAACTACCTGAATAGCTGCATGTTCCCCAGGATGGTCTCTGTGCTTGCTGCCAGTCTGTTCCAGGACGGCAGCCAGCTCTTTACAACATCTCTTCTCTGAAGTGTGTTGTAAGGCCTGTGGTCCAGGATCTCTGTTGGCTTGACTCCACTGAAATCCATGGTGTTTATTCCCTGATACACACCTTGAGAGTCTCCCAACGCAGCTAGGGGGCAGCAGTGACAATCTGTGTACTGCAAAAATACATCAACTCTGGGAGCAGGAAGGTGATAGTTCTCTCTCCACACCAGTGGTGCAGCACCTAGGATGTTTCATCACTTCTGAACATCTCACTGGTTTATTGCCTTTAATGGAACTTATGTTCCTATGTACCTAACTCACTTGAAAATATTCCCCCCAAATTTTTCCATTATCAGCTGGGATTTTGGATTTCACTTGTAGGAAGGTATTGGGTGAAGAATTTGGCTCTGGTGAAGGTGAATCTGGCTCTATAATTTAAAAGAAATACATGTGCATTTTCTGTGTATGCAGCAAATTTTGTTGTATTGTTGAGGCATATTAGACATGAAACACAGCAGAAAAGGAATGATGTGTCAAAGTTGCTCAAAACCCAACATCTGGGGACAAAGGATATTATGAAAAACTGTGTCCTAATCCCAGGAAAGATCAGGTTTGTCATTTGTTTTCTCTGTTGCAGTCTGCAGCTGCAGTTCGTAGCTAACAAGAGCAATGTGTGAAATATTGGCAAGCTTAATACACTGCTGATGGAGGTGGTCAGAAAGCAGAATTTCTGTTCCATAGGAAATTCTGATTTGGGCCAAAAAGTTGAAGTAATGAAAGTTTTCACAGAATGAAAAGTTCAGACATTTCAATTCAGAAATGTTGAAATGACAAATGTCAGCCTCTTCAATCAAAACCAACTATTTTTGTATGATTTTTCTGAAGCATCATTTCCAAACATTGGTCCAAAGGAATATTTTCCCCCATTTTTTCCAACAAAAGAGTTTGACCTGCTCCAACTGCTGCTAGTTTTCTACATGGCTAAAGATATAAAATATCCTATAATGATGATGCACTTCTATTACTACCAGTGTATGCAGATCAGAGGCCTTTGAAGTATCACTGGTACATCTTGCATTACTCTGCCCCAAAGAACAGATCATTCCCTATGTTTCAAGTACACTATACAGAGCCTAGTACAAATTGATTGAGGCCTCAGAATTACCCCATAACTCATGGAGATTTTAAAATGTTTTTTAATTCTTTGCACAATATTTCTCTTGAGGCAACAGGTAACCAGTTTGGTTTTTGGCCTGATAACTTTGCTGTAGATTCTTCTCAGACAAAATTGTCAAGTTTCAGAAATATTTGGTCATGATGACTCTCAGGATAGCTCTTTATCTTGTTCTGTTTTTTCTCCTTTATTGTTCTTTTAAAGTTTTCTAAAGATATTTGTGTGCTGACCTTTAAGGTCAAACTATTTGTCCTTTATGACCCAATTCCTTCCGGTTTCCCTTAGCATCTTTCCTTCTATTTCAGGCTTAATTGCTGCTATTGTAAATTCTTCTGTCTGGTGGGTAGTTTTATGTCACATGAAACATATTTTCCTCCTAGCTCCTATTCTAAGAAAACTTTCAATGGATTCTCTAATTGTCACTAAGTAGCAGTGTCTCATTCTCTTTCCTTTCCTTTCTAAACTTCTTGTATGTGCCGATAGGGCTCAGATTTCGTATTGTTTTCATGCACACCAGCTGATGGGCTATTTGGGATCCAGATTTAGAGCCAGTTGCTGTACTGAAAGAGTTTCAGAGGCCTTTTGTACCTAAACAGAATGGATTTATGTTGATTTTGCTTTTCTTGATGTAACAGCTGCTTCCAATACCGTTAATGTTTTGACCATATACCAACATTTAGCATCTTTAGCTTTCCACATTCTGACTCCAGTCTCTAATTAGTTTTTAACCCATGTCACATGCTTTACACATTGCTGTGCTTTCAGCGTCGCTGTGGCCCAGAGGTAGCTATTGGGGTCTTAACATTTTACACATTGACTTGCTCTTGGGCCAGTTGTTATAGAGGGGCCTAATGCTCTTAAAGCTTTCCATGTTTTTTTCATGTTTTCACTGTAATGGCTTTGTAATGCAAGGGATTTGCCACTTTTCTGTTTAACCCTCTCCTTCCTGTTTTAAATCCAGATCTCCAGTCTTGTTAAAAGTAATTGCATAAAAATACAAATATTGTATTATAGGAAAATTGTCCTCTATCACAATTACACCTCAAGCCCAGAAATAAAGACTTGACTTGTTTCATCGGACATTTTCAGAGAAACGGGTATGTCCACAATTCAGGACAGTAGATACGTGTGCTAATGCAGCAGACTAATTTAAGCGCAGCACAGTTATGAGTTTACCTCCTCTAGCTTCCAAAGCATCTCTAGCACAAACTTTCACCTGCCCATTCCTACCCCCAACCCACCACACAAATCAGGAAAAAAGTGAGGCTAACCACCACTGTCCAATGTAGGCTTTTACAGAGGCTTTGATCCCAGTTCTGGACCGCGATGGGCAGATCGCCCAGCTGGGAAGCCTACTAGCACAGAAGGGTTCCCTGTGAAGTTCAAGGACTGTATAATGACCGTATATCATCCCTGTCAGTCTGTGGCATTGGGTTGGGAGTTGACATTTCAGAGGTGGGTAGGAGTGTGGCTAGAGCACTCTGCATGTGGTTATTCAGGGTTATTGTTTGGCTCCACAGAGAGGCACTACAGGCCCTGGGGGCTGCTCTAATTTACACTAGGGGACAGCTGGACTCAGAATTTGAGATGTGAAAGGGCAGCATACAACCAGCTTTGATGCCTACTCCCTCTGGGGCATTAGACCAAGGTGCATGGTAATTACTAAGCAGATCGTATCACAAAACTATTTTTAATCTACAGAAACGATTTCTAAAAGGCTGAATAATAGCCTATCACTGCACTCCCACACTAAACCACTTTGATATGGTTGAACGGATGGTTCCCATGCTGATTCCTACAGTTTTACAGATTCCATAAGGCTATTTGCATGAACCTTAGTGCCAGGGACAGTTTCCAATTGGCAAGAGTTCGTTTTTAGTTATATTTTCTTACAAGTTATAACTGCAACCCCGCAGACTCTGTGCTTGCAACACTGCTGGTTTTTGTAAAGAAATTCTAGGTCTATATACACTTTAGAAAGCAGTTTTGAACTAGAAGACACCGATCCTATTGTATGGAGGAGATAACACTGGCCTGGGATGTAGGAGACTCGGGTTCTATGCCCTGCTCTGCCGCTGGCCTGCTAGGGTGACCTTGGGCAAGTCATTTCTCTTTCCTGTGCCTCAGTTCCCCATCTGTGAAACGGGGATAACACTAACCTCCTTTGTGCAGCATTTTAAGATCTACTGATGGACTGTACTACATAACAGCAAAGTATCATGTTATTTTACTGCTGCAGCTTTCCACAGCCATGACTGGATTCTGCAGCTGTCCCCTTACTTTGATGGTGGCTTACTTTTTTCATGTTTTCTGTTCTTAGAGGGAAAGGACACCCATCATTCAATTTGGCAAGACATTCAGCATGATGAGCTCGTAGTTTTATGTGCATTGATATTGTGTCCATAATTTCTTGATACAATATCAAATATTTGTCCCTTAGAGGAAGAAACAATCCAATTCCACGCTGATTGAAATGTACAGTTTCAGCTTAGGGTGATCAGAGCAAAGCCTTACAAAGAATTCCATGTCGTGAATTGTTTATAGTCTATAGTAAACTCACTTCATCTCACCGGTGACGTGAGGATGTTCCAGTGAGGGCTAGCTCTGTTTGTCTCATGGGAGAAGTGGAGTTTTACAAGGGATTTGAATGAGGAGAGTGAACATTTGAGTAGATCTGAGTTTCCATTTAGTAAATACACATAATTAGCTATGGAACCATTCATTATGGACCTGAGCTGGAGCGCATTGAAGTCAATGGAAAGATTCTCACTGACTTGAGTGGGCTTTGGCTCAAGCGCTATAGTACTGGATGTACCTAATAGTGCATTGATCTCAGTGTAAATGAATAAAGTGAGATCTCCAGCACATTCCTGTGAAGGGGTGGGGGAGGGTGCAGCACTGTGTTATAAATAAGGACATTAATTTTTAGGATGAACCTGATTTGTGTCTTTATTGGTACTCATGAACATAAGCCATTTCTCCTATTGACCCTAAGGCAAGGGTGGGCAAACTATGGCCCACAGGCCAGATCCGGCCCCTCAGCGCTTTGAATCCGGCCCGCGGCACCGCCGGCACCATGTCTCTGTGGCTCCCGGGCTGGGGGGCAGAGGGCTCTGTGCATTGCCTCCAGGCACCGCCCCCTGCAGCTCCCATTGGCCAGGAACAGGGAACTGCAGCCAATGGGAGCTTCGGGGGAGGTACCTGGAGGTGTGGCAAGGGCAGCACATGCAGAGACCTCTGCCCCCCAACCCCCCAGGGGCTGCAGCATTTCCTGGAGCGGCATAGGGCTGGGGACAGGGCAGGCAGGCAGGGAGCCTGCCCTGGACCCGGTGCGCACTGCTGCCAGCCTGGAGCCTGAAGCCCTCCTGCACCCTGCCCCCCAATTCCCTGCCCTAAGCCCCCTGCCTGCACCTCGCACCCCTCCTGCACCCTAAGCCCCTGCCCTGAGCCCCCTCCCGCAATCCGCACCCCTGCCCTGAGCCCCCTCCTGCACTCTGCACCCTTCCTGCACCCCAACCCCGTTCCCTGAGCCCCCTCATGCACCCCGCACCCCCCTCTGCCCCAATCCCTTGCCCTGAGCCCCTTCCTGCACACCTCAACCCCTCCCACACTCCTTCCCGCACCCCAACTCCCTGTCCCCGCCCTGCATACAATTTCCCCACCCAAAAAGTTTGCCCACCCCTACCCCAAGGGATCTACAGCTTTCAGTCACTCTAGTGAAGAGTATGAGTACAGAATGTGTGTTTCTAGTCTCTAGTGGTTCTTAAGATGACAATGTAGCACCAGGATGGAATGGGTATTGAAAAAGTAACTTCAGAAGCAACAGCTCATCCGAATAATCAACTGATGTATCTGAAAAAGGCAGTTCAATTTTTCCCCACTGATTTATACCCTACACATTTTGGTCAAGACTTTTTTAAAAGGAGGCCCAACATTAAGATCCTGAGTCCATATTTAGGCACCCAAACAAGATTTTTCAAAAGTGCTGAGCTCCCGTACGCTTCAGTGGGAGCTGTTGTGTTATCGGCAATTCTGGAATCAGGCCATTTACTTAGGTGGTTAAATAGAGATTGAAAAGATTGAATTTAGGTGCCTTTTAATTTTAATATCAGTGTTTAATTGTAATAACAAAAGACTTTCCACACACTTTGGCTGAAATACATTCCCATTCTTACATTTGATTTAAAAACTAAACATGGCGGTGTGGGGGGGAACTATCCTTAATTGTGCTGCTGTGATATAGGTAAAGAGGAACTCGGATTATGGCTTATTTTCTCTGTTTCTCTTGAGGAGCTCACCTTTCCCTAGAGCCAAGGAGATGATGCCCTAGATTTTTATAAATCTGATTGCATTGTCATTCCAGTACGGTTTAGTCACAGCTGTGAATGTTAGCCATACTATACCGAGAGTGTGAACTTGGGCTGTTCACTCGTGCCTTGCATCCATTTCCATGATATTTTATTGTTCTGTTAATCAGGCTAAAGAAATATTTTCCACACTTCCTAGAGAATGGAAAATGTTGTGATTATAAAGGAAGCCAGTAGGGAACCCTCCTGAAGCTTAATGATGATAGTGACATTAGCCTTTTTCTGCTGAGAGGAACATCAAAGGTGGTAATGAGAGATAACATATCCTTGTACTAGTCAGCATACACAATAGATTATATCAGAAGATAAAATCTCTAAAGTGTGAAATTAAAATGCTACAACTTGCCTCTTTCTCTGACAAAGACACTCTTAGCATTGCTATGGCACACAAAAGTGCAGCTTCTTCTTGGATAGCAGGAATGTAACAATCTTTATGACAACTGTAAGCGTGGCACACACAGGAGGTAGCCAAACTATTGGTCAATCAGTGCTAAAAGGTTGGGTTCGGACACGTGCCATTGTTAGTTGCTCCAAGGCAAAACAATGACTGGCTTCTCAAACATTTCAGCGAGTGATGACCCAAGCGTGAGATTGAACAAGTCGTGCTGTTTTTCATGGGGTTCAGCCTGGGGCCTCAGCCCCCTAGCCTCTCTCACACCCATGGTGAGTTGCAATTAGACACATGCTCCTGGGGAAGCACGTGAGGTGCCAGGCACTCCACACACTCCCTGCTGACCAATTCACAGAGCAGCATCTCCTGTGACCTTCCAATCACACACAATTCATGCCTCTTGACAGGAGAAAAGTCCTTCTGATTGGCAGGAACCACAAAGGATCAAAGGGGGAGTCTGGGTACAAAGGCAGCCCCCAGATAAAGAGTTGGGCAATGACCTACACATGGATGTTAGGGATTTGTCACAGTGAAAGAAAAATAGTGAAATGAGAGATTCTTGAATTGACCATGGTATAAAACAGCTCGGAAGACATCTAGGGTGTGGGTCCTGATGAATATGGCCTAGAATAGACTGTAACATATCAACGCTGACCTATAACTTGTATATTGGAAAGATGTATTTGCTTTTTTTCAAAAAAAAAAAACTCATATAAAATTAAAGGGCCTTGAATTCTCCTTACCATTGTAAAAGCAAGCCCAGATTGAAACCCGTTGCATGTTTGACATTGGGGCTAACAAAGCAGCCATATCAACTATGGGATTTGCTGTCAGCTATGGCCATATTATGGGGTAAATGCAGGTTTTCACACAGTCCAAAAATGGCTGGCTAAATAAAAAGCCAAAGACTTTAATCCCATTCAAGCAGAGAGATGCATTTTCATCCTGGGGAAAGTACATGTCTGACAACCCACAGAGAGATCTGAAGAGTAACACAAGATGTGCGGGTCGATCTCAGGCTGGCTGGCTGGCACTTAAGGCAAGCCAGGGTCAGCCTTGCTGGGGACATTGCAGCTAGCCCCCAGCTGAAGGTGGCATGGCAATTTAAGGATATTTAGTGACCACAGCTGGGAAAGGGCTAAGAAAAGAGTGGAGAGCTTGGCTGAAGGGGGAGAAGACTGCAGAAAAGGAACGACTCTCCTACAGGTAGGAGAACCCACACGGAACAGGGTCAGGCTCCTATGGGTGGGACCTCCGAGGTAGGGCTTAAACAGTCAGGTAGGAGGGTCTACACAGAGCAGCATAAACTCCTGTGGGGTAAGCCCTGAGCTCAGGGCACCCAGAGGGGGGGGGCAAGTGGGGCAATTTGCCCCAGGCCCCACAGGGGCCCCCACGAGAGTTTTTCAGGGCCCTTGGAGCGGGGTCCTTCACTTGCTCCGGGAGCCCCGGAAAACTCTCACGGGGCCCGGGCCTCTGGAGCTTCCTCCACTCCCGGTCTTCGCTGGCGGGGGGTCCTTCCGCTCCGGGGCAAAGAACCCCCTGCCGCCGAATTACCGCCGAAGCGGGACCCCCCGCCGAAGTGCAGCTGGGTCTTCGGTGGTAATTCGGCCGTGGGGGGGAGCCCCGCCGCGGGTCTTCGGGGTACTTCGGTGGCGGGTCCCAGAGTGGAAGGACCCCCCGCCGCTGAATTACCGCCGAAGCGGGGGCCCCCCGCCGCCGAAGACCCCAGGCCCCAGGAATCCTCTGGGCGGCCCTGCCTGAGCTAGGGCCTACCAGGAGCAGGGAAAGCCCTAGGCAAGCTTCCAGAGTCCCTGAGGGAACGGAGGCAGTGAGGGAAAACCTGGTAAGACAAGAAGTGAGTAGGCCCTCTCACTACATTGTGGGTCATTAGATAAACCCCATTTGAAAAGACTGGCCGCACAATTACTCTGTCCTGTTCGAAACCAGTTGAGGGATGACCACATGTGCCTTGGCAGGCCAAAACGTGGTGGACACATGGTTGGGTCGGTGACAAGAGTGATTAATGACTATCATCACTGACCACTTGTTATGCCAAGCAGATTCCATCGGCATGTCCTGTAGTGGCATAAGTGACCATAAAAGATGTCTAGAAGACAAGCAAACTGGCAGGTGGCTAAAGAGGTTACAGAGGCAAGTTGCTGTTCTCACTGATCTTGGCCCAGGAGCATGATGGAGACTCCCCCATGGTGAATATGTGGCGGTGCTATGTTACTAGGTATTAGCAGCCATGGCAAGGGAGTTGCACATGAAGTCTTGGTAGCAGTGCACATAGCTTTGTTAAGCTCTACATCGACCAGTCTTGCGTGAGATGAGCGACACCAGACAGGAGCCCAGTACTCTGCTGTTGAATAACAGAGGCCAATGGAGTATTTTCTACGCGTCCAGACACTTGCACCCCACGTTGAGCTGGCCAGTTTTCTGAGCAAGTTGTTCCGAGTGGTAACTTTGGCTGCTGTCTTCCTCAGGTGGTTATGGCATGTCAATGACCAATGTCACACCAAGGTAAACTGGGTTTGGGTCATGCTGCAGGCATTTGCTGTTTAAAAAAATATTTAACTTGTGGCTTGCACTTTCATTATGCAGATGAAATATGCTGTAAACCTTTTTGGAAAAGCTCAGCTGCAGGCACCATTGACTACAGTAGATTAGGCCATGAGGAAAGGCCAGTAAGAACACTTCAGTGGAGCCCAAGAGGGACAGAAGACTTATTAGCTGGACTGATTTTGGACTTTCAGTTACCACTTTTGTTACCCCAGATGGGGTTTGAACTTTATGTCACTTGGTCAGAGGGCTGAGCAATAGAAGACCAAATGAGAAGCAGAGGGCCAGCAGGACATTCTGGAGATGAGAAGCCCCTGAAGCACTGCATTGTGAGACAAAGGGATGCTACAGCTGGTGAGTTCACTATCTTACAAGGTGAATCTAGACAAAGGCAAAATTTGGCTTTAAATGGCGACCTTTCATGGTGTGTTACCTTTACATTTAATAGGAGATTGTTCGCCTTTGGTATAAAAAAACCTCAGGTAGCCTCTGGAGAAAAGTGCTTGCGAGTTGATATGTCTAGGGAGTCAAAGGATGATTTAAAAGGAGTTTGTCTTCAAGATCTGGATCGAAGTCCATGGGAACCCTTCCATGGACATGCATGGATCAAGCCCAAAAGAGTACCCATGTCTAGCTATAGTTCCGTATTTGCTGCCCTAGTGGAAAAGGGGATAAGCCTAATGTCTGCATTTCCCTTCTGTGGTCTCATCTCTTACTGAATATGGGCCAAAAATCTTTGTACAGCTTCTGATTAAAGAGGAGCAGAATATAGGTCAATGCCATATGTTTTCTGGCCTGTCCTCTGAGACTAAATGTGTTTATAAAGGCAAGTTTTTAAAAGGTCTCTGGTTTTGCACATGTGCAAAGCAGTTTTTATGCACACAAGCAAATATTTCCATACACAAATGGATTATTAAACACTTCTAACTGACACTCACACACAACTGTGGGCTCTTTGTGCAGACACATGTGCCATGACAATTGTACATGTGTACAAAATGAGTAACTGACTATATATTTGCATTAGCATTTTCATGCTGGAAGTATTCACAGGGCCATCTTGAGATCTCTCTGGGGCAGTAAGCTGGAAGGTCATCAGTCAGGGATCAGAAATCATATCATGTGACTTAGACAACAAGTCACACAGCACAAATATCAAATCACAAATATTACATAGTCACATAGACTCATAGACTTTAAGGTCAGAAGGGACCATTATGATCATAGAATCATAGAATATCAGGGTTGGAAGGGACCTCAGGAGGTCATCTATTCTGATCCCCTGCTCAAAGCCGGACCAATTCCCAACTAAATCATCCCAGCCAGGGCTTTGTCAAGCCTGACCTTAAAAACCTCTAAGGAAGGAGATTCCACCACCTCCCTAGGTAACCCATTCCAGTGCTTCACAACCCTCCTAGTGAAAAAGTTTTTCCTAATATCCAACCTAAACCTCCCCCTCTGCAACTTGAGACCATTACTCCTTGTTCTGTCATCTGCTACCACTGAGAACAGTCTAGATCCATCCTCTTTGGAACCCCCTTTCAGGTAGTTGAAAGCAGCTATCAAATCCCCCCTCATTCTTCTCTTCTGCAGACTAAACAATCCCAGTTCACAGATTCATAGATTCTAGGACTGGAAGGGACCTCGAGAGGTCATCAAGTCCAGTCTCCTGCCTTCATGCCAGGACCAAATACTGTCTAGACCATCCCTGATAGACATTTATCTAACCTACTCTTAAATATCTCCAGAGATGGAGATTCCACAACCTCCCTAGGCAATTTATTCCAGTTTTTAACCACCCTGACAGTTAGGAACTTTTTCCTAATGTCCAACCCAAACCTCCCTTGCTGCAGTTTAAGCCCATTGCTTCTTGTTCTATCCTTAGAGGCTAAGGTGAACAAGTTTTCCCCTTCCTCCTGATGACACCCTTTTAGATACCTGAAAACTGCCATCATGTCCCCTCTCAGTCTTCTCTTTTCCAAACTAAACAAACCCAATTCTTTCAGCCTTCCTTCATAGATCATGTTCTCAAGACCTTTAATCATTCTTGTTGCTCTTCTCTGGACCCTCTCCAATTTCTCCACATCTTTCTTGAAAACTGGACATGATACTCCAGTTGAGGCCTAACCAACGCAGAGTAGAGCGGAAGAATGACTTCTCGTGTCTTGTTCACAACACACCTGTTAATGCATCCCAGAATCACATTTGCTTTTTTTGCAACAGCATCACACTGTTGACTCATATTTAGCTTGTGGTCCACTATACCCCCTAGATCCCTTTCTGCCGTACTCCTTCCTAGACAGTCTCTTCCCATTCTGTATGTGTGAAACAGATTTTTCCTTCCTAAGTGGAGCACTTTGCAGTTCCCTCAGCCTCTCCTCATAAGTCATGTGCTCCAGCCCCCTAATCATTTTTGTTGCCCTCCGCTGGACTCTTTCCAATTTTTTCATATCCATTTTGTAGTGTGGGGCCCAAAACTGGACACAGTACTCCAGATGAGGCCTCACCAATGTCGAATAGAGGGGAATGATCACGTCCCTCAATCTGCTGGCAATGCCCCTACTTATAAAGCCCAAAATGCCATTAGCCTTCTTGGCAACAAGGGCACACTGTTGACTCATATCCAGCTTCTCGTCCACTGTAACCCCTAGGTCCTTTTCTGCAGAACTGCTGCCCAGCCATTCGGTTCCTAGTCTGTAGCAGTGAATGGGATTCTTCCGTCCTAAGTGCAGGACTCTGCACTTGTCCTTGTTGAACATCATCAGGTTTCTTTTGGCCCAGTCCTCTAATTTGTCTAGGTCCCTCTGTATCCTATCCCTACCCTTCAGCGTATCTACCACTCCTCCCAGTTTAGTGTCATCTGCAAACTTGCTGAGGGTGCAGTTCACACCATCCTCCAGATCATTAATGAAGATATTGAACAAAACTGGCCCCAGGACCGACCCTTGGGGCACTCCGCTTGATACCGGCTGCCAACTAGACATGGAGCCATTGATCACTACCCATTGAGCCCGACGATCTAGCCAGCTTTCTATCTACCTTATAGTCCATTCATCCAGCCCATACTACTTTAACTTTCCGGCAAGAATACTGTGGGAGACGGTATCAAAAGCTTTGCTAAAGTCAAGGAATAACACATCCACTGCTTTCCCCTCATCCACAAACCCAGTTATCTCCTCATAGAAGGCAATTAGGTTAGTCAGGCATGACTTGCCCTTAGTGAATCCATGCTGACTGTTCTTGATCACTTTCCTCTCCTCTAAGTGCTTCAGAATTGATGCCTTGAGGAACTGCTCCATGATTTTTCCAGGGACTGAGGTGAGGCTGACTGGCCTGTAGTTCCCCGGATCCTCCTCCTTTCCTTTTTTAAAGATGGGAACTACATTAGCCTTTTTCCAGTCATCCGGGACCTCCCCTGATCACCATGAGTTTTCAAAGATAATGGCCAATGGCTCTGCAATCACATCCGCCAACTCCTTTAGCACCCTCGGATTCAGTGCATCCGGCCCCATAGACTTGTGCTTGTCCAGTTTTTCTAAATAGTCCTGAACCACTTCTTTCTCCACAGAGGGCTGGTCATCTCCTCCCCAT
Source organism: Mauremys mutica (assembly GCF_020497125.1). Taxonomy (NCBI): domain Eukaryota; kingdom Metazoa; phylum Chordata; order Testudines; family Geoemydidae; genus Mauremys; species Mauremys mutica. The sequence continues at coordinate 6,259,804 of NC_059076.1, read as the reverse complement.
ACTGTGCTGCTCTATGCAGCAGTCTGGGATCTGACCTTGTTTGTGAAGACAGAGGCAAGAAAAGCATTGAGTACATTAGTTTTTTTCACATCCTCTGTCACTAGATTCCCTCCCTCATTCAGCAAGGGGCCCACACTTTTCTTGACTTTCTTCTTGTTGCTAACATACCTGAAGAAACCCTTCTTGTTACTCTTAACATCTCTTGTTAGCTGCAACTCCAAGTGTGATTTGGCCTTCCTGATTTCACTCCTGCATGCCTGAGCAATATTTTTATACTCCTCCCTGGTCATTTGTCCAATCTTCCACTTCTTGTAAGCTTCTTTTTTGTGTTTAAGGTCAGCAAGGATTTCACTATTACGCCAAGCTGGTCTCCTGCCATATTTACTATTCTTTCTACACATCGGGATGTTTTTTAAAGAAGCCTCAATAAGGCTTCTTTAAAATACAGCCAGCTCTCCTGGATTCCTTTCACCCTCATGTTATTCTCCCAGGGGATTCTGCCCATCAGTACCGTGAGGGAGTCAAAGTCTGCTTTTCTGAAGTCCAGGGTCCTTATTCTGCTGCTCTCCTTTCTTCCTTGTGTCAGGATCCTGAACTCGACTATCTCATGGTCACTGCCTCCCAGGTTCCCATCCCCTTTTGCTTTCCCTATGAATTCTTCCCTGTTTGTGAGCAGCAGGTCTAAAAGAGCTCTGCCCCTAGTTGTTCCTCCAGCACTTGCACCAGGAAATTGTCCCCTGTGCTTTCCAAAAGCTTCCTGGATTGTCTGTGCACTGCTGTATTGCTCTCCCAGCAGATATCAAGGTGATTAAAGTCTCCCATGAGAACCAGATCATCTAGTCTGACCTTCTGCACAATGCAGGCCACAGAATCTCACCCACCCACTCCTGTAACAAACCTCTAACCTATGTCTGAGTTATTGAATTCCTCCAGTCATTGTTTAAAAACCTCAAGGTGCAGAGAATCCTCCAGCAAGTGAGCCGTGCCCCACGCTGCAGAGGAAGATGAAAAACCTCCAGCGCTTCTGCCAATCTGCCCTGGAGTAAAATTCCTTCCCGACCGCAAATATGGTGATCAGCTAAACCCTGAGCATGTGGGCAAGACTCACCAGCCAGCACCCAGGAAAGAATTCTCTGTAGTAACTCAGATCCAGTGGTGAGCTGCAGCCGGTTCGCACCGGTTCACGCGAACCGGTTGCTAAATTTAGAAGCCATTTTAGAACCGGTTGTCCCGCGTGGGAGAACTTGTTCTAAAAGGGCATTTAAATTTAACAAGAGCTCCCTGCTGCGGCCCAGCTTACCTCAGCTCTGCCTCCACCTCCTCCCACGAATGCTCCGCCCTGCTTCTCCTCCCCCCCTGCTTCCCGCAAATCAGCTCTTCGCGCGGGAAGCTTGGGAGGGCTGAGAAGCAAGCAGGCTTCCCGCTGAGGCTCCGAAGAGGACACTGAGGTAGGGGTAGAGGAAACGAGGAGGGCGGTGTGCCCCGGCCCCCGCGTCCCCCCCCAGCCGCCTGGCTCCGGCTCCGCGTCCCTCCCTGCCCCGAGTCCCCACCACCACCACCCGGCCCCCCAGCCGCCCGGCTCCGGCTCTGGCCGTGGCCCGCCCCGCGGCCCTGGCCGCCCGGCTCCGGCTCGCCTGGTTCCGGCCGTGACCTCACCTACCGAGATGCTGGGCACCGGCAGCGCGGGTTGGGGCGCGGCAGCGGGCCGGGCTGCAGCTCCGGTAGCGCGGGTCTGGGCGCGGTGGCGGGCCGGGCTGCAGCTCCAGCAGCGCGGGTCGGGGTGTGGCGGCGGGCCGGGCTGCAGCTCTGGCAGCGCGGGTCCAGGCGCGGTGGCAGGTTTTTACACACCTGACTATAAAGTCAGGTGTGTGTAAAAAAAAAAAAAATGGGGCGGGACCATGATCCCTCCTGGGGTGAGGAGGGAACCGGTTGTTATGATTTTGGCAGCTCATCACTGCTCAGATCCCACCCCATCTAACATCCCATCACAGACCATTGGGCATATTTACCACTAATAATCAAAGATTAGTTAATTGCCAAAATTAGGCTATCCCATCATACTATCCCTTCCATAAACTTATCAAGCTTAGACTTGAAGCCAGATATGTCTTTTGCCTCCACTGCTCCCCTTGGAAGGCTGTTCCAGAACTTCACTCCTCTAATGGTTAGAAACCTTCATCTAATTTCAAGCCTAAACTTCCTGATATACAGTTTATATCCATTTGTTCTTGTGTCCACATTGGTACTAAGCTTAAATAATTCCTCTCCCTCCCTGATATTTATCCCTCTGATATATTTATAAAGAGCAATCAAATCTCCCCTCAACCTTCTATTGGTTAGGCTAAACAAGCCCAGCTCTTTGAGTCTCCTTTAATGAGAAAGGTTTTCCATTCCTCGGATCATCCTAGTAGCCCTTCTCTGTACCTGTTCCAGTTTGAATTCATCCTTCTTAAATATGGGAGACCAGAACTGCACACAATGTTCCAGATAAGGTCTCACCAGTGCCTTGTATAACGGTACTAACACCTCCTTATCTCTACTGGAAATACCTCCCTGATGCATCCCAATACCGCATTAGCTTTTTTAATGGCCATATCCCATTGGCAGCTCATAGTCATCCTGTGATCAACCAACACTCCGAGGTCTTTCTCCTCTGTTACTTCCAACTAATGCATCCCAATTTATAACCAAAATTCTTGTTATTAATCTCTAAATGCATGACCTTGCACTTTTCACTATTAAATTTCATCCTGTTACTATTACTCCAGTTTAAAAAGGTCATCCAGATCTTCCTGTATCATATTCCAGTCCTTCTCTGTGTTAGCAATACCTCCCAGCTTTGTGTCATCCACAAACTTTATTAGCACATTCCCACTTTTTGTGCCAAGGTCAGTAATAAAAAGATTAAATAAGATTGGTCCCAAAACTGATTCCTGAGGAACTCCACTAGTAACCTCCTTCCAGCCTGACAGTTCACCTTTCAGTACGACCCATTGTAGTCTCCTCTTTAACTAGTTCCTTATCCACCTTTCAATTTTCATATTGATCCCCATCTTTTCCAATTTAACTAATAATTCCCCATGTGGAATCGTATCAAATGCCTTTCTGAAATCGAGGTAAATTAGATCCACTGCATTTCCTTTGTCTAAATAATCTGTTACCTTCTCAAAGAAGGAGATCAGGTTGGTTTGGCATGAGCTACCTTTTGTAAAACCATGTTGTATTTTGTCCCAATTACCATTGACCTCAATGTCCTTCATTACTTTCTCCTTTAAAAATTTTTCAAGACCTTGCATACTACAGATGTCAAACTAACAGGCCTATAGTTACCCAGATCACCTTTTTTTCCTTTCTTAAAAATAGGAACTATGTTAGCAATTCTCCAATCATATGGTACAACCCCTGAGTTTACAGATTCATTACAAATTCTTGCTAATGAGCTTGCAATTTCATGTTCCAGTTCCTTTAATATTCTTGGATGAAGATTATCTGGGCCCCCCAGTTTAGTCCCATTAAGCTGTTCAAGTTTGGCTTCTACCTCGGATGTGGTAATATCTACCTCCATATCCTCATTCCCATTTGTTATCCTACCATTATCCCTAAGCTCCTCATTAGCCTAATTAAAGACTGAGGCAAAGAATTTGTTTAGATATTGGGCCATGCCTAGATTATCCTTAACCTCCACTCCATCCTCAGTGTTTAGCGGTCCCACTTCTTCTTTCTTTTTTTCCTTCTTATTTATATGGCTATACAACCTTTTACTATTGGTTTTAATTCCCTTTGCAAGGTCCAACTCTACATGGCTTTTGGCCATTCTTTCTTTATCCCTACATGTTCTGACCTCAATAATTTAGCTTTCCTTGCTGATCCCTCCCATCTTCCACTCTGTAGTGGGTTGGTTACCCGCTCCTGCCCTGAGGGGTTTAAAAAGTGGCCTGAGAGGGCTTGAAGGCTGCAGCTCTAAAAGCTGGGCTGATTGGGGAAGCGGCCGCAGCTGGGCCACACCCTAATCAGGCCACAGCTGGCCTGTATAAAAAGGCCAGGGAAGCCAGGAGCAAATAGTCTCCCTCTGCCTGTAGAGGGAGAAGGGCCTGGCTGCAGGGAGTTAGTCCCATGGTACCTGAGGGGAGCAGGGCTGGGGAAAGGCAGAGCAGCTGAGGAGCTCCAGCCTGGAAAGCCCCAGGCTGCGGCCTAGCACAAGGCCATCAGATACTGGGGGTTGCAGGGGGCAGCCCAGGAGTAGGCCAAGGCAGCAGATCCAAACCCCCTTTGCCTATGACGAGTGGCTGATACTGCAGTCTGCCCCAGTGAACGGGGGCTAGATGGAGACTGGGCAGTAGCCAAAACTGAGACAAAGTGGGGATAGTGGGTTGGGGGTTCCCCAGGGAGGGGAGACCCAGATTGATGGGGTACTATCAGGGGGCAGCACCCCAGTTAATAGGGCACCAGGGTCCAGGGAGGGACAGGGGGGCCAAGAGGACAGGTGGATCACCAGCCTGCAGAGGGTGCTCTGGATGCTGGAATGAGCTAATTCCCAGGATAACCAGCAGGAGGCGCCGCAGGGGTGAGTCTGGCTCATCTATACACTCCTTGTAGTCTTTCTGCTTTTTCTTAATCACCTTTCTGAGATGCTTGCTCATCCAGCTTGGTCTACAACTCCTGCCTATGATTTTTTCCCCCTTTCTTGGGATGCAGGCTTCTGATAGTTTCTGCAGCTTTGACTTGAAGTAATGCCAGGCCTCCTCCGCCTTTAGATCCACAAGTTCTTCAGTCCAATCTACTTCCCTAACTAATTTCCTTAATTTTTTAAAGTTAGCCCTTTTGAAATCAAAAACCCTAGTCCCATATCTATTTTGGTTAACCTTCCATCTAGTTTGAACTGCATTAGCTCATGGTCACTCGAACCAAGGATGTCCCCTACAACCAATGCTTCTATGAGGTCCTCACTACTCACCAAAACCAAATCTAAAGTGGCATCCCCTCTTGTTGGTTCTTCAACTACTCGGTGAAGGAATCCATCACCTATCACATCCAGAAAAATCTGAGCCCTATTATTATTACTACCACTTGTCCTCCAGTCTATATCTGGAAAGTTAAAGTCTCCCATGATCACACAATTCCCATTAGTATTTACTTTATTAAAAACATTAAAGAGGTCTCTATCCATATCCAGATCAGATCCCAGTGGTCTATAGCACACCCCAAGCACTCTCCCAGGGGAGGCTCTAGTAGCTTTCTTTCCCAATGTGATTTTTGCCCAGACAGACTCTCTTATCCATTCCATCACTTCTTATTTCTTTACAGTTAACCTCATCATTGATATACAATGCTACTCCACCACCTTTGCCATTATTTCTGTCTTTCCTAAACAGCACGTAGCCTTCAATACCTGTACTCCAGTCATGACTACTATTCCACCATGTTTCTGTTATCCCACTTCCTGCACCAGTACCTCTAGTTCCTCCATTTTGTTACCTAGGCTCCTTGCATTAGTGTACAAACATCTTAATTTTTGCTGTTTGGCTTCACTGACATTCTTTACCCAATTTGACACAGACATTCTACGACCAGTATCACCTATTAGACTGGTATCGACACTACCCTTCCTCCTTATGTCCATTCTCATATCCAGGGCTGTATCTTTTCTTACTTCGTTTTCTTCATTCTCGATATTAAATTCTGGTGTGGAGATTACCTGGACATCTCCCCCAAATTCCTAGTTTAAAGCTCTCTTAATCAGTTGTGCCAGCCTCCATCCTATAAGTCTATTTCCCTCCCTACTCAGGTGAAGTCCATCCAGAGAGAACAGTCCTCTGTCCATGAATGCTTCCCAGTGGCCATACATCCCAAAGCCCTCCTTATAGAACCCCTGCCTGAGCCATCTGTTGATCGCCACAATGAGTATTGAAGGGCAATAGTTCATGAGCCACTGCAATGTATTCACACCAAAAGTTTTCACCAACCAGTGAACACATTTGTAAGAATCATTGTCTATTTATAGATAATTCATGAGTAAAACAAGGTTACATATCCAAGGTATTTATATGGCTGCACTATTATAGTATCTGAGCACCCACAATCCACCTAGCCTCACATCACCCTGTGAGGTAGGACGTTGCTGTTATCCCCATTGTCACCAAATGACATTAATAGGCAGCAGGTTTCAAACAAACACAAGGAAATATTTCTTCACACAGCACACAATCAACCTGTGGAACTTGTTGCCAATGGATGTTGTGAAGGCCAAGACTATAACAGGGTTCAAAAAAGAACTATATAAGTTCATGGAGGATAGGTCCATCAATGGCTATTAGCCAGGATGGGCAGGGATGGTGTCCCTAGCCTGTGTTTGCCAGGAGCTGGGAATGGGCAGCAGGGGATGGATCACTTGATGATTCCCTGTTCTGTTCATTCCCTCTGGGGCACCTGGCATTGACCACTGTCGGAAGACAGGATACTGGGCTAGATAGACCTTTGGTCTGACCCAGTATGGCCATTCTTATATTCTTATGTACAGATAGGGAACTAAGACACAGGGGGGCAGATTGTCAAAATTATTTAGATACCTAAATATGCAGCAAGGTACTGAGGCACTCCTGCAAAGCCAACTGGTGCCTAACACCCATTGATTTCTGTGGGTGTCTGTGTCAGGGCAGACTTTTGACCCTGGGTCTCATAAGGCCCAGACCCTAATCATTGAGCCATTGTTCCTCTATCTAGTCACCAAATTAACTATTAGTGGGAGTTGTTCACCAAACTATTCTCTTTAATCAGTTCAGGGCATGTTTCAGTTGTAAAAAGGAAAGAAATAAGTCACACCTTTCTTTTCCTGCTTCCGTTGTGCTGTTGAAGAATGGAAAGCTTGGCTTCTGTAGCCAAGGAAACCAAATTCAAAGGCTGCCCTGACCTACCCAAATAAGTACATATAAATGTGTTTAAATGAATGTTGTGTGGCTCAGAAGCCACTCTGTCAGATTATCTGAATGGCTAGTAAATTACCCTTTTATCATCCCACTGGAAGGATCAGCTAGATCCGGGATACAGCTAGCCTCACAATCCTTCAGCTATGCTGGACAGAATTGGAAAAGCAATAAAGTGTTGGGGAAATGGCACACAGGGACACTAATGTTATATTGGAAATGTTTCTCATCCTAATAGTCATACTTTGTTGTTACGTGTCGCACATGACTGGCAAGATAAAGCTCGGTGAAAATACTTATTCTGGGAATAGACCATTCTAGCATGTAGCATTTTTAGATTTTTCTTGAAGTGTTTATAGATTGACTCATATCTTTTGTCTGGGGCAGCCATGACCATCCGGTTGAACCATATCCATAAATTCTCCAGAAGAGCTCTTCTCTCTGATTTGGTTTCAGTTTTTGCTTTTTGACATTTTTCAGAAAAGCAGAAACTAATCCTTTGGTTTTGGTTTTTGTTTTTTTAAGTGCTTGTCTTGTTAATTTACATTTTAACTATCTTGTATTTTTTGGCATGTAGGACCTTTTATCCCAAAAGATAATGTGGATTTTAAATAGGAAGAAATATACATATTCCATTATTATCTGGCCAGGAGACTGGGGTTAACGTCTGACTTTAAAGACACATAAACGGAGGTTTAATGATCATGAATGGTCAAGTTGCCACATTTATGACTCACCTGTAAGGACAGTGTTGTCAGATGCTCCCGGTGTGGTGCTCTGCTCTGTTCAGTGTTGATATCACTCGGCTGCGTGTGTGTGTTCCCTCTGTGTGCTGCCCCAGCTCTGCGCAGATAGCTGACACAGCAGACGCCAAGAGAACCCCCAATGACCACAGACTCTAGTAAGGTACGAAGGCACGTTGGCCAGGTTTATTGCCGTATCGGGCACAGTAGTAGTTCCCTGTAGATTTCTTAGTCTAATTCAGAGCATACTACAAATATGTACCCACGGTCAATGGACTCGGCTCAGTCAGTGGCGGGACTTTCCACTGCCCCCAGGCTGGACAAAGACACCGCCCCAGGGATATATTCTTATACACAGGTACAAACAAGTTACACATCAATCCTGACGTATTGAGGTGCAGCCCTTCTACGTAGCAAGGTACAACCCCTTTACGTAGTAAGGTGCCGCCTCTCACCTTGTACATGTTGGTTCGAACAAAACAACTCTATCCATCATATTACCCTTTTGGCCCTGTCATTGGGATGGGTCAGCCTGTTCCTTGTTATTTGTGTGGAATGTACAAGTATGTGAATGTTCTGATATCTAGTGTTCAGTACCTTTTAGGTACGTATCTTCTTGCAGCATCAGCCCTTTCCTTGCCAGCTTCTGTGAGCAGGGCCTGCCTCTGGCTCACAGCTTAACTTTGCTTTATGTTAGCAAAGTCTTGACCATTACTTTAGTTCAGGCCTCAGGCCTCATACTGGGCCTCTGATAAGGGTGTATGTTTCAGGGCCTCATCTTAGTACAGACAGCACTGTAACAGAACTGTGCTCCCTGGTACTGTGCTGGGGTCTTGGTACTATAATGACTCACCAGGGAGAATTCCACCTAGTGACTAGGTCTCATGGCCACATGGGTTTCTCATGGAAGCCTTGTGGGAAGTTCTTGGCCCTCAGCAATCACAGGTTCAAGTCTTTACTCTGTTACAGGCTTCAGGCAAGTCATTTGGCTTTAGATCCACAAGGGGGCTTCATCTCACCACGGTAGTACCTAACTTTAGGCATCCTGCCACCTACTGGAGTCTGCAGACTTGAATTAGGCACCCAGACTCCCTATATGATGCAGGGGGAGAGTTAGCTACCTAAAAATGGGCCTCGCCAAAACCAGTAAACTGAGTGGGGAACTGTCTAAGCTAGCCATAGGAAATGATGAGCAGAGAGGTGTGCCTAAGCACTCAAAAGGAGTGTTAGGTGCCGAAGTCTGGACTGGGGGGAGGCATCTCCCTTTGGTTAGGATTCACAGCCATGAGCCTTCTCCTGGAGTTTGGCACCTAAACATTGTCTCACAAAAAAGGAGTAGGCACTACTGTCACCCCCTTCATAACATGTAGTCCACTGCTTAGTGCACTTACCTGGGATATGTGGGAGACCTGGGTTCAAATCCTCCCCCTGCTTGATGTGGAGCAGCAATCTGAACCCAGCTCTCCCACCTCTCAGGTGAGTGCCCTAGCCACTGGGGCTAAGGCTATTCTGGGCTGGGTCTCTCTGGCTCTCCCATTGACGCTGTTCTGTCTTGTATAAATAATTAAATAGGAGTAATGTAGGTATTCTGCTGATTACCACTCAAAGCATTAAGCATTTGTCGCCAGCACCTCTGCTTTATCCTGAGCACAATGAGAGGGAAGCAACGATGTCTAACATCAAATAGAAAATTCTACTTCTGCTGTGACAATTTCATCTCTGGCTTAATTTTACCTTCTGTCTGTTATCAGCAGAAGCATGCTCATGGCAAACAGCTTGAAAAGAGATGATGCTGGAGCTTCTGATTTAAAGAGCTACAAATAGGAAGCCATTTGCAATACACAACAACAGTTTTTTGTTGGTCTGCTTTTAACCCGTGCTTCTATTTTGCTCTCATGTAAATTGGCATGTCCTTTAAATCAACTGGAGCTGCACCCATGAAATGGCACCCATTTTTGGCAGATATTCACATGAGACCTGGAGGAAAACTGGATGAAAATCAGTTAAACTTTTACAGAATTTATTTTTTTTTAAATTGTTAGAATTTTGCAATATCAAAATGTTGATTTTTTTTCAATCATTGGAAAAAAATGCAACCAGATGTAGAGTTTCGGTTTAAAACAAAATAAAACCAAAAAACCCCCCAAAAATAAATTTTCAACAAAAAAAGTCAACATTCAGTACACCTGAAGCAGTTTTAATTCTTATACTTTAAGGACATACTTTGACTCCTGAGCCTTCTCTCATGCACACCCTGATAAAAAAGGGATAACTCCACCAAAGTCCATGCAGATAGAGTGGTACAGAACAGATGTCAGTGAGACAAGGATCAGCCCAATTACTTATTTAAACTTTTCTTCCTTGATCATCTTTATGTCAGCGGTACTCAGAGAAACAGCTTCTCTCTATAGAGACTCCTACACTGTGAGCTCAGAATATGAAACACCAAGACCATCATTTCCCTCAAGTGTTGGAGTTTTTTTCTTTCCCCTCTTTGTTTTCAGATTTATCCAACTTCATTCAGAAACTTCTTTGACAAACCTACTGAGGAGCCCTATTGCGAGGCACCTCCAATAACCACCTTTCAGACAGCACAGCTATAATCCAAAGAGGGAAAACAGCCATGTAGTTGTTTTTTCAGGTCAGTTTTATTGACCCAGATACTTTATGATTGCCGTTAAGCCTGATTGAATCAGTGCATGGTGCTGCAAGATGAACTAAAGTGACGTGTTCTTTCAACTGAGCACAACTTCCAGAGGCCTTGAGACCAATTAAAATAAAGCCTTTCTGCTCACTTCTTAGCAAATACCCAGAGAAGGCCAAAGTGCAATACTTCATAGAAGTGACAGCGTTGAAGAAACCTCACTCATGTGCACAGTGTTTTAAAGACTTGGGAAGTCATTAGGCATGTTCATGGGCTTGCAAATTCTCCATTGAAAATGGTTTTCAACACACTGCAAACATGAAAAATTTGTTCTTATGGATGATGTCTACGAAAACCACTCTGCAGAATATAAACTCAATCAAAAAATGTTCTCCCAAGAAGTAATCAGCTGATGATTTCTTTTATCTATTCTTAATTGCAAAGCCATAAAACCAGTCACATAGTGGATTAAGTCATCTGATTAATTAAACATGACTATTTAGGTGCATTGTTTGCAAAAGACTGTTACTGATTTAGTTTTGTAGCTTAGTAGGCAATATGCCCCAAAGGGCCTTTAATATCAAGAGACAAACTTAATTTGAAAAAGTCATGTCTATTGCCCACACAACTTTTGAAATCATCAATATGTTCTCAGAATGGGAGGCTGAACAATAAACCAACATGCACAATTGCAAGAGAAGTGCCTAACCTGCTTGGTTTTTCATTTGTCATCTCTGAGAGCAAATGAAAGTAGGAAAACATTAAGCAAAAAAATTGCACAGTTACTGGAGAAAAGATGTGACAATACTGAAAATACAAGAAAATGACAGCCTGGGTCTCAGGCCTTTTTTTCCCCCTGGATAGATTTTTATACTGGGAGATTCCTAATAAACTGCTACATTGGACTTCTGAGTGCAGAAAGATGCCATGAAGGAGTATGCTGTATTGGTCTCTGGTATCTCTGCATTATTTAGGAAAAGGCACCATTGTAGGAAGCAAATTTTCAAAAATAGATATCTAAGTTACATCTACAATATATTCACACATCCAAACAGGTGGATGTGCATGGGGAAACTCCATGTGTCAAACAGGTAAGCATGGAATAGAAACATGGTGGAGCTCTGGAATATGCTCTCAGAGCACTGTAGTGGAATCTCCATGATCACAGTCTCCATACAGTCATGGTTTTTTGTTTAGAACCGTGATCCAGCAATGCTTGTGCAGGAGAGAATGCAAATGCACGTGAAACAATGGGAACTCTTTGTAACATTTCACTTTATGCAATCATTTATTCTAATTGGACAATTATTGGTTTGTATGGAGCAGCATCATAATTAATATACAGGGTTATATGGAATGAGTTGACCGCCTTAATCCAATTCCTGTTACCAAACAGGAAAAAAAATCACCACTACACTAGGCACCCTTGTGGGCAACCCGCCCATGTGTGTTGTTGGTCCCTCTCTTTGCCTGTTGTCCCCCTCTTTGTTGTTGTTGTGTTTGGCAGAAAGATGTATTGAGTTTACTGAAATATTCAAAGAGCAATTTTAAGGGCTATATGAACGCTGTCAGGCAGCATTTGTGTCTCTCTCCCTCCTTAATGAGTGCAGCAAAGGAATACGCTTCCGTTTGAAAGTGACTTGTTTGAAATCTGTGGAAACCAAGGCATGCTGCCCAGCAGGTTTCTACCTCTTCAAAGCCAGTTAGCAGGGTGACTAGCAGAAGAGCATCAAGGTTCCCAATCTACAACTTCTGCTGTGAACTTTAATTCTGTTTTTTAAAGAAACCTTGCACTCAAGATATATTTAAAAGAAAACTTTCTATTCACTTCAGGTTCAGGGTCTGATGTGTGTGCAAACAGAAAATGCTTAGTATTGGTGTAGTGACAAAAATCTCAATTGCAGCTGTTTCATGCTTCATTTGATTGAAAGAGACCCTTCTTCGGTGATCAGTGTCACTGTCACTATTGCTAATGTAACACCTACAGACCCTGGGCGTCGGTAGGCAGGCTCAAACCTGGGATCGCTGGAGCTTAGGGCATAAGCCTCTATCACACGAGCCTCTACCACATGAGCTAAAAGCCATGTGCCTGTTAACTAAAGCTCTAGAGCAGATTCATTAACCTGTCTCTCTAAGAGGTCTCGATGGGACAGAACACCACACCCTGGAGGGGTGTGTGTTACACTATGTCCGACTAGGAACCCTAGGCTTGATGTCTGGTCCAGATAGTCTGCGACACAAATTCCCTCAGATAACATCCTTATTTCTCAGGTGCCATAAAATCTGCCTGTGTTGCTAACAGTTAAAATTTTCCACAGTGCCTGTGTGACTTAGGGCTAGATCTACAAAGGTGACCTAGGCTCTACAATGCAGTGCCTAACTTTAGGCACCCTGAAATCCACAGCCCGTGGGGAGAGTTAAGTGCCCAAGAATGGGATTCACAGAAACCAGCCCGCTGAGAAAGCACAGAAACCAACCAGGCTAGCTGCCTAAGCTAGCCAATAGGAAATGCTGAAGAGAGGAGTGTGACCTAAGACCTGCCCCTTAAAGGTAACTAAGTCTGGGCCAGAGGGAGGCACTTCCCCCCGCCCACACACAGTATTCCCAGCTGTGAACCCTTTGCTGGAGTTGGGATCTGAGCCAGTTCCATCCTTCCTTAAAAAAAGCAAAGCAGGAGGACCCCCCCACACACACACACAAACACTTATGCTCTGCATCCCAGCGGTTAGTGAACGCACCCAGGATGTGGGGGACCCGGATTCAGACTCCCACTCTGCCTGATTACAAGCAGGGATTTCCACCCATGTTATATGGAAATGCCATATCCGCTCGGCTATTAGGTGTTCTGGGATGCTGTGCTCTCAATCTCTCCTGTTGAAGCTGTTCCCCTTTAGAGATACTTAAACATTCATTGAAGCAGGGATGTGAACCTCACTCCCGCACATCCGAGGGGAGTGTCCTAACCACTGGGCTTGAATAGTCAGCCAAGCAATGCAGAAATCTCCTTGAGAATCTGGGCCTGAGTGCCTGTGTCACTGAAATCTTTATAGCAAAAATGTAAATGCACCTCAGAATCAGACTTTCCGTAACTGGGTGGCTTTCTGGAGGCTCAGAGCTTCCTATGCTGATTAGTACATGTATTTATTTTTATTGCGGCAGCACCTAGGAGCCCCATTCGTGAACCAGGCCTCCATTGTACTCGGTGCTGTACAAACACAGAGCAAAAAGGTGGCCCGTGACTTTAAGAGTTGGCAATCTAGGTATGAGACGAGATAAATATAGACTGATGGGGGGAGCCCAAGGAAACACTGAGACAATACTAGTCAGTATGATAGGCGGTGGTCTCGGTACACGAGCAGCTTAACTGTTGGCAAGTTTTCTGTAGTTACCATGTCAGAGGAGGTTTTAAAGAGGGATTAGAAGGAAGATAATGAGCTGGCTATGATGGATGGTGTCAATGATGGTGTCACCTACGTGTTATCTGTTCACGACAAGTCTGATCTTGCCCCAGGGCCACCATCATACCATGTGGGGTATTGCCTTTTGATGGGCATCCACCCGACCCTCTGCTAAGGTCACCAATCAGTCATATCACTCCCCAGTGGGACAGGGTGCCAGGGAAGATATGAGGTTCATCTATTGACCCTGCCGGTGTCCATTCTCAGGTGGGGGTTTTCAAATGTCGTTACTCTTCCCTTCCTTCCCCCAGGGAGAGTTTAGCAGTAATGCCCCTACTGTTTAGTGTGCATGCCCCTCCTAACAAGAGGAGTTGATAGGGGAGTCATAGAATCATAGAATCTCAGGGTTGGAAGGGACCTCAGGAGGTCATCTAGTCCAACCCCCTGCTCAAAGCAGGACCAAACCCAACTAAATCATCCCAGCCAGGGCTTTGTCAAGCCTGACCTTAAAAACCTCTAAGGAAGGAGATTCCACCACCTCCCTAGGTAACCCATTCCAGTGCTTCACCACCCTCCTAGTGAAATAGCGTTTCCTAATGTCCAACCTAAACCTCCCCCTCTGCAACTTGAGACCATTACTCCTTGTTCTGTCATCTTCTACCACTGAGAACAGTCTAGATCTATCCTCTTTGGAACTCCCTTTCAGGTAGTTGAAAGCAGCTATCAAATCCCCTCTCATTCTTCTCTTCTGCAGGCTAAACAATCCCAGTTCCCTCAGCCTCTCCTCATAAGTCATGTGCTCCAGCTCCCTAATCATTTTTGTTGCCCTCCGCTGGACTCTTTCCAATTTATCCACATCCTTCTTGTAGTGTGGGGCCCAAAACTGGACACAGTACTCCAAATGAGGCCTCACCAGTGCTGAATAGAGGGGAATGATCACATCCCTCGATCTGCTGGAAATGCCCCTACTTATACAACCCAAAATGCCATTAGCCTTCTTGGCAACAAGGGCACACTGTTGACTCATATTCAGCTTTTCGTTCACCGTAACCCCTAGGTCCTTTTCTGCAGAACTGCTTCCTAGCCATTCGGTCCCTAGTCTGTAGCAGTGCATGGGATTCTTCCGTCCTAAGTGCAGGACTCTCCTACTCCAAAGGGCTCCAGCCCACAGCCCTGTAAGAGGTACCAATGTCCAGAACCCAGGAATGCCTCCCTGGCCCACTTCCTACCACCCTCTCTTTTGCCAAAGTCTTACAGTTTTTCTCACAATAGAAAAGGAAAAAATAATAATTGAATGGTCAGCCTCTCTGGGCTCAGGGGATAGGCTCTTTATCTCTGGGAGGAGATCTCTTCAGCACCTTTCTCCAGGAGCTCTGAGGGCAGGTCTTTCTCCCGGCCCTGTCAAGACCCTCCTGGGCTGTGTGGCTCCCTTTAAAGCAATGCCTCCAGCTGGAGCACATTCTACACCTGTGGCTAGGTGTGGTCACTTGAGCCCAGAGTTGCTCCTTAACCCTTTCAGTTCCAGTGCAGGGTTTGTACACCCTGCCACAGTGGCTTTGTAGCTGTTGACAGGGAGTTCCTTCCACATCAATCTGACTGTATCTATCTGTTCTCTTGCGCCTTATACTTAGATTGTAAGCTCCTTGAGGTAAAGACCCTCTTCTCATAGTGTCTAGCATAATGGGGTCCTGGCCCTTAACTAGGGCTGTTAGGCACTATGGCAATACAAATAATTCATAAGCAATAATAATATCCTGCTACATATTTTCCTTTGGAATTTCTAACCCTCTCTAGTCACATCATTAAGAATCATCAGGCTTTTTTCTGCTTAAAAAACATTAAAGCATGGAGTTAGCTATTTCTAGGGCTCCCCCTTAGACTATACAACACCTACTAAGAACACAAGTGAGCACCAAGACGAAGCATCCTGCTAAAAATGTATGAGCTACACTAAAGAAAACAGCAGAACAACCACTATCCAAGTCAATTTAGATGAGAGAGAATATCACCTGCAGTAATATGTTAAGACAAGGCTATGCCATATGATATAAATGTCAATGTTATAGTCTGATTTTCTTTTTGCTTTCATGACAGGTTCCAAGGCTGGAACAGCCGATTTCATTTTTCAGAATCAGTGATGGCAATAAAATGGCATCCAAAAGGCCCAATCCATCCTTGCTTATTAGCACGTTTTCAGAGGGTACATTAGATATGCAGTACCTACTGGGAATATTGTAGCAGAACACACACAAGACCATTCAACTTGAGTATCAAATACACTTTTCTGATCTGCAATTTTGCTTCCCTTCCTACTCATGCATTATTAACTGGAAAGAAGAGACAACAGAAAGGCGTTTTAATGTCCTCAGATTAATTAATGGGCATCCTTCAGTAAACATTTTGATAATCTGCATACCTAGGAGGCACAGTTGGCAAGAGCAGTTGCTCTTATGCTCAATGGACTATGCCGGCCTGCCCCTTGGTCTTCATTTCAGAGAACAATAAGGCCTCAAGGTAAAACAATTATGAGGCGAGCTGCTATTGAGCCAGAGATGGTTTTATCTAACGGATGGATTGCAGAGTACAGCTGTGTTGGAAAGCACTGTGTGAGTGCCTGCTTTTGTTCTCATGCTGAAGACTGTTTGACTTAAAGTCTATTCCAGTGCTCGAATAATCTGCTTTTGGGCCTGGTCTACACTGTGGGGAAGGGGGGCTCGACCCAAGATACCCAACTTCAGCTACGAGAATAGCATAGCTGAAGTAGACATATCTTAGGTCGACTTACTTCACATCCTCACGGCGCGGGGTCGACTGCCGCCACTCCTCTGTCGACTCCGCTTCCGCCTCTCCCCTCAGTGGAGTACAGGGGTAGACGGCAGAGTGATCAGGGATCGATTTATCGCATCTAGTGTAGACCTGATAAATTGATCCCCGATAGATCGATCACTACCCACTAATCCGGCGGGTAGTGTAGACGTACCCTTGGTTTAAATCAGAGGCCATGCCATGTGGGCCAGAGCATGGGAGTAAGTTTAAACTCTACTCTTCTCTAGTGAACCTTTTCAGTGCTGCCCCTCAGGGTTTCAGAGCCCACATTCCCATAGCTTCCAGTGTTCTGGTCTGATTTGAAGCAAAGGCAAGTTCTATCTCAAAGAGCTCAGTTCCACATAGGTTCTGCTCCACTTAAGTTTTCCCTCCAACTCTTGAGCACCTTTGCCGTGTGTGTGTTCTCATGTGAGTAACAGACTTCAGAGCTCTGGTATGCCTGCCAAAAGTAAGGATGTTTGGGTCAAAGCCCAGGGTGCTAAGGAAGCTGCACGTCGTGCAGAGGAGAAAGTTAACTGCTGGTAAATTACCAGCAGTGCAGTGTGGTTCATTAATTTCTGTTCGTTACATGCCTGCCTTTATTTCTAGCTTTGGAACACTGCTAATAAAAGGTAACTCGGCTAATGCTAAGGTAATAGCTAATTACAGTTCACAAGTATTTAACAGAAAGAAATTCTGAAGCAGAATTATTGCAATTATGTTACTATAGCACTTGCTTTGGTAAAACACACTGTAGGTAAGGTTGCAAAAATAGTTTCCATTATGGATCTCAGTTTTCATACGCCTATAACTTCTTTAAACATTTATCTTTGGGCTAAAATTCCATATGCTTGGCTTCTCATGAAAGCTGATTTCTTCCTCTTTTTTAGTGTTGAGCAAAACCTGTTCAGCCATTGCTGAGTCGTGGAGGGCATAGGTTTTTTCCCCCTGTTTTAAAAAAATAAAATTTAAAAAAAAGCTGCACCTTTCCAAGATAAAAACAACAAGGAGTCCGGTGGCACCTTAAAGTCTAACAGATTTATTTGGGCATAAGCTTTCATGGGTAAAAAACCTCACGCCCAAATAAATCTGTTAGTCTTTAAGGTGCCACCGGACTCCTTGTTGTTTTTGTGGATACAGACTAACACGACTACCCCCTGATACTTTCCAAGATAGTTCACACAGCATTTGCATTTTGTCCTGTTCATTGTTTTCAATGATAAGTACGTTTGCTAAGTTTAACAAAATTTGCCTTTCAAATATCCATAAACCCCAACTTTACAATGTTCCCCAATATAGGTGAAGTAGAAAAGCCCATTATCCTTTAAACTGTGATGTTTATCATGAATGCTCTACATATGCTGTCACTGTGCCTCAGTGGGTCACAACTGAGAATACTAGATTCAGGACAAACTGCTGAGAACTAGGACAGACTCACCCCCAACCTAATGGGTATTCTTCTATAAGATATATACCAAACCAAGAACAAAAGTAAACTTCTGCCTCACCACACTGGCTAGCAAGAAGTCAGAAATGCGGTCTCCTTAGGCATTCCAGCCCTTGTTTCACCACCCAGACACTAGACTTAGTGATGAGTGATTATTTAAATCCCAAGAGATCAGCTACACAGCCAGGTCAATATATGACTCAGATTTTACCCAATAATCACGCTGTTACTAATCCTTTAGCATCTAATATCTAAAGGTTTATTTATAAGAGAAAAGAAAGAAGAGAAAGTTAAAACTGTCAAAGGAATCATATACATACAATCATTGCAGAGTTCTTCAATCAGGTTTGTAGCAGTGATGTTACATACTGCTGGCTTGTAAAGTCTCTGGTAACTTCCAAAAGTTTGGAAGGTCCTCAGTCTGTAGTCAATATGCCCCTTTTAGTGTAAGTCATTGTCCAGAGATCAGAGCAGGAAACAGGCAAAATAGAGATACGTTCAGGGTCTTTTATACCTTTTCCCATGTGGAGGGAATGCTCTCAGTCTCAGTTTGTGGAAAATTACAGACACAAGATAGAGTCCAGGGTGAGGTGGGCAAGTCACATGTCCTTGCATGCTTTGATGACTCATGGGAGTAGCCATTACCCATATTTTGGCTAATGTGTCTACAGGAAGGCTCATCGGCCAGGGACAAGCTTCTTCTATGGTTTATGATAAGAGTTAAATGTTCCTTAATGGGCCATCAACTTGAATAGTTCATTAACAATGTGGTGGCCAGATCGGATGTAAATTACCCTCTGGGTGCTACCAGAGGATAGGCACATTTGAAATACAGTAGAACTTCAGAGTTATGAACACCCTGCTTGTTCAAATTAACCATTAACTATGTGGTGGTCTATTTTTTTTAATTTATGGTGGCTGAATGCACACAATATGGTTGCAGTTAGCGTGATCAAAATTGGGGTGCACACACCCCTCAAATCCCAGGCAATACCTGTTAGGCAACTCAGGAACTTGTTTTTCAAATGTGTGGAACACCCACTCATCCGTATTGAACTCAGCACTTTTGAAAATCAAACCTCTTATTTAGATGTCTAAATATGAATTTAAGAGGCTAACGTCAGGCACCCTCATCTTTGAAAAACTTGCCTTGTTGTGAAATGGAAGTTGAGTCTCCTTTGAGGTGACTGAAATGCTAGTAAAAGTGTTTGGACCTGTGGGGCAAAGAGGATAGAAATGAAAACAAAATAGGCATTAATGTCCTGCTCAATTATTAACTCTCCTTCACTGCTAAGTAGAGGATCTACATTTACTTTCATCTTTCTCTTGCTCCTAATGTATTTATAGAACCTGTCTTATTGCCTTTTGTGTCCCTTGCTACTTGTAACTCATTTTGTGCCTTAACCTTTCTGGTTTTGTCCCTACATGCTTGTATTCCTCCTTAGCAATTTCTCCATATTTCCACTTTCTGTAGGATTCCTTTTTGTTTTTCAGGTCATTAAAGAGCTCCTGATGGAGCCATATTGGCCTCTTACTACTCTTCGTATCTTCGCTTTGCATTGGAATAATTGGCAGGTGTGAGTTTAATGTTGTCTCCCTAAGAAACTGCCCACTCTCCTGAATTCCTTTATCCCTTAAATTTGCTTCCCATGGCACCTTCATCTACCAGTTCTCAGTTTGTTGGTTTGCTTTTATGAAACCCATTGTCCTTATTTTGCTGCTCTCACTTCTTCCTTTTCTTAGAATAAGAAAGCTATCATTTCATCATCACTTTCACCCAAGTTGCCTTCCACCTTCACATTCACAACCAATTTCTTCCTGTTCATCAGAATCAAGTGTTATATGGCTGTCCCCCTGGTTTTCCTCCATTTTCTGAAACAAAAGTTGTTCCCAATACATTGCAAGAATTTATTTGAAATTTTCTATTTTGACATATTACATTTCCAACAGATATCTGGATAGTTAAAATCCCCATTAATACCAGATCTTGTGTTTTTTGGATATTCCTGTTGTTTAGTCTAGAAATGCCTCATCTGCCACCTCTTCCTGACTTGATGACCTATATTAGAACTACCATGATGTCAGCCCTATCTTTTCCCCTATTACCTTTACTCAGAGATTTTCATCTGGTCTGCTTTGCACCTTCTGCTGGACCTCAGAATAAGTGTGTTCTTGATGTATATGCAACACCACCTCCATTTTTCCATTTGTCTTTCCTGAAGAAGCTATACCCTCTATGAATATCAATATTCATGAGATTTACTCCATAAACCCATGAGACTTATCCCACCAAGTCTCTGTGATGCCAGTTAAGTTATAATTTAATTTATGTACTAATACGTCCAGTTCTTCCTGTTTATTCCCCATACTTCTTCCAGTTGTGTATAGCTATCTAAGATGTTGATCAGATTGACCCACTGATTTCCCTCTTGTTGCTCCTATGATCTTATTGTAATTTTCCATGTCCCCTCTCACCCCCAAGATCTAACCCTCTGTTAAAGTTGCCTTTTTTCTATACTTATCTGTCGGCTTTTGTCATCTGCCCCTTTTGAACCTAGTTTAAAGCCCTCTTCAATAGGTTGGCGAGTCGGTGTGTGAAGATGCTCTTCCCCTCCTTGGTCAGCAGGCCACCTTTCTGGAACAGCATCCTGTGGTTGAGGAAGACAAGCCTTCCCATCAACACCATCTGCGCAGCAGTGCATTCATCTCCAAGACGTGCATGTCCCTGCCTGGGCCTTTATTCTCAACTGGGAGGATGGACAAGAACACAGCCTTTGCCCTGATCCTTTCATCCTAGCTCCCACAGCCCTGTAGTGATTACTGACCTGCGCCGGGATCATAGCTGGAAGTATTGTTAGTGTCCATGTGGGTTAGAAGTGTTGGGTAATGATCAGAGGGATGGATGAGCCTAAGAAACCTTTCAGTAATGTCTAAGATGTGGGCTCCAGACAGGCACCACGCTTCCTGGGACATCATGTCAGGTCGGCAGAGGGATCCCTCCATCCCCCTGAGAAGGGAGTCACTGACTACCAGCATCCTATGACTCCTCTTGGGCATGGTGCCAATGAGGCTCCCAGCCATGAGGGCAGGTGGCTCGTCCTCCTCAGCCATTGGGGTCTGCTCCTTTCCTCCTGCTGCCTGTACAGTATATGGGTTCTTAACCTCAATGGATGGGGGACTTGGGGGGTGGAGGTGGAGCCTTATCTACTGCCTGAGGTAGCCAGCAGCCAGTCTCTTCTCCAAGGAGCAGCCTGGTTCTCCTTCTTCCTCTGGTGCCTATAATCCTCCATCCCAGATGTTTCCATGTGTGTCTTGTCAATGATGCTACACAGACAAACCATCTCCTCCTGCAGCTGTCTTACCAACAGACACCTCACACAGTGAGTAATTCCCCCGCCCCCACATGGCTTTCATTAGCAGGGATATGCAGGCTGATTTCCAGCAAGTCAAGACCAGGGCCCGGTGGAAACCTCCAGGGTCAGGATGCCTCTGCAGCAGGGTCCCACACAGGTGCAGACAGAGGAAGAGCTAGCAGTGGGCAACACATCGCTTTCCCATTTCAGGCTTTTCCTTTTAGAGTACCTGAAAGTTAAGGAAAGGAGAGTAAAAAAAAACCCCAAAACCCAACCCTAACTCCCTGTCTTCCTCTGTTGGCGAACTCAGCGGGCCAGCTCCTTCAGTCTCGCAGTTCCCTTCATCTCGCCAACCACATGCCATATCTTCCATTTTTTACCCTCCTCTTGTTATTGGTTCAATGCCCTCCTGACTATTCCAGCCAGCCTGTCCCTGAGGAGATTGGTCCCTCTTCTATGGAGAAGACCATCCAAACTATACAGCCCACTATCCCCATAGAAGGTGGATCAATGTTCCACAAAACCAAAACCTTCAAACCTACACAACTTACCTTGCAGCCGTTCACTTCCAGAATCTTCTGCCTTCTTTCTTCATTTGCTCATGGGACAGGAAGGATCTCAGAGAAGATTGTTTGGACATTATTCTTCTTCAGCACACTTCCGAGTTCTCTGAAGACATCTCCTACCTATGAGTTATCCCACAATGCAGTGTCATTAGTGCCAATATGAACCATCACTAATGAATTCTTGCCCCATTAACTTCAACAGCTTATTCAATCTTAGAGTAAAGTCTTGTGTCTTGGCTCCGGGAAGACAGCCCTCCATCCTGTTGTCCACTGTCCCTTGCAGAATGGTCTTTCAATTCTTCTGAGTATTGAACCTCCAACAAGGATCGTCTGAATTCCTTGAATGGTTGGAGAACTCTTTGTGGGCAAACCTGATTTTCTTACAGGTTGGGCCAAGCTGCCATCCACAGGTGTGTTCCGTACATCTCTCTGTTCCCTTGGACCAGCTGGCTCTTGAGAGGTAACATCCAGCTTCCACACTGAGAACCTGGTATTGACTGGAAACTTCTAGCTGTGTGGAATTCCTCCTGGTCTCTTCTCTCTGCTGGCCACAGACTATCATTGTCTTTCTTTATCCCACCATGACATCTTGCCTCTGGCAGTGACAAACTGCCTGGCCTCTTCTCTGACTCCCTCTCTCTCTGACTCTTTGGAAGCCAGCTCTCTTTCTTCCTTGAACATGCAGTAGTGATGTTTTCTTGACCTAGCTGTCTAGGAGCTCCTCAGCCTCTCTGATTCTCAATAGCATCTCTACTTGCTGCTCCAGTCCAAGAATCTTCTCCTACAATGCAACCACCAGCTTGCACTTCATGCACAGGAAGTCCCTTCTGGCCTCAGGCAGGGAAGAAAACATGGCACATCCATTGCAGGTCAACTCCACTCTTCCCTTGCTGGCCATCTGGAAACTGAACATAGAACTGGATCTGAAATGAAAGTCTCTCATAATCCCTCTCTCAACTCCCTCCAAAACTCTCCCATTAGCTGCCTCTCACCACTCACCAAATCCTGCTACCTCCAAGCACAGAATCTGCGGAGACAGACTCTGAAGCTCTCCTGTTAGCTGCCTCACTTCACATTCCCCATTAAAGCCAACTGGACTCATGTGATTAAACATCCATTCCGGGCAACTCTTTGAAAACTAAGAATCTGGAGTCTACATTTAATTAAATGACATTTTAATTGAGAAAACTGTATTCCACTTATTCTTAAGCACTAAAGCAACTGACAGTACTTTGAGCTGCTGCAGAAAATCCCCTGCCTCTAAATGTTTGAACAAGGAAAATAAGTTTGTTTCAGGTGAAGACAGCTACACTAAAGGACACATTTCCCAGTATGTGTTTATCTATTCAGAGGGGTGCATTCAGTTCAAATACATTCATTCTGCCAGCACTGCAGAAATTCCAGGCAATCTTGTCTGCAGCATTAGCGCTTAAAGTTTCACTCTGTCCATTGACTCATTCCAGAATTAGCTCTGTAAGTAGGCTTGAGTTCTGAGGCACTGTGTTGCAGTGAAAGTCAGCCTGCTTATGCCTCATCAAGAGTTGCTGCTGCAGTTTATTTATAGTTCAAAAGGTCAAACAGTTCCACTTAATTGGAAAACACCGTTCACCAGTCTCTGCCTATTGATGCACTGTACATTTGATGAGATTAGTTACAAGGATGAGTTTCTAATGTGACCTTTGTTAATAAGGTACATTCTACATCACAGGCTGTTTAGGCTGTTTGCCGTTTCTAAGAGCCATTTACATGATGCACTTGGTAATCAGTTATGCAGCGCAAATCCCATAGTGAAGAGAAATATTTGCCTTAATTGGAGTTGTGGGCAGGACTCAAATCTGCAAACATTCTACAAGCAAACAGTAGCTTGGTACCAGATGAGCCCCAGATACATGCAGGTGTGTTGGAAGGTGAGGGACTACATTTCAGATTGTAGCTCTGAAATCAGAAAGCTATAGTCAGGGTGTAGTGAATAAGGAGACTTTACAGGGAAGGATGTATAAACTTATTTCAGTAATCAGAATAAGGTGTTAAGACATGTGCTCCTTGTGTGTATTTGTCCTTTACAATTAATGAATAGGATGGTGCATGGATCTAGAGTAAACAAACACTACAGTTTATGAGCCATAGTATGTCTGCTTTGCCTGTGAGTGTAGTGGAGAGAAGGTGCAGGGAGCCTTTCCTTCCCAAGTAGGAGCTACCATACAATGTCTTGCAGGGCCCATACCCCCTACAGTAGGAAGAGATCATTTCTTTAGGGGTTTACCTGCTGGGAGGCAGGTGTTTTTACCATTTTTACCTGTACCAACTTGTGCTGCGATCCTGTCAAAGGGCCTCATGCTCCACTCTTTTTGGGTACAAAATTCCCTGTGGATTTGCCTGGAAAATTTCCCTTGGAAAGGTCTTCAAGCGCAGGCACAGATCTCCCCACCTAACCAAGTCAGGTAAGTTATCTCTAGTCCTCCTCTAATTTCTGTTCTGTCTCTGATGTATCTCTTCTCTTTGCAGCTGAAAACTCTCCCATGCCTTTGCAATCTGCACCACTGTTCATGGATTGCTGCCCATCATGATTGTTTCTGACTGTTCCCTTCTATGTTGTCTTCCTGTTGTCCAAACACACAGTTCTCTTACAGCTCCTGTTCTGCAGGATGCTCGCCCCATGTCCTTTTGCTGCAGATACTGCTGGCCCCCTGCTAGAAATAGGTTGCTTCCCCACTCGGCTCCCAGCTTCTCCATCACCATCCCTGTCCCTGCTTTCACAGTGTCTGCTACTTGGCTTTCCTTCTCAGCCAGTTCATTGGCTTGACACACAGTTGTTAGCCCAGATTCCTTCAGTCCTCTGGGTGTCCCTGCTTTCTCCAGGTCACTCAGGGTGGAGTCTTGGCCCCACTGAAGTTAATGGGGGTTCTACCATAGACTTCAATGGGGCTAGGATTTCACCCTGGGTGTCACAGAGCTCTCTACTGGCTGGAAGCTGCACTGGGCATATGGCCCTCCCAGAATGACCTAGGGCCCAGTGCCTCAGTCCTTTCCCTTCGGCTCATTCGGGGGGAACTCTGGAAGCAGGAGTAGTGCTGTCATGAGTCAGCAGGATCATTACAGCACAATTATGATATTCATATTGTAATGTAAATATCCAACAACTGGGAAGAGAAGGAAACAAACAAAAAATACATTCTCAAACCAAGGGAAATTGTTTGTAAAATCATTTTAAAACCCTTTTCGGCACTTCCCCCGGCCCCCAGCGGTGGTGTCTTTGCATTTCTCCCCACATCCTGTCTTTCTTGTCTCCTTTCCAACATGCAATTGCAAGTCCAGTTAGGCCAATGATTGAATTATGGGGAAAAAATAGGGGGTCCTGACTATCAAGGGGCTTGCTTTAATTTAAACAGTAGTGAGAAGTAAGGGGGCCATAAGTCTGAAATGTGATAACAGGGCCAACCCTCTCTCCTAAGCCCTCCTGTAATTCAAGCACTGAGTCAGGACTGCAGGTGTGTGCATATCAATTCTTTATTTCCACTTCAGTTTCTCTAAATGTTTGTGGCACATTCCTGACAAACTTTGTTATATCATCACTAAAGCAAAGCTCTGCAATTTATGTAGAGACTGTGCTTGGATTCTTTCTACAGTTAATCCAAATTATAACAAAAAATATTGACAGAACAGAAAATGCAAATCCTAAATTGCGTTCTTATCATTTACTTAATGTGTTAAATAAACATTTTTTTTTCCTGAATTACATTCGGTGAAATATGGAAACTAATTATTGTTAGCCAACATATACTGAGAATATATTTGTAAACAGAGTAGGGTAAACAATGAAATATCTTTCAGCACATAACAGCATCTGCAAGGCAGAGTGTATTTTAAAAAGTGTGATAGAGCTTCATACATAGTTCCATTAGGTGAAAATTACATGGGTAATGCTGTTTCTTTGGGGCCTACTGAATATCCTGGCAGGCATGGCAGATGGGGTTCATGGTCTAGAGTAATGTTCCGCAAGCATTGGGTTGCAAGCCTGGGGGCGGAGGGAGGGTCACAAATGGCAATTGGCGGGGGGGGAAGGGGTCACAATGTTCTGAAAAGTTCATTACGCTCTTAAGCAAAGATCTTATTCCCCTACTCCCTGCACAACCTGACCCTTCAAGGTCACGTATCCTCTGTCAATCTCTCAAAACACGCACACAAATCAATTATATAGGCTTAGCATTGTTATCATTAATACATTTTTTTACTCTTTTCTTTTATAGTAAATGGGAGGGGTGGGAGTTGAAAATGTTTTACTTTGAATAAGGAATTGCCAACCTGAAAACATTGAGAACACTGGCCTACAGACTATGTGGCTCATTTTGCCATTGAAAACAATGTTCTTTGTATTCATTTTTCTTTGTTTTGTGTTTAAATAGCATATTCTCATGTAAACTTTAGTGAAACACAGGTAAGAAGGGAGGTGGGAGGGTGGGATGGTCAGAGGATATTTCAGTCTCCTTGACCTGTGAGAGGAGACTTACTATGCAGGGTACAAATAAATGCCAGTATGATGGTAGGTTTTGTGATTCAAATATATGCCCCAAAAATTTGGACTAAGACTGCTAACTCATTTCACAAAAGCCACCAAACAGGTATAAAGTGGTAAACTGTTTCAATTCAACCTGCTGTAGATTGAATGAATGGCTCTAGACATGAATGGCCCACCCCTTCAGACACCTATTCTCTTTGGATCAGTGGTCCTAAGGAAGTAGTTCTAGGATCCTTGTATGAAATTATAGGAATAGGCAAGAGACTAAGAGCTATAGCTGACCTGTAGAAAATGAGAAGCTCTTACTGTTCTGTTGTGAACAAGACAGGTAACTTTGTCTTAAATCTTGACTTGCATTTCCCTTCTCTAAGTTGACATATACTGATGAGACTGCAACAGTAAAGAATAAAATTGTCAGACACATAGAAGAACATAACTTGTTGGGCAAAAGTCAACATGGTTTCTGTAAAAGGAAGTCATCTCATCTCAAAAAAGATATACTGGCATTAGAAAAAGTTCAGAAAAGGGCATCTAAAATGATTAGGGGTTTGGAATGGGTCCCATATGAGGAGAGATTAAAGAGGCTAGGACTTTTCATCTTGGAAAAGAGGAGACTAAGGGGGGTTATGATAGAGGTATATAAAATCATGAGTGGTGTGGAGAAAGTGAATAAGGAAGTTATTTATTTGTTCCCATAATATAAGAACTAAGAGCCACCAAATGACATTAATGGACAGAAGGTTTAAAACAAATAAAAGGAAGTTCTTCACACAGCACACAGTCAACTTGTGGAACTCCTTGCCTGAGGAGGTTGTGAAGGCTAGGACTATAACAGGGTTTAAAAGAGAACTGGATAAATTCATGGAAGTTAAGTCCATTAATGGCTATTAGCCAGGATAGGTAAGGAATGGTATCCCTAGCTTCTGTTTGTCAGAGAATGGAGATGGATGGCAGGAGAGAGATCACTTGATCATTACCTGTTAGGTTCACTCCCTCTGGGGCACCTGGCATTGGCCACTGGTGGTAGACAGGACACTGGGCTGGATGGACCTTTGGTCTGACCCAGTATGGCCTTTCTTATGTTCTTATGTAACGGGAAGATATTTCTTAGTTTTCTTCAGTACACAATTGTAGCTCTGTAATGCTAAACTCTATCCAGTTATCATAGATTCTGGTTAGGAATAAATTTGAAGTAATCACTCATCCAAGTAATGGTAGATGTGCAGACCTCTCATACCAAAGAGCCCTTGTGGAAAAAAATAGCTTAGGTGAAGCCCAAGAAACAGGGCCAGCCTGGTGACAAAAGCTGAAAATAATGATCTAGGGTTGAAATGGAAAACAATATCCCTAATTCAGGATAAATAGGAATATGCATCTCAAGGGACACAAAGGTCCATAATTCCATAAATGCATGCAATTCAAGAATCCAGTTAATGCCAGATTTTCCAAAGAGCTCTGCATGTTGGGAGCTGTGGGTACTGAGCACTTTGAAATATGTGACTAAATCAGAAGTCAGCTCTTTTGAAAACCAGTTGTGGGTGCTTGAGAATCTGACCTGGATCTGGGTGAATGGAAAGTTCCAATAAATGTTTATTTGGAAGCATTGAAACATTCTATTTCAATGTGGTTCAACACTGAATTGCCTCTGCCAGAGCTGACCTAGTGCCTCATAGATGTTGTAGTTCAGATGCATCCTGCCCCTATTCAGTATGGGCTGGGCTCCCTGGCCAGACTGCATCATGACAGTTCAGCCACATGAGAGTCTGTGGTGCATCATGGGAAATGTAGTCCAGCCAGGAAGACAAGCCCATAGGGAGAATGGAGGTGCAAGGCTCCTAAACTACACCGCCTCTGAGGCACTGCAGCCATGTAGGTGGACACAGATTAATATTAACTGATTCAAAATGAAATGCTTTGATTCAGTTCAACATACCAAAATGTTTCTGTTTGGAATATTTCCTGATGGAACATTGAAAAAATCTGGACAAATTAACATTATCCTGCAAGTATTTGATGGAAAATTCCTGACCAGGTCTGAACTTCCCCAGAGCTCTTGTGAAAGACTGGCATTCATTGCACACGCAGTCTAATCTGATAAGAAACTGCAAAGATAACAGGGACCCAGAGAGATGCTCATGATATTGCAGCTCATTGCAAAAACATGACACGTATTCAGGTAAAAGCTGAGAAAAGACATCCTGTAGTTAGTGATGATAGATCTCAAGATGAAAGAAAGACTGTGTTGTTTTTAGCAGTCTAGGCAGTGGTTTGTTGGAGCTAAACTATTCCTCAAACTGTGATTTCAATGTGAGAAAAAGTGCACTTTTAAATAAAAAGGCTATTTTGATACCAATGTCCTGGAAACAGTCTTTAAGGAACTTTAAGGAACAGGGGTTGTGGGAACCTTACTGGTTAGAATGGGGGCCTCCGGGTAATAGGGGGTGTTGGCAAAGGCCGCCCTCTCCCAGCACCATGGGCTCCATGTGGTGCTCATCATGACAGGCTTGGTAGGGATAGCACTTTGCACACACTCCCTTCCCCGCTCAGCGGAGCTCCTAGTGCTCCCCTCCTGCTCCCTGGAAAAGGGCTGGTCGCTGCAGCCCGAGGAGCAGGGTGCCAGCCTGGCTTCACGGGAGTGGGCTCTGCTCATGGCCTGGCTGTACTCAGAGCTGTAAACAAGGTCCTGTTGTCAGGCTAATTTTCCCCCTTAATGAAACTCTGGTAAATAAAAAAAAACCCAAGCCCCCATATCATCCAGTTTCTTTGAAGAGTTAGGGCCTGTGTCCGTGGGTGGCCGGCGAACCGGCTGTAGGGGGAGGCTAGCCCCCAGCCCCTCCCCTTCTGCCTGGGCTCCCACAGAAGAGCGGGAAGGAATTGCACTGTGGGAAGGTGCCTGGGGACGGAGCATGGGCAGGGCCATGCCAGGCTCTTTGGGGAGGCACAGCCTCCCCGGCCTATGATACCTGCCACCCATGCCTGTCTCATGGCCAGCTGGGAGGTGTACCTATCAGCTGAGCAATTTCAGTGACTGGTTTTGAGATTAAAGGTTTTCAGATGAAACTTGGTTGAAATTTTTGAAACAGATTTTTTTCTTCATTTCAAATTTGTCCTTTTTCAACATCAGAAATTTTCAAAAGATTTTTTTTTTGGGTGGGGGAAGGGGGGAATAAAATTTGTGGCTATTTTGATTAAATTGAAAAACAATAAATGCAGCTGTGTTTTGGGTTCCTTTCCTCCCCCCCCCCCCGATTTTTTTGAATTCCTTTCTCTCCCTTTCCCTCCCTTTTTTTCCCCCGTCTTTTATGGCAAAATAGACAAATAAAAAAGACAGTGAATGGGAGAAAAAAACATACATTTTAAAAATGAATGTTTTTATTAAAAATAGTATGAAAATTTCATATACATGAAATGTCTTTACTTTTCAAAACATACGGAATAAAACTTTTTGTGCAAAAAATGTTTTCTATTTTTAACCAGCTCTGCTTAAATTATTTACTATTTACATTTTAAGAAAGCATCAAAAGTTCCTTTGTGTCCCTATGTCCGCACAATACAAACATGTTATGCCACAAAATTTGATGTTATTTGGAAATTAGACACAACTCACAAATAAGCTGATGGAGAAAAAAAATAAAACAGGGCCAAGGAGAATATTTTCATTGATCACCTCAAAAATTGCCAGGGCGACTTTTCAAAAAAATGAAATAAAGTTCCAGAATCTTGTGAATTCTCTGCCAAAAATCTGCCTTTTATGTGAGGGTGGGCACTTCATTAAACTGTGTTAATTTCCATACACTTACTAAAGCAGGCACCAGACGAAGGACCGTGGCGGCAGAGGAGCATCCGCCGTAATGCCGCCGAATTTCTGCGGCGTTTCCGTGGCAACGCCTCTCAATGATGTCACTTGTCACATTGGGGACCCCTGTACTAAAGGTTACATTCCAGACTTGTGGGAACTAAAAGAATTCTGAGGTGCAGGCTCCCCAAATTTCATATCCACAAAACCACAGTCGTTCTCATACAGATTGCTTTGATTTTCTGTACTTAGGCCATATATAGTATGGGGCTTGATCCAAAGCCTATTAAGTCAATAGATTGGTTCTTCTTGTTTTCATTCAGCTTGGGATCTCTCCTACAGAGAGAACTGGCCAAGTTTCCTGCAGCTGTAAATAGACATGGTTCTGCTGAAGTCAGTTGAGCTCTGCCAGTGCATACCAGAAAAGAGTTTGGCCCAAAATGCTTACCCCACCTTTGTGCAGTGCTTGGAGAGCCTTTGAAAATATCCCATTGCTCTTATTGGGTAAGTGAGGCACAGAGCGAGTCCATGACGTGGCTGGAAGAGTCTTGACTGGGCTATCAGTGTCTGAGTCTCGGGGCTGATGCTTAATTGGCTATACATTTTTTTAGCATTATTTATTGAAATGTGGCATGAGTTTATGCTCTGCTGAACATATGTTCAAGGCTAGCTTCATCCCCACACTCTGCAATCTTAGTGTGGGATTCAGTAAAGTATTTAGGCTCCTTCAGGTTTACTGGAAGTTAAGCACTTAAGTAACTTTTTGTGAGTCCCACACGTAGACACATACGTAACATTATACTCAGATTCACAAAAGGATTTAGCTGCCTAACTGCTATTTTAGGCAGCTAAATCCCAGAATCGGGCCCCCCGGGATTCACAAAACCCCCACTCAGCTGCTGCTGAACCCTGTGGGTGCCTAAACTCACTCAGTGCCTAAATGTTTGCAGGTGTACATTGCACAAAGTAGGACTCAGATGCCGCTGACTCCTTCCATGTTATAATCTGGTGAGCCACCCATCCATTCTTTTATTTACCCTCTGAAAATATGTGTATTCATTTACCTCAAGAAAAGGCAAACTTGGGGTTGAAAAAAGCCATGGGATATTCCAAGAAACTATATTTAAAAAAATCAATGAAGGTTGCTAAGTGACGTCAAATGTAATCACCAATCACATCATTTACATAGCACAAACACTTGAAAGCAGGGAAATGAATAAAATTCAGGGAATCATAAATGTTACATTCCCTACACAATAATAAAACACATTGCTAGTAAGTATAAAGAAATACATATTTAAGTATGTTGTAATGAAAAATGCATTTCTTTATATTTGTTAAGAATAATGTGTTTATTACTTTAATAGCTGTGTGAGATTTATGAAGCCCTTATCTAATCTTTTTCTTGCTTTTAGGTGCTTAGATTTGGGTAACAATGTGATAGGTAATCATTCACCTGTTGCTTAGCAGCCTTGACTGTTTTTTTGAAAAAATAAATTGTTTTATTTTGTTTTTCCTTTGGAATAATGACGATGACTGGAATCAAGTGAATAATTCATAATGTATATGTAATCGTGTGGGTCCGGGGCTCAACCCTCCGAGGGGAGGAGGGGAGCCACACCGGCCCGCTGGTCTCACATGGGCTCTGCCCTATCCCTTTAAGGCCGAGCAACCACAGAGTCAGAGTCAATTAGGGCTCAGGCCTTCTGCAGCAGGGCTGAGGGGAAATATAAACAGTTCAGGAAAGCCCAGGCCCTTTGGGGCAGGGGCTGAGCAGCAAACAGTTAGGGAGCTCAGGCCCTTTACGGTGAAGTAGATGGTGAGGAAGTGGGGAGGGGGGCTGCTGCAGGGAAGTGGCCCAGGAAATTGTACCCATCCTGTTTCAAAATCAGCTACCGAGGGTTGCTGCTATTAGAGTCCCTAGGCTGGAACCCAGAGTAGAAGGTGGGCCTGGGTTCCCCCCTTTCCTCCTCCACTCTCTCCAATTAATCACAGAGACTGTGAAGCAACAGAGACTGTGTGAGGGAGGGTAGCTTCTTCCCACCTCCCTTGCTGGCTTATGATGAAAATGGCTCAGTAGGCTGTGACCCTGGCCCCTAAAGAGAGAAGGGCTGTGTGGAGGGTCACAGTGAGTCTCTGAGGTAATATAATCTGCCTGGAAGTGCGGGACCCACTGAGACAAGTTCAGAGCTTTGCCACTATATATATACATAGGCTTTTTACATAGAGATTGAGGTTTCTGTTATTTTTAAAGTTCTGCTCCTCCTAGTCATGACAAGAGTCACAGTAGCACCTCTGAGTTACGAACAGCTCAGGAACGGAGGTTGTTTGCATCTCTGAAATGTTTGTATCTCTGAACAAAATGTTATGGTTCTTTCAAAAGTTTACAACTGAACCTTGACTTAACACAGCTTTGAAACTTTACCATGCAGAAGAAAAATGCTGTTTTTAACCATCTTAATTTAATAAAACAAGCACAGAAACGGTTTCCTTACCATATCAAATCTTTCTTTAAACACTCCCTTTATTTTTTTTAGTCATTTATGTTTAACACAGTACTGTGCTGTATTTGCTGCTTCTTCTGTCTTGTACTTCCAGTTCCAATGAGGTATGTGGTTGACCAGTCAGTTCATAACTATGGTGTTTGTAACATGGAGGTTTTACTGTATTTAAAGGTGACATGTTATGTTTTACTACAGACTGAGCGCAAGAGTCTTCTTTCAGGGCTAGATGATCCTCAGCTGGTGTAAATAAACACAGTGACACTGACTTCAGTGGTGTTCCATCAGTTTACACCTGCTGAAGATCCGACCCTGAGTAATGGGGACTCAGAGTAAAGGAAACAAGAAAGAGAAGGTAAAAAAGAATTATGTGACTTGCTCATGTGACTGTCTTGAGATAACTCCCAGGAAGCGCCCCTGCAGACAAGCTAGAGAGCCCACTGTCCTCTCAAAGGTGCAGTAGCACCTTGCATGTACATAGCTGTGTGTACCACCGTGAAGAGGAGCTTATTTTGGTGATGGGTTTGTGGCAGTGGACTCTCACATTTCAAACACCAAAGGCATATCACTGTCATAGGTCTTGCCCAGAGGTTTTTTTTTCCTCACTCCCCTGGAAGGATCTCTCGCTAGAGAACAGCCTTAATTCTTCAGGGAATGCTCCAGCCAGAGTCAGAGTCAGAGTCCCACAACAGGCTACAGTCAGAGCCCATTTCCCTCCACTGTTCAGTGGTGAGCACATGGGATGCATCCTCTCCACCTCTGGTCCAGCCTGAGCATTCTGCTTTCAGGGAGCAAGGACCTCAATCCTGCCCCAGCACTTCCTTTCCAAGGCCCAGCCAGCTGTCCCTCCCTCCAGGGCTGACAGTTCTATCTTAATCCCTTAGGATGGCTGCAGATATTTTTCCTCCCTGCCAAGGAAGCTTATTAACCCTTTCCTCCTCTTGGCTTTTGCCTAGTACAATAAATGCTTTCCTTCATGTTACTGATAAATTCCATTTCCTTATATCAATAAAACTCTGGATGGTGCATCTCAAGGTGATTATTGCATTTCCATGGTTGTTAAAGTCACTCAACCTTGTGCCTTTTCTACCAGCACCCAAGGCATGCTACAATGACAAGGAGTGCACTGCCTGTAGAGCCTTGTTGCTGAGAAATACACCCGAGTCGAATTCTGAAGTGCTGGTTTTCAGAATCTTGCACTTGCAGAATCATTAATGACTGGTTGTTGGAAGCACGTGTGTGGCTAAAGGACAGTTCAGCTAAAGCTGCTTGCATGCTGTCCTGTGTGATGGAGGGAAGGGTTTTCATAATCTGTTTGTAGTTGTCACTGCTGCTTTATAGGAAATCAAGAATCTCGGCATAGTTAGGTCAAATCCTGCTCAGTTACACCAATGTCAATCCAGCAATAGCTTCATTGAGTTCAATAGCTATTCTGGATTTACACCAGGGCAGCTAAGAAGAAAATTTTAGCGCTATATTTTTCAATAATTCTGCTTAAAGATCATATTCTGTGCTGTGATTTGTCCTCATTCACTGATTTCAAGGGCAGGATCATTGTTTCTTAAGGGCTCATCTGTTCCAGCTGCTTATTCCCCTACTTGAGGTCAATCTGCAAAATAGCAGTTGGTTGCTGTGGAAATAATTATGATGTCAAAAATACAGTATTATAACTTCAGTTATGGGAATAAGTAGCTGGAGCAGATGAACCCTTAAGAAATAAAGTTGGCCTTATAATGTAAGTGTCCTAGAAAATAAGAGAGGGAATGAATGCAGAGAATGAAATAAGATCTAGAAGGCAGAACTGTTTTAAAATAAATGGGTTTTCCAAATTGTGCATGCAGCTCTTGTTTACTGCTACGCCTGACCCTTTTGCTTAATAGGAAGCCATTCCTCGAAGGCAGGAGTCCCTGATGTAATTCTTTAACTGTAATATTAAAACAACAAAGAGGAACTAAAATGCAAAAAAATGGCTAATAGATCATTTTCACTGAGCCTTGTAACTTCTCTCAATCGCCAGAGCAGAATGAATATATTCAGCATGAAATCATATTCACTTTACTCAGATAAGTAGGATCTCTGAGTTGAATGTGGCTACACACCTGACAAGGCCAAGGATTTGGTCCTCCATCGCTTTATAATCTGTTAATAGCATGTCATTGTCAATAACTCATGAAAACTGCATCTCAGAATATTTTACAGTACATCTGGTGTGTAACTGGCCCCTGCATGTTATTAATCCTGAATTTGACATTGTAATAATCATTAGGAACAGCCTTCTTAGCAATGAAATGTCCTGTTATTTATACAGGGAGCTATTGATTCAATGTGCAGCGCTGTAATGACATTGAAATGCAAATCTTTATACAATAGTGACTATGTAACATTGTGTATTGGCTGTACACTGCAAAATACATTTCTCCCTCATTTTTGCCAGTTATATACACAATAGAATGTAGCTTCTCAACAAGCATTTATGTTACTTGCAAATAAGCCATGTTACTCTAACCGAGTGTTAAAACAGTGATAAATTCTTTAGCTCCTAACTCAGTAATTAATTCATTGATCTCTTTGCTAAGTTGTCAATTGCATGTGACATCATAAATCATGTGTTACCTGAAAGATTAATGGTCTTCCATTGCCCTAGGCATGCATGCTTTTTTTTCTGCTATCTTCTCACTACCAGTTAACTCAATTTCCTGCTATAGTGATGCCCTGCTAAAGCAGGGTATGGATGAGTAAAGGGCATGACCAGTGTTTCCCAATCCCTCACTGATCCCAGCTGTGGTATCCATCTCTTCCACCCGCTGGTAAATGGTCCAAGTAAGAGCAGTCTTCATGCTGCTCTAATTTAGCTAGGGGAATGGCCCAGCCCAGAATCCTGGAGAAGGTTCTCAGCTGGTGTCAGATATCATAGATACATCGACTGCTGTGGATCTCTGACAGTTTACACCTGCTGAGAATCTGTCCTAGGGAGCTCAAAGGTGACAGAGGGTTCATCTACACAGCAGCTGGGAGGCATCATTCCTAGCTTGGGTGGACATACACGCATTAGCTCTGCTTGAGCTAGCACCTAAAAATAGCAGCGTGACCACGGTGGCAGAGGCAGAAACTTGGGCTAGTTGTCCAAATACAACACTCCCCGGACCCCTGAGCACGTACTCGGATGGCTAGCCTGAGCTGCTGCCTCTGCTGCCACAGCCACGCTTCTATTTTTAGGTGCTAGCTCAAGCAGAGCGTGTGTGTGTGTCATTTACCCAATAGGAATTACACCTCTCGGCTGCTGGGTAGGCATGCCAAGTTTTGTATTTTGAACCTCACTAAGCACAGCAGCTGGAAGACCAATGCATTATGAAGTGTGTTTACCAAGGAATTCTGCTATCTGGTCAGGAATCACATAGGTGCCAAAAACATGCACGGCGCGATAAACTCGCTAATGGCAGATATACATTGAACATCCAACAAGACTGTCTTGAGGACATAGCTGGACATCAATCCAGGTGGTGCTCAATCTGCAAGGAGGCTATGTTCTTTGGGGATTTATCGTGATGAAGATGCAGAAGCACAGTTGCTGGTGCTCAAATAATAATCATCACCCCAGTGGTTTTCCTAGAGACCTAACTCTGAGCAAGGAAGCTTTCTGTTGAAATGTCTGCTCTTTTCCCCTGCTTTGTTTTGTACCTGTAAATAATTTATTATTATTGTGGTATTACCTCACCCTTCCTGGTTATGGTCTTTCAACACCAAACTGCCTTGTAACCTGACCATTGTCATTCAGGGGAATCTCTGTAAAGCTCACATTGCCATTATATAAAGTGACTTTAAAACTTTTCATCAAGCAATATCTCCTGTTATAAAGTCAATTGGTTATTTCAGTATTATCTCCCCTGACTAGTGCATGAAATGAATATTTTATGCGTGTCTGTGTATATGTGTATGTAACGGGTTGGGACTCACCCCAGCAGCGCCTCCTGCTGGTGACTCTGGGAATTAGCTCATTCCAGTGGAGCGCCTCCTCCTGGTGGTGTCCCGTCCATCATTCTGTCCTCTGTTATCTCTGAACCCGCGTTATTGCGTGCTCGGCGGCGTCCTCTTCAAGGCCACTGCCCTCCGGCAGTGCCCCTTAGTCCATCTGCGCCCCCTTCCGGGGGGGGGGGGGGCGGTGCTCAGCAGTCCCACACCTCAGTCACTATGTTCCACCGCCCTCTGAGTCTAATCCCTCTTGTCAGGGATCTGGCGTAGCAATATGGGCACTCCCTACGGCCAATGGCTGGGTGCACTGCAAGGGGTGAAGGGGGGGACCCAGGCCCGCCCTCTACTCTGGGTCCCGGCCCAGGGACCCTCTGGCGTCTGCCTCGCTGTCTTTCTCTCCCCTTCCACTGTCTGTTTCCCTGGGCTGCTTCCCCTACGGCCCCTTGCATGCGCTAGGCCCTTCCCTTCAGGGCCTGCAGCCTGGCAGGCTACGGGTTCAAGCTCCCTAGCCTCCCTGATCCTGGCCAGCACTGCGCTGTCCGCGGTGCTAGTCTCCTCCCTTGGAGACTGACCTTCCCCTGTCAAAGGCCTGGGACAGACTGACTGCTCCTGCCCTGGGCAGCCTTTATATATGCCTGAGCCAGGCCCTGATTGGCTGTCTCCAAACTGGGCCCTGATTGGCTCTCAGTAAGCCCTTCTTTGATTGGCTCCCTGTCTGTGCAGGCGCCCTGGCCTGCCGCAGCCCACTCTCACAGGGAGTGGGGCAATCCACCCCACTACAGTGTATAATCATGGTATCTATACAAATAAATTATATCTATACCTATTTGTATTGCCCTCCCCAGGACCCCATTGTGCTAGGCACTGCACAAACACAGAACAAAAAGACAGTCCCTGCCCCTAAGAGCTTACACCTGAAGTCCACACACACATACGAAATGTGGATTTAAAAGTTTTCTGTTTCTGTACTTAACTGTAAACCAGATGACAGAAAGAAAAATGGGAAATTGTCTCTCTCACAGAAATTCAGTGTGGCTGATGGTTTGAGATGTTTTTCAAGCATCCTTAAGACCAGGTGCCCTGAAGAGAACTCCCGGAAACTGCCTTTCTGTAGTTCTGCTCTCAAGGGTTGATGCCTAAGTCTTTTGTCATTGGTGTCATTAGGAGCAGGAGTAGGCCCTGCTGAGCCATGTGTATATATAACCATCATTGATACACAGAATCATTCTTATTAAAATCCAGCCAGAGGTGGCCTCCTCACATAATAGGGCCTGCTGCCCTCTCCTGCTTTAAGTCCCTTCTCCAGATGACCCACTCCCACTGCTATGCTGATAAACAATGAGCTAATCACAGTGAGGGAGAAGTGTGGCAGTTGGTGAGAGTGGCTATTTATTTTTTTTATAATTAATACTGACTGTTTATTTCTCTCTCCCGCCATTCATCTGTTGCTTGTCTTGTAAAATGGTGCATCTGTGCAGAAGTACCTGACATATTGGAGGCACTCCTGCAATGCAATTAATTCATCATCATCATAATAGAAAAGAGTGGGACGTCAGCTAGAGCATTGTGAAGTTGAGATTGATTAATTAGTTCATTTGTGTGGTACAATAATGTGTGCAAGGTGAAAAATAAGCAGCAGGGACAGGTGAACTAAAAGAGAAGATAAACACAAGAGAGAGGACAGACTTATTGTTAAGGCACAGAATGGGGACTCAGGAGATGTAGGGTCAGTATATGGCTCTGCCACAGGTTTGCTGTGTTACCTTGAGCAAGTCACCAAAACTCTCTTGGTCAAATTGAAATTAATGTGAGTTTTACCATTGAGTTCAACGTCTCCAGCATTTCACCCACTCAGCTTCATATTCATGCCTGTAAAATGATAATAATGGTACTTCCTTTCTTTGCCTGTGTTGTCCATTTAGATTGTAAACTGTTTTACGTGTAGACTGTTTCTTGCTAGGAAGTTTGCACGCAACTACCACTGAAAGCACCCATCTTGGATCTTGGCTGGGGCTGTGAGGGCTACTGCAATACAATAATAATAATCAAAGAATGTGTCCAACTAAATGGCCTTCACAGTCTTTAAAAAGTGATTTGTCTGTGGAAGCAGATTTGATTTATAATTAGAATGTTTTTCAAAATTTTCCTGAAGGCATCAGGTGATCTTCGCGCAAACACCCACACATTCTTTCGAAAGATCTGCTCCTCCGTATACTGTTAGCAATAAATCATGAAAGCTTCCAAATGTCAGAAATGGAAGCAGCTAGTGCCATCTGTGGTGCCCTCTATTGTTGATGTAAATTTTCAGAATGTCTCCTCTCTCTCCCCTGACTGATCTATAGTGCATGCTCACCATAAAGGTAAATGGAAATTAAAGGAACAGCTGGAAGCCAATCCGTCTCTTCTTTAATATTGTAGATAGATTTATTATCTTCCAACTTGTTCATTTGTCATTTTAATAAGTACCTGAAAAGTTAATTCATTAATAGAAGCAGCTTGAAAAATTTAGCTTCTTCACTTATTAGCCAGGCTGCAATTGTTATTCAGATAGCATTAAAGGGATTGATGAAGAAAGGGTAAATGGCTGAATGGTACAGTAAATGTTGTTGAACTCATTTTATCTGTGGGTTTTAAGGTAATTAATCTTGCATGGTTAATAACTAGCAATGCACTGATCAAGCTTAGTGATCTTTGGACACTTCAGCATAGGGCTATTTACTATTTATAAATGCAGAAGGGAAGTGCATGGTTGGCAGGAGGAGATGTGCTGCTTCTACCTGCTCACTGAAGCTGGTCAGAAAAAGGTAAAAAGAACAGGAGTACTTGTGGCACCTTAAAGACTAACAAATTTATTTTAGCATGAGCTTTCGTGAGCTGCAGCTCACTTCTTCGAATGCATAGAATGGAACACACAGACAGGAGATATTTATACAGAAAAAGGTAAGTGTATTTTGTGAAAAGCTTCAAAATAAATTAATAGTTTTCATTTTGTTCAGAATTTTCCATTACATTTTTTATGAAACATTGTGTTGAGTATGGGGGGGAAGGAATCTATCTCACTTTCTTACCCTAGGAAAACGTGGGGGGAGGAGAAAAGTGAGACCTTTCCCCCCCAGAAATGAAATTTTTCAACAACAAAAAAGTGAAATGTTTCACTTCCCAATTTTTCAGTGGAAAAAGAAAAAAAATTGATCACCCTGAAGAAGTTCCTGGTCGAAAGGCAGGAGCCTCTGAAAAGAAAACATTGTCGGAAAATTTGTGACTGCCTGTACTGCTCATCATCTACCCACCAAGGAGGGGTAATAGAGGCAGAATAAGTAGCCCACCACTTCAACAGGGCCCAGCTTCCACAAGTGGAGCTGGATTTTCGGAAGAGCTCAGCTCCCATTTAGGCACTTAAATGAAGGGGCGGCCCTATGTGATGTGCAGGGCACCCACCCAATGGTTTCCTGCCTGGAACCAGATACTCACAGTCTCTGCATCCCCCAGGGGCTAAATCCATTTCTGGCCTCCTGTGTGCTGGTCCCTGCCCCCAGGCATGTGCCATAGCTCCTTGTGCTTTCGGCCCCTCCCCACATATGTAGGCCTTCTCAATAATGCACACAAGCCTCAGGCCTTGTCTACACAAGCCTTTTTCCCTAGCAAATTTCCCACCATGGCTAGCTCTGGTTCAGTTCTATTGCTTACACCAGCATAGTTATTCCCCTTCCCATACAGGACTAAGCAATGCTGGGAAAAGCACTTTCATACCAATAGAACCACAGCCACACTAGAACTGTTGTACTGCTTCTATACCAGTGTAGTTAAAGCAGTAACACTTTTATGTATAAACTAGCCCTTAATCGCACTGTAACTCAGTTTCCTTATCTGTAAAATGGGGATAATATTCACCTACAATTCCTCCCAAGTGTGTTTTGAGACCTGTCTAGTTAGGGCTACTCCTGTGAGGGGAAATGTGAAGGTGGTACCAATTACAGAAAAACTGAGAGAATCCAGGCTTAGGTGGTGTGGGCATGTGAAAAGAAGATTGGAAAAATATACAGGAAACAGGGTGCTAAATGTAGAAATGGAGGGCAAGAGAAGGATTGGAATACCCAAAGGTAGCTGGATGGGTGTTATACGAAAGGATTTGATTAGCTGTGTAATTCCAAGGAACTGCTTCAAGACAGACTGGAATGGAGAACAAGGATTAAGGCTAGAAGAAAAAGATGTGTGTATGGTCCAGATTGAATTCTCCCTCCTCTGCCCTGGCTGATTAGTGAGAGCAAACTGTGTGCACCCCATGCCAATCAAACCAGACTCACACAGGTGTTCTGTCTCGTAAGTCAGCAGGAAGGGATCCCATCACCTTTTAAGGGGTCACTAATTGCTTTATGTGCAGCAGAAATAGAGACAGGGTTTTTTGGCCATTTTGGCCCAACATGGGTGAATACTCTCAATGTGCTACTCTCCCACCTCTGAACAATGTGACTGATCAGTGATGTGTGTAGCACATTTCTCCAGGTAAAACCACACAAATTCCATCACTAAGATAAAGAAAAAAAAAGGTTTCAGTAAATGTTCTTTGTTGGTCCATAAAGCTTTAAGGGTGCAGTGTTGCCAACTGTCCTGATTTTATTCAGTGTTTTTCTTAAAGCACCGACTCCTGTAGTCATGTGATTAGGTGAGACTCTCAGCTTTCATTTTTAGAAAGGTTAAGTTTCTAGTCCCTGTGGTTATGGAGAAAAGCTGGGAAATCTGACCCTTAAAGGCTCAAAAACCAGAAGGCAAGTAAAAAGAACTCAACATTTAATGTTGCAGTCTTTAGAAGACGGCCCATAGTTTTTTATTTTTAAAACAAAATACATCTTTATAGCCTGGTGGTTAGGTCACTAAACTGCAGTGAGGGAGTCTCTAGTTCAACCCCCTGCTCTGTCTGATTCAAAGTAATCTAGAATGAAATCAATCAGCCCAATCACACAGAATAGAAACTTTGGCCCTCCACAGGCCACTGCTCTAAGCACCAGGCTATAGAGAATCTGTCTGTCTCTGATCAGGCAGGGAGCTGAAGACGGGTCTCCCAGTCTGGTGCTAATCACTGAACTATAAAGAGTCATTCTCTCCTGTCATGCAAGAATGTTTGAAAGGACTAATTTTCATTCCAGAACAAAAACAGATTTTGAAACCTCAATATGTTTCACAAAGCAGAATTGTTTCCCCACTTATTAGTGCCACACCATTTGGGTAAAAGCTTACAAAGCCATAAAGCAGTGTTAATTAGCATGAGCATAAAAACATTCATTTCAGATGACTGTATGCATCCGGAAAGATTCTCAGATCATTCTTTGGCAACCTTCCCAAACTTCATAATCAAAGCTTATAGTGTTCACTTGTCAGTTTCTTTCCACGTCAGCTATTCCCTCAATGTAAGCTTTTGCATGATGTCACCTCCAAGAGACTGCCCTTGTGAACATCCCAAAGATCTCCCCTTGACACAGCCTCTTTGCTGTTAATTTGCTAGCTTGTTGACCACTTTTATCATTGCCGTCTTTAAGACAGCAGTCCATTTTATTCACTCACTTAGGTGGAGCTCCAAGATGCCATTATTGCAAGGCTGAGTTAGTTTTCCTCCCTGAGCTGTCAGCTCAGTGTGATGCTTGGGAGTGTCACCAAGTTCTTAGCATCTGCCTGTCTCTTGATAAACAAGAGACAAAGAGTGGTTGCTCATGTTTCATGTTGTGGTGGTGGTTTGGGTTATTACACACTAACAGCAAACAGCTGCATTGTTGTCTTGACAGCCTGGTCCTACAAATGGGCCACTGGAGCAGGATTCAAGAGATATAGTTTCAGTTCTTGGCTTTATTACTAACTTGCAGTGTGACCTTCAGCAATTCATTTCACCTCCCTCTGCCCCTGTTTCTCGTCCCGCCCTTTGCCTACCTTGTCTATTTTGATGTTGAGCTCTTTGGAGCAGGGAACATCTCTCGCTATGTTTGTAAAGCATCTAGCACAATGGGACTCTGATCTTGCTTGGGTCTTTGGGTGCTATTGGAATGCAAACAGAATAGGAATAACTCCATTTGTATATGGCAAAATCTTTAATCCATGTCTGTAGCATTACTATTTATTATCTGAATATTTACCATCTGCTCATCAGGTCTCTTGCTGTAACTCAGGATTAATTGCTGGTGGTATATACACTTTTGTATTTGTGCATGCCACCCTGGAGACAAATGTGAAGCTAATGGGATTCCAAGCAGGCATAAAGATTCATTAATAATGGAGTGGCAGTCTCTGCCTGCTGACTAAGGGTGCATATGAATTTCCATGACAAGCCCCATTTGGTCTCCTTGTAAAATCCAACATAAAGGATCTTAGGCTTCCAAACTGGTAGCCTAGAACTAGGGCTAAATCTATAGATCTAGATTAATAGAATTTTCACAAGATTCAAAGTAAATCAGAGAAGTGCTCCCCTAATTATGGCAACTTAAAAACGGAGGCGTTCAGAGTTCAGAATATCTTCGAGTTTGCTTTATTTACTTTTTAGTAAAAGAACAGAAAGAAAGGGAGAGAAAAAAGAGCATTTACTGGACTGCCCTAGATGAGACCTAGTCCCTGTTGCCAAGATTTGGTTGATTCAGCTCCAGTTGCAGGATGTATTGACTGGAATTTGGAATGTGGCTTCATGGCTCATTGTGCTGTCTTCAGATGCCTACCAAAACCCCAAGTTTCTAGCCCTTTTCCTTGGGGAGCTAGGCCCCTGAATGTACATTCATCTCTGGGGTAGAGTGCTTCCCTATACCTACTCATCTCTCCCTGATGCAGCATCCCCTTGGGGTCACTGGTATCCAACACAAGTTAGAATAGCCCTCAGGTTGCTCTAATTTAAGCTGGGGAGCCAGCCCGTTGCACAGCTGGATTTAGAACAAAGGAAACCGAGTGGTGGCTTAAAGTGTCCTTTGCACACCATCTTCTCTGTTGCACTACAGCCAAGGATTTGAGCCATGATATTAATCTGCTCAATATGTCTCTTCCAATAGAGCCAATATCTTGGTAGTTTGTTCCAAGGGAGATTGTTCCAGGAGGTTAATCTACCAAGGGGAGTGATGCAATCTCCATTTCAGATAAAGGCTATATGCCTTTCTGGAAGATCTGATTTAGCCAGACACAAGTTACTGGGTTCAGTGCAGGAATAACTGGGTGACATTCTATGACCTGTCTGCTACAGATATCAGACTATGATCTAATGATCCTTTCTGGCCTTAATATCTAGGAA
Source organism: Mauremys mutica (assembly GCF_020497125.1). Classification (NCBI taxonomy): domain Eukaryota; kingdom Metazoa; phylum Chordata; order Testudines; family Geoemydidae; genus Mauremys; species Mauremys mutica. The sequence goes on along the minus strand of NC_059076.1, from coordinate 6,215,891 downwards.
CCCTATGAAAAAGCAGAAGGTTGTTTCCAATCTGCTGTAACAGGGAGACCTCTTTCTTCTAGGCTCAGTGCAGTATCAAGTTGGCCAGCAAGTGATATAAAGCATACAACTATTCTCCAGTGACCCTTTCTGAAGGAAAACAGCCTCTGAAAAATTATTAAAACTAATGAAGGTAATACATCAACATTAAATTCCAGGGTTTCAGATACATTTACCAGATTGGAACTCTTTGTCTGCTGCATACAAATATCCTTGGGATATTTGTACTTGGCTCATGACCATTCCACAGAAACTTGCATCTGCTGGAAATTACATGAATAGAAATGGCCACTCAGCAGGTTACATTGGATCCTGAGCTGATTTTAATCACCAGACCTCTGTTGATTTCCAAGATTACGTTACTGATGATCTGGATACTTCTACATATTGGGGTGTCCCCTGTGTAAGGCAGGCATTGTCCTATCTGCCTATGTATTAGCTAGTGACAAGCAAATCCTGAAGGGCCAGATTCTGCCACCCTTACTCACACTGAGCAGCAGCTTACTCTAAGAGTAGGCCCAATTTATTTAAATCAGCGGGACTGCTTGTACTAATCAACACAAGCAAAGGTGAAAACTGTTCCCCTTTTAATATGTCTCACTAACCTACATATACTCTAAATAGTGTTAAAAACATTAGAGTCTCTTTTACACATACAGTGTGCATGTGATTTGATTGACTATTTGACTATTTACACTCTAAGTCTAAACTCTGGGAGTTTTGCTTGAGTGAGAGCTGCCATATTCGGTCCATTTAGAAGAGAACGAGCTTAGATTTTTGTCCCCCAAAGTGGGTATGCTTGTGATTTTCTCTCTACGTAGGTGATTGCCCAGCTTTCTGTATGAGTTTGTCTAAAGGTGTAATTTGCCGATCAGGTAGATGTACATGTACTACATTGCTCAAGCTAGTTCTGTAACCGTAGGGGATGGAACTGTACTCAGGTGGCTTGCCTGAACTATTACCCATGCTGCTGTGGCCACAGAAGCTATTTTTAGGCACTAGCTTGATCAAAGCTACTGCATGTACATGTCCCTGTGCTGCAAATGACATCTCCAGCTGTACTGTAGAGGTACCCTGTGTTGCGGAGAGGGGACATGATGTGCAGTATTTGCCCAGGTGTGAAGAATGGATGGATGGAGAGTTAACGTGAAGAAAAAAGCTTTGCCTGCAGTTGTGAAAATGGCAAGGTCCATGTTCATTCTTACCTCCTGCAAGATGCTATTCCATGTCCTGGGCTAGTTCCTGAGCTGGAGTCAATCAGCATAGTTCCGCTGAGGTCAGTTTATACCAGCTGAGGATCTGGCTCTCCCAGTGCAGCCCCTGTGACAGTTCTCTCTCCTGCACTCATGATCTTCCCACCACTGGTGGACAGTTCTGTGATTCTGGTGGAATGTAGCTAATGCTGGAGATCAGGATTGTGGAGGAATGGCAAGATCTCAAGAAGCTGAGGTTCCAGGAACAAACCATCCCGATGTGTAGACAGAATAATAAATATGGCAAGCGACCAGCTTAACTTAACAGTGAAATTCTTCCTGATCTTAAACACAAAAAAAAAGTTTACAAGAAGTGGACAAATGACCAGGGAGGAGTATAAAAATATTGCTCAGGCATGCTGGAGTGAAATCAGGAAGGCCAAATCACACTTGGAGTTGCAGCTAGCAAGAGATGTTAAGAGTAACAAGATGAGTTTCTTCAGCTATGTTAGCAACAAGAAGAAAGTCAAGGAAAGTGTGGGCCCCTTACTGAATGAGGGAGGCAACCTAGTGACAGAGAATGCGGAAAAAGCTAATGTATTCAATGTTGTTGTTTTTTTGCCTCTGTCTTCACGAACAAGGTCAGCTCCCAGACTGCTGCACTGGTCAGCACAGTAGGGGGAGAAGGTGACCAGCCCTCTGTGGAGAAAGAAGTGATTCAGGACTATTTAGAAAAGCTTGACGAGCACAAGTCCATGGGGCCAGATGCATTGCATCCGAAGGGGCTAAAGGAGTTGGCGGATGTGATTGCAGAACCATTGGCCATTAACTTTGAAAACTCATGGTGATCGGGGGAGGTCACGGATGACTGGAAAAAGGCTAATGTAGTGCCCATCTTTAAAAAAGGGAAGAAGGAGGATCCAGGGAACTACAGGCCAGTCAGCCTCATCTCATTCCCTGGAAAAATCATGGAGCAGGTCCTCAAGGCATCAATTCTGAAGCACTTAGAGGAGAGGAAAGTGATCAGAACAGTCAGCATGGATTCACCAAGGGCAAGTCATGCCTGACTAACTTAATTGCCTTCTATGAGGAGATAACTGGCTCTGTGGATGAGGGGAAAGCAGTGGATGTGTTATTCCTTGACTTTAGCAAAGCTTTTGATACGGTCTCCCACAGTATTCTTGCCGGCAAGTTAAAGAAGTATGGATTGGATGAATGGAGTATAAGGTGGATAGAAAACTGGCTAGATCGTCGGGCTCAACAGGTAGTGATCAATGGCTCCATGTCTAGTTGGCAGCCGATATCAAGTGGAGTGCCCCAAGGGTCGGTCCTGGGGCCAGTTTTGTTCAATATCTTCATTAATGATCTGGAGGATGGCGTGGACTGCACCCTCAGCAAGTTTTCTGATGACACTAAACTGGGAGGAGTGGTAGATATGCTGGAGGATACAGAGGGATCTAGGCAAATTAAAGGATTGGGCCAAAAGAAATCTGAGGTTCAACAAGGACAAGTGCGGAGTCCTGCACTTAGGAGGGAAGACTCCCACATACTGCTACAGACTAGGGATCGAATGGCTAGGCATCAGTTCTGCAGAAAAGGACCTAGTGGTTACAGTGGACGAGAAGCTGGATATGAGTCAACAGTGTGCCCTTGTTGCCAAGAAGGCTAACGGCATTTTGGGCTGTATAAGTAGGGGCATTGCCAGCAGATCGAGGGATGTGATCATTCCTCTCTATTCGACATTGGTGAGGCCTCATCTGGAGACTGTGACCAGTTTTTGTTCCCACAAGAAAGATGTGGAAAAATTGGAAAGAGTCCAGCAGAGGGCAACAAAAATGATTAGGGTGCTGGAGCACATGACTTATGAGGAAAGGCTGAGGGAACTGGGATTATTTAGTCTGCCAAAGTGAAGAGTGAGGGGGGATTTGATAGCTGCTTTCAACTATCTGAAAAGGGGTTCCAAAGAGTATGGATCTAGACTGTTCTCAGTGGTACCTGGTGACAGAACAAGCAGCAATGGTCTCAAGTTGCAGTGGGGGAGGGTTAGGTTGGATATTAGGAAAACTGTTTCACTAGGAGGGTGGTGAAGCACTGGAATGGGTTCCCTAGGGAGGTGGTGGAATCTCCTTCCTTGGAGGTTTTTAAGGTCAGGCTTGATAAAGCCCTGTCTGGGATGATTTAGTTGGGAATTGGTCCTGCTTTGAGCAGGGGGTTGGACTAGATGACCTCCTGTGGTCCCTTCCAGCTGATATTCTATGTTTCCATGATTCTAAGATGGATGCAGTCCCATGAAGGGTTTGGAATACCAGGATAGAGACATTGTGCTGGATTCTGTGATCCATGAGGAGCCAGTGCAGGGAGTTTAGCGCCAAGGGGATGTTCACGGCAGACTATTGCTAGGCAGGCAAGATTCTGTGTTTTATATCAGCTAGAGCCTTCTCAGGTTTGGTGGGTATATTCCTTAGGAGAATGAGCTACAATGATCAAGTCTGGAGGTCCTGAATGCAGGGATCACTGTGGCCAGGCCTGTATCAGTTAGGATGGGGCACCCTCTTCTGGCCAGTGGCAGACAGAGGCAGATAGTTTTGCATTCTATGGCTATTTGAGCACCAAGAGCAAAGAGATGTTAAAAAAGACCCCCACACTGCAGATCAACTTACCCTTGGTGGATGCCCTTGGTTGTGGGGAATGTTATAGAGGGGCAATTTTTCAGAGTATTTTTTTCTTACCAGCATCACTTCAATCTTACCGGGTTTCAGCTTCAGCCAACAGCTCTCCAACCAGATGCTGATTTCAGCAAGGCACTGAGAAAGCAGGGATATTGTGCTGGTTACCTTTGCTGTAAAGGACATGTAGATCTGGGTGTCATGTGTGTCCTGATGGCACTTTAGCCCAAGCTGTCTCGCCAGCTTCCCCAGTGGCTTTGTATAGGCTTTGTATAATATGCAAGTGAAGGCTGTGCAAGTGGAGGAACAGTTGCCCATACTGGTTCTCCAAGTTTGGTTTGAGATCACGAGCAGGAAATGGTGATCCAAGAGATTGCCTGGGCAAAATGAGGAAATACTGGAAGTGTTGCAATATTGCAAAGTACTGTAGTATCATGTTTTTGTCTGACCAGAACAGAAACTCCAAATCTTTGGAGGCTCTCACCATCAGTTTTGCTCCAAAGCAGAAGATGGTGCTTGCTCAGTGCAGGCATTATTCTGCAGTCTTAGGCCCCTAATCACCCACTGACTTCAACAGGAGTTGTGGGCACTCATCTCATCGTGAGAAATTAGGTAACTTATTTAGGTGCCTTACTTTAAGCAACCAGATTTGGAAATGTTAGCCTGAATGACTTGCCCAATACTCAATGATATAACCCTGGTCTCCTCACCCCTAGACCTCTGCTGTAGGCACAAAAACATCCTTCCTGTATCCTCTAGACCATCTTTAAACTGACCTTAGTCTGTGGATAGAGGGTGACTCTATGTAATTGTATAAATACAGAGCAGAATGTGATGAAACACGAGGAAGGAGAAAACATTTCTACTGCGCCTAACTGAATTAATGGACATGGATGAATTAAACGAATTATCGTTCAAATGTTTCTCACAGTAGAAATAATACAATTCAATGTAAATAAAATAGAAAAAGGGTCATTATGAAACAGGAAATGGCACATAATCCATTGTTTCTGAATTGCTTTTTTTAAAGTCAAAACACTAAGTGCTAGAGAGGAACAGAAGAAAGAATAGTGGGCATTTTATCAGCCACTCCTTCCATTGACTGCTAGCTCCAAGTAGGTGCAATGGTGGGCGATATACATGTAATTAGTTACCTTGTGCAAAGTGTAATTTTAGTAGTTACCACCTCCAGGAGAATTGACTGTAATTCTAATTTATCCCATAAGAAGTTTGCAACACAGTTTTTTTTTAATTGAAGCTAATTAGGTTTTGACTTAGGTATAAAAATCTAGCTGATAGTAAAAAGAAAAAATTAGATCCTTTAAAACTGACAGATTTTAAAAATATCCATTTTATAGACCTTTTTTCTGATCTCCCAAACAAATTTTGATGCAGAAGAGGTTAAATATTTCCCCCTAGAGTCCTTCACTTTACTCTCATTTGTAAGTTAATGCTCTGTTCTGTTTGGTTTCACTTGTATATTATATGTTGAAAGTCCATTTACTCATTGCCCTGTAGAACCCACAGCAAAACATAATTGATTCCCAGAGGTGACTGATGTAATCGTTTATCATCTTGTATAAGGTCTGAAAAGGAAGCAGTAAGAAAAAAGCCCCAGGGAACACATGACCTGTGCTATGACATTGTCTGTATGCTCACACTGATCTGGGACTTCTTTTTTGGAAGCAAGACCTGAATCACTTGACAAATCCACTGACAGAGAAACTTTCCATACATAGGTGGATGAGTTTTTCAGACCAGTTATAGTCTGCATGAATAATCAGTGTTTTTCTAGATTTGATGTTGATTCATTTTTCTCAAGGGAATGTAGGACTTCTGCAATCTGTTAGTTTGATGTGTGAATTTATTGCTAAATGAATTAGTTCATTGCCAGGATATAAGATACAAGTAGCTGAAAGCCCATGCTCTCACACAGGTATAACTCATAAAGGCCTGTCTGTAAAAAGACCAAAAATGGCTGAAAACTTACAAATTGGATGGTAACAAACAGCGAATCACAATGGTGATTAAACCTGGTGATATTCTGAACAAAAAGAGCTCTCAGACATACTTGTATCTGTTTCTGTCACTGTACACTGACTCAACAGACTTTCTATGCTTCAGAGTGATGGGGGCTGTTATGTGTGCTTGTGGTGGATGTGTTGATTTGTGTGGGTTATGTTGTGCTGGGAGAATTATATGAATTTGTGAGGGTGGCAAATATGGGTGTGTGCTGCGATAAGGGCCTATGTTTGTTTGGGGTTATGTAACCCTTCTGCCTGTCTGAGTTGGCAGCAACAAGGGCCGGGTTCAGTATCTAGGGGTTCCGTTTCAATAACGCAATGCAAAACCGGCTCGAGCCCCCACGCAGTGACCTGGGACAATTACATACCACCCCCCAGGTGCCTCTAAGAGGCAATGCTTCCCCTCTCGCAAGCACGGAGTCTGAGTGTAGCAAAATCCTTTTAATAAAGGAGGGAAACAATGCAGCTTATGTTGGGGAAACCCCACAAACAGGATCCATGACACAAACCATGAGCAAAAACCCACCTCTAAGTTAGTTTGGCAGTGTCCTTTTCTCCTCGGGGTCTTAAGTCCAACCACCCAAAAGGTCACCCCAAAATCCCAGCAGCCTGTAACTAGGCCCTTAATAGAATCAAAATTAGCTCTGCTATTCAACAGGTTGGTTGGCGCCCTCAAAGGGGGCCCATACCATCAGGAACAAATACCAGTCCCCTGCCTCTCTCTCTCTCTCAATTCACTGGGTTTTGGAACCCATGTCCCTTGTCTAGCAAGTGCTACTCAGTTGATGGTGAGACCCTCTGTTATAAAACAGTTTCATTGTCCTTCGTTCACATAATCAGGGTAACAACACTTTATTCTTCCTGTCCCAATAACAGAGAAACTGGGGATCCCACAGCTTTCAAAGTGACCATTTTGGGCTGCTGTGGGCTCATGCTAGGCAGGGTGGGTGTGCCTATGCAAACCAGATCAGCCCATGAAGTTCTTTTCCATACTCGCCACAATTCACCACCAAATTTCAGGGTAGAATCATAGAATCTCAGGGTTGGAAGGGACTTCAGGAGGTCATCTAGTCCAACCCCCTGCTCAAAGCTCATCCTGACTCTGCTTACAGTTATGTTGCTAGTTGTGTTGTTGTGGGAGTGGCTTTGAAAAACTATGCCTTTGGGACAAGTAATCCACCATATGGGTAGTCTCCCTCGTATAACCAATGAAATTATTTTATGGAAATTAGCTGTAGAGTAAGGTTGTTGGTTGAGTTGAGTCACTTCTGATATCACAATGGTCTAGGGCTCTTGGCATGGCATAGATAATTTTTTTTGCCATTGCATGGGTGTAATTCATGAAGTCAAAATGGATAAGGACTTAAAAATTGCATTGGTACCTGTAGTGGTCCCTCACTCTCAAGTGGAGAGGATCCCACTGGCTGGGGCAAAAAACAGTTAATAGTCTGGAGCTTGGGTGAGGCAGAGCAACAAGCAGACTTTAGCCCAGAGTCTCCAGGCCTGGGTTAACAGCAATCAACAGTCTGGGCTCTGGCCCTTTGGGCGGGGCAGAGCAATAAGTAATCTCTATACCTGAGCCTCCTGGCTATGGTAGACAGCAATCAAGGCACAGGCCTTCTGAACTAAGAAGTGCCCAGATGTGGAGTAGCGGCAAAGGGGGTAGAGGGTCCCGGACCCACCTTACTCCACCGGGGCTTAGCCCAAGGTCCTATTAGTGGTGGGAAAACCAAAATATGCTGCCTCACTTCCCAGCATCACAATTTGACCAAAGACTAGTTCCACTGTGCTACTTCCTATCCCACTTTGTTGGCATTGCTCCATCAATCTGAGGTTCCGTCTCGCCGCCTCGCAGTTGGGCAGTGACCATTTCAAATATTTGTCCTCTGTGTCTTCAGGCTGTAGGGTGCTGGTCTCCCCCAGAAGGCTCCACTCCCTAGAAGAGATGACCATTTCTTTCCCTGATGCATCCATAACTGTGCTGCAGGTCCCTCCCTTTATACTTTCTGCCCTGCCCTGGTACTTCTGGTGAGGGTAATGGGCCAGGTTTGGCTCTGCCCAGCAGATGGAGGGTAGTGGTCCCTCGCTCTTGAGTCTGGAGGGTTGCCACTCTGTCTGTAGTGGGGCAGTGAGATGACGGAACCTGGTAGTGTTCTGAACAAAAAGAGCTCTTAGCCATGCTTGAACCTCTTTCTGACACTTTACACCAACTCAGTAGGCACTGGAGGCTTCAGAGTGACAATCTGTCAGGGCTCACAGGCCTCAAACCCAGGCCCACAGGTAGTGTTCAGGCCACAACTGCCACCCAGCAGCCCACCTGAGCAACCAATTAAGGGAATTAGTGAAGTGCTATCTTGCAGGGGGCCCTGCCCCTGAAGCTCCTGAGTTGGGGAAACATCCAGCAGCCCCAATTGGCTGAGGAGCTCCATTTAAACCAGGAAGTGGCACAGGAAGGTGTCTGAGCAACAAAGGAATCCCTATGGACCCCTCCCACTTGCCTGCTACCTGAACCCTGCATTCCTATCTGCTCCTGTCCTCTTTATCCTAGACCCCTGTCTGTTCCCAATTCCTGATTTCCTATCACAATCCAAGTCCCTGCTTCTATGCCACGCACCTGGTGCTGGCTCCAGCTTTGACCCCTTGCTTAGCACCTGACTTTATCCCTGGCTCTGATCTTGGCTTAGCACTGGACTCTAAACATTTGGCCTAACCACACACGCCCAGGTCATTGCATAATCCTGGAATCTTATTATATAGTTAGACCCAACCTGCCAATGCTTCTGGACCTCCTTAACTTTATGCATGTGCAGAGTGTAAAACTAAACCTGTGGCTGAGTGTTTGCAGGAGTGAAGCCTGTCTCTCACATACTTTTTCTGAAGGATAGGCTTTGCAGGTTCAAGTACAGCCTGGTTAATTTTTTCCAGCAAATAGTAAATTTCTTGAAAAATGCATTTCTAAGGTACCAAAACAATCTGCAAATTTGGATCAAATTTGGCAAGTAGTTTCAGCTAAAAAAAATGGAGGAAATAAGTCAAAAAGCAGTTGACTTTCACTATTTCAAAATGAAATGTTTTGACTTATTTCACAATTTAGTTATGTTCATTTTTTTAAAGAAGGTTAAAAAACCTGAAAACTAACTGAAAAATTTTTTCAAATAAAAAACAGCCCAAAAACTAAACTAAATAAAAAAAACAAACAAAAATGTTGTTTCTTTTTTTAAAAATTCATTTCAGGTGTTTTTCTACCCAAAATAAAATTTATTTTGATGAGAAAAAATTCAGTTTTGGGTTTGAAATGAACTGTTTTTTATTTTTTTTTAAATGTTGGTTCACCTCTAACCTGAAAAAAAAATCAATTATTTGCACAGCTTTAGTTTGAAGTCCCAGTTTAACATGATTCCACTGATAAGTTAATTGGTGATCAGGGCATTGTAGATTTGATTTTTCCCTTGGAATTTCACATGCAATGAGCCATGCTTTAAGAAGCAATTAGAGAACTCCCTAATGTCACGCTCTAGGCAGCCATGCCTGGTGGTTGGAGCAGTGGTCGAAGCCAGATGTAGGGTCAGGACCAGGCCAAGGGCAGTGCTGAAACAGGGTCAGACAGCATGGACAAGCCAAATCAGGATTTTAGATGGAGTCTGGAACCTGAAGGTTGAAGCTAGGTTGAGTCCTGGGGATCAGGAGGCAGGTGCAGGAATAGGGCCAGAGCGGGGTCAGGATCAGACACTGACAAGGCTGAAGTGGACTGGAACAAGACCAGGAACTGGATCAAGGGCACAGCTCTGATGGGGACAGTGAAATACCTGGGTTTGCAATCATCTGACCCGGGCCCTGCTCAGGGACAGGCTGCTGCAGCATGCCTGAGCGATGAGTCACTGCAGACGCCCTTGGAAGGGTGAGTCATGGCAGCTGAATGGACAGCCCTAGTCTGGCTGCAGGTTTGCCTCACACCTAACCAGGAAGTTCCTATGTTTATTATGCTCCCTACTGCAACACATCTTGCTCCTCTCTGGAACTGTGGAGGACCAGGAACTCTGTAACCATGCCACATCTCCCTTTCTTTGTAATAAAAGGTTACAACTTAAATTGTATATAAATGTATATACAGCAAGCAATTCAACATAAACTTCAAATTCCTTAAAACTGCGTACACTGCTATGTCCCCTTATCAATTGCATTTAAATAGCTCTGAGTGGTATTCTAAAGATCAAGTCTTTGCGAGGTCTGATCAGTCTTCCATACTGTGTTCTCACTCTGAGTTTCATGTGAAGTTCCCTGTGGAGGGTCTCTCTTCTGACAGAGTACCCGTAAGTCCCAGATCCTCTCTTCGTTGGGTTGGGAAATACTGAAGATGAACCCAGTTCCTCGAGATAAGTCCTTTTAGAGTCTCCACTAGGTAGGAGCTTGCAGGGAGCTTTGTTCCCTGGATTCAGTTCAGTGTTTGGCACAGAAAAATGGAACTACCTGAAGTCTTGTTGTTGCTGAATTTTTATTTCAGCAGCCCATTTTTTTAATTCTTTCAGGTCCAGCCACTTAGGTTTAATCTGTATTGGTGCCACAGGTAAAGGCTTCCTTAGTCATCTTCCCATCAGAAATTCTGCTGAAGATAGTCCAGACACAAGTGATGTTGACGAATATGCCCGGAGCGCTTTCTGTGGATCCACCAATTTTTTTGCAGAACTCTTTTTAAAGTCTGCACTGCTCTTCCCACCTTCCCATTACTCTGGAGATAATGTGGACTCCTCGTACTGTGTTCCAAGTCAAATGCCTGTGTAAATGCTAGGGAGGTTTCAGCGGTAAGTTGAGGCCCATGATCAGCTATGAGGAATTAAGGAACTCCATGCTTGCAAATATCAACTTTAGTTTCTGAATGACCTGTGCCAATGACATCTGTGTAAGTGTAGCCAAGTCAATATATCTGGAGAAGTAATCAACTACAGGAATGCATGTGTGTCCTTTCCAGAAGCAGGCCATCAGCCATGGGAAGGTCATTTTGGTTCTGCAGTATGGTAGTAGGTCTTTTTGAAGTTGACTCCTTATTTAAAGAGAGAGATTCATGAACTTTTGACACCATGTAGTGTGAGGACATAAACAATGACAACCATGCTTTAAGACACAACTAGAGAACTCCCTAGCCAGGAAATTCCCTCATTTGTTAAGATTCCCACTACATCACATCCTGGTCCTCTCTAGTAACAGTGGAATACCAGCAACTCTATAACCACTCTGCAATAGTGCTTTTATTTACACTCACATACTCCCCTTAAAGTAGTTAAGATTTCCTTTTATTGGCTATCAATAGAGCAAGTAAACAACTGAAATGAGAAAAGACTTTCTTAAACAATTGTCACATAGGTCTCATTTTATCTCTCTCTTGCTGATGTGAAACCTGTTGGTAAGATTTCCATTAAGCTGCTAAGAGAACCCTGTGGTCTTTGATTTGTTCTGGAGTCTGAGTCAGAAAGCATAGAGGGTTGTGGTTTAATGATCCAGTTGTTTATTTATTCTGCCTACAATAGTGATGGACTTGTTCACAATTTCCTAACCTGTGTGCAAAATGAACATTTTGCAATGTGAAAGAAAAAGGGATGCAATACATAAGCGGGGTCTTTCCCATGTTTGGATGGTATAGAAGATAACTGTATTGTGTTTGGTTTATTTGCATCCTTAGAGATCAATGCTTATTTCAGTTTCATAAGTGGGCTGGCTGTTGGCTTCTTTGTATTGTCAGATCGCCTTATAGATATGTACTAAAACATACATCGCTTGTGCATACTGTTACAATCTCAAAACAGTTATTCTTATGACCGTCTGTCTTCAGCTTACCATACGTTTTCAAAGAATTCTCCTTGTGACATTAAACTTTCCATGCTTGGTCTAAGACCAAAGGTGATTTAAAAAAAAGAGAGAGAGAAGGAATTGCTTTGCTTCATTTTTAGTTATCAGACCATGGGGAAAGACACAATATTTCCTATTTTGGTCACCCATTTTATTATATGCACAGAAACGACTAAAAGAACCCTAAGGGTGTGATTTTAGCCCTATTGAAGTCAATGGCAAAGCTCCCATTGACTTCAGTAGGACTAGGATTTTATCCTAAAGTCGGATTCAGAGCCTGATCCTGTTTGGGGCTCAGGTTCTTTTGTTCCCACTGAACTTAGTCAGAGCTGAGTGTGTTCTGCACCTCAGAGGATCATGCTCAGAGTATAAACAACAAGGAGTCCTTGTGGTACCTTAGAGACTAACAAAGCTAATGCCCAAATAAATTTGTTAGTCTCTAAGGTGCCCCAAGGACTCCTCGTTGTTTTTGCTGATACTGACTAACACGGATACCCCTCTGAAACCTGCTCAGAGTATGAAATTTGTCCCCACTGAAAATGCGACTTGGCACATACGAGGTAAAAAATGTGTCTGAAGTCTAGAGGTGCTCACTTCTCCAGTCCAATTGAGCTCTCACTCATCCCCATGCAATCCCACTGAGCAAGATTTAGATGAGGTGTAAAAGGGTGTCACACCGTTGAAGTCAATGGAGTTACACCCATCCGAATTTAGCCTGTAGTGCATAAGTGTCAGTCACCAGGACGTGGGCGGATGCGCCTAAGAAGAGCAGGAGTCAGAAATCAGGAATTGGTGCCCAGGGTCAGGACTGGGTTATCTGGAGTGAGGCAAGGCCGGAGCAGTGCTGGATCCTAGGCGGGAACAGGGCTGGGAACAAGCAGGCACAGGAGCTATCACAGCAGTGTGCAAATGCTTGGAGCAGCTGCTGGGCTTAAGACCCCGTCTGCTGACTCTTCCAGCCAGCCAGCCAGTCTGGCCAACCGGGTGATTCTGCTGCAAGCCAGTGGTGATTCAACTGCAAATCCTGTGTTGCTCACTAGGGGGGTGCAGCTAGCTGGTCCCAGGCTCAGTTGCTAACTCTAATTCTGGACAATACGTGTGCACTTCACAAATGGTAGGAGATAAAACAGGCCATTTGAGCTTTAGGTGCAGTTTCATTAGATCTGAGGGTATGTCTGCACTATGAAAGTTGATTTTTAGAAATTGATTTTATACAGTCGATTGCGTATGTCCACACTAAGCGCATTAAGTCGGTGGAGTGCATCCTCACTACCACGGCTAGCATCAACTTACAGAGCAGTGCACTGTGGGTAGCTATCCCAAAGTTCCCACAGTCTCCGCCGCCCATTGGAAATCTGGGTTAAGCTCCCAATGCCTGATGGGGCAAAAACATTGTCACCAGTAGTTTGGGGTACATGTCGTCAGTCACCTCTCTCTCTCTCTCCCTCCCTGAAAGCAATGGCAGACAATCGTTTTGTACTAGACACTAGGGTGATTAGAAGAGCACAGCTAGGTGCGCTGCGCATCAGACAGGCTTTGAAAACCAGTTTCATGACTGTCCAGGCTTCGGTGTGACCGTTGTGTGTGTTTCTCCTTGATGCAAACCCACCCCCTTTGTTGATTTTAATTCCCTGTAAGCCAACCACCTTCCCCCTTTTGAAATAAAGTAACTATTGTTTTGAAACCATGCATTCTTTCTTTATTAATTTTTTAAAAATGAGATAACGGACAAGATAGCCTGGTTGGGGTGGGGGAGGAGGACAGGACAAGGCCACATTGCTTATTGTAGTCACACTAGCAATCAAACTATTTGAATGACAGCCTTCTGTTGCTTGGGCCATCCTCTGGAGTGGAGAGGCTGAGTGCTCAGAGCCTCCCCGACACGCGTTTTTGGGCGTCTGGGTGAGGAGGCTATGGAACATGGGTAGGCAGGTAGACGGTTATACAGTGGATGCAGCGGGGGTCTGTGCTCTTGTTGGCTTTCCTGCAGCTCCAACAGATGCTTCATCATGTCTGTTTGCTCCCCCAACAGACGCTTCATCATGTCCATTTGCTCCACCATTAGCCTCAGCATCGCGTCCTGCCTCCACTCTTCGCGCTCACTTAATTCTTTCCTGACCTCTACCACTGAATGCCTCATGCACTACGCTGTGCCCTATCAGTGCGGGAGGACTGCATGAGCTCGGAAAACATGTCATGGCGAGTGCGGTTTTTTTCACCTTCTAATCTGCAATAACCTCAGGTACGGAGATGATACGGGAGAGTGTAGAAACATTCTCGTGGGAGATTTCAATCACCCTGATATCTGCTGGGAGAGCAATACAGCGGTGCACAGACAATCCAGGAAGTTTTTTTGAAAGTGTAGGGGACAATTTCCTGGTGCAAGTACTGGAGGAAACAACCAGGGGTAGAGCTCTTCTAGACCTGCTGCTCACAAAGCAGGAAGAATTAGTAGGGGAAGCAAAAGTGGATGGGAATCTGGGAAGCAGTGACCATGAGATGGTCAAGTTCAGGATCCTGACACAAGGAAGAAAGAAGAGCAGCAGAATACAGACCCTGAACTTCAGAAAATCAGACTTTGACTTCCTCAAAATTATGGTTGAGAGTAAAAAAATCGAGTGTGAAACCACTAGTTATTACTGTTCTTGTGACTATGTCAGACTTTTTCATGTGGCTTCAAGTTTCATATGCTTGAACACTACATACAGGTGCCTTTTTGTGGGAAGATTTGGTTTGACCATTTTTGAGTTACTGAAGCATACATCTAATACTTTGGGTTGTAATTTCAAGCTGCAAACATGTCCCCGATGGAGTATAAGTTGTAACTCTGTGACAATAAACATAAGCACATGAAAACAGAAATGACTGAATGGTCAATGTAACCATTAAACGATGCACAAACACTATGAATTGTTAGATGCATAAGGTCTTTAGAGATGCATTGAATTCCAGGCTGCAGCTCACTAGTGAGAGAACTAAATTAGAAATCCCATACTCTTTGGGCTTCATCTCATCTTTTCCCCAGCAGAATCCGACGTGATGAACCCAACGGTAGAAAATCTGCTGCACGTGGGTGTGGGCTGGTGGACTGATGCAACACTGTCTCCTTTGGTCAGACAGAGCATTGCACCAAGTTCTCAGTCTGGTGGGGCAGTCAGCTCCGCTTGCCTGAGTCTCTCCGATAGTCCCATTCTGGGCCATGAAGAGTGTTTGTCTCAATCCCACTGGGGTATGTGGGGTTTCCCCTTCTACTTGGTGGGGTCAGTTGGTCCTGATGCTCAGGGATCTGGAAACCTGTTTGGTCCTTAAGTCTCTGAGGGGTTGATGGGGAACCCAGGCCTGCCCTCTCCACTGGCTTCCAACTCAGGGACCTTCAACCAGGTAGATGCAATCAGGCCCCCAACAACTCCTCCTGCTGGGCCCTGTGCTCCTTCCTACCTCTCTGGGCTCCATGGCCTTCTCCAACCTGTAGATCTGGTCATCCAAGTGCTCTGGGGCAGCTTTGCACCAGGAGCTTCAGTCCCCAGCCTCCTTGCCTCTCTGGCAGCCGCCTTGCCCCTCTGCTTCCCAGATCCTTTATTTCCCCAACTGGTGTGAGGTTGCCCATCAGCGCTGGCCAGCAGTTCTTGCGTTCACTCCTTGGTTTCCATGCCAGCGTGGGATATATACCCGCCATGACAGTGGGGAAGTTGTGACAGAAGAAAACTGCCATGAACCCCCCTGCTGTGAGAGGGGGCAGCTACCCAAATGTGGCGGTATTGGCTGGGAAGGAGGCAAAGCCGGGGAGTCTGGACAAAGTGCTGATTCTGCCTTTCAGGATCTTCTGGGCACCTGGCTGGAGACTAGCACGATACCTTTGGCAGAAAGCCTTGCAGTGTGATTGCTTGTTCTTCCTCCTGCAGTGCAGGGATCCTGGTGATCTCAGTGCAGTCCCTGGGCTAGCGTCAATGAAATCCGCCTCTAGGAGACTCCACATTTTAACACATCTGTTTTGAAACACCACAGCTGCCCCATTCCTGCACTCCCAAATGATGCACTCACACACACGTCGGTGCCTACGGATTCCCCAGCCCTGTCCCCTCCACCATGCACCCCAAAGAATCCTGCAGAGCCTGACAAATCCTGTTCATATCCCAAGCGCCACCCCTTTGGGAGCTTCATTTAATTTCTTAAATACCCCAGAGCTTTCAACCATTACTTACCCACTTCCTCAACAGGTCAGATCCTTCTCCCTCAGACACTTCCACTTCTTGCCTTTGGCTTTCACATTCGTAGCACAAGACTAAAATAATGCTCAAACAAACCTGGCCTTTTGGCCTGCCTATCTCTCTCCCCCTTAGCTGCAAGAACTTGAAGCTGAACCATCAAAGATCTTTTCCACCCATCTGTGGAATAATGTCTTTTTACACCTTGTGTTAGAGATCCTAGGCAACAGCAGCTCTAAACTTGCTCCACCTTTTCCATTAGCAGGTGCATCACCCCTTCTCTTTGTTTGCTTTCATATGTAGTAGAATCCTAGAGCCAGCTCTCCCTTTAGCTGACTTCTGACTTCACAGTAGAGGCATGCCTGAGAATACAGCACTGGCCTCCTTCAGTTCGGAATTCCACTGCTTCAGCCATCAAGTGCAATGAGCTTCAGCAGAGATGTAGTGGCATAACACAGCTCCTTTCCTGAGCTGAAGCCATCTTCTCTTGCCTTTTGTAGTTCTGCTTTCTATTCACAATAGTATCAGAGGGGTAGCCGTGTTAGTCTGGTTCTGTAGAAGCAGCAAAGAGTCCTGTGGCACCTTATAGACTAACAGACGTTTTGTAGCATGAGCTTTCGTGGGTGAATACCCACTTCTTCAGATGCAAGTGGTGGAAATTTCCAGGGGCAGGTTTATATATGCAAGCAAGAAGCAAGCTAGAGATAACGAGGTTAGTTCAATCAGGGAGGATGAGGCCCTGTTCTAGCAGTTGAGTGAAAACCAAGAGAGGAGAAACTGGTTCTGTAGTTGGCAAGCCATTCACAGTCTTTGTTTAATCCTGAGCTGATGGTGTCAAATTTGCAGATGAACTGGAGCTCAGCAGTTTCTCTTTGAAGTCTGGTCCTGAAGTTTTTTTGCTGCAGGATGGCCACCTTATGATCTGCTATTGTGTGGCCAGGGAGGTTGAAGTGTTCTCCTACAGGTTTTTGTATATTGCCATTCCTAATATCTGATTTGTGTCCATTTATCCTTTTCCTTAGAGACTGTCCAGTTTGGCCGATGTACATAGCAGAGGGGCATTGCTGGCATATGATGGCATATATTACATTGGTGGACATGCAGGTGAATGAACCGGTGATGGTGTGGCTGATCTGGTTAGGTCCTGTGATGGTGTCGCTGGTGTAGATATGTGGGCAGAGTTGGCATCGAGGTTTGTTGCATGGATTGGTTCCTGAGCTAGAGTTACTATGGTGCGGTGTGCAGTTGCTGGTGAGAATATGCTTCAGGTTGGCAGGTTGTCTGTGGGCGAGGACTGGCCTGCCACCCAAGGCCTGTGAAAGTGTGGGATCATTCTCCAGGATGGGTTGTAGATCCCTGATGATGCGTTGGAGGGGTTTTAGCTGGGGACTGTATGTGATGGCCAGTGGAGTCCTGTTGGTTTCTTTCTAGGGTTTGTCTTGCAGTAGGAGGCTTCTGGGTACATGTCTGGCTCTGTTGATCTGTCTCCTTATTTCCTCGTGCGGGTACTGTAGTTTTGAGAATGCTTGGTGGAGATTTTGTAGGTGTTGGTCTCTGTCTGTGGGGTTAGAGCAGATGCGGTTGTACCTCAGTGCTTGGCTGTAGACAATGGATCTTGTGGTGTGCCCGGGATGGAAGCTGGAGGCATGAAGGTAGGCATAGCGGTCGGTAGGTTTTCGGTATAGGGTGGTGTTAATGTGACCATCAATTATTTGCACCGTAGTGTCTAGGAAGTGGACCTCCCTTGTAGATTGGTCCAGGCTGAGGTTGATGGTGGGGTGGAAGCTGTTGAAATCATGGTGGAATTTTTCTAGAGTCTCCTTCCCATGGGTCCAGATGATGAAGATGTCATCAATGTAGTGTAGGTAGAGAAGGGGCGTGAGTGGACGGGAGCTGAGGAAGCGTTGTTCCAGGTCAGCCATAAAAATATTGGCATATTATGGGGCCATGCGGGTGCCCATAGCGGTGCCACTGATCTGGAGATATATGTTGTCATCAAATTTGAAATAGTTGTGTCTGAGGATAAAGGCACAGAGCTCAGCAACCAGTTGTGCTGTGGCATCATCAGGGATACTGTTCCTGACAGCTTGTATTCCATCAGTGTGTGGGATGTTGGTGTAGAGAGCCTCTACATCCATGGTGGCCAGGATGGTGTTTTCTGGAAGGTCACCAATGCATTGTAGTTTCCTCAGGAAATAAGTGGTGTCACGGAGATAGCTGGGAGTGCTGGTGGCATAGGGTCTGAGTAGAGAGTCCACATATCCAGACAGTCCTTCAGTGAGAGTTCCAATGCCCGAGATGATGGGGCATCCAGGATTTCCAGGTTTGTGGATTTTGGGCAGTAGACAAATGGACACAAATCAGATATTAGGAATGGCAATATACAAAAACCTGTAGGAGAACACTTCAACCTCCCTGGCCACACAATAGCAGATCTTAAGGTGGCCATCCTGCAGCAAAAAAACTTCAGGACCAGACTTCAAAGAGAAACTGCTGAGCTCCAGTTCATCTGCAAATTTGACACCATCAGCTCAGGATTAAACAAAGACTGTGAATGGCTTGCCAACTACAGAACCAGTTTCTCCTCTCTTGGTTTTCACTCAACTGCTAGAACAGGGCCTCATCCTCCCTGATTGAACTAACCTCGTTATCTCTAGCTTGCTTCTTGCTTGCATATATAAACCTGCCCCTGGAAATTTCCACCACTTGCATCTGAAGAAGTGGGTATTCACCCACGAAAGCTCATGCTGCAAAACGTCTGTTAGTCTATAAGGTGCCACAGGACTCTTTGCTGCTTATTCACAATAGAGAATTGTCACCATGCTGAGGGAAGAACTCTACGATGGCTGCATGTGTCCTCCACACACCATGCCTTCCCAAGTGGCCCTCGGCTTTGTGGTGAAACCCAAACCATCTTTAATCATTATTTTTTTAAGAAGCATCTCCAGAGTGGTTGATGCTGTCCAGCTTTTCTCCTGACTAGTGTTCAAACCAGAGTTAATCTGGCTCATCTTGTTGCTGGTTGCATGCTTGCTCTGGGTCACTTCCAGTCAGTTACAGAGCACTGTCAATGTATGTGGCATTTTAACAGACACACACCCTGCTCCAAAGAGCTTGCAGTCCCCGACTCAGACAAATGCAATACACAGCACTGCACTATGGATACAAGACGGTGTGACAGTAGGAAGGCTATGCAAAGGAAAGGGGGCTAAGACATGGTTTAAGGAGAAGAGGGGAAGAAGAAAGCAATTACGAGCACAGGAGAAGACTTTAAAGGAGACACCAAGCAAATGTATGTTCTGTGAGGTTTATTTCCTCTTTCTGAATTGCCTCGAGCATTGAAAAGTGTTGCACTGAATGAAAGCTATGTGTCTGGTAAACTGTATTCTTCAGCAGGGGTATTGCTGTTGCCTAACCTTTTCTCTGGCCTTGGCAAATGCAACCTTGCCCCGCAGGTATCCATTGGAAATGCTGCTGCAAAGATCATTTTCCTCACTCATAGTTTCCACAATGTCCCCCTCTCTTTGCATCCCTCCACTGGCTCCGCCCTCTCTTGGTCATCGTACACACACTACTTGTCTTCAGTGTCAAGCATGGCGCTTCACAGCCTGTCCCCACGCTGCTTGTCACCTCTTAATCACTATCAAGAAGTTGACTTTCACCTTCCGTTTTCTCCCATGTAGCCCCTCACCCAAGGGAGGTGCTCCCTATAAATATCTGCAAAGCCACCACATTGTCCTCCTTCTGCTCCTCTTTACTGTGATCCCTACAAAAAAGTCCACTACCATTAGGCAGCTGGTACTGCTGAGACTGCTGCCTTTCCTGCTAAGCACTATCATCACTGTGACGTTGCACTCCATATGCTTTATGAATGTCAATATGATGGAGCTGGAATATGCTTTATGCAAAAGGTCTCTTGTAAGGTATCATTACAAAGGTTATAATCTACTGAATACATTCATACAAATAGGATGAATATATTCAGTATCATTCTTGTAGCTGAAACTAGAAATATGAAGTATAACTCTGGGGTCCTATTGTAAATTATGCAAAATTTGGGCCATTAATGGTGATTTAGAATCTTGATGGCTCCCATTGACTAGGACAATTGACTGTAAATGGCTCTGTGTACCTGCAAGCCTGCCTGTGTATGTGTAGGGCAGCCTCTGGGTAATGAAAAATGAGGTCTTATAGTGACGTGTGACCATGTCACCTAATACTGGAATCCATCTTAAATCTGGTGCTTTTCCATTTAGCAGGAGGGGTGGGGATCCAGCGAGACAAAGGGTTCCCACCTTGTGCCAAAGCTATAAAAGGGGGTGGAGCAGAACAAGGTGGGGCCCAGTCATGAGAACACCCCAGCTTTTCAGCTAAGATGCCTGCTGGAACTAACGAGGACTGTACCAGGGGACAGGATCGGGCCCAGAGGAAGGAGTCTAGTCTGTGAAAGAAGCTTATTGCAACATCTCTGAGGGTGAGATTTCCCTGTAATCCGTTTCTTAATGATTTAGGCTTAGACTTGCGTGTTTTGTTTTATTTTGCTTGGTAACTTACTTTGTTCTGTCTGTTATTACTTGGAACCACTTAAATCCCACTTTTTATACTTAATAAAATCATTTTTTGTTTATTGATAAACCCAGAGTAAGTGATTAATACCTGGGGGAGCAAACAGCTGTGCATATCTCTCTATCAGTGTTATAGAGGGTGGACAATTTATGAGTTTACCCTGTATAGGCTTTATATAGAGTAAAATAGATTTATTTGGGGTTTGGATCCCATTGGGAACTGGGTGTCTGGATGCTGGAGATAGATGACCCGCTGAGCAGTTTTTGGTTAAAGTCTGCAGCTTTTGGGGTGTGGACCAGACCTGGGTCTGTGTTGCAGCAGGCTAGCATGTTTGGATCAACAAGGCAGAGTTTTGGAGCCCAAAGCTGGCAGGGAAAACAGGCTCAGAGGTAAATTCAGCACATCAGGTGACAGTAACAAGGAGATCTCTGTGACGAAACCCGTCACAATCACATTGGTATGTTGTGCTGCCTGTGTCTGTCTGTATCCATTGGTTGTCTCTTGTTTTGTAAGCTCATGTACAGCACCTAGCACAGTGGGGCCCTGATCCAAAGTAGACACAGCCACATAACATCTGAGATAATTTGTAATAACATTACCCATGGCTGGTAAGACACTGGCAGAGGAGATGAAGGAACTCACATGTACCAGAGCCAAACTTAACAACCAGAAGTGATGTTATCTGCAGTCCTCTTCCATCACTGCATTTATTATTGATGGTGTATTTTGCCAGCTGGCAGCACTATCAATTAGCTAATTCCATTGTTTCTGATCACTTGTACGTATTATGCTCATAAGAGCCATAGGTGCTGCTGTGTGTGTACACACAAAATGTGCACACAAAGCCACTGCTCTGCACATAGATTTGAAAATACTGGGCTAGATTCTGATAATCTTACACTGAGTAGAACCTTACTCAAAAGCACTTATCAGATTATCAGCCTGGCCCTATATTTGTGTCTTTGTGCAGTGCATTGAAGTCAGTGAAATATTCCTGGAGTACAGTACTATGCACTGGGAGTAAGGGGATACGAATCTGGTCCAGAGTTATTGCACAAAGACCTGCCCTCTCCGTGTGCAAACCCTGTTTGTACGCACATGTCAAGTAGAATTCAGAAAAGGGCAACTAAAATGATTAGGGGTTTGGAGAGTGTCCCATATGAGGAAAGATTAAAGAGGCTAGGTCTCTTCAGCTTGGAAAAGAGAAGACTAAGGGGGGATATGATAGAGGTATATAAAATCATGAGTGATGCTGAGAAAGTGGATAAGGAAAAGTTATTTACTTATTCCCATAATACAAGAACTAGGGGTCACCAAATGAAATTAATAGGCAGCAGGTTTAAAACAAATAAAAGGAAGTTCTTCACGCAGCGCACAGTCAACTTGTGGAACTCCTTACCTGAGGAGGCTGTGAAGGCTAGGACTATAACAGTGTTTAAAAGAGAACTGGATAAATTCATGGCGGTGAAGTCCATAAATAGCTATTAGCCGGGATGGGTAAAGAATGGTGTCCTTAGCCTCTGTTTGTCAGAGGATGGAGATGGATGGCAGGAGAGAGATCACTTGATCATTGCCTGTTAGGTTCACTCCCTCTGGGGCACCTGGCATTACTGGGTAAGATAGATGGACCTTTGGTCTGACCCGGTACGGCCGTTCTTATGTTCTTATGTTCTTATGTCTGCACTGCACACAAAAAAAGAAACCCTTTGCAAATTTGGCCAGTGAAATGTTCCTTCTAAAAACAAGACAAGCACCCCCCGGACAACACAATGTTTTTCTTTGTTTTTCACATCACTAAGTTTTTGGTACATATAGAGGGCAGTCTCATTTTGGCTGAAATAAATGGACATTGATCACCATCACAATAATTTTAGTGCAACGTAGCTTGCTCCATTCATAAATTTACTTCTGTGAAAGGTTCTGTGCTCTTCTTAGACTGGCAACATGTACCAGGTGCTCATTTATGCTAACTGGGAATAATTAGTCTAGGTCTCCATTCCACAGTTGGAATTACATATCTGGATACCTCTACTTTGATTTCAGAGAGGGATGTATATGGTGGACGGGCCCCTGTGCTGGCCCCACTCATAACCCGTAGTTCATATTGTTTCAGAGAGAGACTCATTTCAAAGAACTTCACAAAGGGCCAAACCAGGGGTCGGCAACCTTTCAGAAGTGCTCTGCCGAGTCTTCATTTATTCACTCTAATTTAAGGTTTCGTGTGCCAGTCATACATTTTCACGTTTTTAGAAGGTTTCTTTCTATAAATCTATAATATATAACCAACATATTGCTGTATGTAAAGTAAATAAGGTTTTTTTAACTATTTAAGAAGCTTCATTTAAAATTAAATTAAAATGCAGAGCCCCCCGGACCAGTGGCCAGGACCCAGGCAGCGTGAGTGCCACTGAAAATCAGCTTGTGTGCCGCCTTTGGCACCCATGCCATAGATTGCCTACTCCTGGGCCAAACAAACATTAAAATCAAAACTCAGGACATGAACATACACCAAAAACTACCAGCAGGTACAAGTTCGGAGTTGAAAGGCTTGTTTTAAAAAAGCACATCCGACAATAACAAGCCTTTTAGCACTAACAAGCTTTATACAGAAAAAGTGAATTCTAACAAGTAGCCCAAGGTGAGCTTCTCTTCAAAAGAAGGGAATTCCTCAGCCTGAGCACACAGCCAGGAAATGTTATTTTCCCTATTGATTTCAGCTTAAGCTGCAGTTCTGCCAGCCGGCACTCAGAGAAAGGTAGAATACTCGACTAATCACGCTGATGCCCTGACAGATGTGGCAGATGTATGACGGTTCTGAGTGGATGAGTTCTAATGGTACAAGGTGCATGAGTACTTGGCAAAGTCCTGGCATGGGTTTAAAAACTCAGGGTTTGGGGGACAGCACAAGCCTCTTAGGCCCTATCTGTGCGTGCTCACATAACCATGTTTGAGGGATGGGGCCAGGACAGGCTGAGAGAAAGAATAGGGCGAGAGAGGATAATCTGCCCCATATCCACTGGCTATCCACCTTGCAGAGCAGGTGCATAGGCATGTGGGCAGGAGTGTGTGCAGCATGGTGAGGAGGGAAAGGGGTTAATTCCTTCTCTCTCAGACCCTGGGCAAGCCCCTGTGCACCAAGACTGGATTTTAAGGCTAGTATGGAGGGTGGGTATAGAATTAGCCTATAGCAAACAGCTGCTCCACCAAGTGCAGCAGAGTTATTGTTGGGCTTTCTCTGTGTGGTTATTAGGACCAATGCACAGAGAGTTGGTGAAAGTTGCTAATGGCACTATGTTATGGGGCTCCATGCAGGGGTAACTGGAGGAAGCTTTTTGGCTGGTGTAATGCAGGAGGTCAGATTAATGGTCCCTTCTGGCCTTAAACATCTGCAAATCTTGGCTAGTAAT